>NC_140584.1:353220310-354669685 GCF_964204655.1 Triturus cristatus
ACCTAGTTAGGCAATATGACAAAAATTGAGTCGTATACCTGTTTAGGTCTCGCAGACCTGCGTTGCAGCGCGCATGCGCTGCTCGTGTCTACGAGACCTATTGTGGGGGAGTGTATTTCAGAAGGGGTCTTGAAACCCCGCCCCTCATTCTCATTGCGTAGCGTCACTATTTATGGGAAATGGTGGCTTCCTATTGAAAATGAGGCTTCTGTGTTACCGCCCTTTGTCCTTTTTTGGATGGCCCATCAGGACTGGGTCTCCTGCTTCACGGCTGTCGTGAAGCAATTTCTTATCTCAGAGGCGTGTTATTAACAGGCACTTGAGATCCAGTCCTGATGGGCCTCCCAAAAGGAGATCGGGCGCCGTGTGTTTATTTTTGCATCGTGCTTTCGCTTTCACTTTAAGTGAAAGTGCGATGCAAATATAAACAGCGCTATGGCGAGCGCTAGTTTCTTGTTCTCGTTGGTTTCTCAAACATCCTTTGGCCTCTGCCAGTCCTGCACTTGCATTTTTTCCCCCCATCAGTCTGCGGTCACCACATGAAGTAGCTCTCAAATCTTCAAACAAGGAACTTTATTCAGTGCATTTCGGTTGTTGTTGAGTGTATTTTCTTTCCTCAACACTCGGAAAATGGAGGAGCTGTTTTGGCGGAGCCCCAGCAGCCCACACATACAAAACAAAAAATACGTTCGAAATAGAGTAACGTTTTTCGGGATTTGGGTGGCTGTTATGCGATTTCAAAAAAGAGGAGACTTGCATAGTTTCCAGAGCGAAGGCTTCGGCTTGTTTACATCTACTTTTTGGCGCTGGGAACAGAAAAGAAGGGCGGGAAAACAAGTAAGGGGAAACGGAAAGGACATGCAGCCGAACGGCTGTACCTCAACACTTGCAGCTCGCCTTCGGAGTTTTCCACCTCGTCCCCGACCCTGCGCCAGCGCAATAAGGCTTTCAGCTCACACTGGTCTCTCGCTTCTTGAAGCGACAGCTGTTGCAACAAACACACTTATTTATAATTTTATATAACACTTACTCAGCTCAATGGCATGACATCGCTTTACAAGAGAGCAGGTAGTTCTAAATATAAATAAATGTTCTACAACAATGAATGTTAAGACTCAAAAGAATTGAGAAAATGGCTTTAGTCAAACAGACAGGACAAATCACTGAGAACATAAGTTACTTTAACAGAGGTATCTCTGAAATAGGACGAGTTTGAGTTCCTTTTTGAAGGTTATATGATTTGTTATAGTAAGACTGTGAGTTCCAGATGGCATTGACAGAGAAGGTATCTTACATAGGGTGACCAGATTCTCAAAACAAACTAGCATTTGCAATGCAATAGGTCTCGCATTTGCGAGAAATTGAGCTATTGGCATTGTAAATGACTATGCCTTTTATCTATGTGTTTTGAGAACCTGCAAGCAGTGTGTAAACATGCACTTTGCACTTGTAGCCCTTGCTTACGAGAAGCAAGGCGGCCAGTAAAAGAGGCGCAGTTACTGCTAGTCTTGCTTCTTGTAAGCAACAACTATAAGTACAAAGTGCGTGTTTACACACTGCTTGCAGGTTTTCAAAACATATAAATAATAGGCATTGTTATTTACAATGCCAATAGATTAAACTCTCGCAAATGCGAGACCTATTGCATTGCAAATGCTTGTTTTCCAAAGCCATGGCAGATCGGGAGGGCATGGAATCCAGTAAACACACTGTAAGAGGACTTGCCCAAGTTAAAACAGTACAGGGCATGGAGACATTTCTCTCCATTTTAAACAGTGCCCATGATAGATTTTTAATTACCCTTTTTAGATTAAATGTTTCACAATCTAGTGGCATCCCCAGCAGGTTTCGTTTTATGCACAGAAGATGGAGGTCCCTGTGGCTGCGACAATAGGTCTCTACAGGACACCCTACAGTTCTTCCTTTTTTTTTTTTTTTTTTTTTTTTTTTTTAGGTAAACATTTTACCTATCCCAGGTGTTGCAGCGGAACCGGGGGGTTCTAATATTCGTATGTATTCCACACTAACCTTTATATCATCAGTGGAAACGTTAATCTAATGACGGGCCCATTAGTCATCATCATTCCTTATAACAATATCAAAGGTCCTCCGATGGATCTTTGGTAGAGCTAAAAGGGACTAAGTAGAGAACAATTGGAGAGCTATTCCCTCATGAGGACCTGTAATGAAGAAACCGCTATATTTCATAAACAACAATTTATCAGACACTTGGAACTAATTAATAACTCATGAATAAAGACTGACACTATTCTTTCTAAGTATCTTTTCTTTGTTATTTCAGGAATATGAATGGTCAGACACAAGTACAAATAATAAGTTTTTCTTAGGTCTCAAGTTACAGGTTAAAAGGCATCACAAATATTACAAGTCGAATGAATCAAACAACTCGGGTAAAGTATAGAAGAAAGAGAGAGAATAAACATCGGGTATCACATTTCTGTTACCTCCTGAAATGAGGAAACTAATGCACAGCATGATTTTGATATTTATATAGCGCAGCAGTTACCCAAGAGCATCAAGGCGCTAGAGAGAGGCCGTACATACCACGGAGTCCAGAAGCAAAACGAAAGGACTTCAGCTCACCGTTTATGTGTGAACAACCAGGTTTTTTTTTTTTTTTTGTCCTCATCTCACCTTAGACCAAGGCAGGTTTTACAAGCCGAGTAGGTTGGACCTGGGCGCCTTTCAGCTCACTGCATAGATCTAGGCCCCCCCCCATGGGCTTCCTCGCGTGGTTGAGGTCCGGTGTAATCATTGGACCAGGTTTCGACCACCATAGATCTAACAGTTTATCAGGTGCAGACAGCGTCCCCAAACTAAAAGGGGAGACCAGATGTTTTCATGTGCTCCTGTCCTGTCTCCCTGGTCCAAACGTGCCATATTCAGTGCAGCTTTTACCTAGTTTTCTCTATTTGGGGGGGGGGGGATCGGGTCTTACCACCTTAAGCAGACCTCCCTCCTGGCTAGGATAAGATTTAGTAGTAATCCCATATCTAACTGCGACAGCACCTCCCTTATAAAATCGTTTGAACCAAAAATCACAAGACTGACATCCATTCCCAAATCTATGCCAAAAATAGCAGTCAAGGTATCCCCCCACATTCTTCCCAAATAAACGTAATTCTATGCATTTGAACAACATGTGGATATCGTTGGCTTTATCGCTTTTACATCTAGGACATTGTGGGGTCGGGACCGGGGCAAACTTAGCAATTCTAACCGGAGTATAATAAAGCCTGTTTAGCACAAAAAAGTGATTCTTTTTTTTTAGCCTAGCAGGCTTTATAAATCTGTAAAGTAGTTTTAGGGAGGATTCAAATCGAGCTTCTGTGGGGTGGGCATGGGGAAGGGAGTTCCACACCGATGATTGGGACAGGGTCTCGCTATCCTCCGCATCAAGCAATCTTGCATACCAAAGAGATATTTCTTTTTTCCTTAGTTGCGGGTCTTGAAGTAGCTGACCAAGATCCCAGTTCCCTTTAATTTCGCCCGCTTCTGCCTCATACCATGATCTTAGCTGGAGGTACTTAAACCTTGAGAAGGTGGGGCCAATCTTGACTACTAACCGCTCCCATGGGAGTACCCCATCTAAGTCCACCAGGTCCGACCATCTCCACAAGCCAGCCTTCCTTACAGGAGTCGCTAGACTGTTATTCAAGCATTCTGGTGTCCCTGGTGAATCCCATATTGGGGCGAAATCGGAAAAATAACCTATACCCCAAATACGCCTCATTTTGTACCAGATTGACAAGGCAGTTTTCAAGACCTTGAGGCACACACATTAAAAAAATCTGGGAGCCCCGAATTTATACAGAAACCTAACTTGCCCGTTATCCCCCTCTGCTGATACCATTTCCCCCAAAAGCCTACCCCACTTAGTCTCCGCTGGAGTTGTTAACAACCTCCGAATGCCCTTAAACTGAAATGCCATTAAGTACCAGTTAATATCTGGTAAGGCCAGGCCGCCCTTAAGAGCTTTCTTCTTAGTTTCTTCCAGGATAATCTTGCGCTTTTCTGCCCCCATATAAAGCTTCCAATTTTACTGATGAGTTTCTGTGGAAAAGTGAGAGGGATCGTGTTGAAAAGATATGTCTGTTTAGGGAGGACTGACATCTTTACTAGGTTTACTCTTCCGTAGATCGTCATAGGAAGGTTTTTCCACCTAGCAAAGAGATAATCTATGTCCTTTTCAATTTTGACCAGGTTTAAGAGGGGGATTTTCTTCAGATCCTTCACTATTTTTATCCCGAGATATCTAAACTCCCCACTTTCTGAGCCTCCCCTGTAGGTTGTATTCCAACGCATAATTTCGGTTTTGGCCGAATTAGCAAGATATCCCGACAATGAGCCAAACTCCTGTAATAATATCTTGATCCGAGGAATGGCAATGTTGGGGTCACTGGTATAAATAATATCATTGCCGTAGAGTGCAATTTTACAGTGATAATCTTGTGATTCAAATGGTCCAATACCATTATCCAACCTGATCTGTGCCAAGGGTTCAATATATATATATTGAATAAGAGCGGGGATAAGGGGCATCCCTGCCTTGTTCCTCTCTGTATTTTGAAACTAGGAATTGGGGAACCATTTAGCAAGATTTTCGCAGACGCCCCAGCGTAACATTTCTTTAGGGTCTGCACAAATATTGGGCCCATACCTGCAGTCTCTAACGCCCCCCCCCCCCGTAAATATCTCCAGCACACTCGATCAAAAGCCTTAGCGGCGTCTAAGGCCACTACCGCTAAGGGATCGCCCCTGATGTCTGCCAAGTCAATATTCCCAATCAAAATTTGGGTTTGCTCCTGGATGGATCTCCAAACCATGAAACCTTTCTGGTCGGTATTTATTAGGCTTGGCGCCAATTTTGCCAACCACCCTGCTAAAATACCCATGAAGATCTTCTAATCGGCGTTCAGCAGGGAGATTGGTCGATAAGTGTCTGCCAACAGGGGGTCTTCCCTGACTTCAATATTAAAACTATTGTGGCCTCTTTCCAAGATCTTGGGACCACCCCGGAGGTGCTGTAAACTGAATTAAAAAGTGTATGAAGAATAGGCAAAAGCTCATCTAACAATTTATAAATTTAATTGGGGAGAGAGTCCAGACCGGCCGCTTTTTTTATTTTTTGCCCTCTTAATTTGAACCCCTATCTCCTCAATAGAGATAGGCGCTTCTAACGAATCTTTAGCAGCTTCGGTTAACATGGGTAGGGACTTGTCCCTTAACCATGAGCTAATTGCTTCAGGAGAAGGAGTTATGTCCTCTCTGTACAGGTTTGAAAAGAGGGACCGAAGACATTCCTGCATTTCTGCTTACTTACTTGATTTAGTACCCTCACTATCTATGATAAGTTCGTTTATATAATTTTTTGCCCAGTCCAACTTTGCTTTCCAGGCCAATAATGCTCCGGCTCTTTCCCCGTATTAAAAATTCTCCATGTTCCGTGCTTGCCACTGGGCCTTACATTTCTCATCTAGGAAGATCCTAAGATTCTGACTGGCTTTCTCAAGTGCCTTCTCCAGCTCGTCCAAATCCCTAGTTGATTAATGAGATTCCTTTCTTTTTCAAGGGCAGATATTCTTGACTCTAGGGACTGTAATTCAAGGGGCTTTTTTGCTTTTATTTTGAATACTTATTTGACTGCCCAGCACCCTTCTCAAATTGGCTTTATATGCATCCCAAACCTGATCTATTGAGGTGGAGCCTATATTAAAAGTAAAAAATTTGATGGTAGCCTCTTTGATTGCCTGAGTAATCCCTGAGTCTGACAAGAATGCTCTATTCAAAGTCCACCTTGATTGTGGGCATGAGTTACTCATGGAATATAAAAGGAGCAGAGGTGCATGATCTGAAAGATGACTTTGTACTATAGAGATAATGAGGATCTTCTCTAGGGCCTCTTTATTTATCAGGACATAATCTATCCTAGCAGAGTGATGATACTTTTTACTATGAAAAGTAAAACCCTGTGCACTACCCATCTTAGCTCTCCATACGTCCACCAAATTGATGTTTAATAGGAGATTTTTCAAGACCCTTCTGGATCTTGAAGAACCGATGACATGACTCTGAATGGACCTATCCTTGACCGGATCAAGCCGGACATTGAAATAGCCTCCCACTATTAGAGGGGGAGATACTGAGATGAGATTATCCTGTAATTTAGCCAGCAAAGAGGGATTGTCCACGTTAGGGCCATAGAAGGAGGAACCGGTCAACTTTTCCCCCTTCAAAATCCAACTGGGCGATGATCCATCTTCCTGATTGGTCTGTTAAAACCGATTTTATTTCACTGGAAAATCCCCTCTTGACCAAAATTGCCACCCCACGGCAGTTTATTGATTGTTGGGAGTGGCAAAAGCATTGTATCCACGGGAGTTTAGAGAAAATACTCTTGGACTCTGTTTGGTTTAGGCGGGTTTCCTGCAATAAGCAGACCTGAACTGGTAACATCTCTAAGTATTTAAAGATCAATCTTTGTCTTCTAGGACATCTCATGCCATTTATATTCCATGAAATAAATTGAATATTACGGTCCCCCTTCCCTTTCATCTTTCCGAAGTGAATTCCCTGCTTAACAGATAACACTTACAGTTTGGTCTAAATGGCCAGTGAGATGTGAGGTTTTTTTTACATTTTTTCTGCCACCCTGTGCCCCACCACAACCCCTCCCCCCTCCTTCCCTCCCTAACCCCTCGTGACCCCCTAACCCCCTTACGCCCTGAGGAACCCTACCTTCCAAAAGGCAAATGCCTATTTGGGCTCTTCTCCTCTCCGGGCTTAAAAAACAAACATTAAAAAATAATCGTAAACTGGCGACTTGACTCTAGGCATTACATTGGACTTCTGCACTCCCCCCCCCCCCCCCCCCCCCTGCTTATCATGCTGAATTTTTGCAATTAAGGTGTTGACTTCTTGTGGTGAGCGGATCATGTGCATGTGGTTGTTCCACATAACACGCAGTGTTGCTGGGAACCTCAGTTGAGCCTCTGTCCCCAACCCATTCAACTCTGATAGTCTTTTCCCCAGTTCCCACTGTCTTTCCGCTGTTATGTGGGAAATGTCCGATCTAATAAAGAAGGAAAAAGGAGACTGTTCTGAGAATGGAGAGGAGATAGCACCTTCCTTTAGGGCAGCAGATAAAATCTGTTCTTTCACTGAATAGGATAAGAAGTTGACCAGGATTTTCCGGGGTTTCAACCGACCAGGGTTTCTTTTAAAAGGGTTTCTATGGGCTCTCTGGATTTTGTAGCTTAGATCTATTCCGGGGTGGTCTTTCAGCACAGTGCGCTTCAATAGAGAGATCAGAAAACCCTTGATAACATCTCCCTCCATTGCTTCGGGGATGTTCAGAATTTTCAGATTGTTTCTCCTTGAAGGGTTCTCCAACCTCTCAAGATCGTCTTTGAGATCTTTGTTCTGGATAGATACTTTTTCCAGTTGTGATGCGGTGGCCTCCATCACGGTCTTTATCTTGGGGATTTCCTCTTCAATTGCATCTGTCCTTGCGGTAACTAGTTCCAGGTTCTGGGCCAGCAACTCACAAGAGGATCGGATGGCAGCCTGATTTGGCTCAGAAACCAACAACCTATTTGCCAAATCGGCTTGGTTTGCCTCGGAGACTGTGAATCTGTTTGCCATCTCGTCCTTCAGAGCCAAGAGGATATCAGCCAACGAGTGGGAAAGCGAGGAGCGGAGACGGGCGAAAGGAACAGAGTGAGCTCTAATCTTAGTGGAGATGCCACTTTGGGATTAGAAGGGACTTGTAGTTGAGATCGGGGATTCAATTTTGTGGAGGTGAGAGACATGACCTGGTAATAGGATTTCAGTGAAGGGGTAATTCTTATTTAGTCTCTGCAGATTTCTTTTCCCTTAGTTTCGCCTTACCCCTTTGAGATTTTTTTTTAAAAAGCAGGTGTCGCTGGGGCTCCTTTACTCCCCTGCTGTTTAATCTGTTTTCCCTTCCTAGTCAAGATGTTCACTTCAGCCACAGGCGGGGAGACTTGCTGCGGAATAATCAAATGAGAGATCAACTTTTTAGAAACTAAGTGTGCCGCCCTAGCCCTTAATGAATATCTAGTAAGTTTAGGGGGAGAAGCACCCTCTTAAGCAAAGACCCCGCTCTCCATACATTCGGAAAGAACTTCACCTAGAATAGACCCCTCTGCTGTTTCCAGCATTCCTTTTCTATTGCTGGGGAAAAATAAAAATGATTTATTCTTCGTTAAATCCAAAATAGCCACCTCTACACTCAGGGATACTACTCCCACCGGCGAGTGATGTGGCCAAAAAACATCCAGCGGACACACCAAGCACACCCCAGCCTGAGATCCTTGCCAGCCCTTCCTGCACCCTATCCCAGCCCTCTCTACCTGCTCCAGGGGTGAATATGGAAAATCCGGGCCAAGAACACCGTCCGAACTGCAGCGCGACAATACGGGGAGCCGCCCGCTCTGTTTCAATACATCCGCGTTTCCCCACCTCCAACTCGGCGGTTGTTCAGCTGCTCCACGCTCGCTCTTCTCCGGCACTTTAGGCGTGACCCAGCTTCCTAATCGCCTGACCCTGCCGCTTACACCGGAACTGAAACCGGAGGGTCGGGGGCAGATTCTCTGCGTCTATTCTGCTGCAGCTGCTGTAGCCGTAGGCGCCAACAAGAAGACAGGTACTGGTACCGATAGACAAAGATGAGATTTCCCATTTGTAGAGGACCACACCATGTTTAGAGAGACTGATACGGGGGATTTGTAGTTAGTTTTGCCTCGGTCACGCCGCCATTAGGAGCCCGGAGAGGAGCGCCCAAGGCCGTTCAGTCAGCGGCCGCCTTGTTCCTCCCCTGTGAGAATACAGCGGGGCCAAACCTTTTTACTCCAACAGCCAGGTCTTAAGAGCTTTTCTGAACGGGAGCAGAAGAGGGATAGACCTAAGCGCCAGGGGTAGGGAATTCCAGAGCTTACACGCTGCCACTGAAAATGCCTTATCCCCCCCCCCCCCAAACCCCCCCACCCCACTTCCTCTTTTTGGTACCAGTAGTTGCATTTGAGATGAGGAGCGAAGTAATCGGCTTGGGAATACCATTTGAACATGGTCTTCAGCCTTTAAGAGTAGGAAGTGTGCAAAGACTGAAGGACCATACACAGTGATGTAAAACTGATGCGTTGCTCAATGGGGAACCAACCAACGTAGGTGTTCTAGTCCCTTCTTGGCAGATTGTCTTTTTGGGAATGTCCAGAATGGGTCTTGCCAGTGCATTCTGCATTACCTGGAGTTTATGTTCTAAGACCTTATTAGCAGCCAGGTACAGGGCATTGCAATTATCAAGTATGGACATTACCAGGGCCAGTGCTACCTGGATCCTAGCTGAACGCTGGATGAAAGTTCAGAATTTCTTTTTTTTAACATCCTTATGAGCCAGGAGCATGTAGCTAAGTTCTGAGTACATCAGGACTCCCAGATTCTTAGCCTTTTCACTCGGGACAGGACAGCATCCCAAAGATTGAGGCTAGCAGTTACTGTTTCTTTTGGTTGCCCCTGATCCGAATATAATCACCTCCATTTTTCCCCCGTTAAGTTTAAGGAAGTTAGCAGAC
Organism: Triturus cristatus; assembly: GCF_964204655.1. Lineage (NCBI taxonomy): Eukaryota > Metazoa > Chordata > Amphibia > Caudata > Salamandridae > Triturus > Triturus cristatus. The sequence continues at coordinate 353,229,925 of NC_140584.1, forward strand.
ATCCAGTCTGCTATTCCGGACATGCATCCACGTACATTCTGACCATGAGCCCAGCCCCTTGGGGATGGTAACCATAATTTGTGTATCATCTGCATATGACACCACCTCTAATCTGAAAGAATGGATTACCGTTGCAAGGGGTGCCACTTACAGATTAAAAAGGGTGGGACTCAAGGAAGACCCCTGCGGGACTCCACAAGGTAGAGAATAGGAGTCTGAGTGAAAGATTTTAAGTTCACCCTTTGGGATCTCCCTGTCGGGAATGAGGACAGAAGGGCAAGTGCTTGATGAGAAATACCAAGACTCCGGAGTCTGTCCAGCACCAGTGTAGGAGAGATGGTGTCATGCTGCTGACAGATCGTAGAGAATTAGCACTACTCCCTGCCCTTCGTCCACCGTACGCCTGATGTAATCCGAGGCTGAAACCAAGGCCGTTTCTGTACTGTGACGCCTTCTGAATCCAAACTGCGACTGATTGAGCCGGGATTGCCAATCTGCAGTTTCCATAAGATGCTTGTTGAGATGCAGTTCCAGGATTTTTGCTAGAACAGGGAGCAGGGACGATAATTCTTACAATCCCTAGAGTCCAGATTGGGTTTCTTCAGAAGAGGTCTTATGATAACTTGTTTCCAAGAATGAGGATAAATTCCAGAACGGATAATGTTAATTAATTTACAGAGGGGTTCAGCTATGGTATCAGCAGCCATATATAAAATTGCCGGTGGGCATGCCTCCATAGGAGAGCCTGAATGCGTTCTCTTAAGATAATGTACAAGAAGAGGAGGCGTAATGTCACAACATTTTGAGAGACCTATATGTTCACTGTTGGTCATCAGTGGACCATCTTTGATTGTTGGATATATAATGGGCGTTTTTGAGTTTGACTCTAAACCAGTGTATATGTCCGTGATCTTATTTTGATAAAAGGTTTCTAATTGATCGCAGAATGTTTGTGACTTGTCAGGTTCTGCCAAGTATTGGGAAGATGAGAGCTGTTCCAGCTGAAAAAGTTCTTTAGTAGATTTTGAATTATCAATTGTATGCTCGCAGTACATAGATTTTTCTTTCGCAAGTGTGCATTTATATTCCTTAACCCTAGCTTCATATATAATTCTGTCCTGATCCTCTAGGGTTTGTCTCCAAGCTCGCTCAGCACGATGACAGCATTGTTTTAAATGCCTTAATTTGTCATTGTACCAAGGAGCTGAGGGGCGGCATTTTTTCTGAGTATATAATTTAGGAGGTGGCACTATATCCGTTGCCGATTTAAGCCATGTGGCGAAGGCCTCAGCTCCCAGATTAGAGTCCTCTTGGATAGTACAGAGAATATTTTCTAAGGAGTTCATCAAAGTGGTGGCTGAAATACCTTTCCAGTTTCTAAATGTACTAGGACATTGGGAGGGTCTGTTCTTTGCTTGCTACTGGAGGCAGGAAGTCAAACTGAACTGCACTGTGGTCTGACCAACAGATGGGTATTATGTGTTGGAAGGTAATTTGTGAATCCTTGGAAAAGATACCATCCAGCAAGAGTCCTGCCTTATGGGTCGGGCTGTTACTAGCTGGGCGAAGCCCATACACTCAAGTGTCTCTAAGGGTATTTTAGTCTGTGTTGTCCCTTTCTTCTAAGTAGAAATTGAAGTCCCCTAGGATAGTTTGGGAGTGGTCAACTATGACCGGCTCTAGAAGTTGCTTGATTTCATGCAGAAAAGGCACCCTAGGACGGGGGGGGGGGGGGGGCTATAAATGAGTAACCCTCCAAGAGTGCAGGTTGCTGAAAGAATGAGTGTAAAGTGAAGTCTCACGGGTAAGAGTATTCTGATCGGGTTCGATGATACACTTATACTGAGATTTAAAAACGATCGCTAGCTCCCCACCTTTAAGACCTACCCTGTCTGACCTTTGAATGTAATAGTTATCCGGGATAGTGTCTATTTAGATCAGGCCCTGAGGCTTTGCCCAGGTTTCAGTTACAAAAACCCAGTCAGGTTCCTGATCCTCTGAGTATTGAAAACTCAATTTTATGCTTAATGAGAGATTGTGCATTAAGCAATAGTCCTTTATAGCCTTTCATGTCAACTGGTGTGGTTACCAGTGGGGTTGTCAGTTTCCCCTTTCTGTGGCTAGTCATAGAATTTGCTTGGGAGGGGATAGTAAAGCTGCATGCGGTGCAAGCTTGACTGGGATGATCTGATTCATTCTCTGTGGGAAATATGGTGTCTGTACATTTTATTGTAGTTTACAGCATTTCTACTAGCATTTTTGCCGAGTAGGTAATGGGTTTTAAACCGGCTGGGTCGGATTGGGCAGCATGCCTAGCGCCGGGCGCAGTCCGGATGCGAAGGTGTGCCGCTTCGGCATACAAGTTGCCCCACCACCTGCTGGTGTCCGCCTCCCTCCGCAACAAACGAGCGAAAGTACTCGCGGCAGACAGAAAATCCCCCCACAGAACACCAGTAAATAAATGAGCAAAGTTTAAAAATTAAAGTTAACACTAAAAAGTGGTAAACAACTTATTCTGTGCACCTTGATTCTGGCGCTTCGTGATCTAATGCAGCGCTCTCTCTCGGCGTGCAATTAGTTAGAAGAACTATCTCCACGGCTGTAGGAGAATAGCGCAGGCAGCATCACCAGCCGATGATGTGCAAAGTCTTAGAGTAAGATTGCTCTGTAAAATCAGGATTGCCAGCTAGTGATCAGGAATCGGCACCGCATACCACGAATGCAGGACAGGTCACCAGAATGTGAACAAGGCGACAAATGTTCCCACCAGCATCTTTATAGTAGAGTTGCTACTTTGTTTCACTAAAATGTTTCTCTTTTATCCTTCTACAAGCCTTTCTATTGGTCAATACCTACGGGGAAGTAAATCTCCTGATGATAAATTTCTCTATTAGTCTTTGTCTAAGAGTTGTACAACTTCCTAGAGAGGAAAAAGAAGAATTACAGTTTCTAGTATACATGAACTTTGCAATTGTTTCATTCTAACTTCATTACCACCTCGCATAGACAGGAAAGAACTGTGGAGTTTCCTACATTCAAAAGGAAGTATTTGTAATTATCTGCAAGGACATAGAAAAGGAGCATGTTGGCACATCTCCTAACAAATAGTTTTGCTGAGGCCTACATAATTTTAGCAAAGGAAAGAGGAGAGAGAAAAGTCATTTTCTACGGCCTACATAATTTTCACGAAAAAGTTTTCTTGTGTTTGCAGTTGTTTATTCCTGCAGTTTGGTAAACATTTCAATGAGACAGACAGGATAGAAATTTCGCTCATTTCCTTAATGTCATCTGTACTACATGTTATTCTGACCTTTAAATGTGTGCACTTTTTCACATTTTTCAGTCGTACTTCCAGAATTTGTAAGTTTGTGTTTTGGGGTTTTCACACAAATTAGTACTTCATTAAAACACACACCTGGATGAGTAGATTTTATTTACTAAAATCGTGCTCCATCGCAGGCAGTTGTATCTTAAACCTTATTTAAAAGAATTGAGGTTAAGGCAGGCTCATGTAGCCCTTTTCACTTGCAACTAATGCCTAATGTTCGCAAGCTTTTTATTATAACAAACGTTTAAAGAGCAGTATTAAAATCAAGAAATTCGAGACATGATTATGTTTAGAGGCAGTTCCGCAATTTTGCACATCGACAATATATTGTTTTAATGGATTTGTAATAGGTTTTTACTCTATCTTTTATGGCAGTGAATACCTCTGTATAAAGAATATTATTAATCATTCAAATTTCCAGGTATTTGCACCAAAAGAGCTGGATTCAAAATCATGCATATTTTGAGCGTCATTTTTTGCACCAAGCAAGATCAAAAGACTGTTAGTCAGATACTGTGTACTTGTCAACGGTATCCTCACAGAAGGGGGTACAAATGCTGTCCGTGGATGTCCCATGACTATACTTTCGCACTGTGCAAGACTCGCACATGCAGATGCTTCCAAGCATCCAGGCAATGCAGCCGCAACAAGGTCGAGTCTCCCAAAAAAATAGGCGAGCGGTCTGCGACTGCTTCCATGCATCTGTGTCGACACTGAAAGAGTGCAGCCTTCTCTTTCACTACAAAACACACCGCATCTATTTTAATCGGGCGTTCTCAATGCTGGTGCCCTACAAAAGCATTCTCACAGCGTGGTAAAAGCTGTCGTATAACTGTCATCCCAAGGTACCGGATCAGACAAGTCTGTGTCAACCTCCTGAAGAGGTTTTGCTGTGAATAAGAAAATTTGGAAGCCACTGCCGACAGTAGCTCACCATTCCTAAGAACATTCAGACTTCCTTTTGGGCAGTTGGATTCATGTTAAGAATCACTGAAATCCTTTCTTGTGACACTTTTCTCGCTCCTTTCTCGATTTGATGTCCCAAGAACAAGACTTTTGTTTTGCAAAAATGTAACTTGCCTGGGGATACTTTGGTTCAAAAGCGCAATAGTATCAATCCTGCCAGCTTCTTTTATATTTGATGTCACCAGTAGGTCGCCAGTATACTGCAGTAACACTGAATTATTTGACATTAGCAGAGATTCTAGATTGTTTTTAAGTATCTGGTTAAAGATTGAGGGGCTTTCCCTATACCGTTGTGGGACTCTGCATCATGCCAAAACACGACGGCCGAAACAGAAAGCAAAAATATACAGGCTATCCTCATGCAATGGAATTGAGAAATGCCAGCCATAAGTCAATAATAGAAATCCTTGGGCTTCGCATGGATTTTGGAACAATATCACAGCTGGATTCTGTACCACAGGACATGGGACAAGGATAGAACTAACACTGCACACATCATGCACAATACAATACTTGCCATTTGGCTTCTGTAAGCCCATAATGCGAGAGTTCTAGTAACTTTCCATTTTCTTCTTCAAGATTCCTTGCTCAGTCACAGGAGTAATTCCAGCAATAGTATCTGGAGTCAAAATGTATTGTGGGATTCTTGGAAATTCTGCATTTGGTTTAACCGTGATTCAGACTGGTTCAACACCTCTTTTTCCTCTATCTTTACCTTTTAAAGTCCCCGACTTCAGGTAACTGTGTCTCTCAATTCAATGGGCATATCCTCACTCCTCAGAAGAGGATGCACTACCACATCAATTTTCCGTTGCTTAAGTTTAAAAACATCTTAATCATTCGTGTGAAACTCAATACCTCTTGATGTGGAGTAAATGGAACAATTTTACTTTCACAGTATGTCGCGTCGAAGCAGATTCACTTGACTTGTATCACACACCACAAATAGATGCCGACCCTCAAAGGACCCTATTTTAACTGAAACGGGTTCTGAAATTGGGGTAGATAACTTTGTTTGTAACTCCTACAACTTGGATACTTTCTCCAGAGAGGGGTAGGTTAAGAACCTCTGCTGTCCTCGCAGAAGAGCAGGTTGCACCACTGACGACCAGGAATGAGACATGAGTCCCATCCACCTCCATCCACATCTGGTCTACCTCTAATACTGCACCAAATATGCAGTACCCCTCCACCCCCGGCACAGGCAGGCTGACTGGTGCTGGTCAAATGCATCTAACTGAATCAAATACTATTGTAATACATTCTAGAAAGAGTTTCCGTTCAACTTTTGATTCGGATTTGCATTCTAGCATTGCACCTGAACATTCTGTTGAGGCATCGGAGCGTGGGGCATTTGTATTGGTTTAGATGCATTAGAATTTTTTTATTCTGACCTTTTGCCTGTTGAATCTGTCATGTTATTCCCTTGAGACTGCATTTCCCAAATTATTCATTTGATTCCCTGCATTATTCATAATTGACTTACACTCTCTTTTTCAATGTCCAAATTTTCCGCAACCATGACATGAATTGATTTTCTTTAAAAGCGTCACATCAACACCAGTTCTTGGATTACCACGACCTCTGCCTTGTGGCTGAAAATTCTGTTCTTGTAAACTATTAATACCCAGCATCGGAATTTGATTATATCCTCCATGTACCAGAGAAATATTTTGTCAAAAGTCCTCTGATTATGACCTTTCTGCCTCGTCTTATCTGTGCAATCATCAACTTGTCCTTAAGTTTCTTGTGATTCATCGCAGTCTAATCCCCACAATATTTTGCATAACGCAAAACCACATCTAATGGTTTACTTTGCCAGCAAAGGAATTGCTGTTGAATCATGTTCGAAATCTCAGGTCTCAATCTATAAACAAAAGTCCCATATCATTTTCAGTGACATTATCCAAACCACTATATTGTTTGAAAGCATGCATCAGGCTCTCATAGGCATGCACAGTCTTTTTCGTTCCTGAGTTCTCTCAATCTGTTGCCAATTAATCTCTTTAGGGAAAATCTTAGTTTTCAAGTGATTTATCACCTGCTGGTATTTCTTCAGTAACCCTGGAGATGGTGCTCTTGTTCTAGGATCTCTCTCTTCTTCGGTCTTGGACCAATCCACAGTAACTTTACATTTGGCCCACAAATCACCTGATCAGAGTATTCACAAATTTCACAAATCTTTCAATTTGCCTGCACCATTCCACAGGATGTGCTTTCAATTTCAGGAAATCATAAGTAAATGACAATAAGGTCTTGTCCATTGTACATGAACATAACCTCCACCAAGTACTTTTCTCATCTGTAGCACCTGTATTTATCCTTAGTTTCCATTTAGGGCATCAGGTAATGACTGCAACCTATTTATTTATTGACTATCTGCCTTCCCATTTATCTCACGCAATTTCTCAATCGATCATATGTTCTTTAATCTGCTACATCATTCCAGGAGCTCTAAAATTCATAAAGTCTTCGGCACTAAAGTCTAACTTGTATGATCTCTGTAAAACCTTAGACTTGTGAATAGCTGCATCATATTTTTGAGTCAGTTTTTCATGTGCTAATCTCACTCGTCAAGTAATGTCTTTACAGAGAAATCAATAGTTCCTCCTCCTGGTATTTAATAGTGAAGGACTAATTGTTCCCAAAATCATTTCTTCTAATTCCACCTTTAGCTTACTCAGGTCAATTGGCTTTCTTTTTTCCTGAAGTAGATTATGAATCTAACTTGAACTTGGAATTGAAATTGAAGCTGAAAAAGAAACTGGATCTAAATTTGGGACTAAAGCTGAAACGGATGCATTTTCAACATTTTGATTATCAATCGGAGTACTATAGCTTTTAAGCCATTCCTCAAATTCTTCAGGTGTAAATCCGGATTTGCTCTCTTGTAGTACTTAAATTAAATCCATCATTGCTCAAATTTGCACTCATTCCAGGTTGCAGTTTTTTTTATACAAAGGTATCTAGAACTGTACTTCCCCCTGTAATGGTCATGTCAGAAGCACAAGTCATTTCAGCTGGTCCACTTGATCTGGGGCAATAAAAGGGCACACACCTGAAACGTTCTGCTCATCTGGTCACATTCAAATCTGATTTGAAAGGTAAGATGTATTTCTAGCTTCTGTAGAAGTATTGCTTCGAATTGGAACCATCGGTGTCTGAAGCAATGATCTAGTCATAAAGTCTACTGGATTATCTTGTGCTGTATTTACTCCAGTAGGTACAACCAAATTATGAACAGAGTTTACCTGTAACACAGATTTGTGAAGAGGTACAACAGGTACAGTTAAAGCGTCTAGAGCATTTGAATCCAGCAGTTTAATTGGTGCTGTAAATTTTCATCCCTTTTACAGGAATAACAAGTGTATGTTCCTTAGGCATCATGAATTAAAGGTGCATTCGGAATCTCAGCTGTACTAGAGTTTATCAAACCCTCACTCTGAGTCTCACTGTAATGTGGTGAACGATATATCAATAAATCATTTAAAAGTTCATCTGTCACGCTCTTGTTTGTCATTTTGTTTTCTGCATGTGTTTTTCTCTGTCCCTGGTCTTCTCCTTCTAACACAGGATTTAATCTTGTACCATATACAATGTCTGCTCTCTACCTTTTCTGTTGTGCATTCCATCTTGCTTTTGTGGAATAATCCATAGTTTTTATCTCCCTTGATAATTCTCTTTCTGATGTGCCATGTGTTCGCATGATTTCTAATGCTTCAAATACAGTAGGTCTAGGAGGTAGTTTAATTTCATACATCGTCCTCCTTAAATTCTCAATTCTCAAATTGAATGTCACGTAGAGGAAACTTTAAAACCTCATCTTCAGTAAGTTTGTGCCAAAACACAAGCCACAAACATAGATGTAATCCTTTGTCCATCATGATAGTATGTCCTGGCGTATTCTCAAGTGGTGCTTCTATCTTTACTAACAGATATAGTCTCATTGGTCTTTACCATTCTCTGTAATGCTGTAAAAACACATTCTTATCCAGTATTGGGGTATCTTTCATAGATTCACATGCCTGAACCAGATTTTCACATGCCTGAATCATTCCCCGTCGCCGAGGCGGGAGTCCCCGGTAAATAAAAAAGTAGTACCAAAATGCTAGTAGTAGTAGTAGGCCCAAAGAAAAGGCCAAAAGCCTGTATCTTAGCAGCCTATCTACCTCATTATGCAAAAAGAACCAAGAATTTGGTAACAACCAATCAGACACCAGCACCCTTCTAGAACCCTCTCAGCAGAGCCAGTTCTCCTCAGATTTTCACCGCACGTCTTGTGGAAGGGAGTCTCCCTTGGTGCCTCTCAGTTTTCTTTCAACTTGCTTCAGCATGTCAGACAAGAAGGCCTTGTTTAAGTCCTGCAGGACCTGCACCAAGAAGAGAGTCCATGTTGATGATCAACATGTAGACTGCATCTACTGCCTCTACCCTAAACATGAGGCAAAAGATTGCAAGATTTGCCGCACCTTCCCTACAAAAACTCTCAGGGATAGGGAGGCGAGAGTGCTTTTGTGGCTTAAATCCTCTTCGGCTGAGGAGGATGACAAAGCCTCTACTTCTAGCAAGAGAGCTAGATCGCAGGACAGCTCTTCCAGCGAAGGGAAGAAGCGTCAGAAATTGCATCATTCTACTTGTGATGCGCACTCTCCTCAGGATTCTACAGTCAAGCAAACTGTGAGTAAAAGCCTTTCAAAATCTTTGGCTTACTCTCAATCTTCAGTTTCTGTCACCTCGTCTGCTTCTTCATTGACGCAAACCTTCACGACGACGGCGCTTACCTCTCCTATTATGTCTACGAAGATTACTATCCTCTCAAAGAAGCCCGCCGTCGAGGTGTCGTCGACAAAGTCCTCGTCGACGAAGTCAGCAGTACCGGCGTCGACGATTCCGCCATTAAAAAGCCTGTCGACGTCTAGTTCGTCGACGAAGATTCCATCGTCGACGAAGACTCCATCGACGTTGAGCAAGTCGACGACGATGGCACCGTCTACGATCCCGTCGACGATCCCGTCTACCACAGCCCCGTCGACGACTACCTCGTCGACGATGATCTCTACTCCAGTTTCCACCAGGACTTTTCAACTAAAGTCTTTTCAAAGGCAGGACATTTCACCGCTTACTCCCTCGCATCTCCTGGAAACTTATGTGCAGTGTGACGATGATTATGTGGACGACTAGGACGAAGGGCCCTTTGGGATTGCTCGCCATCCTTCGGAACTGCACATCAAATATCAGGAGGACGATGATGATGAGGAAGATGACAATTATCAAGGGCATTACTATCAGGAAGACATAGTCGTTCCGCATCATAGACCCTGCTACACACAACCTCGTAGGAACGAGATGTCACATCTGCCTCCTACTTTGATACAAGACCTACAAGCCATGCTTGCAGATTATAAGCAGCGTTTTCCACCGCAGCCAAACGTTCCACAGGTTCCACAGACTGCGCCGCAGCCGGACCCATTGCCTCTGCCTGAGGGTCCAGCCCCAATGCCTCAACTGCCTGATCCTCCACAGGACCCGCATCAAGATACAACCTCGGAGGAGGAATACGAAGAGGGCGAGTTGCCAGACCCAGCAGACCCTTGGGATTAATATATAATCCCTATGCCTTCGCCACCTACACCTCTACCATCTGATTCGCCTCCAGAAGATATAGGGGGGTTCCATAACCTTATGCAGCGAGCTGCGACCAGGTTCAACTTGCCGGTCACCATTGAGCAGTCTGACTGTTTTCTGCATGACTTTAAAGAAGAGTCAAGAAAGGTTACGAGAGCTATCCCTATCATTGACTATATTTGGAAAGAAGGGGTTAAAATCATGAAAAACCCGGCATCAGTACCAGCGGTGCTTCCACGGATTGACAAAAAATACCGCGCTCCAGCCGACAGTCCCTCTTGTCTCATTGGCCAACCGCGTCCAGACTCGGTTATATCTCAGGCAGCCCAACAAAAGTCTAAGAATCCGGCAGCACTGGTCACTACACCACCGGATAGGGAAGGACGCCGACTGGATCTAATTGGGGAAAAAATGTTCAACTATGGCAGCTGCTCCCATCGGGGCAGCCAACTCCCTAGCGATAATAGGGCGTTATGACCGCCAGATGTGGTCAGAAATGGCAAGCTTTATCGACCTCATCCCAGAGGATAACCGGCAAGATGCTCGAAAGATTTTGTTGGAGGGTGAGCGTGCAGCCTCAGAGACTATCGACTGCGCACTGGATATTGTGAATACTAACTTTCGCCAGTTGGCTGGGGCTGCGGTTCTTAGGCGCCAGGTTTGGCTGAAAGCTACCACGTTCAGACCAGAAGTCCAGACAAAAATATTGGACATGGTCTATGATGGCGAATCATTGTTTGGAAAACACAGATGACGCACTCCAAGCAATTAAAACGGATACTGATACTGCAAGATCGTTGGGCTGCTTGCAATACAAAAGAGGTACCTTCAGAGGAGCAAGGGGCCGTGGATTTTCTTCCAGAGGAAGTTATCATACCCAACAAAATAGGTACCAGCCTCCGTATCGGCAATCATATCTGTCTTCCTACAGACAGACCAATACATCTGGTTTCTCTCGTCAAGGGGGACGAAAAAGATCGCAGAATCATGGAAGAGACACCTCACGGAAGCAATGATTACTACAGGCGCCTTCCACTCCTTTTCCCCTCCCTGTGGGTGCGAAAATGTCAACTTTTGCGACCAAGTGGCAAGAAATTACGTCGGACCAGTGGGTTCTGGACCTGGTTCACAACGGTCATACCTTAGAGTTTGTCACCAAACCACCCAACAAACCACCCAAGGGACCCCCTCCCCCTCGTCTTCACTTACTATTCAAAGAAGCTTTAACGATGCTCCTCAAGAACGCAATCGAGAAGGTTCCTGCGCTTCAAAAGGGGACAGGTTTCTATTCCCGTTTTTTTTCTCATCAAGAAGAAATCAGGGGAGTGGCGCCCAATCTTAGACCTTCGCAATCTGAACAGATTCCTCAAGAAGCAGGGATTTCGCATGGTCACTCTGGCAGAAATTCTAGGTTGCCTCAACGAGGGAGATTTTCTAGCTTCCTTAGATATGGAAGACGCTTACTTTCACATCCCAATACATCCGAAGCATCGCAAGTATCTTCGCTTCACAGTGGCTGGCGCCCATTACCAGTTCAAGGTGCTCCCGTTTGGGTTAAAATCTGCCCCAAGGATCTTTACGAAGTGCCTAGCTCCAGTGGCAGCAGTGTTGCGCTCCCAAGGAATCCAAGTCTTTCCGTATTTAGACAACTGGTTAATAAAGGGTCCTTCGGAAAGATCAGTCAAGACTGCCGTGACAACATCTCTTCGTCTGTTCCATTCTCTGGGGCTTACGATCAACAGGAGCAAATCTCAATTACAACCAAGGCAGATCCTTCCTTTTCTGGGCACGCTGTTAGATACCGTCCGCTGCAAGGCATTCTTGTCTCACGAACGGCAGGTTCGTCTTCAAAACTTAGCAATCCGAATTTCCAAAAGAAAGTCAGTTTCTGTCCGGATGTTCGCGTCGCTCCTAGGGATGTGCTCCTCTGCAATACACCTCGTTCCTCTGGCGCGGCTCCGCATGCGACCCTTGCAGGAGGAGTTACACCTTCAGTGGCAGCAGGTGATGGGCTCCTTCGACATCATCAGAGTCACTTCAGGCTTGAAGAGCGCTCTACGTTGGTGGTCCCATATTCTCAACTTATCGGAAGGGCTTACTTTCATTCAGAAGATTCCAGACTTTGTCCTCACTACCGATGCTTCCATGGAAGGATGGGGAGGTCATCTCCAAGATTTACAGATACAGGGGAAGTGGTCCCCAGAGTACAAAAACAAACACATCAACAGTCTGGAATTGCGAGCAATTTTCCTGTCTCTGCAAGCTTTCCTTCCAAGGATTGCAGGTTCTTCGGTTCTGATTCGAACCGACAATACCACCAGCATGTTCTACGTGAACAGACAAGGAGGAACAAGATCAGCAACTTTGTCCACGGAAGGTCAGGAGTTGTGGGAATGGGTCACACTCCACAACATAACCCTCAGAGCAGAACATGTCAGAGGTCTCTGCAATACATTAGCGGACACGCTCAGCAGATCCCAATCAGATTGCCACGAATGGGAGCTAGAGCAAGCTCAGGTGCTCAGAATATTCAGAGCTTGGGGAACACCACCGCTGGATTTGTTCGCCACGAAGGAGAACAAGAAATGCCGCTTCTATGCCAGCAGATACCCTCAACAGGGCTCAAGGGGGAATGCCCTGTCCATGCGATGGTCGGGGATTTGTGCTTACGCTTTTCCCCCGATACCCCTGATACCGAGGGTCATACGCAAGATGAAGTTGGAGGGCTGTCGTCTCATCTTGATTGCACCCAGATGGCCACGCCAATACTGGTTTCAGGAGCTCCTATTGCTATCACAGGACCACCCGATCCGTCTTCGCCCGACTCCCACAATGCTGTCAAGGAACAGAGGTCAGGTTCTCCACCCGGACCCTCAGTCCCTACATTTACACGCATGGCTCCTGACTTCTTAGAGTTTAAGGACCTGGATATCCCTCAGGACTGTAGGGATATATTAACAAAATCACGAGCTCAGAGCACGATAAAAACTTACCGTCTAAAATGGAAACGGTTTTGCTGCTGGTGTGAAGCAAACCAGGTGCACCCGGTGGACGATCCTGCAGAAAAGATCCTTCCTTACTTGTTACACCTGGCAAGATCTGGACTTTCTTTCCCTTCAGTCAAGGTCCACTTAGCTGCACTTTCCAGATTCAGAAGGGGTGCTCATGGCCCTTCTCTTTGTTCATCCTCTTTAATTAAACAGTTTATGAAAGGACTATTCCGAGAGTTTCCTCCGGTCAGACTTCCGCCACCGGAATGGGAACTCAACACAGTCTTAATGCAGTTAATGAAGCATCCATTCGAGCCCATCCACAAGGCTGACCTAAAATTCCTTACATGGAAGGTTGCTTTACTTCTGGCTTTAACATCAGCTCGAAGAGTGAGTGAAATTCAGGCGTTTACTGTAAAGGAACCTTTTCTACACTTCACCTCCGAACTAATCCAACGTTTATCCCTAAGGTGCCTTCACAGTTTCATCTTAATGAACCAGTGACGTTAAAGACTTTCTTTCCTAATCCATCCACCCCAGTGGAACGAGCCTTACATTCTCTCGATATCAAGAGATGTCTTAAATTCTATCTTCTGAAAACAAAGAACCTTAGAAAGTCCGATCAATTATTCGTGGCTTATGGCCAAACTACTCTGGGAAAGGCGGTTACAAAATCCACCATTGCCAGATGGATAGCATCTACAATACTTTTCTGCCATGACAAGGCTCACAGGCCTTTGTTGAGGAAACCCAAGGCCCATTCCACGAGGACAGTAGCAGCGTCTACAGCATTGTTTGCTGGTGTGACTCTAGAAAATATCTGCCGTGCTGCGACATGGAAAAATGTCCACACTTTTACCAGACATTACTGCCTCCAATCCACGCATCGTGATGATGCAGCAGTTGGGCAAGCTGTACTACGACATCTGTTTCTTTGAGATACCTTCAGGTACCCTTTTTTCATATTTTAATATGTAAGATGTTTATCTTTAGTATAACAATGCAATGTGTTACAATGATGATTTGCTTTCATGTTTACATGCTTTTCTCTTTATAGATGGTATATTTCGAATTTTAAGATCTTTTCTTATACCTCTTGTTAACAAGCTGTGGATGCAATTAGGGAGTATCAGCACTAGTCTCCCGCCATCCGCAAACGACTGTATACTTGGTATACTGCTCGCTACTCTGATTCAGGCATGTGAATCTATGAAAGATACCCCAATACTGGATAAGAAAACAAGTTACTTACCTGTAACTACAGTTATCCAGTATTGGTATCTTTCATAGATTCACATGCACCCACCCTCCTCCCCGTAGAGTCAGTTCTATATAATTTGGGACGTTCACTTTCCACTTGTGCTACGAAAATCTGAGGAGAACTGGCTCTGCTGAGAGGGTTCTAGAAGGGTGCTGGTGTCTGATTGGTTGTTACCAAATTCTTGGTTCTTTTTGCATAATGAGGTAGATAGGCTGCTAAGATACAGGCTTTTGGCCTTTTCTTTCGGCCTACTACTACTACTAGCATTTTGGCACTACTTTTTTATTTACCGGGGACTCCCGCCTCTGCGACGGGGAATGATTCAGGCATGTGAATCTATGAAAGATACCAATACTGGATAACTGTAGTTACAGGTAAGTAACTTGTTTTCTAATTCAATTCTATATTCACAAATGCTTTCTGTAAAATGCTGGAAAGAATTTTCTCCCACAATTCACTTATTTGGCTATCTCACCAAATAACAGCGTGACTCTGGCGTAGTCCACCAATTCCAGCATGACACAAACCGGACAATCACAGCATGACACACTGTGACGTCAATCTCCCTCTTTGCAGCAGCTCACACTAATCGACAGTTTTCTTCAGCATGTCTTTTCTAAACCAAATTACAGTAGAAAGCAAGCAACAAATAAACCTGACTGTCCACTGCAGGAAATACACTCACAAGGTGACTAAACCTTTTTGTACTATTGTTCGCTTCAGTGAAATCTCATACTGTGAGATTTCACCCTAATTGATGGGTATAACCTATGCACCTGAGAACAACTAAAACTGTTTACCACTGACACACTGAGAACCCTTTACCAAGATGTTGTCCACAACGTCTCACGAGAATCTCCACGAAACAACAGACAACTTACTCCGTGTCTCTACACTGAGACAACCTATAGGTAATATCTTGAGATTTACTGACCCATTTACAACTTCAGCTTTGCATCAAGCGCCACAATCATTCATGGACTTTAACCATGTGGACTCTAACCATTTCACTGTGCTCACCAACATACAGCCATTTCAAAAACAGCAACTTTAGCAAAAGCAATCCCTATTAATACTCACACGCCTTCCCTGCTGTATGAAAAAATACTCCATCAGCACTCCATCAATCCTTCTCTTTGCCGAACAAAAACATGGGCTCTTTGGACTTGACAATTTCCCTGCATTTGGCACCTTAATGCCTCACTTATCTAGGCAGAACCATAGCTCTTCTACCAAAGTGTTATGTTATCATGTCTTGTAAAGCGCGACGGCCGCCCCAGCGAAGGGACGTCCCGGCGCTATTGTAGGAAAGACTGACAGAGCAAAAGAAACAGGCAAGGAATAAAATGCAGAGAAAAGATCAGTCTTAATGGCCTTTCTGAATGCCTTTCTGAATGCTAAATAATTATCAAGGCCACGGATCTGCCCAGGGAGTGCGTTTCAGAGAGTGGCAGCTCTGTAACGAAAAGAGCGGCCACTGGCCCTAACTCTACGTGTCCGGGGATCCACCACCAGGTGCTGACCCTGTGAACGGAGAAGCCGTGTAGGGATGTATGGCAGCAGAAGATCGGCCAGGATGGGAGGAGTGGCCAGTTTCAAAATCTCGAAAGAGATGCATAAGGTTTTGAAATCAATGCGTCTGGCCACAGGTAGCCAGTGAAGACTGCGGATGGCGTTTGACACAGAGCAAGATTTGCGCACACTTAAGTGTTCTTGCTGCTGCATTCTGTGCCCTTTGGAACCTCGAGACCTCCGCTTTATTGGACCCTAGATAGAGGGAACAGGCATAATCGAGTCTCGACATAACCGTCGGCTGAAGAGGGGTGAAATCCCGAAACCGGTCCTAGGATGCTTGTTTCCAGTCCAGGGAGGACTTGGCTTGGCAGTTCGGGCTGGACTGTTCCCATGAGGCACAGGGCCAAGACTGATTTGCATATGGCTGGGTTCAAACTGAAATGGCATGGTGAGCAAAAAAACTATGGATTTAGGCCCAGATCTCTCTACTGGGGTGAATGTATGACATTGTTCTGCATTCTGTCCATCAACTGTTGTTTTTGCACGTGCCTGATATAAGGCCAGTGTCTTCTACTGCAAGCAGTATAAATATTTCAAATATAACTTTCCATTCACTACTTACTCATTTATCTCTCTAACTGTACTGGGCCCCCTAGAGCTGAACGTATTACAGCATTACCTTCACCGCAAATGGTCATCTGATGGATCTTTCTCCGCCGATAGAAGGGGTGGGAATTAGGTTATCCAAAACCACATCATTAGCCCCCCAATGAGGACCATTAATTGGTGACCAGCTCACAAATTGGAAATAAGTTTCAAATACACTACACTCAAGACCGTTCTGTATAAACAAAATATTGCAATGGGGAGACCCAATCTCTTAAAGAAATTAAGTCTACCTAGAATGATACAAAAACTAGAAGTTATGCTGCTGCCACACAGAATGGAAGTAGCAGAACTTGATATTGTGAATAGATCAGCTGATTCTCCCTACAACGCATTTTGATTAAGAGTAATTCAATACAGTTTAAAATAAAGAACATGAGGACACAATAATAGACTAAGGCAATTGATGTAGGTAGTTATTCAATTAATGTTCAAAATTGATACAGATAATCCACTTCTTTAACAGTTAAGTCACAGATGTATTCAAGCATGTAGTGCAAGACTACACATTTCTTAAGAGGTTCAAATCCAAAGAGAATTGTAAAAAAACAAATAACTATAGGAAGTTGCAGACTTCTCCCACCATTAAAAGCAAAAACAAGGCTTAAGGAAACTATTTTAAAGTCCTCTAATGGCGAGTCATTCAGCATTGACAAAAAGAGAATATGAAGCAAAAAATTGGTTAGTTCGGCAAAGAAAGATTTCAGGTCAACTGCATGAATGCAGCATCATCAGCAAAAAGACAGTCCAAGATAGGATTTTAAAGGATGATTTTAAAATAAAGCAATCGTTGCGTTAAAAGGGAAAAAAAAGTATGCAGTTGAGTGGATGTCTCCCAAAGAATAACAATAGCAATTTGTTGTTCCTCCTTTGGGGTTTCTTTTTATAGTCCTTATGAAAATTTAATGACATGGTGTCACTCCACTAGCCAGTGCATTGTATGATTAGTTTACGTATGCTGACTTATAATACATTTAGTTACTCCTGCATTCTTTCCCAATCACTTCATGTGAACAACTTGATTTTCCGGGCCTCCGGTTTTTCAGCAGTAAGAAATATACAATGTAAGTCTATGGAATCGGGTTGGAGTTGACTTTCCCACTGAGCCTTCTCACAATGAACTTTGAACAAATGTCCTTCGTATATAAAATTAAAATATGCCCAAAACAAATAATGCAACATTTGCAGAAATGTCAACAAATAATGCACCCGAAGAGAAAATTGCTGCTCAAGAAAGAACATGTTTAATTCTTTAAATGAATTAAACTTCATTGAAATCAAATAATGTATTAAATCATCACTTTATAATAAAAGAATAATAAATGTTTACCAATGTATTATTACACAACCTAGATGAGCATTGGCTATGGCCCACTGACAGATTTTCAATGTCCATACATGACTTTTAAATTATTAAAACCCATTTTACTAAAATAGTTTCTAAAAAACATTTCTTCAATCATCAAGGTCTCTATCACCTCCGTTTGTTTCTAAAAAATATTTCTTCAATCATCAAGGTCTCTATCACCTCTGTTTGTTTCAATTTCCTATCTACTTGTATCACCTAAATGCACCACAATCTACCCCTGACATATTTGCTATGAAAGGCAATAGAACCTTTAGGCCTCACCATTAGGTTCATTAGTACATGAAGAGTAAAACCTTATTTTTGAGTAATCTTGATATGTAACTATTAATAAACGTTAAGTAGTTAACAATGTATTTTCACCTTTTTCTTACTTTCAAGCACTCTTTTACAGTACTGTTACTTCACTTCTCTGTTGCCATATCACTTCGGTCTTGAGCTATGTGCACAGTAAGGTTTTTGTCTAATTCTGTAAAAGTGTCATGTAAGATCTTTTAAAAATACTTGGGGGCATATTAACAAGGGCCGGTGATAAATATCACAAATCACGCTTAGCGCTTGCATATTTATCGTCCGCTATCTCTGGAATTTATCGCCCGGTTAGGGCGTTATCAACAACCCGCTTCGCCAAGGCGATTAAAATTCCAGAGTGTGAGTGGTTATCGCCGTTTTCCATGGTGGAAAACTGCGATATCCTAGATGATAGGGTCTGTGCTCTTAGCCACAGAATCTACCCCCCATGTTAAGTATGCCCTAGTCAGGAATTTAAGACGTTAAATTCCTGCGTTAAGGCATACTTAACATGATTTAAATAATCGCTACCCTTGCTTATTAATATTGCGAAGCTGCCTTCGATATTTTCCCTGGTTGGTTTCACAGCCACGCCTACTTTAAATCTCATTAGCAATGCAAAGTTAGGCGTGCTGGAAACGGGCGCTAAATCTGCTGATAAGGCGATAAAATTATCGACGCTTTTCGGACGAAAACTGCCGCAAAAGCGGCGATAATTTTATAGCGCCGCCTTGTTAATATGCCCCTTAGTTTCCTCAAGCGTAACCCTGCCCAGATTTAAGGCAATCTGAGATCAATCCTTAAAGTAGTGAGGCATTAATTATCTCTGTCCCGAGCCGGAGTAACTACATTTTGATTTTGCTGAAGACATTTGCTGACAGAGGGTCGCTAAAGGTTTTGAATAGGATCCCTGAAGCGTTGTTTTCAGGGTGTCTCAGAAATCTATGGTGGTGGGGTGTTAATATGAGGTGTGGAAGGAAGGTGCTCCTTAGCTGTCCGCATGTCACTTTTTATCTTTTTCCTTTTCCATGTAGAAGGAGCAAAATTCCTTGCAATTTGGTTGTGGTTTAGAACCTGTAGAGGAAGGTTTGGGTTGCTTCATAGATTGTAGCTTGGCAGGTTCGAACTGTTTTGGATGAATTCTAACTATCTAATTGTACTACAAAGAAATTCCCTTTTGAGCTTCTGATAAGTTTGTTTTAAATGTTCCACAGTGATCTTAGCTGTTTCTTCAAGCGGCGTTTACTAATATAAGGTTAAAAACCATAAGTGTAGGGCCTGCTAGATAAAGTAGATTTAAGATTGTTTTGTCAGTCTGTTCTGGTAGTGTTATACAGTCAGAGTTCCGCATGTTCAAAAGGATTGGTCATGGGTTCACTTGTCATAGAAATCGTTTTTTTGCTTAAATTGTCCTACTTGTAAATGGCATTTCCTAGCTAATGATTTTTTGTTGACAGCAGCTGTGAAAAAATCTACAGTGTCATCAATACAGACATGGCTAAAACTGGAACTTTTTGTTTAAGCGAACAATTGTTACATTTTATTTACCAGTTTATAATCTTTGTAGGAACTTTGGTTTTGAGAGAGGGGTGTTGAACACACTTCTCCAGCAGCAACCACAATCCCTGTCGGGGTGAACCAGCAGTCACAAAAGTAAAATTAACCTGTGCTTAACCCTCTGATAGCTTGGCACAAAAGCAGCCAGTCTTGGAGGAAATGTGTAAAGTATTTATACAGTAGACCAACAATTAAGTGAAAACATAACGCCAGAAAAATCCAACACACAATTTAGAAAACTAGAGAAGATGTTAAATAAAATACCAGAGGGCATGGCCAAGCAAGATGGTTGGTTAGACGTGCCCCGTACTAGCTCCCACCAAGGAGAGACTAATCTTCTCGCAATCTGCACCAACTAAGCCGTGCAGACCCCCCACATACCTAGGGATATGCTCCCCCTGTTGATGCTCAAGTGGGGGCAAGTAGAAACGTAGGAGAGGGGTTCTCGCCAAAGACTCAGTGAGAGATTACATGCCTGTACTTCCTGGGCTGTGGACCTCTTGCAGTGTCAGAGACCGGCAGGTGCGGTTGCTGTGACAGGGAGCGGCACCCTGCTGACGCCATTGTGAGGCGGGTGTGACTAGCGAGGCCCTGATGGTTGGCCGCTGCTATAATGTTGCCCCGCCACCCCCCTGCCATGG
The DNA here is from genome assembly GCF_964204655.1 of Triturus cristatus. Classification (NCBI taxonomy): domain Eukaryota; kingdom Metazoa; phylum Chordata; class Amphibia; order Caudata; family Salamandridae; genus Triturus; species Triturus cristatus. The sequence continues at coordinate 353,250,131 of NC_140584.1, forward strand.
GTGCAGACAGAGGAGGCCCTGACCGGATCTGCGAGGCCAGCATGGCGCTGCTGAGACCACCCAGGGCTGCGTGCGACATTGGGGTCCTGCTGCCTCCCATATTCACAGGTCCCTGATACAATGTGGCCCTGTTCAGACTGAGGGAGGTGCTAAGCCCAGAGTAAGGTGCAGGCGCCTGTAGCCTCGCAAGTTCTGAGAACCGGCCCTGCTGAAGGGCCTTTTGGTTGTCTCTGCCTGACATTCAAGAGAGCTGTAAGGGAGGCCCGGGGGCTGTTCAGCAGTGAGTTCCCCTATGGCAGACGGTGAAGGATCTGCAGGCTGCAGTTGTGGGCCCGAGTGCAGCGCGGCGCTCATGGAAGACCACCTAGAGGACGCGGTGGGGCATTACAGGTGGAAAAACTCTCACTTTCCTGGCTTCGCAGAACTCCTCGAGGAATGGATTGCGGCTGAACTTAAACCGATCAGCCTCCCCATTTTTTTCTCAATTGAGCAGGCTCATAGGGCACTGATGCCTCACCGTGCCCCTGCGTGCTGCCCAAGGCACTTATAGCTTGCATGTTAAACTATAGAGACAGGGATGCAATCCTGCAACACATACAAACTTGTGTTTCCCCTGGTATGGCAACAAAATAATACAAATCTTCCCGGACTATACTCGGAAGGTACATGATCTCAGGAGATCTTTCTTGCAAGTCCAGAAACGGCCGAGAGGCAATAACATCGAGTATATTTTGATGTTTCTGGCCAAGCTGCGAGTCCTCTCGGGAGGCAGTGGAATGGATGGACTCCTTAGGGCTACGTCAAGAAATGAGCGAGACTGTGGCGCAAGCCAAGGTGCCGTAAGTTGTGACGTACAGCCAGAAACCGTTAGTAGACAATATAAGTCTGCACAGGAGACAGAGAGGGACACAAAGGTTTCTAGTGTGCCCGAATGGAACCATACATGCTGAGCAGCTACCCCTAGAGACCCAGAACACCTCCCCTTTCTGCCTAGCCCAAGAGAGACTGAGCGACAATGTTAACAAGGGAGGAACTTGAAACTGGAATGAGTGCATTTTGGTGCGGTGGTGGTTAAAAGCTCTTTGAGCCTGTATGACAGGCTTGGGTAGTGCCCGTTATCGACTGCGCATTATGCAACTGAATGTGTGTTCTACTACTCTCTTCTCTACCCTCCTAGTTTGATTGGAGGGTAGGATCTGGAGTGAACTGGTTGTGTATTGTATTATTTACCTCCTTGGGTGGGTCTGTTTGAGGCCTAGTCCTGCACGGGCTGTAGAGCCTCACTTTGGGACTTGTGCCACATGGGGGATCTAATGACCTGAACTGTATTTACACTTAGGGTTTTTGCTTTGTAGCACTTGTGCTTAGTCAAGTTATAGGGGTGGGAAGCAGGGGTTTACTATCTCCTTTCAACCATGAGTTGTGCCTGTGGTGGGGGGGGGGGGGGGGGGGGGGCGGGATTATAGATTCTGCCCGTAGGAGGGTTCTGGGACTGATAGTAGTTGCTTGTTGTTTTTTTTTTCTTGATTAAACTGTTCGGATTTCAATTGTTTATGGGTAAAACTTCCATGGATGATGTGTACAACCTACTGTACTTTGGACCTCATTGCTGGTTGTGGGAGGTCGGCTTTCACCTCCTATTTTATACATGGCTTGACTGGGTATGAAATATAAGATGACGACTTGGAATGTCTGTGGTTTAGATAACACCACGAAGTGCCATTGACTACACGTGTTCCTTCGATATGGTGTGGCAGTGGCCTTTCTTCAAGAGGCACACTTGTGGGGCATTTGCCTCAAATGTTTGAGAAAGTGGTTGAGGGGTCGGGTATATGCCACGTCCTATTTGGGGAATGCACGAGGAGCTCTTTAATGGATGGCCCCGGGTGTCCCGTTTAGCCACATGCAGGTCAAAATAGACTGGGAGGTAAGGTTTGTAATACTGGAAGGCGCACATGCTACCCATAACATCTGTTTTATCAATGTATATGCCCCCAACACTGATGACCGTGCCTTTATGGGCTCCGTGTTGGGAGCCGCCAAATTTCCAGTGACAACAGAGGTTATCATGGCAAGGGATTTTTAATTGGTCTTAATGGCCAACTTGATAGATCTTCTCCCCGAATAGGTACTAAACTCCACCTATCCGCTTCACTTACCCAGCCACTGGCATCCCTAGGGCTAATTGAAATTTTAGCGTTCACGACAGCCAAACACTTGCTTATTCTTGCTTTACACCAGCTGTTAACACCTATATCTGGCTAGACTTTTTTTTTTTTTTCTGTCCCACTGTCCAGGACATATAGGTTTCTAGACGCTCCATACTTGGCTAGGTACCTGTTAGACCTGACACCTTGGCGTGGGTCTCCCTTCCATTTTTTGCTGTTGCCTCATGTGTTTTGCTGGTGTTAGATGCTCAATGCACTGTGCCACTGCTGTCCAGTGCCACAGTGCAAGTGCTCACTATTGAAAATTAATGTATGAATTAGTGATTCCCTGATTGGTTGGTTTAGTTTACCTGTCAGACCTTAGTACAGTGCACCAGGAGTGCCCAGGGCTGTTAATGTGGCTGTCACATTGCACCGCATCACAAGAAGCGCCCCGCAACACCGAAGAAGCATGTCGCCGTCGTGGCCATCGTAGCTGACTCATTGCACTGCATCAGGAGAAGTCTCGCATCGAGGAAAAAGCGTGTCAACGACACAGCCGTCGCATCTTGGATGACGCAGCTGTAGGTGTCGCATTGCACCGCATCAAGAAAGGCACCTCACATCCACGGAGGAGCGTGCCGCCGTCGGAACTGCTGCAGTTATCGCATAAAGCGGAAGCATCTCGCAACGTCGGAGAAGAGTGTCGCCGCTGTCGTCGCATCACTGAAGAAGGGTGCTGCAGCTGACGCGTCTAGTCTCCTCGCACCATCGGAGAAGCGAGCGGCATCGGGAAGATCTTATAGTCTTTATTTATTTGCACCAAACTTTCATCGCATCAACATCGCTGCAACACTTTCGTTGCCCTCCATGTCGCATCTAAAAGGTACATTGACTTAGCTTAAGTCTCTTTAGTTCTTAGATGCGACACTAACTACTACCATTTTTAAGTAACAGTATTGTGGATGTTTGTCGTTTATGGTCTTGTGGTTAATCTATATAAAGAATACTTATTTTTGATTATAAAACTGGTGTGGTGTCCATCTTGGTGTTGTCACGTGATTACTGTATGTGTTCACAAATGCTTTACACACTGCCTCTGAGATAAGCCTGTCTGCTCGTGCCAAGCTACCAAGAGGGTGAGCAGGGGTTATTTTAGGAGTGTACCCCTTTACCCTGACTAGAGGCGAGGGTCCCTATTTGTCACAAGTGCATACCTGTGGCAACTAGAGACCCCCAAGTCTAACCGTACCTATGCAACCACACTCCACTCCTGATGACGTATTCCCTGGAACACTACATTCCATTATGGAGGTTAAGTTCAGACACGCTAATGTACCAGGTGTTTCGAGACACATTGCAGGATACTCTTTAAAAAGTACTTTGATTAACTGGGAAAGCGCAGGCTGCATGGTTACTGAATGAGGTGCCATGAAATTGGTGGTGCAGGACGTGTGCTTGACCACCACAGTCTGCATCTGCTGCACATTGGAGGATGACTTGACTTGCCAGGAGTCGACCCTAGAGACATAATTGACCAATAGACCCGGGTTGCAAAAAGAATTGGACCAAGAATGTAAAAATATAATTGAAATATGGGATCAGCTAGAGAAAGTTGGTAGGCGCAGATGTTGTATGGAGGGCGATAAAGCTGGTCGCCTATAGCCTAGCTTGGTACTGTCCGAGTCCTCGATTCACTATATCATGCCTTGAGAAACACGTGGGTCAAGTATTGTATACACAACAAGAAATTAGTACTTTCTACATGGCACATCTGTGGGAGGTGTACGCAGCCCTGACCTTGGAGCTAGATCCCCACTTGCTGACCTATTTGGCAGAGCTGCTGCTATCCAGGCTATCTCCCGAGGATCATGAGCAATTGGGGGTGAGAGCCATAGGTGAGCAGGAATAAATTGCTGCATTTTCTTCAGACAACATGGGATGACTAATTCCCTGCTGACTTCTTTAAACTCTTCCCTGGGACCCTGGTTGATAAGCTGCTCCCTGTATTCGAGGTGACCCTGAAAGAGGCAAACTTCCTTATTCCAAGAGAGAGGGCCTCTCAGTCGTTGTACCGTAACCAGGGACGGATCCCTTGGAGGCTGGCTCTTACTGACAGAGCTCCATGTTACATGTAAACTTAACGCTCTTTAGCCAGGTACTTGCGGTGCAATTGTTGCCACACCTCCCTACCCTGTTCCAAATCGACCAGTTGGGATTTATCCCTCTAAGGAACACCTTACACAACCTGCGCCGGTTTAACCATGTTCTGCCTGCACCAGTTTAAGAAGAAGACTAATATACGCTTGCCTCTCGACATTGAGCAAGCTTTTGACTCCATGCGAGGGGGCTAGCTCGGGCAGGTACTTGATCGGATGCGAATGAGAAACGCATTAAGTGGGTTAAACTTTTTTACTCAAACCCTCCGACTAGGATGAGGACTGGACAAAACGTTTCGGTCAAAATTGTCCAACAGCGTGGCACACTCCAGGGATGCCCACTGTCGCCCCTAATTTTTGCCTTTGCCGTGGAGCTGCTTGCGTGCCAGCCCATGGGCTCTCCATAAATGGAGTATACGAGTTGGTAATACTGATCACGTATTATCTATATATGCTAATGATGCCATGATCTACCTTAGTCAATGGGACATCTCTGGGCACATAATGCTTAATATTCGCATGAATTCTGGGAACTGTCCGGACTACGGGTTAATACTGCAAAATCAGCCCTATTCCCATTAAGCTGCCTGAAGGCCCTCTCCATTGACTGTCTTCCAGATGCGGGGACCTTGGCATGCAGGTCTTACACAGTGAGCGTCGATTCTATGATCTGAATCTGGGCTAAGTTCTTCATAACCTATGCCCTTCTATTATATTTTGGAGCACACTCAGACTGTCACCCATGGGGAAATTAGCTTTATTTAAAATGGTGATTGGGCCACGATGCCGCTACAAGGAACAATGTATGAAATTCCCCGAACGATATTTAGGGATTTAGGCAAGCTGCTTGTAGAGCTTCTCTGGGAAGTCTAGTTGTGTAGAGTGAGCCTCGGTACCCTGCAAGGACCCTGGTATAGGGGTGGAATGGAAGTCCCTGATCTGATATTCTATTATCCAGCAGCACAATTACAACACTGTTCAATGGTTAGATGGGGAGCCTAATTGGGAGCACTCCCTGTTGGACGGCACTCATGCCAGACACAAGCTTGGGGCACTGCTGATGAGTAGGTGAATTCCTCCTGAATTACCTTAAGTGATCTGGATGATGGGCAGTTTCTGGGAGCGAGTGGTGCAACTAATTTGGCAATCGGCTTATGCGCCGGATTTAGAAATTTGGATAGTTCGCCCCTTTGCACAAATGGCCAGAATGATGGCGATAGATAGATGGCAATTGGGTGGATGCTTGATGCTCTCCTACCTCTAACAGCAGGGCTTTTTATTACACTACAGGGCATCATCAAGATGTTTGGACTAGGGGGTGGTCAATTCCTTCACTATGCCAAAATAGCTCCCATGGCCCGACATTTATGGCCATCGTTCCCTAAGGCCTCTGCACTCACACAAAGACTGACCCTATTGTCTATGGTGGGGGGGAAGGGGGGCTTAAACTCATAATGCACACTTACCAGGCTCTCCGTACAGACAGACAACTGATGCCGCTCCTTATAGAGGAAACCTGGCAGAATCTCGGCGATGAGCCTATTGTCCCTACTATTTGGCTAAAAATTCATGACTGGGTCCGTAAAGTATGTATGCGCTTGGTTTAAACAAATACAACATAAAAACACCTGGCTTATCTCTCCCCCAAGAGACTACATGCCACCTATCCCATTCGAGACCATGCATGTCCTCTGTGTGGTGAGGAGACTGCAGATTTCTAAAATATATGGTACTACCCCCTCATCAAATCATGTTGGTTGGAGTTACCACAACTCCACCATGCAACAGGATGGGAAGGGTTGCTTACAATAAATCGATGCCTATTGGGACTCCTACTCTGCTTCAATCTAGGATTGTGAGGTAAAAGATTCACAATGCTAGGCCTCATAGCGGCTAAAGAGAAACAAAGCCATCAGTTTGTTTGCGGTGACACCCCCTACAAATGAGGCTTGGTGAAGAGATTTATTAGAGTGAGTGGCAATAGAGGAGACGCATATAAGGAGAACACGTAGAGCTGCTAAGGTGGCTGATATTCTGCTCTCCTGAGCCGACATGACCCAGGCACTGTTGGAGCCAGAGGAAGAGGGCCAATCCATCACGGATATCCAGACTAAAGAAGTTAGAAAGATTCCTTAATTGTAACAGTGACCAGGGACATGTGTGGTGGACCTACACACTCATTGCATGTTGAAAGCATGTGTCGGTGGATAAGCAGAAAATAAATTCTTCTTAATTGACTAAGGGTGATACATATTTTAGTCGAAGTACTATCTGGCAGGACAGTCCTGTCACTCAGACGATTATGGTCTACCACTATACTGTATGTATTCAGAATAACTTTTGATTACCCACTATATGGGTGGGACCGCTGCCTGTTTGGTGGTGTTCGACTATTATACTGTGAACCATCATAAACTGCCATTTGAAATCACAAATATTTAAAATAAAAATAAAACAATCCAGTCAGTAAAACTTGAGATATGCAGTTTTGAAGCTTAGTGTAGTGCCTGTAAGTTCAAAGCTCCACTAAATCATTTGGTTGTACTATACCGGGGTAAAGTCACAAGCGCAGAATGACTGCGATACTGTGCTGCCTGGACACAGGGGCCAGGTTTGTCCCACTGAAAACGTTACCTTTTCAAAGTCTCTGGCGTGAAGAGTTCCATTTGCGGTGAAGGGCGAGGAGCCCATTGTGGATGATCAACACTGTAGTGCGAAGATCTGATTGGGCGTTGCGGACTGTCCTTTCTAAAAACTGCCCCTTGGCGGTCACTGCAGGCTTTCACTGCTGTAGCGCGAAGTGCCGATCTTTCATTGCTGATTGTTGCTAGCAGTTTCTGTAGCGCGTAGTCTGCCACCCACCAATGCGAAGCTTCAGTGAATCCGAGTCTTGCCGCGAATAGCCCATTCACGGTTGTGAAGAACTGAGAACTTGAAGGATTTTTACTTTTCTTGCAGAGGAGTGTACTCTGATGGCAGCCAATGCTCCAGCACCTAGTGAGGCACCTCTTGGGTATTAAGGGCTCACTCTAGCAGAGGCCAGCAGGGCTCAGGAAGCAAGCCAGCTGGGCAGTCCTTAGCAGGGAGGCCTCTGGAGCTTTTATCTCCATTTAGCTCAGAGCGTAGGAGGTCAGACAAATGATCCTCGAAGTCACTCCGGTCTTCTGGTAACAAGGAGATGGTCCCCTCTTCAAGCAGCAAGTAGGTGCTTTAAGTACAAGCAGTCCTTCTAATTCTTTCACAGGTATAGGAGTGTACTGAAGAGTTGGTCTGACAGTCCTATATTTATACCTGGTGCATCCTTTGAAGTGGTAGAACATTCTAGCCCTCCCCAAATGAAGCCTCACCCCCCAAAAACACACATCTGGTTCTGGAATTTCTTTCCTCCCCTTCCCGGGCTCCAAGAGGTCTATGGTGACTATAGACTGCGGTTAAGTTATTTGTGGGTGTGCTGAGGAGGCACCTTTGAAACACAAGTTGGGCAGGACACTGCTCTACTTTCTAAAAGTGGCTTTTCAGAATTGTAACCTAAAATCAGACTATACCATTTCTACCTGTTCAGTCAAAAGTTAGCACTTAGTAAGTGTAATAAGGTAACTCAGTTATATTATGGGAGAGGTAGGACTAACATTAGTCAAAAATTAATTCAGGAGTTTTTCACTACCAGGTTTTGTGAAATCTAAAATATATCCAACTTTTTAAATACACTGCACCCTGCCCTATGGGCTGTTTGAGTCCTACCCGAGGGGTGACGTATTAAAAAAGTAGGTTCAGGTCGGTCAAAGGGTTTATTTTGCCAGGTCATAATGGCAGTTTAAAACTGCACACAGGCTGCAATTGCAGACCTGAGACATGCTTTAAATGGATGCTTATGTGTGTGGTGCAATAAGAGCTGCAGGCCGCTAGTAGAATTTCATTTAGAGGCCCGTGTACATGTAGTACCACTTTACTAGGGACTTGCAAGTAAATTACTTTTGCCAATTTGGTGTACTACAATTGTAACATGTTTTAAGGAGTGAGCACAAGCACCTTAGCACTGGTTAGCAGTTGTAAAGCGCACAGAGTTTCTAGGCCATTAAAACCACTTGAGGGGAGAAGGCGCGATGTTTTGGGGGGGTGGAGGGGGAACCCCCATTATAGGGTGTCCGGTAAAACCATCTTCATTCAAGATTTTCATCTCTCGCTGTACATCTATTAAGCGAGTGACCTGCTCTGTGTGTAGTTCTGATTGAGTAGTCAAAATATCAGACCTCTGATGGGTAGCGCGAATAGCTCCCATAGCAACAAGAACTGGGTAAGTAGGTAGGGGTTAGCTCAATATCTGTTATAAGTGAGGATATGTATTCAAACAGTCTGAGGCTCTGAACATTGAGTGGGGTGTGGATAGGCTCCAGGTAGCGCAATTAAGACAACCAAAATATGGGCTATTTGAGAAATTTGCTCAAGTGTAGGAGTTTTACAATGCCATAATTAGGTTCCGTTTTGGTAGTTTTCTTAATTATTGCTCTGAGAGCAAGTTTATGGAGGGGTGCTATGGTAGCAACAAACTCAAGTCTAGCTGAAACTAGGTCAGCGGATCACTGCTGCAGGAACAGCAAGAGGAGCTGTAACTGTGGACGTGTTCAGCTGACTACTGGAAACACCAATGCTTCCACATGCTTTACTACTCCACATTCGATCCATTGACCAAACAAGCTTTCACTTGCGCCACCGGAACCCACCTCTCTAATGCAGAAATTAAACCCATTTTCAAGAGGACAAACTGACAATTATTCAAACCAATATTACTTGTCATTCAGTGCAGGAATACAGTAAAACAGTAAAGGCTATATGGCTGCGCCCACCAACATAAGTTCAGTTTACCCTTTGCAAAATGAGAGATGTGTTTTAGGTGTCGCTACATCTAGCTTTAGCTCATGGTGACTGTATGGTTAACTTTTATTTTGTTTCATCTTTAAAGTGCAGGAAGAAGTGTAGAGAGACACTTTGCATATGGTCAGCCTCCTTCAGTTTTTAGTTTTCGTGTATTTTTCAAAGTTTTGACAATGTTGATGGGCTATTCAGCAACATCATGGCATTTTGAGGATGGATACACTGTTCTGTTCGTGTTCCAATTAGTTTTTGATGATAACACTGATTATTTTGTTAAAATGTGTGGTTGGCATAGCTTGTATTTGAGATCCATGTACTTTCTGATGTTTACATTCTGCTGACAATGACATGTAATATGTAAATTTGTTCAGAAGTTAATTATTGTTTGGATATCTTGGCTTGTCAAAAACACTCTTCTGTTAATTAATTTCCCTTGTACATTAGATTGTTTCAGTTTACTGTTATAATAACATGCTGGATTTACAAGTTTGTTAGTTTTTGTTTTTTACAGAATAACTACAAATGTAGGCTTCCATATGAATGCAGCAGAACTACTGTCCCTTTGTCAGACTTGTGTACTGTACTCCCTTTTGCTGTGTAGGTTTAGTTAGTTTTCAGATTACAAAACTTCATCTGCTGGCTTCTTTTCCTTACAATACTTTAGATGATACAGCTTTACTCTAGTTATGCTATTACAATACTTTTGATGATACAGCTTTACTCTAGTTATGCTATTGCAGTCTCCTGAGCAATAGGGCATTTCCACCTTTCATATTTTTTTAGACCAAGATGTTGCTGTTAGGCAGCACACACTGTTATCAACCACTTCCCCAAACAAAAAAGCAAATTAACTTTTTGAATGCTACATCGAAAAAAGCATTAGCAAACACTTTGATGGTATTAATTGACCATAGCCTTCCTGAGTAGGCTGCATAGCACGTATACTGTAATTACTATTTTATGCAACCTCTTCTTTTTTTTTTTTTTTTTTTGTTTTTTTTTAATGCAATTTTAAAGCCACTTTTAATTGTGATTATCTTTTCAGTGTTGGTGGCCCTTTATGAAGAACCGGAGAAACCAAACAATGCATTGGAGTATCCTTTGTCTTCCTTCAGTCGCTGCATTGATTTCAATGTGAATATTTTAGGTTACATTCTTGCTTCCAAAGTGCATGGTTATGGATTTCCTTGTACCCCTAGAAGGAAAGGACCCCAATTTATCAAGCAGACTGTCAATTTTATTACGAACTCCGCGACTGAAGAATACAATTTAATCCACAGTTTGAAATCAAAGACCTATATATGTATCTGTTTTTATTTGGTTTTGGTGAGAATTGCAGTATGGGAGGCAACACATGTCCTGACATCATGAAAACACAAAAGTACTATTTTCACTTGTATTGTACATCTTGCTCCAAGGGGCCGCAGAGTTCTTTACAGAATATATTTACTGTGATGTGAGGGGTTTGATCATGTGTTGCAGATGCAACTTTTTGTAGTTTGACTGGTCGAGAACAGATTACAAAAACCAAGATATGATGCGCGGTGGGGAAAAATGTGCAGTATGGACAGTGCTGGGCAGCAACTTTTTGCAGTTTACATAATGATGTTCTACTACTTAAGAATTGAGACACCTGGACATACATTGATTTGCCTTGACTTGAATTGTTTTTGGTCCGTTGTAAAGTGGAAGAAGCCTACAATGCTAGTTCTCTCATCACATTTTCACAAAAGTAGGTTCTTGGGGGCGTGGCCAAGATGGTAGCAGACCTCCGCCACCATCTCCTTCCCAAACTAAAACTCCAGCTGGCCCTTCAAAGGGGAGGTCAAGAAGCCTCATATAGGTCTGCACAGAGCATACCAAGGCTGACTGCGGCCTTGGAGTACCACACCTTGTCACTTATTATCTCACCACTCAGTTACACTACATGCTAGAGTGGCACAGATCTACCTCAGAGAAACATTGGTCCTTCATAGATCAGGTGATTGCCGGGATGCACGTATGGAAGGTCCTCTGGTTGGTGAAACATAGACTGTGGGGCGTCTACCCTTTGCTGGTGGCCAGGCCACTTTGTTGATCTGGGTTAGGATTTCCACCTCCTGGGTCCTTACCACCCAGTTATAGTCTCTTACACTAGTTATAGACCCTTCCCCTGGGCTGTGATTGAGTGATTTTAATGCATGTCAGTAAGCCAACTGTAAATTAATTGTCTATTTCTTCGACCCTTGGGGCCTGATGTTCTTCGACCAACTCACTTAGTTATGGTATAGCAGAATCCGAATGATGGCGCTATATCCACATTCGCTGTTGTGTTCCCCAGCCCTCCGTTAAGCCTCGTCCTGCTAGGGCCCTTACCAGTTTTGAAAAATGTCTCGTCACTGAATCAGATGACAAACTATTGTTATCTGAACTGCACAAAATCCTGCTTCAGACGCCTGTCAAGGTGGCTGTGCAACACAGATTGGAAACAGAGTTAGAACATATCCTAACAGACAAAGAATGGGCGGACATTTATTGTAGTGAGCTATTTCTGCGGCTAGTGCAATTACTAAGGAGACAATGCTCAAATTGACCCTCTACTGGTATTACACACCAGAACGCCTATCGAAGTGGAAACCAGGTGCTTCCCCTATGTGCTGGTGTAACTGTGAGGCCGCAGGCATGTTGACACACTTGCTCTGGCACTGCCCCAAACTCAAACGTTACTTGAAATTGGTGCTTGCAGATATTGACCTATTTTTGACACAGGCCTACCTCCGCTCCCTAGCTATATCCTCCTCGGTCTCCCTAACGCTCTCGCATAATGCATCCATTCTCCTAGACTTAAGGCTATAACTCTAGCGCTTTGTGCAGCCAGACAGATAGTCGTGGCTCATTGGGATATGGACTATGTGCAATAGCATATAGACTGGGGGATACTCTGGGCATGGATTATTTTTTCTCTGCAATAAACCACCAGCAGTAACTGTTTGAAAAGTTGCAGGCCCCTGCATTAATTTTTTTGCAAATTAATTTGGAGAACTCTCTAGCCCGAAATAATTACAAATGCTTTATCTAGCGAGACCTTGACAGCTGAGGCTATGTTAGCTTATTCTTTTAATATTTAATGTTTTAAACTGCAGAAGGAATTGTTGCACCACTGCGCCTACCTGTACGCTTCAGAAACCTTGTATTTCACCGCATTGCTCCCCGGTCCACCGCAAGATTTCCTGTTTGCTGTGGAGGGAGCTGCGGTCACATTTACTTCCTGGCGAGGGGAGGCGGAGATCAGCTGCTAATAGTATAAAATTGAATGGCCGACGCTTCGCGCAGCGGGCGCGCTGGCGTTGAACCAAAGGCAAGCCCATCTGCGCCCGGCCGGGACCAGGGGCCACAACCCCTACCCCTTTTCTTAAAGACATAAGGACTTACTCCCAAAAACTGCTACATGAACTTCGGCCTAAGACAAAACTGAAATGCAAGTCTCTTAAACCAGGAAGTTCTATTTTTAATTGTCCCTGCTGTGGTTTGTCCTTCGCCACACTACCCAGCAGGGAACATATTGCTACTACCACTGCCCCCACGAATTTTATCACACACATGCCCTCTGTTAAAAATAAGGAGAAATAGCAAAAAATTGGCTAGTACTGCCACTATTCTAAGACCTCAAATTCACTTATGAGGGCACATTTTGGGAGACAACAAAATGCGTATCAGATCTTTGTTTTCGTCGAATTAATCCATAAATTTATTCATTTCAAATTACATTATAAACCTTCCATTTTCAAAAGATCCAAAAATTTCACCTCGCATCAATGAGCAATATTTAAACGAATTGTTCACACCATTCATTAATATATTCCAAGCATTCCTGACACCATTCATTTATTCACTCTAAACACTCTGATTCAACAAAACATTCGTTCATCACATTCTGCCTATCAAACAACATACAAGACTGAATATACAAAGAGTAATTTGAAAACACAAATACAAGACTTTTTACAAGACCACAGAGGAAGTTACTGAACTAAATGCTCTCTGTTATTTCTTTTCAAAGATTCACAATTCTTGTGGTCACACCATAAGGTCTACGCGTTTCGAAACCCCTTAGTTTCTGGGTCTCTCATCAGGACCTGTAAGTTAAAAATAACAAAAACCTTTGAGTAACGGAGGGACGCCCAAAACCTTCTCAAACCACCTAAACACCTTACTTGGGACTTGATTTACCTCTATAGAATGAAGAGTAGATCAGCCGATCTCTCTGACAGTGACTCTGAAATTAGGAAGAAACTGGAAAATAAGCCCACAGTTCAACAATTCTGGTGATGTTAGAGAAGCAATGTGAGACATCACAATCGCACATTCATTCCTATTTGACTTACATTGGGTGTTCATCGTTCTGGGAAAGACTTGAAAAGGTCGCTTGTCTTCACTATATTGATCTGGCTGTGACTGCCACGATGTTTAATGTAGTATCTCGTCCACTGTGGAGAAGTATGCATGATTTTAGTACTAAGAAATGGACTCGGATGCGTTAGCGAATTGGTTCATAGAAGTTTTTAGTACCTTAATTGCGTGCGAGAGACTTGGAATAGTGTCCGAAGGTGACCCGGTTGTCAAATTCTTTAGTAGAAGCTTTTAGTAATAAAAAATAGTGTTAGCGTTCCTTGCTGTTTCTACCGTCAGTTGTTCAAACCACACGCTTATGTTCAGGGCTTACCTGAAAAATCATCGCTAAAGATGTCTGTCGGTGAACGCTGTATCTAGTTACGTGACTCTCCGTGAACTGGATGAATATGTTTGCTTGAAAAAACATGAGAAACTGACTTTAGTTCGCTGGTCGTTTGAAACAAGGACGACAAGTGGGTATACCGCATAGAAAGTATAACGCATTAGTCATGATTCCCAACGGGAGCGATAATAAATGAGGTATTAGTTGTTCTCTTTTCAATGAAGGGGATATCTTATCCCAAAGCCAGTTAGCGTGTAGTTTGGAAAAGAAAAGGGGAGAGCCTGAGATGCAGGCTTACCTGTATTTTGCTCGTCAGTCGCCGTAGCTGTCGGTAGCCGTCGGTCTGCACTATCTCGTGTCACGTGACATCACGTGATATCGATGTTTATATTTGCTCTGTTAAAAATAAGGCAGCTCTCTTAAAGTAATTCACCTTTTTTAATATAAATTGTAGGTCACTTCCCAAACATAAGGAGGACATCTATGACCTCTTATTGAATATACAACCAGATGCCATTTTCCTTACTAAAACATGGCTAAATGAGAGCTCTGGACCAGATGTTGCGATCGCCCTGCCACCCAACTATATGGAGAGACGTTGGAGGAAGTACTATGCGCCTGAATTCAGAAGTATTTATAAACTGGCGAAAAAGAATTACCATGCCCTGTGTAACGCTGCTCGTGCGGAGTACGTAAATAACACCATTTCATTGGCACATAACAGCCCTGCAGTCCTATTCAAATTAGTGCAAGATCCGTCAGGCGCAACTTGTCATCCAGCGCCACGTGTGCTAAATGAAGCTCAATGTGAGGACTTGGCAGAGTTTTTTATTGGTAAAATCGAAAAAGTTAACACAGAATTTAATACTACGGCAACTAATGTGGAGCTGCAAATAAAGATCACTTCCTCTACATCAGGCTGTGCCGCTCTTCCAGTGACGCAGGCCACTATTGCAAGACCTTGCAATACTCTTGAAAACTAGCTGCCACTAGATACTCCCTCCTTCAGCCGCATCCTAAATAGCCTTAAATCTGGCTCTCCCAAGGACCCTTTCCCCATTCCCATTCTTCACAAATTGGAACCTCCACTACTCAATTTTATGTTGGAGCTGCTTAATGCATCACTACGTGAAGCAATAGTGCCAGCGGCATGAAAACATGCCATGGTTATCCCACTTTAAAAAAGAGAAAAAAAAAGTGAATGCTGATCCGGCAGAACCATCTATCTTCCGCCTGATTTCATTACTTCCAGCTTTTTGTAAAATTTTAGAAAAACATATCAATCAGCAACTGACGCAGTTTGTTGACTCCCAAAAAATCCTACATACATCACAATCTGGATTTAGAGCTGGCTTCAATACAGAATCTACGCTCTTGGGAGTTACAGAAACTCTGCGCTAATGTCTTGACATAGGAGAAACTGTGGCACTCGTATTGCTTGACTTGAGTGCTGCTTTCGACACTGTCACACACTGCCCTTCTACAAGTCGCGGGGCATTGTAGAATCAACACTCAAGTGGCTGACTAGCTTTCTGTCTGACCGGACTTTCCAGGTTTTTTTCCTCCGTCTGCAAGCTCTAAGGCCCATGCCTCTCCTTATGGAGTACCGCAGGGTTCTATCCTCAGCCCATTGCTTTTTAATATCTGTTAGGCCCCTTGCCACAGTAGCTGAAGAGGCTGGGTTATCCATAGTCTCGTATGCTGATGACACCCAGCTAATCTTCTCTCTGTCCACCAGGGAGGCATCTAATGTGTCTTCTCTCCAGGTAGGGCTGCAAAAGATAGCTAGCTGGATTTAGACCAACAGGTTGAAATTAAACGGGGGGGGGGAAACTTAAGTTTTAATCCTCGGAAGAAACCAAGATCTCTGGGGCCCCCAACATTGGCCGCCTCAAATGGGTGATCTTCCACAACCGTCACAATCAGTCTGCAATCTAGGCATAATCATAGATGACCAACTATCTGAGGCAGCAAGCAGTCAAGGTCGCCTCAATCTGCATCACCATACTAAGATGGCTCAAACAAATACTCTGGATGTTGCCTAGTTCCACACACACAACAGTAATCCAGGCCTTGATTGCGTACAGGAGCCAATAAGGTGGTGGTTATAAAACTGCAGGTAGTCCAGAATTCTGCGGCCAGACTGATTTGCCCGTTACATAGAAAGGCCTCTATCTCAGGTTCTCTCTGACCTCCACTGGCTTAGGATGGAGAATCGCATTAAATTCAAGGCCCTATGCTATATGCATAAGATTAAATTGGGTTCAGCGCCACAGTATCTAAGTGCCTTGGTACACCCTTACCTCCCTACATGTCGTCTTAGATCCTCTACTCAGGGAAAGTTTGAAGTCCCCAGGACCAAACGATCGCGTATGGGTGGTCGGTCTTTCTCTTACTTGGCGCCTTCACTGTGGAATTCACTTCCCTCACAACTCCGGCATGAAACCATCTATTACAACTTCCGCAAAGACCTAAAAACATGGTTATTCAACCAATAGTGTATCTCTTCTTGCGTGGGTCCGATGGCGCCGGGAAACCTCTGGGTAGCTGTGCGCCTTAGAAAATTAATAATCTAATAGACTTTGATTAGTGCACAGTGATGTAGAGGAACCCCCTTCCCCCATCCCTTCTGTTCCTTCACCAAGTTTGAGAGTGAACTGAACGTTATTCTTTCCCTCTAATTTGCCCCCTCCCCCTCCCTCCCCCCCCTTCCGATGTGTGGCAGGTTCTGCGTCCAAGCTCTGCAGTCAGTTACTCAGTCTGCCCCGCGGGGAGCTCCTTGTCATTGCACAATTGCTCGAACGGGATCAAGGCACCTTCCTGAAACCCCAATGTAGTTACCCCTGCTGCTGCCATCGCTGTTACTTCAGCTTACCAAATCTGCTCGCTAAATGGGTTTCTATAGCTTAAGCGGGTTCGGTGCATATGGGACCGTGTTCGTCATGAGGCTTAAGCTTCTCTGATAGCTACTATAAGCCTCGCACAACAATCTGTTGGCCTATTGGGGGAGCACTCCTGCGCTAGGAAGTACTCGCTCACTACCCTCTGTGCTCGGACTGTGGGAGACAGTCCCAGTTCTTCCAGATGCCTGCCCGCTAACCAGCAGGCATGCCACTGTAGTTGTGCCGCCAAATTATAATGCTCTAATTTTGGAGTGCTTAGGCCTCTCTTGTCCACTGGGGGCAGTAGTTTAAAGCTATACGCTGCCTCCCCTTTTTCCATAGGAAGCTTCCTAACATTGCATGTGCCATACGAAAGGTGTTCAAGGGGATAGTTACCGGCAGGTTTGGAAATAGTATAGTATAGAAGTCGGGGAAGAACCACCATTTTTGAAAGAGCTATCCTGCACTGCACAGATGGTGGCAGTGTACAGCAGAACGCTATCTGTGGACCGAGCGTGTCTATGGCCATAGTGAGGTTACCATCTAGGAGATCACAAGTGATGTGGTAGACGTTAATGCCCAAATACCTGAATGTGTGTGCAATGCCCAACGGCTGTCGACCATGAAATTCTGCTGTGGACAGTCTGGATGGAGTGTGAATAGGCAGGTCTTTGACCAGTTCACTCCTTGCCTTGAGGCATTGTGGAATTCCGCCAGTATGTCTGTTATAGCATCTATGCCATCCTGCATGTCTCATACATATATTAACACATTATCTGCATTTAATGAAATTGTGTCTCTCTCCCTCAGTTAGTATCCCCGATTTCTGTCTTTCCTGCCGGAGCCTCTGCGCTAGCGGTTCCACCACCAAGACGAACAGTATCTTGGACAGAGGGCATCCTTGGTGTGTGCCCCTACTAATATGAAAGGGGGCTGATATGCAGCTACCTATCTTCACCCGCGCTGTGGGTTCTGTGTAAAGGAGTAGGATTCATCTTTGAAACCTCCCTTCTATGCCCATGGCTGTCAAGGTTGTGAACATGTAATCCCAATCAACAGTATCAAATGCTTTCTCTAGGTCTAAAACTACACACGCTGCGAAGGGTCAGTTCGCAGGTGCATGTTCCAGCACTCAATAGTCTTGATATTGTGTGTAGTGGAGCGGCCTGGGATAACCCCATTTTGGTCCAGGCGATCCAAATGCAGGAGATGTTCCAGCAACCGCACCACCATGATCTTACTCAATATCTTGTAGTCCTTTCCTAACATGGCAAGGGGCCGGTAGGATGCCAGTTATATGGGAGTCTCTCCCCGGCTTTGGGAGGGAGAGCAGTTGTGCTTCCCTGAGCGACGGAGGCAGCTGCCCAGCTACGTTGTACACCTCTAATTAGGGGTTAGTAGATTCTCCTACGCCTTGTAAAACCAAATTGGTAAACCATCCAGTCACGGGGTCTAGCATGTTGCAGCTCCCATAATGACTCCTTGAACCTCTTGCTCTGTGATGGACGCCCTGAAATTTTCCCTCGTCAGTCGGCGTATACTAGTCCGCTTGATCGCATTGTGAAATCTACGAATTGAAGTTTGGCAGTATACTAAAGGGGGGGTGGGGGGGCGGTCTCATAGAGTGAGCAGTAATGTATATTGAACGCTGCATGTATTTCTACCTGGTTGGTGGCCAATTGTTAGGGACACTCTTATTGCAGTTAAGGGACTGGTTGTGACAGCGCTCTTCAATAATGACTCCAACAAGCGGCCTTATCACCCTCTGCGTGCCGCCTGGCCTTGTATGACCAATAATCTAGGCACCTCAGTGACTCCATGAGAGTGGCATGTTTCTCTCATGCCTCTTTTAGGGCAGGTTTCTGAGTAGCATAGTCTCTCGCGGCAACTTTCCCGTCTCCAAGCGAGGCCTTTAACTTGAGCAAATTCCAGTGCAGTGCAGCTCTTGCACACCCCCCTGTACGGATGCAGTGGCCTCAAATCGCCTTCATGGCTTCCCATTCTGTTAGTGTGGTTTCTACCGTTTCCCAGTTGTCTGTGAAGTAATGCAGTATTCAGTGTGGGTTGGATATTGGAATGCTGTGTCCTCTAACGCAGCTGGTTGTAGCCACCATGTTGGTACTGGGGAATACCAGTGCTCCATATCGTGTGGAGTAGTAAGGGGTTATGGTCTGATAGGGTCTTCCCTAGATATTCTGCCCGTGACTTGTAAGTGTATGGCATGGTGGCAGTCATTATCGTCCAACCGCACATAGATTGTGCAGTGGTGAAAAGTAAGAATAATCTTTAACATGTGGGTACATAACACGCCAACTGTCTACTAACGACTAGCGTGCCAGCTATTGAGTCAAGTGGGTCGCCAGTGTGATTACTGGGGAGGAGGGAAGAAGTGGGTGAGACGGATCCAGGAGGGGGTGAGACTGATCCAGGAGGGGGTTCATTACGAAGTTAAAATTTAGAATCGGAGGGGAGTTCCCTTGTCCCATTCTCTCCTCCCCCCCCCCCCCCCCCAATCTGAGGTATAAGCATTGCTGCACTAATCCGCGTTGTCTGTCCAAAAATGAGTTCAGGTTATCATCTGCTGTCTGCCGTGTAACCATTGCTATGTTCTCTGAGATATTGCTCCTATTCAGTATGTTGGACCTCGCCTCGGGCTGCGTCTCCTCCGGAGTTCGCTCTGGTGAGGATCTCCGCTCTAGCCGTATGTTAGCAGTAGACAGTGTTTGCATCTGCTATTCTCAAGCTTGTACTGGGGTAGGGGCTCCTGTAATGGCCACAGGTCCACCAACTCATCCACGCCTTCGCGGGTCTCCTGGTGCCCTCAGCGATCACTCTCGTGTATGCAGTGAGGTATGGGCTGAGGACTCGTATTGACGCTGTACCACCCAACCCCAGGTGTTGTCCGGTTCTGTGAAGTAGCTGGTGTAATTCACGATTACCTTAAGCTTGGCTGAGATTAATGAACAGAATGAAAGTCCAACCAATCGTGCCAGTTTTGTCACCCCTAAGGAGGCTCTGCGCCGTTGTACAGCCAATGTATAATCCGGGAAGATCTATATCTTTGCATTATCATGTGCAATGGGCTCCTTACACCCTCTACCTGTATTGTGGCTTCCTTGTCTCTGTAATTAATCAGTCTGGCCATAACTGGTTGTGGAGGCTCACTCGGTGGCTGGCACTCGTTGTGCTTGTTCAACCAAATAGTGGGGGGGACAGTCCAGTGGGCGATGCTTTGCGCTCCAGCCACGTTTTGAAGAATGCCACTGGGTCTGCACCTTCTGCTCCCGCTGGAACGCCTACTATACGGATGTTGTTACGGCTCAATCTCCCTTCAGCGTCTTCCGCTGTACATTCCATTCTTGCACTTTCTCCCGTAGATCCTTGATTTTTATCTTCTACTTCCATTACAATTAGTTATAGCACTTAAAGGGTGGTTTTGGTTTGTGTTACCCGTGCTCTCTGATAGTCTTGGGGCATCCACCCCACCTCTGCGGTCTTGTCTGGTTTCTGCAATTACAGTCAGGATTTGGTCCAGTTTTGTGGCAGTCTGGGGCTCCACTGTACTTTCTGAATCTAGTCTGCCGGCGCCAAAGCATTGCGCTGGTTGAGTGCCCCCTTGCCTCCCCATTTTGAGCACCAGTACTTTTCCTGCAGGGTCCAAAGTGCGTCCCAATCTGTCTTCCACTGTATGCGTATGGACCCGCCTTCCCCCTGGACTTAATGCCACGTCTGTTCACCAGGGTGGCACAAGCAGTCCAATCCGTGGGAATTCTCTGGTTCCGACTGCATGGAGGAGGGCGTCGTGCTCCAATTGTTTCGCAGCCTGAGTTCATTGGCAGGCCTAATCTTGCCACCAGTGCACTGCGACATGTGTGTTCAGTCCCTCTGGATTTAGGTAGACTGACATTTAATGACTCTGACATCAACCTCTATGGATGTTATATTTTTGTAGGCGTGATCAGGTAAAATGTATAATTTGCATCTTTCAGCATTCTAGTAAAGAGTTTAAACATGCTTTAGGGAAATCAAGTGAAAGGCTCTCAAAACTTGAACCATTAACAATTGTATAGAACATGTGTTGTCTAAGAAATAAGGTATACTACAAAAGTACTTCCTCAAATATAGGCTTTCAGATCAAATGCTTTTGCAAAAGAAATTGTGATTCTTAACTCTTTGTAGTTTTCTGAAACAACATTTGTGTGTGGCTGGTCCAGAAACGGCAGATGTTGAGACGCTTCGTCTGGAGTTAGGTGAACTAAAACAAAAATATGAAGCTCTACAGGAAGAATTCAAAGAGTACAAATCTAAGGTATAGTAATTTATAAGGTTTTAATTTTTTTTATTTTTTTTTAAATCCATTAAATTTGTGTTATATCTGTAAATGTGTTTCGTTTGGCGATCCTAGAAAAGTTAAATCCAGTTTTGAAATGATTTTTGCTGACAAACGTATGTGGATATGTGTGTGTGTATATATAATGTATGTGTTTCCTAGAGAAGTTACAAATTTGAGAAATTACATTTATTTGTTGTTGCATTTGATGGTATTTTAATTAATGTTGAATAAGGATTCAAATTGACTTTATCGCAATTTTACAGCACGGCGAGCCGCCTCCAGAAGAAAAACGGCCAGAATAGTACTTCCTCCCCGAGTGGCTAATGCAAAGAAGGACTTCTTATGTACAGCTGTCTATTTCCCGTTGTAGTCTAAATAGATGTTAATAAATGCTATTGAAAAAGTCTATCAATTGTCTGTTTGGGTGTGTTGGTAGGTTGGAACATAGCATGTCAATGGGCTGTGCTGGACCGGTTGAGGCCTTCCATCTCCTTATGATCTAGCACCTGGCTACAAGGTAGGCCAAGTCGAAAAATCTGATTATGCCTGATCAGATTTAGGACGCTCGTAAAGCCCCTGTAGACAGCTCTCCGAATTGTTTAGTTCTTTGCCATCCATGGTTGATGAGAGAATGGGGCTCTCTGCGTCCCAAAAAGCCTGGACAATTTGGCAGTTCAAGAACATGTTTTAGGTCTGTGTTGGGATTATGGCAGAGTGGACAGTTTGAAGTGTCACCTATGTAAATTTGACAGGGGTTAAATACCCTTGGAGTATGTTATGCTGAATGTACTGAAGGCTGGCATTCTGATAATTTCTTTGTGTGTGTTTTTTATAGGTCTGAAAATGATCTGTCCATTCTGTGGAAGGGGGTGCCCAACATGTGCTTCCTACTTAGTTCGGAGTTCAGCCAAGGGGTCAGATCAGGAATAGACCTGACCAACCAAAAAATTTGTATTTAGCACACCCCACTTGTGAATGTTTGGAGCAATGGGTTGGGTGGTTCAGGGTCTGTAATGCCTCGGACTCCACCTCCCTAATGTGGTTCCTATGGGTTAAGAACTGTCTCTCTGGCAGACTGCAGTGCTCCATCATTAAATCCAACGTTATCAGGGCTCCATTTTGAAAAAGTCCTCCATGTGTCAAATTGCCAAGTTCTCCCATAACTCAGCGGCTCGGCTCTGCTCTTGGTGGCCTATCTAAAACTATGACTGCTTTTCAGGGGGATTTCAAGAGCATATGAGATGGCATTTGGGGGAATTTTAAAAGGCCATGTGGTAGATAACCTAGGCGATAATTACGAATTTATTTGCGGCTTCGGGCAAGACTGATTTGGAAATGAGTTCTTGAATGGTACTTCAGGCACCCCGCACACACCGTTTCTCACCTTGGCTAAATGGCAACCAACCAGCGAGGGAGCAGGCCATTGAAGTTGCACCGTGAGATATAATGTTCAAAATCCAGTGCCCTTAGACCTCCCTGTTTGGGAGCTTTATTTTATCCAAGGCAGCACCACATCTTCCGTTATTCCAAACTGGGTCTCCCAGCAAGACATTCAATGTAAGAAATGGACTTCTGGGTATAAAAATCTAAAATTTTCTAGCTATCGTGAAAGTTTCAATTCTATTAAGAACGCGGAGATGAGGATTATGCTTAACTCTTCCATATTTTATTGTTCAGCAGCCTTAACAACACATTATAATAAAAGACTACACATCCCATGAGTTTTTGTAAAATCCAGAAAACGATGGAGGCAGTCTCCTACAATCAAGGAACAGCACTCCTTGTTCTTCGGGCGAAGCTCATCATCTTGCTTTTCTATCAATCTTCCTGTTTTTGATCGAATCCTGTAAAAACCAAGAAAAATCGACAACAATCCCAAGTGACTAAACATGAATCATATTTCCACATCAGATAAACCCTGTACCAGTTGATAGAGAAATAGGCTAGCCAATGACTAACAATCCTTAATTCACAAAAGTGTAGACAATCTCTCATATGCATTCCCCTGTAACCTTCTGGAATCAGCAAAACTTATCCTACGAGTGGGGGTTGGGGGAAGAATAATCCTTGCCTCGGTGTCCTTAATAGAATTGAAACTTTTCCTTCATAATAGAATATCAAATTTCCTAGCAATATCGGGACCGGAGGCTCAGATTATGCTAGTCCAAAGCTAATCGACAATGCACCACACAATTTCGGGTACCCACCCTGGTATTAGAATTTGTTAGTTGAGCAACTGTGAATGACACGCCCCTCGGGAGTAAACACCCAAAGGTAACCTCCAAAGCCCGGACATCAGACACTCGTTTACATGAGATGAGGCAAAGTAGCATTGCTAGCTTACTTGTCAACAACTTACGGGAAAGGTAAGAATTATCCCTCCATCATTGGAGTAGTCTTAGCTCAGTATTGACATCCCACAAGGACGAATCCCTTGGAAGAGGCAGAAAAGCCAGGTGGATGCCCCTCAACAATCTACATACCTCAAACTCAATACAGCTTGGCAGACTCTGAGCACTACAGATACTTCCAAATCCAGCATTCCTTGTGTACTCAGATTCCGGGTGACACAAGGCCCCCCCGAGGCCTCCCCCCTTGGAGGACAGAGTATTGGATGGTCATCTGCCGCTAAAAACAATCTCTTATATACAAGAAACGTATCAACCACATGGCTGATCCGTTGCAAACCCTTAAAGGAAAATGGTGCGGTGACGGGCTGGAACTAGACGAAGAGGACTGACAAGTGGCGGTGTCATCCCCGTGAGAGGTCGCAATTCAGGCAAGGCTGCCTTTAGTGCAACTTAAAATACTTCACAGGATATATATAACGGGGCTCTGCCTGCTCCGGATGGGAAAGGCAGAGAGCGACGCGTGTAGACGAGGGTGCGGGAGGTAGGAACCTTTTTTCATATCCTGTGGGAAAGTCCACATATGCAATTGTACTGTAGAGACATACGCCAGATGCTGCGGGAGGTATTAGGGGTAAACTTACTACCGGCGGCCCGTCGATGTCTCCTGAATGTCTGGGAGCCCACAGACCTTAACTCCTATACAACCCAGTGGGCAACCCTGGCTTATATGATTGCCAAGCGGAACATAGCGCAGCTGTGGGGTGCAGTCCAACCGCCCCAGTTGAGAGGATGGGAAGAGGACCTGGACTGGTGCATGATCAGGGAAAAATCAGTTTGTGGCCAGAGGGTGTCCCGGGAAATTGGGGAGGATATGGGGCGCTTGGAATCGTTATAGAGGTGACATCTGTACCCCACCGGGTAGCCCGAGCGAAACAAACTTTTGACACCCCTTAACCTAGTCTGTTTAATGATCATGTGGTCTATTGATTGTCACTGTTTTTAATGTGTAAAGATATGGTCGCTCACCTGTACTGGATGGATGTGTTGTCATTGCAATGTTTAATAAACAGAAATATAATTTTTTTAAAAAACAATCTACATACCAGCGGATGCTCTCCTACTGGGACCTCCTGAATGGGCATGTGCCCTGCATAGATTGCAGATCTACTTGCATTAATCGAGCGGTAGGCCAAACCCTTGTCTACCAATTCCGCCAAGTAGTTGACTACATGAACTACATCAGAGCCCATGGGATTACAACCTCATTGCATTCAAACCCCATCGCACACACCAGCATGATCACTTTCTCCAAGCTTCTATATCGTTTGATTGTAGATTCTGCCCATGCCTTCCTGATAAGGGAGAAAGCCCTTGCCGAAGGCCCGGGACTGCCTAACGTCCCCTGTAACCTTCCAACCTGTAAGGTTGAGGGTCCCCTCCCGAACCAGAGTGTGCAAGCTGACTTGAGAGTTTGTAAGCAGATGGGAACTCTGGGTAAGTTGGATTTGAAAATCCACGGAAACTTCCAGAAGGACTGGATTCCAAACTTGAGACTTCCAATGCGGCGTCACCAATATCACTTCCTCCTCTGGACCAGTGTCGTGAGAACTGGGGAAACTCCTAACCCCGGAACAGGCTCCAGTCTTGCAGGAAGGCATCTGTTGCCTCTGCCAGAGTATCTGGGCACCAGCTAAAACCCGGGAAATCTTGCAAATGAGGAATGATGCAAAGGGGTCCTCTTGACATGGACCTACTGAGACATCAGCCTCTGAAAGATAGAAGGATCTAGCATCCAGGCACTGTAGTCCTGTAGGTGTCTGGAATGCCAGTCTGCTGTCTGAGTTTCCCTGGCAGGTATTCCGCCGTGACCGATAATTTGTGTCCAGTAGTAATTTCAGAAATCTTTGGCCAAATTTGCCAATAGCTTTGATTGCGTGCCTGCCAACCGATTGATACATCTCACCGCAGAGATATTCTCCATCTTCAATAAGATGGCGCAGGATACCTTGTTGGCAGCCAGGCTCCGAATCACAAAGGATCCGGCCAGGAGCTCCAGGCAGTTAATGTGTAGCAATTCGTGCTCAGACCAGTGATCGCCTGTAGTAAGATCCCGACAGCGGATACCACAACCCTGCCGACTGGCGTCTGATGTGTTCACCAGATTCGGGACTGACCTGAAAATGGCCCTTCCATTCCAGGCCTGCATATGTTCGACCCACCAATGAAGCATGCGTCCTGGTAAAGTGATATCTCCTGCGTGTACGTGAGGCCGCAGTGCAGGTGCTCAGTTTTCAGGCGCTGTATAGCCTGGTAATGCAGCGGACCCGGAAAGATTGCCTGAATGGACGATCCGGGCTAAGATGCGTAGAGAAACCTCCCACGCTAAGGGGCACCTCAGATCCCTGTCAATTAGATGTGCATCTTCTGTTTGGGCACCCTGAGGCATTGCTGCACCGTGTTGATCTCGAAAACCAGGAAGGTGATTCATTGTGCTGGCACACATACCGATTTCTGGTCATTCAGGATGATACCCAGATCTTGTAATAGGGTTTGAGTCATTCAGAGCTGCTAGAGAAGGGTTTGCTTCACCTGGTGCATCAGAAGGATGTCATCTAGGTACACTGAGGCGTACTGCCTGCACAATGGTCCTTTTGCTTAGGAGATCGTGTACCTCCCTGTTTATCACTTGGACTCCCTCTTGTGAGAAAGCTAGAGGCCTGGGTCGCGAGAGTAGATGCAGTGTCCCATGGAACTTGATATGGAAACCTGTCAGTTTGCAGCACCCAAGCATCCTTTGTAATTGCTGCCCAGTTGTTTCTGAATCATTGCCGTCTCTTCTTCCCCCCCCCCCCCCTCACTTCTGGTAGGAAAAAAGAGATACTCCTAACCGTGGGTCCACCAGGTGCTTTGTTGGCTCCTCACAAGTTGCCTTCTCCCCTGCGGCCTCTCGAGGGATAATCTTCTGAACTGCTGCTGGTTCTGCCACTGCATGGAGCGTTTCGTTTGGAGTTTGGGGGTTGGAATTGTAAGGACGGCCAGAGGAGCACCCCTTACCTCTGGCCCCCCCCAAAAAAATGTGCTGTCTAAAAACCTTAATTGACAGTTGGGCCTTATCTAAAGAGAAGAAGGTATTAACAAAACAAGACAGTTCTTTTATAAACAGTTCTGCAAAAAGACCCCTATTTGCCATGGACCTGGCTCCCATGGAGGCCAGCTCGCCAAGTCTGGGCTCAATCTTGATCAGCAAAGTGTGCCTACGCTCTGATGATGCACAATTCACATTCCCAAGAAAACATAGGGCTTTCTGCGCCCATTTGAAGAGGATTGTGGAATCAATGATGTGGCCCGTCTCTTTGGCATCCTCTGCCATGTACAATATTTTGGTGAGTAGTTCCAGCACGTCCAAGACCTTTCTTTGGCAGGACCACCAGGAACGGTCCAGACCCTTTCTAGGGTCTTTGATGAACTCAGTGATGAACGTTGCCATTTGGGCATTGATCTCTGGGGTACTCTACACTTTATTCTGCAGGGATTAACAGGGGCATTCTGCCTTTAGGCGGGCACGGACATCTTGGTCCATTGGTTTCCGATTCTGGCAGCCACATCGGATGCCACAACGGGTGGCGATAGCCAATCCTCTGAGCGAGGTTGATCTATGTCCTCCGGGTTAAGCATACCTGAGATATCTGCCGAAGCTGGGTCTAAGGAGCATCCAGCCACAGCTTCTTGGCGCCACCTTCCGGTAGCCAAGGTCTGCTCTGGCTCATCGTCCAAGTCTCCATCTGGGTTGTCAGTGTCTTTCCCGGTATAGTCATCTGCCCTTCCTTGGGGGCAGGAATCTTCCTCGGGGTACCTCCAGGCTGGGAATCCTCTTGCGCCTCGAGCTTATCTAGGTGTCTCTTAAAGACCTAACGCAGCCTCTCAAAGGCGTCTGAGGCGGCGGCAGTCTTAGGAGCGTTGGCCGGTTCCTTGGCTTTGCCTATTCCCTTGGAGGACCCTTTTGCACCAGACCGGGACTCCCTCCAGTCCTCTTCAGAGGAGGACACAACACTGCGCCGGACAGTGAGTTCAATGAAGCGGCGGCTCAAGGGTTCTGGAGCAGAGGAGACTGCCCTCTCCAGGGCTGCATCAGTCGCTTCCACGTGGATGAGGAGCAGTGAATGCTCCTCTTCCACGGGCTCCCAAGTGTCACTCGCCTTCCATGTTATATAGGTGCCCTGGGAAGAATGATAAATTCAGCACCAGACAAACTTTGGAAGAGAGACACAGCAACTTGGTCGAATGGGCCAAGGCTTGTTTGATGATTAACAGACCTGATAAACACAGCCCAAGGTCCAGCTATTTCTCTACAGGTAAACCGCTGCACTGGAGCCACATAAAAAAGCATAGAACCCTGAATAGCTCTGGGAGTGTACACAACTCTGCCTTGCTTCAGGTGTGTGCTGGAATGACCGCTTCCTCCCAAAGGGCAGCTGTCATACATGCCTGCTGTGGACCTAGGAATGCAAAGAAGGAAGAGAAGACCTCCTCCCTCCACAGAAATGTGCACCACGACCTCTATCTGGCACTACGGAGAACCACGCGTCACAGCTGATGCGGATGGGTGGAGTGCCTCAGGAGAAACCCCGCCCCTAGGCCGGATCAGCAGTGTCTCCGAACACACCAACACTTGTGCAACGCCAAATTCTCTGTGTTGCTGCAGTTGACTCTCTGAAGGAGTGTACCAGCCACAGTAAGATAATCCTGCCCCACGGCCGAGGATTCCCAGCCGGTAGCTTCCAGTCACGAAGCTGGCAGTAACTGACTCGGACTACCCTACGATTGCAGGTCAGAACTGCATGTGCACCGCTATTTTTAACAAAGCGTCCTAAATCAAGCCACGAGTTAAGCTACCACGCAATAGTACCATATAAACAAGATTAAGGTAAAAGCACTTATCTGACTGCTGAGCAGCGAAGAAAGAAGTGCTGTTCCTTGATATTTGTATGGGACTGCCTGTATGGTTGGATTCTGGACTTTACAAAGACTCATGGGATATTAAGTCTTTTATTATGTGTTTTTTAAGGCTGCTGAGCAATAAAATATGGAAGAGATGAGCATAATCTGAGCCTCCGGTCCTGACACAGAATCTGTGTTTTAGAGGAATATTAAAGCAGTCTCTGCAACCTAATGATTTTAGCGAGAGCTACCTGGCCCTGCACTGTCTGGGAGAGGTCACCTAATTGCAATTTGTGTTTGAAGGGGAGACCCCACTTTAAATAAATTCCCATTGATTAGATCTTTACTTGAGTGATTTCTATTGATGCCACGATCTTGGGGGCCTACCATGTTATCTGGTGATTGTTTACTGCTGCATTATGGGTGGGACAATTCGGGTCAGAGGTCCAGTCCCCTTCTGACTTTCAGGTCCAAGAAGTATGCTCAAGTGGGTGCCTGAAGGTGCACATTTATGCCTGGCAAGAGCTAGTGGATGGAAAAGACACCTGTCAATGACCTAATAATGATCAAACTTTACAATGTGGGTCTTTGCTTAATATGCCTTTACCCTATGAGCTTTACAATACGTAATACCACAATGGATGTTACAGTGCATGCTTTTACCCTGCAATGCTGTTGTAGTCTGATTTTTGTGTGTATATGTATATAATATAGAGAGAGAGAGAGGGTGATGAGACCGCCACACCTCCATCCCAATTTTTCAATTCTTTTTCTGTGGGGTTACCTCTGAAACCTTGTTTTTTTAAAAAATTGATTTAAATTTACCGCTACCTACCCTTGAACTCTAAAAATCATGTACTTCTCTTTATCTCTACCTGCCCCAAAACCCTTATCCTCTACCCACCTCTGAGCCATAAAATCACCCTTGCCTCCCTTTACCCACCCTACACCATCCTTACTTCCCTTTACGCGCTCCTTAACCCATTTTTATCTAACGTCAAAATAATGCAAAAATTAAAAAAACCTTCATATTCTTCTGGAACAAAGACCCATGTGCAAATGAATGTGTGCTAAAAATGTCAGGGTAAAGATAAGCCTATTGTAAAGATGCACCTTTTTGGTAAAGATTGCGAGGTAAATGTCATGCAGGATAAAAACAGTGGGGTGAAGGCTACATAGACCTTTCCAAGGGGGTAAACCTTACTAGGCCATCATTGCACTCTTTGTGCATTTTGAAGCTCGTGAAAGTCTTTGGCCACACTAAACTTTGCTATTGGGGTTTGGGGGTGTCTGTGTGGGGGTTATACTATTGTAATCCTAGTGTCCTACAGTTGACGCTAAAATCTATTTTGGAGCAGGTACTGTAACCACAACAAACCCAGAAAAAAAAGAATTGTAGGACAACCAGACAGCAGATCCACAAGAATTGTCTTTGCATCGAGTTTGCTCTTATTTCAAGGGTCTCCAAAGTGGTATATGTGAACTAAGCAAACCCGTGAAGTAGGAGTTGGCAATATTGTCAAAATGGATGACCAGAGTCACACCCTGCATATTCAGTGGCATTCAGAAGAGTCCTCTGCCCATTCAGGGGAACTTCCTTGCTCTTGGAAGGACTTCATACCTATTTACAGCTAATTATTGACTTTGAGAAGCTGGGTCCATGCAAACTAGCCCCCAGGAACTTCAGGAAGGAAAGGTAACTTCGTAAACTACTTTCTTAGATATTTAATATAAATGCGACTTTGCAGTTGAATTGCCTTAATTAGTGGTTTACTTATTTTTCTAGCTGGTGCCATTCCTAAGATACAAGCACCAACTAACATGAAAGTAAAATAGGTACCAAAGGAGAGGGATCGGGGGGGCTTTTTCCGCTCACAAAGAGTGAGTGGGAGGTCCAAACTGGTAAGGTGCCCCGGCAATGAAGTTATAAGAACGAAGACTACCAGTAGTTCCTCAAGGAGAGGAAAGAAGTGGAGATGAATCAGTGAATTAAGCCTGGAAGGACTACATGTATACTATGTGTAAAGTGGGTAATCCTTTTGTTGGATTGTGATGCCCTCACACACCCTTTCAGGTGTCATGCTTCATCATCTGGGCTGCTCCTCGTCGGGCCGGCGGTGCAATGCCTAACGGGCTCCCTAAAAAGGGGCACTTTATCGGAGTTCTTTTAATCCAACAGCCGTCAGGTGAAGTGCGGGTGTGTGGGCCTAAGTGTTGTAGATATAAAAGTGAATTAAAACAGGGTCGAAAGTACCAGTGTGAACAAACTATTTATTTTAATGGTCTCCTTCCCTGGTTAAAAAGGTGTGTGTAGCACTGAGTAGAGTATAATGTCTCTAATTGTAGTGCATGGAATTGGTGGTCAACATGTTTCTCGCAGTGAGCACGTGCGCTCGCGATTCGTCAGGACCTATCAACAATCTTATATATATATCTACGATGGTAATAGGGGACTATCTAAAGTATAGTGGTCTCCTAATCATAGTTGGTCAAGTGAACAACAAACTTAATCCTAAAATACCTGTTGAGGTCTGGTACTACCTGCAGAAAAAACAGTACATTAAATTGGTCAGTGTGGGGACACAAAGCCACAGGTATCAGGGATTATAAAACAAACAAAAAGGCTTACAAAGTGATTCATTCTCCAACTTGGTTAAAAATGTAACAGTGGTGACTGCTGGTGCTCGAGCGTCAACAGCTGCTCATAAAAAGTGGTGTACCAACATGGTGAACTAAAGTGGCTAAACACCTATGTGGAACAAATAAAAACAATCAAGGTTGCAGAAACCAACGTTGGACTCACCCTAATCAGTAGGACTGCTTGCCACAACAGTTCTGGGTGGACTCAGCGTGCGGCGAAGGACCTCTAAAAGTAGGTCTAAACTAAGGAGTAACAATGGCCTTACATAATGCAGTAATCACAGTTGGCACATGTGGGGACATAAAGCGCTTAGAAACTTAGCAGAAAAACAGGAATACGCTGGTTGATTAGCCCCATGGACAGACTGCGTTCCCAAATGATGTGCGAGGATGTCAGAGTGGAAGAAATAACAATGCTTGAAACTAACTGTTAATGAAGATGTTATAGTAACTAGAACAATGAGGTCCCACTCCTATAGCAATGATGCTTAAAGCGCTCCTGAGTTAGAGTGAATTAATAGTAAGCAAAAAGTGAATTTTGGCCAGAGCCTAGTTGTGGCACCCGTTGCTGATAGCCAAGTGGCAGCGGTTAAGATAACATGCTGATGCGTGCCTCGCTATTGTAATAGAGCTGCTGACAGCCAACAGTTAGGGTAACAAGCTAGTGCGTGCCTCGCTAGTGTAATCGAAGCGCTTAGGGAACAGGACGAGTGGTTACTAATTAGAAAGAGAGAAAAGAAACAAGGGTTTCGTGTGCGTACTTACATCTGCCCCGCATACGCTCTGCGCTATGACCTACCCGGTCCACCGAGTCTGGGAGGTGGAGACCTAAGCGCTCGCTATCGATTAAATACTTCCGGTCACGTCATGTGACGGGGTCACGTGATCGCGATTCGCGCGAGTGGCTAGAATTCTATAATAACGGGCTGGGTAACCGTACGAGCACTGTGTGTGTGCGCAGTGTATGATATGTTATAAAATGGACAGAATGCTTCAAATAAGTCGATCTCTAAAATAGTGAGTTAATTTGTAAAGAGCAAAGAAGGACAATATCGTCAGCCATCTTGGCTTGGGAAGCAAGGTGTCAATAAAGTTTTAGTAACAATTGGGTACAAAGTATAGGCAAGGTGCCAAGTAAGCCTTGATAGAATATATCAAAGGGTTGTGTATTGAAGTGTGAGCCTTGGTGTATACTGGAACTCGTACTCAAATATTAATGCATCCAGAATGTGAGAAAAAACTGTGGACCAGTTGTAAGGAGTATGTCACGTTATAGCTTCAGGGCTCCCCAGGGGATATCATCGTTAAGCCCAGTGACATGAGAAGACAGACGGTGTATCCATCTTTGTTCCTTCTTAAAAAGACTGTGCTGTGACAATTGAGGGTGGGTTTCTAGAACCAGCCATTTGACAGAGTCTGGGGAATGTTGTTTCTCGAAGAAGTGGGCACTAATTTTGGTGTTCTGTTTTTTACACCGAAAATTGCTGCGATGTTCATAGATTCGCAACTTGATTGGTCTGGTCGTCATCCCCACGTAGTACAGATCACAGGGACATGTAAGGAGATAAATGCAATTACTAGTATTACAGTTAGTATGTGACCTCAGTTCCCAAGTAAAAGTAGTGTTAAGGGTGATGGTTTTGTGTACAGATGTGAATGTACAAGCAGTGCACATACCACATGGGAAATGTCCCTTCACTGCAGGCAGTTGCCAGAGTGTGTTCTGTGTTAATTTGGTTTTGGGTCTCGGTCTGGTTTGTATTACCAAGTCTTTAATGTTTTTAGTGCGTCTGTATGCAAATCTTGGTGGTTCGAGATTCATTTGCCCAGTATTAAGGCTATTCCAGTGTTTTTTAAGGACCTTCACTACCTGGTTGGTGTTTGGTGAGAAGGTTGTCACGCAGGTAAGGGTGTCAGACACAGAGGTGGTGTTCTCTCTGGGTTCTAGAAGGGCTTCTCTGTTGTTATTTCGTGCCCGTTTTTTAGACTTATTAATACTTTTCAGCGGGTATTGTCTCTCTCTTAATTTATTAGAAAGACTTTCGGCCTCGCTCTTGAAAGTATCAATGGTGCTGCAGTTCCGTCGTAATCTTAGAAACTGACCGAAGGGTAGGTTCTCCTTGAGAGCTCTCGGGTGGTGACTTGTAAAGTGTAGCAGGCTATTACGATCAGTGCTCTTTTTGTAAAGAGTTGTGGAAAGAATACCCTCGCTCAACATAATAGTTAAGTCGAGGAATGCGATCTGTGAGGGGGACACTGTGATGGTAAAGTTGAGGTGAGGGTTCAGCTGGTTGAGCCATGTGTAGAATGCTTCGTAGCTCCCAGAGTCACCGGACCAAAAAATCAAAATATCATCTATGAAACGTCTCCATAGTAGAATGTTGTGACGGTATGGATTCGTATCACAAAAGATGTATAACCCCTCAAACCAAGCCATATACAAACAGGCTAGACTCTGAGCAAAGGTACTCCCCATGGAAGTACCTTGAGTCTGGTGGAACAATTGGCCTTTAAACTCGAAGAAATTTTCTGTCAAGGCTATGGTGGCGCATTCAATGATGAAGGATGCTGGAGTCGGTGATTGCCAAGGTTCACCTCCAAGTACCTCCTCGATCACTTCGAGAGTTGCTCTTTGTGGAATATTAGTATACAAAGCTTCCACGTCTAGAGTGATGAGGAAGTTGATGTTGTTGATGTCATCTGTCTGATCCAATAAACGTAGAACATCTGTCGTGTCCTGTATGTAAGAGGGTGTGCGTTTCACTAATGGTTGCAAAAAGTGATCGCAGAACTTAGACAATGGTTCTAGAATTGAGTCAATGCCCGATACTATGGGGCGTCCAGGTACTGGTGTGACCCCCTTATGAATCTTGGGTAGAATATAGAAGTAGGGGGTCTTAGGTTCTTTTTGGATCAAGAAGGAAGCCTCCTTCTCGCTTAACCAGCCATTGCTCTCAGCGGAGTCAACCAACCCAGTAATGGTAGTTTTGAGACGTGAAGTGGGGTTGTTTGGGATCGGTGTATAGTACTTTCTGTTTCCCAATTGGCGCAGACATTCGTTGTCATAATCAGTCGTTGCCATTATAACAGTGGCCCCACCTTTGTCAGCCTGTTTGATGGTGATAGATGGATCGTCCGCCAATGTTGTAATAGCGAGCCTCTCTGCTCTGCTGAGGTTATTGAATTGCTTCTGTATAGGAATGGATTTTATATCTTTAAGTACTGCCTGTTCATAGGTGAGTACTTCGTTTGGTATCATCCCTGAGTGGGGAGTGAAGGTGGAAGGGTTATGTAAACCTGAGTCATTGTCTGATATGTCGTCTTTACCCTCAAAAAAAAATCTCAACCGGATCTTGCGGAAGAATTGGTGTAATTCGCAAATCTGGTTGAAGGGGTCAACCTTAGGGGTAGGGACAAAACCAAGTCCTTTCTGCAGGACGTTGTCCTCTATGGCTGTCAACTGTCTGGACGACAAATTGACAACTAAGTTTGTTTCCTGGTGTGACTCCTGGTTTCCACTCCCCGTTGTGGTGGTTCCTCCCATTGTACTCTTTTCTCTTGTGGTGCCCCTCTTCTTCGCCCTCGCCCTCTGCCCCAACCTCTGCCTAAAAAAGGTGCGGGCTGGATCATACCCTGAGGTGCAAATTGAGGTAGACCTTGAGGGCCAAACTGAGGGGGGCCCTGTGGGTACATAGGGTACTGCCAGAAAGCTGGTCCCTGGTATGGCGTGGGTGGAAAATAGTTATATCCACGTCTCCCTTTCTTTCCTCTAGCCTGATTGGATCTCATATTCTCATTGCTAGAGTCACTGTTGGTAGAGGATCCTCTCCTTGAGGAATCCGAATCAATGTCTGATGAATAATTAGTGTTGGGCGGGACATAATCTGCTTTAAGATAAGGGTAGACCTTTTCCTTATCAAAGCGCTTGATGTCTTTCTGGAGCTTAGCTACTTTCTGTTTCATCAAGTATTCTCTGTGTTCGGCTATCTCGTTGTTGATCTCAGTTAGTTTTGATTTATACTGGGAGCCGGGATTGTTCTGTTTGAGATTACTTTCCAACGCCTGGATGCGTGTAAGTAACTCGTCTGCCAATCTCTTTGCAGTGTTGACTATCAGAATGAGAAGGTCCCTGGTACACTTCCACGATATTTGAGACCATTCAACTTTAAATTGCCCATCTTCCCAGAAAATTCTTGGAAAATTCTTTACTACGAGGCCATTTGGAGAGATATTGGCCCTGAAGTACTCTGTCATGAGGGCACCATGTAATGTTATGCGTACCCATTCCCTTTTCATATCCGAGAGTGTTTGCCATTCAGCTGATTGGCTGCCAGTGGCCAGTTCTTGGTCGAGACCCAGAATGGAGGGGGTCCGTAGGATTTCTGCTGCTTGATCGTCCCCGTAACTCAAGCCCTGTCCCTCCATGGATGGAAGGGTGGAGTGAGAGGAGGG
Organism: Triturus cristatus; assembly: GCF_964204655.1. Lineage (NCBI taxonomy): Eukaryota > Metazoa > Chordata > Amphibia > Caudata > Salamandridae > Triturus > Triturus cristatus. The sequence goes on from NC_140584.1 coordinate 353,285,619, forward strand.
GGTGTAAAAACCGTTACAATATGGGTAACAGTGCTGCTTTCCCAAGGGAAAGGAGAAAATTCAGGTAAGTTGGGGGATAGAACAAATCTCACCCACCTAAAAGAGGATCCCACGGGGGTTTAAGCCGTGCAGAACATAGGTACCAAAGGAGAGGGATCGGGGGGGCTTTTTCCGCTCACAAAGAGTGAGTGGGAGGTCCAAACTGGTAAGGTGCCCCGGCAATGAAGTTATAAGAACGAAGACTACCAGTAGTTCCTCAAGGAGAGGAAAGAAGTGGAGATGAATCAGTGAATTAAGCCTGGAAGGACTACATGTATACTATGTGTAAAGTGGGTAATCCTTTTGTTGGATTGTGATGCCCTCACACACCCTTTCAGGTGTCATGCTTCATCATCTGGGCTGCTCCTCGTCGGGCCGGCGGTGCAATGCCTAACGGGCTCCCTAAAAAGGGGCACTTTATCGGAGTTCTTTTAATCCAACAGCCGTCAGGTGAAGTGCGGGTGTGTGGGCCTAAGTGTTGTAGATATAAAAGTGAATTAAAACAGGGTCGAAAGTACCAGTGTGAACAAACTATTTATTTTAATGGTCTCCTTCCCTGGTTAAAAAGGTGTGTGTAGCACTGAGTAGAGTATAATGTCTCTAATTGTAGTGCATGGAATTGGTGGTCAACATGTTTCTCGCAGTGAGCACGTGCGCTCGCGATTCGTCAGGACCTATCAACAATCTTATATATATATCTACGATGGTAATAGGGGACTATCTAAAGTATAGTGGTCTCCTAATCATAGTTGGTCAAGTGAACAACAAACTTAATCCTAAAATACCTGTTGAGGTCTGGTACTACCTGCAGAAAAAACAGTACATTAAATTGGTCAGTGTGGGGACACAAAGCCACAGGTATCAGGGATTATAAAACAAACAAAAAGGCTTACAAAGTGATTCATTCTCCAACTTGGTTAAAAATGTAACAGTGGTGACTGCTGGTGCTCGAGCGTCAACAGCTGCTCATAAAAAGTAAAATATTCACAAAAAATTACAGTTTTGAAAAGGAGTAATTCATTTATCAACACCTTAATGTCAAAGCCAAAGAGCGAATCAAAAGGAGAAAGGAAAAGGACCCATACACTATAATGATTTCAGAATTTATTACATTTTAAAAATGTTAAAACAGTTAGGACAGTGACGCCCAATCTAATGTGCTGGTACAAAGACCGTGTATATTACAAACCAGACAGGTGGCAAAACGAAAAAATACACCTCACAAGAAAGAAACAACATAGAACAAAATAATGTGTCCTTCATTAATTTTCGGCCACAATGCGTCAACGGCATTTCGACCTCTGTATAATTACATGGTCATCTTCAGGACTTGGAAATCAATTGAGCGTCCAAAAACTCTGTATAGTGTAAAATACAGATGGGTCACAACATTGCAATTTAACTCCTTTGATTGAGAAACCGGTTTATTAAGAAAAAAGGGAAAGAAAAAAGCAGAACTGATAAAGGTGAAAGAACGAACTCGTGATGAGGAAGAGAAGGCTTGCCACGAAAAAATTCTTTTCCGCACCCAAAGAGAAGTGAAAAAACAAAAATACCGTCACCTAAGATTCCGTAATAAGGGTGAAACATCACCCATTTCGGATAACACTCCAACCCGATCTTGCTTATATGGGTAGGAATAAAGTTCCAAAGTATTTCTAAAAATAAGGGAGATTTAATTAGAGAGATGTTTTGTCAGGAAATTCAAAGCAAAGAACAACTCTAGGACATAAACTACTTACTTGGGATAAAAAATGGGCAGGCATGAATTTAGGCCGTCCCAGAATATATAGAAAATTTCAAAGCTGGCTTCTGCAATCAATGTATTTTAACAAGTCATGCCAGACAACAGTTCAACAAATCACCAAGATGCTTTCTCAATCAAAGGAGTTTAATTGCAATGTTGTGGCCCATCTGTATTTTACACTAAAAAGAGTTTTTGGACGCTCAATTGATCTCCCAGTCCTGAAGATGTCCATGTAATTATACAGAGGTCGAAACGCCATCGACGCATTGTGGCCGAAAATTAATGAAGGACACATTATTTTGTTCTATGTTGTTCCTTTCTTGTGATGTGTCCACCGGTCTGGTTTGCAATATACACTGTCTTTATACCAGCACATTCGATTGGGTGTCACTGCCCTAACTGTTTTAACATTTATAAAATGTAATAAATCTGTTAAACAATTCTGAAATCGTTCTCTTCTGTTCTCCTTTTGATTCTTTTTCTTTGGCTTTGACATTAAGGTGTTGATTAATGAATTACTCCTTTTCAAAACTGTAATTTTTTGTGAATATTGTACTTTCATGTTAATTGGTGCTTGGACCTTGGTTAGGATTATACACTGATTACCCCTGGTTCAGGTGTTCTGGGCTGCCCCTGTGGCTGCTAATGATTCCTAAGATACAGTATTAAGTTTTTAATTTGTGTTTTCTACACCAGAAAGCTCTTCCTGCCTACAGAAAATAGCTTTTTGGCGTTAGTCACTGAGATATGTTAACATTATTTTTCTAATTGTCCTAATTTTAAATGCTATCCACCATTCCTTGTTGACTACAACACATATTAGAGTGACTTAATATTTAAAAGGTAGGTTTTGACCTGTCGAAAGGGTCTATAATGGGCGGTTGAATTGCAGTCTTTACACTGCTAGAGTCAGGCTACAATGGTAGGCCTGAAATCATGTTTTCACTGCTACTGTAGTGGAAGGCACACTAGGTGCTGCAGTTTACTAATTACCTTCAATGTCCGGGCCAAGGAGCAAGATGAAGTCCGCGTGAGTGCTCGCGCTGCTCGGCTGCTCACGCCAGACGCGTGAATGATCGGCTAGCCGCCCTGCATCCTGCGATGCGATGCCGGTTTTGACAACGCAGAGAACGCTGAGGCTGCCACTGGGAGGTCACGAATCTCTGCAATTACTACGCGGATGTGGCACTACCTGCGAGGCAAGAATCAAGGCCACTTTTTGTATTTCTATCCACCCATCTGATCCCCTGCCCCCACCAGATCAGTGCTTTATCGCAGCCTTGATCTGGACCTCGCCGCTCACAGCACCTTTGGCTCAATCAATCGGCAAGTTCTTCAGCCTCGACATGAGCGCCCGGGGGGCCAGGAAAGGTGGCAAAATGAAGACAGCAGCCATCCTCGAGCCCAGAGAACCCAGGGACGCTGCATCTACAGAAGGGACTGTTAAACCCAGACAAGAGGTTAGTGACAGCAAAAAACTGTTGGGTAGAGCAGGGGGGGGTCGGGCCGCTCAAAGACATAAAAGACACAAAAGATTGAACATCTATGCAGCCCCCCCCTAGCAAAAATATTTATGGGAGCTGGGAGCCAGAACCCAATCCTCAGGCGCTATTTCCAAGACCCTTGCGCTCCCCACTGAGAGTGGCCCCACTAACCATGCTGACTGCACCAGCGTCTGCACCCGGTCCGCAGCAAGAGGCTTGCTTAGCGGCTAACCAAGAGACTGTCCTGGCAGAAACCGGACCCAGGGAAATGCCACGCACTGACGCTGGCACTAGCACCAATGGCACCTCTGTGGGGCCATCAGATCCTGCTATGAACTTGGGTATCTCTCTGTGTACCTCCTACTAATCCCCCCAAAAGGGGCAACCATGCAACAAACTTTATCAACTCTGCCCTTTGTAGCGCAGGAACTTGGCAATGGCTCCAATTTTGTGAGCCTTGGCACCCCTCTTACAGCACCAGAAATGCAGACATCGGGCACAGCCAACTTTATCCAGCGCCTAGAGGCTCCCCCTGGCGCACATGCTCCTTGGACCCCAGAAGCAGGGCCTGAGCATTTATCCAGTATTAGGGGTGTCTTTCATAGATTCACATGCCTGAATCATTCCCAGTCGTCGAGACGGGAGCCTCCGGTACATAGAAAAGTAATGTCCTATAGTCATACATAGAGAAAAATAGGCCTAAGGGCCTCCCCTTAGTAGCCTATCTTTGTCCTTATGCAAAAAGGACCAAACTCTTAGAGCCAGCCAATCAGCTGTCACCTCTAGAACCTTCCTGACAGGAGGCTCAGTCCCTCAGATTTTCTACTGCACGTTGTGCTAGGGAGTCTCAAGCCTGAGTTCTCCTCAGGATTTCTTTAAAACCAGATTGTTCACTTTTTAAAGTGACTTATTTCTTCAAGGACTTGAACTGAGATTGCTTCAGGCCACTTGTTACTGCAGTGAGTGATTTCTTTCTTCGAAATTTCTGGCATGTCTGAATCCCAGAAGAAAGCCCTTTTCAGGGCATGCTCTTCATGTGGAAAGAAGCGGCTACATGTGGACGACAAGCATGACCTCTGCCTCTATTGCCTTTATCCTGACCACGTGCCTAAGGACTGTAAAATATGCAGGTCTTTCCCTCACAAGACCTTGAGGGACAGAGAAGGTCGTCTGCTTATCTGGCTGGACAGGCTTAAGGACAGGGAGAGTGTGGTATCCTCAGAGGAAAGCTTTTCAAGAACCTCTCAAGTCTCCCTGAAGAGGCCGAGAGTGACATCTCCTGGCCCCTCAGACACTCCTCCTATGAAGGCACACAAGAAGTCTTCAGAGGCAAGATCTTCAAAATCTTCAGTGTCTGACAAGGACTCTCAGACTTTTAAGAAGCCTACCCAGTCGACCAGCAAAATTGCGACAACCTCCTCAGCGCAAAAAAGAAAACGTCGGCGGGGACACCGTCGACGAAGGCCATGCCGTCGACGAGAGTATCGTCGACGGAGAAATCGTCGTCGTCCATAGATATTTCTGGGCCATGGAAGAAATCTAAAATAGTAGAAACGTCATCTATGACCCTACCACCGTCGACAACAACACGGACGACGGCAGGGGATCCTGTACAGGGTTCTGGATCCGGCAAACTGACCAGGAAACAGATTACACCAGAAACAACATCTCCAAGTAAGGTGCAAACTCAGTTGCCTATGGAGATTCTTCAGAGTGAGGAGTCTGAAGACGAACTCCTGGATCAGGCTACTTCCCCTTCTGAGCTGCACGTCAAATGTCAGAGCACGGACGAAGAACAGGAGGAGATGAGCTACCAGGGACTCCCTGTCCGGGAGCAGGTTCGCACGGAGGTCACCCCGATGGTATGCCTTCCCCTCTCGATTGTTAATGACCTCAAATACCTTATCCGGGACTACAAGCAACGTTTCCCGGAATCACCGGCGCTTGAGACAGGGGGCCCGATGCCTACTATAAATCCACCAAAGTCAGCCCCATCTCAACCACGACCAACTACGCAGGTCCGCCAGGAGAAGGTGCCACCTCAGGTGATAGTCATCAGATGAGGAGATGGAAGAGGGGGAAGTCCAGGAAGACCAGACGGATCAGGATGAGGAGGAGGAGTATGTGGCATCCTCCCCACCTTCCCCGCAACCGCGCCAAGCAGACTCTCCGCCAGTGGATATTGGCGGTTTCCATAAGATAGTAGAAAGAGCAGCAACGCGGTTTCAAATGGTGATGGAATCGACTGAGACTGAGTGCCTCTTGCATGACTTCAAGGAGCAGACAAAGAAGACGACGAAGTCAATCCCAATTATTGACTTTCTCTGGGACCAGGGAAAGAAACTGATGCTGACGCCGGCCTCCGTACCTGCGGTTGTTCCACGCCTGGATAAAAAGTACAAGGCTCCATCCACGGCGCCAGCTTGCCTTAATGGGCACCCGAAACCGGATTCGGTGGTAACCCAGGCGGCCCAGAAGAATTCTCGAAACCCTTCCTCTCCTCTGTCAGTCCCACCAGATAAGGAAGGAAGGAAGTTGGACACAATTGGTAAAAGGTTTTCTACCACGTCGGCAATGACCATCAAGGTGGCCAACTCCATAGCCCTGTTAGGGCGTTATAACCGCCAACTTTGGGAAGATATAGCCCCATATATAGCGGAGTTGCCAAGCGCTGTTCAGGAGGAGGTCAAGGCACTACTTGCTGAGGGCCAAACCTCGGCGGCCGAGATCATTGATTGTGCCATAGATGTGGCCATGACAGGCTTTCGTCAACTGGCTGGGGCTGCAGTCCTGCGCCGTCAGGGATGGCTGAAGGCAACATCGTTCAGGCAGGAAGTGCAGACGAAGGTGCTGGACATGCCCTTCGACGGCCAACACCTTTTCGGGGAAAAAATTGACGAGGCGCTCCAAGCGATCAAGAAAGACACTGATACGGCTAGAGCGCTTGGTACTTTGCAGGCAAGGAATCAGTCCTTTCGAGGCAACAAATCTAGAGGCCAGTCCTCCTACAGGGGATCCTATCAGAATAGGTCCTCGTATTCCTTCCTGAACAAATGCCAGTACCAGCAGAAACAACAACAAGGTCGTCAGACTTCTTATGGGAGATCAAACTTCAGGGGTAAAAACCAGAAGAGGGGCACTGGCAGACGCCAGTGACCAGTTACTCCAGCCAGTCCAGCGACTATCTCCCTCATCAAAGATTGGAGGAAAATTGACCCATTTCCTAGAAAATTGGCATCTCATCACCACAGATCGATGGGTACTGCAATTAATAAAATTCGGCCATTCCCTGGAATTCACCACCATCCCACCTGCTACCTCTCCCCGCAGGTTCCCACACAAACATCTGCGACTGCTACTCCGAGATATATCTGCGATGTTGAAGAAAGGAGCGATCGAGCGAGTTCCATCGTCTCAGAGGGACAAAGGATTCTATTCCCGCTTCTTTCTTATACGCAAGAGGGAGAAGTGGAGGCCCATTCTAGACCTCAGGGCACTCAACTCTTTCCTCAAGAGTCAGTCGTTCAGGATGGTGACGCTCCAAGAAATACTAGGTATTCTAGAAAAAGGAGATTTCATGACATCGCTGGATCTTCAGGATGCCTACTATCGCATCCCGATACTCAGGGGGCACAGAAAGTTTCTAAGTTTCGATGTGGCAGGACAGCACTACCAATTCGAGGTCCTGCCGTTTGGCCTCAAGTCCGCTCACCAAGTGCCTTTCACCTGTGGCAGCTTTCCTGCGTCAAAAGGGTCACCAAGTCTTCCCCTACCTCGACGACTGGCTGGTAAAGGCACCTTCAGCTGCAGGCGCAACCAAATCCTCCAACGCCTGCACCAATCTTTTTCAACATCTAGGATTGACTCTAAATCACCAGAAATCCTATATGTCCCCAACAAGAAGCATCACCTTCCTCGGGGCGACCTTGAACACGGAATGCTCAAGGGCATTTCCTTCAGAGGAAAGGAAAAACAAGATAATATCTCTGGCCACGGCTGTGGCATCAAGGAAGTCCCTAAGAGTTCGAATCTACAAATCACTCCTAGGAATGATGTCTTCTTGTATACTCCTCATCCCTCACTGCAGACTTCGGATGCGTCCATTGCAAGAAGCCCTCACGAACCAATGGACTCAGAGTACAGGTTCGTTCGAAGACATTGTGAGGATAACACCGCAAATATCCAAGAGCCTGGAATGGTGGAGAGATCACAGGAATTTGTCTATAGGTCTGCCATTCCTGCTTCCAGCAGCGCCGCTGGTGATCACCACCGATGCATCTCTGGCAGGCTGGGGAGCCGTCCTTCAGGACCTCTGAGTAAGCGGCAAATGGACAGATCAGGAGCAGCATCTCCATATCAATCTTCTGGAATTGAGGGCTGTGTATCTGGCGTTACAAGCCTTTTTACCACGCATCCAGAACTCCCAGGTGCTCGTCAGAACGGACAACACCACGACGATGCACTATCTCAACAAACAGGGAGGAACGCGTTCGCTCACTCTATCACGCGAATCGCAAAAGATCTGGAACTGGCTTGTTCTCCATGGGATCACTCTCAGGGCGGACTATGTCCCGGGCAAGGACAACACCATTGCAGACGCCCTAAGCAGACAGAAATCCCTCTCCCACGAATGGGAGCTCGACGAGAATACGCTAGCTCAGATATTCTCGGAATGGGGGGGTCCCAGGAATCGACCTGTTTGCCACCAGGGAGAACGCCAAATGCCCAAACTACGCAAGTTGGCATCCCCAACCAAGGTCACTCGGAAATGCCTTTTCCATAGGCTGGTTCAGCGTATTTGCGTACGCTTTTCCGCCGTTTCCGATGATTTCCAGGGTCCTCAGGAAGATAAAGGCGGAGCCCTGTACCCTGATCCTAATTGCTCCGTTCTGGCCGAGGCAGCACTGGTTCTCGGATCTTCATCGCCTCTCCATCAGGACACCGATTCGTCTGAAACAGCACCCGAACCTGCTGACAATGTCCAACGGGCAGGTGCAATACCCGAACCTGCAATCGCTCAGGTTATCGGCCTGGCTCCTGAGCACAGAGAGTTCTGTCATTTAAACATCCCGCAGGAATGCAGGGACTTGCTGGCAAAGGCGAGAGCGGACAGTACCAACAAAACCTACTCTCTCAAATGGAAACGATTCTGCGTATGGTGTTTAGAGAAAGGCCTGCGCCCACTCCATATCATACCTGAACAGATATTGCCATATCTACTACACTTGGCACAGTCGGGATTGGCGCATGCATCTATAAAGGTGCATCTGGCGGCCATTTCACGTTTCACCAGGACTTACAAAGGCCCGTCTCTCTGGTCCAGTAGGCTTATCAAACAGTTCCTTAAGGGACTATATAGGTCCTTCCCAAGACCTAGATGGGTCCCACCGACGTGGCACCTCAATTTGGTCCTTAACCAACTCATGAGGCACCCTTTTGAGCCCATTCACCGAGCTTCCATCAAGTACATTTCATGGAAAACGGCTCTGCTGCTCGCTCTAACATCTGCCAGGAGAGTCAGCGAGCTTCAAGCTCTCTCCATTCAGGAACCCTTCATGCAGTTCAAACAGGACAGGGTAGTGCTGAGGACAAATCCCAAGTTCATACCGAAAGTGCCCTTAGACTTTCACCTCAATGAACCGGTGGTTCTACGTTCCTTCTTTGCAAACCCTACCACGGCAGCAGAAAGGACGCTCCACTCTCTGGACCTCAAAAGATGTCTAAAGTTTTACATAGACAAAACAAAGAGCTTCAGGAAGTCATCTCAGCTATTTGTGGCCTACAGTAGGCCAAGGATGGGTATGCCTCTAACGAAACAGAGCATCTCACGGTGGATCTCCTCAGCGATAGCATTCTGCCATGACGGGGCCGGTCGGCCTTTGAAAGACAGGGTGAAAGCGCATTCCACCAGAGCGATGTCCACATCAGCAGCACTGTTCGCTGGAGTGCCGATTTTGGACATGTGTAGAGCGGCGACGTGGAAGTCACCGCACACCTTCTCCGGACACTACTGCCTGGATGCTGAGCTTACGAAGGATGCGGCAGTGGGCCAGGCGGTGCTTCGCCATCTATTCCAGTGAGGTTAGCCTTCCAACATCCCGCCATCCTGGTATGCACATCTCTTGCTGATATATTGTATCGATGTATGCCAATGTTTCAAACTCGCATAGTAATATGTGTTGTATCTAAAATGGCTATATGGCATGATTACATCAGAAATGTGCATAATGTATTGCTGACTACTCTGATTCAGGCATGTGAATCTATGAAAGGCACCCCTAATACTGGATAAGAAATGCGTTACTTACCTGTAACAGCAGTTATCCAGTATTGGTGTCTTTCATAGATTCACATGCAACCCTCCCGCCTCCCCGGGAAGGACTCGCGTCTCTCTCGAACTATATTACGCCTACCTAGCTTGGTGCGTACGAAAATCTGAGGGACTGAGCCTCCTGTCAGGAAGGTTCTAGAGGGAGGTGACAGCTGATTGGCTGGCTCTAAGAGTTTGGTCCTTTTTGCATAAGGACAAAGATAGGCCCTTAGGCCTATTTTTCTCTATGTATGTCTATAGGACATTACTTTTCTATGTACCGGAGGCTCCCGTCTCGACGACGGGGAATGATTCAGGCATGTGAATCTATGAAAGACACCAATACTGGATAACTGCTGTTACAGGTAAGTAATGCATTTCTTCTATTCCGTCTCTGATAGCACACCTACCTCTTCGGGTGAGGGAGGGTCCAACACAAGTGAAGGAGACAGTGAGGCCTCAAATCAGGACACTGGCACGGTCCAGCGACCAAAGAAACCCAGAAGTAAGAGCAAGCGGCGCAGCCAGTTGAAATGGGACTACTCAGACTCTCAAATGTCTTATCCTCTGGACGAGGATGATCCCAGCACAACACAGTGGGGGCCTACAAAAAACCTGCCTGCAGACCTAGCTGAGCCATCCCTCGCCTCTATCCTAGCTTCCATCAAAGAGTTTCAGGAGGAGGTTCGGGCCGACAATCGCACAGCCAAAAGTGCTGCTAAGAGACTTCAGGGAGGCATAAGAAGGCTGAATAAAACATGCACCGACATTAGCGACTGCGTCTCCATGGTGGAGGCGCGTACCGAGCATTTGGAAACCGAATCTGTGGCAGCCAAGCAACAGAGCGAGTCCAATACTGACTGCCTGGTAGACCTAATGTCTAAGATGGAGGACCAGGAAAACCGCCAGCGCAGGAACAATCTCCGCCTGCTTGGTATTCCGGAGGGGAAGGAAGGGGACGACCCCAGACGCTTCATTGTGAAACTTTTGCAGGACTCCTTTCCTGACCAACAGGGCTGGGATTGGGATCGTGAGGTGCAGAGGGCGCACCGCTTTCCCTTTAATCAGAGACAGCAACATGACCACGGCAACACCACTGGGGGACAGCCAAGGGTATTCCTGGTTTACTTTGGCAACTTTCTTCTTAGACAGTTAATCTACGATCAGGCCCGCCCTGACTCTAAGAAAGGGGCCAATGGTATAATATTTTTCGCTAAACCTGACTTTTGCCAGCAGACAGTAGAGCGGAGATGGCGCCTGAGACAACTGATCTCTCCGTTTCAGCAGCTGGGGGCCGAAGTATACTTAATGAACCCTGCTAGACTCAAAATAATCTTCAACGGGGGCACCAAAGTCTTCCTATCCGAAGTAAAAGCTGGTGAATACTTGAACGAGCTGAAATCCAGGAAGAGTCTTAGATGAAAAGCTAATTATTTTGCCCCTGCTATTTCCTCTCTGCTCTTATTCTCATTCTCCAGTTTCTATAAATTTGCAAGCCTCCAAGGGCCGTGACAATGGTCGCACTACGGCAGCTTTATGTGAATCTTATAATTGATATAGTGGGCAGCCCTTTGTTTTCTTGATTGTTTCTTCCGTTTTTTTAAACAAGGGGGCTACTAGCCGAATTAAAGCTTAATTTGGTTCTTTTTAGGCGTGGTTGACAGCCGGGGCTCATGACTGACTATCATCACTCAGGTTATTCCTGAGAAACGTCTATTAGACACACTAGGGTTCAAAGTCGTGGGGGCTACCGCACAGGGCGCCAAGACAAAAGGGGTAGGAATTATGGCAGATAGAAGACTTTCTCTTAGTAATCCCCGGGTTAAATCAGATCCACTGGGCCGATGGGTAATAACTGAATGCCACCTTTCCTCTAACCCTCCTTTTACCCTTTGCTCACTGTATGGTAGCAATGTAGATGACCCAGGGATTATTAACATGGTCTCAGGGGAGCTGGCCCACTCCTATCATCCTATGTGGCGACCTCAATATACATTTGCCTTCCGACTGGAAAATTGATAGCAAATGGAGATACAAAGGCAGAAAGCCCTGAGAATTCCAAGCACTAGTTAACCTAGTTCAGATCCACGGGCTAAGTGATATTTGGGCCAGTTTAAATCCTACGCAACCTGGCTACACCTTTTTCTTGGCCCCACACAACACTCTTGTTAAATTAGATTACTTTTTTGTTTCATCTTCACTCCTTAGTAATTGTACCATAGACACTGCACCTCGCTTTATCTCAGATCATAACCCTCTTATAGTAACCATCAAGGGATTAGGGAATTGGAAGGAGGCACCTAGATGGAGTTTCGAGAAAGCCCTTTTACAAAACGCAGGCTATCGGGCACATATGCAAGGCTGGATCCAGGAATTCCTGGAAATAAACATCGGAACTGCCTCAACGATGACTGTCTGGGACACACTAAAGGCGGGGGTCAGGGGCGAAACTTTGAGGTTCTCAGTAAGGAAAAACAGGAAGGAGAAGTTGCTAATTAGTGATCTGCAGGAGAAACTAAGGAGAGCAGAAACAAACCTGGTCCTATTGGTTAAGTCAGGACAGGATACCGAAAATACCCAAAAAGAGGTAGTCCTTGCTAAAGCAGAAATAGGAGCAGTATTTGCGGAAAAAACTACAGCTAAGTGGGCAACACTGCGGGAAAACCATTACGAGTGCAGTGATTGCATTGGGCATCATCTAGCCGTCAAAACCAGGCAACAGTCCACAAGTAGTGAAATACATGCAATCAAATTAACTACAGGGAATGAGACTAATGAGCCTAATGCAATACAGAAGGGATTTCAGGAATTTTACACCGAGTTATACACTGAGGAGAACCGCAGTGCGGTTGGCTCACTCGAAAGCGAGATATCTAGCTACCTAAGCGAGATAGATCTTAGACAGCTTAACTCTGCTAGAACTCATTCCAACCTGGGATGAAATCATGGAAGCTCTATCTAGCCTACCATTTGGGAAAGCCGCAGGAATGGATGGTATTCCTGTAGAGTTCTATAAGATCTTCGCCCCTCAAATTAAATCAATCTTCACCGACGTGGTAACCTCTATCGTTAATGGGGCTTCCCCACCTGCTTCCTGGTCCAATGCTAGAATTTCTATATTCCCCAAAAAGGGTAAGTCCCCACTAGAGATGAGATCATACAGACCAATAACCCTTATCAAAGTCTTCTCTAAAATACTGGCATCTAGAATATCCTCTGTGGTCGAGTCCTTAGTCTCAGAATGGCAACATGGTTTTATTCCTAAAAAAGGCACCACGGAACACGTCAGGCGGGCCATTACCCTGTTTGACGCAGCGCAGGTAGCAGGAGACCCGATGTCATTAACATTATTAGATGCTGAAAAAGCATTTCACCGGGTCTCCTGGCGGTTCTTGTGGGCTGTCATGGGCAGGATGGGTTTTGGGCCTAGACTTACGCAGGCGGTACAGGCTCTATATTTAAAACCGAAGGCCTGTGTCTCCATTAATGGGCCACTTACTGACCAATTTAACATTTCCCGGGACACTAGACAGGGCTGTCCTTGTTCCCCTCTGTTATTTGCCCTTTACCTAGACCCATTCATTAAACAAATTGAAAGGAATCCCGCCATCTTAGCAATTAGCACCCAGGGCATTAACATTAAAATCATGGCTTATGCGGACGACCTGGCCATAACTTCCCCTGATCCCGAGAACGCCATACCAGCATTGGAGCTAGAGGCACAAAAATTTGGGCAAATCTCGGGCTACGCCTTGAACAAAAATAAAACCCAAATCATAAACAGGGAAATCACCTGGATTGATGCTAGGGTAGTGCCAAAAGCTAAATATCTGGGGGTTTTCATATCTGCTTATCTGCCAATATTGACGAAATTGTAACAGATAACTTAGCTCCTCTCGCTGCAGAAACCAAGAAGGCCCTTAAACAAATTGATAACCTACACCTGACCCTTGTTGGTAGATGCAACGTAATTAAAATGACATACTTTCCTAAACTTCTTTACTTCTTTCGCACTGTACCCCTGGAATTCAGCAAAGCTAATTTGCAGAAATTCCAGCAAATATTCACGCAGTTTATTTGGGCCTACTCACAACCAAGGAGGGCTCTAAGGCAACTATCTCTTCCTAGAGAGCAGGGTGGGTGGGCCTTCCCTAACATTATGCTTTACTACTGGGCCGCAGTTATGCAATACAGCTCTGAGCTGGTGAGGGAACCCCCCTCTCACCTACATCTGGCCTCTCCTCGCCTTTCCAACTTCTACTGGGTGAAGAGCACTGTGGCTGTCTCCTCCGAGAGACCTCGTTTGGATACTACAAACGTGTGAGATTCAAGACCTTAATGAACTCGTATATGGTCTTCCGTAATATCCGCAGAATATTTGGGTTGGGAAGATTTAACTATTACTCTCACATCATGACAAATTGCAATCTTCCCGCTATTTTTGGCAGGTCCTACTTTTCAGATTGGCACAGGGCAGGCATTACGAAACTGGGGGATCTCATTACTAGCGAGGGAGTCAAATCATTCGTAAACCTGCAATGTAAATACAGTTTGAAAAAACAAGACGTTTTCAAGTATCTATCCATATCTAATTTTCTTTCCAGAAAGGTTGGGGGCAATGCAGGGTTCACGGAAGTGGAACTTCTCAACAAACTACGTGACACCACGGCCCCTCGGATAGGTCTTTTGTATAACATACTAAATAGACAAACCCCAGATGACTTGCAAAAGATAGCTGATAAATGGCACACCAAACTCGAATCTTCACACAGCACATTTTTCAACTCCTTAGCACGGTCTCATTTTGCTGTCAGCCAAACTACAGGCACAACATTTTAAAACCATCTGTACATTACCCCCAGCAAAATCGCCAAGTGGGGAGTTGGCAAAGGGACACTATGCCCCCGGTGTTCGGAGTTTGGTGTCGACTCAATTCGCATATTTGCAACCTGTCCTAAACTCGCCTCAATCCTCCTTAAGGTACAGGAATTTCTAGGGGAAGTCACCACCCAGACTATTGTGCTAACCCCCACAGTCATCCTGTTGGGGACCCAGTCCGAAACCACCACGATCAAAAGTGGGGGCTTAATATTCATTGCAATGGCAGTCTGGAGGATCTGTGTCGCCTCCGCATGGTTGGATGCCAATCCCCTACCATTCTCTCAGTGGCTGGCCAGACTAGTCGCTACTTACCATCTAGAAAAAGCAGTCTACGCCAGGAAAGGGCGCAAAAGTCGGAAGAAGGGCCTGGATGTGTGGGGAAAGCTAACATCTTGGCTAGAGCAGCCGGGTTAACCCGGCCTGTGTTCGCTCCCTTGCCTATTTTCTTCTCCTTACGTTGTCATATTCTTCTTTTTTTCCTTTCTTTTTGTTGACGCCTGGATTCTTTCTTAGTATCCTCTCTTTTATTATTATCCTTTCTCTTCTGATTCTTATAGCGCCATTTACTTATGTTTACCCTTCTTTCTGTGCCACTGATTCCGTAGTTTTACAGAGTGGGGGTGGGGGGAGGGGTGGGTGTCTTGTCATACCTCTGTACTATTTTTTTTTGACTTTGCAAAATAAAAGTTAAAAAAAAATAATAATAATAATGTCCGGGCCTTGGGTACACTTTCTACCAAATGCTTGGTACTTGTAGGCAATTTAAATATGCCACTTATGATTATGCCCCTTTAACTGTGTTTAGGAGGAGCACAGGCAGTTTACTACTGGTTAGTAGGGGTAATGTGCATAGAGTTCTAATACCAGCAAAAAATGTAGGGTCCAGCAAAAGGGGAGAAATCCAGGTTGACTACGTGGAAAAAGTGCATTTCCTACAGGAACCATTGAGTACAGATTGAGTCTGACTGTTCCATTAGGTATGCGGTGAGGCATTGCATGACTTGGGGTATCTTATAATGCAAAATGTACTCTACAATGCTGTTAGAGGGCTGGTTGCAACCAACTTAGAAAAACAGTGTAGGGATGTGTGATGGAATGATTATGGGCATAGCTGGCGTTTGTCCTAGTTTGTACAACTGTTACTGAGCTGTTAATATTCAAATCACTCTAATGCATAACATAATAATAGTATAGTGAAATTCCAAATTGTGTGTGTTAACTGATTTCAGGATACCGCCTGTGAATGGAAGATTATAAGACTGGTTTGTCCGATTCTAAATATTCCTTTCTACTTAAGCCGAAGTGCTGGCAGAGGTGAAACACGCCTGCCAGTTCTCCTTTCATCTTAAAAGGTTTCTTCTAACTTTTGGGGCTTACTGGAAATGCCCTCAATGAATTGGAGTAACCTAGTGGGGGGAGAGGGGGGAGGGGGCTGTACTCAAGATTTAGTCAAGCACGCTTTTAACTGGTGATTACCAGAGATATTTTATGATCCTCCTCAGTAATGGGCAGTATGTCCCCATGTGAGATGTTTTGAAGTTTTTAACAGTTACAAAGAATCTGCCTGATTTGCTAGTGTCAGTTGTGAGTTTTTGTAAAGGATGGCTGCAGGAGGAGATGTCTTCTGTCCTGCATTCACTGCTCATTTGGGATTCCAAATAAGCTGGGGAAAATCACATTGTGGGTGTAGCAGACCTATTATATACACCCCTTTGAGGTATTCTATTGTTTGTAGATTTATATAGCACAGCTTATCACACCTATGGGTATCCATGCGCACGTGGAGATTAAGTGATCTGCCCAGAATCGCGTGATGTTGTGCCGATGTGAAGACTAAAACTAGAATCCCCAGCTCCCGAGTCGGCAGTTCTGGCCGCTGCACCACATTCTGTCCTCATCCTATTGTTAGAAATTAAAACTGCAGATACAGAAGGGCTACTCTCAGATTAACAAGTCTCTATAGTTCATAGTGTGCTGGAGGATTACTTTTAATTTGAAAGTAATCCTCCAGCACACTATGAACTATAGAGACTTCTTAAAGTCCTGTTAGTTTACACAGAGCATATGTTGTTTCAAAGAAAGTTGGCATATGTAATATACACAGTGCGCCTAGGACGGGTAATGCTGCAAGGAAAGATCTGGATTCCATATACCCCTCACCCAGGAAAGGATCGAATACTCTTAGCAGAAACTCGGGAAATGTAGAATTTAATAGTGGTTTTCAGGCAGTTTGTATTACAACTGCAGTGGCACTGAGGTCACGGGCACTGCTCAAATACCTGCTCTTTCGCAGGACATAGCCAAGAGATGCATACCATAAATACCATAGTGGGACACTGCCCTAATTTGAGTAAAATATATCCGAACACAGGAATTCCTGCAATATCAGCAGCAGTTCCATACATCTGTCAGGAAAAGCATTGAATAATTATTACACTGTCTTTTGTAAAAAAACTTTTTTGGAGTGGAGTGGCACAATGGTTTGAAGGCACAAAATAGCAGTACCGCCACGGACTGTGTAGCGGTGTTTGAAGATTCTGACTTTAAGTAACGCCTAAGCATGCGAAGCCCTTAGGTGAATTAAGAACACATATCTAAATTAAGTGCACTCCTCTTGGCATTACAGAAGGGTAATGCTTCAGTACCAACATTGATTGATCGATTGTGACTCCTCGGTCTGTGTGTAGAGCTACAATGAAGACTTATGACCCTGGCAATCCAATGTTTAGAAAGACTCACGAGGGAAGACTATAAGAACAAAGAGGATGAGGGCACGAATTGCTGACATCAGAAGGAATGCCTTCATTGCTGTATGTTCAGCACATGCTGGACCACCACAGTGAGAGTATCCACTTAAAAGGCAATTCTCCCACTGATTAAGCTGCCAAAATCTGCAGTTCATGAAGGTGAAATTGCGGTAATAATCCAGTCGGAACCTCAAGTCATCTGAAAAATATATTATGCATTATGATCATCAAGCAAAAATAACCCCATCACAGAGTTTTCCTGTGAAGGACAACTATTTCATGGGAGAACATTGGCTTGTTAAAGTGACAGTACCTAGAGTGGGTGATCAAGATGTTCTGCTTGCATCAGTTAAGGTAGATTTAGATGAAGCTGTGAAATTGTTTTGGCTCATGAATGAGTTCTATCTACCCTAGGTATACTGCAATAGGACTACTGACGTCCATAAATGTCTAGATTGACTAGGCAGTATGTACTAAGGTGCAAAATCTGCAACAGATAAAACTATCCACTATAGTGAGGCCACCACAAAACTCCCTGGTGAAAACATAGCAACTATTCCAAACCATTCATCTCCATCAAATTTGGTCTGCTTAAACCAATACATTAATACGTATTGAAAGTGGTGGATTCCTGTAGTTGGTTTATGTGGGTGCGTTCACAGCGTAAAGTCACGGCCTGTGCAGTCATAAGAGACTTGCAATTTGCAGTGATGGGTGGAGTGCGTACCTTTCACTCAGATCAGGGGCCAGCCTTTTCCCCTCTGTGTATTGGTGCAAGCACTTGGTAAGATGCGAGTACACTTTCACTTATCAGAATTCTTTAGGCATATGCAACCATAATGGTGCATCCTGGCTACACAACCTATATAGCACACCAAGAGCTTGAAATAATATGCCAAGACCAGTTTTGATGAACTGCATGCCTTAGGAGGTGCTGTTTGCTATTAAAGTGTATATTCCTGGAAAGGAGAATTAGTGTCAACAATCAGGCCATGATAATTTAACATATTTTCTGCTCAGCTGATGTAAGGCCCAATGTTTGGGTGAAGCATCGATACTATCGGCTGTAATTGGTTGGTTACCACAGGTTGGAGAGCTGAGAGAGATGTGGCTGAGAGACTGCGGGAAACAGAAGTATTTGGTCTTGCCTAGAGAGGACAACTGCCAGTTCTAGCAGAGAAAGGAGCAAAAGTGGTGATGTTACCACCATTGCCCATAAAGAAGATAACACCTGTGTCCCTCAGCTTGCTGAACTATGAACAGTCAATCAGTGCAGCTGGTATTAGTTTTTACACCCTCCAAATGAAGACCAACCAGATCCATGCACAGATCAACAAGCGGTTAGCACTGTAATGCATGTGAATGCAGTTTTACCACTACGACCCATCTCAGATTGCATTGAAAACCTATTCAATGAAAGTACTGGGATCCGACCAGATATTAACAATGAACTGTCTGAATGTGAAACGTTCATTGTCCAATCAGTCGCTGATGACCAAAACTATAGACTTGAAACTCACACCAAATTTGGCAAAGTAGATGTGTGGAGTTGAGACATGCAATGGAGACTTATTCTGAGCTGCCTTGACTTAAGTCTAGTTAACTTTGACACTGTTGTTCATAATTTTTTGCTGATCATGGTGATGTTTCTTATTTGAATTTGGTATGGTGATTATATTATGGAGACGGAGAATCTACATTCTGTACAAATGACGGTAGGAAAGCTAGAACATCTACATAGTAACTTCGACTGTGCTCAATGGGACTACAGTAAAAAAAAAAAGAAAAAAAAAAAGAGGGTCATCACCAGACATTAAAGCAGAGGGCTGTAAATCGGCAAGTTCTTTATGGTGTTTTTATCCCAGTATCTGATAAATCTCGCAATAATATTTCATCTAAGTTTAGACAAAAGGAATGCAGCACAGGTATGCAGTCTCTGCTCGTCCTAGGATCTGGTAACCCAATTCCGCTTAAAAGACACCTTCTTGCATCAGAATGGCAAAATTATTTTATGTTCTTTGTTCAAAGTTCTGTAGTTTGGAATGGTATTGCAATTGCACACCTGTTAGAAAAACCCCACTCCCACACCGGAAAGGGTGGTGGTAACGGGATTTCTCCAGACATACACAGTGGTAGCTTGGCTCGAGTGGTCAGGGGTCAGGCACCGTGTTAAGCCTACGACATACCCACACAATAACCATGCGTGCATCCGTTCCAAAAACGACACTACACCTTAAAAATTATACTGAAAATATATCTCTTTATCTTCTTTTCTCTTAGTTACTGATTAAATAAATAATAAGACAATCACAGTACACAAGGCTTTTTCTGTGGAAGGGTACGTCAAATAAATACTGTCTTAACGATTCAATAAATAAGGTAGATCATAAATAATCAAGGCATAAATATAAGTGCATTACATTACAGGCAATTAAATATTATGAGGCAATAAATACTGTACGACAATAAATATTGTGAAACAATAAATACTGTGAGGCAATAAATAGGATAAATACAATAAATACAGTGCTCTCCATAAATAATAAAAGCCAACAGTGACACTTGTAAATCAGTTCACATTCCTGAGGTACTATGGGATGATTTGACCCAATCCCAGCTTGTAAAGATTTGGATGGCCTGAGGGGTATACTCCCTGGCTTGGACAAGGCTGAGGCCTAAACTGAGGTAGATAAAGGGGGAATCTAGAGATCTGGCTCTCCCACACTACACAACCCCTCTGTATTAGTCTCAGCTCACCCCTGGCACAATCAAGCTGGTTCCAGCACCCTAGGTTAGTCTCTCAGGGCTCCACAGGGCCTTAGGCGCCCTCTATTCCACTTACTGCCCTTTTTATGAAGCTCCGACGCCGCTGGAGTCGTGTCGACGCCGTGAGGCGGCTCCGGTTCGATGTCGGCGGCCTCGGCGCAATGTCAGTTCTTGACGACGTCGATGGGCGCTCCGGTTCGATGTCGGCGGCCTCGGCTCGATGTCGACCTCCGGTTCGATGATGTCGGGCTGTCTTGGCTCGATGTCGACTTCGGGCAGCTCCGGTTCGATGTCGGCGGCCTCGGCTCGATGTCGGCCTCCGGTTTGATGACGTCGGGCTGTCTTGGCTCGATGTCGACTTCCGTCGGCTCCGGAGTGCGATCTCCACTCCCGACCTCCGGCACGCTTCACCTCGGTCTCCGGCTACTCCGGAGGGCGGACTTCACTCCCCCGTCGACGCCGCTCACTCGACCTCGGGTGACTTCCTCCTCGACCTCTGGTACTCTCCACGACCTCCGTCGGCGCCCTCTCTCGACCTCTGGCGGCTCCGGGTACGACGTCTGCTTTCCAGTCAGCGCCGCTTCTCCACCTCGGGCTCCAGGTCTCAGGCTTCTCGACGTCGGATTCCAGGGAAACCAATAAACAGGTCAGATTCTTGCTTTTCTTTACTTCTAAGGCCTGTTCCTGCTGTCCAGGTCCTTAAGATGGGTTTTCTTGCTTTCTCCCACACAGGGCTCCAGGCTGGGCTCAGTCAGTAGGGACTAGTATCAAGGGTGGGTTTATGGACCCCACTCCAGGCACAAGTTTCCACCCCTGCTGCCTCACTCCTTCCTCCTTCAGTTCTGTGCTCCTCTCTCTTCACCAGTCAGGTGCCAACTGCCAGCTCCAACTGTCAACTCTGGCTTAGCTTCCCAACATTCCAAACCGCCTCCAACTGTCACAGGGTTCCAGAATGTTGCAGAAGGTTCTAGTAGGTTCCAGTGGGTTCTGATGATGTCACAGGTGGCCACCATTTTGTGCTCCAGGCCCTCAGACAGAAGTTCCAGGGGTAGATAAAATGGCTCCCTGAATCTGCATCAATACGAAAAAGTCTGGTGGTTCCAAAGAAGGAAAAATACTAACCGGGTTTGAGGCAAAAGTGGGACAAAATAAATAATGATGAGGAGGGACCACCCAAAGGGCTGACGGGTCTAACACGCGTCCCCCCCCCCCCAGCTGAATGTGGGGAGAGCTACCCAACCCCTTGGGAGTTCTCATCACTAAGGCGGAAATACCTTGAGAGACCGTCTGCATTGGCGTGGTCCACTCCAGGCCGATGTTCCACCTGAAAGTCCATTCCCTGTAGGGAAATAGACCACCTCAACAACTTGGGATTCTCCCCCTTCATCTGCATCAGCCAACGAAGGGGTCTGTGGTCGGTCTGAACCAGGAAGTGCGAGCCAAACAGGTATGGCCGCAACTTCTTCAGAGCCCAGACCACTGCAAAGGCTTCACGCTCTATTGCACTCCACTTCTGTTCCCTGGGAAGTAGTCTCCGGGATAGGAAGACCACGGGTTGATCCAGACCCTCTTCATTGAGTTGCGATAACACTGCCCCAATGCCATGTTCTGATGCATCTGTCTGGACAATGAACTTCTTGGAAAAGTCTGGGGCCCTTAAGACCGGGGCCTCGCACATGGCTTGCTTCAGCTTCACGAAGGCCTGCTGACAAGCCTCCGTCCAGACTACCCGTCGAGGTTGTTTCTTGGACGTGAGCTCCGTGAGGGGGGCCACGATGGTACCGTATCCCTTCACGAAGCGGCGGTAGTATCCCGTGAGGCCCAGAAAAGCTCGGACCTCAGTCTGTGTCTTGGGGGGTTCCCAGGCCATGATGGCCTCGATCTTCGCCTGGAGGGGTTGCACCGCTCCCCTTCCCACCAAGTGTCCAAGGTACACTACCGACCCCTGCCCGATCTGGCACTTGCTGGCCTTGATCGTCAATCCAGCTTGTCTCAGGGCCTGGAGAACAGCTTGCAGGTGACGCAAGTGATCCTCCCAGCTGTTACTGAAGACGGTTATGTCATCCAGATAAGCAGCAGAGAAACTCTCCATTCCGGTGAGGATCTGGTTTACCAGGCGCTGAAACGTGGCGGTGCGTTCTTGAGCCCAAAGGGCATCACACAGAACTGGTAGTGGCCATTGGGCGTGGAGAAGGCTGACCTTTCCCTTGCTCCATCAGTCAAAGAGATCTGCCAGTACCCAGAAGTAAGGTCAAAGGTACTTAGATATTGGGCAGCTCCCAGCCGGTCAATCAATTCATCCGCCCTAGGGATCGGATGAGCATCAGTTTTGGTTACTGAATTCAGTCCCCGGTAGTCCACACAGAACCTCAGTTCCGGTTGGGCACCCGGTGGTGCAGCTTTTGGTACTAGTACCACCGGACTGGACCAGCGGCTGCTAGAAGGTTCGATCACTCCTAGCTCCAGCATCTTAGTGACTTCACTGTTAATGCTGGCCTTCACCTTGTCTGACATCCGGTAGATCTTGGACTTCACAGGTGGGCTGTCTCCTGTGTCCACATCATGGACGCACAGGTGAGTCCTACCCGGAACAAGGGAGAACAACGAAGAGTACTGCCCCAGGACCTGGCGGCAGTCCTCCTGCTGTTCAGGAGTTAGAGATGGGGAGAGAATCACTCCCTCCACCGACCCATCCTTTTCTTGAGACGCAAACAAATCGGGGAGAGGCTCGCTTTCCACGTCCTCTGCTCCGTCAGTCACCATCATCAAGATGATTTCGGGCCTCTCGTGGTGGGGTTTGAGGCGGTTGGCGTGCAGCACCCGTAGGGGCTGACGAGGGGTTTTAAGGTCCACCAAATAGGTAGCCTTACCCTTCTTCTCCAATACCTCAAAGGGTCCTGACCAGCGATCCTGGAGGGCGCTAAGCTCTCCTGGTTCGATCACCCACACCTTCTGGCCAGGCTCCAACTCCACCGGGTGAGCGTTGTGGTCATACCACGCCTTCATTACTGCTTGGCTGGCCTCCAAGTTGTCAGAAGCTTGCTTCCACAACTTAGCCATTTGGCTCCGGAAGGCCAGCATGTAGCTCACCACGTCCTGGGGAAGCTTTCTGGGAGTTCTTTCCCATCCGTCTCTCACCAGGTTGAGAGGTCCACGTACAGGGTGCCCGTACAAAAGCTCGAAGGGGCTGAAGCCCACTCCCTTCTGTGGCACTTCCCTGTAGGAAAAGAGTAGACAGGGTAGGAAGACGTCCCATTTCCTCCGCAGGCTTTCAGGCAGACTTCTGATCATGCCTTTCAAGGTTTTGTTAAACCTCTCCACCAGACCATTGGTCTGGGGGTGGTAAGGAGTTGTGAACCGGTAGGTCACTCCACACTCCTTCCACATGGCCCGCATGTACGCTGACATGAAGTTGGTCCCCCTGTCGGACACAACTTCCTTGGGAAAACCCACTCGGGTAAAGATTCCCATCAGGGCCCTAGCCACAACAGGTGCTGTTATGGTCCTCAGAGGTATTGCCTCTGGGTACCGTGTGGCATGATCCACCAAAACCAGGATAAACCTGTGACCAGCTGTAGTAGGTGGATCTAACGGACCCACAATGTCGATGCCCACATTTTCAAAGGGGGTGCTAATGACAGGAAGTGGTTCCAGGGGAGCTTTCAGCTTCACCCCTGTTTTCCCACTGGCTAGGCAAGACACACATGTCCGGCAGTAGGTATCGGACGACACTCATTTGAGGCCAATAAAAGTGTGGGACAAGACGGGCGAAGGTCTTGTCTTGCCCCAGGTGTCCTGCCAAGGGGATCTCGTGAGCCAACTCCAGAAGGAAGGCTCGATAACGTTGAGGGACTACCAAGGCTCGTGACGATCCATGTAGGGGTGCCTTGGGTTCACTGTAGAGGAGGCCATCCTCCCAGTAAACACTGTAGTTCCCTTCAACGTTCCCTGCTGCCTGGGCTTCGGCCTGTCGCCTCAGCCCCTCAAGGGTAGGGCACTCCCTCTGGCCCTGGCAGAATTCCTCCCTGGACGGGCCTCCCTCCACGTGCCACTCGGCCGGGATGGGTAGGTCCTCCAGTTTGGTAACATCCCCCACCGCAGACTCCTGGTCCACCACCTCCGGTGGCCTATCCGTCCTACGGGTTGCGGACGCCGAGGCAGGCTCCTCCTGTCCTCGGTTCTTCCCTTGACTGGCAGCTGGCTGGGCCTTTGTTCCAGGCTCCAGCCGAAACGAACTCCCTCTCCGGGTAGTCGCGGACCTTGCGCTCACACAGGCCCAGTCAGGTGTACCCAGCATCTCAGTACGAGTCCGGTATTCCACCTCCTTCCACGCATTGTGCTCCATGTCATTCCCCAGCAGACAATCAACTGGCACGGCAGGGCTTACGGCAACTCGAAGTGAACCTGCAACCCCCATTGTGGTATCACAAATTGACAGTGTGCAAAAACCATATCAAATTTGCTCTCGAGTTACAATATGGGTCTCCTGTTGCGGGAGATGACATAAAATGTATGATATTTTGCTTATTTGTAATTACCTTTTTTTAATTTTGTTCCATAACTCAAGAGATATGATGCACCTGGTGTCCTTTCCCTAAGAATACAAAATATATATTTGTTGCAATGCTTTCTGGATTAGTCATTGTAATTTCCTTACGAAAAACAATCTAGTTGAAATTTTAGATCACTATTTGCCAGTAGGTTTTATAGTTTGAAGCTGGAAGAGAGGTAGACTTGTTTAATCCTTTATTCAGTGCATGTTTTCATCGATAAAAGTCTAATATTCATGCCTGATATTTGCAGATGCTAGGAGTGTTACAGTTAATGCGTAACATTTCTGTTTGTCAACTGCTTCTCGCTGTACAAACAAGCAATTTTTAAAATAAGCAAGTACCTCTGTTACTCGACACAATCTGATCCATTGTCCCTGCAGAACAAACATTTTAGCAGTTTTTCGGATTGATGCCATAAAATTAAGTTTGCAGCATGATTAGCTAACCATTAGAAATTCCGTCTGTTGTGTGTTTTTGCATTTCTGATCAATAATAAATATGAAGTGCCTACAAATTCAAACTTTTGGTTACCTTGTTGGCTCGTGGTCACATATGAAATTGCTTTTTCAAAGTAGTTGTAGGCCTCGCCTAGGCAGCGCTTGTGCTGTCTCTTCAATACATGCTATATTCAGGATATGTGGTTGTGACTCGCATTATTTTGAAAGCTAAATGTCTTTGCTAAATTGCCAAACCCATTGATTTTAGTTTGAACCAGTGTATTTATTTTCACCTTTTTATTATCACTATTTTTTATTCTTAGTTATTTCTTTCAGTCTGAAAAAAGACATGTCGTGTCATATCAATACATCCTTGTTCTCAAAACAATTTACAAACACAATTAAAAAAAACATAAATGTGCTGTTCTCTAAACTATTTAGCAAACACACTTAAATAAGACATAAATGTGCAATACAACATATCACAAACACTTTTTACATGAAAACATTTTAACAAAAAAGACATCCAATACATATATCGCTATTGGTGGTATGCTTTCGGATATCATTCTTAAGTCTCTTTAATGTCTGTTCGATATCCAATCTTATACAGGGCACGTTAGATTTTTGTGAAAAACTTGAGATTTTTCTCTCTGATCACAAGTTTAATTCAGTGACCCAAGTTTAATTCTACTGTGAACAATTACCTGCTGGTTTAAAATATGCAAAGAAGGGAAAGATAAATAAGAAGCCTAAGGTAAATGACTCGACCACTATTAATGAGACTAGTAAATCAAAGGCAAATAGAAAGGAGCCCCTTATAATAATTGTTTTATGTCACATACCCCAACAGAAATCGCCATTGCTGTTTAAATACAATTGCCCTGATGAGTTTCCTGGTACTTCACGCCCAGGAACAAACGCGTCGGCAGATAAATATACAGAGTGTCACTGAATTAAACTTGTGATCAGAGAGAAAAATCTCCAGTTTTTCACAAAAATCTAACGTGCCCTGTATAAGATTGGATATCTAATATAGACATTAAAGAGTCTTAAGAATCATAACCGAAAGCATACCACCAATAGCGATATATGTATTGGATGTCTTTTTTGTTAAAATGTTTTTTCATGTAAAAAGTGTTTGTGATATATGTTATATTGCACATTTATGTCTTAAGTGTGTTTGCTAAATAGTTTCGAGAACAGCACATTTATGTTTTATTTAATTGTGTTTGTAAATTGTTTTGAGAACAAGTATGTATTGATATGACACGACACATGTCTTTTTTCAGATTGAAAGAAATAACTAAGAATAAATAATAGTGATAATAAAAAGGTGAAAATAAATACACCGGTTCAAACTAAAATCAATGGGTTTGACTATTTAGCAAAGACATATAGCTTTCAAAATAATGCGAGTAACAAGCACATTCTTTTGTAACAAGTTATAATACGGCCCTGCTTGTGCCTCGCCCCCTTGGGCCTAACTCCTCTCTTTTTCATGATATTCAGGATATGGGCATAAAGCTCTGCCCACTTTCCTCCCAAACCTTTTTCATTGGCTCCTGTCCTTTGTAAATGGCTGCTTTCACTGGTCAATAGGCTTAGTAGTCCCTCCTTAGTACCGCCTTGTCTCTTCTTGTAACCTCCCATGAGGACATCCCCTGTTACATGTGTTGTGAGGTTTTAATTACAGCCTCAAGGCACTTTTTTCCTAAAAGGCTCCAGGCAGGACACACACTTCGTCCTAAGCTAGGCTGGCAGTGGTTACTTCACTCACTAGAACATCTAACATTTATATGAGACCATCTATAAATGTCCCTTCATCAGCTCCACACAGTACAACCTAATCCGAAATTAATGTAATAATTCTTTTGTCACATTTCAAAGCTACTAATTGTATATATGGATATAGCTATTCAAATGTACTCTTAGTACTATCTTGCATGCAATGCATTATGGGTAGGGTGGATTTACCATATCTTCTGCAGGGTGCAGTAAAATATGTGACAAAAAGAGGTCCCCATTTATAATGCCAATAACTCCAACTTTGTAGACATGCAGTGCTGCTGCCTTGCTCACTAGGGACGTCTAGGAGCAGTTTGGGATACTGCACCTAGACCTGCAGGGCTGGTGCCTTGCTCAATAGGGACCTTTAGGAGCAGCTTGCGGTACTACATCTAGACATGCAGTGCTGGTGCCTTGCTCACTAGGGACCTCTAGGAGCAGCTTGCGGTACTGCACCAAGACATGCAGTGCTGGTGCCTTGCTCACTAGGGACCTCTAGGAGCAGCTTGCGGTACTGCACCAAGACATGCAGTGTTGGTGCCTTGCTCACTAGGGAGCTCTAGGAGTAGCTTGCAGTACTGCACTGAGGCATACAATGCTGGTTTTTGGCTCACTACCCAAGCATTTGCAATGCACGAAGTCTCGCATTACTGAAAGTATGAGCTATTGGCGTTGCATTATTATTTGTAATGCCTTTACCTCAAACTATCAGTAATGTGTGACCTATTGCATTGCAAATGCTTGTTATTAATTGCTTTGCTAAGGACAAGTGTCCTGATTTATTCATGTGGAACTTTTAAGTCTCGCCTGATAAACAGCACATGCGCTGTTGGTTGTGAGCAGTGCTTTAAATGGGCAAAAATAAGTGCAGGTACTCAACAAGAGGAGGGATAGGTTGAGGGTGGGCATAAGGGCGGTGCTAAAAGTGGAAAAAGGGGCGGAGGTACGTTTTTGACCGTTCCAAGCTTTTTATGCAAAGAATCTGCATGCATTCTTAAGAATGTTGGATGTATCTGTCCATTAATTCTTTTACACTAATACCCATTTATATAGCACTTACTAAGAAGTGTTTATTACTTACCAAAGTAAACCTTTTTTAGCAACCTTAAAATATGAAAAGATTGAGAAAAAAACAGTAAAGTTCTAAATATATGCCTTGTTGTGCATGTCAAGGATGTTAACTTGTGACCTACAGAGACCAGGATCTATGCAACAAAAACAGTATCCAACTGAGCTATCAACATAAAAAAACAATCTCCGATCCACATGTTGCATGCTGTGCTTTCCAGCAGGCACAATGACCATCTATGCAATTTTATGGTGAGTTGAACCTTGTATTAGAAAGCACACAGATCTTTCTAGAAGGTGCATTAACCACTAGAGTTATCCACTTTATTGCTACGTATGGTGCCCCAATCTTTCTTACTCAATTGAAAAGCCCCTGCTTTCTGTTTGCTACGATTAGTGAATGCTTAGCTACAAAAAAAGCAAGCAATTTATCAGACACTCTTTTCATTCTCGGCTATGGCGGGTGTTTCTGTCTCAACTGGAAACCAGAGGTGCTTTTACAAGGGACATACTTTGTGTAACTTCAGTACGCAGCATATTCTCTCTCTCTCTGCCATTGGATGAGAAATGTTGACAGTGACACTGGCAAGAATGCTGCTGGTGGCTCAACCTTTCAACATTCAATTTTAAGTGGTTGAAAAGGAGTGGTGGACAGAGTAAACATGTTGCACATGTGATTTTCAGATGAATAAAGTTATCTACAGGGTTAACTGAATACACTCTGTGTAATTAAAATATACACCATTATCAGTAACGCAGCACACAATGAAAAAACGTCTCTTGGATAATTTGAATTACTTTAAAATCTTTTGTTTGAGACTACTTTGCAGTAGTTATAGCGATCCCATGTATGTTAACTTGGATATTAAATTTATATTATATGCCTCGTACACATAATATAATAAATGTCAAATGTATTGTTTCATTTTTAACTGTCGAAATAAATATTTAAAAAAGCAACAGACATTCAAAGCATGTTACAAATGGCAAGAGGGTCTTTTTGAATCGAAGTAGGACTACTCTAGGAGATAAAGCTTTTTACAAATTAAATATGTTTTCTGTGCTTGTACCAAAATAACTTGTACCACTGACCACCTGGGGGGCGAAATAGATGAAAAATGTGTTTTCCTGCTTTTGGTGTCCGATCACAATGTGCAATAAATTGCAACCATGAGTGTCATTTACACACGCGTACCTAGTCATGAATTACATTTATAGACTTTTGATAAAAATACAGCCTTATACTTCCATTTGGCATGTAAGCCCAGATGGTTTAGCACTGGCTGCAAACATCTCTGTTCAAAGAGCATTTCACATTTTTCTCTGGGCTTCCCTCCTTCTCTTCCGTTCAAGGTCGAAAAAACGGGGGTCAGTGAGTTTGGTAACAAGATCCCATATCATTTACACATGCAAATAGGCAATTCAGTTGTGGAAGGATGGTTCGAGATAGTGAAAGCAAGCGCAAACCTTTCGTTCTGTCCACGGCATATTGAAAATACCAACCGCAGGCAACAATATGATTTTTTAAAATGGAGGGAATGCTTTTATATGTTTTGGAGACGCATAACATCAAGTATTTGACTTTTTACATAGTGCTCAACATCTTGCCTTATGATAGATGTACTAGTGAATTTGTGTTACATATAATGGGGCAACAGTTTACATATAGCGATTTCTGCTCTAGAAATGTCCTGTGAACAATGCCTTTCACACCCTTGCCCATTAGGTTTTACAGCCACCTGTCTGTGCCCGCTTTGTAAGAAAAAAGGATAAACTAACCTCCCTGCAGCCACACCTCTGCTCTGACCATCTTACCATTATTATTATTTCCTCAGATTTACTGGGTACATAAAGATCTAGGCAGCTAGTGCCTTAACCCCATAAGCTATTTTAAAATGCAGACTTTGCAACCAATTAGGTAGCACAGATATACTGCTATGTTTCTCCTTGTTGCCAGTTTCTTTCTGGCAGAAATGTATAAGTGGAGGCCTAGATCTTGCTTGGGGGTTGCATCACTTTTTGGGCACAACTCTGACGCAAAATCTAATTTGTTAAATATTGTAATACGCTCAAATGTACTCCTGATAGCCCTGCTTAACATATGTGAGGTCTTAGAATCTGATGTCATTTTTTGTGATGTCACTTCCTGTGAGGTCATGGGTTGGGATGTCATGGGCAATGTCACACGCTGTGAAGCCACTTACATTCTGCCTAACTTGGTTAGTGCCCCACTTCTTTTTTTTTTTTTTCTTTTTGCACTTGTGCTCGGGTGGGAGAAATATAATGGAGAACTAGTGTTGGTGGTTTTGTAGGCTAGGCATCAAATTTAAATGTTATCCATGCCTTATTAAGAGGACAGTGCAACTCGACTGGAATTAGAGTAATCTGATCGAAAATCAGGGATAAAGACGTGTCTAGTTTGGCATGTAGGACAGTTTTCAATGGCAATAGGCAGGCTTGTGAGACGCCTACAAGGACAGCGTGGTCGAAGTTCAGTCATGACAGTATTTTTAATAGAAAAGAGACAAGAATGGCTTAATCTTTTCGGGACCCAGAGGTAATAGTTTGCCATTTTGAAGATTTTGTTTATACGGAGGAGACAAATGTGATGATGAGCGATGAAACAGTGGGTGAGATTGATGGTAAGTCAGCAATGTGTAGGAGTCTATAGGTTTTTGCATTTCATTGTCCGCTAATAAAATCCTGTCTGGCATGCTGATCTATTGCCACCCTACACCCTCTGGCAGGAGGGTTTCTGTCTTCTCCTGACGAGTTCCTTTTGAAGTACATGTTGAAATACTTGAACTTCACGGTTCTAGAAAACCTTAAAATACATGTGGACTCAACTTCTGACCCTCCTGGTCAATTTCTTTTGAAGCATGTTATCGTGAGATATGTCACAGTTTGTGACTCAGCCCACTTACATCGTAGGTCACACCTTAGACAGCATTTTTTCTAACACTCCAGTTTTGTTACTCGACATTAGTCCCCAGACTTGGTCCAACCAACCTCTTATTCACTTTATTGGTCACTGGACCTCGGACCTCATGGATTCAGGTTTGGCTGTTCTCTGCTGCATCATAATTGAGCCCAGTCTCTTCTATGGAGTTGAGCCTTGCCTTGAGCAAGCACTCTCCACCTATGACGGATGACTTGGAGGTCAATGTTAGTCAGTCGACTCCTGGGCCTGGCATACAGAGGTGGCTAACCACATCGTACTTATTAAACACAGGGTAGTTATTTCCTCAGGAAAAAGACAGTCAACCCCTTGGGTTAGTGAGGAGCTTAAAGTGCTTTGTAAGCACTTTAAGAAAATGGAAAGGGATTGGGGGTGTCATTACCTTTGTAATGACAAAGCGCTCTACAAGAAGGCTCTTAATATCTACCATCATGTGATTAAGAAAGCTCAGTCTGACTTTTTTTTTTTACAGATCAGATCGACATATCTTAAAATAAAGTCCTGGGAGATATTTAAAATCGTCAAAAAGGCGGGGCGTGGCTTGGCGCCAACGAAGCTGGCCACCTTGGAGAGAGATCCGCCAGAGCTGAGCCCCCAAAACCCCTTAAATCCATCTACAATCTGGCAGGTAGCACCCAAGCGCCGTGGGAGTGGCGGAAGATAGCCAGCAGCACCCGATATCGAAAACCGGAGGCATCGAGAAGCCTCTGTCCCTGCAGTGCATCAAGAGCCCTCGGCAGCGGCCCAGAGTGTCCGGGAGCCGGACGATAGGCACTCCTCCTGCCGCATACACAACGGCCCGGTGCCAAGGCCCGCCGCGGCGCCTACACCGAGAGGTGGGCCCCGGACTTTGCGCCCCCGCTACTCCTCCTCTTGCACCAGACAGGGGTCTCGCCACAGGCCGAGGGTGGTGAGGCAGAGACTCGGCGGGGCCCCGTGAGGCCCAATTCTACCGGGTGAGTGCCGGCTGTGACGGGGCCCGCATAAGGGACCGTAGTACCGCGCATCCACTGATATGTGCGCCTGCTACTCCTGAGGTGTGTTCCACCCACCGGGGCCCCCCCTCACATCCCAGTCACCCACCCGCCCAGTCGTGGGTGGGGTGAGAGAGCTCTCGACTGACTGGCAGCAACGCGAGGAGGTGCAGGCCGTGAGCCGGCAGAGACCAGACTCCGGACTACCCAGCTGACGCAGGGTCAGA
The DNA here is from genome assembly GCF_964204655.1 of Triturus cristatus. Taxonomy (NCBI): domain Eukaryota; kingdom Metazoa; phylum Chordata; class Amphibia; order Caudata; family Salamandridae; genus Triturus; species Triturus cristatus. Next base: position 353,317,599 of record NC_140584.1, read on the forward strand.
GGCGGGAAGGCGTGTGAGGCTGAGAGCGGTACGAAACGGGAACTGTGCCCACTCCCAGAGGTAATAGCCGGCCTGACATCCACAACTCCAGGTGGCTCAGCCGGGGCAATTGCACCAGTCACTTGGGGCGAACCCTTGGGTTGACTAAGGCCCCTATACGGTAGGAGGAGGACTTGCCTGGCGAGGGAAGCCCGTGGCGCACGCTTGATATTGAGAGAGTGGTGGCTTGCACGCCCATTGGGAAAAACGGTCGCATACGCTGGTGGGTGTCGAGAGGAACCCCGGGGGGTAAGACATCGTGGACACTGAGAGGCGGCAAGGAAGGCCTGACGACCACTGCCTGTACCTGCCTGTAGCGTGCTAATGACGAGGTGGACACAGGCCACAGAGGACACTGCCCCGGGGCCTCACAAAAGATCCAGAAACCCCTGATTGCAGTGGATCATACAAGTGCGACTGCAGAAATGAAGCCCAAAGGCACTGCGCCTACCCAAACAAATAAACTGGACAAATATGCGGTCCCGATGTCTGCCCCATAAGACGTAGGGTCAACAGAAGACCAATCCGCACACACTGAGCCCTCCTTCGCTTCAATAATGGTGGCCATCCAAAGTTTAGGGACCCCTCTCGTGACGAAAATTGATAAGATGTCCATCGAAATGAACCTCATACGAACCGATGTCAATTATTTGATACCGAAGCAGCTCTCGACCATGTTCACCATTGAGAGGGCACACCGTGCGCCAATTCCTAGGCCCAAACCAGGACCATCATTGCGAAAATCCTCAACTACAGGGACTGTGACGCCGTCCTGCAGGCCGCCAGACAACTGGGAGACTTACACTATGACAACGCAACAGTTAGGTTCTTTCCAGACTTCACGCTCAAAGTGCAAAGGGAGCGGTGCTCCTTCGACGGGGAGAAAGCGGCACTTTGGCAAAAGGGAACCAAATACATTATGTTCTTCCCTGCGAAGCTTAAAATCATGGCCGATGGAAAATCCCCCTTTTTCACTACGCAATCGGTAGCACAAGACTGGCTAGATAGAGGCACCGCACATACATCGGCGACTGCGACAGGCGACGAATGGAGGGACACGCGAGCCAAGTCACCGGGTTCATCAGACGGTAGATCGGACATCGAAAGGCGGAGTCAGCGCTCCTGGCGATCGAGGTCATGCAGCCCCGGCACAAGGGCCACACAGAGACATTAGATGGCCCATACTGACTGCGGAGGTAACATCTACAGACCTCTACAACGTAACGTATAAACATTTCTTACGATACCGGGGGGCTGGGGTCCTCGGGGCGGCGCAACCAGGCGGAAGGTGTGCTCGACACACCCGGAACTGACCAGAATTAGATAATGAGGGCCAGAGACACTTCCTGACTTTCACTGCCCGAACTGTATTGGCAACCTGGCCTTGCCGTCCTTTGGGCAACAACAATACTATTAGGCAGAGGGCGGGGTGGGATAAGAGGTGCGGCAATGGGTCAATCGCAATCTGGGTGCATAAGCTTGATAAAATAACTAATGTACGGGGACGGGCTTCTAGTGGCTGGAGTTGGTGCCAGCGCATTTCCCCACCTAACAGTTAACCGGGGGGGGCTTTCTCTCTCTCTTTTTGGGGCGATAGGCGCTCTGCTAGTTGGGGATGTGGGTCGTTCTAAACCTATGTGGCAGGGTAGCAGGGTGTGGGGGGCGGGAGGGTGGACAGCGCCATTGTTATTTACTAATGGTTTGTAATGTTTGGTGGGAGGGGGGGTGGGTGTATGAGTTGGTCATGCAGGAAATGTAATGGTGTGTTGGAACGGTGTTGCAAGCTGTATGGATCGCGTGAAAGAATTGCTTCCAGCAATGGCTACGAGGTGGGATAAAAGTTTAAAGATCCTCAGCTGGAACGTCAACGGGCTAGGGGACAAGTTCAAGAGGGGTATAGTTCTCCAATTCCTCAATGACACCTACCGGATGTTGTCTTATTGCAGGAAACACACCTTATCGGTAACAACTGTCATGCCCTTAATAGATGGGGATACACAATGGCGACACACGCCGGCTTCACAACGGGGTCTGGGGGGGGGGGTGGGCATATTGTTGAGCCGTAACTTTCCGTTTGTCATTGAACATGCAGAGACAGATCCATTGGGACGATTTGCAGTACTCTCGGGGAGATGGGAGGGACGCACACTCTACTTGTTGACGGTCTATATCCCACCAGGTCTCCAAACCCAATCCTACCACGATCTGGGCAAACTTCTCCTATCCCTTCCTGAAGGGCAACTTCTATTGGGTGTTGACTTTAACGCAGTAATATCGGGGGGACCAGAAAGGCACCCACCCAGAGACATCATCACAGAGCCCATGTGGCTCTCAAACCTCCTTGAAGCATTCAGCTTAGTAGATCTCTGGCGCATGCGCCAACCGAACCTCCAACAGTACACATTCTTTTCGGGACCACACCACACTCTTTCCTGGATAGATTACATACTTATGCCTTTGCAACACGACACTAGCATCCAAGAGATCAAGCACCTGGCAAGGGGCATATCCGACCATTCCCCCATATGGGCTCACCTCACTATAGGGGGACAGAAGGTAGGCTGTATTGCACCCATAAATCCCTGGTTCCTCCATAACCCAAAGACCAAAACGAAGATAACCCGTTCGATTAGCCAGTACTTCCAAGAAAATGAAGGGATAGTGGAGTCCCCTACCGTCCTCTGGGAAGCGTTTAAAACCGTAATAAGGGGTGACGCCCTCTCCACAATCGCCGGACAACGCATGGAAAAGGAAAAGCAAATGCTTATCGTTGAGCGCGACCTTCTTGATCTGGAAAGGGCAGCTCAAGCTGATAGAGATACGCGATACCCCCGAAGCAATAGCTCTCATAATGACTTCCCTGTTATTGCGGACGCAGCGACAGTTCGACTGACCAGGAGAGGGCTAGGGTGGGATAAGAGGGGGGGATGGGGACAAGTTGGGGGTTGAATTTAATAAACGCACTATTTTTGGGTAATAATGCAATATGTAGGACTCCCCTCTAATGCAAGATGGGAGACATTGGATTGATACAAACGTCTGGGGAGATGAATGACACCTGAGGGGAAAAAAACAAAAAGACTGTATTTGCATGGTTATATGTTGTTAGCACATGACGTACAGCAGTCACTAATAAAGTGTGTTAAAAAAAAAAAGCTGATAGAGATCCGGGGGCTCTGCAGCAAATGCAGCTTAAGGCGGCCGAATACAAGGCACTGGCCACTGATGCCGCTAAGAGCCTAGCGAGAGACAGGGACGGCCGACTGTATGACCAAGGGGACAAAGCGGGCAAATTGATAGCCTGGTTGGACGAGAAACCGAAAGTGCAGAGAGTAGTGGCGGAGCTCAGGGACCGTTCGGGCGCCCTCTCAACTGAACCTCAGGAGATAGCTCGTGAGTTTGCAGCACACTTCAAAAAGGTTTACCGAAAGGATCGGAGCTCCCGGAGGAGGAGGACTCCGCGCTCTTGGCCGACATTAGGCTACCTACCCTCTCTGACGCAGACCGAGTGGCCCTGGAGGGTGACCTCACTGCAGAAGAGCTGGCCACGGCGATCAACGATCACCGGCCTGGGAAAGCCCTAGGACCCAACGGTCTCCCGATTGAGCTGTACAAGCTCAAGCCTGACAGCCTGGGCCCACACCTTAAGCGTATGTTCGAGGACAGTAAAGTTCTGGGGAAACTGCCGAGAGACCAGCGCATTGCCACATTAGTGGCCATCCCGAAAGAGGGGAAACCCAAAGAGATGTGTACCTCTTATAGGCCGATCTCACTATTAAACGCCAAACCCAAAATCCTCGCAAAACTGCTTGCAAATAGGATCAAGCCTATACTCACTAAATTGATCCACCCAGACCAATCGGGCTTTATGCCGCATCGTAACACCGCACTTAACTTAAGACGACTCCATGGGGTACTGGGACGCTGCCACACAATCCAGGAGGATGCGGTTGTTGTCTTGTTGGATGCCGCAATGGCGTTCGACACGCTTGAATGGCCATACCTGATGGCGGTCCTCAAAAAGTTGGGCTTCGGCCCTAATGTTATTGGGTGGATAAGTCTCCTCTATACTGACCCGCTGGCTCAGTAGTAGTCAACTATAAGATCTTCGAGGTGTTCACCCTTGAGAGGGAGACGTGGCAGAGCTGCCCCCTCTCACCCCTGCTTTTCGCCTTATCCCTAGAGCCGCTCGCGGCTTAGATATGACAGGACCTCTCGTTACGGGAGCTCAAGTGGGCTGAGGGGTGGGAGGACCGAATCTCGCTTTATGCAGACGACATCCTCTTGTACCTTTCCTCCCCTTATAAATCACTGAGAGTAGCTTTGGAAATTTTCACCAGTTTCGGGAGAAACTCTGGATACAGTATTAACTGGGCGAAGTCGTTGCTCTACGTCCTGCATGGCACCCCCCCCCCCCTCCCTCCTCAATGCCACGAGGCTGCCCGATCAAGACAGTCACAGAGGGGTTCACGTATCTTGGTATTTTCATCACCACCGATTTGACAGCCCGATATGAGAGGATTCTCTTACCACCTCTACAGAGGTTCAAGAGTGACACCGCCACCTGGAAGAAGCTCCTGCTGTCCCTGCTGGGCCGGGCAGCTCTTTTCAAGATGATGACACTGCCGCGTTTCCTATACGCTCTCCAGAACTACCCGGACCTAGTCCCGCAAAAGTACTTTAAAGAAATCGAGGCCACCCAGAGGGCTTATTATGGGCCGGAACGCCACGTATCTCACTCCAGAAACTTACACTTGGGTGGTACGATGGGGGCATTGCACCCCCAGACATTAGGAAGTACTACTGGGCAGCTCACCTCTCGGCCATTAACCAGGGCACGTATTGTAGAGGTGATGATCCTGGCTACGGGATGGATAGATGGCTCCTCCCGGGTGGGAATTTCGAGGCGGCGCTTTACTCTGGCTCCAACTTTGGCACTATGTGAGCCGCAACCTGGGATGGGCTGATAAACTTACGTTGGCTACGCCACTCTGGGTTTCTGAACGGCTGGGCACACTGGGTCACACTAAAGGGTTCAATAACTGGGACTTGATAGGGATCTCCTATATAAAAGACCTCTGGGGGCCCAATGGCATGGTGTCAAATGAACTATCGCACACAGAATACTTTAGATATGCACAGGTCAAGCACTCACTCCAGACAAACATCACACCCGAAACGCCCCTCCCGGAATCCTCCCCCCTAGAGGACAGACTGCTTGACGGTCACTTGCCCGAAAAGGCCATCTCCCTCACATACAAAAAACTCATACACCACACCCCTGACCCCCTAATCGAACTAAGGAGAAAATGGGAGAATGACGGTCTGGAGATCGATGAGAAAGAGTGGAGGGAGGCGCTTTCTTCCCCAAAGAAAGTGGCAATATCGGCAAAATTGAGACTGATTCAACTGAAAATATTACATCAAATTTCCATTTCTGGTAACCGACTTGTATTGATGGGCAGGAGTGAGGAAGGGATCTGTCGAAGACAGTGTGGTATGACGGGGACGTTCCTGCATATACTATGGGGGTGCCACTTGATACAAGCCTACTGGAAACAGGTACATAACTGTATGTGTACAGTTTGGGGGGTAGAATTGCGGCTTGAAGCCAAAAGGTGCCTCTTAAACATCTGGGAGCCCACAGATTTGACACCAAAAGGCAGAATATGGGCGATGCTTGGTCAGGCTATAGCAAAACGCAACATAGCACGTCTGTGGGGGGGCAGTAACACCTCCAACACTTAGCGCATGAAAGAAGGACATGGACTGGTGTATGTTGCAAGAGAAGACAGTGTATGTTGCCCCCGGAAATTGATAGCAATCTGGTCGAAGTGGAATGTATACCGTGGTAACTTGTGTGAGCCTCCCCTGATCCCATCCCTTGACGAACCATTAACACCTTAATGTGATATGTAATGTTACCATCCTGTATTCTATAACATCGAAAGCTGTGATATCTGTATGCGATCTTGACTATGTAACACTGTAAAAGTAATGAATCCCTGCGTGTAATGACCATCATGTTTAAACGCATCAATAAACAGTTATAAAAAAAAAAAAATCAGCAAAAAGTGTATGCACTCAGAAGCCTTGCTTCAGCCTTTAAAACCATCTCTTAATTCATGTACCCAACTGTCCAACTTCTTTGAAACTAAAATCCAAACCATGGTAGATGCTTTACATCTCACGGATGCCACTTCAATGAGGATCAGTGACCACATGGCACTGCAGTTAGAAGTAGTGCCCTCTTGTGGCCAATTCCTACAGGAATTTGCCTTGATTTCACTAGAGGAGTCCGCTCAGGCCTTGAGTACCTGCAAATCAGGGTTGCCTGATGAGCCCTGCCCTCCTCACATTCCTACCCCCAGTTGTACGGCCATCAACCCGGTTCTAAATCAGTCAATTCATTCACCCACAGTGCCCAGTGGTAGGAAGCTGACAAACCCTTGACAGACAAGATCAATCTTGCCAATTCCTATCCCATTTCTCTGCTGCTATCCTTTACCAAAAGTTTAGAGAAGCTCATAAAAAGCAGCTCTCTGCTTTTTGAGAACAAAATGTGCTTCTTCACTCTACTCAATCTGGCTTCCGCCTGGGTTTCCGCACTGATATCACACTGTTCAAGGTCTATTAGGTTAGCAGTAGATCAAGGGAAGCAGATGGCACTGATGCTCCTTGATCTATGTGCGGCTTTTGATCTGGTCTCTCATTCGACACTCCTGCAGTACCTCCAAGCGAAAGGTGTCTGTGGTTCTGCTTTGGCATGGCTCTGTTCCTTTTTGACAGACAGGTCCCAGTCAGCCAGGCTGGCCCCATTTGCCTCTGATCCTGAACCATTGGGTTATGGGGCCCCTCAGGGGTCTGCACTAAGTCCCACATTATTTTCAATCTGTATAGGACCCCTATGGCACCCCTAATTGAATCCTTTGGAGTACAGACAATATCTTATGCAGATGATATGCAACTGATCCTCACCATTGACAGGAATTCACCTAATGCACTGCGTAACTTCCAGACTGCTTGATGTCTGTGTTTCAGTGGATGCATGATAGTGGCCTCCAATGTAATACTTACAAGACTGAAATTCTGCTCTTTGGGGGTCCCCCTACCCAGCTAGGCTCATTGGCCAAAGGATGTCTCTACGATACCTCCCCCTACCACGGTAGCACACAACCTTTGGGTAAAATTCTGTACTACTGCTTATTTTGCCCCTCGGGTGGGGGGTTGGGGTAGTAGGGACCCGCTTTGGCATGCTAAAGACGTTAAAGTGCCTCTAAGTCCTACCGCAACAGAAAATGGTAATCCAGGTCCTAATCACCTCAAGGCTGGATTATGTGAACTCTCTGTACTGGGGCCTACCTGACTATCTCCTGAAGAGATTACAGCTGGTGCAGAATGCTGCTGCCAGGCTTTCTACTATGCCTTCCCAAGAGAGCCCACATTTAGCCAGGCCTAAAGGAACTGTACTGGTTGCCTGTGTGTGAGTTTCAAAGATTTGGTTCTGGCATGCAGAGCTTTTTACCAACAAAGGCCCTCAGTATTTGTCAAAGGATTCACACCTTACCAACCAGCTCGGTCTCTTCGGTCATCCAAATCCTTGCTGGTAGTAATTCCTGATTTCAGACTAAAAAAGTGGAACGCTAGCTCCTTCTCTTATCTGGCCACCAGGAAGTCAAATGCCCTCCCAGTTCAGCTTTCTGACCTTTAAGACACTTATTAAGAGCTGGCTCTTTGGTTCTGTCTTTTATTACCTCGGTCATCTGACTTGCTACTTAGCTCTGGGGCACTATATTGAGCAGCTTTTGCGCTTTACAAATCTTTAAATAATGATTATAATGTGTAATTGCTTCAGCAGGTTAGAGTTGAAAGACTTTGTCCTTGGAGAATAGGATTAATTCTTTTTTGTGGATTTAGAATAAAGACGTTCTTTAAATGTTTACAAGTAAAGAACAAGTATGTCCAGTGGTGAAGACATGTTAAGGTAGATTAGGGTAGATTAGGGTGTCGTCAAGATATTGTTGGATGGAGATAAGTGCATCTCTACGCATGCCGGCTTCACTTCGTATTCATGTTTTTGTTTTCTTCCCTGTAGCATGTCCAAAATACTGTCTCTGAATGTCTTCTTATCCCAGCTTCCCTTACAAACAAGTTTCCTGTACTGCAAAGCTGATCAATAGGCAAATACAATTCTTTCTCTTTCTGCCTCTTTCTCTCTCTTCACACAAGTTGCAGATATAGATATATATAGCATTTACTCATTGTAAACTCGATGTACATTATTTGTCACACAAGACGCACATCATCAGCTTAAGTGCAGTGCATACAAAGAGGTAGTTAAATACCCAAGGCCATCAAGTACCGCAGCCACACATAGGAAGTTATTTGCACTATTCCATAAAATATGGGAAATGGTGTTTCACAATGGCATAGTGCAGTGTTTCCCAAACTGGGGTCCGAGGACCCCCAGGGGTCCGTGGCACATTCCCAGGGGGTCTGCAGGCAGCAGTTGTAAAAGCACTGCAAAGTTCATTGTAAAATTTGCAGTTTTAAAGCAACTATAAAAGTGTCAAGAAAATGCCAGTGATTAATGTACCTGCTGGAGAGAGATGAGAGTTTTGTCCAGTGGCAGCTTTGACTTATCTAATGTGACACAGAGGGTTAATATACCTACTGCAAAGAACGTTTACAATGCATTTTAAAAAACAGTATTTTATGTGCATAGGTCAGTGGGTTACTGATTTTGTCACAGCGATTGTTTTGTCACTGTGCAATTTATAAGAGACAATCGTAATCTAGCACAGTGACCTATAAACTGTCATCCAAGAGCTGCTTGCAAACTGCATGGTAAAAGTTAGTAACATATGTTTATTCCCAGTCTATCATTATCCTGCACAATTTTGAAATGCCGTTTTGTCACTTCTATGTGTGCTGCCTAATGCAGCACACATGGAATTTACAAAACGTCATTTTTATTAAAGATTGTTTATGTGCAGGAAGGGTCACCTTCCTGAACATAAACAATCCAAGCTGTTTTGCCATTTACGTGGGAAAAAGCAAAAACGGGGAGAAATAAGGCATTTCTCCTCGTTTTGCCAAGTTAAGACCAGGTTTTTCATGGTCTTAATTTAGGTGCTGTCTCCTATTTAAGCTGCCATTGTAAATAGAGGGCAGCGTCAAAATCAATGGGTGTTTGGGATGGAACGCCCACTGCAACTCCCACTGCCCACCTCTTTCACGCTAATCATTGTGTGAAAGGGGGGGTTATTTACAAGGCAGCGTTAAGCCACAATAAGTGGCTTAACGCAGCCTTGTAAATAAGGCGAAGCCCCTATCGCCACAGGAACATCGCAAAATGTGACATTCCCATGGCGATAGGGACTTGTAAATATGCCCCTAAAATCCTTAGTAATTCGAGTATTTGTTGTGTGCACACGTGTTTATTTTTTTCGAATTACTGTTTTGTTTGAAATTTAAATCCGACTAATTGCTTTGGGGTCCCCTGCTTCCAGTGGGGACTCAATGGGGGTCCTCAGGAGTCAAAAGTTTGGGAACCACTGCTGTAGCTCTTAAAGAAAACACAAGGAGATGATGGGCGGAGTGCTGAAACTTTTCAAACACTCACCCCCAGTCATAGATCTGGGTTGAATCCATCATCATTCTTTAGCTCACTTTGCCACCCCATTTCAGACATGGCCATATGCAAATCAGTCTTGACCCTGTGCCTCATGGGAACACTCCAGCCCGAACTGCCAAGCCATGTCTTCCCTGGATCGGAAACAAGCATCCTGGGACCGGTTTCGGGCTAACAGCCCTCTTCTGCCAGGCTAGCTGGAATCCAGTGGCAAAGTGAGCAAGGGACCCACGTCTGGGCATACCCTGCCAACTTAGTGCAAACACAAGGAGATGATGAACCGAGTGCTGAAACTCTTCAAACACTCACCCCCAGTCACAGATCTGGGTTGAATCCATCATCATTCTTTAGCTCACTTTGCCACCCCAGTTCACACACAGCTATATGCAAATCAGTCTTGACCCTTTGCCTCATGGGAACAGTCCAGCCTCAACTGCCAAGCCAGGTCCTCCCTGGACTGGAAACAAGCATCCTAGGAGCGGTTTTGGGGTTTTCACAGCTCTTCAGTCAGGCTAGCTTGATTCCAGTGGCATGGAGAGCACGGGACCCACAAACGGGTATGCTCAGACGTGAGTCCCGTGCTCTCCATGCCACTGGAATCAAGCTATCCTGGCTGATGAGGGGTGAAACCCTGAAACCGGCCCTAGGATGCTTGTTTCCAATCCAGGGAGGACCTGGCCTGGCAGTTCGGGCTGGACTGTTCCCATGAGGCACAGGGTCGAGACTGATTTGCATATGGCTGGGTTCACACTGGAATGGCATGGTGAGCAAAAAAAGAATGGATTTAGGCCCAGATCTCTGTACTGGGGTGAATGTATGACATTGTTCTGCATTCTGTTCATCAACTGTTGTTTTTGAATTAGCTCTTAAAGAAACAACCCCACTAACTGCACATGAAGAAAAAAATCAAAATATCAACCAAACTCCAATGTTAAAGCTATTTGTCCATGTCTTGTAAATACCAAAAAACATATGTGAATACATGTAATTGAACTAAAACAGTAAAAATCGACATTTAAAATTAAGCTTCTCTAAACAATAAAATACATTGCAACTATCCAGTCGTTTACATTCAAACAGTCGTTTTTGACATAACCATATGTTTTAAAGATGACATTTTGCCATAACATCGTGTTACCAGGGTGCCTCCGTGAATTGTGATGTAATTTTATTCATGAACTGAGTCTCTGGGTGCAAACCAAAAGTAGGACAAAATTGTAAAATGACAAGAAGAAAATGGTGGAATGCACTCCGCATTTATGCTTAACTCAAACAGTGTAAAGCAATTTTCTGGCTTGCACGCAAATAAAGGCAACATTGAAGTGTGCTATGTCCAAGTAGCACATCAATATGTCACAGTTATCTGGTGCGTTGCCACGCACCAGCTTCACGTTACAGTGCGTTCATTCCAGTCTCCACAATGATACCTCAGGGTTTACTAGAACATAAAATCATCCCATAAGAAACATGAAGAATCTGTCTCAAAACCCATCCTACAACTACCATCATGCACTGCATCTGGTGACAGAAATCAGAAACCTGCTTAATGAAAAAAAAAACATGCTCAATAAGGAAATATGCTTAGTAAAACAATCACACTAGCAAAGAAAACGCGTGCTTAATACTAATGAAACAAACTTCAAGAAAACATCAAAGAAACTCATGCCTCAATTGAAAATGAACTCAAAGCGCTCCCTCAAACACACCCTAATCAAGATACAGTTCATCTACACCAAACCCATGCCGTATTCTGTGCAAATAAACTCCATGCAAATACATCGAGCTAAAAAAAAAAAAAACAAGTTCAAAATGATCCAAGCAAAGTTAATCTAGCAGCATATCAAACTAAACATGGTGCATGAACTTAATCAAAAACTCACATGATCCTATCTAAAACCTCAGGCCCCAGTGCTCCAGCACTGCACTTCACCACACTAGTTGTGTGAAATAAACGAAATCTTGTGTGGAATGCAACCACTCCTTTTTAAGCCCAAAGGTGCACTCCCCAGGTGAAAACAATTAAAATGTGTCGCTCTTAAAGAAACAACCCCACTAATCTGACTGCACATGAAGAAAAGATCAAAATGTCAACCAAACTCAAATGTTAAATGTGCTAATGTTAAAGCTCTTTGTCCATGTCCTGTAAATACCCCAAAAACATATGTGAATACATGTAATTGAACCAAAACAGTAGATTCGAAATTTAAAATTAAGCTTCTCTAAACAATAAAAGATGTTGCAAATATCCAGTCCTTTACATTCAAACGGTCGTTTTTGACATACGCATATCTTTTAAAGATGACCTTTTGCAGTAACATCTTGTTCCCAGGGCACCTTCGTGAATTGCACACATATACATATACATCCCTAGCAATTTTTACCTTCTTTCTTTACCTTCTGGGGTAATACTGGACTGGCTACATTGTTTTATATATCATGGGGCATTAAGAATGCTGCTCTATAGCCGGGCAATGTGAAATTTATAAGTGAAGATAAATAAATGTGGTACCGGCCCAGGCCCAGTTATTCAGCAGTGACTGGTGGTGGTGGTGCTAAATAAAGTGGAATCAAATGTTTTGGATCTCCTAAAAGCCCATTTTTCTACAATTCTGGCATTTTCCCAAAAAATAATCGGAGGCAACTTCAACTGCCAATATAAACCCCTTATTCTTGACATTTGGTCTTGCTTGGAAGAGAAAGATGCCGCCTGGAAAACCCGCAAGATAGGGATTGCACCCATCAAGAGATGGTCTACTGTAGCGCTTCAGATTACTGCCCTCACTCTGAACCTGGGACTACGAGCCTGTAATGGTAGGACCAACTCTGATAGGTTAAGCATGCACACATTTAATAGAATAATTCATTCTAACCTAATCGATTGTATTATGCTAAATACCAGGCTCTTGCCTTACCTTATAGACATGGAAGTGATTCCACTTACTCACAGTGATCATAATGCCTTGTCCCTTCAGTTGGGAATGTTTTCAGCAGGATATGTTCTAATGCAGTAGATGAGACTTTTGATGGGAGGCTGAGAATTACCAGTAACAAGCGTAGGATTAAATGGTGTAGGGTACAATACTCGCACAAGACCATTAGTGAGAGCAATGGTATGGTTGCTGATTGCCTGGAGGAGTGGTAAGTACTGGACTTATAAGGGGTGTTTGTGAGGCTTTGGAGGTGGTATCCGTTGCAAATAACCTTTCATATGCTGCCCGAAGGGACAACTATATTTTTATTAGGAGACCATGCAATGGTGGAGGGGTAGATGTCCCTGTTCTTGGTTTAATGCTACGTGTAGAGATGCCAGAACCAAATTAGTTAAGAGTGTGACAGCACAAGATGAAGCCCTGATTTTGGCTGCCAGGCATTGTTATAATAAGGCACACTCTTACACCAAAAAAGAAAGCAAGAGGGAGAAGTGGGAGAGCCTATTAGAGGCCGCTAGATCAAAAGATCGTTCTTTTTGGAACCTGGTGTAAACTGGTCACCAGGAATAGAATTGATCCATAGATAGCAACATTAAGCTGGAGCCTGGGTTATACATTTCTCTAGCCTTTACTCACAGTTGGGAGCTTACTGGGCTCCCAATTTGAACTAGGCAAACTCGGGACAGTTGTAGAGCCTTGTAATTCCTAAAGTCATGTTGATACAAATTTTGTGGATGAACCTCTAATGTCCATTGTTCGAACTCAAGTTTCTAATGTCCAAGTGATCACAGCCGAGGAACTATAATTAGCTATTGGGGGCTTCCCCCCAATAAAGCTCCAGGCCTTGACAACAGTCTGGGCGACCTGTTTTTGAACGAGCCAGGAGTATGGAGTATCTACTTCTCGCTAGTATTTACTGCCATTATGAAACGGGCCCATATTCCCTCCAAGTGGTTAGGTGCGGAAATTATCCCATTCATAAAAGGGTTCCAGAGACTCTCCAAGTAATTACAGGCCTATAAGCCTCATTTATAGAGCACAGAAGTTATTTAGCAAGGTAATCCTTGGCAGATTGCAAGACTGGATGAATACCAACAATATCATATCTTCATTGCAGGCAGGCTTTAGGGAGTCTGTCAGTACAATAGATCAGGTGTTTCGCCTACAAATGCTATATTGGAAATTTGTCACCTTGGGCATAGGTCCATTATATGTTGTTTTTGTTGAACTCCGCTCCGCTTTTGACCTTGTTCCCAGAGAGACTCTGCAGAAGGTCTTAGCCGAGATGGGGGTCCTGAGTTATCTAATAGACATTTTAGTGAGATTCCACACTGACAATTATGTGCAGGTGAGATGTGATAGTGCAGAAAACTGACCGATCCCTTCCCGGTGAATAGAGGTGTCAGGCACGAGTGTGTCCTTGATCCCACATTATCTTTGTTAGATTTCAATGGCCTTATCGATTATCTAGAGTTGAGTGACAAAGACACACCTACATTAGCGAACCAGAGGGCTCCCGCCCTCAAGTTGTCAGGCGATATTCTTCTCTTTAAATCTGCAATGGGTCTTCAGACATTGCTGAACCGTTTTGAGACCTTTTTGTATGGAGATGGGATTATAGATCAATGTGAGCAAGACAAAGTTTATGGTTTTGGACCTAGGGAATTCCACTAGGGCTAACCCCAGACTAAGATGGATTACCCTTGAATGCATTCGTACCTTCGATTATTTGGGTATACCACTGACAGAGCACCTGGGGTGGCATACACTTATTATGCAGCATAGTCTTAAATTGGAACAAGTGGTGGGAGGAATTATCAAAACACATTTAAGCTCCCAGTTCCGCCGACCCAACCTGCTCTGCACAATTTCAAGCATCAAGCCCTGGGATCTGCGTGCTACGGTGCTGAGCTGTGGCGCCATGTAGATATGTAGCACTTACTTGCAGTGGATAACCGCTTTATGCGGTAGATTATTGGTCTCTCGAAAAGTACTCCTTTCCTCCCACTTAGATTGGATCTCGGGTTGAGACCAGTTTCTGATAAAATAGCATTGCGTCCTCCATTACACTAGAGGAGAATTTGGTTTACCTCAGAGCTCACTTCCTATCGTAAAGGCCTTGAGGACATATTTGCTACAGCTGATTCATCCAATATTTCAAGGCTAAGCACATTAAAACTACTTTATTAGATTTAGGGCTTGATAGTCTCTGGAGTACTCCAGGTGTGTCAAGGGCAATTACCAAGTCATCACTTAAATCGACAATCTGGCATAATAAAGACCATATTTTACATAATCAGCCAAGATTAGGCCCTGTTAGGGAAGCATTTCTAATAGTTAAGGACACTTATAGCCCCGTGGCTTTTCATTAACGAGATTGAACCACCTCTAGCCAGACGGCTGTACATACAATTATGTCATGGAACTTTGCCTCTTGGTTCCTTTACAGTAAAATGGGCCCACCCTAAGAAAGACTAGGTAGGCCAGTGCTTAATGTAAAGAGACTCCATGGAAACTGTTGAACGCGTTTCGTTCTTCTGCCCAGCGTCTGCTAACTGTAGGAGGCGATGGATTATCTCGTTATGTAGGAACGTGAGGGTTTGAGAGTTTAAGGAGGCTGCTAGGATGTTGAGATTTGATACCAATTGCTCACTTGGGTGTTGCCTAAGCAGGTTTTTGTTGTGAAAGTGGAGATTAAGGCAATCGCGGCAGGTTACCCGTAGTCTAGTCGATAGGGGTAACCAAGTAAAAGATTAAAGATATGTTCACAATTATGGCATCCTGGCACATTTCTTGGATTGGATAGTGTGCTGTGGGAATACTATTGAGTTTTGCTTCATTTTCGATTTTGTACTGTCGGAAGAAGCTTATTGATGGTATCTCTAAGGAGCTCCTCCGATTATACTAAGAAAGCATGGACATCATATGGTATGATTCTTGAGTGTTGTGCGTTCAATTGTCTGCTCTGCTGTTTTCTGCAACTTGTTTTTTATCGCTGTTTATCATGTGTTTTTAAGTATCCTTTTGGTGATGTTTTTATCGTTTTACATGCTAAATTATGTTTTTAATTGCCATTTTATGGATATGTGCCTTTATGGCCAAGTGCCGAAATAAAGACTTTTGAAATGAATAGAAATTTTATATTTCCAATATACCTACAATCCTCTCTCCCTCTGTAGCGCATGCCCAGTGTTGCACCATATATAATTTACTCTGTTATGCTATCAGTCAACGCACGTGCTGACCTCTGCCTGAAATTCACATACCCTTTTTGTACAGCACTCTGATACGCATTGAGCGGACTACTCACTTTATATGATTTTTTTTTTTATAGATGCATCAAAAAAATCTTTTTTAGGACGACTGACGAGGAGTCTCCTAGATTTGTACTGGCCTTTGTGGTTATGTTCGCCAGATGCAGGCATGTTGAAAGGTATCTGGTTGAAAATGAAGTACGTATTTCTCCTGTTTATATTTATGTCCCAGATTACTATATCTGCTTAGTGGTAATAACCGCACGTCCCGGGTCCCCTCGTTCTGTGCTGCCATGCCTTCAATAATTGTGCATGGAAGTGACCTCAGCAGCTTGCCAGGAAGCGCCCTGTGTGAGGGACATGCTGTACATCTTGGCAAGCATGGATAACTTAATTTTATTATGGTTCCCGCCTTCCTCACAAATCAAAAACCACAGATCTCAGAAAGAACTGTGATAGAGCTGTTTTAAAAAATAAATAAAAGCACTGCACCAATACAATTCTAGCTAATATACAATGTAGGCTTCATACTCCATTTTGTTTGTGGCGTTTGCTGCTAAGTTTCTGCATCATGGGGATAAAGTGGAATTTATATTTCTCAGAAGAATAATGTTTGGATGTGGTTTCACAGGCAAAAAAATGACCTTCACGAGAAAATTAAAATGTTGATTCACAGTGGCGGCTGCCTCTGTACGAGAGTGGTGAGGCAGGGTGGAGGTGGGGTGGAGGCAGAGGGGAAAAGGTATGATATAAAAATAAAAAATTAACTTACCTTTTTTAGCCGCTGCTACCTCTGCACGTGTCTCCTCAGTCCTCGCAGAGCACCAGACGCACCCAGTCTCTTGGACTGTCCCAGCCAATCATGACGCTCAGGAGCAGCTTTGTGATTGATCTGGCCACTCGGGCAGTAACTGGGAGGCTGGGCATGTTCTCTACTAGGCTGTGCAACACAGTGCGCATGACTGGACAGCAGGGCCGGACTGGCCATAGTGGGCACCGGGCGTTTCCCCGGTAGGCCGCTAGGTTGGGGGCCGGTTTTAGGCCCCTGGGGGGCCGTTTTTGTTACCGGGGGTCGTCAATCGCGGCCCCCGGTAACAAAATCGGCCGAAACCGGCCCTCGCAAACTGCTCGGCTGCACTCCCCCTCACCCCAGTTTGCCAGGGCCGGTTTCTGTTACCAGTCCGGCCCTGCTGGACAGCCCCAGAGGGCCGTCCAAGCCGTGGTGCGCACTTAGTGAGGGAGTACAAACCACTCCTGCTCCCTCTGATGGTGGGGAGCCTAGCCCCGGCCCACCCGACCAGGCTGGTGTCAGAGTTCTACACAGAAAATTAAAATGATAATAACTTCTTGTTATTATCATTTTATTTTTATTTTGCACTGCTCAACGAGCAGTGGGGTGACGCTCCTCCGCCTTAGCGGGGGAGCTCCCACTGTTTATTAAGTAGAATTTTACATGCCCAAGATTAAGCGTAGGTGTTTTAGCTGCGTCACACAGAAAATAGTAATATTTGCTTCTAGTAATGGTGCCTCCATGAGAAGCTCCATTTCGTAGAATTATGAGTCATTTTCTAAATGTATTTGCCTACTGTTTTACACTGTTAAATTCTAATTGATCCTTTTTGTGGGAACCGTGTATTCAACTGTAAAGAATGTATGAAAACCATTGTTCAGAGCCTATTGAGAGTGTGCTCTTTTAGATGTGTAGAGAGGTCCTTTCCCACTGACTCTAGAAGGTCTCTTCATGCCGGATTACTCTCCAATTCTAAACTCAGGGCCTTATTTTATTTCAATAAAATAAGGCATATTTTACATCGGGTTGGAATTTATTTCGACAGACTCGGTAACCAGTGGACAGAAAAGCCTGAAGCAGGGCTCCGCTCCACTCTAGGCCTGAATATTGCTTTTGGGAGCAGAAGGCTGTGTAGTAGACAGGAAGCCCGATGACTGCAGCCAAGACCTCAGTGGCCACCCAAGGCCCGTTCCATGCTCCCTGTAATGTTGCGCAACGGACCTAACCATTGCCCGAGGGTCCGTGCGCGTGTGTCAGGGTCACACACCCCCCCCCTAGCGTAGCCGGAGTTGGGTGAGCCCGACGTCCCCTCGGACGGCACGCACAAATGTTAATAAAAAGCCCAGGGCTCTGGGCGTGGCAGGCATTGCACTGACCACCACTACCACACCTGTGTGCAGCAGTGTTTTATTTACAGGCCCAGGGCACGACACTACACTGGCGACGAGGTGGTCTCGCCACCCCATCGCGCGATATCGAACCCTCGCTCTTGCCCAAGGAGCGGTTCCTGCCACCTGCTCTTGGTCCGGCCCCAGCGCTGCCCCCTGGCCCCCCTTGGCTGCCCTGCGAGGTCCCCCGCTGGCCTCACCTGATTGCCGACGCTCCCAGCTGCTTCCCCGGCCTGCGAAGACTGGTTCCTTCCTCTCCGGCTGCCTGCCTCTGCTACGGGGCCTGCGCGCGCGGAACGCTGGGACCCGCCTGCCGACTCTCACGCATCTCGCTTGCAACACGTGGCCCGGCCCTGCCATTCCCCACGCATCTCGCGTGAGGCCCGTTTTTGCTGCGGAGGAAGTCCCTGGCCGGCCCTGCACCCCCCCGGACGGCCCCCGGCCCTCCACTCGACCTACCTGCCTGCAGACGACGCCTGGGTGAGCGGTGTGCCCCAGCGGTGAGTCGGTGACACCCCCGGCTGCCGCCTTCGGCGAACATGGCCAACGTGCCCCCCCTCGAACCTTTCGAAGTCACGGGCACCCCGACGTCTCAAGCCGCACGCTGGAAGAAATGGGTGGAACGTTTGGAGAACTACTTCGTGGCAGCGGAAGTCGCGGTGGTGCGGAGGCGCGCCATGCTGTTACACCTGGGAGGTGAGGCGATCCATGACATTTCTAAAGACGTGGTGGAGGCTGGGCCGCCCATGACCTACGCCACGCTACGCGACGCCATCACGGCGTACTTTGAACCGTTTGCAAGTGCGGACTATGAACGCTTCCTGCTCCGCCAAGCCCGCCAACTCCCAGAGGAGTCGGTGGACGTCTTCTACGCCAGGCTCAAAAAACTAGCCAGCACGTGCACGCTCCCCGATGCGGACGACGAGATCCGCGCACATATCATCCAAGGCTGCGCGTCGTCCAAGCTCCGTGAAAGGGTACTGGAGGCGGACAACATGCCAATGCGCGACATCCTCACGCTAGGCCGCTCGAAGGAACTGTCCAAGGCCAGAGCCGCGCACATGGAGCCGAAGCCGGCGGTCACCATCAAAACGGAACCGGTGTGCGCCATCACAGCGGAGGTAGCCGACACCCGCACGAAGCATCCCCAGCGGAGGAGCCCGAGACCTGTCCAGCCGTCTCCCAGCCGAGCCTGCGTGTGGTGTGGAGGAGCGACACCACACAAAGGAGCGTGCCCGGCCCAAGGCAAAATCTGCAGCGCATGTGGCAAAGCCAACCATTTTGCGAGTGTATGCCTGTCCACAGCATGGAAGAAGCAGGGAGGCCCGCCTAGGAGGGTGAGACAGCTGGCACCCCTACCCAGCACCTCCGCTAACAGCGACATGGATGACGACGACGAAGCGGATGTCGCCTCGGTACATGTCGTGCGGATGCTCAACACCCTGGCCGCGACGCCGTCAGCCGGACCCATGTGCACAGTCTCGGTACAGGACCAGGCCGTACCTGCTCTGATCGACACCGGTGCCTCCATCAACCTGATGGCGGCCAGCGTATACCGGACGCTGAGGAGCGCTCCACCACTCCGGCCAACGAGAGTGCAAGTGTACGCCTACGGCACCCATCGCCCCCTACGCCTGTGCGGGGTTTTCAGGACAGACCTATCCCACGACACCACTCGGCTGCCAACCAAAATATATGTGTCACAGGAAGGGACGGGATTCCTAGTGGGGTGCCGGACAGCCCAAGACCTGGGCCTGATCCACTTCGCCCTCACCGTCCAAACCAGCAACCTCGACCATCTGGTGCAGGAGCATACGGCCCTGTTCGACGGAATCGGGTGCCTCAAAGGACCCGCCATACACCTCCACATCGACAGGACAGTCGCCCCAGTAGCCCTCCGGCATCGACGCATCGCGTTCCACCTACGACCCAAAGTGGAAGCAGAACTACGGACACTGGAGCAAGCGGGAATTATCGAACGGGTAAGCGGACCCACCCCATGGGTGTCACCCATCGTGGTGGCGAAAAAACCGAAACAGCCGGACGCAGTGCGGATCTGCGTGGACATGCGCGTCCCCAACCTGGCCATCAGGCGCGAGCGCCACCTGACGCCGACCATCGACGACATCGTTGGAGAGCTATCAGGCTCCAAATGGTTCTCCAAAATGGACCTGAGGTCGGGATATCACCAGATCCCGTTGCACCCCGACTCCCGCCCAATCACCACATTTTCCACGCACGCCGGCCTCTGGCGCTACACCCGGCTCAATTTTGGGATCTCGAGCGCAGCGGAGGTGTTCCAGAACATTATCCAGAATGTCCTGCAAGGGCTGGACGGCGTCTTGAACGTCAGCGACAACATCCTCGTCCATGCCCCTACTCTGGATGAACATATCCGACGCCTCCGAGCAGTATTCTCCCGGCTGCAGGAACGAGGCCTAACCCTCCACAGAGACAAATGTGACTTCCTGCGCAAAGACATTAGCTTCTTCGGATACCGATTCTCCGACCAAGGGATAGGCCCGGACCCGGATAAGGTTAAGGACATACACGCGGCCCCCGCGCCTACCTCCGTGACAGCTGTCCGCAGTTTCCTGGGAATGGTCACGTACTGCGGGAGGTTCATCCGAGACCTGTCTGACCTCACTGGGCCCCTCCGCGACCTCACCAAAGCCTCCGCCACCTGGGAGTGGGGCCCAGCACAGCAAGAGTCGTTCCAGAGAACCAAAGAGGCGCTCTCGGCTGACACCACCCTGGCATACTTCGACCCCCGGCTCGAGTCACAACTCATAGTGGACGCCAGCCCGACAGGCCTAGGAGCCGTGCTAGCCCAGCAGCAGAGGTGCGGAGAGTGGGCCCCCGTCGCGTACGCAAGCAGAACACTCACGCCAACGGAGCAGCGGTACTCGCAGATCGAGAAGGAGGCCATTGCGATCCTGTGGGGGTGCCGCCACTTCCACATCTACCTGTATGGACACCCGTTTGTGGTGATCACTGATCACAAGCCCCTAGTCCCGCTGTTCCAAGGCTCATCATCACGCCCTCCCCCGCGGATAGAGAAATGGGTCCTCCAGCTCCAAGAGTTCCAATTCACTGTCGAGTACCGACCAGGCGCCCGAAATCCAGCAGATTTCCTGTCCAGACACGCCCGCCCGGCCACGGACGTGGAAGCCACGGAGGCGGCCGCCACCGAGGAGTATGTCCGGATGATTGTGGAAAGGTCCCGACCCCTGCCGATGTCCCTCAAGGAGGTTGCGCTGGCTACCGAAGGAGACGACTGTCTTCAGATGGCCATCCGAGCGGTCGCGTCAGGAGATTGAAAGCCGCTCCAAAGCCCGTCTTCCTTTCGCACGCCCGAGGCTCAGGCGTCACTGAAAGCGCTCTACATCGTCAGGAACGAATTGTCGGTGTCCCCCGAAGGCTGTCTCCTGAGAGGCCCCCGCCTGGTACTGCCCGGCAGCCTCACTCAACGAGCCGCCCTCCTGGCGCATGGCGCTCACCAAGGCATCGTCAAGTCGAAGAACCGCCTCAGGTGCAAGCTCTGGTTCCCGGGACTCGACAAGTTGGTAGAAGATACGGTCCAGCGGTGCCCGGTGTGTTTGGCGACCAGCCTACCCGACCCCCCAGCGCCCGTGATCACGGAAGAGGGCCCGACCTCGCCGTGGGTGCGAGCCAGTGCCGATTTCGGCAGCCTACCTGGAGGACGACACATGCTATTTGTGGTGGATGACTACTCGCGGTACCCCGAGGTAGAGATTGTCCCCTCAACAGCCGCAGCAGACGTGATCCCCAAGCTGGAGAAGGTCATGGCCACCCATGGACTCCTAAGTGAGCTGCGCACGGACAACGGTCCACCATTCAACGGCACAGAGCTGGCCGAGTACCTGCAATCCCACGGCATCAAACACCGACGCAGAACCCCACGGTGGCCGCAAGCAAATGGAGAGGTTGAGAGACTGATGAGGACTCTAAACAAAACTATTCAGATTGCCCTGGCAGACGGCCTCAACGTCGAGCTAGCCCTCTACCAATTCCTGCGCGAGTACCGGCTGACGCCCCACTGCACCACCGGGGTTCCCCCGAGCCACCTGTGTCTGGGCCGAGCGATCCGGGACACTATCCCGCACCACCCTGTGTGGGAGTCATCACCAGACCCACCCAACCGCTCCACGGAAAGTCGACTAAAAACGAACCAAGAAGCCTCCCGGAGGCGGAGAGCAGCGGACAGTACAATCCAGGTCGGCGACCAGGTGCTAGTGAAAGACCGACACCCCGGGGGGAAATTCCGGCTGCCCTTCGAGCTGGCCCCATGGATTGTCACCAATGTACAAGGGACCCTGGTCACAGCCGTCAGAGGCGGTGAAAAAGTAACTAGAAACGTGTCGTTTTTCAAGAAAGTCCCGCGCGAGGAGGAGGAAGACCTCCAGGAGCTTGAAGACTACTACCCAACCCCATCTCCCAGCCCTCGGAACCCCCCAGGAGCGGAAGAGCCCCGGAGGGCGGAGAACGCCGGAGAGGATTCTTCGACGTCAACTGAAAGAGAGGAGGTGCCACAAGCGGCGCCGAGCCGCCCGGACCCGGTGGAAGCGGACGGCTCAGAGGACCTGTTTCTCACCCCACCGGATGGGTGCAGCCAGAGCAAGTATCACCTACGCCCGCACCCGCGACCATCCCAGAGATACAGAGACTTTGTGACTCGCTGTCAACTGGGGGAGTGAGGGAAGGCTGCCCCTCCAACAAACAACCAAGTAAGACTGTTCCTCTTGTTTTCCATGAGACTTTTAGAGACTGTTAAACTGTTGGGTCGCGCTAGGCGACCGGTTTCGTTGGGTTTCAGTTCTGGGTAAAGGAGGAATGTAATGTTGCGCAACGGACCGAACCATTGCCCGAGGGTCCGTGCGCGTGTGTCAGGGTCACACCCCCCCCCCCCCTAGCGTAGCCGGAGTTGGGTGAGCCCGACGTCCCCTCGGACGGCACGCACAAATGTTAATAAAAAGCCCAGGGCTCTGGGCGTGGCAGGCATTGCACTGACCACCACTACCACACCTGTGTGCAGCAGTGTTTTATTTACAGGCCCAGGGCACGACACTACACTCCCCTGTGGTCCACATTAACTGTGAAGAGCGGCTTGATGGAAGTTAAGTCTTGGTTGTTCCTCTGGGCCTTTCTTAGGAGGCTGTAGGACTCCTCGTCAAAGAATTTAACTGCATGGGTACCAGACCGAGCAATCTTGTGCTCCATGCTCCAGGAGACCTGGTAGCGCCCCACATCCTGCCCCCGCGTGACTGGAAACTGTTTACCACCGACATCGACGTAGAGAGCAACATTCTGTGCCCCGTTGGTGTAGGTCAGCGAGATCTCCACTATGAACACAGTTTCCGAGGAGATGACTGCATCATTCATTGTGTAATACGAGGGCACGATCACCGGCTCTGTGCAGGTTTCAGCCGTGCAGCCGGTGAGCAGCAGCACCACCGCCAGAGCCCCCAGGAACCTCACCGCGCCCGCCATGTCCGACCAGCACCAGAGTTTGAGCTAGAGAGCTTATTTACAAACCCCTTGCACCGGCGGTGCATCACTTTTTTCCATATTAAAAGTGACGCACTGACGGCGCAAGGGGCTTGTAAATAAGCCCATCTGTATTTAGTTGATCTGAACTTTACTAAGTTCTTTGATTCTGATTTTTAACTGATCTTTGTACTCTGATTTATTGATTTTACCATACTAATCGATTTCTGTAAAGGTTGAACCTTTCCCTGTCCTTCATCGGATCAAATGGGTTCTACATGTCTAAATTGAAATTGTCATTTAAATGCTATATTGAGAAACAGCGGGAGCTCCTCCGCAATGGCGGAGGATTGTCGCCCAACTGGCACAGAACCAGCAGCGGAAAAATAAAATGATACTTTATTATCGTTTTATTTTTTGGTAACTGCCTGAGCCAAGCATGTGGAGGGAGCCACCGGGCCTTGGCAGGGGGAGGAGTGGAGTGCACTTACAAGTGAGTATGTCACTTTGACCTGCCAAACAGACAGGCGCTGTTGGGTGTCTCCCATCCAGTTGCGTTCCACAGCTGGGTGGAGGAACGGCACAGACTTCCTGTGCCCGAGCGAGCGCTTAACGAGCCCGCCCAGGCCAATCCCCGAGCTGCTCTGATGGTTGGTAATAGCAAGAGAGCAGCATGGGGACTGAATGGGGAGTCTGTGATAGTATCCCAGAGACTGCTGGGAGCAGCAGATCAGAGGAGGACCCAGGCACAAGGAGGTTGGCAGCATCAGGTAAGTGTTTTTTTTTATAACTAATTCCAGGCAGATTCATAACAAAAGAAAGCTGTTTAATCAAAAGGTGCACCTCTGAACCTGTTCAAGTGGAGAGATTTAACAAATGTGTTTGGCCTGTAGGTAAAGGAGGGAGGCTTTCATGTCACATGCTTACATCATGTAACTGATTCACCCCAAATCCTGCTTTCGTTTAAGACACTGACCTGTCAGAGAAAATCTGCTTTGCTATACGGTGGTCCATGGGTCAAAGTCATTTTAGTGCACTCCTCCAGTGGTGTTAAATCAACTCTCTGTAAAGTGAGACGATTCACATTTTACATTGAAGTTATTGTACAGAACACATCACAGATTATGGGCTGTGCATGCTTTACTGTCTTCAGTAGACAGATTACATTGTTGTGAGTAGGGAGGGACACTGATTTTGAGGCACAACGCAAAAAAAGGTTTTATTCCTGAGCTCGACCGTTTCTGACTTCTAAATCTCCAACACTTATATACTGATTGATTTTTACTGGTATTCCTCCTGGTTCTAAGCAGTATTGGTAAACGTGGTAAACTACAGCACTTAGAGTTGATTTGTCCAAGATCATACAGTTCAAAAAAGGTGTCATTTTAGTGTGTGTATGGCGGTTTTTAAGTTGACACTTTGCTCACTACTTACTAGGGTGTTTTGTAGGGTGCTAGTATGATGCTTAGCGGCTACTTCTTAGTGCTTTATGGGTGGGTAACTGGCATTGGTTGTGGACTTGATCCAATTGGCTAGAGAGTGAAGGCTGTATCACAGTTTCCCTATTTGCACAAACTAGAACTCTGGTCTCGGCCTATGTTCCCATCACTGGCCAAGCAGCCTTTGTTAGCTCCCTATTAAATATGGCAAGTGAGCTTGTTGAAGGACAAATAATCATGATGGGGGACTTTAAACTCACCTGGCACCCGAAAGAGGATAGCTCACAACCACATAGGTCAGTGGGAGGCAGATTCCCCAAATCACTGCAACAAGCATTTCTTAATCTGGGGCTCTTTGATGCTTGGAGACTTCTCAACCCCTCCACCAATGACTACACGTACTACTCACATGCCCACCAAAATACTCCAGGTTGGACTACATTTTTATGTCACAAGACCTGCAGGGCGGTCTCCAGGGAGCCAAGATTCTTCCCATCACTGTATCTGACCATATTCCAGTAACAGTTGACCAAAACTGGGGAAGGAAAGTGCAGGGGTTCTCAAAATGGTACTTTCCCGCTTAATTGACGTGAGACAAGTCCATGCGGGATGAACTTCGTCTTGCGATTAGAGAAGTTTTTCAAACCAATGACCCGGAGGACACCCCCTCCCCCCCGCCCCCCAGAACAATTGGGACGCTGTTAAGGCGGTCATTAGGGGGAAATGTATGGCCCTGGTATCGGCACTAAACAAGGAAAGGGCTAAGGAATGGGAGGGGCTGGAGACAGCTCTGGCACAAGTAGGACAGGAGTTTACGAAGAACCCCACTCGCAGTCTAAAGCGGCAACTGAGTACTCTCAAAGGAAAATTGGGGGCAATTTATACAAGCAGAGTTGAATTCACATTGCTCCGGCGAAGCGCATACGCCCAGGGGAACAAGGTGGGCTCCCACCTGGCGCGACAGCTTAGGGAGAAGAGGGCTAGGTAGTGTATTGGGGGAATACGCAAAGGGGGGGCCTAGAACTAGACAACAGGGGTAAAGCCTCGCTGTTTGGGGCGTTTTACCAAGATCTCTGGAAAGCAACACTTACTGACATCGCAGCGCAGAGGGCTTACCTGGACGCCTTTGGCCTCCCTAAAATCCCAGACTACTGGAGGGACCAATTGGACGTTCCAATCTCTGACGAAGAGGTGCGCCTTGCGATTGAGGCGCTTAAGCTCCATAAATCCCCGGAGATGGATGGCCTAACGGCCCTTTTCTACAAAACATACACACTCGAACTAGTACCACATTGGACAGCCCTTTTTAATGATATAGCGACAAGGAAGGCGATCACACCCACCATGGCAGAAGCGCTCATCACAGTAATCCCTAAACCTTGGAAGGACCCTCAGCAGTGCTCCTCTAATAGGCCAATAGCCCTCCTAAACCTAGATGCCAAGCTTCATTTGGCTATGTTAGCGACCCGTATAGAAGACATGATGCCTGACATTGTACACCCGGATCAGTCCGGTTTAATAACAGGGAGCCAGACGCACGACAACATCCGCAGGACACTCCACCTTGTCGAAAAAGCTAAAAAGTTCAAAATCCGGGCAATACTGTTGGGCTTAGATGTGGAAAAAGCATTCGACAGGGTGGACTGGCAATTCCTGTTTCTCACGCTGGAGAAGTTTGGCTTTGGGGATAGATTTTTACAGATGATACGAGCCAACTATTTGAACCTGCGATCTAGAGTTCAGGTTAATGGGGTTAGCTCAGCATTCTTCGAGCTGGGACTAGGAACTCCGCAGGGGTGCCCCCTTTATCACCACTATTGTTCGCGCTGAGTATCGAACCGCTTGCGGCCCGTCTTTGGGCGAACTCAGACATTCAAGGACTCAGATTTGGGGGAAGGAACACAAGGTGTCCCTGTTCGCGGACTTCATTTTGTTGTCCCTTATGGGTCCTGTCTCTTCACTACGGGCACTACAACCAGAACTGACAGCATTTGAGAATGTGGCGGGCTTTTGAGTCAACCTCTCTAAATCTTCCATTCTGAACATTACTCTATCGGAGAGGGAGAAGAGAGTAATTCAGGAGGAACCCCCATTTGCGTGGGCTAAACATGGGTTAACGTACCTGGGAATCCAGATTACTTCCTCTGTAGAAGGCTTGTTTCGAGCGAATTTCTCTCCCTTACTTAGACAGGTAAAACAAGAATAACTGTGCTGGAAGCCCCTGTTTATCTCATGGTTGGGTAGGATCCATGCAATCAAGATGACCCTGCTTCCTAAGCTGCTTTATCTATTCCAGGCTCTCCCAATAGATGTAGACAAGGAATACCTGAAAGAGGTGAGATCTCTAATACCACGATACGTCTGGCAGGAGGGCAGGGAAAAACTGCCTTTTCATGTCTTAAGGAGACCTAGAGCAGAGGGAGGGGTGGCTCTCCCTGACCTAGAGCTAAGCTTTAAGGCAGCACAGCTAAGAGTTATCACTGAATGGTCCATGTGAGCTTCCGACAAACACTGGCACCACATGGACCGGGCCATTGGGATGTGCTTTGGAAGCCAAAGAACGATAGACCAGCTAATGCATACCTAAGAACCTCTAAGAGGACCACGCTTAAGACTTGGGATGAGGTCAATAAAAACCTGGCCTGCACCTCTTTTCCGTCCCCCTATACACCTATACATTTTAATCCGGAGTTTCTGCTTGTACTCAAAGAGGGGCCTTTTGACGCATGGAGAGAGGGTGGGTGCAGAATGCTCTCCGATCTATTCCACAACTATGATATTCTCTCTTTTGAGAATTGCCAACGAGATTTTGGGGTACTGGCTTTAGAGCACTTTCATTATCTGCAACTTAAGCATTGGGCACTTCTTCCACTGGTCAGGGAGGTGGCGACTAGGGAATTGACCCCGATAGAAACACTGGTACGGAAGGCGAGCTCGACCAAGGGCATAATCTCTTTTCTATGCAAACTACTGGTTTCCACTACAGGCGCGCCACAACCCTGGTACAGAACAACATGGGACCAGGTCCTGGGAAGGGAACAACTGAGGAGGAGTGGAAACACCTATGGACAGATATCGCAAAATGTAATCACTCGCTCGACTTAAGGGAGGCACATTACAAAATCTTATTTAACTGGTACCTAGTCCCTGTCAAACTAAGAAAGATTTTACCCCTCACTTCGGATCTTTGCTGGAGAGGTTGCGGTATCCTTGGGGATTCTCGCCACGTTTGGTGGAACTGCCCAACGATCAATCCATTTTGGGAGGAGATTTTGTCCCAAATGAAGGACATGTTAGGTTACCCCGTGCCAAGTTCCATAGAAGGGATCCTCCTGGGCTTTAGAGGCCACTCACTAGAACGCCAAACCAAGGCAGATAAAGCAATTATGTGAGCATTGCTGGGAGCAGCAAAAAAGGTGAAAGTGGCTAATTGGAAGAAAAAAAGCACCAATCCTGGCGCAGTGACACTTTCGCCTATGGAAAATACGAACGATGGAACGCATGTTTTGAATTTAAGTGGGGTCCTCTGGTATCATACCTTACAAAAGGGCTTCCGCTTGCAGTATGTCCACCCACACTTTAGGGACTCCTAAAAAAAAAAAAGACGAGCTCCTCCTCGGTATGTTCTTTTGGGACCAT
Source organism: Triturus cristatus (assembly GCF_964204655.1). Lineage (NCBI taxonomy): Eukaryota > Metazoa > Chordata > Amphibia > Caudata > Salamandridae > Triturus > Triturus cristatus. The sequence continues at coordinate 353,346,220 of NC_140584.1, forward strand.
TTTTAATAACGAAAGAACAGTGGAAAATAACTATATGAATTTTTGCGATCAGATTGAGAGTCAACTTGCTCAAATCGCCCCTATAAAAAACTGTAAGAAGATAAGCAGGCCGTCTGCCTGCTGGTTTAATGACCCTCTCAAATCTTTGAAATTGATCTGCCGGCAGGCGGAGAGAAGATGGAGGAAGACTTATTCGGATGAGGCTTCCTCCATTTTCTTGGAAGGCGGCATTTATGGAATATAGGAAGGAAATCGCCCTGGCCAAATCTGAATATTTTGCTAATATTATTTAAATTCTAAAAATAACTCTCGAACAATTTTTAAAATAGTGAAAGACATGACCGCCCCTGAGTGCACACAGTCCAAAATTATGCCAACTCAGGCCCTGTGTGATAGCATAGCAACTTTTTTCATGGATAAAATAAGCAACATCATTGATGGGCTAAACACGAATGATCCTCCTATGAAGGATGGATCTATTGTGAAAAGTAATGAATCAAGGGAGCAGGGAAAGGGAAAAAGGACAGAGATAGGCCTAACATCTGTTTTGAACAACTTTGAGGCATTCTCGGAGGAGACTTTTAATAGAACTGCTGCAAGTGTGTCTTCAGGATCCCCTTTGGATCCTCTTCCACATAAAATCTGGAAGGAGCTAGGTTCTGAACTTTTCCCCATTTTGCGCCAGATTTGTAACAGTTCTTTAGCCTCTGGATTAGTTCCAGTGCAGTGGAAACGGGCAGTGGTTACCCCACTTTTAAAAAAAACTACTCTGGACCCGACCTGCGCCGCCAACTACAGACCAATTTCTCTTCTTCCATACCCGATTAAAATCATTGAACGACTGGTCAGCAGAAGTCTGTCTCAGTTCCTGGAATTCAATCTCAGGCTGGATAATGTTCAGTTTGGTTTCCGACCTGGCCATGGAACTGAGACTGCTCTGGTGACCGTATTAGATGATCTTCGATTGCGGGCGGACAGGGGGCAATGGGGTATTCTCGTTTTGCTTGACCCGTCTGCCGCTTTTGATATGGTCAACCATGATATTCTGCTGACCAGGCTGGAAGAAGTTGGGGTGTCAGGGATGGCTCTAGAGTGGTTCCGTTCCTATCTTTCTGATAAGTGTCAGGCGGTTTCTCTCCCACCATATCAATCTAAGTTCTCCAATATGCACCATGGCGTTCCACAGGGGTTGGCAATAAGCCCTATTCTTTTTAATAACTATATGCAACCCCTGATTGAAATTATAAAGGCGCATGGTGTGAAATTGGTGAACTACTCCGATGACACCCAAATCTTTTTTTCCCTAGAGGGAAATCAGTCGATTCCTTTGACAGCTTTCCATGATTGCATGGAAGATACTGCATATTGGCTAAGAGCTAACTCACTTCAGTTTAACTCAGATAAGACTGAAGTTCTATACTGTACTACAGGGAGGGTTCCACCTCCATTTCTTGGAAATGTTTGGCCCCCTCCATCCACGCCTACTGTGGCTCCGGTCAAAGTTGTACGCAATTTGGGAGTTATGCTCGATGCTACTTTGACTTTGGAAACGCATGTAAACAAGGTGGTAGGGAACTGTTTTCCTCTGATTAGAGCTCTGAGGAAGATTCTCCCGGTACTACCAGTGATGGCCAGAGCGCTGGTCGTTGGCAGTATCATACTCAGTAGATTAGATTATTGTAACGCCCTATTGTTGGAGGCCCCTAAATATTTGATTGAACGCCTTCAAAGAGTTCAAACTGTGGCGGCTAAACTGGCTCTGATGAAACCATGTCGTTCATCGGGCTCGTTGGCCCTTACAGAGCTTCATTGGCTGCCTCTACTGCAGAAGGTCCAGTTTAAGTCCCTTTGCCTGGTCTTTAAGGCCTTACATGGCCTTGGAACTATACCTCTTCAAGAGACCTTTGCGTGGTATATACCAACAAGGTGTCTCCGTTCTGCCACTGCATGTTCTGTGAAAGTTCCGAAGATTCAGAGAGTTAGGTCAGGAGGTAGGGCCTTCAGCTATGCTGCAGCTAAGCTCTGGAATAGTCTTCCTTTGGAACTTAGACAGTCTCATAATCTTATGCAATTCAGAAAGAAGATTAAAACTTGGCTGTTCCCTAGAACATGACGGCCCTGGAACTGTCCCGCTTGCTTTTTTCTCGTTTTTTCCCCTAACCGTCTGATGACCAGTCATGTAACACAGTGCCAAGGTACCCGTTGGGTGATAGGTGCGCTTTATAAAAACCGTATACAATACAATACAATACACTAAGAGGGCTCCACCTGTTCCAATTTTAGACCTGGCAATGGCGCTATAATAGAAGATCTCTCACGAGGAAAGACATGACACTCATCAGGCACCAAGCAGAATAATGACATTACACCAGTCTTCCCTGAGTAGTAGCTAGGGAAGGGGTGTGTGCTTCTCCACCATGGGGAGAGGGGAAGTGGAGAGGGGCTGGGGTTTGGGGATTTTAGTTCTTTGATGTTATCTTTGTTGTTGCAACTGCCATAACATCAAGGGCCCATATGGAGCTCTATAAGAAAGTAATTCCTGTATGACAAGATACTGTGATAAAATTAGAGGTGCATCACTTACGGAATGTTGAGAAGGCCAGGAATCAAACTGTTATGGACATTTTTATATATTTTTTTAAAGTTTGATTTATTGAGAGATAAAAGAAATAAACAGCAATAAAATGGATATATTCAATCCTACTTGACAATAAAAGTGAGTAAGTAAACTGAAAAGAAGATATAGGGGTTATACTATTGAGGGGCTGATTCCGATCCGGGTCGGAAAGCACTCCGACCGAGCCGGTTTCGGAGTGTTTTCCGACCGAGCCGGAAGTCCTGCAGTCCGACCGAGCGAGTACGATGTGGCCGTATTCTGCCGGACTCGGTTCGGTCGGACTACCATAGAAGTCAATGGGAGCCGGTCGTACGACACGTACATGGGCTCCCATTGACTGAATGGGTAAGTCGCGGATAAGTGCACACCCTACAGTGGGTACGCATCGGTGCCATCTGCATCGTACATGCCTGTGTTGGGGAGACCCATGGGTCTCCCCCTGTGTCCGAGTCGTAGGGCTGCGGGTGACGGGGGGTCCGACGCAGACCCCCAATGGCAACCACCTGGACAATTTGCGAGCCAGACACTCCGGCTCGCACAGGCTGTCCGACGCGTGCATCATACTGGCTCGGTCGTGAATTGCATCCATTGCACGCCACGGTTAGTTTACGACCGAGACGTACGGAGCGGTTCGGACCCGGAAATGACTCGGTCGGTGAATTTCATGTAGCTCGCATCGTACTTGCTCGCTCGTACAGCTGTACGAGTCGGACGGAAAACACACGTACGGCTCATAGTTTTTCCGGCCAGATCGCGTTCGGTGCCCTTCCGACCCGGATCGGAATCGGCCCCTGTGCTGAGTACAAAACGAAGAGATACATTATAAAAACACAAATAAAAGAAAAGGGGGACCAAGGGGGAAGGAAGCCAAAATAATTAATATAAAACAGTTAAAACATCATGCATTTTGTACAAATAATGTGATACTGTAAGCATAACAATGAATGAAAATTTAGAAGAATATTGTGGTAAACAATCAGTTAAAAAAATTCAACTAAGCAATCATATGGGAAAAGGCAAAGGGAGAAAATTAAGGTGGTTTCCGTACATCATCTGATACATTTTTAGAGGCGGCAAAAGAAGAGGCAGTTTGAGATAAATAAGTTGTTAAGGGAAGCCATAAAAGATCTCTTTTGATTGCTAGGGATATGGGAGGGACATAGTTAGTATCTAGTCGATGATGAAAACAGACAGCATTCCACCAGGCTCTGAAGGTGACTTTATCAGCTTTTTTCCAATTTGAAGTTATTAAATGGAATGCAATAGCTAATAGTAAATCTAAAAGTTTAAAATTCAGCGACGTTTGAGGCCATTGGGAAGATCGAGTACCAAAAAATATATTAGTGAGAGAAAAAGGGGTTTTGACCTTTAAAATTATCTTAATTTGGGACCAGACTAATTGTCAGAAATGATGGATTGAGGGGCATTCAAACAGCATATGTTTTAAATCTGCCGCGGGGCAGGGACAGGACCAACAAGTAGGGGATGAGTCAGATAAAAAAGAAGCTAGGGACATTGGGGAGAATAATATTCGATGGTAGATGAAAAAAAGGGTTTGTGTGGTATTGGCAGCTCGAGAGGTCTTATGGAGTTTAGACCAAATTTTATCCCATGTAGCAATTGGCCACTCTTGCAAAAAATCCTTTTCCCACGTCCTCTCAGTTTTTGATTTTTGCCTTTCTGTGGAGAATAGTAAAGATTTGTAAATGTTGATGCTGAAAGAGAACTATCTAGAATTGAGAGTAAGGATTCATAAGCTACAGGGAGATGAGTAGAAGCTGGTAGACTCTGAAGAAACTGAATGAGAAAAGGATGGAGAAGATTATATTGCGATCTGGAGGATGTTGGTGAAGAAAATTTAGATTTAAGATCAGAGAAAGTAAGGAGTTTGTCATCAGATATGAGCTGAGAAATCCAGTGTAAGCCTCTAAAATACCACGTTTGTAAGTATATAGGACGATTACCAATCCGTACTGATTTATTATGCAAGATAGGTTGTTTATAAAGGGAGTTACTCGAGGGATATGATGAATAAAGTAGAGGAAATAAGAGTTTACGAGAATGAGAAATGATCGGGGAATGCAAAGAAGCAATGTTGGCAGTAAAAGTTAAGATCTCTTGAAAGTCAAAAGGAGCAATAAGAAATTTTTCCAACTGTAACCAGAGAGGAGGATATAAAGGAAGTTCTGTAGAAATCCACTGCAGCTTGTTTTAGTGAAAAAGCGGAATGATAAGTCTTAAAATCGGGGAACTTGAGGCCTCTATTAGGTCTATCCTTTTTGAGCGAGGATAAGGCTATACGTGATGATTTACCTTTCCATAAGAATTTTATCAAAGATTAATCAATTTTCTTGAAATAATATTGAGGGATGTGAGAAGGAATCATAGAAATAATATATAATACAAGAGGGTAGAGCATCATACAGGTCTACTTAAAATTTCCACAGCACCACTAAAAGCCTGTCTCAATGCGGCTGCAAGACTCATTACAGGTTCTAGAAAATACAACCATATTTCCCCACACCTGAAAGCATTAAACTGGCTACCATACGAAGCCAGAATTCAACTTAAACTGGCATTTATTACTCACTCGGTTTCCTGCCGAGAGAAAGCCGCAATAGCTTTTCTCTCACCACACGCTCTCTACCGTAATTTGCGTTTTGCACAGCTAGTCTTTTAAAATTTATAACTCGTTTTTTACTGCTCAGTTTTAATAATATTGTGTATTGTATTGTGTTTGTGTGTCCGACATCGGGGAATTGAACTTGTGGGGGCAAATTGATTTTCTTAGGAAGTGCCGCCATTTTTTCCTCCAGTCAGCGTTCTAGACGCTCTGGAGGCTTCAAAAGAGGACGCTGCGCTAGCGCGCAGCGGGCGCGTCGCTGGCACGCCGAAGGCGCGCACAAGGCAAGCCCGTCTTCGCCCGTCTGCGCCCGTCTGCGCCCGTCCGTGCATCTTCGGCGCACGGATCGTTGTATCTGCTGCTAAAACCGGCATGGAAGGGAATATGAATAGGCGGATATATAGTAAGTATTCCATGACTAGGCTCAGAATGCCAGTGTGCGGCTGCACTCCCTTTAATTTAGCCATGACTCCGGATTCATTGTTCTATAATGTTTGCAATTGGGAGGCTACACCCTTAAGCGCTCATTACGTGATTGAAGGGGGGAACGAATCTACCCACAGTATTCAACCTCAAGTTAATAATACTGCTAAAGATAAACTTAAAGCTTTTCTCATGAATGCGCGATCTGTGAGGAAGAATGAATTTCTTTTGCATGACCTTCTTATGGAGGACAAGCCTGATCTTATTTTTATCACAAAAACTTGGCTTCATGAAGGTTCTAACCCCACTCTTGCGAACGCCATACCTTCAGACTACAAAATTATTAGGAAAGATCGATCTGGGAGCCGCGGTGGGGGAGTAGCTATTATTTATAAAAAAAAACTCCAGTGCTCTGCTATTCCAGTAAACGATCTTGCAGGAGCAGAGGGATTAGGGTTTTATCTTTCGATCTCTGCGCACCAGTCTGTTGCAGGAATGCTTATTTATAGGCCACCGGGGCCGGCGGGATGTTTCTTAGAATCTATCGCCCTGGCTACTGCCCCCATTGCTGCTAGATACAAACACTGTATGGTTTTAGGCGATTTTAATTTACACTTTGACCAGAATACTGATCCGGAGGTCAAAATGTTATGTGAATCATTTAACATCTTTGTAATGCCTCTATTTGTGTCCACTCCAACGCACGATAGGGGTCATACTTTAGACCAGATTTTTCCGTCCCACAACATTGAACTAGATAATCCTTTAGCTTTAACCTGGTCGGATCATTTCTTGCTCACTTTTTGGATGCATTTAGAATGTCATAAGCCCTAGCCCTTATTTAGCAATCAATCTAAGGTAACTAGATCTTTTAAAAATATTACCCCCGCAACCTTAGCGGAAATTTTAATTCTTCACCCTATTCCGGTGAAAGGTCTCCTTGAGGATGCAGTATCCACTTTAGAAAATTGGCTTCACAACTGGACACTTCATCTTGCTCCTCCCAAAGTTCATAGGGCCATGCGAAATAGTCCCTCGGCACCTTGGTTCTCGGAGGAAGTGAGGCAGAGTAAAAAAGCCTGTAAATGTCTTGAGCGCTCTTGGAGGAAAAATTATGACCCCCAGAGCAAGCTCATTTACAAGCAGGCTCTCAAAACTCACTTTCTTAAGGTCTGCAACGAGAAGAAAAAAATGTTAGCTAAAAAAATAGAGTCCGCGAACAACTGCAGCAAGGCACTTTTTGAAGTAGTGAAAGATTTTGTCTCCCCTATTGCTACTCAGAGTCCTTTCACTCCCACATCTGAATGGACCGCAGATATTGCTAAATTTTTCTACGACAAGATTAAGTCCATTCAGGACTCTTTTGCTTTATCCCCACGGCCAAACCCGCCAATGTTTCGGATCTCATAGGCTGCCCTCAGACGGGTGCTTTAGAAGAATTTCCTTCGATATCCTTGGATACATCTCTAATTATCATGAGAGCATTAAAATCTGGGTCGCCTTCTGACCCGTACCCTGCCAAAATAATAGCATCTGTTGCCGAAGTTGGGAACCCTGCTGCCAATCATTTTTTTTTAGTTTTTAAACATACTTTATTAGTTTCTTCAAAAGTACAACTTCCGCCATCAATAGTATACATCATAACATATCAGTACCAACAGATTCAGCAAAACGGTGGGCCAGATAGCTATGAGTTACCAATGGACAAATCTGACCCGTGTAACCATTAAGTTCACGAAGTGTTGCAGGATCCATCATTCTGGTATTAGGTTGTCACCAATCTTACCTCTCACCTCCCACCCGACAATTCTATATGGAGTTCACCTCTGCGAAGGCGACTAACCACACAGTAAAGATACCCAAGAACACCAATGTCTGAGTTCAACACCATGGAAAGTTAATTTTCTTCAACGTTTATCCTCCAGTGTCTCGTTGGCTTCACACTATCCTTATCAAAACCAACTTTAGAAACTCCCCCCCCCCGCCCACCCCTCAACCCCTACCCCCAACCCAACTACCCCCCCCCCCTGCCCTCCCCTACCCTGCTGCCAATCATGTGCTGAATCTGTCATTGAGCACTGGCACAGTTCCTGCCAGATGGAAACTGGGCAAAATACTCCCTCTTCTTAAGAAACCCTCAGCCGATCCAGCGGTCACCAGTAATTACAGGCCTATAACACTGCTTCCTTTTTTTGCAAAAACTTTGGAAAAATATGTGAATGCAGTTATTACTAACCATCTAGAAACCACCAATGCTCTACATTCCAGTCAATCTGGCTTTAGAGCAAACTACAGCACTGAGACAATTTTGCTAGAAATTTCTGAAAGCATTAAGAATATTCTTGACAGAGGAGGGAAAGCAGTCCTTATACTGCTTGATCTCTCGGCCGCTTTCGATACCGTGCCCCATGACCATCTCCTCGAGAGATTGAGAGAGTGCGGCCTAGGGGGCACGGTTCTTAACTGGTTTTCTTCCTTCCTGAATGAGCATCAACAATCTGTTTGGTCTCCTTTTTCTGCAGACATTCCCCAACTAAATGTGGGAGTACCTCAGGGCTCTGTGTTGAGCCCGACTCTTTTTAATGTCTATATGGCCCCTTTGGCCTCTCTTGTTGAAAAATTTGGAGCCAAGATTATAACATATGCTGACGACTCTCAAATTTTGTTCACTTATGAAAAGGATGAACCTTTCAATGAAATTTTAATTAAAGAATGTCTGTCCAACATTTTTGGATGGTTTTATCGGAATCAGTTGTCTTGTAATTCGGCAAAGACCGAAATTATTTTTTTTGGACACACCCCAGGGGATGAGTGGAAGAATTGGTGGCCTCAGGACCAGCCTTCTCCTCCTAGCCCTGTCACCACTGTGAAAAATCTTGGTGTCGTATTAGACTCTGATCTCTCCATGAAGTCGCAGGTGAAATCTGTGACGGGCACAGGTTTTAGGCTTTTAAAAATGTTGAGGAATTTCCTCTCTCTTCTGCCCCTGTCCCATAGACAGACTGTAGTCCAGGCTTTAATTATCTCTAGACTGGACAATGCTAATGTCCTCTATCTGGGCACCCCGAAATTCCTTGTTAACCGCCTACAGCTGGTTCAAAATGCGGCGGCCAGGGCTGTTTTGAGGGTCGGTCCTAGGACCCACCTGGCAAGCCACTACAAAAAATTACACTGGCTTAAAGTAAAAAACAGAATTAACTTTAAGGCATTGGCCCTTGCTTTTAAAGCTGTTCACGATAAGGGGACCTCTTATCTCAAAAAGAGAATTGCCCCCTATTGTCCAGGGAGGACGCTAAGATCCTCAACACAACATCTGCTTGTGGTGCCAAAAGTTTTTCGAACTAGGAAGGGAGGACGCTCCTTCCAGGTGATCATTAGCAAGTTATGGAACTCCCTTCCATTGGCCCTCAGAAGTGACCCTGAACTTCTTAGCTTTAGACGTCATCTTAAGACCTAGCTGTTCCATCTATAGATTGCAATGTCGTGAAGGGTAGGACAGAAAGCATGCATGATCTCTTTATAAGGCAGTTACTCTCAGCGCCGGGACATTCTTTTTGAGTAGCCGTGCGTTCTATAAGTCCCTCTAACATAACATAACATACCAACAAAGCACTCCACTACAAATCACCAGTGTACTTAGTCCAGAAAATTGAGCTTCCAGGGGTAAACAGACCATCCAGGAGTGCCACAGACCTGCTGCTGAAACCGCCCATCTTTCCGAAGATAAAACGTATGACAGAGCATTCTCCAGAGCGGCCCCCAGAATCTGGAATTCACTCCCTCCAAAGATTAGAAAAATTCCAAACACGGCAACATTCAAGAGGGAAGCGAAGATCTTCCTAATGAGCAAGTTCCTTCCCTAGGCTAGACTGTTCATCATCTGCATCTGGGTTAATAGCCGGACGTCACATAGTCCTGTCAGATATGGATACATCCTGCACAAAAAGACCACATAGACACCAAAACTAACCAAAGACTGATGCCAACTAGAGCTGATGTAGGTGCTACCTCTATAGATCAACAACGAATGTAAAGATAAAATCACCTGTTAACTGCGAAGATCTCTTTGACTGTACAGGACTACAATTAATGGATCTTTGTAATATTGATGCAAAACATGCGAAAGGTACACAGTGGAACCATATGTATAATACTACTGTGATACCTTAGGTACACTAAACAGATCCTAAACTTATTATTGTTGAAACTGTTAAGAAAGGCATGTACCGGAATCATATATATATATATATATATTACGGATGTATGACGTTACAACGCACACTTTTACAACGCATGCACTTACAACGCATTTTTTACAACGCATAATCCATTACAACGCATGACTTTACAACGCAGGACACTACAACGCATTTTTTAAAAATACCTTTACAACGCATTACCATTACAACGCATACTACCTTTACAACGCATACCATTACAACGCATAATATTAAATTACATTTAAGGTAAGTATTAGATAGTATAGGGGTAAAAATTACTATTCTAACTCCAGGGGGTGCAACAGTAAGGTAAGTGTTGGATAGTGTAGGGGTAAAAATTACTATTCTAACTCCAGGGGGTGCAACAGTAGGGTAAGTGTTGGATAGTGTAGGGGTAAAAATTACTATTCTAACTCCAGGGGGTGCAACAGTAGGGTAAGTGTTGGATAGTGTAGGGGTAAAAATTACTATTCTAACTCCAGGGGGTGCATCAGTAGGGTAAGTGTTGGATAGTATAGGGGTAAAAATTACTATTCTAACTCCAGGGGGTGCATCAGTAGGGTAAGTGTTGGATAGTATAGGGGTAAAAATTACTATTCTAACTCCAGGGGGTGCATCAGTAGTGTAAGTGTTGGATAGTATAGGGGTAAAAATTACTATTCTAACTCCAGGGGGTGCATCAGTAGGGTAAGTGTTGGATAGTATAGGGGTAAAAATTACTATTCTAACTCCAGGGGGTGCATCAGTAGGGTAAGTGTTGGATAGTATAGGGGTAAAAATTACTATTCTAACTCCAGGGGGTGCATCAGTAGGGTAAGTGTTGGATAGTGTAGGGGTAAAAATTACTATTCTAACTCCAGGGGGTGCATCAGTAGGGTAAGTGTTGGATAGTATAGTGTAATATTATGCGTTGTAATGCTATGCGTTGTAATGGTAGTATGCGTTGTAATGGAATGCGTTGTAAAGGTAGTTTTTAAAAATGCGTTGTAGTGTCATGCGTTGTAATGTCATGCGTTGTAATGGATTATGCGTTGTAAAAAATGCGTTGTAATGGTAGTGCGTTGTAAAAGTTGCGTTGTAAAGGTTGTTCCCCATATATTACTGCTGTTATATCCATTGTATTCTAAACTGTTTACCTCATGTAACTGTGAAGCGCTCTGATACCATTGGGTCATGTTAGCGCTATATAAAACTCTACAAGTAAAATAAATAAAATAAAAATCATCTTAATAGAATCTAACCGACCCCACCAGGAGAGGAAAAGGGGATGCCAACGACTAATAATATCATTAAATTTTTTAATAATATAATCAAAGTTTCATTTTAATGTGTCAGAAAATAAAGGTGCAACCCATAATCCCAGATATTTTATTTTAATTGGCTGCCAGGTAAAACCAGAGGATACGAAGAGATGTTTTTGACAAAGAAAATTTTAAGGCAAAATTTCGCATTTATCAGCGTTTAGACGATAACCAGAGAGTTTAGAAAACGAGGATACTTGCTGTAGTAAAGGAGTGAGAGAGGTTTCAGGATTAGAGCAATATAAAAGAATATCATCAGCATAAACTGACATCTTAACTTGATGAGGGCCAAATTGAAACCCTGTAATACGATCATCTTGTCTATTTTTAGTTAGGAAAAGTTCTAGGGCTATGACAAATAATAATGGAGATAAAGGGCATCCTTGCCTCACCCCCCTGCGCAATGATATTGAAACCCGAGGATCTGAGTACAATACAGAAATTAAAGCTATTAATTTAGAAGGAAAACCAGCCCATTTCAGGGCTTGAAACATAAAGTCCCAACCAATCCTGTCAAATGCTTTTTCGGCATCAAGGGTAATCGCTGCAATAGGATGATCCAGGGAAGAGGCGTTGCTTAGAATATTTAAAGAAGACTCGCAAGTTGTCAGATGCAAGTCGTCCTTTAACAAAACCTGCTTGTTCAGGACCAATGAGATCAGGCAATGTAGGATCAATACGAAGTGCCAAGATCTTCGCAAAGATCTTATAGTCTGTGTTAACTAACAAAATGGGACGATAGTTCTTGCAGAGAGAATGATCCTTATCATCTTTGGGAATTAAGCATATCAGTGCTTCTTGAAACCTACCACTAGAGGAGCCATTATCTCCGAAGGATTGGAACAAAAGTAAAAGATTGGGTAAAGGAATATTTGCAAAGTGAGAGTAGAATTCAATGGTAAAACCATCTGGCCCAGGCACCTTCCCACGTCGTCATCATGAAACAGCCTGAGATATATCTGCTAAGGAAATATTGGCTCCCAAAGGTTTGAAATCAATGTGATTAGATGAAGGAGAGGGAAGGGATCGAAAATAGGAAGAAGGTCAGACTTATCTGGTAAAAGATTCAGGAGTATAAAGATTTTTATAGAAGGAAACCAATTCATTTAAGATAGCTTTATCTTTATAAATAGGAGTACCAGCAGAGCCTTGCAAAGACTCTATTTTTGATCTGTCTTTTCTCACTTTTACATAGTTAGCCAATAGTCTATCCATTTTGTTCTGGCCACCATAATAGCGAGAACTACTTTTTAGTACATAGTTGGAAGCTGCATCAGTAGATAATTTATTTAAAGTAATTTTAGTGTCAAGGAGATTTTTTAAAGCAGACTCATTTTAAGAATGATAATAAGAGTATTCCAATTGCTTAATTTTATTAAGTAACTAAGAGGACTGGGCTTCTAAAGACTTCTTCTTTTGTGATACAAAATTCATAATAAAACCTCTGGCAGCTGCATTAAAGGAATCCCATACCATCACAAAAGGAGAATCTGGGGTATTGTTGATGGAGACCCGTGCACCCTGTGAAAAAGATTGCCCGTGTGAAGAGCGGACAGCCCCTAGTTTGCCACATACCCCAGGGCCATAGGATGCAGCCCACAGGTTTGAGCAAACATATATGAGCTGCAGCTGCAGAGAGGAAAGAGGGTTCCGGCAAGTAAAATGGCACCGACCCAAGCGGACCCGGAGCGGATCTCCCTGAACCTGGTGCTGCATCACCGGTGAGTCCCTGTCGACCAGACTACCTGAAGCATCGCACATGCAACACATCCACTAGTTTGGAGGCCGGTCCTGCTACAATGGACTTGGGCAGCATTGCTCACAAACGTGGACTTTATAACCATACTAATGGCATGACTGCAGTGGGGGAAGGAGCGGCCAGTGGAATCACTTACAAAATGGCGCTCGCCACTCACAGCCCCGTCCCCGTGGGCCGCTTCATGCTCTGCATCAATATGCAAATATGGCATTTTACGCTGCAGCAAGCTCCGGAGCGCCGTGTCCTCAGTTCTGCAGCTGAGCTCTGCGCTGAAGTGTTAGTGGACTGCAGGGCTCGGAAACGAGAGTCCGACATCCCAGGCTGGTGCGCTGCAGCACGGTGACTGGGAGCGGCTGGAAGGAGACTCCACTACTTGAGGTGCAACGGTGCGCTCCCACCATAGCCCAATAGGCTCCCAGCTACAACACTATTTTGGCCCCAATATCCTTGACCCCCTGACCTGCTCGATCCTTCTTGGGAAACCTGGGAGCTGCGATGTACCCACCCTCTTGCGCCTGGAGGTCTGTTCCAATAATCGCAGCGTGTAGAGAGCTCCCCAGGCACACTGACTTCACATTTTGTGGAGTATTACGCAGCATCTATTAATTCATTACTGGTGACCGCTTGGAGTCTCAGCGACTGGCACCCCCTTCTAATCTCTACAATCCTCAGATAAAGTGCTCTGATACCTCTGGGTCTAGCCAGTGCTATCATCTGTGGAACTTTGACGATGCCCCATGGGCAGAAACAGAAACTGTTTGTACTTCCCTCAGAGGCCGATTACCCATGGCCGCTGCCCGGTGGAGCTGTCCTAAGCAGCTACAGAAGAGTCTGGACCCGTTGGCCGTCACCTACCCAGCCGGACTTCGGACATTGTTATTCATGGTTCTTCTTAGCTTATCTGTCTTTCACACTGACTGCTTGGTTGCCCCTGATGGACTTTCCCCCTCCTACCTACCTTGACTCTATCAGCATTCCTCTTCCCTGTTTTCCTTTCCCTCTCTCTGTTCCGCTACACACTAGCAATGCATACTACTGTGCTAATGTGGTTTCATCAGGTGTCCTTATATGCTATTCGCTAGTAACTCTTGTCGTTACTATGTAATCATTGTGTAACCTATGTAAAATGTGTAACTTGCAACTCGCTGTTCCTTATGTAAAGCGCTCTGATACCTCCGGGTCTAGCCAGCACTATATAAAACTCAAGATAAATAAATTAAATGGTGAAAAATTCCGAGGCAAAGGAATTCAACTTCTGACAAAAATTAGGGTCAAATAATACGGGATTTGTAAAATGCCATCTTCCAGGGTGAGGGGAAAAAGGGACCAGGTCAATATCGACAAAAACAGGAGCGTGATCTGATATTAGGATTGAACCGATTTCAGATTGAATGGCATGTTGGGACAGGGATTTGCTTAAGAAAAGGTAATCAATACGGGACTGAGAGTGGTGGTCAGCCGAGTAGAAACTATATACTCTCTAAGGTCGGGATGACAAAGTTGCCAAATATCAACTAGCACTGTACGCCGCACTGTGGAGGCAAATTGAACTTGCATTTTAGATGGGGTGAACTTAACATTAGAATGCCTATCGAGAATGGGATCTAGAATTTCATTGCAATCACCACCAAATATAATGTAATCATCATCATATGTAAGTAATTTATCAGATATATTAGTCCAGAAGAGTTTATCAATCGAAGTAGGTCCACATACATTAAAAATAACTAAAGGAATCTTATCTATAAGAATCTTAACAATAACTCAACGTCCTTCAACATCAGCTTCCTGGTGACCAACAGAAACATTTCATTTCTTGTGACATAAAATCAAAACACCATTTTTCTTACCTATGGCAGGAGAATTAAACACATGCCCCACCCAGAAATCTCTTCAGCCTGGAAGCTTCATTTTCAGAAATGTGAGGTTCTTTAAGTAAAGCAATGTCAGTGTTTAACTTTGCCAGGTGAGATAGCACCTGTTGCCTTTTAATAGGAACATTTAATCTTTTAATATTCCAGGTAGTAACCTGAAATGTACTTTAATGAGAAAAGTATGAACAAACAATATGCTTACAAGAAACAAAGCTAAAATTACTTGGAATATGTGGAAGGAGACAAAGTGAAGGAAATAAAGCAGTTGAATTAGCAAAAAGGATTTACAAGTATGAAAGATATAAGAAAAAGAAAGGGCACTTATTTTAGAGAAAAGAACATGGGAGATGAAAGAGGTAAATAAAAGTAAAAGAAAGAAAGAAAATCAAGGAAGGTTAGTAGAAAGAAACAAGAAAAAAGAAGGGAGAAGATAAATAACAGAGACAGTACATGTCATACAAAGACGACTGAAAAACATACCTACAAATACAAAACGACTGGGGAGTGACTGCACCAGACGATTACGAC
This sequence comes from Triturus cristatus, assembly GCF_964204655.1. Taxonomy (NCBI): domain Eukaryota; kingdom Metazoa; phylum Chordata; class Amphibia; order Caudata; family Salamandridae; genus Triturus; species Triturus cristatus. The sequence continues at coordinate 353,361,565 of NC_140584.1, forward strand.
GACAGCATCGAAGCTCCACCGAATCCTGAAGGACCACAATCAAAGACTTCAACAAAACAGGAGGTTCAGAAGATAACAAAAATGTAGAAGTAAAACACCTGTAAGTGAGATAAAGGAAAATAGTAGGAGAAGTAAGAAGAAGTGACCATAAGGCAAGAAATATAAGAAAGGTATATAGAACTAAAAAGAGAAACAACATTACTTAGGCATTACGAAGATATAAGCAAAACAACATTCACTGAGTACTTAGAACAAGAAAACATCTACATAACACAAAGCACAAATGACAATCATGCAGGTTTCGAAGTATCCATGGTATCAGCACCATGAAGGCGAAGGAACTCTTGTAGCACCGCAGGATCATCAAATGTTGTAGTCTTATCTTTATATGTAACCTTGAAGAGACAAGGATGAAGAAGTCCAAACCTGGCCGTCCTTGAACGTAATTGAGGACGAAGAGTGCGAAACTTTTTCGACGGTCTGCTGTCATTTTAGCTATAGCTTGAAAAAAGAAGAGACGGTGACCTTCCCAAAAAAATAGTTTTTTGGTCTTGACAGCTGATAGGACTTGAAGAAGGTCAATGTATTGCAGAAAAAGCATGATGACGTCACGAGGTTTCACAGAAATTTTCGGTCCAAGTCTGTGAGCTCTTTGAATGCTGAGAGAAGGAGTAGCAGGTAAATCCAGGAGCTTAGGCAAGAAAGATTGAAAAAAGGCGGTTGGATGGGAGCTTTCAGTATTTTCAGGAAGACCATAAAGTCTAAGATTGTTCCTAAGATTTATGTTCTCCAAGTCCTCCACCTGTTTTTTGAGGAGGGATACTTCAGACTCCAAGGATGAGATGCGAGAGCAAGAAGTTTGGAGAGACTCCGCTCGTTGCTCCACAATGAGTACTCGTGAATCCAAAGAAGAACATTTATCATTCAAAAATTGTAGAGTTTTATTAGTTTCCTCTATAAAGGGTTTCAGAGCTCGGATCTCATCAAGAATAATATCCACGGCTGACGGGGAGGATTTTTCTGGAGAAGGAGGGTCTTTTTTAGGTCTTTTGGTAGAGATTGCATGTAATTTGCTTGAGAACTGCGTTTTTGGTATGGTGCCTGAAGAATTATCAGGTTTCTGAGAGGGGAGGTTTTACATTTCAGTACAGTTAGAATTAGAGTCTGAATCTGAACACGCAGTAACTTTAGTAGAAGCAGTAAGCTTAAGATTCTTCAGGCTTCCCATAAAAAAGTACAATGGAATTCAGTGATTGACAATAAACTCTTAAGGCCTAAAATTTCAAATCCATAAATGACTAACAGAATGAGATTTAATACTAGCTACAGCCTTCAAAATCAAGACAGTCTCCTTCAAGGATAGGGTATATGAGACCAAAGGCCAGATAAAACAATAATATAGTGGTTAAGTATTCACCTCATAGAGAAAAACGAGGAGAATACAAAATGGTGGTTGTTCTAAAAAGAAACTTTAAAACGGCTTTAATATATACCAGGGAAGCCATAGGAACAGCAACAGCGCTTCCACAACATGAAAATGATTGTGCACACAGAATTACAAGCTCCAATGATAACTTATGGACTAGGAGCTGAGGCAGTAGGAAACATTGTGAAGCACGGTGCACTCGATAAAATTGAAAGAAAATGGCACCGTCAAATCGCAGGCCGAATCGCACCGTCAAAAATGTGCTTAAAAACGCTGGAAACAGCATAAAAAGCTGTTTAGAAGCTCACCGTAATATGCAAATGTGGATTCCGGCACCCATATTGTGTGAAATGAGGATTTCTGTCCCGAATGAAGATTCTTTTGGGATCGGCAAAGCGGAGCTCTTCTGCTACGCGGCCATCTTGTTTGATGCGTAAGCCACCAATTAGAATTTTTTTTATATTAACCTGTCAATAAACAGATCTTTGACAAAAAAAAGAAATAAAAACAAATTTTAGAAACTGAAAAGGAAAAAAACCCAATTTTTTTTTGTTGCAGAGTGGAGAAATTCAAGCAGGGATAGCATCCGTGCACAAGTGAAATCACCACTGTGCTTTCATTTTTATTTCTCTCCTACAAGGCTTTAAGAAAAAGTAAACACCAGGCAGGAAAGGCTATATATCTTTTATTAAACACAATGTGTGTTAATGTCAAGTGGTGTTGTTTACAAAGTAAACAAACAAGCTGCATTATATCAACATTTAACTGCTTCGGGAGTGGGGATGAGGGGCTGGTTGCAAGTAATGACGCCAGGCGAGAGGGACGGTTGCAAGCAATGACGTGGGAGATGTTTGTAAAAACATGCACTCTTATTCAGGACTTTAAGTGAATGAAAAAAGTGGAGGGAGGCTGTCTCTAAAACGGTTGTGGTCTATGTCATTAGAGTGGGGCTTACACACACAAAATACATTTCTGTGATTCCCATAATGTTCCACTCAACCGATATTTTGATTTTCTCTGAACTGACATACATCGATAGGGCTATGAGTTTAGTTAATGATTGATAGCTGTTAAAGATAAATGAGTAACAACAATGCTTTTGTTGTAAATAATTAATATTGGAAAAAATGTATTCTGAATTTATGAGGCTGTGAATTAAACATTACTGAGGACTGTGGAAGGGGCAGTGGTCTTCAGTGTCTGTCATTTTTCTCTCCACACCTGATCCATCTGTATATCTTACACCTCATCACTTTCGTCTTCAGCACCCACTTTTCATTTTCTACTGAATGCACTTCCTTGCAGATCCCTCACTTCACTACTCCGAAACACACACCGCATCCACTCACCTGTAAGCACTACATTTTCTTTTACTTCTGCATTTTGACAATTGTGTACGTCTTTCGCACACATTTGCACGGAAATGCAGTTGGAACTGGAACAGTTGACTATTGCTCTGTGCACTCTGCAGGAGGCTAAGGCATAAATGACCATTAATTCTGAACACCTTTTTGACAGGCACACTTCAAGAGCTCTCCATGGCGGTCCGTTACAAACATCGGGAAGAGACTTAGTTGAAAACATGCACTAAACATAGGCTATCCTGTTTTAGGTTTAAATCTATAATAAGGGGGCGTGTCCAAGATGGCGGCGAGGTGAGACGTGTCCTCTCGTCTTTCCATCCGACCGTTCGGGGAAATCTTATGCTCGGGCCTGCTGCAGCCTACCTTGGGCTGGAATCCTGTTCGGGACCTCACGCTGGAGATCAGCGGCCCGCGCTTTGCCGGCAATCATCCCCCGGGCCGAGGTGTTGAAAGGAGAACGTCGTGCAAAAGAACGAGGCCTGCGGCGGTAGGCGGAGCCGTGGCCTCAGGTTGGGGATTGCGCCGCACCAGCACGGATGCGGAGCAGCCCGCCGGCTGGTGACCCCGTGTTTGAGGTCTCGGCCCCTCTCTCAGTCGGGGGAACCTTGCTCACCGCATCAACGCGGCGGCCGATGACTGCCACTGGCGGTGACTCCGGAGCTGCAAGGTGATACGCGGGGACCCACCCTTCACCCGGCCAACGCGCCTGGAGAGCGGAGATGGGAGTCCGTGTTTGCACGCACCTGCATTCGGGCCGGCAGATGGTGGGGCCGACGGTGGAGGTTCTCTCCTGTGTGAGACATGCGCAGTCCTGCTCGGTGGCCTGGGAGAATTTCAGAGGTGAGAGGGAGCGCTTGGGATGGCCTTGCAGTGAGCTACATGTGGAGCCCTCCATCTCAGCTGGCAGATCTCGCCACGTACTTGCAGCACACTGGGGAGGACTTTTGGCTGTGCCCCGCATCCACTGAAGGGGTAGCACACGAGGTTCAGAAGCTGACAGCCTGAGCAGAGAGGCACAAGCGCGACTGTTGATAGCAGCGACCACCGATCGTGGGGCCCGGCTCAACACAGAGGCGGCCCGGCTGGGTTCGGGTGTGGCTGGGGGAGGGCTGGAGGCCCCCCGCTTGAACCCCTTCCAGACCCCGCACTGCAGTTTCCCGCTTTGAAGCGACGGACGCCTGTGGCTGTGACTGTACCTTTGTGGATATTGGGGGTGCATTTTGGTTCCCTTGTCTTGCCACCAGTGAAGAGACTTTGTACTGCGAGTGTCAATTGAAACTGGTGGCGGTGGCTTTGAGCGGGACGTGAGGCCCTGTCATCACACTTGGTGGCCTGTGCATCTCGGGGGGGTCTCCCGGCGATTCAGTATCAGAGCCATTACTGCACCGAAACTGGAGTGGTTTCCTGTTGGCTTCGGGAAGACCCAGCTTTGAGAGTAGTCCTGTACCTGCCCCATCGCTTTGGCCGTGGAGGTGGTGGGGCCTGTAGTGACCTCGCCGGTTCTGTCTGGCCCTGCATCTCTCTAGCCGGGCAGCACTTCCCCACCGGGATACTCCTTAGCATCTTGACGCTCAGCCCAGGTACCTCGGCCGGGGCGGTGCAGTGACATATAGCCAATGACCTGTTGTGCGCCCCCTCCCAGCTTGGACAGCACTATGGCCTCTACGCGGGGGAAGAAGAGTAAGTCCCTCCAGGAGCTCTTTGCACGCACCAACAGGGGGGTACGCCATCGGACTCTGCAAAACAAGCTGGTACAACCTCAAAATCTATGGATGGCCCTAGGGAGGAACTAGTCACGCGGGCCTTCCTGGAATCCTTGTTCTTTGCCCTTCGGGATGATATACACACTGTGAAGCGGGATCTCACTGCAGAACTTAAAGACGTCCGAAAGGACCTGGATAGCATTGGGGACCGGGTGAATGCGTTGGAGGACAAAAGTGACACGCCCGACGAGGAGGTCTCCTTTTTACAGCAGGAGCTTATCCGCATACACGACCAACAGGTGGACCTCCAGACTCACTTAGAGGACTTGGAGAACCGCTACCGACTTGATAATGTGCGGATTCGAGGAGTGAGACCAAACACAGAGGCGGGTGACATCTTCCTGTTTGTGCACAAACTTTTCAACCACATCCTGGGTAACTCCTTGGATACTGAGCTCCGGATCGATAGGGCACATCGTGTGGGTCCCGCCCGCTCTGACAGCGCCCCGCCTGCGGACATATTAGTCTGTGTACACGATTTCCGCTCCAAAAAAGACATTCTTTGGAAGGCCAGGGCACAACAGCCAATCACGTTTAGAGATCAGTCCCCGGTTCTTTACCAGGATCTTGCCGCCCTTACACGTAAAAACGTAAGACTTTCTGCCCTATTATTGCAGCTCTTCGTCAATGCAACATTGCATACTCCTGGGGCCACCCCTTTCGTCTTATATTCTGCTACGATGGCAAACTCTATCAACTTCGCTCCCTGGCGGATGCCATCAAGGTGCTAGGGATTGAAATTCGTGATGAGGATGACAGCGGTGACACAAAGGACCGAGGATCCAACGAAGCACAACCGCGATGGAGGCAACAGCGACATCAACGCCGACCCAACCCACCACGGTGCCCGGACCCCGAAGAGATTGCAAAGGGGCAGCAAGAGGCCCTTGAGACATTGCCACTAACCCTTGTTAAGACACAGTCCATGTAATGGGCCTGAGCCTTATCGCTATCTCTTAGCTTTGCTGTTCCTTGGGTGGTCGGGGGGATGGGGGAAGCAGTTGGCCTTGAAATGCGCGTACTGATGTGTTACATGATCATCCGTGGAAGATGGACTATTACCAAGACTTTTGTTTCATGTTGGTACCTGTTGTGCCGGGGTCTTCTCTCTCTCTTTCAGGGGCTATCCTTCTCTCTTTTCCCCCCTGCGTTTCTCCCCGGTCTCCCAGCACTGCTGAGAATGGCTTCCCGAGCTGGCGACAGACACTCCCTGAACTCTATCCGCTGCTGCAGCTGAGCGCTCTACCCTGTCCCAGGCCGTGCATACCTTGCCGCGCAAGATATCCCCTGCTGTAGATGCCTCTTCATAGTCTTAAAGTCCTCACGCTTAACGTGAGATGGCTTAATAATCCCGTCAATCGCTGAGTGATTCTTGGGTACCTGGAAAGCACGGGGGCGGATGTGTGCCTATTACAAGAAGCGCATCTGCTGGCCAAAGACTGTCACAGACTTTGGTCCCATGCTTTTCCGACCCAATTCTTTTCCTCAGGATCCTCTGAATCTACAGGGGTGGCGATTCTGCTCTCCAGGGCTTTTAAGGGGAAAGTGGTGCAGAAGGAGGCCGAGATCAAAGGCAGGCTACTTACCTACCAGTTCACGATTGGGGCTACATGCTGATTATAGGGTCCATCTATGCCCCTACCGAAGGACAGGAACTGTTTCTCCATGACGCCTTGCTTGAAGTTACTGCGACTCCTGTGCATAGTTTACTCCTGGCGGGGGACCTTAATCTAGCTCTCAATAATGAGTTAGACAGATCTGTACAATGCTATGGCCAAGTGGGTGCCCTTAGACTAGGCGATTTAGGCTTGATTGATTTGTGGAGACGCCACCACCCACACTCCAGGGAATACTCTTACTACTCTGGCGCCCATAAGACTTCCGCTCGGCTGGATCATTTCTTAGACACCAAGACTCTCACTGACATCACAACCTCCGCTGACATTCTAGTTGCTGCCCTATCAGACCACGCGCCTGTAGTGATTACTCTGACTTTACCACCCGTCCGGCTGCCCTCATGACGGTGACGCTTCCGCGATACTCTCCTGCACCGTACGGACGCAGTTGCCCAGATTCAGCGCACGTTTGACGACTACCTATCTTATAATGACAACTCTGACACACCCATCTCCACTAGATGGGCAGCTCTGAAGGCAGTGGTCAGAGGAGCAATTATTGCTCTCTCCTCTGCAGACAATGCGGAGCGCAAGAGCAAGAGGGAGGACCTCAACCAGAAAGTGCGTGAATTAGAACAGATACACCGACGGACGGGAGCCCCGCGCATCTGGCATCAATTGAAAGCTCCTCGATCGCAGTTAGCTGCCATAGATCTTTATAAAGCCGAATACGCGGCACTACGCCTGCACCATTCTTTTTACGTCGGTGGGGACAAGTGCGGTTGGCTGCTAGCGCACAAACTGAGGGAAACCCGGCTGCGTGAAGGAGTCCAGGCGATCACGGATCATGTAGGCCGCACACACACACAGAGGACTATGACATAACTGAGACGTTCAGGGACTTTTATGCACAACTATACAATGCACAGCACCTAGAGCTGAAGAACATAGACACATACCTAGACCAGGTTACTCTCCCAAGCGTGTTCCAGGCGCAGACCGAGCACATAGAGAGGGAGATATCGCCCAGAAGAAGTTGTTTCGGCCATTTTACGCTTAAAATTGGCTAAATCCCCTGGCCCAGACGGCTATACGGCGGCTTTTTATAAGCAATTCTGCACTACTCTTGCTCCTCTTATCACTCACCTTTTTAATTCTTTCGCTACTTCGGGGGCGATCCCTCCTTCAATGCTCAAAGCGGCTATTGTGGTTATCCATAAGCCTGGCAAGGATACGACACTCTGCGTGGCATACAGGCCCATCTCTCTTTTAAATATTTACCTAAAGCTGTACACTAGCATCCTGGCGGCTCGCCTGGCCCCCTATATGCCTAGAATCATCGACCCCGACCAAGCGGGTTTTATCCCTCAGAGACAGACCAGTGACAATACGAAGTGAGTGCTCCACCTCATCGAAAAGACTCCCGCATCCCGGGAGATTATATGCTCCTGACCATTGACGTAGAAAAGGCGTTCGACCGGGTGCACTGGCCCTACCTGGAGCAAGTGCTGATTAGTTTTGGCCTAGGGGAAAAGATGAGGACTCGCATCCTCAATTGCTATCGGGGACCTGCGGCCACAGTTCGGGTAAACGGGCATACGTCGACCCCCTTCCTTATCCATAGAGGCACTAGACAGGTGTGCCCTTTGTTTACCCTGCTCTTTACCCTATATATGGAACCCCTGGCACAAAGAGTTCGGGAGCACCCCCAGATCACGGGTAAACACTTTGGCAGTGATCTTCACACCATTAGCTTGTACGCGGACGATGTCCTGGTCACCCTGACAGATCCGGCAACTGCTCTGGGCACCCTTCTGGAGGAGCTGGACTCCTTTGGGAAGGTGTCAGGGTTCAAAATTAACATCGCAAAGTCTACGGCTTTAAATCTCTCTCTATCGCCTCAGAGGCAGGTGGAATTGCAGGAGCACCATTCCATCTAGTGGTCTACTGACACAGTCCTTTACCTAGGGATCCGGTTACGCCCCATGCTAGAAAGCGACAAGGTCGGTCAACTCCAACATCCTGCAGTCCCACATTTGCGCGGATCTGCGGTGCTGGAAACACTACCCCATCTCTTGGTTGGGACGTATTGCCGTAGTCAAAATGACGATCCCTCCCAAACTACTCTATCTTTTTCAAACGCTCCCTCTACAGCCTCCCACCGGGTGGCTCCAGAGGATACAATCAGAACTCTCTCAATTCATCTGGCAGGGTCGCAGACCAAGGATGAAGCGACTGGTCAGTTTTCTCCCTCCAAAGAAAGGGTGTTTGGGGATTCCTAATCTCGCGCTTTATTATAAAGCTGCACAGCTACGCCACCTAGTGGAGTGGAGTAGGGCTGAATCCGAGAAACACTGGCTCTTCCAGGACCGTGCAAAAGCGGGCACCTCCCTGGTGAAAATCCCTTTCCTTCGAAAGCCTCAACGTCCCCCCAATCTTTATGCCTCCCACGTGACCCGCTCCACCATGTTAGTTTGAGACCAGACGAACAGACAACAGTGACTGACGACTTTCCCTTCCCCACTTACTCCTCTGTTTGGCTATTCTGACTTTGGACCATGGATGGGGGAGACCTCCTTCCCTCTCTGGAGAACCACTGGTTGCCGTGTATTAGGTACTCTATACGATGCAGATTGAGTTGTGCCCTTCACACAGCTGCGCAATGACTATGGCCTCCCTGAATCTGAGCGCCTGCACTATTTGCACTTGCGGCATTGGGCCTCCCACCCTGACAATAGATTGCAGGCTCATAGACATCTCACCCACTATGAGCTGTGGCTAATAACACGTTCTTCAGATAAAAAGTTAATCTCAGACCTGTATAGAATGTTTCTGTCGCACTACACTCATACTTTCCACGCAAGTCGAGCCCGATGGGAAAGGGACCTGGGCCGCGAACTCACCAGTAAGGAATGGGAAGGGATTTGCTATAGGGCACGACACACTGCGACTCACACCAGCCTCACTGAAACCTTTACTAAGTTAGCGTATTATTGGTATTACACCTCTGAGCGACTGCGCCATTTTAATAGCGCGCATAGTCCTGATTGCTGCAGAGGGTGTGGGAAAGTGGGTACACTTGTCCATCTATTATGGGACTGTGAATTACTGACCCCCTATTGGACCCAAGTCCTTGATGAAATTGACAAGTATTTAGACATGGAGCTCCCGCGGCTTCCGGAGTATGTGCCTCTAGGGGTCCCCAACCCGCTCACCTATCCTTTGAAATCCAGGAGGGGGAAGCAGATCGCGCTCGCGCAGGGCACGGCCGCACATTGGAAATCCCCATGCATCCCAACACACTCCGGGTGGTTCCATCGGCTGTGGCACATACTAGGCATGGAAAAGATCTTGCTCACCGTTGCTGACAAGGGTTCTGGGGTTAGTGAATTATGGCAGCCATTTCTGGCCCTTTTAGCACAGGACTTTAGGAAACTAACATGCCCGAGTTACCTGTGCCTTCTGCATCTGAAGACACCGACTACTCTCACCTCAGAGGTCGGCCTCTCGGACTAGGGCAACGTTCATACATAGACAGGCCGGGCTGAAGGGGTAGGGGTGGGTGAGCGCTATTCTATTCCTTTCTTTTCCCTCTCTTTCCGTTTCTGGGCTAGGGTGGGGGGCTGTATTGTTACTCTTATTGCTATAGACTGTTTCTCTTGTAATTTCGTATGTCATGCCATTGTGCTGGGGCCCTGCGAGGCCCGATTGGTCGCACAGCTCCTTTTTGCGGGTAAACAACTAATGACATCTGCTTCAATTAAAAGATTTAAACCATAAAGCTATAATAACAGAAATAAACACTGAAAGGGAAACAGCCTTCATCAGTCTAAACATATAAACATTGATAAACACCTGCACAACCACAAACTAAAATGCTTTTCAAAGAATGGAATGTGAGAGAGAATGAGTCCCTTTTCTTTCTGCCTCAAGGGACCAATACAATGTAATTTTGTTATACAAGGTAGCAGCAAGAAAGTGTGGTCTAAGAGTATTTTGCTTGAGTGTGGTTGTTTAGGGATGTCGGTGAAATAGTGTTTCTTCTTTCCGTTTTTTGTGCTTTGATTAAAGGTGTAGGGCTTAGAAGCATGTTTTAGGCCTGATCTGTTTGTTATACTGTGTAAGAAACTGGGAACATTAAAATCGTATTTGATCTTTTGACAGTGTTTAATTCTTTCACAAATTGTCAAAATGGCTGGCCAATATGTGCCATGACATTGACCCACAGAATGGGTCAACCTTTGATACATGAGTGTGCTTATCTAGCAAGTCAGTATTAATAGCAGGTCAACTGCCAAACACTCCAAGATTTAAACATTCAATGGAAGATGTAGTGATAGGTACTTGTGAAAAGAGTGATGTCACCATGCAAATTGAATAGTGGTGAAACTTATCATGACTTTTCACATGCAAAAAAAAATCATATCTGCAAAGTATACATTTGTTATGTGTGACTTCATTAGCTAATTCTGGCTTTTTGCCTAACTGCACCTTACTGCTGGGGAGTTTGAGCCCATAGTTGTAGAGTTAACAGCACAAACTCAAGCCCCCTAATACAATGTGATGTCTGTTGAAAAGTCAGGGCTGAGTTAAAGTGAGACATTTGTCATGGGGATACTTGGCAGCTATGAATGTCAACACAACAGCTGCACCACTTTAATGTAGTCAGGCTAAGAGTGCGGAAAGCAGTGGTGTGCATGCTTAAAGCATCAAGTTTCAGGTGCCTTAGAATGTAGGTCTACAAATGAATCTGGTTCAAAGGAAAATTGTAAAGGTTTCACAGGGTACTATGCTGTTGGCAGGGTTCACCACCCCCAGAATGTTATAATATTCAGTAAGGAGTAGTTGAATGCCTGCAAATGTGCCCAGGAATTTGTTCATCAAAACATTTGAATATATAGTACACTTATTTTTTAATCCATTAATAATCCTAAACCCTAGAGAGAGTCCTGACTGAGTGTGAGAGGTAATGAGATGTGAGTGTGAGTGAGCGTGCAATATGCAGACTTTCATTGCTTAAAACAGTCTAAAATAAGTCCATTGGACACACTGCCATTGGTAAGACACAACATAGCCTGCATTACTTCCCCTTTAACCTAAATATGTGCTTTATAACAATCACTTCAAAAAACATGTTAACTCTAGAAAACCACTGTTTTTTCTATTTAAGGGATTCACAGAAGAATAAACACTGATATGCACTGATTTCAAAAGGTTTGGAAAGCACTGAGAAAACATCACTGAAATCCACAAAAAATAAACCGTGAAAACGGGGCAGTCTAATTATACAAGACTGATATGCTACACAAATAAAACCTGTAAGGATTACATTTTCATTTACTTTCGCACTGTGTTTTATTTTTACAATTGTGTACGTCCTACACACACATTTCTACAGAATCACAATGGTAACTGGAAATCATGACCATTGCTTTGTGTGCTCTATTGAGAGGCCAAGGATTGGATGACCCAGTATTCTGAACACCTTTTGACACAGAGAGACCCAGCCCCATAAAGCCCTGCTCTTAAGGATTACTGCAACTTAAATGCTGGCTACAGACAGGAAGCTGTATTTGGTCCATACTTCATGGTACTAAGAGGCACAGGAAGTGAAAACTAAACTGGGAGCTGATGACCTATGAGAAGCAAGGAAATGAGAGTGATGTTGAACCAACCAATGGTAAGTTACAGTCAGTCTACATGCCTGTTTTAAGTTGTTTCGCTTTTTAAGAATAGACTTGCAAGCGATAGCACATGCGCTGTCCCAGAAGAGACCTAAAAAACACTTGGGGCTACTTTTTAAAAATGTTTTACTTACCAATCCAACTCTGATTGTTAAATAAAACGAAAATAAAAGTGCCGGCACTGATGCACTGATACCCACACCTACAAAATGAGAGAGGCGAACACATCATAGCGCCATTTGTTTTGTTTGTTTCCTCTTTAGCCATTTTGCCCATTATCGGGGATGCTATACAGCATTGCAAAAAAATATTGCCAAAGCCAATAGATCCCAAAGATGAGACGTTTTGGCTTTGCCAATGCTTGTTACTTATTCACTCTCCACACATTTATATTTATTTCAGTGGTTGTTCGATGTGTGTTCTTGCTATATAAGGCAGAGGAAATGGCGTTGGCCTCCTGTAGTCCCCAGTGGTAACCTCGTGGCACTGTTCTGTTTCAACTAGAGGTAGAGACCATTCTTTTTTTCCATTATTGTCAGGAGAGAGAAAAAAGCATAATTCCTTTTTGGTTGATGACTCCATTTGTTTATATGACTTCTCCACTATACTAAAGAGACATCTATCTGATTTCCTTGGGAAGACAAACTGTGATCCAAGGGACAGATTTACCATTTTTTCACGCAGCGGCCGCAAATGCTGCTCTGCGTGAAAAGGAGAGAGGAGGAGAGCGCCAAATTCACTGAAATATGGCACTCTTGTCCCCTTTCCCTAGCAGCTGCTGTGCGCCATAGAAACACCTTTGCGTCAAAGTGCAAGGGTGTCTCCGTGAGTCTAGCATAGGTTTGTACCCTTCCAGTACTAAATACTATGCCTAGACAGACTTAAACAATTTTCCCTCTTTGTATGCGCTCTGTACAGTGCAGCACACGTACAAAGTCGGAACAGGAAGGAGAAATAAAAAGCATTTATCCTTCCTTGCGCCTAATTCAAAAGGGCGCAGTTTTCTGGTGATAAACCGTGTCTACTTTATTTAGTAAATTGGGTTTAGCGTCAGAAGCCTTGGGTGGTTGCATGGGGACACCCATGCTCCACCCATGGTTCGCCCCTTGGCGCGATGCTACTTTGCATTACTTTCACGCTATTTCCAGGGCTAAACAAGTTTAGAGCTGGAAAGTAAATCAGAAAAAAAAAGATTTTGTGATGATTTCCGTCACTTTTGTGAGGCAAACACGGCTGTAAAATCTTAGTAAATCTCTCCCCAAGTGTCGTCATTTTGCGTCCTCATTTCACCCATTGCGTCGATTGCACTTGTGTGTACAGTTTTAAATTGACGTTTGCACCAATTGACCAGTGCAAAAACAAGACTTTGCTCCGCCGTGACCTGGTGCAAACCAGTGCTTAATTTGGCATTCCTAAAAATCGGCACTCATTTAAGACAGCCTACCACATGGTGGCGCTGTCTATCTAAGTTTGAGCAGTACAATACTAATCACTGTAGTGTTAAACGTATTCAAAAAACACAAAACCAGCAGGTCTAGGCCATGTTTTCAGCTTGAGTTGACTTTGGATGGTCCAAAATCCCAGGCGTGTGTTGTGTGATGCGTAGTACTTGACAGCATTGTCAGTGACGGCGGGTAGTTCCAACCACGTTGGCCTGTCTTGAGGAATAACTCAGGCCCTGGCACTAACATTTGTACAAATTAAGCACTGGTGCAAATGAAATGCCGGTGTAGAGCTGAACTAAAGCTATGAAAGCTGACCCCTGGTAGGCTGGGTCTGCCTTTCATGTTTGCTTTCAGACTATAAGGCAGTGAATTTATGGCAGGTAATGACGGCTACCTGGAAATGTCACATCTCTTTGCCTAACATTTCCGTATTGCTATATCAACCAATCCCGCCACGAGGGGTGCTGCGAAGAATCAACAAGCGGCTCTCTGACCTTTAATCTGCTGGTTGGATCCCCTTGTCCCTGCACACACTCGTTTGTTTGCGACTTATCGGGTTCCTGCCATTACAGTAAGCTGTCGGAGAACTCCCTCCTCGCGCATAACAAGACCTACAGCACCGCAGCATTGTTGAATAAAAGAGGTACGCTTTTGGTGGACACAGAAAAGTCCTGTAACCTTGAGAATTCCTGTAACCAGTGCATTAACTGGGATGAAACAGGTGTGTGTGGGAGGGAGGGAGGGGAATGGCGCTCTAAAAGGTGCCTGGCCAACGACGTAGAACTGGAAGTCCTTGCAAAGAGGCGTGGCCGATGTAATTAAGGATGTGGCTTAAAACGTGTAAACTAAACTCATGCTCTTGTGCTACTGCCACGGTGCCACCTGACCTGACCAATGTTTGTGTATATCTCGGTGAGTTTTCTGTTATTGCATCTAGACAAACAACGAGCATTCACCTAAAAGACGCCAGGCTTTTACAGTGCTTGTTAACAGTAGCAGAAAATAAGCACCAAACGATTTTGTTGCGAATAATTAGGACTGAAAATGCGTCAATTCAGAAAATATGAGAATTAATTAAAGAATACTGAAGTTTGTGTAAAGAGTACTGGTCTTTAAACAGGGTCATTTGCTCCCATTCTCCCCTTCACACTTTTTACTCGTCAGTCTTTCACTCCTGTGGTTACTTATGCTCTTTTTGTTCGCACGTCTTTCTGAAATCCTCCATCTGCATATCTCGCAAGTCACCCCCTCCCTCTTCATCACTGCCTTTTCTCTCTGTCCTTATGCATGTAACTTTTCTTCACAAATCATCCGCTCACCCTTAAGTACTGCAAGTTCTGTTCTTTTGGCACTGCCAATATTACCATAGCTGTGTACCCCCTTCTCACTCTTTCCTATAGAATCACAATGAACAATTGGCACATATATGACCATCCCTTTGTGCTCTCGGCAGAGAGGCCAACGATTGGATGTACACAGAGCATGTATACACACTAAGAACCATTAACCAATGCGAGAAATGTACACTGATTTAGCCTAAGCTCCAGAGCTCTTAATCAAGCCCCATCATAATCACCCACCTACACCTGACCACACCCAGACACCTAGAGGCCACTCGGTTCACAGTAGGAACTATAAAAAGTCATTTGTTGCATGAAAAAACCTCAAAAATACAGCATTTGAAAAAACAAATACTCTAAGGGAAAACAGATGAGGTAGAACGTGAAATGTAAAAAAAGGACTGCATCCCTCGCATGTATTAGTTAAGGGTTTTCACAATTATTAAAGACAAATCTATCCGTGTTCTTGCCTGCAAAGATAGGGACATAAATATAGGGCCCAACAGCGACCCTGTTTCAAAGTCAGTGTTTAATTATTGCCTGGCAGGACCCGCGCCAATTAAAGCCCTGCCTGTAACAAGCATTGGCAATGCCAATATGTCTGGCTTATTACTAAAAAAAAAGCCCCTTCAATCACTGGTGAGATTAGGCCATCAGCAACTGATTATTCCTACACTCTTCCACTCATCCTTGCACTCAAGCATCCATTCTTCCACCCACACATTCATTCTTGCATTTACCCACCCACCAATCCACAATAAAACACATGCAAATCACTGAAGCATATGCAAAATAAATAAAAAGATTATAAGTGGAAAAAAATAAATGTAACTGACGAAATGTGAAAGTTGCAAGTCTGTAATAAAAAATAGGTACAAAATTAAACACAGAAGTGGAGTGCTACCTTTGAAGACTATTGTGCACAGTGTGTACACAGTATGATAACAATTCACCCCTTAAGGCTTGTTGCCTAAAAAATACACTTTTCACAAGAAATGTGTCAGGCCAACATGCCTTTGTGACCACGTTCCACAACAAACCAATCAGTCCTTCTGCATCTGAAAGAATTGTTCCCAATGGAGCTAATCAGGCCTATATATTTTACCATATTAACTCAAGCCTCAGGCATTGAGTAAAGGCTTTCCCACATGGCAACTATCAGGCATACAGTTATAAACTTACAAATAACAATCCACCTTTAGAGACCTTTTAGCTGTTATTTGTTTTTCAAAATTAAAAAAAGAAGTCAGGCCTAATGCATTTTGTCTTATTAAACAAATCAGATATATGTCACCTGATATTATTTTTTTCAAATGAATCAACCAGTCCTACAAACTTTATCATTGGCTTGACACCATAACCAAATTAGGCATCCTGTCATGAAATTACAAATATGTACAAAATTCCATTTGACAATATAATATACAATCCCTACTTCAACCCTGATAAATTATGTGGATTAAAATTAACACTCTTTTTGCGTTACTTTGATTCCACATAATTATGAAATGTTTTGTTTTTCCTCACCCAGTTTTACTTGGTTTGGGAGAATCAAATATGATTTTTCCAACTGGTCATTCCAGCAAGAAAAATCACATGAGGCTTTGGTCTCATTTCACTTTTTTTCCTGAGAACACGGAATATACAATGTAAAAACAATCCAAAAAAAGATGTGCATTCCCTCTTCTACTCCCTGCATCCTCATCCTGCACGTCCACTCTACCCAAAGACCCCTGCTTACATTTACTACCTGCTCACAGCTGGTAGAACATGTAAGTGGTAAAACCACATCAAATAGGGATTCTGTGTGGTTTTATACCAGACAAATTGGTCCTACATGGTAATTCCCTATTCCATGGTGTCTTGCTCGTAACTGCTCTGTACTAAGGTGATTTTACCAGGCAGTACAAGTAATATTGCATGCACTTTTACTGTGGCACAGTACTCTGCAACTCGGGATCAGAAATTAAGGAGGCTAACAAACACAATCACATTACACATCCTCTGTCCCCAGGTTTTTCATCTGGGGATAAACAACACCAACATCGTCAACTGTGGTAATCAGTGAGATTCAATACACAAATAAAAGGTCCAAATGTATAAGATGCTTCTGAGACAAGCACAAACCAGCTTCTATCTGCACGGCATTGAGCCAATCCCACTAAAGACGTCTTCTCAATGTACAATGATCTTGCTCATTCAGCAGCAGGCGGTTCACTCGCGCCTAGCTCACAATTTTGGCCTAGATTTACAAAGACTGCATCAATGCAACATGACACAAAGTCTTGCAAAGGATGCACTGAAAAGGCGTCCTTTCCTCAGCACAACTAGCACTTTGTGCCACATTGCATTGAAGAAGTCACTAGCAAGTAGATTTTTTTCATTTCTCCACACATTCCACACATTGCGCATGTGCTGCACATCACAGCACTCATACAATGTGCTGAATGTTTCAGAATTTGTCTAGGCATACGATTGTGTACTGGAAGTCAATGCCATGCCATGCAGCACATAAACATACCTGTGCACCATGGTGCAAAGGTTCAGCGTGGCACAAGGCAGCCTTCATGCCGCAGCAGCACAGGAGATGACAGCAGCAGAGGGCCATTTGTTTTAATAAATATGGTTTTGCGCTGCTTTAACCCTTGCACAACATTGCACCTTTGGCTGTTGTGCTGCATTGTGTTAAATAAAAATAACTATGTCCCATAGTTCTGAGCTACCTGTCTTCTTCCAAACAGAAATATCCATATTATTATGACTAAGGACAAGTTCTGTCATTACTTCTGCCCAATGATCTCTCGCAGCTTTTCGCCTCCACCTTAATTGCCACTAAACTTGTCTTTACTTTTGCTGGTTGCCCTTTGGATCCTTGCCCAATGAGAACGACTGTTACGTTAGCTCCTGAATAACTACATTTCTGACCAATGTATGCAATCTTTTTCTCAGCAGGGGTAGGGCTCCTGACATTTGGAAACATCCACTTGTTGTTCCTCTCTTGAAAAAGCCATCAGCTGATCCCAGGGTTCTGACCAACAATCACGCTATCTCCTTGCTGCTGTTTCTAGCAAAAAGCTCAGAGCACATTATTAATTAACATTTTTCACAATAAACAAAAGTTATTCATATCCTTGCCGACTACGATTTTAGACTTGGATTCAATTCCGAAAGAGTATTAGTCTCAGGTATCAGCAACATATGTATACTGCTTGAACAGGGGTGGCACAGCCGCCTTAGTACTATTTATTAGCCCTCTGTGCAACTTTTGATATCGTCTCCCATGCTGTTCTTTTGAGACAGAAAGAGAGAGAAGAAATACTTCATTTAGACAATCAAGTCCATTAAAGTGCCAATGCCATTCTTCTAGACCATTTAAAGAACATCAGCAACAAGGACCTAGTGCTCCAGTGGTTCTCATCTTTTTTTCTAGACCCACTTGCAGGCAATGATCTTACCACCTGTAGGAAGATGGTTCTGTGTATGATATTGCAACAGGTGGTAATACCATGCACAGAGTCCAGGGGTTCCCCAAAAGTGTACAGTGCTCAATGTAAAACCCCAAAGTGCCCTATTAGTGGTAGTGTGGGAGAGCAGCCTTAGGCCTAACACAGAAGAGTGTAAGACATGTATTGCTCAACAGTGTTCAATAATGGACACATGACTCAAGAAGGAGAGCCAGACCAATTTTAGAAAAATATACTTTGTTTATATTTTATTGTAAGACCAAGGTCTTCATAACCAGGTAAGTTCATTTTTAATTAAAAATACTTTTAACTTTCAAAAATCGACACTTGGGGGTCTATTAGGATGGCGGACGGATGGCTGCCGCTGGGCCGGTGGCAGACATCCGTCTGCGATCGCAACCCGGAAAACTGCCGGTCATGGCGGTGATGACCGTGGCGGTGAGAAATTCCGCCCGGCCACTTTTCCGCCGGTAGCAGTCCACACGAATGCCTGGCGGGCAGGGCTGGACTGCTAAAATGGGGCTGGTGCAGGGCCAGTCTCCACCGGCATGATTATGATGCCGGCGGTAGCCAGCCTTTCCGCTGTGGTGGAACCGCCATGGAAAGGCATGCGGAAAATGTCTCCGGGGCCCATTGCGGGCCCCCAATGTGTGGGGGGGTTGTGGGTGCACTGGGCCATGTCTCTGTACCAGGTGGAAGGCACTGTGCAGTGCCTGTCACGCAGTGCAGGGATATGCAGGACATGCTCCTTTAGACATCGCAGCGGTGCTGCTGGCATCTGCAACTGCCGCAATGTTAAAGGCCGCGATTGTACTGCCGCGGTTGGATTTCGACTGCGGAGCATACTAATTGGACCGTCC
The DNA here is from genome assembly GCF_964204655.1 of Triturus cristatus. NCBI lineage: Eukaryota > Metazoa > Chordata > Amphibia > Caudata > Salamandridae > Triturus > Triturus cristatus. The sequence continues at coordinate 353,380,527 of NC_140584.1, forward strand.
GTTATGCCGCGATCCTGGCTGGCGGTCTTTTCCCGCTACCATGGCGGTTGGGGTGATTTTCCAACCGCCATCCTAATAGAGCCCTCAGAAACTTTTCAACACAGTCCAATGTTATCCTATCGGGGAAACAATATTGTAGTTAAACAGATAAGTATTAAACTTACAATCCCAGGATTCGGAGCCAAAAGTCAGCAGGGCCAGGGGTCAGAAGGGGTTCACTAACAGAATATCGATGTAAAAAATATAGTTGTACAAAATATCGATTTTTATATATATGTATATAAAATAAAATATTAAATAATATTATTAATTTAAAAAATAAAGTAGATTTAATATACATTTTAACAAATATCAAAAATAAACTTAATTTAAAAAGTTAAACACGCATTCATAATAATAAATATATATGTATATATATTACATTGTAAAACATTATTAAACTATTAATTTTAATTTATTTTATAATTTTAAAACTATATAAACATTTACAAATATACATATATATATACCAATAACATAACATCTATTAAAAAAACATTCTATTATAAATTAAAACCTTAAACTATTTAAAAATCTTTCTACATAAATTTACCACTCCAGTCAGTGCAATGGTAGGGAAAGTGTTGGATAGCGAAGGGGTTAAAATTACTATTCCCACTCGAATGAGTGCAACAGTAGGGAAAGTGTTGGATAGCGGAGGGGTAAAAAATACTATTCCCACTCCAGTGGGTGCAACAGTAGGGAAAGTGTTGGATAGAGGGATGGTAAAAAATACTATTCCCACTCCAGTGAGTGCAACAGTAGGGAAAGTGTTGGATAGAGGCTGGACAAAATTTACTATTCCCACTCAGTGCAACAGTAGGAAAAGTGTTAGATAGCGGAGGGGTAAAAATTACTATTCCCACTCCAGTGAGTGCAACAATAGGGAAAGTGTTGGATAGCGGAGGGGTAAAATATACTATTTCCACTCCAATAAGTGTAACAGTAGGGAAAGTGTTGGATAGCTGAGGGGTTAAAATTACTATTCCCACTCCAATGAGTGCAGCAGTAGGGAAAGTGTTGGATAGCGGAGGGGTAAAACATACTATTCCCACTCCAGTGAGTGCAATAGTACCGAAAGTGTTGGATAGAGGCATGGTAAAAAATACTATTCCCACTCCAGTGAGTGCAACAGTAGGGAAAGTGTTGGATAGAGGCTGGACAAAATTTACTATTCCCACTCAGTGCAACAGTAGGAAAAGTGTTAGATAGCGGAGGGGTAAAAATTACTATTCCCACTCCAGTGAGTGCAACAATAGGGAAAGTGTTGGATAGCGGAGGGGTAAAATATACTATTTCCACTCCAATAAGTGTAACAGTAGGGAAAGTGTTGGATAGCTGAGGGGTAAAAAATACTATTACCACTCCATGAGTGCAACAGTAGGGAAAGTGTTGGATAGCGGAGGGGTTAAAATTACTATTCCCACTCCAATGAGTGCAACAGTAGGGAAAGTGTTGGATAGCGGAGGGGTAAAAAATACTATTCCCACTCCAGTGAGTGCAACAGTAGGGAAAGTGTTGGATAGAGGCATAGTAAAAAATACTATTCCCACTCCAGTGAGTGCAACAGTAGGGAAAGTGTTGGATAGAGGCTGGACAAAATTTGCTCTTCCCATTCAGTGCAACAGTAGGAAAAGTGTTAGATAGCGGAGGAGTAAAAATTACTATTCCCACTCCAATGAGTGCAACAATAGGGAAAGTGTTGGATAGCGGAGGGGTAAAATATACTATTTCCACTCCAATAAGTGTAACAGTAGGGAAAGTGTTGGATAGCTGAGGGGTAAAAATTACTATTCCCACTCCAGTCAAAAATAAATTACTTGCCATTCTTTACCCCTATAAACCCCACAACTCGCACCTAAAAAAATCACACAATTACCATAATTAATTAGCAATTAATTAATATTAATTACCAACCAATTAATAATTAATTAATAATAGATTACTTCCCATGATTAACACTATAAAATCTCAATTAAATAAATATTAATAAATAAAAAAGCATCATTAATTTTTATAATTAAATTACTTCCCACCGTATTCCCCTATCAACCCACAACCCACAATGGAACTAAAAAACGCAAAATGAATTTAAAATAAAATTTATAACTACTAAAAATGTAACACATACATAAAAAAATAAGCAATTCTTATACAAAAAAATACATCACATACATTTAAAATATATACTAAAATATATAACACTAACTATATTTTTGCAAACGATATTTCTCACCTTAAAATCGATATTCTTGACCATGATATTCTTGCTGTTGATATTTCTGACCCACGATATTCAGAACTCGATATTTCTGTAGTTCGACTTTTCCAACTCGATATTCTGTCTGCACACCATCAGAAAGTATCAAAACTGCACCCCCAGTGGCACAGGGGCGGGAGGTGCAGAGGTCAAAATCAGAGTGTGACCCAATGCTTTCCAATGGAGACCGGGGGTGCATCGAGCCACACTGCTTGCAGGTAAGTAGCTAGGTTGCAGGGACGAACCTTTGGGGGTTAGGTCAAGCACATGTGTGGGCCTCAAAGCAGAACCAAACATACACCACCAGTGGCACAGGGGCGGCCAAGCGCAGGGTGCAAATTCAACATCAGGGGCCCCATGCATTTCAATGGGGATTCTCCTTTTGGCAAAGAGGCTACAGGTGGGGGCCCGGAGGTTGCAGGAGGAAGTCCAATGACAGCAGAGGTAAGTTGGGATGTAGGGGGTCGTAGGGGCACAATCAGTTCAGCTCACCAAGACCGCTTTGGGTGCAGGGGTGCCTTTTGACGTCAGAGTCTTTTTACGGGAGCCGGTTGCGGTCAGAAGGAGCCTCCGGATTCACACTGCAGGCGCTGTCAGGGCAGGAAAGGTTAACTGTTAGAAACTGGATTTCTGGTTGGCTAGGGTATGCACCGAGGCCAGGCAGAACCCACCACTCTAGTCCGGGCAAGGGAGTTACACAGCGAAAATAACCCCTGCTCACCCCCTTGGTAGATTGACAGAGCAGTCAGGCTTACCCCAGAGGCAATGTGTAAAGTGTTTGCGCAACACACTCACACAGCAACGACACACTAGGCACACCACAAAAGAAACTCCACAAAAGGTTCTATAAAAATAGCCTTTGTATTATCCATAAAAACACATTAGAACACAATCACATATTTTACCGTGCCACTAGGCACTTGTCATGACTTTACAGGGATCTGCATAAACCTCTTGGCCAATTGGGCCACTGTCATAAACATTACAGTTAGGGACCAGTAGCTACTGAAAATATTGTACTTAGCACAAAGCGTTAAGCATAAACATAATAACGATCCGTAGCATAGCCCAATATGCATATAATCATCAGTGCACCTTAGTGCACACTTGCAGCAGGGCATATATATAATGAATACATAATGCCCCCATTAGACATATGCAAGTCCCCAATAGAAGCATCATGCCAACAGTAGGCTTATCACCACAGATCTCCTCATCAGTGAAAAATCCATAGTGTGCAGAAAAGGCCGCCACTGTCTCCCCCCTGCGTAGGCTTCTGGGCCATGTGCCCACCTAAGACAGGGAATGCTGGAATTTTGGGTTCGGGGGGCCCCGTCCTGGGCTCACCCGCAACGCCTACAGGAGCGAGTACAAAGGCCTCCAACAGTGTGTCTGAATCAGCAGCTGTCCGTAACCCGGGGGTAACTGCCACCAACACAGGAGAGGGGCCTGGCCACGACTCCAGGCCAACTGGGCCAGCCGAGCACCCTCTCCTCGTAGGCCTGCAATCAGCAGGTCTCTCTCTCCCCAATGGGAGGCAAAGGAATGGCCCAATGCGGCCAGCCCCTATCCCCCGGTGCGGCTGCCTCCTAGCAGTAAACGGGGATGGTGATTCCCCTCCAGACGGCTCTTCACCGGAACACCAAGTGGGGCGGGGACACTCACCCACGAGCCTTAAGCGCCGCCGGCTCGTTCTACGTAGGGAAGCACAGCGCAAAGTCTATGTTGGCTTCGTCCTCCTCTGCCCGATCGTCCACAGTAGAGAGCCCCACCCTCCTAAAACGTGGGTGCTACCTTGGCAACGCGGGAACCCCGGACCAAGGTTTCTTCTTCCAAAGAGGCACAACGGCAGCAGGAGTCTATGCGGCTCTGGCTTTGTCACGGTGCTTGTGCCGTGTGTGGGGGCCCAGCCCCGTTCTGTGTCAGAGGGACTTTGGAGGTTTCCCCACCCACAAGGGAAAACCAAGGCTGCAGCGCTTTGCCTCCTAGATTACGACAACTGCACTGTCGACCCGCGTGGTCAAAGAGCAGAGACCAAAAGTGCTCTTCCCGGGTTTCGGCAGTGAAGCACTCACCACTCGCTTGGTGTAAAAAGATAAAGAGCTCAGCCTGTCTCCCACCTGAAGACACAAACAGGGAGCAGGCGACGTTCTTCTCCAAGACTCCCCAAGGGCACAGCTTGGCACAGACAGGCCATCACACAGGGTCACTCAGCAGAGTGGAAGTCCTTTCATCCACCCAGCCGCAAGCAGGTCAGTCCCCAGTGGTGGTCCTCGTGGCACCCAGCAGTCCTCTCTTTCCAATTCCACGAGTTCAAGAAGTTCCCCTAGACATGGGGTCACAGCCCCAGTACTTATAGCACAAAAAGGCTTTGTTCTGCCCTGGCACAGGACCATGAAGCCAGTTTAAACCAGTTCTGGGGGCACTCTAAAAATATAATCACAGTGCAAAACACTCTCCATTCAATGTGTAAGCCCTAGCTCCAGACACACCACAGGGGGGCAGAGCCATGAATGTGGAAGGCAGGCACAGCCCTATTCAGGTGCAGGTGCTACTCCTCCCACCACTCCAAATGCAGCCCAGGCCTATTCAGCCTAGGGCTGGTCACCCAGGTAGGGCAGGACACACCTCAACCCCCTCAGGGACTGGCTGGAGTGAATGCACATCCCCTCTCCCCCTGTCAGTCAGAACCAGACGGTCAATGGTCAATAGGCAGGCACAGAGACACATAGCACACAGAAATGCCCACTTCTAAAAGTGGCATTTCTAAAATAGTAATAGTAAATCCGCTTTCACCAATAAGCAGGATTTATCACTACTATTCCAAGCATACCAAGCTTGATCACGCTACCCCTCTCATGTCAGGAATTACCATTGAAGCACATATTAGGCAATCCCCAATGCATCCCTATGAGAAGGCAGCCTCGGGCTGTTTGTCACTACCAGGACATGCCACACAGTTAAGGCACATGACCTATCTTTTACCTACACCGCACCCTGCCCATAGGGCTAGTTAGGGTCTACCTTAGGGGTGACTGATATGTAGTTAAAGGGGAGTTGCAGATGTGGCAACCACTTTATATGCCACATCACAGCAGCAGTAAACTGTGCGCGCAGGCCCTGCTGTGGCAGAGCCCTGAGACAGGTTTGAAAGGCTACTTAGGTGGGTGGAGCAAGCAGCGCTGCAAGCCCACCAGTAGCATTTAATTTACAGGCCCTGGGTATATGGGAAACCACTGTACGAGGGACTGACAGGTAAATTAAATATGGCAAACAGGTGTAGACCTAATCTTACCAAGTTTACCATAGAGAGCACATGCACTTTAGCACTGATCAGCAGTGACACAGTTCCCGGAGTCATAAAATCACCAACAACAGGTCAGAAAAATACAGGAGGAAGGCAAAAAGTTCTGGGATGACCCTGCAAAAAGGGCCAAGTCCAACATCTACCAACACCGGACACAAGGTCAAGATCACTGGGGAGATTTCACTGCACAGGTGAGCCACACAGACTCAGGCCAGGGGTGTCAGGTGCAGAGTGGGCAGGAGATGCGGATCTGCCGGAATCCGGAGTCCTTGGAGTAGGTTTCTACAGGACAGGTCCACTGTCCACGGGAGATTGGAGTATTTTTTTAAGGCAGCGGTCCTCCCAGGCTTACATGTTTGCAGAAGCCAGAGACAGGCCAGTAGGGCTGGGGACAAGCCAGTCATCATCTTCAGTCTTCTCTGCCAGGCCGTCTACTTTCTTCTTAGGTTGTCGCAGATCTAGTTAACAGGGTCAGTAGTTTTTCAGGGGGCACCTCTGAGGTGCCCTCTGAGTACATGTTTTAATAAATCTCACACTGGCATCAGTGTAGATTTATTACAAGGAGCTGTTTGGTTCCAAACACTCCTGGGTTCAGTGAAGCAATCATGGTGCTGTGGAACTTAAGTTGTCAAGTTCCCAGCCCATGTACTCTCTGTGTCTTCCCTGGCATTTACAATATTAAGGAATAGACCCTAATACTGTAGGGACATATCTGCTCATGCAGATATGCCCACACCTGGGATATAGTGCACCTTGCCTTAGGGCTGGTAAGGCTTACTAGAGGGGTGACTTACCTATATCTTAGGCAGTGCTTCTTGGCATGGCACACAGGAAGTGTGCCATGTCGACTTGCCAATGTTTTCACCTCACAGACACATGCCAGCTGCAGGGGCAGTGGCATGGTCCTAGTGAGGGGGTCCCTCTCGAGCCTCCAGGCCCTAGGTTACCAGGATACCACTTACTAGGGACTTACAGGAGGGCAAAAGTACCAATTATGGACATGTTTTTAGTGAAATAACACTGGGACTGGGAATCTCCACAGCAGGGAGCCAGTATTCTACAATCAAAGTTGCATCAAAAGCCAGACAAAACGTGTGTGTGTGGGGATACTGCAAGAGAACTCAATTTTCTCACACCACCATGTTGCACTAACTTCAACGAGGTGCTCTGTGGCAGTTTCCATGGATCAGCACTAAGCCCTACTTGGTGCAACCGCTGTATAGCCCCTTTGGAACTCCCTTATTCGTAAATTCAATCTGAAGTGCCATGAAAAGGCAGATGACACCTAGCTCATTCTCCATCCTGAGTGAAATCAATCTTGTCTCCAAGATTTGGGTTAAGGTCTGCATGTGCACAGTTACAAAATACACAAGACTGAAATACAAATTTTCAGTAATTCCTCTGCCTGGTCTGATGCCTATTGGCCTGAGGATTTAGGCCCTGCAGCTGCTCCTATCACATCTGCCTGCAATCTAGGTGTCACTTTTGATTCCCAGTTCCCCTTTATTCCTTTTATCAAAAATCCTGTCTGCACCCTTTTCTTAGACCACTCTCTAGGCATTTGTATTATCTTGCCTCGACTATTACAATTCTCTCTTTAGTAGCCTCCCTGCATATTCATTCGCCCAGTTTTGGCGTTTATATCATGATACAGCCTGCCTTATTCTGGGTCGGAACAAACAAACCCATATCCCATCCCATCGGAAGTCTTTGCAGAGGCTTCCTAGAAACAACAGTATATGTTCAAGTCCCATTATCTTTCTCATTAGCCTCTTCACTCTGATACTTTTACATGAACTCCCTGTTCAAACATGATGACAGGCCTCCAGCTCTTCGCTCCGGCTTTTCTAACGTGCTGGCCGTCCCATGATTTCAATAAATTAGTCTTGGCGACCATGTGTTCTCTGTGATCAGTAAAACACAGAGCTCTCTTTCTGTCAATCTGCACTCCATTAAGTGCTTAACTACATTTCCTACTACTATAATGTAACTTCTGTTCTGTTAACTGCTTCCTTTCAGCACGAGGACTCCTTCCCCTCAGCAAGTCTGCGCATCAGAAATCCCTCTCATTCATTCAACAAAATACCTGTCTTCAAGCTTTAACCCTGTATAATATAATTCACCCTTAAAGGCCCACTGACTTTAAGATGTGTTTTTCATATTGAATATCAATAAATAAATAAGTGTGACCTGGTGCCTTTGTTGTACCTTTGCAAAACAAGCAGCTCGCGCCTGCGGCTTAGGATGTAACTTTTCTCAATGAAACAATTACATTTCGTCACTAGCTTGTCACCAAAACCAACTCAGGCCAACCATATTGAAAATAAGCTGTCCAACAAGCTACATTAAAAAAAATTACAAAAATTTGAAAAATTACAATTAACCAAACAACATACAACTTTAACAAGGATACTCACAATGCAATTTTTTTACCTCCAGAATTTGTCAGAGGTGGCATCCGATGCTATTAACCTTTCGTAATACAGAAGCCTGTGATATTCCATGCAGTGAAAAGCCTGTACAATGTAACACCAATCCTATATTAGAGGGCTATTGCCTTCAAAATATCTATTTTTAGAATAAATGTTACACATTCTTTCTTTGTAATAATAAACAGATGAGCCTAGCTTGTCACCATAACCAACTCAGGCCTACTGTATTGAGCATAGGCTTTCCTACATGACAAAAAGAGCAATAAAGGCACTGCTTTTTCAGTGGAAACCTTCCTTCTGCTCAATCCAAATCTCGTAGAAAGGATTTCCAACATGTGGACGGATCCTAAGCATATCTTGCAGTACTGCTGTTTTTTCTGGTGATCTCATAAGGTCAGGCGACAGCTGCACTGTTAGGCTATACCTAAAAGGTAGTGGAGTTATTTATTAGTGCAAAGAAAAGCAGCGGGACACCATTTCCACTCGGTTACATCTTAGATTGTTTCTTCTGTCTTGTAGGTCACTAAAGCCATGTTTGGAAAGTTTTCATTACAGACAAAAAATGTACACAAAATCTATCCCGGCTATACATTGTGCTTAAACTGTGACTCAGATTTTGGGCTTCGGAAAGTGATAGACACATGTTATTTTCCCCTTGAAGCTTCCACTAGTCCCTACCTCCAGGCCCCCTGGTTAATTTGAGACTCTTCTAAATCCCATTGGTTGGTCCTCCTTTTGGTTCGCTCTCAAAATGGAAAAGTGTTCATCTGGAAAATATCACAGAGTACCTCAATGAACTATCACCTTTCACTGTACTTTGTTGAGCACTGACATTAGCTCCGAAAACTTTGAACAGGTATTTCAACTTTCAAAAACGAGGAATGAATTCCTAAATCTCAGGCATTTAGCAACTTGATGACCTTTTCAAAGGCGTTGACTGGAGCTCTGCTTTTATGGCCCTTAAACTAAAGACTTCCCAAGGAGGGCGATGTCCAATTTCTAAGAGTCAGAATATGAAAGTCAATAAACAGCAATACACTTTATGAAGGGGGAGTTTAAAAAAAAAAAAAAAGTGGTCTCAAGGATGACAGCTGAGGTTTCTGAATTTTGAAGGTTGTTTTTTGAGAGAAATTCTTCACATAAAATAGCATTTGATCAGTTAATCAGGCACAGGAATTGTAATATCCTTTCAGTGAGGGCCATTCGGGAGACACATGCTCCAATGTTTTAAGACAACTATGACAAAACAGGGGCAATGAGGTGTATTAGAATGAGCCGCCACATGGAGCTGCTGACAATCAGTTTTGGAGCCCAACCTACATATGTTGATGATCTCACCAGGCTTTAGATGTCTACACCTTAACCCCTTCGCTGCGGCGCGAATTCCGCCGCAGCGCTGGGGGAGTTTGGGGGGATTGCGGCGCCGCTATGCTCATGACGGAACCACGCCGTCATGAGTCACGGGCGAGCTGTGCTCATGACGGCGTGGTTCCGTCATGACTCCACCCACTGCGCTAATCGCCCGCACAGGCGGGGAATTAGCGCCGCGTGGGAGGAGCGGCCGCCAACGGTAACATCAACATCGGCCCACGCAGGGGCCAGTCCCCTGCACAGACAGACCATGGGAAGCCCACCATTTCCCCCACACATTATCTTGTTTTTAAGGACATCCACGAGCCTCATATATGGTTTTTTCTTGCTGCGCACACCAGTCCACCATCCCTGTACGCCAGACTGACAATGAAGGTGTTGCAGACAGCTTTGAACATGCGTTTTCATGTGTGCTGAGGTGCAAAGCTTGTCCTCCAAGCATGCCATGACAAAAAGGACCCCAGTGATCATTGTCGCCACACATAACAGTTTGAATCTTTCGCTGATCTCTCCGCCATAGTGAACACTCCGGTACGGTTCACTACTGCCATGTTTGACACAGTTTACACATCCAGACTTTTCATACGGATTCCTAGCAAACAGAAAATGAATTCAAAACAGTTATTCTGATATATACAACGAGTTCACATCCCTCCGGGCCCAGCATGAGAAATATACATTATTGTATTGTACTGTAAATATATAGGGGCAGACTTACAATGAAAGTCACTCAGTGTGTGCTGCAAGCCATTTGGCTTCGCCGCACTGAGTCACTTTCAAAGCACAGGGATGCAACATATTTACAACAATATGTCGCATCTCTGTGCTTTCCCCTGCGCTGGCGCACAAACTGCTGCCCTTCGCCGGCGCAGGCCCCCTTGCACCAAGGTGCAAGGATGCCTGCGTCGTGGGGAGATTGCTTTTGTTCAGGAAGGGTTCCCTTACTGCACAGAAACAATTTGAGATGCCGTTTTTCAACTTCTATGTGTGCTGCATTAGCACACATAGAAGTTAGAAAACAACATTGTTTCAAAGATTGTTTATGTGCAGGAAGGGAACCCTTCCTGAACAAAAACAGTAATTATAGGTGATTTCATCTTTCTATGGGTACTGCAGAACACAGCACGCATAGAAACAGGAGAAAAACGTGGAGAAATAAATAAATTTTTCCTCGTTGCCCCTCCCTATCGCATTTCCAGATTTACGATATCTTGTAAATCTGGAAATGTGTCTTGTTCCATGGGTATTGCGTGGGAACACCCACAGCAACACCCATGGAATGCCCCTTTCACGCTAAGTGCTCCATGTAAGGAGGCCATTTTACAAGGACAGGAAAAGTCACGCAGGGTGGCTTTTCCTGTCCTTGTAAATATGGAGCAGTAAAATGAGCCACCGGTACGTCACAAAAAGTGACGCACCGGTGGTGCAAGGGGCTTGTAAATCTGCCCCATAGTGCTTACTATCTTTGCTGATGAGGCGTCGAAGTGCTTTTCTATGTTAACTTTGTCTCTGTCTAGTCCTGTGCATCCACGATAAAGGGCTTGTAAACGTCTGTTGGCAGGAGGAACGAAAGAGGTGCAATGGTGAAAAAGGGGGTTGCTACCACGCACGTCTCTCCCTCGCTACAAATGTGAGGACAAGCCACTACCAAATGATGGTCAGTTATGGCTGCACAGCGATGAACCAAAAATATGGCCTGCACCCTTCAAGCAGCAAGAAACCGTCAGTCATCTCAGAAGTCCGTTCTGCGTGTGGAAATTCCAACATTTCCACCTCCTGACTGTTCACCTAAGGCTTAATTTGTAAAGAAAAAAAAAAGAAAAGTGTGAGACCAAAACCTTCCTTAGAAGCCAGCTGACGAATGCCGGGCTTACCGAACAGCAAGATTTAGGGCCTTATTACCAGTTTGGCGTGCCATAGGACCACCAAACCCATGGTGGCAGTCCGACCACCGCCACACTGCTGGCCCCCCCGCTGTGTTACATGTGTGGCAGTCTGACTGCCACAGGTCCGCTGCGACTGCTGGGGATCCAGGATCCTGCGGCGAGGTGGCCAGGCTGAGTAATTTGCTGATGGTGCCGCTTTTGCTGAGCATATTTAGAGTTGCCTCACCGCCACCCTTTCCACAGCGGTGAGAACCACCATCAAAAGGGTGGCGGTGAGGCAACTAAGGCTGCCGCTCCAGGGCCAGGAGGTGCATGCAGGGGGTCACGTGTTTTGGGCCCCCCTGGAAATGCACCCTGGGTTCACGCACGGTATGGAATCCATCTGCATCTGCTGCACTGCGAGCAAGTCACATTTTTCAATAATTTAACTTACACTACCGAGTAGTCTGTCTCTCTGTCAGACTCTCGTGCCGCAGTGTATTTTTCGCATCGCAATCGCATCACTGAGGAGTGAGTCACAGTCACACTCACACTGTAGTCTGTATCAGATTCTATATTATTCATATATTTATATTGTGTTGATGGCGGCGCCGCAGTGCACTGCGCGCTGCGGAGCCGCCTTAGCCACTTACTTGTTGCTGCTGGGCGGGCCCCGGGCCGGAGGAGGACACTGGTTTGGGCATTTTTTGGGCTGCAATTTGGTTATGATGGGGTAGGGGCTGTGTGGCAACATGCGCAGATTTTGTATTCATTGCCACGCCCCAGCATAACCACCGCAGTGTGCAAAAGGCAGCTCGCTTACCACGACGAGTCAGTGAGTCATCGCGTTCAAGTTGCCCCCCCACGCCCTCCCGCCACCCGAGGCCAGGACCGACAGTCATGGCGCTGTTGAGCTGGGCATCGATCAGTCAGTACTAGTAGTACTGTGGAGTGTCTGGTTGGTACAATTAAGCAGCAGAAGTAGCACCCTTCCAGGCCCTAAGTAAGTTCCTCGACCTTAGTTAAACCAATGCCAATCCTCAATCATGTGATTTTTCAATAGAGGGGGGGGGGGGTGGGAGCTAGCCGCAGTACGGACCTGCCGGGGCTAAGAAGACTCACTTAATAGTACTTAGTGGTCGAAGTGTGTGGGATCGACAAGGCACGGCGTGCCCCTACTTCTTTAATTCCAAGGATTCCGTTCCCCTACTTATTTATTTTGAAAATGCGTCCCAGGACGCAAGCCTATAAGTAAAGCTCGGTGTTCCTTGCGTTTGTGACGGGCGGGGTGGCAGAGAACAGTAACATGACTCTTCCCTCTCTTTCAGTGTAGCAGTTCTGGTCTTACTGAAAACCGTGACTCCAAAACGGGGTTCTCACTCTCTTTCCTCTCCTTTCTTTTATTTGCTTCACTGTGAAATGGATCCAAAAAAGAAAAACACTTTTGCAGGAAATGTCGTATTTTTCTGACATTTTAATTTCAAAGTGCAGCATTGGTAATAAAAGGTTAAAAATATGAAAAATAAGTAAATAAAGTAAGACAGAGTGGTAGCAAACTGGCCAGATTGATTTTATTCTCATCCAAACACATTAGCGCCACTTTTACAGAGTTTGCCAGTGAAGCGCTATTTTTGTTTTCTTGTCTTTGTTTTCCCTGGGCTTGCAACTAGTGCACCAATCCCGGACGTACTACAATGTGTGGATTGGAAAACAAAATGTGTACTGCGGCTCTACTTCCAGGGATGTGGTCTTTTTTTTTTTTTTTTTTTCCAAAACCTTTATTTTGCAAATCAGTGACACAGCTATTCAGCCGACAACCCGGAGGTACGGCAGCTTTAGAAACACAACAGATATGAGTGCCCACATTTCACTGACAGGATATGCAAAGGTTCCATTTTAAATATACACAAATCCAAACCAAAACACAAGCAAGGCGGTAATCACCATAAGCACCAAAAGGGTTCCCATCAGGGGGAGCGAGCCCCGTTTCGTCCAACAGACACAGATTTATAGTAAGGGAAAGGAGGGGAATTCAGGGACTCAAGAGGACAAACACATTCAGCAAAGAGATCTAAGCCGGAAAAAGGGGGCTAAGGGGAGAGCTGCTCCTCGGGCGGGTCCGGGTCTGGGGGCAGGCATATGCCCCCTCTGTACTGGTTCCATCGCCCCCATACAGAGTGCCATTTCCGAGGGCGCCCTCGAGCACAATACACTGTCTTCTCCCTAAACATGCTCCAATCCATGTTCTCCATCCACGCTGTCAATGTAGGTGGCCTATCAGAGCCCCACAGACGTGCGATGTCGCGCTTGGCTACCATATTCCCTAGGGTCACCCATTGGGTCTGTGCCGCGTCGTGGTCAGTAGGACCCCAAACATTCAGGAGACAGCACCGCGCCTCAGGCTGCATGACGATGCCCGTCACCTCCCCCATCACCTCGTGTACTCTCCTCCAAAACTCCATGATCACACCACATTCCCAAATAATATGTAGAAAGGTGCCCACCATACCACAGCCTCTCTTACATAAGCCCTCCTCAGAGAAACCCATATGAACCAGCCTAGGCCCCGTCACGTATACCCTATGGAGTATTTTAAGCTGCACCAGCCGCAGGCGCGCGGGGATCGCGACCTCTTTGGGAGAAGAAACTGCATACTGCCAATCCTCGTCGTCCAGTTCAAGGCCATCCCTGATCCATTGGTCGCGCAACCCTAGAAGAAGATCTGCCCGAACATTAACAAGTTTCTTATAAATGAGCGAGATCGTACTCTCTGGCATATGGCCGTCCAGGATCCGGTCCTCCAACGGAGAGGACTCAGGCACCTTCTCACCTTCTACCAGAACTGACCGCAAGGCGTGGCACACTTGGGCGTAGCGGAAGAACTCCGAGTTCCCTAGCTCATATTCCTTCTGCAGCTCCTCGAATGACTTTATCCTACCCTTAACCAAAAGGTCTCCAACCCTGGATATATCGATCAGGTCCCACTTCGCAAACCCTTTTGTATGCCAAAGCTTTCCAAGAATATCGGAGTCAAACAGAGGGGTGGCAAGGGTAAGCTTACCCTTCCAGCCCAGTGAATCCGTCGCCACCTTCCATATACGCACGGCCACCCTGGTGGGCCCCGTAAGGGTTAAGTCGGACGACTTCGAGTACAAAGCTCTGTGGTAATTGCCCCCACGCAGCAACCAGCGGTCCATGGCGAAGCCAGGGCTCAGCGCCGGACCATACACACCATGGTTAATCACGCTCAACTGGGTGGCCCAGTAATAACGTCGAATGTCTGGAAGCGCGATACCACCGTCGTACCACGGAAGCGTCAACTTAGCAATCGCTATGCGCGGACGCCCTTCCCACAATAGCGCGCGCTGGTGGCTTTCGACCTCATGGAAATAACTGGCCGGGACCAAGTCAAGGGTATTCTGCAGGGCATAGAGGAAACGGGGAAGGGACATCATTTTAAACAGGGCGGCACGGCCAAGGGGGGAAAGCGGCAACCGCCGCCAGCCCGCCACGTCCCGTCGCAGACGTGCCAAGGGAGGGAGCAAGTTCTTCTCGTATCGTAAAATGGGGTCGGTGGAGATATAGATCCCCAAATATAAAAAGCCCTGCCGGGCTATCTGGATCGAGCAGTTGCGCGGGACAGGCGGGACATCCCCACACAGGACATACAAGTAGGACTTCCCCCAATTGATGACAAGACCAGAGTTCCTACCAAAAGAAGTCAAGACGTCACAAACCACTATCAGAGATTTCTTAGGCGAGGCGAGGTATAGCAGAATATCGTCGGCGTAGAGTGAAATACGGTCCTCGTGGTCAGGCGACCAGCGAAGCCCACGTATATCCGGGTGCCATCGTATCAACGCCGCCAACGGCTCAAGGGCAAGGGCGAACAACGGGATGTGGTCTTTTGACCATACTGCTTACGTTTTGTAAGGATATAAGCAATGGATATTGAAATGGGTCCATTCAGGCAAAAGCACTCACTGATTTCTGAATAGTGAGTGTAAAAGCGTTAAGGTAACCATGTTGTTCCTGCTTACATTTCACATGGTTTGCTAAATTTTGCATTCCTTATGAGTGAGGATGTTGTTACTTTTTCTTTGTAGGCCTCATATTGCTCTTGTCTAGTGCATAATTTAAATTGAGCCGCATCCAGGTGTTTATAGCCAACAACAATTGGGTTGTAGTTAAAGGCAGTGTGAGTTTTTCTCAGTGGGGCAGTATGGTGTTCAGTAGGGGAGAGGATGTGGCACTGTGGCCAGAGCTGCTTAATTTGGAACTGGGGAACCAGGTTCAGCCTTAATGACCACTCCACCAGACCACTCTCCTGAGGGAGCACAATCCCATGCTAGAACTTAGAAGGCCTCGCAAGACCTTGGAATCTCTCGCAAGACCATAAAAGCTCTGGTGTCTTAGCACCAGCAGGTGGAACCTAGCGTGGCAAATGTAAGTTAACCTTCAAGGCTTGTCCACCACAAACCATACTGAAGTTCACCTCCAGTCATGCGTTTCTTTGCATTGGAGCGCATAGCCTCTATTGACAGGCTGCAGGCAGGCCATATTCCTGTCCATGCTCACTCACTACTCACCCACACACTGCAGTTCTGGTGTCACGACTCACAAGAGAGACCTAAGTAGGGCAGGCAGATGCCATTAATGCAATCTAGCCTGTGCCTGAATGATTGAATAACTGAATGGAAAGCCTTGGGATGGGAAGGAAATTAATGTATTATTATCTGCATCAGTCTACTGATCAGGTTTACTTTCCAGAATGGTGTTTCCCCCAAATCATAAGTTCACAGACGCCCGGCATCCTGCGGACCTCTCTTCCATCATCCTGTCTCGCTGCTGTGGCAGTCCTGGAATGCCCGCTATCGGGGGATGGCACAGACAGGAAATTAGAACCACTAACTGTGGGTGACACGTGACGGCCTTGGCTCCATTGCCTGACATTTGAGCACTTGCGAGTATTTTTTAGTATAAATCCACATATTTCGGGTCTTGTATGAAAAGATCCGTGAGAGGCCTGTAGAGCAACAGATTGAGGTTCCTGCTTGCACTGCCTTGAAAGACCTTTAGCACAGTTTCCTTGATAGGTATGTAGTATGTGTGTATATATATACATATCTAATGAAAAGCGGGATGTTAAATAAACTGGTTGACTTTTTTTCTACCAGTGAGTTGTTGCACACCCAATGAATGAGCCCATAGTCTTAAAAGCTCTTTAAGCAAGCGGCGTGTCATGTTTTGTGCTTGTAAATTTGTAATGTAATTGTGCCGTGCCTTAATATGTATTACATTTTAGGTGCAAAAACAACTGACAGGAGTAGGTCAGCCTCGCAGTGTCCTCCATTAATTTAATTCGAACTTCAAAGCAATCTATATTGCGCATCACCTGAGCTGCAGCATTTGATTAAAACAGGCAGCCCCGTGGACTCTTCGTGCCACTGGCTTTTTTTAGTGGCTCATGCAGATTTATTTTTCCTAAGAATTGTTTGCTTTAATTTATGGCGGAGGCCAGCAGAGCTGCTGCAGTATGTGTCTACTTAAGGAAATACCTGGGGCTTAATGAAGTTTATTTATGCCTCTACTTTCTTCACTTCATTATTACTACCAGCCGCAGAAGCATGGTAGCAAGAGGGAGGTGAGGTGAAGAATAACTTTGACGAGGAAAGGGTAGGCAGCAGAAACAGAGGTAAAGAGGGGTGAACTCTGAGCCGTAAGGTCAGATACCACGAGAGAGATGACAGAGCAATAGTTAAAAATCTGTTAAAAATGGTATTGTCCTTTCCAGAAATCGGCTCATAAAGCACTGGAATTGTCCCTTTTCAATGCATTAGCGATTTTAGCTAATTTATTGCAAAATTGTGCTTTAAATGCACTTTTGGTTTATTCTTTTTCAAAATGTTCACAGGGCAGGGGAACCTCCTCTCAAAACCTTTCTATGAGGAAGGCTCCCTTGCTGAAATTCAGATCGATTGGGTATAACATCTAACTTTTAGCAGTGCCAGTTGAGGATGTGGGTGGAGCTAATAGAGTGTGTGGAGCCAGTGGAGGAAATGGGTGGGGCCGAAAAACGTAGGTGTGGCCTCCCAAAAACATTTGGAGCACCTGCACTTCATATTTTACAAATTAAGCACTGCCCTGCAGGAACGTGCTGCAGCAGTGTCACGGTGGTGCCTGTCTGAGGCTCTCCAATGAGCCTTAGACAGGCACCGATGTGACACCGCCGCAGCTCTGCCCGACAAGGATTACTATCATAATCCGGTGGGCGGTTGCTCGAACAGCTTGGCGGACCTCCTGTGGCGCGCTGCCGTGGCGGGCCGCAGGAGGACCAGCAAACTCATAATAAGGCCGTTAGTTTTAAGTGCATGACTTACTTCCACCACCCTACACTTTTTATCTCTTTATCTTACTCTTGCATGTTCTATTTATATCCTTTCTTTGGCCCTCTGTCACTGTTTTCCTATCTTTCTACCTTTTCTGCCTCTCTCTTTCTGGGTCAAAGTCTGATAATCAAAGTAATTCCCAGCCTAAATATCCAGAGCCCACCAGTTGAGAACAATGATACAAATTAAGCGCTGCGTCTACTATTCCACATCGAATTCAGCTACTTTCGGCCAAGGCGTAACTTCCGCTCGCCTGGTATTGACTGAACCCCAGCGCACGCGCCAGCAGGCCCGACTCAGACGGAAGGCTCCCGATTTTTGAAGCAAAAAGTGGCTTTACTTTAGATGTCTCTCGCGGCCTCGCCTACGGTTGACTCTGCAACAAGCACCTCACACAGGGGTAGTAAGCGCTATATAAATATGGGGAATGGGGAAAATACGTGAATGCCCAAATGATTTCTGTACTGTGCCTGGACACATCCTCAACTTCAACTTATCTGCATTGAATTTGCTCTTGAAATATACTCGTCTCTGCCATCGTGGGATTGATTGACTAAAAACAACAGACACATTAAATAACAAAGGTAAGAGATAATGAGAAAATCAGATACAGATACAAGATGATTCAGATACAAGCAAGTGAGAAAATCTTAACCATTTTACAAGTGTTGGAAAAAGATTACACGTACCTCATACATTCCAACACCCGGGGAGTGCTGCAAATTCCTTATAACATGACGCTCGCTGCACATGGAAAGAGACAACAACACGTGAGAGATCGCCCGGGGAGAGCTCGCCTGCGGTTCAGAGTGTCGAGCGACCCAGAGACGCATCAAGCGAACCCAAATTCAGCCGTCTTTGGGCAGAAAGACAAATTCAGAGGTTTGGTGAAAAAATGCTCTAATGTGAAAATGCCGTGCAGGAAACGAAGACAATGCAAGTTTTCTGTGGCACACTTTAACTTGGGCAGTAAGGGTGAAAGAAATCTAGCAAAATGTCTAGCAAAATGTCAGTGGCTGTAAAATGGGTGTGGGCTTTTTATCCTGTCACGCGGCGACACACACACACTCACCGGGTGAGACTGAGACAGAAAAAAGGCCGGGTACTAAGTCTCTCCCATTAGCAAATCAGATATATTAAAGGGTGCCGACATTTCCAAAGTGGACACATTTTGAACCTGTAAAGACAAGGTATGGAAAACTGCATACATTTGTGCTTGCTGCAGGCAATGTTTATTGTAATATCAGGGAAAAGAAACAGTAAAAACCGGCCCAACAAACCATAAAACAGGCCAACAAACAACCAAGAAAAAGGACCACACACTGCCCTGTCAGACCAACCCTCTGGCACTGCCAGATAGCCCTGTAGGCGAGTCCGACTCAGCGCTGCTGGGGAAAATAATTTCAGCAAGTGTACTAATAAACACAGATTCACACATTTACAACTAATCAGTGGGTAGCTAGCCCATGTGCCACCGTGGTGGTCACGTAGCTAGCCCATGTGCCGCCCTTGGTGGTCTCAGAAAGAGGGGGGGGGGGTGTTGTTGCTGGCAGTTTCTGACTGCATGCTACACCACTGTAACTAATGTGCAACATTTTGGGGCATATTTACAAGGGCTTTATCTCTGCTTTTTTGGCTTACAAAAGCCAAAATAGCAGAGATAAAACCAGCGCCCTATTTACAAGAGGGTGCTAGCATGCTTAGTCGCATGTTCGCACCCATTTTCCCAACGCCTCCCTTTGCATCTCCAATGAGATGCAAAGTGGGCTTTACTGGGCGTACCCCGGATGGACTACCTTGCAAATATCGCGGATGTTTACATCCTGATATTTACGAGGCAACCCACATGATTTTAGCTGATGTTAGATTTTCTAACGTCTCCTAAAATCCTGATTTAGCCATCCCTAACATAGGGGGTGGATTATGCTGATACGACCCTGTGGGTCGTATCAGCAAGGTTATCGCCGTTTTGCAGGGACCATCGCTGGAAAACCAGCGATGTTCCCTGCAAAACGGTGATAACCTCGCTATCTCTGGAATTTTTATCGCCCTGGAGAAACGCGTTGTTAATAACGCGCTACCAGGGCGATAAATTCCAGAGATAGCCTGCGATACTATTATTATCGCTAAGCGATATTTATCGCTGGCCGTTGATAATATGCCCCGTGATTACCACAGTAGGGATTAACTGGCTTGAGAAAACACACATCTATCCCTCACAGATTCCATCCTAATTATGATCATATTACCTCACTGCATGGATTTCATCCTTTGTATTCTGGCTATGGTATACACCTTCATGTAAAACTACTGCACACAGCAGGCATAACCCATGCATGCAGAGCCTCATCATTGTTAAGGGAGGGAGTAGACGCCATGACAAACTTGTGGCTTCAATGGTCACAAATCATGGCTCCTTCCCACACTGAACAATGGTGAGAAATAGCTCTTTACAGCTGACCCATCTGCAAGATATATGGCTATATTAAAATATATGCCAATTAAACATTTCTCATTGACAACTACTTCTAAACGCAGAGAAAATATTGACAGTAAAAGAAGTGTTCATTTGTAAACTTTCTCTTACATTAATAGCCAGAGAGTTGCATGATTACTGTTGAAATTGTGGTTCTATAAAAGGGTTTTCTTTCTGGGATTTTTTTCTACATATTTAACAAATATATCTACAACCTCAGTTTTTCCCCTGTGCAATCCTGGGGGGTAATTGTGCACCCAAGTTGTGACCTTCTGCAGCCCGCCTCTTTATGGAAAATAAAAGTCTATTAATCACAAGAGGCTGCAGTGCGTTCAGTAAAATTAATAACAATATTCCCATACTGCAGAATTCAGGAGCTATAATATGCAAATAAAAAAACCTTTTTAAAATTAAATGTTATTCCTATAAAATGGTTTAATAACAGCTGACATGAATTTCATGAACTCTTCTAAATTCTGCAAATCACTATAATTGAAGCCGATTAACCTGGTTAAGGAGCAGCTTCTTATCCCTAACCAGGGAATGGAGGGTTTGAAGAATAGACTGCATTCGTCCATACAAGTTGTACAACAGCAAAGAGTGTGATCAATAGTCTCATATTTGTAGTTGCAGATTCTAAATTAATCTGACGTTGTGGCATCTATCTTTGCAACACCTCAGCTGAACAAATGACCACAATCTTAGTCTTCTTACACATGTGATCCTATACAATAGGGATATCTGAGCTAAAATATTATGTTGCAGTTTATTTTCTGTGTTACATTGAGCGGTACGCCTCTGTTACGTCAGAGAATAAGGAGACACACACAGGAACTCAGTAGTTAGTTTCTATATTAACCATACAAATGTGACTCCACTACTATTTATTCAACAGCCTACATCACAGATTAAACCAGACATCACAGGTGTGGGGTAGTCCCTGGCACGCCTCTGGCCAGAACATGCCATAATAAGGACTCTACATTCCTCCAAAAATAAAAAATAAACAAAATCCATAACAACACACTACCAAGAACCTGACAAAATTGATTCGCCCAAACCCCTCACTACTTGACATTGTCCGGATACTTTGTGGAAGGCACAGGATAAGGCAGCAGATGATTTTGGGGGTGAGCTCTCTCATTCTGAATCAGTTGTAAAGCCTGTGGCTGTGTAGCATCTGATAAACTGGGCTCCATAATCCCTTCTGCCATCTGACTGGGCTCCCTCGGTTCAATCCTTCCACTTGGAACATGATCCTGGTCCCCTTCTCTGTCATCAACTAGTCCACATTTCTCTGACTGCAAAGACTCAGTGTTCTCATCAGAGGTCCTGGCCCCACAAGCCTTTTGACCAGAGATACGTTACAGGCAACCAGCTCATGGCCGAGCCAGGCAGCCACCTTTTACCTTGAAGATCCTCCATGGATCGGGCTCAAAAGGAAGGCGGAACTTACTCCCAGGGTTGCAGTCCTGGACAAGTACCAAATACCCAATTTGCAAGCGGAACACCTTGGTTCGTCAGTCAGTATAAGGAAGGCTGTAGAAATCTAAAACATATCAAAGAAATGAGGGCAGGATCATCCTTCTCAGGTACATCCTGCAGCTCAACTTTGCCCGGGGCACTGGAGAGCAGCCCTTCTGCTGCGGGTTGTCATCGGGGGGGGGGGGGGGGGGAGGGTTTTAATGCAACAGTAAAGCCAGTTACACCTTTTCAACTGCTGGCCCTAATGAGCAAAATGCTGCCCCTAATTGGGTTGGATTTGTGCCATTTTGGGACATACTTTTTCATAATAGGCATAACTACAGAAGCAGGTAGGCAGGGTTGGGGTCGAGGGAGCATAATGGATCTGGGTAGATGGTCGTCCGATTGTTTTCAGAGGTATGTTGGGGGAAGGGCTTGTTAAGGTTTGTTCAGGTTATCAACTTTTGTTTTTGTTACAGGTTCTGTTCCCGGGCCTCAGGCTGCAAGTCTGAAGATATGGATTGTGGCACTATCCTTTGTTAAGTGGGCAGAGTGTCACACGAGGTCCAGAAGTCATGGGGCATATTTGGGTTTCAATAGTGCTTTGTATTCCATCATTTGGTACAGAAAGGAAAGAATGAGATGGAGGGAGCACCTTCCCTGTATAAATAGACTTATGGTAGTGGGTAACTCTCCTGACATACTCCTGATACACCGAGGTGAGAACGATGTAGTGCTTCAAAAAGGTTTGGCATTGATAAAATCCACGAAGGAGGATTTGAAGGAGATTCATAGGTTGTGGGCCGGTTGCCATGTGCTTTGGACTGAATTTATACCCAGATATGTATGGTGCGGGCTGTCATAGACAGAGCCAGGAGGGAGCTGAACCAAAAAATGCACTCTTTTTGTAGGGACATCGGCTTGGGCAGAGTAGCATTCAGAGCTCCATCATGAGGACGTGGACGTTTTTAGAGGGGAAGGGATTAATTTGTCCTTCATGGTCATGGAGTTGTACGTGTTGCAGTGAAAGTTGGTGTTGGCCAAGGTGCTTAACATCAGTTAGTTGGTTTACTCTATCTTTAAAGGCCAGGAAGAGGGCAGGTGGGGGGCAGAAAGCTTCGGGCACAAGCCTTTTCAGAGTGGCAGTTGGCAGAGAAGTTGCCAGGGTTCACCGAAGGTTATTTTGGTAGTCAGTGGCAGTTCAGGCTGAAAGGGAGCGGGTAGGCAAGTTCATGCCTGGATGAGCTAGGGAATTTAAGGTTAGGTAGGAAGTTTAATGGGTTAAGAGGGTAATAGATGTAGGAAAGAAGGGAAGGGTTTTAGAGGTCTCGGTTGCAATTGACCAGCTCTGGTGCAAGTACAATATTGCTGAATGTGTTGTTGTGGGGGGAGGGATATTTTAGGGGTGATTAATTTTGTAATAGGAGGTTGTAGGTTTGTACGGCAAAGGCCAAGGGTGTTTTGTGATGTGCTCCTGTTTCAATAAAGCAGCCTTTTTCACACAAACCTGGTGTCAGTGGTCTGTACTGCTCCCTCTTCCCCAATGTGGCCCCCGCTCTAGAGTCTGCCGTGAGTTACCCATAATCGCACCCTTCTGATTGCGCTGCAGGGCGCTCGTTCCTGCCTACTGCATGGCTCGGCGGTCTCAAAGAAATGGGTTTCGGCATTCTAGTCTGTTGATCTTTTAATTCTGCTGCATGTGTCTTCATTTCAATTAAGAGAGTAGAGGGAAGGGTCTGCGTGTTTTGGTCAGATCACGGACCCCCGAGTATTGAATGCAGGCATGATCAGCATCTCCATACTCAGGAATGCCTGTCGTTGCAGCTCTTGTATTCATTGTGTGTTAATCTCCTCCGATTCTGCCCATAAGTCCCTGGAAAGTCCTCCTTGAGGGCATTTGAAATTACATAGTGGCCATCTTGCTCCACCTGCAACGATTTCAGTCTTTTCTATCCATCTGAGGATTACATTTTGACACCCCCCTCCCCATCTCCTCTGAGCTTCACAACTTGGTTCCTGAAACCCAGCTGCCATTACAGTCTCATACGCAAACACAGTGCATTGTGGAAGTCAGGGAGAAACTATTCATGGTGACAAAGGTAACATGTTCCACCCAGGCCTGACACCTATGAATGGGCTCTGCTGCAGCTCCGGCCTCTCCCTCTCTCCAGCCCATCAGCCAGTCACACTGCCTAGCTGGGCTTGACTCTCAGATTAATCACCTCCAGGCTGCTAGACTTCAGACAGAGTAGCTAGCATAAAGCATAGAGTCTGGTGAGCTCAAGAAATCTGATCCTCAGTCACCTTCATGGGTTCCACCGGATAGTTTACGAATTTTAAATGTGGTGAAGTACAGGCCTGTATGTAGAGAGGAAGGGTGTGAGAGAGAGTATGCGAAAAACTGGAAAGTACAGACTAGAATAAGTGTAACTCAAATTGATTTTGTCATGACGTTAAACTAAAGTAGTGAAACAATGTGTCTGCTGGTTGTTTCAGTGTGCCAGTAAAGCATCAAGCGATACAGAGGCAGGATACCTGCATAACCAAGATGATCTGTGTCCAGTTAAATGCTTCAACGTTCTTCAGTAGCCTGGAGGGAGGATGTGCACCCATGAAGAACTCAGGAGCAATAAAGGAGGGGGGCTTGGGGGTGGTACAAAAGCCTGAAGCATAGCTGTCAGCTAACTTATAAGGGTAACTTTCAAGTGCCATTTTAGCCAACAGCACTATGCAGCCTCCTTTGACTTCTAACTTTACTTGCAAGTCACAGCATGGGTAACATGGGTCACTTTACCGCTATAATGATGGGAGGTTTTGCAGCAGGTGCCAAGGGAGGAGTGGATCTGGACAGCTGTGACGTAGGGATGCTGCAAGCACCCAAAGGGAGTGAGTACTGCTGCATCCAAAGAGAGTGACGTGTCAGAGTAGAGTGAAGGAACGGTGGGTGTGTTACCAGCTCCTGAATCATCGCTGTCAGGCAAGTCACAAGAGTACCTTTGTGCAAGTACTGTTTCACCACCAGCACTAAGCATCTAAGCGTCTTGGAAAGTGTAGTTTCACGTTATAAGTCACATCATGCTTAGTAATATTGGCTTGGAAACAGTATTGCTGTTGGAGCCCAAACAGAGGGGGTTCTGTACAACTATTGTTGCAGGGAATGCTGCAAACACTCAAAAGGAGTGAGCGCTGCCAAATCCTGAAATAACAGTAGATTTAAATAAAAGGGTGGAAGCGCTGCCGGAACATAGAGTAAGTGAGTGCAGTAGCAGCAAAAGGGAGTGAAAGGTGGGAATTTCTACAGATCCTGGAGGAAGCATTACATTAGTAGAAGGGTTTGGAGAGAATATTGAAGCAGCTCTTCTTGCTGCTAGCATAGTTGCCTAGTTTCCCAGGTCAATGCATGACTAGTTAGGCCAGAATTGCTATTTCTTAGAATTCTGGGACTTGTTGTCTTCTTTAACTCAAGATAAACCCAGGACTACAAGTCCCATAATTGTAAGAACAAATGGGACTGGACTAACTGGTCACTCAGGGACCTGGGAAACCTGGCAGCTATGTGCTAGCAGGAGTGCTGCAGCTGGAGCCTGAATGTGGGGGGCATCCACAAGGACAGGGAGTGCCACAGGAACCTGGAGCAAAGGAAGCAGGGTTGCAGAAGCATGGAGGGACTGGGCCCTGCAGGTGCTTAGAGCCATAGGATACTGAACACGGCATAAGATGGCTTTCCGATGCAGGTTGGGGAAGAGGTTGCTGTATCAATTTGATGAAGTCTAGCTGGTTTGGAGTGCTGAAAAGGGGAAAGGCTGCTTTTAGTGCATTACTGCTGTATAGTTACACAGCAAAAGAGCTCTCCGGGTTCCTGTGTGAGTAGGGTTGCCACCTGGCCAGATGTTTTTACCGCATGATCAGTATTTTAATATCCCACCAGTGCAAACCTATGAAAATAACTCAAAGTCTGCATTTTTTTCCCTTACCGGTACCTACTTTAAACAGTGAACATAATTATTATAATAGGAAAGCGCTTTGAAATGTGTTCTGGAGTTGCCTTATTGACCCTGGACTGACTAAACAGAGGCAAAAAGGTCAGATTTTATATAAGGATCTAGGGGAGTGGATGTAGCCTTACCGCTCGAGTTGCCATCTTGGAACTGAGGAACCGAGTTCGAGCCTCGGCGTTGGCTCAGCATCCTGTGATTCTGGGCAAATCACTTAATCTCCCCATGCCTCCCAAAGTATGAATGTGTCCTTGTGCAACGTAACTGGTGCTCAAGTAAAAGCGCTCCAATACCTTCGGGTCGGGTTCGTGCTATATTGATGAATGTCTGTTTAAAGTTCTTCTGATCGACCGAGAGCAGTGTGAATATCCTAAGGCCATATTATCAAGGAACAGCGATAACATTATCGCCGCTTTAGCGGCAGGAAACTGTCGCTAAAGCGGCGATAATGGGCTTGATAATATGCCCTGGAGAATTCCCATAAAAGCCCAGGTTCACACCAGAAACTGGGCTTCTATTGGAATTCTCAAGGGCATATTATCAAGCCCATTATCGCCGCTTTAGCGGCAGGAAATAAAGCGGCGATAATGTTATCGCCGTTCCTTGATAATATGGCCCTTTGTTGCTCCTCAATGGATCTGGCCAACAACTTTTAATGCAGGCTGTTAAGGACATTCGGCTTTCTAATGAAAGCAAAACAAATATAAAAGAAAACCATGAAGGTTTATTAAAGGTTGAAATCATTCCAGATGACAAAATAAATTGTTGAAACCAATCAATTAGTCATTTAAATCAAGAAATAACACGAAGCTCCAATAATAAAATGCAGGAAATGAACAGAACTAGCTGTAGTTCATTCAGTTCTAATAAATAAATCAAAGTCAGAGGTCAGACAGACCGACGTGGTGCCGCCTCCTAAAATACAAGCAGAATAAGCCCCAACACCCACAAGAAGTGTGTTCTGAGCTCACATTCTCAACATTATCCCACAGAGTCACATAATGCAGGTCAGATCCCGGGTGCCTCTAAGGCACCTAAATTCTTAATACAAATGCCACTACTTAATTTACAATGGCAAGTTCTCATGAAGAGTAACACAGTGTTCCCAGTAGGTGAGACCTTGAAGCAACTCACTCTCAGTGGAACATTGTGCTGCAGAGTGTTTAGCGAAAAAAACACCATTCTGTTCCTGCAAAAGTGACATTATGTTCCAAAACACTGTTTATAAAGCTGCTTGTGCTTGAATAGCCTTGCATGCTGGGTGAAGCAGAAGTGAAAACAAATGACTGTATACTGACCTTGCAGTAGCTCGGTTTGTGGCTGACTGGGGTGGGACTGCGCCACCTAGCATTCCTCTGTGTGGGCGAGGAGGGGCTGCCCGCACAACCAAATCATGACTTAAAAGCGCTGCGCTTCCCCCGCGGCACGTGGCCTCTCAGTGACTCTGTTTGTGGCTGACTGGAGTGGGGGCTACGTCTCCCAGCATTCCTCTTTGCGAGGAGGAGGGGCTGTCCGCAAGTAGGAAGCTGGCTCTCTATATACTATACCAAAATGAGGTATAGTGTGCACAGAGTCTAGTACAACCGCAAAGGTAGGCAGAGGTAAAAGTAGATAGCACCTTACTCTCTATTTGTGTTAGTGTGGGCGAGCAGTAAGGCTTTATCGGAGGGTAGTGTTAAGCATTTGTTGTACACACTCAATCAGCAAATAAAATCACACACTCAAAGATTGAACTCAGACCAAATTGATTTGTAAAAAAATATTATTTAGTTGTATTTGAACCAAGCAAGCCTGGCACAGGTACGTGTATATGATAATTTTCAAGGCATGTTGAACAATACAATCAAGCTGAATGAAAATGACTTTGTTACAGGTTTGTAAAGCAATCAGTACAGTAGAAATTATTGTTAGATTACTTTTGATTACTGTACAGATTACTTTATGGATTACTTTTCCTACTCAGTGTGATATGCCTAGATATCACACTGGGACATTTCCTATAGAAAAGGTAAGTAAAGCAGTTTTTAGTTATTTACAGTTTTTCAATGTTTCATACAAAACCAACTCCACACTGAACATTTTTCAAGGAAAAACAGTTATTGTGTTCCTTTGGAGAGAAATGAAGTTGTCAGTTAACAGGTAAGTACTTTTTGTGGGAGTTGGTATTCTAGGGTTAGAACCAGGGTTCCCCCAGGGTCAAGGATGCACTCTCAAAGCACCCTCAGCGGCACTAGGGCGGCCGGGTGCAGAGTGCCGAGCCCCAATGTTATCCAATGGGGGATAGGGGGCCTTCGGTTGATGGCTGCTCATGAGCAGGCCACAAGGTTGTGGGAGCAAAGCTCCTTGTGTGAGGCTCAGGGTGAAGGGGGATCCGAATTAGCACTCAAAGTACACCCGCAGCGGCACAGGGGCGGCTCCAATAATAAAATGCAGGAAATGAACAGAACTAGCTGTAGTTCATTCAGTTCTAATAAATAAATCAAAGTCAGAGGTCAGACAGACCGACGTGGTGCCGCCTCCTACAATACAAGCAGAATAAGCCCCAACACCCACAAGAAGTGTGTTCTGAGCTCACATTCTCAACATTGTCCCACAGATTCACATAATGCAGGTCAGATCCCGGGTGCCTCTAAGGCACCTAAATTCTTAATACAAATGCCACTACTTAATTTACAATGGCAAGTTCTCATGAAGAGTAACACAGTGTTCCCAATAGGTGAGACCTTGAAGCAACTCACTCTCAGTGGAACATTGTGCTGCAGAGTGTTTAGCGAAAGAAACATCATTCTGTTGCTGCAAAAGTGACATTATGTTCCAAAACACTGTTTATAAAGTTGCTTGTGCTTGAATGGCCTTGCATGCTGGGTGAAACAGAAGTGAAAACAAATGACTGTATACTGACCTTGCAGTAGCTCGGTTTGTGGCTGACTGGGGTGGGACTGCGCCACCTAGCATTCCTCTGTGTGGGCGAGGAGGGGCTGTCCGCACAACCAAATCATGACTTAAAAGCGCTGTGCTTCCCCCGCGGCACGTGGCCTCTCAGTGACTTTGTTTGTGGCTGACTGGAGCACCCAAGAGCAGTGTGAATATCCTAAGGCCATATTATCAAGGAACAGCGATAACATTATCACCGCTTTAGCGTCAGGAAACTGCTGCTAAAGCGGCAATAATGGGCTTGATAATATGCCCTTGTGAATTCCCATAGAAGCCCATGTTGACACCAGAACCTGGGCTTCTATGGGAATTCACAAGGGCATATTATCAAGCCCATTATCGCCGCTTTAGCGGCAGGAAATAAAGCGGCGATAATGTTATCGCCGTTCCTTGATAATATGGCCCTTTGTTGCTCCTCAATGGATCTGGCCAACAAATTATAATGCAGGCTGTAAAGGGCATTCGGCTTTCTAATGAAAGCAAAACAAATATAAAAGAAAACCATGAAGGTTTATTAAAGGTTGAAATCATTCCAGATGACAAAATTGTTGAAACCAATCAATTAGTCATTTAAATCAAGAAATAACACGAAGCTCCAATAATAAAATGCAGGAAATGAACAGAACTAGCTGTAGTTCATTCAGTTCTAATAAATAAATCAAAGTCAGAGGTCAGACAGACCGACGTGGTGCCGCCTCCTAAAATACAAGCAGAATAAGCCCCAACACCCACAAGAAGTGTGTTCTGAGCTCACATTCTCAACATTATCCCACAGAGTCACATAATGCAGGTCAGATCCCGGGTGCCTCTAAGGCACCTAAATTCTTAATACAAATGCCACTACTTAATTTACAATGGCAAGTTCTCATGAAGAGTAACACAGTGTTCCCAATAGGTGAGACCTTGAAGCAACTCACTCTCAGTGGAACATTGTGCTGCAGAGTGTTTAGCGAAAAAAACACCATTCTGTTCCTGCAAAAGTGACATTATGTTCCAAAACACTGTTTATAAAGTTGCTTGTGCTTGAATAGCCTTGCATGCTGGGTGAAACAGAAGTGAAAACAAATGACTGTTTACTGACCTTGCAGTACCTCGGTTTGTGGCTGACTGGGATGGGACTGCGCCACCTAGCATTCCTCTGTGTGGGCGAGGAGGCGCTGTCCGCACAACCAAATCATGACTTAAAAGCGCAGCGCTTCCACCACGGCGCGTGGCCTCTCAATGACTCTGTTTGTGACTGACTGGGGTGGGGGCTACGTCTCCCAGCATTCCTCTTTGCGAGGAGGGGCTGTCCGCAAGTAGGAAGCTGGCTCTCTATATACTATACCAAAATGAGGTATAGTGTGCACAGAGTCTAGTACAACCCCAAAGGTAGGAAGAGGTAAAAGTAGATAGCACCCTACTCTCTATTTGTGGTAGTGTGGGCGAGCAGTAAGGCTTTATCAGAAGGAAGTGTTAAGCATTTGTTGTGCACACTCAATCAGCAAATAAAATCACACACTCAAAGACTGAACTCAGACCTAATTGATTTGTAAAAAAATATTATTTCGTTGTATTTATTTCCTAGAACCAAGCAAGCCTGGCACAGGTACGTGTATATGATCATTTTCAAGGCATGTTGTACAATACAATCAAGCTGAATGAAAATGACTTTGTTACAGGTTTGTAATGCAATCAGTACAGTGGACATTACTGTTAGATTACTTTTGATTACTGTACAGATTACTTTATGGATTACTTTTCCTACTCAGTGTGACATGCCTAGATATCACACTGGGACATTTCCTAGAGAAAAGGTAAGTAAAGCAGTTTTTAGTTATTTGCAGTTTTTCAATGTTTCATACAGAACCAACTCCACACTGAACATTTTTACAGGAAAAACAGTTATTGTGTTCCTTTGGAGAGAAATGAAGTTGTCAGTTAACAGGTAAGTACTTTGTTGTGGGAGTTGGTATTCTAGGGTTAGAACCAGGGTTCCCCCAGGGTCAAGGATGCATTCTCAAAGCACCCTCAGCGGCCCTAGGGCGGCCGGGTGCAGAGTGCCAAGGCCCAATGTTATCCAATGGGGGATAGGGGGCCTTCGGTTGATGGCTGCTCATGAGCAGGCCACAAGGTTGTGGGAGCAAAGCTCCTGGTGTTAGGCTCAGGGTGAAGGGGGATCAGAGTTAGCACTCAAAGTACACCCACAGAGGCACAGGGACAGCTGGGTGCAGGCTGCTGTTTTGGTGTCGAGTTCCCTGTTGTTTTTAATAGGGATTCTCCGGTTGCAACAAAGACTGCAGGCTCAGGGACGAAGATCTTCTGCAGGTGACCACTGGTTGGAGAGGTATGTTGGGATGCCTGGGGATGCTGGGACACCACCGGTTCGGCCGCCCAAGGCCATGGGGCATTGGGTGCAGGGGTGTCTTTAGGCTTCTGGTTTTCTTACCAGCTCCGGTCGCGGATCCTCCCGAAAGAGGCTTCAGGCTTCGCTTGGAGATTCGAGGCAGGTCAGAGATCACCAGATCTCAGTTCAGGATTGTGTGGGAGTCCTCCTCGTTGTGTTGGGCACTCGAACTCTGGCCGTAGGCGAATGTTGCAGAGTGGTGCAGACACTGATTTGGCCAGAGGCAAAATCTGTGGGTTTGGAAATCCAATGCACATGGGAGAAAAAGTATTTTCTTGTGGAAGGCAGGGCAGGTCCTTGGGGTTCTTGAGATTACTGGCTGCAGGACACACCAGGATATCGCTAAAGCAGGTTCGAGGTGGGGACAGCCCAGCAGGGCTGGGGCCAAGCCAGTAGGCATCCTCCCCTTCTTAGTTACAGCACGGCTCTTCGGTCCTTCTTCTTCTTTTCTTCTTGGTTGATTCTTTTCTGAGGAGGCAAGGTTCCGGGTTGCCCCTAAACACTAGATTTAGGGGCGTTACAGGTAGGTAAAGGTTTGGACCAATGGGTTCCTTCCTTGGGGTGGGTACACTCCCTATTATGAAAAGTTAGAACATTGATGTAAACTCACTTTACACTTCCATACCCCATGATAAAGGCATTGAGGCAATCGAGTCATTTCTGATGACCACAGACAAACCAGAGAATCTCAAAGTATTTCTGATGGAACTCATGCATTTCACCCTTTATCACAGTTACTTCGAATGGGCAGGAACATTTTACATTCAATGCTCCGGAACTTCCATGGGCAATTGTGCCGCCCCAACATACGCGAACCTCTTTATGCACCGTTTTGAAATAGACAACATACTTTGCAAACACGAGTGGACCCAACATCTTACCCTTTATAAAAGATACATTGATGACATCTTTATCTTATGGAATGGCTCAATTGATCATCTGGAATCATTAATCGAATCACTTAATACAGTTGACCAACGAATTCAATTCACTCATTGTATAAACAAAGAATCGATAACATTCCTGGATACCAAGGTAACATTATACCAAGGAAACCTCACCACTGAGGTTTACACTAAACCTACTGACCGCAATAATCTCCTGCACTTTCACAGTTTCCACCAACCATCTCTCAAGAATCATTTGCCCTACTCACAACTACTACGATTGAAAAGAATCTCAAGTACCAATGAATTGTTTGAATCAAGCAAATCCGCTTGCATTTCCAAATTTGAACAACGAAAATATCCTACCAAAGTTCTTGACAGCGCCATATTGAAGTCTAACAAATCTACCCGACAGATGCTTCTTTCACCCAAACCACCAAAAACTTCTGATCAACGAATGACATTTGTGTCAAAATTTTCCACACAAAGTTTCAACATAAAAAAAACCATCCTCAGGTATTGGCCTATGTTAAGCATGGAAATGGATTTCAATAACATTTTTGAAATATCACCTAGATTTGCTTACCAAAGATCACGCAATATCAAACAAATATTGTCTAAAGCTGATGAACTCACTACCAGCTCCTTCAAAGGTACTTTACCATGTCTTAACTGTGGTAACTGTAACTCTATCATCAAAGGTACCAACATCCAACATCCTTCACAAGGCAACACGATCAAACTCAAGGTTACAGCCACATGTAATAGTCAGAATCTCATTTACATGTTGAAATGTCCATGTGGTTTGGTTTATGTGGGCAAAACTGAGAGAAAAATCCGTATACGGATCAATGAACACAAAAGCAATATACGTACCAAACAGGCGAAATCACCAATCGCAACTCATTTTCACCAGCATCAGCATAACATCTGTCAACTGCGATTTTTGGTTCTTGAACAGATTCCCCAGCTGAGGGGTCGTGACAATAGTAAATATCTATTACAAAGAGAAACATTTTGGATCCACAAGCTGAATTCCATACATCCGAAAGGTCTTAACGAGCGTTATGATCTGGGCTGTTTTCTGTAATTAAGGTCTCCTCTATTCACCTTAAATTGGAGATTTGAACTTTCCACCCGACTTGTGATACCCTAGTACCTTGTGTAACTTTACAGTTCATGTTGAACCTTACAGTTATTTTATTTTATTTAACTTACTAATTTCATCTTATACACATGTACTATTGCACTATTACATTGACGCTTCCTTACAAGCTCCAGGATTTGATAATATCTTACATTTTTTTAACTATCGCTTTTGGTTCGAATCACTCGAATTACATGTGTTTCTTCGGTGTCACACGCTGTCTATTCCATTTTTCTTTTTACTTTTGGCCTAATTCCTTTACAGATTTAACTGCACTCACTTTTGTTTATTATTTTACATATTGTTTATTATTTTATATTTTGTTTGCACGGGTAGTTTCACTAAACTTTATTGACCTTTTGGAACTACAAGTCTGTTTTCTTTGTAGTTCTCCTTTTCCCGCATTTTTCTTCATTACATATCACATGATTACCTCTTGGAACTACAAGTCTGTTTTCTTTGTAGTTCTCGTTTTCCCGCACTTTTCCTTATCACATGTCTATATATCACATGATTACCATCCATTACACTGACCGGAGCATTTCCAATTTGATTCTCCCGGGTTCAGGAGAACCTATACATCACCATACCAACTGTAAGTTTGATCTTCCGTTACTTGTCAGATAGTGATTGTATTCTTTTAAAAGGCCCCACGCTGTATGTATTTTTGTTACCCACACCACCATCTAGATTTTTCTTCTCATTTCGTTTTTACTTTTTCCTACAATTTTGGCAAAAACACACCACATTACTTTGTCCTATATGGCATTTTCATTTTTTCATTTAATTTTTTTACTTACACTACCACCCAAACTTTCTTGGTCCATTTCGGCTTCACTATTTCCTATGACCTTGGTAAATGCACATCACAGTATGTTGTTTTAACATGTAAAACAAGTGGATATTTTCACATCACTTTGATGTGTAGTGTACCTCCATTTTGGTAATTACCAACACTGGTATTGTGTTTTTTTACTCATTACGAACGTATTACTTTTAATACTGTTTCAACATGACCATGTTTGTTACAATCAAAATCTACTGTATAATTGTTTGGATAAAAATTGTTCTTTTCCATTGAGTGTTTATAAAATGTATATATATACTGAACCCTATACCTTATCCTTTCAGAGTACCGCCCCTGAAGAAGGGCTTAAAAAAAGCCCGAAATACATTGGGCAGTTGGATATATGATGCATTGATAAAGAATGAATACAATTCTTTGACTTCATTAACTTTGAACAACGGTTAATAAACTCAAGTTACACTTGAATAAATTCCGATTTACCTGAGTTTAATTTCACAAAAGAGATCATATCTCTGAGATTGAGTGCAAAACGAAAGACATTTTCCTATTCAGGAACGTGCTATCATTATCTACACTCCCTATTATGCCACCCTCCCGTGGTAGGGGGCATATGCCTCACTCTGGTTGGCTGGGTCCCCCATCTGCAAGACGGCGGGGACTGAGAGGTGTGCCACACCTCGCCTCCCCCACCAGAGGGGTGGGGATGGCAAAGGTGAGCACACCTCCCTTCCTCACATGGTTTTCCCGCAGATTCTCCCACCCAAAGTGGGGATTAGAACAGGTGGGGGCCAGTTGCTGGAAGCAGCAAAGGGCTGGGGAAGCTCACAAAGGTGGCAAGCCTTTGAAGCTTCCCCTTCGTGGACCCTGCCCATCCTGGGGGAGGAGGCTTGACACCTCATCCCAGGATGTGCATTGTTTCAGACCCCAGAGAGCAGCAGGCTCTCGACCCAGGGGTCCAGAAACATATCTGGTGGTGGCAGCTGTCGAGCAGTCACTCAGCCTGGACGCTAGCGTTAGGTCGTTTTTCAGGGGATGCCCTTTGTGTGCATTTTTCATTAAATCCCACACTGGCATCAGTGTGGGTTTAATGTGCTGAGAAGTTTGATACCAAACTTCCCAGTTTTCAGTAAAGCCATTATGGTACTGTGGACTTCATAAATACAAACTCCCAGAAACATAGACCCTTAAGGGCATTACTGCACTTACAATGTCTAAAAATTGGCTTAGACACTCTAGGGGTACAGGGCTCATGCACCTGTACCCTCACCACTGGTATAGTGCACCAAGCTAGAGGGGTGGCTTACCTATGCTAGGGCAGTGGGTTGTAGGCATGGCACACAGGGATGTGTGCCATGTCGACTCTTCACTTTGTTCTGCACCACAACACGCAGACTGCAAAGGCAGTGTGAGGCCTTCCTCAGCCACAGTGCACTTGGTACCTGTGGTACCCTTTACAAGGGACTGACCTGTGGCCAAAGAGTGCCAATTGGGTTTTGTTTTCAATGCAGTTTAGGGAAAGAACATAGGCCCTGGGTACATGGTTGGCAGGAACCCAGGGCACACTCAGTCAAAACACATCAGGAGTTTAGCAAAAACTGGGGGCAATCATGCAAAAAAATTGCACTTTCTTACATCGCACTACCAAATCAGTGCTTAAAAGTACTTTGCTTGACCAAGGCGCAGGACCTTGCAGTGACTCTGTTTGTGGCTGGCGAGGGTGGAACTACATCCCTCATTCCTCTATGTTGGGGAGGGGGGAGGGGCTGCCGCACCACCAAATCAGCACTTACAAGCACTTCATTTACCCCACAGTGCATGACGTGCATGTGTGCATGCCCGGGGGAAGACCGAGCCAAAAGCAGGCCAGTTTGCACCCATCAGAGCTCAAAGGAGGCTGGGCTACCCCCTTGGCTAAAGTTTTCCAGGATTCTGAGATACTGTTGTTTTTATTCCTTGCTACCTCACTACTGTTTTCCCTCGCGAAAGTAAAGCACAAAGCCCCCATTCCAGCTAAGACTGGCCCTAATTTTTCCTCCCTGGATGGATACATTAAATAGGCAGTGGGTGCTATAAATAAGGATATTGAGCATGCAGAGTGTCGTCTATCTTCTACCATGGCAGCAGCTCCTGGTATAACTTCATCTGTAGAGACAGCTTCTCAGTCTGTAAGTGGTACTGTTTCATTGCCTGCCCAGGGCCCATTGCCAGCGCCATCGCCATCGCCTCCCTTCACTGTCTCTTCTATTGACCTTGGACGGCACACTAGCATGACTTTAACCGTGCCCCACAACAGCATCCCTCCAGCCAAATGCAAAAGACGCTAGGGGGTAAGGAAATCTCACCCCCTTCAGACTCTCAATCCAGCGCCATGGATTCTGGCCCAGCTAGCTCTACTGCGCTTTCTGTTGTGGAGCTGGACCTTTTTTGTGGGAAACTTTTGGACTGTGAAGGGGTGGTTGAAAGTTTGCTTTTTCCTATTTATGCACGGTTAGCGACAATTGAAGAACTTTCATATAGTATTACGGATATGTACTTTACCACCCCAGTTGGCTCAGTAGTTCAGTCTACTTACACAATGGCACCCAGGATTTTGTATTCAGGCCCTGATTTACCTTCTACTGACCATAACCTCCCATCACAATTGCCCTAAGAATAGTCATTCGGGATGCCTTTACTCTGTACCGTACCCCCCTGCCCCCCACAAATTAGCCAAATCCGAGTTGCTCCTGGGTCTTGCAGCATGGGAAGGCCTTTTACTTTAGTGGGGGATTTGATCTTAGCCAGGCTCCCCGGTCCTGTGAAGGGCTTGCAAGCCACTCATTCCCAGTTGGCCGCTATTAACAACCCAGTGAAGAATTTTTGAAGCCTTCATCTACCTGAAACCTTTTCAGGAAGTCTCCCCAAAATTTGGGGAATATGAGGACACAAGGCAAAGAGGGTGAGCTTTGTAATACAGCTACCATCAATATACACCCTGCATGTTGTCCTTATGTGGTAATAATGACCAATGTCCCTAACCCACCCATGGGAATAACTGGGTCACCTGTCCAGTTAAGGAAAAAAGTACTTCACTGGTTACAGTCTAAGGGGCATATTTACAAGGGACATCGCCACCAGAACGTCACTTTCAGTTATGTTCTGGTGACGATATCCCCTTCTCCTTATTTACAAGGCAGCGTTAAGCCACTTAACTTAACACCACCTTATAAATATGGCCACTTTTCACGCTTCATTTAGCAAGAAAGGGGCGTTCAATGGGTGTTGCAGTGGGTGTTCTGGCACAACACCCATTGAGTTTTTTGATTCTCCCCCATATTTACCCCGGCACCGTACCCCAACACCATACCCCAGCCCCGTACTTGGATGCACCGTACCCCAGCACCGTACACCAACACCGTACCCCAGCCCCGTACATGTACGCACCATACCCCAGCACCGTACCCCAGCCCCGTACTTGTACGCACCGTATCCCAGCACTGTACCCCAACACCGTACCCCAGCCCCGTACTTGGATGCACCGTACCCCAGCACCGTACACCAACACCGTACCCCAGCCCCGTACATGTACGCACCGTACCCCAGCACCGTACCCCAGCCCCATACTTGGACGCACCGTTCCCCAGCAACGTACACCAACACCATACCCCAGCCCCGTACATGTACGCACTGTACCCCAGCACCGTACCCCAGCCCCGTTCATGTACGCACCGTACCCCAGCACCGTACCCCAACCCCGTACTTGTACGCACCGTACC
The DNA here is from genome assembly GCF_964204655.1 of Triturus cristatus. Lineage (NCBI taxonomy): Eukaryota > Metazoa > Chordata > Amphibia > Caudata > Salamandridae > Triturus > Triturus cristatus. The sequence goes on from NC_140584.1 coordinate 353,418,042, forward strand.
CCAGCACCATACCCCAACACCGTACCCCAGCCCCGTACTTGGACGCACCATAGCCCACCACCATACCCCAGCCCCGTACTTGGACGCACCGTACCCCAACACCGTACCCCAGCCCCGTACATGTACGCACCGTACCCCACCACCGTACCCCAGCCCCGTACTTGTATGCACCGTACCCCAGCACCGTACCCCAGCCCCGTACTTGTACGCACCGTACCCCAACACCGTACCCCAGCCCCGTACTTGTACGCACCATACCCCAGCACCGTACCCCAACACCGTACCCCAGCCCCATACTTGTACGCACCGTACCCCAGCACCGTACCCCAACACCGTACCCCAGCCCCGTACTTGGACGCACCGTACCCCACCACCATACCCCAGCCCCGTACTTGGACGCACCGTACCCCAGCCCCATACATGTACGCACCGTACCCCACCACCGTACTCCAGCCCCGTACTTGTACGCACTGGTAGTACACGTACGGGTACGCACTGGTAGTACATGTACGTGTAAGCACTGGTAGTACACGTACGGGTACGTGTTCTACCAGTGCCCACACGTACGGGTACTCACTGGTAGTACACGTACCTGTACGTGTACTACCAGTGCCTACACATACGTGTACTACCAGTGCCTACATGTACGTGTAGGCACTGTTAGTACACGTAAGGGTATGTGTACTACCAGTGCCTACATGTACGTGTACTACTAGTGCGTACACATACGTGTAGGCACTGGTAGTACACGTACCCGTACGTGTACTACCAGTGCCTACCCATACGTGAAGGCCCTGGTAGTACACGTACATGTAGGCACTGGTACGTCTACTACCAGTGCGTACACGTACGTGTCAAACACACTGTGCAACTGGTGCCATAGGGGTACATGTGAAGCGCACCGTACCTGTGTGTGGATTTGAAAATTATATAGGGGACACATAAGGGACAAGTATTAGGCACTAAATGTATGCTGGTTGTCATGGATACAGAGTTTTCAGTTCAAATTTTTCCATCAGGTGTCCTGGAAAAGTCAGTTGGCCACAAAATACAATGTTGCAAAGTGGTTGTTGACTTGACATGATACTCAAAATTTGAATGATGCTAATGCTGTCACTGGTGTATGTGGAAAGGGATTGGAGTAAACGTAAGATGCGAATGAATCTGACCAATCACTATGTATTCCTCCAAATGAATGCCCCTCAGCAAGACAGATATAAGTCAGCCAGAACCCATGAGAGGGCACTTGCCTGCACAACTTTCCTGTTGACAACACTGCTGCTGTCTGTGCTTCCTCTGGCACCATGTCAAGGTCTGTGGAGAGGGCCCAGCCATTCACCCAGGAGGAGAATGAGGCATTGCTGGATGTCATCCTCCCACAGTACCCCAGCCTGTATGGGAGACCAGGGGAGCAGGTGAGTGCTGACTCCACTACCTTTGACTGTGCACCTTTTTTGTGACTGTCACTTCTGGCATTGTGTCCAGGTGTGACAGATATGCAATGTTGTTTAGAGTGGGTCCCGGGGGGGGAATGGCTTATGTCTCTCATGCAGAGCATGATGTAGTTCATGTGTGCACTCCTCACTTGCATTGTGCTTACTGTGACATTCACTGCATAGTGCATGATACATTCAGCCTGGCTAATCCTTTGTGGCATTTTTGGTCTATAGTCCTGAGGTGATTCAGTGGTCCCCCCGGTGTGACAGGTGACTGTACCCACAGATGTGTGTGAGTTTAGTGGAGCTGTGGTGAGAGTGTCCAAGTGAAGTGTACGCCCCCTGGACATTGATGTATTTGAATGTTCCTTGTCATGTGGGTGAGTGTCTATGTGAAGTGTTGCACCACAGTGCATGGAGGAGGCTACAGCTCTACCCATCTGATGTGAGAAGTAAGCCGTGCTGTGTGTCTGACTTGCTGAGCTAGCCCCACACCTGTGACACCCCACAGGCAAGTGGCACATGTGCAGAGTGAGGTTTGTATCCACTGTTGCCAATGCCAGGTGATTGATCTGTGCCTGTGTGTGTCTGTGTACTCTGCTGAGGTTGCGTCAGTGGCCTGGGGCATGTAACTGCTTGGAGGTGCTGTCCATCAGCCTGGTGTTGCTTGTGATGCACAGTGTGTGCCATGATCATGGAGTGTGTCGCAACCCTCATGCCACCTGTGTACTTTCAATGCCATGTAGTGCATTGGGGCTTCCACAGAGGACAATGTCCATCTGACAAAGATTCTATTCATTGGCAGCATCCTATGCCCTGTTCAACAAATCAAAGATGTTCAAATGTGTGTCTCTCTGACATGGAGCAGGTGTAGTGATGTTGTCTCACTTTGTCATCCTCACAGGTAACTGCCTACGAGAAGGGGGAGATCTGGAAGCGGGCCGTCAGGGCCGTGAGATCGGCGGAGGGTCGCAGTCGGCGCCTAGCCCAAGTCCGAAAATGGTGGCAGGACATCCGGTGCTGGACCCGGAGGATCACCCGGGTTCAGCTGGGGCACTCACCTCCACGCCCCCACGGCGGTTGCCGACTCCTGACCCACCAGATGAAGCGTGTCCTGGCGGTGGTCTTCCCTGACATGGATAGGCAGTTCCAGGAGAGACAGCAGCAAGGAGGGGGTAGGTACATGTGTGTTTGTTGTGTGTCACCAGCTTTTGGAAGTGCTCAGTCGCCTGGATACACTGCCAGGATTTATATGTGCAGTGCATATCCTGTTCCCGCAAGTCAACCGGTGCTGTTCTTCCTCCCTTCCCCTCCTTGACATGTGTTCCCTGGTCTGTGTGTAATCACTATTGCACATGGTCATCTAGGCTGCCAGTTAATCCAAGTGCACATTGCTTTCTGCATCATGTGGCGGGGGTGGTCTGTGACATGTGTTGGTACCTAGCCTGTGCCCTGTCCTGTTCAGTCATTTGGGGGTCCATATTTTTTGGCACTGATGATGAGTCTCAACATAGGAGTGTGAGGTTTCAAATGAACACACTTGCAGCATGCATGACCGATGTCGTGGCCTCAGACATGATGTGCATGAGTGGGAGATATGCATAGTGCCAGGACGGTTGCACATGTTACAGTCAGATCATTCCAGGACCATGGAGCAGTGTGCCCACTACAGTCCCCTGAGACACCCTTGCCTCGTAATCATGTGTGTCATCCAACACTGTGCCCATTCTCTGTGTGTTCAGCATAGGTTGGCCTCTGTGGCATTGTTCCCTGGCCTCATTTGTATTTATCTAAAGTGTGCTACATGTGTCCACTGTACAGAGAGACCCCATTTGGCTTGTGCATACTCACACTGGGCAGTGCCTGAGTGTCTATTCGCAACTATCTGTTGATGGTTGTTTGTCACAAAAATGTGTTGGCAGCCTCACGAGGTGATGTGGAGTACATTTGGGAATTCTTGATGCACATTTTTGTAAACCCTGATTAAGAGGTGTCACTTCTTGAACTGTCTCAATCACATTGTCTCAGGTATGGGGGTTTGTGCGGGCGAGGCCTACATGTCCAAACCTTATGTCTCCTTGCCAGGTCTGACCTGTGTGTGATAATTGTCTGGACAGACACTCAACATGCAGTGACCCAGTCATGTTGTGCAGGGTTTAATGTTTGTGCTTTGCAGCATGTGTCAATAGTTTAAATACACGATTCCTGCTCATCCATTTTTGGCACCAGTGTGTGGTCCAGATGCTACGTAGTTTTGTCTTTGTGTGCTGACATCTGTGTGGACATTCTGGCTTGCCATGAGGGTGTCTCCTCACTGCAGGTATGCCTTATTCCAACACAATTGCAGGCCCATTAGCTTATGCATTGGCCTGTGTTTGGACATGTGTGCCACTCCACATGACATGACAGGCAGTGGGTCAGATGTGTTGCCAACTGTGTCATCATGGTACGGATGGCCATGTGACAGGTGGCATGATTCAAATTGTTAGTCAAAAAGTATTGTACCTTGGCACTCACTACACTTGTCAACATGTCTTCATGTTTTCAATGCTTGAGTTTGATGTTTTGTTGTGAAGGACAATAATGTGCCTGCATGACCGATGTCCCCCAAGGAAGTGCACAAGAAACCACCTTTACACTTTCAGGGAACACGCTGGCACATTTTAAAGAAAGGCACAGTTCGAATAAGACTGTTTTTCAGATTATACATATCCATGTTCCCACAGTGTGGTGGAATTTGTGTAAGTCCTTGGTTGTTGCGGATACTAACTTACGAGTGTCAAGTCATCCAGACCGCCGTGGTCCCATGTATATGTACTTTCTGAAACACCATTTCTTTCTAACAGTGGCTTCTTTGAATAAGGCTGGCAGCTTATACAATGACTGGGTAAATGTAGTTTTGTGTGCACCTCCTTGTGAGACTTCTTTTATACAGGCACATGTGTGTTCTGTTCACAAAGTGGCACATTCACACATTCTAAACTTGTCAATTGTGTAAAGTGGTGTGATTCCCAAGGGATCAAAATGTATTTAGTTTGGGTTTCCAAAGTACTTACAGGTCCCTGAATGTGGGGACACCTTTAGCATTGAGGTCTAGTATTTAGCCTTGGGTGCACCAATACTGTTTCATTCCCGGTAAACAAGAGGTGGCATGACTTCATAGTATTGCTGTGCTCAACTGTTCCCAGACACTAGCTTCTCAGTATATTTCTCAAACAAGTTTTTGGCTGGTGTGTCTTATTTTTCCTTGTTTCCAAGTGGCACGGGTCCGAGGCTGACCTCATCGAGGGGGCGGAGGCTGCTACAATACCTGGCAGCAGCCCAACATCTGTCCCCGCCTCCTCCATTCCCATCACCGCCCTCCCAGTTGCTCCGGTCCCTTCTGTCCGTGCAGGGCACCACCATGTCTCCTTCGAGCCAGGCACCGCACCCCCGGCCCCTGTCACCCCTGCTGCCCTCACTGCAGAGTCTATGGACATTCAGCGGCAGTTGCAGGTTGGGCAGACATCGATGCTGAATGTCCTCCATGGCCACACCAGACTGCTGACACAGATGGTGTCGTTCATGGAGGGCATGTCAGCAACGATGTCTGAGCAACGAATGTTGCTGTGGTCCATGGACTCTTCACTGACGGCAGCAGTGAGTCTCCTGCAGCGCTTCGTCCCCCCCACCCCAGCCCCATCCACACTTCCCACTCCCATACCTGTCCCATGCACACCCAGACATTCTCAAGCACGCACCCCACCAGACACAGGCAGCACACCACCAAGTAAGGGCAAGCACACACCTCCTGGCACGCACACTCAGGGGGATAAAGGCACACCCACTGGGTCTGGGGCACACAGACATACAAGCAGCCACAGTCTGAGTCCGCATACCTCACAACCCAGGACCTCCAAAAGCACTCCCCTTGGCTCCCCTGCCACACAGTCAGACAAGGAAAGCTACATGTCTGTGCTGGCCCTCAGCCCCACTGTGTCACCACCCCGCAAGCGGGCAAGGGACTCCACGGGCAGGGGAGTTGAGTCCCCCCCATGTCCACCCCCTCCCCCAGAAGCGCTGCAACCCATCCCTCGGACCCCCCCCTCCTTTGTGCCTGTGGCTTCTTCCGGTGCAGGGGATACTCTGGACGACCTGTTTGAAGTGTGCAGCGCCGAGCTCACCTCCACCTTTGGCGCTGCCCCACCCCCTGTGGTGGAGGCGTCCAGCCCTGCACCCACCACGCCTTCCCTTACACCTCCTGTCCCTGCGATGCCTGGCCCTTCCCCACATGATGCCCCCCCCCCTGGTCGACGAACCTGAGGGTTCCACTGTGCAGGCAAGCTAGGGGAGACGCGTGCCCCTGTGTCCCCCCAAGGACTTCTATTCTGGACTGGCCATTGGCCTTTGTATATATTGTTATTTCCAAAATTTTGTTTTATGCTGAATAAAGCATTTTCTTTTTACTTTGAACACTATTGCATTTCAGGTATTGATGTTGGTGCTGATGCTCCAGGAGTTGGTGTTGTGGTAATGTGTTATGTTTCTGAGAAATGTTCTAGTCTGATGGTCATGAGGTGGACCATGGTATCTGCGTGCCCTCACAAGGTCTCTGCAAAGTATGTTTGGAAGTGTGTGTTATTTGTGTTTTGAGACATTGTACCAAGGAGTGTTCCTTCCTCTGTGGCACCTGACATCTTCCCTGCAGAGAGTTGCACAATTGTTGTGTGGACCTGTGTCTACATTTCCTTTGTTGGTGACGGATCCCTTCAACTATGGCCATGCCTGCTCAGCAATGTCTCCGGCTGCATCGTCTGTGCCATCCTTGCTAGTCACTGTACTTGTGTATTGAGTATGTTGAAATGCCTTCATGGCGAAATTCTCCCTTTTCAGCACTATGCATGTGTGTAATCCCAGCCTAGCACACATATGGTACTTGTTCTGCAGGGTACTTGGGCACCTGACTCACAATTGTGGGCATTGTATCTGAGGGAACTCCACCCTATTCCTTCCATGAGAGACAACATCTTGGTGGTTGTCCCAGCACCTGTACATTCCTCTCAGTCCTGGGATGTGCGTGACAGTGTGTGTTCCCTTTGGCTCTCTTAGTTTAGTAGGCATTGCAATGACTATACAGTCTTGTGGCATGATCTCAGTGTGTGTATTGTGCTGCATCCGCCAGGGGTGGGTATGCATGTGTCATTTGTCCTCACACCCACATGTGGTGTGTCATGCAGTGGGTGAAAGACATCCATCCTCCTGGGAGTGGGGCACTGCTGTCAGTGATGTGTCGTTATGGCACTATCAACATAGTTAAAAATTAGGGATGCGTACATACACCCATGGAGTTGTGGTCATCTGATAATGATGTCCACGCCCCCATGTCTCTGTCCACTGCTGGTATTCCTCTGCACCCACCCCCATGTCTCTGTCCACTGCTGGGAGTGATAGGCACCCACCCCCATGTCTCTGTCCACTGCTGGGAGTGATAGGCACCCACCCCCATGTCTCTGTCCACTGCTGGGAGTGATAGGCACCCACACCTATGTCTCTGTCCACTGCTGGTATTCGTCTGCACCCACCCCTCACATGTCTGTCCACTGCTGGGAATCCTATGCAGCCACCCACCCACCCACCCGCCCCCTTGGTGCAGTACACTGCTGTCCTGGGCATACACACACCCCAATATACTGGTAATATGCTGCACCAGGCCGTAAGCTAACATTCGTGGTGTGTGTACACCTTGTATCCAAAATGTACTGGTGCCGTAGGGGTACGGGTGATACGGACCGTACACCCGCATTCATAGGGTGTGTACCACGCATACCCCTATGTCACCACTACAATGGTGGTACGGACCGTACCCACGCTCTGTGGGCGTGAGTACGGTCCGTACCACCATTGTAGTGGTGACGTAGGGGTACGCGTGGTATGGACCGTACCCACGCCCTCAGAGTGTGTGTACGGTCCGTACCACGCGTACCCCTACATCACCACTACAATGGTGGTACGGACCATACCCACGCTCTGAGGGCGTGGGTACGGTCCGTACCACGCGTACCCCTACGTCACCACTACAATGGTGGTATGGACCATACCCACGCTCTGAGGGCGTGTGTACGGTCCGTACCACGCGTACCCCTACGCCACCACTACAATGGTGGTACGGACCGTAACCACGGGTACGGTCTGTACCGCCATTGTAGTGGTGACGTAGGGGTACGCGTGGTACGGACCGTACCCACGCTCTGAGGGCGTGGGTACGGTCCGTACCACCATTGTAGTGGTGATGTAGGGGTACGCGTGGTATGGACCGTACACACGCCCTCAGAGCATGGGTACGGTCCGTACCACCATTGTATTGGTGCCGTAGGGGTACGCGTACACGTCCACATCCGTGGTTGCGGTACGCAGGGATTGGTGGACACGCCCCCCGAAGTGACCAGACCCTGGAGGTAATGTATGTCCTCCATATTGTATGTTTTAATTTGGGTAGGGGGTATGTGTCATGCCCCTCACCCCCCCCTTGACCCATGGGTGTTGTTCTAACCTTCTGCGGCGTGTGCGTCGGGTTCGGTGCACCAGGTCGTAGGCTAGGAGGGCCAGGATGACACGTAGGATGGGGTCCATGTCTGTCTGTCGCGTACCGGGGCTCCTTTTTCGCGTCGGACACAGGTTTCCTGCTTTTTTTAGCTGCCGTAAAAAAATTGCTGTGCGGAATGACGTAGGGACGAATCGTACTTGCTGGTCCGTAAAACGCTGCCTGACTCCGTACGGATGTCGCGTACGCGCTGTCCAGGATCAGAATAGTAGGTATAGTTTAGCCGTACGGTGTTTTGTATGAATCGTACGGAAATGGTATTTCTGTACAAATCGTACTTGCTGGTTTGTACGGTGGATTTCCCGGGTACGAGTCATACGGAGAATACGCTCCGTACGACCATTCGTACTCAGGTTTTACAGGATTGGAATCGGCACCTTGATGTGTAAAGCAGAAGCTGTTAACTATGAAGTCAACTGAGTTTAATTATTGTCTGGGTATCGAGGTGGACCATGCCGGGTTGATTTATACTTTAGAAACAATCGCTAGGTCTCCCAATTTCTCAGGGGCCACAAATTTGGTCTGTGATGTGATTGAGCGCTTCATTGATACCAGTAAGCTGGCTGTCGAGGTTCGGGGAGGGGATTGTGGTATGGTGGGTGTAAGGGAAGCTAGGTGTATATACATCTAGGGGCAGATTTACAAGCCCCTTGCGCCACTTTTGCGTCACTTTTAACATGGGAAAAGTGACGCAAAAGTGGCGCAAGGGGCTTGTAAATCTGCCCCCTAGTTTATGACATTGCACAATGTGAAACCAAAAATTTGGGATTAATCCCGGCTTCTACGCTTAACCAAACTGTGTGATCCTAGGTAATTATTTTATTTCACTTTCCATCCTTTATCTTCATTAGCATATAAGGACATCGAAATACATGCCTTCAGGATGTGTGCTCTACAAAGCCTTCTTCAGTGTTTGATTTACTAAACTATATGTTGTTCATGTATAATAGAAATCCCCTAAAAGGTTCAGATGACAAGTGTCTTGCTTCTTTCTACACTACTGACATTGTTATCAGGGAGTAGGGAAGAATTAATGTTTCTCAATTCCTGTTTGAAAACTATCACTTTAAAAAACAATACTTCTCACTGCACTGATAATCTTATGCGCTAAGGTGAAACGGTTCTGAATGTTAACGAATTATTACTTTCTTAGTTTTACTGCAAGATGTTTTTATAAATGATGGTGTTCCTAACGTTAAATGGTTTAGGACACCCTAGTTACTTCCTTTCTTTAATTTCAATTAACCTTTCAATAAATGCTTGGTGGTTTATGGCAGAGTTGAGTCACGTAAATATTAGCCCAGTGCTGCTCTTGACCAAGGGGCCCATGTAAAGGTCAGGGGGGCTCCATGCGGCCCCAGGGCCATACTTTGAGTATCACTGCTCTAGATTAAGGTCCTTTAAGAGACATGGGGGCATATAATCAAGGTGCAGCAATAAAATTATCGCCGCTTTAGCGTCCGTTTTCAGGAGAAAAGTGGCGATAGTTTTATCGCTTTATCAGCAAGGTCACGCTACTGCGTGAATCCTTGCCTTAGCACCCTTTCTCTCAACGCCCAGCTTTGCATCTCTAATGAGATGCAAAGTGGGCGTCCCACACAAAAATAACGTGAGAAATGTCGCTAACCGACATTTCTCCTATCAACAAACCTCCCGCTAACTTGCATGGCGATAAGAAAAGTAGCTCTAACCGCGCTTAGCGCTACTTTTCTTACGCCTGCTTTCAATCTGACTTAGCCATTATATCCGATGGAAGGTGGATATAATGGCTAAGTCTGCCCTGCCCTATCAACAACGTATCGCCAATTGTTGTGCGATTATCGCTGGATTTCCAGCAATATTGCACATTTGGCAGCTAACTCTGGAATTGTTATCGCTTTGGAGATAAGCGTCGCTGATAGCGCGCTATCTCTGCGATAAAATCCAGCGATAGCCGGCGATAATTATCCTAGCGCTAAGCGCAGTTAGCGATAATTATCGCCGGTTGTTGCTGATATGCCCCCTATTAGTTTGATCACTTGTGTACCCAGGCATCTAAGCTGCTATGTGTTGCTTGCACAGCTCTCATAGGGATTACCTTGTTATTAAACAACTAAAAAAGCATTACAAATTGGTGCTAGCCTCCAGGAAAAAGGTAGTCAGGGAAGGGGCTTGGTCAAATATGGCTCAAAGGCAGCTGAGACAAATGATGCTACCCTGTTATGAAGTACGGTTAATGCCCCTTTTAAAAAATATTATACTGCTCCTGAATTCACCTCATTTGTTTCCCTTCAAGTGGGAGTTGATCATTTAAAAAACAATATGTGACTCCCTTAAGGCCAATATTTTCACTGCTGTATGTAAGCGTATCAATCCAGCTTGCAGCAGGCACCTCGAAGTTATACTCGACGAGGTCATCTTGCTCTAGAATGTAGCGCTGGGGGTAAAACTACCTGTCCGATGGTGTTCTGGTTGAAGCTTTTTGAGCCCTGGGTGAATTAGGGGGCCCCATTCTGACTCTAGTGTTTAACGTGGCTGCCGTGGCCACGATTCCTTCGAGTTGGGCTGACTCCATGATAGTGCCCATTTTTAAGATGTGCTTTCATCCCATCTCCCTCTTGGATTTCTCTGCAAAGTTGATGGGTAGGGTTCTCCCAAAGAGACTGGAGCAGTGGCCCACCAATAATTCTATCCTTTCGGAGGCCCAGTATGGATTCAGACAGGGGTTGGAGACAGTTGAGCAGTGTGTGAACTTAGACCTGCTAATTGGCAAATATACTAAGGTAAAGTCAGGCTCTCTCCACGTCTGCTTTGCCGATCTCTGCAGCCCATTCAACTTGGTGGATCACTCGATCCTTGGGCATATAATGCTTTCACTTGGGGCTCCTAAGAATATTGTTTTTTTCTTCTTGGTTGTACGATAATTTATCTGCTAAGGTCCGCTTTGGCCCAAATGAGGAATGTTCTACAGTGTTTAAAATCCAGAAAGAAATCAGACAGGTTTGTGCCCCGGCCCCATTTTTACTCTCACTTTTCATTAATGGGATTGAAGATGTCCTTCAGTCTCTGCAGGCCGATGGTCGTTTGGGTCCTGTGCTGGTCGTACTGTTCCTGTGCTTGTGAATGCTGATAGCTCGGTCCTCTGCTGGTCTGCAGAGACTGATGGACACATTTGCTGATTTCATGGAGGGTAGAAAATTGAAGATTAACAATACCAAAATATTCACGATCTCATGTGGAAAAAACACCCAGAAGTGCAGGACCTTCTACATTGGGGACACTCCAATTGTGAAGGGTAATTCATTTAGCTGCTTGGGTATCTTTTTTACCAATAATGGCTCATGGTCCCAACACATACAAAATGCTCGATCAAAAATTAGCAGTTAGCGAAGGAGCCTTCAGGTTCTCCGGCCAACTTGGTAGTCATCCCGTTAAGGAAATGGTTAACATCTATAAGGCCAGAGCATTGCCGGCTGCTATGTATGAATGGGGCCTGTGGGGCCATATGCCTTGTGGTCCTCTTCAGGTCACAGAGAACGCATCTGTTGTGTACCCCTGCTTCCGTACCGTCATTTATCATTCTTAAAGAAGTAGGGCTAACTCACCTGGAGGACCTACGCTTGCCCAAGCGTATTCTACTCTCGCACTCATTCTGGACAAAACCTGAAATGGCCTTTGAGAAATCCATTATTTTGAATTGTTTAGTACTAGATCATGCCTTTAATATTCCATGGCTTTCTTATATTAACAAAACTTTCAAATCATTATTAGTCTCTCTGTGCTACAAGATCCCCACAGAACGCTAGCTTTTCACAAGAGCGAGGGTAAGGTCTCCTTTCTAGGTGTCATTCTGAAAATAGGGCCCTCGTTGAGTCAAAGAAACATACTGTTGTTTACTATATGTTGAATGCTTTCCAGGAGGTTTTCCAATCGCACCTGTCCCTGGTGACCAATACCCAACACCGCTTTGTTCTAACTAGGCTGCAGTTCGGTATAGCACATCTTCTTGTCAATTTTCCCACTATGAATTAGCGACCCAGGGACATAGTACTGTGCCCATGTGACAGTATTTCAAAACAGAGCAATCAGCACCTAATTTTATTTTGTAGGTTTTATGATGGCAGAAAGAAATATTATCTGAAACAGACTTTTCTTGCACATAATATTAGAAATTATAATACTGCTTCAAGTTTTTTTGTGTGTTTTGGAGGACCCCTTTTTATATTTTAGCATTCCTTCATACATTTGAGGAGGAATTCTAATCAAAAAAAGTATTTAATTCTGATTGCAGCATTGCGACTGGAGATTTGGGGCCATATGTAGGTAAATTATATTTACCGATTCTTAAATACCGAATTTTACCGATTCGGTATTTATGAATCGGTAAATGTAATGTAGGTAAACAATTACCGAATCGGTAAATATCGGTATTTAAGAATCGGTATTTACCGAATCGGTAATAATGCATCCCTTCCCATTCATTCCTATGGGCCTGGAGGCCCATAGGAATGAATGGGAAGCCAGTTACCATTACCGATTCGGTAAATACCGAATCGGTAATAGGGGATGCATTATCATGGGTGGCAGGGTGTCACATTGACACCCTGTTGCACCCCTGATTCGTGCATGTGTGCACATGTGGCGCACAGGCATGTATGTCTGCCACATTGCACTTTTCAAATGGCACAAAAATGCTTTTTGAAAGGTATTCGTCATTTACCATCAACTTGTAGTGGGTGGTAAATAAAAATCCTGACACCAATGATGCACTCACTTGAGTGCCCCCTACATAGCATTTCTGGATTCGGTATTTACCGAATCGGTATTTTACCGATTTCTTAAATTCCGATTCGGTAAATACCGAATCCAGAAAATCAGCCACCTACATTGCAAATGCCTAAATACCGGTCGGTAACGGGATATTTACCGAATTTCGGCCGTTACCGACCGGTATTTGGCTTCCTACATGAGGCCCTTGGTCTTTTTAGTTGCACTGTTTTTACCATCGTATGGTTGGTTTTAAAAAAAATAGTTTTTAAATGAATTGTTACTGTATTTTATCTCATGCTCTTAAATGGCCAATTTTGACTGTGCCGACAAAAGATTTTGAATCGAATCGACTGTATACTGAAAGATGGCTGTAAACAGAGTTAGACTTTTTGAAATGAAGACCTACACTAATACATTTTGGAGTAAATACAAGCAGATTCATATTCATGATTTTCATTAATTATTATGTACGAAAACAATTGTCAAACCAACTTCTACTGATTTTTTAAATCATCACAATTCATACATCATTCACTAAATCCCTTTGCACAGCAGTTTTCTCTGTTTCTAACTTTTTGCTTATAGCTTCTTTCTACCCCTTCATTCTGTCTTTCATTCAAGCCTTGATAGTTTCCATCTAGTGTGTTCTTTTTTCCTTTTATTTCTTCTGCTTGTTGCTGACAGGTTCCATTTCCACCCACAAATCCAAACATTTAATTAAACGAATAACAAATATTACACAACTTAAAACAGACATTATTTCTCTAAGAACACTTCCTCCTACACTTTCTAATCATTCACCAACCCTGGTAAATCCTTCTCTAATCTCACCAGACCATGTTTTAACTATCTTCCTGCACCACATTCTTCCAAGGCATTTGCTTTAAGAGTGCTGTTAGTAATGTGCATAATATAATTATCAATTACTTACTAATCAATTATTATTACTGTTATCAGGCAAATAAATTCAACATTGATGCACTCACAACATGTGACAGACTTTGCCTTCTTTCCTTAATAATATAGCCAAAGCAAGCCTATTTTGCATAACCATAGTACATATTGCCATTAATTCTTTGTTAATGTTTGTTAGAGCACCTGCCATATTAGTAGCCACTCAATCTGCTCACGTGGACTATTTTCTAATCTTCACCTCATTCAAAGCTATACCAATTTAAGGAATCAAAGCTACAAATATACACCTGACCTACGTTTCCCTCTCCTCAAATTTTTGTCATCCTTGTGACTAACCTCATTTATGTGATATACTTGTGGAAATACTAGAGTTAAATAGCAGCGTTTTCTTGTGGAAATACTAGAGTTAAATAGCAGCTTTCCACTCAATTACATGGGTGTTTAAAATAAGCAGCCTTACCCCACACATAATAAATGTATTTAAGCATAGGTTCACTCCCAGTACAATCCTCATTAGTAACTAAATAGCATTGCTCACATTTACTCCACCCCACCACTTCTGATTCTCCACTCTGACTTTTCACACGTATCATACACTATTACATATTTTGGCATAGCCCACCGACTTTTTATTTCAGTAAAGGAAATCAGAGCCTTAATACTAGGCACTCTCTTAAAAAATACTATAATCAGAAAGTAAAATACAAATAATTCCAATCGATAAACCACAGTTATAAATATATTACATGACAATGGATGCATGAAAGAAAGCTGCTTATGGGTCATACCATAATATCTGAAACTCTTATAAGAAAATAAAATATACATTCTTCCTAAAATCGCCTATCGAATTATCTCTATGCATCATTTTGTTAATGTTATCATTTCTGTTATTCATCAAGGTCTCCCTAATTCTGTTTTTAGGTGAGACATGCCCAGCTGAATTGATTAGTTCCCCTAAAAAAACAACTACGAATATTAATATCATAATCAACAAAATAAATTAAAAGAATTTGCAACAATTCTCCTTGCTGTTCACCGTGACTCTTGTACGAGAAATTCTACAAAGGAAATATTACGGTGTAAAATCAATAAAGCAGTATATTTAGTTCATGCATTTCATGTCTTTCAAGAAAAAAACTAGTTTTGTCAACTGGATACTTAGGGCCAAAACAAAAAGGCTCTGAAAACGTTTTGTAGAGTTCAAGAATTCAGTTCAATCTCACATCAGGAAATTATTCAGGAATTATTATTTCAACTGTCTGATCAGTTCATACTCGTGGATAATCATAAAGACAAATATGATAGTCTGTCAGAGTAATGCCTTCTTAATCTGATTGTTTGACTTGTTGAATAGCGACTAGATATGACCACTCAGCAGATGCATACTTTCTGTTAGGCACTCTTTGTCTCTTTGGTCTTTTGGCTTTTTGCCGTTCACTATCACTGTCACCTTGTTCTGCTTGCTATATTTCTCCTTCAGTTGTTTTGGGTCTGTGTTCTTTCTGCTGCATTCTTTCCCTTTTTTCTACACCTCTTGGACAACTCTCTTCATGATACACTTTTCCACTTGATTTGCTTACATATGGTTCTGATTTGCAGTGCTCCATTTTATCTTCAGATCTGTTTTTGACCACTGCTAGTACCCTTACTCCATTTGCCACAAGTTAAGGGCTGATCTTGATTTGATCATCTTTCCCCCTCATGGTAATTCAAGACTCACCAGGGTTTCTGAAGATCCAGAGATTTAATCTTGATCTCTGGTCCTTTCTTTGATTCTCGAGATTCTCGAGTATTATCTCCTAGAACTTGCCCCTGTGACTTGATCTGACTGGCTTTGCAGATACTCATTCAGTAAAGATACATCTTGTGTTCATTTTCCCCTTGGATTAACACATCAGGCTGGGGTGCAATTTGATGTTCTAGAGACTTCTGTCACCACCACTTCTTCATCAACTCATCTCACTTTCTTCGTATGCAACGCATGAATCCACTGTGGCAATCTGACACATTTCACAACAGTGTTGGTCACAAGGATCACCTGATCCAGACATTACAAATGAGGCTCCAAACAGGTCTTGCAAACATGCTTTTTCACCAAAACCCATTCGCCGTGTTTGAGACCGTGGCACTTCTTCTGCCCTGTGGGTGTATTTTGTCTGTAGATACGGTGAAATTTCAGATATATTTTTAGGGCAACACAGAGTAATCTGGACAGAATGCTGATCAATGTCACTCACCCCAGTACAGAGATCAGGGCCTAAATCTATTGTTCTTTTGCTCCTCGTGCCATTCCAGTTTAAGCATAGCCATATGCAAATCAGTCTTGACCCTGTTCCCCATGGGAATAGCCCAGCCCGAACTGCCAGTCCAGGTCCTCCCTGGACTAAAAACAAGCATCCTGGGACTGGTTTCGGGGCATGACCCCTCATCAGCCAGGCTAGCTTAACTCCAGTGGCATGGAGAGCACGGGACCCATGTCTGGCCATACCCGCCCCACTCAGCGTGACAAATGCAAAAAAGAACAATTGAAGGTCTGATGTATACATCCTGCTCTGACCCATTTCTTCTTTTCACTTTCAGGTACCTCATGTTGGAAATAAATGAGCTCATTAAATGTCTGGACTGTTGTCAACTACATACTATTACATGCCCACTGTGAGTTATACACGGCTCCTCTAAAGTAAAGGAGCTGCACTCAAGAGCACAATATTTTGCCACCTTTTCAGCATAGCTGTTGCCTGATGTGACCATCTCGTTGCCATTCTTGTATGCAGTGCATTTCACAAACACACATTTCTCCAAGTGATTGCAGGGCTTAAAGAAGAATTAGAATGTGTATTTCATTGAGAAACCAGAGGAGTCATAAAACCCCTTTGCAACCATAACTGGCTCAAATCATGGACCATGCCAAAACTGTACTTATTGTCAGTGTAGATGTTGACACTAAAATCATTAGCCACAGAGAACACTCTTCTTAGGTGATCAATTCAGCTGCGTGTGCTTCCACAATACAAATTGTGGTGCAAACTGTTTATGATGCTCTCAAGGTTCCATATTGGTCCCTCAAACAAGATCAATCTACACAAAGGGGTCCATTAGGATGTCGGGCGGTGGCACCACCGCGGTGCTGGCGGTGTGGAAAAATGCCTTTTTCTGCCCACGAGCAGCGGTCCTCACGTCCGCCATACTAGTATGGCCAAACCTAGCCCATTTCCCATCCGCCGCCGAGCGACGCGCACCGCCATCAAAGTGCGCCCGCCATGCAGAATGATGTCCACCCCGCTCCACAAATTAGGCTGCCCCAAACAAGCAGACGCACCGCAGCGGAGAAACCGCCCAACCAGAGACGGCGGAAGCTCGACAGCGGAGCGCGAAACCAGAGTCCCGGTCTACACCACTCGGTCACGACCGCCATGGATCCAGCTTTACACGTTTTCCCGGTGCTGTACCTGCTACACCACCAGCAACACTTGGACTGCCGCGGATGCCGCCGCAGGTACGCAATAACACAAACACAACACACATCACATGGGCTGACACAGGGTCCAAATCCACATCAGACACCCTGGTGGGGACAGGAACACATCCACAAGGGCAGGGCACAAAGACCACAGGGCCACACCCCCTCCCACCACACACTAGCACATCCCATGAAGGCACATGCCATGTGCACCTCCTGTGCACCCCCATGCACAACAACAAGCCAGGTGAATACACACCCTGCACCACACAACAAGCAACCAGGGAGACAGCCACTGCAGGAGTGGCTGCACAGGAACACACAACACACAGCACAGTAGCGCAGGGCCAGGGAAAGACACACACCACCACAACACCACACGCAGGGAAACAAAAATTAGTAAAAGCACCAAATGAACACATACAAGGAACAAACATCCAAAAGGACACAAAACCTGCATAGTCACACATACATACCTCAGACTGACACACAGACACAGACACATACACACCCCACATGCCAACAGCAATGGAGCACAACAAATAGGAAAGCCAAAGTGGGCTGCACACAAATGGAAGGCCATGGAGACACACAACAAGCATGTGTACATCACATGCAAGACAAGGAACAGAGAACAACACCCTCAGACCATCAAAGCACACAGGGTTGGTACAGTCAGTGAAGTCAAGCTACAGACATCACAGTGCAACAACACAGGAAGATAGCAAGTCAAACCATGTATAGGCACAAGGATGAAAGGAAGGCCCTGAAGTCAAACTGTAAACAGCCACACATGTATACAACTACTCCACAGGAATACACCAGCAGCAATAAACACAGGACCCATTGACACACTCCATGACTGCCAAACACCAGTGGGAATCTACACACATACCCTCCCTCACACCAGCAGCACACAACACCAGTGTCTAACACACTGAAGGCTGGCAATACTTGCCAGTCAATACACACACAAACAATCACACACCCTGGGGGTAGCCACAAACATCACACACACACAGGGATGCCAGAACAAATGTCTGCACAAAAACAACAGACAAACACATAACCCAACAGAAACACACACAGAACCACAACAAGAACAGACATGCCTTGTTCAGCTAAACTGTGGAAAGGCAATGGGAGCACAGAAACAACAGGAGTGTACAACCTCATCACTCAGGAACAATGCACAGACAACATACCACAACACACACAAGAAGTGCACCATCACAGATCAACACAGCCACACCAAACAAACAACAGATGCACAGGCAGAAAAATCACATAGCAAACACAGCTGGACATCAGGGGATGGACACCAGGCAATGACAAGACAACATACACACACAGCACTGCATGCACAACAAGCAGTGTGTGCACACCAAGCATACCAGCCCCACACAGACATGAGTGACAGAAAATCAGCCCACACAACACCAATCAGCACAGCATAAAGACAACACCACACCCAGGAAGTGAAGCAGTACCACAGCCAACACACATACATCCAACATAACACCAACAGATGCACAAGTCTGGGACACAAAGGTGGAAACAACTTGACCAGAGGACTGGGCAGCACTCACAGTTGAACTACATAGGAGAAGCCATGACTGCCAAACAGCACAAGAACATCACATACAACCCAGTGGTGAAATGCCCTGAGTGACACATTGATCCTGGCCAAAGAACTTCAACACAAAGCACAGTGTCACAAACGAAGTGATGGGGAGGCACACACACATGCAAACCAAGGGGACAGCTGACACCAAAGTGAAGTGTACTGCATGTCCGTAGAGGAAATGGCAGGAGTGTACCATACACAAAGAGGGAGTGCAGACCCACAATGGGTAGGCATCTGAAGCACAGATAGGGGATGTTATGACAACACACATGTTGGACCCGGCCTCGTGGCGTGGTCCCGAACCCTCCTACCCGACCCGACGGGGGCAGCCCCCACCCGTCGGGGTCCCTCCGGATTGTACTTTGCTACCCGCACCAGCCTACGAGACACGGATCGCCCCGGCCTCGGCCCCAGCGAAGCCCCGACATCGAGGCACCAAGATCCGGCCAGGGGGCACCAAGTGGCCACTCCACCGATCCCGGAGGAGGGGAGTTTCGATGGGACCCCCAACCGTCCCCCAACGCCTGGTTTCGATCGCCTCTGGCCTTCCTGGGCGCTGGCGCCTCTCCCGCTGGGTGTCTGGCCTCTCCCATCCCGGCCCCTCCGCCCCCCAGGTGCTAGGGTCCGGACATCAAAGGGTTCCAGACCTATATCTGGGGCAGCCTCAAACCAGGACGGCAGTTGTATCCTGGAGTCGAGAGCCCTGCTGATCGGATCGCGGCTGACCCTACGGAGAAAGACTCATTACTTGGAACTTGGAACTCTGAGCCCTGCTGACTGCGTCGCGGCTCCCCCCTTGCTGAGAAGAAGACCCTCACGGAACATCAGAGCCCTGCTGACCTCATCGCGGCTCGACCTTGCAGAAGTAAACCATCGGAGCCCTGCTGACCTCGTCGCGGCTCGACCTCACAGAAGTAAACCATCGGAGCCCTGCTGACCTCGTCGCGGCTCGACCTCACCGCAGCAATCCCCCGAGCCCTGCGGATGACGTCCCGGCTCCCGGAACCCCCCGGCTCGAGGATTGAGAGCTAGGCGCAGGGTGTTCCAGTACCAGGCTAATACTGAGACTGTCCCGCTACCCCATCCCTACAAGACTTTGAGACTCTTTTGGATCCCTCAATCCACCTGTAAATATTACCACATAAATCTGCCTTGGTTACCGATAAAGACTTATGAGAATTGATACCCTGGTTGTGTCCCTTTGTGGTGGTGGGGTTGCTTGGCTGATACGATCATAGGAGAAGGACCTCGCCCAGGAGGCTTCTTAGCGGCGCTCGGCTACTCGCCTACGGAACGGTGGCCCTCTGGGTGGTCAGTCCGACACCATCGGGCTCCCGGAGGGCGCCCTTCTAACAACACACAACATGCCATACTGGAGGCAAGAAGGCACCATGTGACAGCAATGCATGAGAAAACACAACCACAATGGCAGTGTGGAACAGCAGGTCTGCACAGTCTCCACAAACAGTAACAAGACACATGGATGTGAAACAAAACACAACACTGACTTGCCAGTCACACACTCTGCATACTCACAAGTGACAAAAACATCAAGTAGGAGTCAGAAATAACTGCAAGGACACACCAACACACTGCACAGTGCACAACAAACAACTCACACATGTGCACACAACCACATCCACAGGGCTGAACAATCAAAACAACAGACATACAACTCCTGGGTGACACATGTGTATAGTTGACAATGCAGGGGCATGCACACATCAACACTCCCCACAAACTCACCCCCTTCACACTGCACACTTCCTGACCATCCAAGAGCACGCATGGAAAGTAAGCCATGGGACTAGGATGACAGGCCATCACAAGATGACCACACACATACACCACTGGGCACACATAAAGGAAGAATACACATACATGATAACCCTGGCCAGCCTGCCTGCAATACTGTGTGCAGAAACCCACTCTGTGCTGGCAGTGCCCCCCAACCTGACATGTGTACAATATAGCCAACATGAACAAATTAAGAAAATGACAACTGCTTTCCATTGAAAATTGACACCATTGCCCCCACTAGTATCTGGGTCAGGAAGAACTGAAGACCCTGTCACCCCTGTAAAAAAGAGAGTAAGTGAGCCCAAACATTGACTATGTTGAAGTGGCACACAGACCATGTGGCACAGTAAACCATATAAACACAGCAAAAGAACTTTGGGGCATATTAGCAAGGGCTTGATCGCCGCTTCAGCGGCACGTTTTGCCGCCAAAGCGGCCATTTTTTCATCACCCTATCATCAAGCTGTCGCTAACAGCCGTTAGCGACAGCTTCCAGGCGATAGAGACCGGATTGGGGCCCGCTTTGCATGTCAGTGATATTTATCGCTAATGACATGCAAAGTGGGCGTACCCAAACTGGTAGCAACTGAAAGCAGTCGCTAACACGGCTATCGCCTATTACCAACACAGGCGAAGCGATAAAAAAAAGCGCTAAACGCGATTATCGCTGGTATTTAATACCTGCTGGAAATCTGGCTTACCTGTATTCCTCAATGGGAGGTGGATCTTCAGGCTAAGTCCACCATGGCGATAATGCGTGAATATCGCTGGATTTCCAGCTATATTCAGGCATTTCGCCGCTATCGCTGGATATTTGAGCACAGTGGAGATAAACGTTGCTAATAGCATGTTTTCCCCGCTAAAATATCCGGCGATAGGCAGCGATAAAAATAAACACGCTAAGCGCGTTTTGCGATAAATATCGCATGTTATTGCTAGGATGCCCCTTTATTCAGTAAGGACACTGACAAAATACACAACAGGAGCAACTGTCTTTATTCACATATTGCACAGATGGGCACCATGAGAAGAGAAGAGCAAGACACAAAATGCAGAGCATGTCCATGAGAAGCTGCACAGGCAAGGGCAAAACAGCAGTGAACAACAAGACCAGTGGCCAGGGCTAAGTGCAGAGCATCTCCATGAGAAGCTGCACAGGCAAGGGCAAAACAGCAGTGAACAACAAGGCCAGTGGCCAGGGCTAAGTGCAGAGCATGTCCATGAAAAGCTGCACAGGCAAGGGCAAAACAGCAGTGAACAACAAGGCCAGTGGCCAGGGCTAAGTGCAGAGAATGTGTTCAACTGTCCCTTTCCATTGTCAGCAACACAGTCAGTGGGTAACAATGTGCAGTACAGGCCCACCTATGTGAGAGACAGGTGTGTGAGGGTGAACACCACTCAGATTTGGCTGTCAGGCGGACTGGGAGCTGGCTGTGCCTCGGGGACTGTCGAGGCACTTGACCGGGGAGAGAGCAGACCAGCTGAGGTAGAGCTATCAGTGGCTTGGCAAGCTGGAGGGCTCCTTGGACCAGGTGGTGTAGTGGCAGGTGGAGGCGGAGTCATGCGGACTCATGCAGTCATGCAGACGGGAGACACGGTGTGGCTGGGAGATTGTGGAGGGGTGCCTTTCCACTTCTTGGGGATCCTAAATGGCTTGCCTGACTCTGGATCAATGGGAAGTGGTGTGGACACAACAGGAACACTCACCACCAAAGCTGCTTTAGGTGCAGACGCTGGCACCCCCTCTGGTGATGTGCTGGACCCAGCGGAACGATTTGCCTGGCTTCGCCTCTGCCCCCCCTTCCCCTGTTTACTAGGTGTCACCCCTACAGTGCCCTCCTTCCCCTGCTTCACTGGGCTTGGAATGGAAGTCGAGGTGGTGGGTGAATCTGCCTTTGAGCCCTTCCTAGGTGTACCCTTGGCATGCACCACCTCCTTGGTGGGCACAGAAACTGTATGCTTCTCTTTGCGAGATGCTTTAGGGACAGGATGGGGATGCCTTTGAGGCATGTGTGCCTGAGGTCTGCTGCTTTGTTTTTTGTCCCCTAGTGTCGCCTGACGGGCTTTTCTCTCTGCGCTCTGGGGTGGGTTTGGTCTTTTGTGGGGATGGTGTCTGTGCCCAGGACTGCTTGGGTTGCTGCTGCTGTGTGCTTCATGTGCTGTATCATGACTTTGATGTATGTGGACCTTGGTCACTATCGTCAGACGTGGCCACAGCCAGGGGGGTGGACAAAGGGACCGGAGCTGGACTGTGAATATGTGCCTGTTGAAGGGCAGATGTCACTGTTGAGGACAAAGCCTGGACAGTCCGGTGCAGCCCACCCACATCTGAATGTATGCCCTCCATGAAAGCAACCACCTGTGCCAACTTTTTGTCATGGTCAATGAAGGCATTGAGGAGAGCCGCCTGGCCTACACACAGCTGGTGCAAAAGGTCCACAAACTCAGCACTGATGGCAGCAGGGGGGACAGGGGCAGGGGCAGCGGTGCCAGGGGTGAAGGACACTCTTCCCCTCTTACTGAGGCAGACATGGGCAGCACCAGAGGAAGTGGCTGGGAGGGTGGGCACTGGCCGCTGTGTGGTGTAAGATGATGCAGAGTCCCCGTTCCCTATGCCCGCCAACATGGATGCATCCCCGCTGGCATCAGATGATGTGGTGCTTTGCGTCTCAGGCTGGGATTCCTCCAGCAGACTCCTGTCCCCCTCTGAGGCACTGGTGACATCTGTGTCACTGGGCTCCTGTGCAGCTGTTGTGCTAGTTTCACCCCCACTGGTGTCTGTCTCCTGTCACGCCGTGACCACAGGAGATGCTGCATGAGAGAGAGAGATGTAGGGTCAGGTCAGTGGTAGCAACAGAACAAACATATGCAAGCAATGCATAACAAAAGATCACCAAATCTACATGTTGCACACCACCCTGTGCAATCACATCGTGCCAACTCACTATATAGACTCAAACAGTGCGTGGAAAATGTAAATTCAGGCATGAGTTATCCATGTGATTGCCACACAGCACAACACCCTGCTTGTGGCTCTGTTCAACCAGACACATAACTAGCTCTGAGCACACCTAGGGATATGATGGGGGCACACTACTTGTTGCCACTGACAGATCTGGATGGAACAGGAGGGGACAACACAGACACAGACTACAACATGCAGGTGTGAGGGGGAACACAGTCCCTGCACATCTCACACACAGGCAGGATGCCAATACTGAAACACCTATGTAGCCTGCCCACATCTCCAGTCCATTGTTGGGTTGAGCAACAGATACATCACGTATCAATCTGTGTCTGGGGGTGGACTCACTGTGTCCAAGACTGCGCAGCCCCCAATGTCCCTGCCCTGTGAATAGATAACTGTGTCATGGATGTCACATTGAGGGACATGATCTCACAAATCCAAAATCCTCACCACAAGGCCAGTCGTGTGCAATCTACAGCCCTGAGATGGCCCATTGCTGGAGTGCAATGAGAAAAGACTGATGTAATACTCTGTAAGTGAAGTGATGTGTCTTTGTCTCTGTGGGCGGGGACCGTGCTGGCCAGGTGGGCTCACACTGAGATGGACTACAGGGGCACACACAGCCATTCAGCCAAGCAATCACTGTCCTGACTCCTGCATGAACAACCTTCTGTGTCACTGTATGGATGACAACACAACACAGGTCACTCATACATACATGTGCAGGTAGGGAAACATGTGGCATTGGGTACACACACCTTACCCCTGGAGACCACATGTTAGGCAGTGCATGACACAACCCCACACTCCCAGGCACATACTGCCTCAGTCCAACTACATGTGTGCCCTCCCTGCCCTCCCCTCCCACTGTTGAGGACTTACCACGACATTTGGGGCACCATATAGCCTTGGGTACTGTGTGAGCACCTCGTCCACCAGGACCTCCAGGTCCTCGCTCGTAAAGGGACTGGCACGGATCTTCTCTGTCCTTGCCATCACTGTGGACATGAGACAACAGTGGCAGAATTGGGTGGTGAGGGGTCTCAGGCAGCAGTTCCTGGAGGCAGCAGCAGGTGAGGGGTCTCAGGCAGCAGTCCCTGGAGGCAGCAGCAGGGGAGGGGTCACTGGCAGCAGTCCCTGGATGCATCAGCAGGTGAGGGGTCTCTGACAGCAGGCTCTGGGAGCAGTAGGAATGTGAGTCTCACTCCCACACATATATAGCCCACTGGGGTCGTTTCAAAGGTGCCAAGCTGCAGCAAGTGGTGGTCCAGGTCTGCCTCTTTCAAATGCATCCAATGACCGCCTCCGCGGTGACGGAGCACGCCTACAGCGATTTTCCAAATTGCATCATGCCACCGAAATCAAGGTTCCCATTGGCTGTAAGGGCATGCTCCATGGCGGTGACACACCGCTGGGGTCCGGTGTGCGCTAGCGCAATGGTGCATCTTTCAAACGCATCCAATGACCGCCTCCGCGGTGCCAGAGCACGCCTACCGTGATCTTCAAATTTGTATCATGCCACCGCAATCAAGGTTCCCATTGGCTCTAGGGCAAGCTCCATAGTGGTGACACACCGCAGGGGCCCGGTGTGCTCAACCACGATGGTGCATCTTTGAAATGCATCCAATGACCGCCTCCACGGTGGAGGAGCACGCCCACCGTGATCTTCAAAATTGCATCATGCCACCGCAATAAAGGTTCCCATTGGCTCTAGGGCATGCTCCATGGCGGTGACACACCGCAGGGGCCCGGAGTGCGCTACCGCGATTTTGGCGGCGGAGCATGCCCCCGTCATTTCCACTTCTCCATGTCTATCACTACCAAACATGTGTGAATGGGGGGTGCTGGTGACACACCGCTGGGGCCGGGTGGTAGCTACCGCGATATGGATGGCAGAGCATGGTCACCACCATTTGGGCATGTCTCCATGCCTATCACTACCACACTGGTGTGAATGGGGTGTGCTGGTGACACACCACTGTGGCCAGGCGCTAGCTACCGCGATATGGGTGGCGGAGCATGGCCACCGCCATTTGGGCATGTCTCCATGCCTATCACTACTGCACTTGTGTGAATGGGGGATGCTGGTGACACACCACTGGGGCCAGGCGGTAGCTACCACGATATGGATGGCAGAGCATGCCCACTGCCATTTGGGTATGACTCCATGCCTATCACTACCGCACTTGTGTGAATGGGGGTGCTGGTCACACACCGCTGGGGCAAGGCAGTAGCTACCGCGATATAGGTGCCATACATTGACACGAAGCATCGCGTTTTCCTGTTCTGGGGGGCTAGAAACTTTTGATTTATTGTGACATTCCCTTGCAAAATGGCCTGAACGACCACAATATAAACATACGTTTAATTTACGTCTTCTATCTTTTTCTTCAGTAGTTAAAGGTCCTTTAATACTTCCAATTTGCATTGGTTCTGGGTCAGGAATTTCACAGTCTAAGTCTTTCTTTTCATGTTTCCACACAGAAAACCTGTTTTCTGATTTAGTTTTATCTCCTTTACGTTCTCCTATTCAATGATCCAGTTTAACCACTAAATCCACAAACTCAGAATATTCTTTCTGGTAAATCCACAATATGTGCTAATGCATCGTTTTAATCGTCACGTAATCCTCTATAAAATAGGGAAGTGCGCTTTTCTTCTGGCCAATGAGTTTCTGTTAGCAATCCATTGAAAACTGTTACATATGTCAACAGATCTTTATTTCCTTGCCTTAAATTTAATAATTCATTATCACTGGCTTGTATGTAGGTATGTTTTGCAAATAATTTAGTCATGGTTAATTTAAAAAAGGGACAATTGTGCAGTATAGGATCATCTCTATCAATGTAAGGAATAGACCAATTAGCAGCCGTGCCTCCTAAATATGAAAGTACAAAGGCCACCTTGGTAGCGTCTGTAGGAAAAGATTGTGGTTTGCTAATGAAATGTAATTGACATTGACTAATAAAAATATTAAACTTTGCACTATCTCCAAAAAAGCGTTCTGGTGCTGATAAGGGTACAGGGGTGGGGATGGCCACGGTTACTTGACCAGGCGAAGATGCTGTATCAGATGTCAGGAAAGTACCTGACGTCTTTGATCTTGTTCCTGATTCCAAGGAAGTTTCAAAAATCTTTGGAAATGAACCATCCCACAAATTTTCTCTTGGTTTGTAACAAATGACTTCCTGGCGCAATTCTAAGTTCTCTTGTTTTAACCTTTCGACTTCTATCTGCATCTTTTGCAACATAGTGACTAATGTATTATCTCTTTCTGTGTCTTCAAAAAGGGGCTGCGCCATAACTTGACCATCAATACGGTCACTATCTTGATCCATATCTCTCAAGGAGAACCTTAGTTATTGTGGAGGCTTGCGATTCTGTTAATCTTCACTCACCTGAAGTTCCAGTTTGTTCCACTTGAGAGATTCGAGGAACTTTTCCTGTAGCCCCCAAAAAACCTAAAGTAACCTGAACTGAATTTGCATAACCAGTCTGGTTAATTTAGATTTCCAGGGGATGGGGATAAAGGGACAAAATAACCATAACAAAATAAAAGTGAGAAACAACACTCCTGCCACGTCTCTGTCTTGAGTATGATTTTTCCTCTTCGTCTCTATGAGGAGTTATACCGTTCTTTCTTCTTCAAAAAACACCTAAAAAATAATTAAACAAAACAATAGTGAGGAAATGATTGTTATTATACTGAGGGGCCGATTCCGATACCGGGTCGGACAGCTCTCTGAGAGCTGTCCGTAGCTTTACCGTGGACCGACACGTACCCGTAGCCGGTCCGTCCTGTAGAGGAAGTACGATGCGCATAAGTGCCAAAAACACGACCGACACGTAGGCTGTGATTCAAGCTCCATTCTCCGTCCGAGCCGTAACTCCTAACGCTGAACCAAGTCGCCCGGAAGCAGTATCCATAGCAGTTTCCGGCATGACAAGTACGATGCGTACTTCCTACGCGCCGGACGGGTCGACACGTACGGGACGTCACAGCATCCGGAAAACAAGCATATCAGCTACGATTCGCGCCACAACTCAGTCCACGGCTACGAGACGGACCAGCTTGCAGCGGGTACGAGACGGAGCAACAAGCAGCGTGTACGACAAACACATCATGAATCCCATCGCGCATGTCATACCAGTACTCTACAACTATGACTGGCTCAGGAACCGACGCCGACGGTGCAGGCGGTAAGTCAGACACCTACCACATAAACAAATGACACGTACCCACAAAATGGCACACACACACAGGGGATCCACATCCTGGCCACTAACAACAGCCCACCATAGGGGTTGCATGGCCAGCACCACTAACACCCCCACCCATAGGGAACCTGTTGCCCATCACTACTGCCACCTCCAGTCATAGGGACTATGTTGCCCATCACTACTGCCACCCCTAGCCATAGGGCTTATGTTGCCCATCACTACTGCCACCCCCAGCCATAGGGTACCTGTTGCCCATAACTACTGCCTCCCCCAGCCATAGGCCTCAGGTTGCCCATCACTACTGCCACCCCCAGCCATAGGGCTTATGTTGCCCATCACTACTGCCACCCCCAGCCATAGGGGACCTGTTGCCCATCACTACTGCCACCCCCACTCATAGGGACTATGTTGCCCATCACTACTGCCACCCCCACTCATAGGGGACCTGTTGCCTATCACTACTGCCACCCCCACTCATAGGGACTATGTTGCCCATCACTACTGCCACCCCCAGCCATAGGGGACCTGTTGCCCATCACTACTGCCACCCCCACTCATAGGGGACCTGTTGCCCATCACTACTGCCACCCCCACTCATAGGGACTATGTTGCCCATCATTACTGCCACCCCCAGCCATAGGGCTAATGTTGCCCATCACCCCTGCCACCCCACCCATAGGGGACCTGTTGCCCATCACTACTGCCACCCCCACTCATAGAGACTATGTTGCCCATTACTACTGCCACCCCCAGCCATAGGGCTTATGTTGCCCATCACTACTGCCACCCCCAGCCATAGGGCTTATATTGCCCATCACACTGCCTCCCCCAGCCATAGGGCTAGTGTTGCCCATCACTACTGCCACCCCCAGCCATAGGGCTTATGTTGCCCATCACTACTGCCACCCCCACTCATAGGGGACCTGTTGCCCATCACTACTGCCACCCCCACTCATAGGGAAGATGCTGCCCATCACCCCTGCCACCCCCAGCCATAGGATGGGTGATACGCCACACATCCAGCATACTCCAACATCAGGTATGTCAGCAAAATACACCCCCTAACATCATGACAACAGTGTGTAGTCTGTGACAAATGCCCAAAACAGTGATTATGACTTTGAACATACAATGTAACTAACAGCACATGTGTGAACAACACATGAGTGTGCCATACACAAGGCAAGCATCACTATAGCACTTTGGCAATGTAGAAAGAACTCCCCTCACTGTGTAGAACAGAAGTTAAGTGGGGGCTTCCAAACTGCAGCAGATGTTGAGCATTGTGGTGATGGGGACTAAACCCTCCCTCATCACAGTGACCAAAAGGTAAGTGTCATCATGGTCAAAGCTGCAAATAACAAACAGCATGTATGATCCCTGCTCCCAACACATTAAACACTTCTGTGGCAAACTAGTGGTTGTGTCCCATTCCCACAGAGATGTGTTGAGGCTAACAGTGCTGTGAAAACATAACACACTCTTGGCCATGTGCAGACAAGCACCACACATGGGGGCTGACAATGCATACAGTGTACAATGACACAAGAGCAGAAGTGACAATCACCAAGCATTCACACATCTCGAAAATAGACACACTAATCAAAACAACATGTGTAGACTGTAGGTGTCAGCTCACAAACTCACATTCCATGCCAGCAATGGCACCTAACAACCAGGATGAATGTGCACAATGATGTGATATGACTCACAGGGACAGCAGGGAAAATCACAGGAACAGCATCCAGACAAAGGCCCACAACAGCAATACCAATGCACTGGTGCAGATGCACAAACACAAACAGGCAACCTCACACTGCACATCTGACACAGCATGTGTGTGTGTGTGTCACAGTATCCCCAGGCAACTACACAACACATGCGGGGGGCTGAACCACAGTGACACAGATGTGGACACAGTGCCATACAAAAGTAAACCATCATTGGGACACCCTTAGTGGGCAATCAGGCATTGGGAGATGAGAGGGAGCACAACAGACACATGTGACACAAGCTGGAATGAACACCAACTAGCACAGCAAGAGACTGACACACAACAGCACTACCCCCAGGGACCAGACATTGGGGTGACACAAGCATGCATGCCACCTCCACTGTGATGACAAAGGCAGATGTCATACAAACTGGGAAACCCAGACATATGTCCTGTTCCACATACGTACATCACACATACACAAACACAAATCACTCAGCATGACCCCTCATCCATGGACAAATGGGAGCTAGGGGACCATCCATGCAAACATTTACATCAGTCCACCCTCAACACCACACACCCTGAACTGCAACAATGTGTATCTGTGAAGCCTACATGGACAGGTGACATTGCACATGCACCCATGACAAACACAGGAATGTTGGGAGGAACTAAGGTGTACAGACACATCACACAAGGACAGTTTACAACCCTGGGGAATGACAGACATACTGCACAGTATGCGGTACATGGCCATGACCTCAAAACTCACATAAACTTCAGAATCATTGCCACTGTCCCAGGACAATGCAGAAGCCAAGGAGAACCTCAAGGCACACATGCTGACACCTGCCAGCATTGCAGCCATGAACCCGACAAGTGGGAGCAGTCACACACACATACAAATGTCTCAATCACTGAAAGGTACCATCTAGGGACAACTACATGATTTAGCAAATAAACAGGTGCCTTGGGGAACCCTGACTGTGTCCCATCTGTGGCTGACAACATCATCACCACTCAGAACTGACAAATCCCAATGATGATACACCAATTAACAGTAGTGTGTCATGCACCCACACATCTGGTAGCCCATTGGAAAAGTAGTGGGATGAATCCAGTACCACTCAGCAAGCATTAACAACAGGAACATATCAAGGGAATACTGTCTGTGTATGAACAGGGATGTGGACACACACACATGCTCATACAACACACACCATGGGCCCAGGCCATGTCACGGGACAACACACTTACTTAAGGGGACCCAACTCCTGTAGAAGCCCAGCTGTGCCAAACATATTCACCGCATGTTTCACTCATGTCTGCAGAACACCTGGTCAGTCAGCCATCAGTTACCACACAATGAAGGCTCTGGTCACAACAGCCTGGGTACGTGAGTCTCCCCTAAGTCATCTGCACATACCCAAAACATATGTCTAGCAAGTTGCACAGAGGACCCAGTTGCACCTATACCAATGATGCCGACACCTGTAGGTCCAGTGGTGATGCGCACAAAGTCTGTGGAAGTGACAAATTGGACAATGGGAAGCACATCATATGTGCATGGGTGCAAGCCAGAGATGTGACCATGCAAATGAAATGTTCACAGAGATGTCCACAAATAGTTGATCCTGACACACCCAGGTAGCTGCAAAGGATGACATGGATTCCCACCAGAATAGGATACATATCTCATAGACCACAGGGAGTACCTCACAGCAACACATCAGTATTCAACATTGGAAACCAAGCATCACAGGTGCAAGGGCATCAACATAATGTACAGCTAAATCTAGTTCACAGGGATAAAGAAAAAAGCTTTATTCAGCATATTAAAAGTTAAACGTCTGTTCAAACAAAAGGCCAATGGCGAGTCCATATCCAAATGCCAAGGAGTGAAGTAGAGTGACAACTGTCACACCTTGCTTGCCTGCACTGCTAAGGGCCGTGGTCATCCTCTGGGAGGGGCATACTTGGGGGCAGGCCAGGCACCGCAGGGACAGGATCAGGGCGCAGCAGAAGGAGGCAGTGAAGAGGTGGTGGATGCAGGTGAGACACTTGCAACTGCAGTGGAGCTGACTGAAGTGGTGGGTGCTTTCACAACTGTGGGACACAAGTCAGATGGGGTGGGTGCCAGCACAACTCCAGTGGGCAGGTCAGATGGAGTGGATTGGGTCACCACTGCAGTGCCCAAGTCAGACGGGGTGGTCGTGGACTCCACTGCAGTGCCTACATCCATGGGAGCGGAATGGGGGGCAGGTGAGATCGGCAGGGCAGGGGGGGACACGGTCCCCACATCAGTGGCACTTACCGTCTGACCAGGTGTGGAGGAGCAAGTGCTAGGGGGGGATGGCCTTAGCATTTTGGGGATGGTGTATCTGTGGGTGGGGAACCCGGGGCAGGAAGTGGCCGGGGAACCCTTGGAGTGGTGGCCTGGGGGATGGAAGATGGAGACTTTGCCTTGGAGCTGCGTGGTGGTGGGGGGTCTTGCTCTTCCTGCGCCTGGGGACTTGCGGGTGGGGGTCTCAGTCTGACTGGGCATGGGGGAGGGTGTCCGGGTGTGAGGGGCACTCCCCTCTGTGTGTGGGGACTTCCTCTTCCCCTTGTAATCAGGATCTGCTGGGTCAGTGGGGAAGAGGCCAAGGTCACAGAGTAAGAGCTTCTGGGGAGATGGGGTTGCAGGTGATGCAAGGGAAGGGGGCTGGGAGGGAGAGGTCCCGGAGGACTGCGGAGTGGTTGTGGATGACTGTGTGTTTCTACGAACCAGCCCCTGTGAGTGTGGTATCAGTCCCCTGCACTTGCTTGTGTGCACGTCTAGACCTTGGTTTGGGTGTTTGTGTGCTTGGGACAGGTAGGCTGCTAGGAATCGTGGGTGGTGCAGGGGTAGGAGGGGTGCGGGACTGTTGGAGGAGGGACACTGCTGCCATCAGGGAGGAGGCCACGGACTGATTGGTCCTCTGTAGGGCAGACATGTCCGAGGAAATGCCCTCCATGAATGACACCTGTTGTGTCAACAACAGACTTGTGTGTGCATGGAGGTTTTTCAGCATCGACGTCTGTCCTACATGGATCTGTCTAAGTAAGTCCACAGACTCCTAACTCAGGGCAGCAGGGGACACATGGGCAGGGGGTGCAGTGCCTGGCACAAAGGAGACATGCTCACAAACATGGGAGCCCACAGGGACCTCTGGGATGGGAGCCGATGGCAGGGTGGTGGTGGTGATGGCGGGGACAACCTCACTAGCTGGGGTTTGGTGGCTGCTGACACCCGCCTCCACAAGGGAGTCATCCTCAGAGCTGCTGTGGCCCTCAGCTGGGGGGGATGGTGCTGACGACTCCTCTGTGTGGCTCCACTCCGTGCCACTGGGTCCCCCCGAATCCTCTCCTTTTGTCCCTGTAAGTCTTTGTGGCTCCTTCTGGTACGTGGAGCTGTCCCCTCCTGTGGCCGTGAATGCATCTGAATAGGAATAGGAAGTAAGAGAACAACATCAGTCACCTGCTCCAACTGCACACACCACAGTGAGTACATCACATCACAGGGCAAGCCCTGGCATCATCAGCTGAACACAGCTCAAAGTGCCAACACTGTTTAGAATAAGCCAATTGTCATTCTCAACATCAACCATGACACACATATCCCTCCTTGACTTTCACACATATGTCTGTTGCATGTTGGATGCTAACACCCCAATGTGCCAACATGCACCACCCACACATTAGTTGTACATGCAAGTGAACATGTAGGAGTATTTCACTATACACACAGCACATCTCTTGCTACTGACTCAGTACAGGTTTCCGGATGAATGGATGGGCAGAGGCTCATTTCACATGCTTGTGATGCATGCCAGCAACACACACTATGATGTTCTCATGTCCTGATGGGCAATGCCACAATGGGGTGCATGGTGCACACTTGAACACAATGCAGGATCACTCATAGCAAGTTAAAAGCCATGCCACTGGGATGCCCTGAAATTCAGTCAACACTGTCTCCTGTCACAGGGGCATGGCATCCAGACAACAACAATATGCACTGACTCACAATCCTGGCTCAGGGGTAAAGCTAACTCTGCAGATGACCGGCACACTTGGCCATCCCATGCAAACAACATATCCAGGACCCAGAAGGCCCCACATCATGCAAATCAGACATATGAGTCTCTGCAAACACAAATCCCTGTACATTAACACATCACAGTCTGCCATGCATGTAACCCAGCTGCATGAAGGACACAGTTGCATACACCATTGTGCGCTGTCAGATGATCACACACCTATATGTCACACAGGTCTTGTGTCTCACAGTCACATCTCAGACGTCATGCTGACCCTCTGAATCATGGACACCCCAGTTGTACGTAACAACAAGCCACACCCTAATGACACAGAGGCAGACACCTGAGGGCACATGTCACTAAGCACAGCCTACAATTTCATACACAGGAGTGGGATTACAGAGTGTTTCTAAATGCCCTTGAGGAGGCATGACTGGCCAGGTCTACGTGAAACAGTGTTTGGCCCTAGACAGTAGTCAGGTGGCTAAGCAAGTGTGACATACTTGATATACATACTCCTGAGGCCCCAAAATTGGAGTCCCCTGCTGCATGGGTTTGTTTGGAATACCCCAGCCACATGTGGCGCGTCAGACCAGCAATTGGAACCCATCTCAAGGGCCCACACAGATCACATGTCAGATCTCAGGCATTGTGTAAACAATTGACCCACACATGAGACCCACAACAGAGTCACAGGAACAGATGCTATCCGGTAGCTGAAGCATAGCTGACTGCAGGGACACAGTGCCCTAGTGACACAAGCAACATGCTGTAGGGGCCACACCTATGGAACAGATGAGGAGGGTGCATCACACAATTGAGGGACCTGAGTATTGGACTACAAGACCTATGTAATGTGGAAGTGTGACCAGGCCAAAAGACTGCTATTAGCATGTCAGACGTAGTACACAGATAAGGCATGGACTTACCCCCTTCCTGCTGCTGTCTGGCCTTCAGCTGCCTATCCAGGTCCGGGAAGACCACCACCAGTATCCGGAGCTTGTGTCTGCCCCTCCTGCGTGGAGGTGACAGCTTCAGCTGGACTCTAGCTATCCTCCGGGTCCAGCCCCGAAGGTCCTGCCACCTCTACTGGCAGTTGCGGATCCAGCGCTTGTAGACCCCCACCGAACGAACAGCCCGGGCGATGGTCAGACATATTTCCTGCTTCTAGTGGGCATCAACCTGTGACGATGACAAAGTGAAAAGTACATTGACACACATGCCCCATTTTTGTGCTGCACACATTTGGATAGACATGTCATCATCACAAAGGGAAATGATTTACACAGGTTGTGCAACCATGGTGAAGGACAAATGCCATGCATGTCTGACATGTTAACAATGCCTGGATAGTTTAAGCTTGCACTAATGCACTTTAGCAGCAGGACACCTATTCATTACATGTACCTACACACTTTGGGGGATGAAAGTAGTCAGTGAGAATGCTTGCCACT
Organism: Triturus cristatus; assembly: GCF_964204655.1. Taxonomy (NCBI): domain Eukaryota; kingdom Metazoa; phylum Chordata; class Amphibia; order Caudata; family Salamandridae; genus Triturus; species Triturus cristatus. The sequence goes on from NC_140584.1 coordinate 353,453,033, forward strand.
GGTGTATACACTGCTAGTCCTGCTAGTCAGACAACATGCATACTTAGTAAAGCAGTGGACTGCACACTCACCTGCTCCCCTGGTTTCCCATAGAGCTTGCTGTACTCTGGAAGGAGCCCGTCCAGCAGGGCCTGGTTCTCCTTCTCAGTGAAGGCTGGGGCCCTCTCCAGATTCCGTGCCATAGCAGGAGCCAGAGGATGCAGAGACAGCAGCAGTGGTAGCAGGGATGTGGTCCAGTAGCATGTAGTGCAGGCAAGTGAGCTCCCTGGGGGCCAGCCAGCCTTATATCTGTGCTGCAGAGGCAGAATCTGTGCCATGTGTCCCAAGTGATAGGTCCAACACGGTTGCATTATATGAATCTGGCCAATCCATTTAAATGTACGACTCGTACACACCTTCCACATCGTTCAAATCTTCACCTTCATGGAACACTTAAAATTGCAACATTGTTGTAGGCATCCAACTGAATTTCCAGTGCACGACTTGTACAAGTTTTGAATCCGCATCCGTCTCTATGACAGTCCGGAGCCAATGGGTGCGCCCGGCTCATTCAACTGACTGTACAGCGCGTATTTTGAAAATACACATGCACCCGTCTCCATACGATTCAATGGCCAAGGCGTACGCCTGTCTTGGACCATGCTTGTCCGACAAATATGCATGATAGTCAACCGCGTCGGACCTCATTGCATTCAATGGCAAAGCGTACGCATGGCTCGGTGATGAACCGTGCAATGCGTACGCATTGTCACCCGCGTCGGACCTCATTGCAGTCAATGGCAAAGCGTACGCACGGCTCGGTTATGAACCGTGCAATGCGTGCGCATTGGCACCCGCCTCGGACCTCAATACAGTCAATGGCAAAGCGTACGCACGGCTCGGTCATGAACCGTGCAATGCGTGTGGACTGTAACACGCGTCGGATATCATTGCAGTCAATGGCAAAGCGTACGCACGGCTCGGTTATGAACCGTGCAATGCGTGCGCATTGGCACCCGCCTCGGACCTCAATGCAGTCAATGGCAAAGCGTACGCACGGCTCGGTCATGAACCGTGCAATGCGTATGGATTGTCACACGCGTCGGATATCATTGCAGGCTAGGGCAAAGCGTACGCACAGCTCGGTCATGAATCGTGCAATGCGTACGCATTGTCACCTGCGTCGGACCTCATTGCAGTCAATGGCAAAGCGTACGCATGGCTCGGTCATGAACCGTGCAATGCGTACGCATTGTCACCCGCGTCGGACCTCATTGGTGTGACTATTATACGGATTCAATACACATTTACTGGCCAGGGACACCTGTGCACACCTACCACACTACAGCATTGGCCACACAGTGTCCCATGGCATGTAAGGCTGCATTCCCTGGGTGTTTGGGGGGGTCACATATGGTTTGTTGGGTGGCACTTTGTGCAGCCACTTCCAGGCTGTGCACGTGTACATGGGGGCAAAATCCTTTGTGTGTTGTGCACATTACCACTGTGATGTGCAATTGTACAGTAATGGGCATGAGTCACGGACACAGTTTCAGGTTGGATATGTTTAGGACATGTCACATACACCCTGAGTCCTGGGGGTGATGGCATGTACGTCACAGTGAGACCTGTAGCCACAAAACTGATGTGCACCCACAGTCTGTGTGCATGTTGTGTCTCAGATGTGTCTGATCAAATGTGCCCAATGGGTGACAGTCTCCACATCCATGTGGTATATGCATCAACCTTGATGGGGTGTGTGTCTAAGAGACGTACATGTAGGGCCGGCAGGAACAACAGTGGCCACTACCTGTGGGACTTAGGCTTGCCTTGTGGTGTGTACGTGCTACGCTATGTCCATTGCTGTGTCGATATGGCAATACAGGGACCATGGGTTTCTGCATGGCAAAGATCTGTGATGCCTGGGAGACATCAGGCCTCACTTGTCACTGTGGTGTGTGTTTGGAACGTTGCAGCAGTACATAGGCTGGGTGACACAGCCAGATGATTGGCCATTGCACTACATGGGACTCATGCGGACATGTGGAACTGAGATGTGAGGTGGTGGTCATGTAGGTGACATATGTGTCCATGCCCAACAGCACACACCTCAGTACATTGTGTAATGTCATGATCTAGCATGTGATATTGAGCCTGGTCATGGTCACATGGGTGGCTGAACTGACAATCTTCCTTTGTGCATCTCTGTACTGCAGCTGTCCATCGACCGTTCCCAGACCTTGCAACCATGCAGGAACGCAACTGCATCAGACGGTACCGCTTCACCAGGCCACTGATTGAGGAATTGGCAGAGCAGTTGGCACCACATCTGCTACCTGGCCGGACATACCCTACAGCACTGACCCCAGAGGTGAAGGTGAAGGCAGCCCTGCACTTCTTTGCCACTGGTACCTTCCAGTACACTGTGGCTACTGCTGGTGGTATGTCGCAAACGATGTTTAGTCGGGTGCTACACGATGTCTTGGAGGGGATGTTGCATTTCCTAGACCTGTATATCAAGTTCCCGAGCCCAGCTGAACGCCCTGAAATAAAGGATGTCTTTTATACACTGGGGAGGATGCCGAACGTCATCGGATCTATTGATGGGACACATGTGGCCCTGATACCACCACAGGCACATGAGCAGGCATTCCAGAACAGGAAGCACTACCACTCCATCAATGCTCTGGTGGTATGTCTTGCTGACATGTCGCTCACACATGTGTGTGCACGGTTCCCTGGTTCTGCGCACAATGCCTACATTATGAGGAGTAGTCGCATTGCAACGCTGATATCACAGATGCAAGCTCAGCATGCCTGGCTTGTCAGTGTGTACTGACTGTTTATCATTGTGTGTGTTTGTCAATGTTGTATTCCGCACTCCTACAAAACTCAGCTACTTGTTCATTTTTGTGTGCGTAGGTGACTCCGGATACCCCAACATGCCGTGGTTTCTGACACCCCTCAGGAACCCTGTGATACCAGCCGAGATGCGCTACAATGAGGCACATGGTCCGAGCAGGAGGGTGATTGAGCAGACTTTCGGCCTCCTAAAAAGCCACTTTCGCTGCCTAGACAAGACCGGAGGGGCCCTCCCATATGAGCCTGCAAAGGTGTGCAAAATAATCCTTGTATGCTGCATGCTACACAACATGGCAGTGCCAAAGGAGGTGCCTCTCATCCAGGATAACGATGACCAACCTCTGGCACCTGTGGAGGATCCCGGCCTGGGCCAAGGTGCCAGTGATGATGAGGATGAGGGTGACGTCCGCTCACAGCTCATCAACAACTTCTTCACCTGAATGTGAGTTTCAAGGGTTGTTATGTGAATGTATGGAGGTAGCCTGGAATATGTTGTGGCATCTCTGTTGCTGTCTGAGTGTGTCTGTGTACCACTTGACGATGCGTGCAGTGATGTGTCCATTCAGGTTGTGTGTATTCCACAATAGGGTAGTACTGCTAACTAGTTTTTGTGTAGGTATCTTGCAACATGTTTTGTGCATGTGTATTGCAGTTCTCTCCTGTTCTTCTGTGCTTTTGACTGTGTCTTGTGTCTGTCCTTCCCAGGGTACTTTGCCTGTTGTTTGGTCAACACTGACCCCCAACACTCAGAAGCTAACACCAGTGTGGAAGTTGACAATTCCCATCAACTGATGTACCACACATTTCTGGACTTCCATTCTCCAACACATTGTGAGCGTGTATCCACTGTTACATAGAATTACCGTGCAACTATTGTTGAATAAACATGTTGCTGATGTGTAATGAACCTGTGCTATGCTTTCTTATGTGCGTTGTCTGTCTTCCCACATCTGAGTGACATCTACTTACCTCACCTGTGGACTTGTTACCACTGACTGGGGTGGGTGTTGTGTCAGTGCATGCCAATGTGTTTCAGGTCAACATCATTATGTGTGATGAGTAACATGGCCATGGTGAGTATGTGTTGTGTTGCCATAGGGGTGTGCCTCCCTTACATGTGTCACATCACCATAACTCACCTTACGTTGGTTATATTGTTGCAGTATTTGGCATGCACTGTGTTGTGTAGCAGATCAACATCTCCCTAAACATGACAAGTTGGAATCACAACAGAGGCAAGTATGGTGTACTGGTGAGTTTATTTTCAAACATGTGTGAGGGAAGTGCACAGGATGGTGGGTGCTGTACATTGGTTTGGGAATCCAAAGTTCACATCAGAGTTGGAAGTGCTGGTAGATGAAATGTCCTGAGTAAAGTCCACAGTTATCTGCTACACTGGCCCAACATGAACCCTCCATGTCATGTGGGCGAGTTGTGTGCGATTGGACAAGGTGAACGGGTTGCGCACAAAGGACATTGGCCAGAACAGGTTTAGAGGCCCTGGTGGATGTGCTGGGACATCTGCCTCTCACATGTCCTTCTTCGGACAACCCCTCTTCTTCCGGGGGGGGGGGGTGATCCTCTTGTGCAGGCCTCTGCAGTGCAGGGGACTCTCCGCGAGAGTCCTCCTCCCTCTCTGTGGTGCTGGCAGATGGTGTTGCGACAGATGTTGTGGCCACACAGGGAGGTGTGGACAGGTTGGTGTTGATCTGGCGGAGGCACTGGAGTATGTCCCGATGCACCGCAGTAATGTCATCCCACTTGGCCTCCATGCGGGCATGGTGGGTGACCTGCTCATGATGCATGTCCTTGAGGATCCCCACTACCTGGCCAAATCCTCCAGTGCTATCCTGGTACGCATCTAAGATGCGTGCCAGGTGGGGGTCATCATGCAGTCCAGACCCCTCTGCAAGGCACGCCCTGTGCCTCCCACCCCTCCCAGCACCCCTATCCACATGGGCAGGACCAGCGGCGGGACGCACAGGTGACACTGGGTCCCCTTGGGTGGTGTTTCTGGTGGTGTTTGCTGTAGCTTCCGGGAAGTCCTGTGTCCCTGTGCTGTGGGTGTTGATTGGCCTTGGTCTGTCCGTGTTGGCGGGGGTGCCCTGTCAGTGTCCAGATGCTGGAGGCATGGGTACAGGGGGTGCAGATGTTGATGCTGCTGGTGCTGCATGATGGCTCACACCGGAGGGGCCAGGTTGGTTGTCGTCATCCGAAGAGGACAGAGAGAGAGTCAGACCAGAGAGCTCAGTGTCCACCAGAGTCTGAGACTGGGTAGCCTCATCATTTGGTGCTGGGTGCCCAGCACCACCTGTGTGTGGAAGAGACACACAATGTGAGTTATGTTTCTACATGCATCGATGGTTCACAAACATGACATTTTATACTTTTCGAACAGATGCCTGCCTGTACACGGCTTTTTCCCAGCTTGTAACGGACAGAGTTTGATATTGTTGTTAGCCATTTCCCAGCATGGCCTTGTGCTCCCCACAACAGAGCCCAGTGTCAAACATCTTGCCAGTCCCTTCCCAGTCCCTGTGAGGCGAGTATGGTTCAGTTTGATCTTGCTGGGCCATGTGGGTGGGTGTAGATTGTCTGTGACTGAGACTTCCATCATACTCCTGGCTACACCCCCTTCCCAGCATGCCCATACTTCCTCCCTCTTGACTCTGCTTCCCTGTGAGGGGGTGTGACAGCAATGGCAAGATGGCTGACTGTGAAATTCTGGTGTTTGTTTGACTACAAGTCCAAAGTGAGCCCCTGTGCTTCACACAGCAGCACCCAGTACGGGGTATCTTTTGCTGATATTTCAATGAAGTGTGTGTCAATGCATTCTACCCGGTGAGTTGTGTGGACTTTGTGTTGAGGGGGTGTGTCTCCACATGCTGGTAAGTATGGTCAGGGCTGTCAGTCCTCCTTCCCATCATGAAACGTGCTTCCACTGTGGGGCGTGCAAGTTGTCTTTCAGGATGTCAGTCAGTGGTGTCCTGCTTCTGATTTGCACACAGCCCCGAGCAGGGCCTTGTACTCCCCACAGCAGGAGCCAGTGTCAGCCATCTTGTCAGTCATTTTCCACTCTCTGTGATATGGGCATGTTTCAGAGAGGTCTTGAGGGGCCAATTAGGAGGGGGAGCATTATCTGTGACTACAGGCCCCATCATGCTTTTGGATACACTCACTTCACCTGCATACCCACTATTCCTTCCTGTCAGTCAGCTGCACTGTGAGGTGGTGTGTTTGTGGTGGCAAACGGTCTGGCAGGGACTATTTGGCTTTGTGCCACTGGCTTGCTCTATTTTTTTGTAGGTTGATGCATGTCATGACCAATGTTCCCTCTAATTTTTTCCCTCTGTGTGCGGCACTGTAAGCCGACCGAGCGTGTGGTTGCAGCAACACGTCAGTGCAGATTATGTGAGTATTCATATTAATCGCAGTGCCAGTCATGTGCTGCAATTACCATGAATACTTTCTCAGAGGCACACAATATGCCCCGCACAGGGCCGGCCTTAGCGCTGGTGGCGCCCTGTGTGTCAACGTTTGTTGGCGCACCCTAATGACCACCCCGCCAGTGATTCCCTCACTATTATCCTTTAACAGTGCCCCTCAAGGTCTCCATTACCACTCTCTCTGAGATGTATTTAATTTGTTTTAGAACGTCTCTCATACCAGTGTAGGGTGTACTTTCCATTGCACACATATTAAACAGAGACAGAGACAATCAATCATTATTATTTTTTGCAAACAGATTTTATTGAGTTTTCGAACAATCACTATCACATTTATCAATACAACTTTAGATTCATTCGTCTAGTTCCTATTGTGATATTGCAAAGAAACACCACACAGTGGTAAAACATTTATCAATGGCATCTAATAGCTTGGCTCCATCCGTTTACTACCAGGGCATCCACGGCTGACTTAACAACTCGATAATTACTCATTTGCTTAGCTGTAACTTCACAGTTCCTGTGTATCTATTCAAACTATCCCCAACTGTTCCCCCCACCCGTCCCTCCCACCCAGGCGTGTTACATTTGGGCCTTCCTTATGCAGCCAGTACAAAGGCAGAACACCACTTTTGTCCATGATCTCAGGTATAGTCTCAATGATCAACCTTACCATCAGAGGGGACACGTTAAACATGCATTCGCTGCTTTTGCTAATGTTGCACTGTTGCAGCGAACACTTCCCAGCTGCTCCGCCATCCACTGCTGCACTCTTCAGTTATCAGGACATGAGGGGGGGAAGCACACTCCCAACCCCTTATTCATGCTGCGGCTGGGCCGTCCCGCACGCCAGCTCCCCGCAATGCCTCCCAATGGCGAATCTCTGCCTCCCCAAACAGTTCTCTCCTTACCGGGCTGCAGGGAGATGAAACAGGTGCCGTCTAATGTATCTGCACTACGTCGCACACCCAGAAGTTTCCGGTCTCAACTGGGTGCCGCCTCTGGCATAGGCCTCTCTGCTACTCAGCCGCGAGTGCAGTCCCTGTCTTCGCCTCGCTGTGACGGGTGTCAGGGGTCTACCATGTCTTCCGCCAACACCTTTCAAAGTGCGGCGTCTCGGTTTCCGTCCCACTCCACTGAGTATCATGGGAGATACTCTTGGCCCTCGGTTGCTCGGGGTCCAGTCAGAACGTCGAGGGCTAGCTGCTCCTCCCCTCGTCAGCCGCCATCTTATTTCGCTCCGGGCCGCTCACTCTCAGTTCATAGCCAGCCGGTTTTTCTCTGCCACGCAGCCCGCTTAGCTGCAATAATGAGAGTAACGCACTCCCAGGATAGTCTGCCGTTCAGTAGGCACAAAATATATGTGCCCGGGGCTCAGGATAATCATTTACTGGGGGTATGCCAGACGGAGCTCCGAAGCCTCTCACATCGGCTCCAGGCCACACCCCCCCAACAGAGACAATCAATCATTGGTATGTAAATCAGTGTAGAAAAATTGTTACATATGACAGAGGACTGCAAGGTATAGGAGTGACATGTCATTCATACTGATAGGCGGTATAGTTTAAGAGTGCTTTGTCTAGAGAAGCACAAATTCAGAACTTAAAATGTAACATCATGGTTAGGATTTCTCTTTAATAAGAAGCACTTTGCGCCCAAATGAACCCTATTTGCAACATTAGGATAGTGAATGGCTGGGGCAAAAAAATCATAACGCTCTAATCTATACCTTGCAGTATGCATGAAGTTCTTTGATGACAGTTAATAGTTTACTGTTCTATATTAGGATTTTAACTTATAAACGGCAAGTAACAAAATTACCTCTCTGACATAAGTAGTAACCCGCTAACTAATCTTCATTCTATGCCGTTTGTGATCTGCATGGTACACGTTCTTTGCAGCAGGCATATTGACCCTCTGTTCTACGTAAAGACTTCCACTAGAGAAAATTCCCATCCCTCTAATATAAGAAGTAACATTACACCTACAACAAGCCAGGACTGTTGGCTTTGTCAATGGTTCTTATGTGCATATGATAAATAAGCACCAACTACGCCTTTGTAGTATATAACATTGCAAATGCTTTAGTTCTAACATGATGACATTGAAAGAACTATTACGAGCCTCTTTGTAGTTACATAAAAGGCAGTGAAGGGTGGTTCTGCCGCAGAGTTAGTGAAGGAGGAAATTGCGAGGGGGCTACTGTATATGTTTGCGTCCGTCCACACCAAGAGGTGACTACACGTAAAAGGAAACTAAAAGAATTAACACATTTGTGGCTCCGCGCTACAAAGCTTCCTGTGATAACTGCCTCAAACCAAACCTCGGTAGCTCTCAAGACATGCGCCTCACGTAGGTCCCGAAAACTGCCCCTGTTGACACATCAGGCGTAGGAGCCGTTGTCAAACCATGAAGGCTCCTACCACACGAGCCCATGAGTCTTTTTCCTTCTCCAGAGGACGTTTTACCTGAAAACACAGGGCAGTGTTTGTGGGCAGTTAAAATCTGATTTTGGGTAGCCTGCCAGCAAGTTTTTTTTTCACTGGTCTTAAAACGTTTTCTTTTCAGAATATTTTACAGAAAGGCAGATGCAGCACAAGTCGGGATTGTACACTTCTTTGCATTTCTTTAGTTGAAAGGGCGCGGCTGCGGACAGATTGTAAGCCTTTGTTAGAGTAATCATGTTAATTGCAGCGCATGATGGGCGCTACGATTAACATGAATACTTTCACAAAGGCTTACAATCTGTCCTGCAGCCACGCCCTTTCAACTAAAGAAATGCAGCAAGTGCAGGATGCACTTGCTGCTGGACTGACCTGCTGTTGTGCGCTCTTTAAATGCCACACTGCGCGCTCGAAGAGAGACTTGTGCGCGCGTGCCCACGCGCGCAGCTTTCTGGGAACAATGGTCATGACACAGTTCCCAGTCACTATGAGATGGCAGGTATTTTGTTTGTCTGACTGGCATATACATCTTGGGATGATTATCTATTGGTTACTGTAGCTTTGCTTGCGGTGCATGGTTTCACTGTCCCCTTGCCACACAATCTTGGGTATGTTGTTTGTGTACTCACCAGGCTCTGGGATGTCTGTTAGGCGTTGGACGCTCTCTGGTGGTAGGATGTCCCGCACCTTCTCCTCCCAGGTCTTGAAGGAGACTGGTTTGGCAGGAGGGCCACCGCCGGTGCACTGACTCAGGGCGTGATCTTTTTCGATGAGTTTTTTGACCCTCCTGCGCATGTCATACCGCCTGTTCTGGATATCGTCCTTTGTGCGCCTTGCTGGTGCCTGAGCGATCACCTTGTCCACAACCCTCGCCCACATCTTGGTTTTCTGTGAGATGGGGGTCCTTTGGACCAATGTACCAAACAAATGTGGCTCTACTCTGATGATCTCGTCTATCAGCACTTCTAACTCACTATCTGTGAACTTTGGATTCTTCTTTGGGGGCATGGTGATGGGTGGTGGTGGTGAGGGATGTGTGTGTGAGGGTGGTTTGGTGTTGGTTTTGCTGGGTGTATGTGTGTGTGCTTTTGTATGAGGTGCGGATGGTGTGTGAGTTGTGTGATGGGTGAGTTGTGAGTGTGTCTGTGATTGCTGGGTAATGGTGTTTGCTGCTGGCTGTGTCTCCTGTTTGCAAGAGATGTAGTGATTGTAGACCTTTATATAGTTGAAGTTGTGGGTGTGTCTTTGTCCCATCTTTTTTTATTTGCTATTTATTGACTTTGTCATTGCTTGTTTGGTCCTTTTTTTGTCTTTTTTCCTTTGGGTTTTGTAGGCATGAAGGAGACGTTCATGTTACGGAAACGGACGTTGCTGTTGTCTCGTGCGGGCTTCTCCACCTCGTTCACGCTGCCTATCTTCTGTGTTTGATACGCGTCGGTCGTGGCGGTCTCTATTGCTTGTGTGCCCGGTTGTCTGTGCGTGTCGGTCGTGCGGCTTGGTCTCCGTGCGAGTCGGTCTGGTTTTACATGCATTTCATCATACTGCGCGGATCGGACATCGCGGGTACGGGTCAGTCAGGTTCATTCTAGGTTCGTATCGGTCGGTGAAAATCGCATCGGTTTTCCGTCCGGATCACTATTTTCCCTATGGCTCGGTCGTACGGCTTGTATTCCAAACGTGTCTGTTCTAATTCACTCGCGTTGCATCTTACTGCACGGGTCGTATGGCGCTGGTCCGTGTCGGTTGGTATTCGGTCCGGGTCCATGTCGGTCGGTTTGTTTTGCGGCCGGAATCGGAATCGGCCCCTGAGTATACTAAATAAAGTATATCTATTAACTCCTTATACAATTTAGTTAAACAGTTAATACCTTTTCTACCTCTTATGCTGAGGTCTCTTTTCTTATACTGTAAATTGGCAGACTTCTGAAGTGTTGTTGATCCTAATTGCAAAGATTTCTAAAGAAATATAATAAATGTTATTAGGCAAAATATCCTGAATTCACTTTCTATTAAACCCGAAAATTCTTCTTACTAATTGTGCACTTACAGTAGACCTTCACATTGACATCTGTAATGGGGTTCTATCAATCATCAAACTATGTCCATTGAATATATTGCTTTTAGAATAAATGTCGATTTGCTGAGAACTTCTTCTGTAATGTTTATTGTCTTTTTCAGGACTGTCCTTTGAAGCAAAAACAAACAGTTTTTGGAGTTCTGGAGCCCGATTGAAACAAACAAGATAAGTATAGCTTTCTATTTTAGTTTAGTTTGTTTTGCACAATTCTGTTGAGCGCTTTTTCAAAATGGGAAATTCTTAATTGTATCTTTTTCCTTTCTTTTCAGCTGATTGAGGCTTCGTTCTTACTGTCTTGTCGGAGCTGAACTGGAAGATGACTGGGGCCGAGATGTTGCCAGGAGACGAGAACTTCTCAACAGGAAGCGCCGCCACGAGCGAAAGCCTGGAGGAAGCAGGAAGCATCTGGAGGACGAAAGCGGAATTCTAAGAAGGTAGAAGAGATGCTGGGAATTCAAGTCGGACTCAAAGAAGACACCTGGGAACCGGTGGGGTGGGGTTTTCCTACATGTACGCTCATGAGTCAGCTCTTCTTCATAATAGAGCAATGTGCAGGGAAGAACGTGTACAGATTAAAATGAGCCTCTCGCATGCAAACTGTTTTCTGACATCACGTTTGATTCTCTGTCCATCTGTTTGCCAAACAGCACATTTTAACTATACAAGAATTACACAGACAATAAAAGGGAACATAAATAAACAACTTTTGGTCACATATCAGTTTTGCTAAGTTCCAAATTACAGCCAAGCATGAGTTTGAGCCAGGGCTTGTGTACAAACCCTAACAGTGGGGCAGTGCTCCATTCTGTTCAGGTGTGGGACAGGGTGCATGGTGGGAGTAGTGGTACAGGCCTCCCACTCACAAACACCCTCCCATGGAAGATGGCTACCTACCTGTGAGTTTGTTAGGTGTACTGAACTGGCTTCCAACTGCTTCTGGGTGGGGTGGGGAGGGTTCCATCTTGATAGGCTGTGGGACAGGGGGCATGGTGCGAGTGGTAGTGCAGGCCTCTCAACCACAAGCACCCTCCCAGGGAAGATGGCTACCTACCTGTAAGTTTGTTTGGTGTACTGCAATGGCTTCTAACTGCTTCTGGATGGGGGAGTGCTCCATCCTGCTGAGGTGGGGGGCAGGGGGCATGGTAGGAGTAGTGGTACAGGCCTCCCACCCACAAACACCCTCCCATGGAACATGGCTACCTACCTGTAAGTTTGTTTGGTATACACGCAATGGCTTCCAACTGCTTCTGGGTGAGGGAGTGCTCCATCCTGCTCAGGTGTGGGACAGGGTGCATGGTGGTAGTACTGGTACAGGCGTCCCACCACAAACACCCTCCCATGGAACATGGCTACCTACCTGTAAGTTTGATGAGGGTAATGTAATGGCTGACACAGGCTTCTGGGTGGGGTGGGGTGGGGGGAGGGCTTCATCTTGCTGATGCTGTGGGACAAGGGGGCCTGGTGGGAGTTGTAGTGCTGGCTGCCTGTACACATGCCCCCATGGTAATGTTGCCAGCTATGTTTGGGGTGAATGGGAGCGAGTGAATGTTGGATCTGTGAAACATATTTTTGTGAGTGTGTGGTGCAGATGAACGGAATTTGTCCTAGGTGGTGTAGCTTTGTAGTTGTGCAAGACAGACAGTACATGTCAGTGTGGTGGTAGTCATATGTTTGTACTTACCAGCCTCCACTCCCCCGGCTACTCCTGTGAGACTCTCTGGATGCAGTATGGCAAGCACCTTCTCCTCCCATGGTGTGAATGGTTTTGGTGGAATGGGAGGGTCACCGCCAGTCCTCTGAGCCAGCTCACGGTTCTTGCTTCTCCTCTCTTTGACAACACTCTTCAGATTATGCCACCGCTTCATGATCTCCTTTTTGGATCTTGGTGTGGTCCCTACTGCATTGACCCTTTGTACTATCCTTGCCCACATTTGTTTCCTTGTGGCTAATGGTGTCTGTTGGACCAGTGGCGTAACGATAATAGAGGGGGCCCTCCTGCAAGGTATGTGGAGGGGCCCCCTCCGGACTCTTTCAGGAGCTCCCCAACCAAAGTGCTGTGCTGAAGGGGCCCCCTGGAGCTTGGGGGCCCCTCCACACTGCGGGGGCTGCAGGGGCCTGTGTTACGCACCTGTGTTGGATCAGGCTACCAAACAGTTGTGGTTCCACTCTGACTATCTCATTTACCATGACTGTCAACTCACTATCTGTGAATTTGGGCATTTTATGTGTTGACATGGTGTGTGGTGTGCAAAGTGGTTGTGGGTGCAGGGGTGTGAGTGGTGGGTGTGGTTGTGATGTGTATGGTGTGTGATGTGCAGGGGGTAATGGTGCTGGTGTGGAAGTGGTGGTGGTGCTGTGTGTGGTGTGAGTAGTGCTGGTGTGTTGCTTTGCCTAACCTTTGTTGTGAGGGTTGGTGGCCTTCAGTCTTTGAATGTTGCAAAGTATTGTGGTCAGGGAAGGGGCTGGTTTTATACTCAGCTATATGGGTGTGTCCAAATGGGGCATTGCTGTCAGGTGTGTTGTGTGTGTTGTCCTGGGAATTGTAATTTTCATTTTGCCATGTGGTTGTGTCATTGGTGTTGTGTGCAGATTTAGATTCCGTATGTAGGTTTCCCGATTTATGCCCTTATATAGGTACAATTCACATTGCCCTTATTTGGACATAGAAATCCGGCCCTTATTTAGACATTATCCGTACAAACCAAATACAGGCATGGCCACCTACATCCGTCCAACCATGTCACAACAAATTCTTGGAAAACCAGACCCTTAAGCATTTAGGAATTTCCCTCAGCTTGAATATTGATTTCTCCAAGAACTCACTAAGTATACATGAACATCTATTCCTTAGGAGTTCATTCATAACGTTCCTCTGCCCGACTTGTACGTCAATACTGGCATTCCTAGACACCTTCACGGTATAAATATACCAGCACTTGCCCTGGCAAATTGCGGTTCCCGGAGGATTCGATCCAACCCAGACTACGCGGTTCGCAAATGCAAGTTCAGAAGGAGACAGAGTTCCAGCGTGATGCACTGACGATGATACAAGTGGCAAATTAATAAATCTTCGACGCGCGTTTCGGCGTGAGACACGCCTTCGTCAGGAATAGCCACAGATCCTGAAATTAATAAAAAAGACATACTAAACAATAGTATAAGTTTGTCATTACACCATAATAAGACATTAGTCCATATTTTTATACACACTTGAAATGACATACATCAATTGAATATGACTTCATTATACCTAAAACCTATCTCTTAATGTAGAGTATAAAGGGAAAGAAGAAGAAAGATAAGTATCTAGGGGTGATGTTAAGATTGAAGCAGTGGAAAAAGCCAAACTTCCCATTATTACTATTCTAACAGCCCAGGCGATGGATGATTATATCAAGAATGCTTACTAGTTAATGCACTGCCTGTTGTTTGCTGTACAGAAGGTAGATGTATTTTGGCAATAGAAGATATTTAACAAGGACCTGTGAATTTATAACAAGATGTTAAGAGGCACATAAATGACATATGAGCCATAAATAATAAACATAATTAGTAAAGGGAAGGTATACTTGTCAATAGTTACCTTATATGTCAGTGCAGTCCGTAATTTTTAAAAAGCATAAATGAAACCCAATTGGTGGTTTCTTAATCAGTCTGAATAGACATTTTATGGAAAGTAAATATGATAAAATTCGAAATCTATAAAGGAATAGACCAAACATTAGATGGTTTCAATGTAAAATTACTAATCTGATGTTAACCATGCTATATGACTGTAGATTATATTACCTGATATTGTGTGTCTAGATCTTCCTATTGTGATTGATAAAGGTGATACGCATTGATGGCGGTTCACCGTGGGAGGTTATACTCTACTATAGCAATGTTTAAAAGACAAAACCATGTATTGTCAATAAATGTATTAACACAAATTGTATTGTCGCTATAAATAAAGTCAAAGCAAAAAGTACAATTGCAACAATGGCGGAATTAAAGTCCGAAAAACTGAAGCATCTCGCTATTACATTACCCATGGGATTAGTGGAGCAACCGGTAAATATCGATGGCTTAAAGACGTAAGCCCTATGAAAAGGGTATATGGAGGCTTGATGGCGGCATAAATAGAATAAGATAAAGATCAAACCAATTGCGGGGAAACAAATGTCCCAAACAAAGGGAGGGGAAAAAAGCTACCGGCTATTTAAATTATCCCGAAGAATCCAAGTTCAGGCTTACCGTAGTACGATACAGAAGGTATATAGACACCGTGTCAGCAGATTTCGAAGTTGCTGAAGGATTAATTGCGGCGGTCGCTGCCTTCATGGTTTATATGTAGGAGGATTAATAAGTGTAACCGGAACATCGGTGTGGCGTCCTACTGACGTCATCGCGTGGCATGATAACTTTTCACCAATCGTAAAGGGAAATGAAGTTTCCAGCATATAGGATTGAAAAATAACTAGACCGTCAACATGTATTTTATCCATGACTGTATTATAATTGGTGTTATCACTGCATCCACAGTTTATGTGTGAAGAAAACATCTGATGTAACCGCGACATCAAAGTAGCGTGTAATTGCGATTCTCCTATTAACATGACCAGAGAATCTGGATTTCATTAAAGACACGGAGGCTAACATTATGCTTACACTTTTAATTGCGTCACCAGGACAGCCGCATACATCACAAAGGAAGTATTCCAAATAGAACATTAACAACAGTAAAAGGCATGAGCCCACAGTATTCTGCCTCTTTTAAATCGCGAAAAAACAGGATAAGTTAGTTAAAATCCTTTGAACTTTAGTAAATGAAGAAAAAACGTCTTGATGAAACGTAGGACGTCATAGAAGGAAGGACACCGAAGATGGAGAAGAAGAAAAGCTCTAATCCAAAATTCTTTATAGAGCATCTGCAAAAGAGAGAGAAATAGTGCAAGTATAACAAGAGCAAAAGACTGATGTCAAACAAAAATGTATAAAAGGCATGAAGAGTATGTCAAGTCAACAATAACAAGTCAAGTCAACAATATCTATAAAATAGAATAATAAACATTAGACTAATTTCTATAGAAGCATAACAACCTCCAAAGGGAAAGAGGAGGGGGGGATAATGTTAGCCTCCGTGTCTTTAATGAAATCCAGATTCTCTGGTCATGTTAATAGGAGAATCGCAATTTCATTACAAGACCGGAGGCTACCATTATGCTTGTTGGTAGCTTTGTAATACTACGTCAGACACATGCGGGATAGGTTTACAGTAATGATGAGCAAAGGTCCGAGCATTAGACCAATCAGCAGCCTTGAGGATATCGTCCAACTTACCTCCGGACCAGAAAGACTTACTGGCCATAGCGCCTCTGATAGAGTGTGGTTTAAAAATATTAAGGTCGATACCTGCTAGGTTCATCACAATTTTAACCCATCTAGAGATAGAACTGGAAGAAACAGGTTTGTGTGGTTTAACGAAGGAGATGAGCAACTGGTTCGCAGTAGGAGGTCGAAGAGAATTCATTCTAGAGTCGTATTCTTTCATACAGTCAACCACACAGAGTTTGGGATAATCATCAAAACGAGGGTAAAAAATAGAATTGGACATGGTCTTTGTTCTTCTGAAGAGCTCAAAATTTACTCCGAACATGTTATAAGATCTATTAGATATCTCCAGAGCCTTGACATCAGAGACTCTACGACAGGAAATTAATCAAAGTAAGGTAGCCAGTTTAATAGAAAGTTTTTTATTGTCTAAGAGAGTATTAATGGGCCAATCTGAAAAAAGGTCAAGGATTAGGTTCACATCCCAGAGGGATTGATATCTGGGTCTAGGAGGTCTTCTGAGTCTGATACTTTTAAGGACCCTGCAAATAATTGCGTTTTTACCAATAGTCTTACCGTTGACGAGGGAGTGGCCAGCGGAGATGGCAGATCTATAACAATTGATAGATCTATAACTAAGGCCTCTTTCAAATTGTTCCACTAGAAAATTGATTATGTCAACGATAGGTGCCTGAACGGAATCCAGATTCCTTTCCAAGCACCAACGAACCCAAGATTTCCAAATGTTGTTGTATCGGTAGTGTGTGCCAGGGGCCCAAGATTCGCCGAGGAGAGTTGAAGCTGTTGACGAAAGTCCTGAGAGATCATTGGATCTCCTGACACTCTCCAGGCAAGAAGGTTCAGTTTCCCTGATTGAACCATGGGGTGAAGATGACCGTCTATGTCTGTAAGAAGGTCCGCAAGGAAGGGAATTAGGAATGGAAAGTCGTAGCTCATCTCTAGGGCAGTTGGGAACCAGGCTTGAGAGGGCCAGAAGGGAGTGATTAACACGATTGAGCATTGGTGGAGTCTGACTTTCTGAAGCACTCTTTGAATCATGGAAAAGGGGGGAAAGGCGTAGCTGTTTCTGCCTTGCCAAGGTTGGAGGAAGGCATTCACTGCCAGAGCACCCGGGTCTGGCATCCAACTGTAATAATTCACGATTTGGAAGGTTAGTCTGCTGGCAAAGAGGTCTAAATCTAGAGGTCCCCAGTAGATGTTGAGGGAATTGAAGACGGAGGCATTGAGTTTCCAATCGCTGAAGTTCAGAAGGAATCTTGAGTTCCAGTCTGCCGATACATTGGATTTGCCTGGGAGATATTCGGCTCTTAAGGCGATTTTGTGTTCCAAGCAGAACATCCAAAGTTTCTTGGCAAGATTGGAGAGGTCGGCAGATTTGGTTCCACCTAGCCGATTTATGTAGGCGACGGCGGAGATATTGTCCATTTTTAGGATGATAGACCTGCCCTGAATGAATTGTTTGAAACTCATCAAGGCGTAAAGACCAGCTGTCAATTCCAGAAAATTTATATGATGTAAGGATTCTTCCAGAGACCAAATTCCACCAGTGTTCTGGCCTTGAAAGCATGCTCCCCAGCCATGAAGGCTGGCATCTGATTCTAAAACAAATTCTGGAGTTGAGCCAAAAATTGCTTTCCCATTCCATGCCTCTAGGTTGTCTAACCACCAGGTCAGTTCTACCTTGGCCTCCTGGTCTAGTGAGATAAGGTCTCCGTACCAAAGGCCCGATTGAAGGGCCCTTGCTTTTACCCTCTGAAGTGCGCGGTAATTTAGAGGGCCTGGGAAGATGGCTTGTATCGAGGAGGAAAGGAGACCTAGTAATCTGGCTAGTTCCCTTAGGGGAAAACTCTGAAGTTTTAGGATATGTCTTATTTCTTTTTTTATTTTGGATATCTTTTTTGGAGGAAGGAGTAGTAGACAACTTGTGGTATCTACTGAAAAACCAAGGAATTCTAGTTTTTTTGAAGGTGAAAGGATGGATTTTTCTCTGTTTATAATAAACCCCAAGTTTTCCAAAAGGTCCATCACAGTATTTAGATCTTGGAGAATTTGACAATGGTCCTGAGAGAGGATAAGGATATCGTCTAGATAAAGTATCATGCAAATACCTTTTTCTCTTAAGCACGAAGCGATTGATCTCATTACCTTGGTGAAACACCAGGGGGCTGAAGAAAGTCCGAAGGGGAGGGCTTTGAATTGGAAAAGATGGTTTTTCCAAAGAAATTGAAGGAAGGGTTGGTGAGTTTTGGCCATAGGAATCGTGAAGTAGGCGTCTTTTAGGTCTAACTTTACTAGCCAGTCGTCTTTTAGAAGTAAATCCCTCAGAAGGTGAATTCCTTCCATCTTGAAGTGTCTGTAGACAAGGAATTTGTTGAGGGCTTTTAAATTTATGACGGGTCTCCACCCTTTGTCGTTCTTCTTTACAAGGAACAGGGTGCTGATGAATTTGAGCATCTCTAAGGGGACTTCTACTATAGCACCCTTTTGAAGCATAGAGGAGATCTCCTCCTCTATAATCTTTTCCTGATCTAGGGAAAGAGGCATTTCTTTTGGGAAAGAAGATTGGTAAGGAGTTTGGATAAAGTCTATCATGAATCCCCTCACGGTATTTAAAACCCATGGGTCTTGTGTAATCAACTTCCAGTTGTTGAAAAAGAGTTTGAGTCTTCCACTCACTTTGGGGATAGGGGGGTGAGGAGAAAAGGTAGAAATTGTACTCACTTTGGTTGCTGTTGTCGGTAGATGCTCCGCGGGATCTGAAGCTTCTTGAGCGAAACCCTCTTCCTCTTTGCGGAAAGAATTGGGGAGTGTTTGGGTTGAAGAAGCCCCTTCCGCCATATCCTCTTCCTCTAGGATAGGGCCTTCTGTTGAATCGGCCGGAAGACTGGCCCCGTCTACCGGCCCTTCCGAAAAGGTTATTAGAGTTAAACACTCTCTTCATATTCTGATGTGCTTTATCTAGGGCTGTGAAGGTAGAAACTTATTTCCCTAGGGTCTTAATCAGGTCTTCCCCGAAAAGCAAGCCTTTAGGGTTTGCAGATGGCTCTTTGTCTGCTAGATCACTGAGCTTGGGGCTAATTTTGGTGAGGACCACTCTTCTCCTCTCAGAATTCAGGCTGGCGTTTGCGTTGCCTAAAAGAACGAGGGCTCTTTGACTACGACCTCTAATGAGTTCTGTGTCGAGGGGAGTGCCATTAATATGGCTTTCTTCCGAAATGTCGATGATTCTTGCCAGTGGGCCCAGGATGTCAAGGACCCTATCTTGGCAGCCTTTTAGAGATCTCTCCATACCTTTCCTAGGGTCTCTTCCCAGCTTGAAAAGATACTTTATGAGTTCTGGGTCGAGATTTGGCGTTTGAGAGGCTTTATCTCCGATGTTGGGTCGGCAACATTCCGCTCTTAGCAGGTTTCTAGCGTCCCTGTCAAGCGGGTTTCTAAGCCATTTATTAATGAATTTACCCACATGATCGTGAGGGATCCATTCTGAGCTCCTCGGATGTTTGATGTTGAGAGGAGAGAACATCTCTTGGCCTAGAGGGTCCAGGATGGTATCTTTGGAGGAGTGAGTGAGGTCGTCGTCTAGAGAACTAAACTCTAGATCATTGTGGTCTAAGTCAAGGACATATTCGTCAGGTGAATCAGAGGCATCGTCAAAGTAAAGAACATCATCATCATTATTGTTATCAGTGAGGATACCATTTTGAGCACTTGGATATTTTGTGCCGCGGGGGACACCTTGATATTTTGTGCCGCTTGGGACACCTTTATGCGTTGTGCCGCTGGGGACACCTTTATATGTTGTGCCGCTAGGGACACCCAAGGAAAAGGAGGTATGGTGGCCTCTTGTAAAAGTAGAGGTACTAGGACCTCCAGTGCTCTTCGGGAAAAATTCTATGTTTTTGCATTTTATTGCTCTTTTTCCCTTTATATTAGTGAGATCTTCGTTAGTATGTTGGTCTGTGGTAGTGTCCTCGTCGGATAGGAAAGATCTTTTAGAAGTAATAACTTTGGACAAAGTTTCCAACATACAGGATCTCATCTCCTCATGGATGATGTCTTTAAAGGTCTCATTGTTAAAATTGGGGGTAGGAGCGCTAGCCTCAGCTTCGTCCGAGTCAAAGTCAGACATGGTAGAAGTAAATTATTCTTCACTTTTTTTTTTTTTTAAATGTGGGTTAATTAAATAAATAAATAAATAAATCTAATTTCACTCTCTCCTCCTTTTTTTTTATGCTTAACGATAAGGTAAAGGTTAATAGTAGCTGTAAATAATAATTGGTAAGTAAAGGTATTTTTCCTATGCTTAAAGCAGGCAAGGGATCAGAAGGAAAACTGTCCCGAAGGTCAACCGTCCTCCTCCGGTGATTGAAATGCGCTCGAGCGCGATCACCGAAGGTTATTTCCTCGTCAGTTACCATGGAGCTAAGACGCATAGGAGGCTGAAGCAAGGGCAGCCGGAAGATTCGAGGAATGTTCCCTGGCAACTAGGACCTCCAGTGCTCTTCGGGAAAAATTCTATGTTTTTGCATTTTATTGCTCTTTTTCCCTTTATATTAGTGAGATCTTCGTTAGTATGTTGGTCTGTGGTAGTGTCCTCGTCGGATAGGAAAGATCTTTTAGAAGTAATAACTTTGGACAAAGTTTCCAACATACAGGATCTCATCTCCTCATGGATGATGTCTTTAAAGGTCTCATTGTTAAAATTGGGGGTAGGAGCGCTAGCCTCAGCTTCGTCCGAGTCAAAGTCAGACATGGTAGAAGTAAATTATACTTAACTTTTTTTTTTTAATATGGGTTAATTAAATAAATAAATAAATAAATCTAATTTCACTCTCTCCTCCTTTTTTTTTTTTTTATGTTTAACGATTGAAAGATAATTAGGGAGGATTTCCCTTAATAATAGTGACAAGGTTTATAGATGAAGGAATGTCAAGAGAATAATTCCTCTATTATTATAATTAATTTTGTTATAGAATGTTGAAAAGGCCAGTTAAATGAGGATTTCCTGTTAAACCCCTTTTTTTTGTGTGTTTTTTTTAATGAATACGTTTGTAAAATAATAACTACTTGCGGATGAAATCTGAAATAATAAAAGGTAGCGATGCACAGCCGTGTTGGAGTGCGCGGCCTGCATCGGTGGAAAGAGATGAAAAACTGGAGTTAAATGAAGACATTAGCTAAGAAAACATCTGATGTAACCGCGACATCAAAGTAGCGTGTAATTAACATCATCGCGTTACGTGCTAAGATTCTCCAATCATAAAGGGAAAATAAAGTTCCCCATGTTGATGATTGAAAAAATAACTCGACCGTAAACTAGAATGGTATCAGTGACGGTATTCAGTGTAACATAAATGTCTACAGAACACGGTAATGCAAATATCTCACTGTGTATAATGAATTACTGATGGGTAAACTAAAAAGGGGGAAGGGAATTAATTCTAAATAATAAAGTAAATACTATTTATATCTAGATGTCTATTTCTGATATTTTAAATTATAGCATTTTCCCACAATAATTCGCTGTTTAATCCATTTTTAAAAGTATTAAGGGCAAAAATCCAGTAGACTTCCCGTTTTTTACGGGTTTTCAGTCCACCCTTGTCATCTTGAAGGTTAATTTTTTCTAAGATATGCCATCTTATTTCCTCTGGTTTATGGTTAAATTCTAGAAAATGTTTTACCAATGGTGCAAAAAGTTTTTCAGTTTTGATTGCAGAGCGGTGTTCTTTTATTCTCGTTTGTATAGTTCTCGACGTCTCACCCATGTAGCCCAATTGGCATGGGTAGAGAATCAAATAAATCACATTTTGTGTTTTGCAATTCCACATATGGGTGGCTTGAATTTTAAATCCATTATGGATCATTGTATCTTCAGATATAATGGAGTCACAGGATTTACATTTAGTGCATTTAACAGTACCTTTGATGGGAAAATTACCATCTAGGGATTTCTGAATAAAAGGTTGACTAGGGTTGTGATGATTAAACCTTGAGTGAACCATGATATCTTTGAGGTTCTTATTCCTGCGGTATGCATATAGAGGTTTCTCTAGTTTGGATTTATTATCTGGCTCAGAATTGAGCATGTGCCAGTTAGTATTGATGATATGCTTCACTTTACTATTAAGAGTCGAATGTTTGGTAATACAAACTAGCTGATTCGTAGCACGTTCCTTCCCTGTTTTTAATACATGATCTCGATCTTAGAATCTAGCTCGTTTGTAAGACTCTCTCACAAGTCTGTGAGGATATCCTCTCTCTAGGAATTTGGCTTTCATCTCAGTAGCTTGTCTGTCAAAATCTATTAATTTGGTACAATTCCGCCTAACACTTAAAAATTGAGAGAACGGAATACTTTGTTTCTGATTTCGAGGATGGAAACTGTTAAAATGTAATAGGGTATTTCTGGCGGTAGGTTTAACATGTAAATCAACTTCTAGTTGACCTGATTGATGTTTAATGAGAATATCCAGGAATTCTACTTTATGGATATCACTCTGAGCAGTAAATTTTAAGTTTGGATCGGTGAGATTTATCCATTGTAGAAATTCAGGAAGAGTATCTTCCCCACCAGTCCAGATAAAAAAGATGTCATCAATATATCTGGACCAGTGGGTAACAGATTCAAAAAAATGGGGCAATCTCATTGTGGATGAATTTAGTTTCCCACAATGCCATGTAGATGTTAGCTATGGACGGCGCTACCGAAGCTCCCATACTAACGCCTTTTATCTGGCGAAAAATATTTTCAGTGAGGATTATTTGTGCACATTCAATTATGAAGCGTTTAGAACAAGGAATGGGGGACATGTCTATAAACCATTCTAGGGCTTCTAATGCTTCCTGTTGAGGAATATTGGTGTACAGTGACTCTATATCTAGAGTCACTAGTACATCCGTGATGGGGTGAAAGGCTAAATATTCCACCTTGTTTATTATTTCTCTGGTGTCTTGTATGTAAGACTTAATTTGTGGAACATAAGGTCTAATAAAATTTTCGACAAATTTCGATAATGGTTCTGTGATTGTTCCTATAGTCGACACTATTGGTCTACATGGTGGGTCTTCTGTATTTTTATGTATTTTGGGAAAGCCATAAATACACGCAGTTTTGCCTTTTGAACAGTTCAAATAATTATATTCTTTTAATGAGATATGTCCTGCACTTAAAGCAAACTTGGTCAATGTAGATATTCTTTTAGTTATCCTTGGATTGGGATTGATGTTAATACTGGAATAGAAAGATTGATCTCTTAACACAGTTAACATTTTCTGTTCATAATTCCCTGTATCTACCACTACAATTCCTCCTCCTTTATCACAACCCCAATCCTCAAAGATATCATGGTTCACTCAAGGTTTAATCATCACAACCCTAGTCAACCTTTTATTCAGAAATCCATAGATGGTAATTTTCCTATCAAAGGTACTGTTAAATGCACTAAATGTAAATCCTGTGACTCCATTATATCTGGAGATACAATGATCCATAATGGATTTAACCCCTTCCATGCTGCGCAAATTCCGCCGCTGTGCAGACGGTTTCTTGCGCGGGCGTGGTCATGACGGAACGGTTCCGTCATGAGCACAGCTCAACCGTGGCTCATGACGGAACCGTTCCGTCATGAGCACCGAAGGGGTTAAAATTCAAGCCACCCATATGTGGAATCGCAGAACACAAAATGTGATTTATTTGATTCTCTGCCCATGCCAATTGGGCTACGTGGTTGGGACGATGAGAGCTATACAAACGAGAATAACAGAACACCGCTTTGCAATCAAAACTGAAAAACTTTTTGTACCATTGGTAAAATATTTTCTATAATTTAACCATAAACCAGAAGAAATAAGATGGCATATCTTAGAAAAAATTAACCTTCAAGATGACAAGGGTGGACTGAAAGCCCGTAAAAAATGGGAAGTCTAATGGATTTTTGCCCTTAATACCTTTAAAAATGGATTAAACAGCGAATTATTGTGGGAAAATGCTATAATTTAAAATATCAGAAATAGACATCTAGATATAAATAGTATTTACTTTATTATTTAGAATTAATTCCCTTCCCCTTTTTTGGTTTACCCATCAGTAATTCATTATACACGGTGAGATATTTGCATTTCCGTGTTCTGTAGACATTTATGTTACACTGAATACCGTAATTTATACCATTCTAGTTTACGGTCGAGTTATTTTTTCAATCATCAACATGGGGAACTTTATTTTCCCTTTATGATTGGAGATTCTTAGCACGTAACGCGATGAAGTTAATTACACGCTACTTTGATGTCGCGGTTACATCAGATGTTTTCTTAACACATAAACTGTGGATGCAATGATAACATCAATTAAAATACAGTCTTGGATAAAATACATGTTGACAGTCTAGTTAGTTTTCAATCCTATATGCTGGAATCTTCATTTCCCTTTACGATTGGTGAAAAGTTATCACGCCACGCGATGAAGTCAGTAGGACGCCACACCGATGTTCCGGTTACGCTAGATAATCCTCCTACATATAAACCATGAAGGCAGCGACTGCCGCAATTAATCCTTCAGCAACTTCTGAATCTGCCGACACGGTGTCTATATACCGTCAGTATAGTACTACGGTAAGCCTGAACTTGAATTCTTCGGGATAATTTAAATAGCGGGCAGCTTTTTTCCCCTCCCTTTGTTTGGGACGTTTGTTTCCCCGCAACTGGTTGATCTTTATCTTATTCTATTTATGCCGCCATCAAGCCTCCATATACCCTTTCCGTAGGGCTTACGTCTTTAAGCCATCGATATTTACCGGTTGCTCCACTAATCCCATGGGTAATGTAATAGCGAGATGCTTCCGTTTTTCGGACTTTAATTCCGCCATTGTTGCAATTGTACTTTTTGCTTTTACTTTATTTATAGCGACAATACAATTTGTGTTAATACATTTATAGACAATACATGGTTTTATGTTTTAAACATTCCTATAGGAGAGTATAACCTCCCACAGTGAATTGCCATCAATGCGTATCACCTTTATCAATCACAATAGGAAGATCTAGACACACAATATCAGGTAATATAATCCACAGTCTTATAGCATGGTTAACATCAGATTAGTAATTTTACATTGAAACCATTTAATGTTTGGTCTATTCCTTTATAGATTTCGAATTTTTATCATATCTACTTTCCATAAAATGTCTATTCAGACTGATTAAGAAACCACCAATTGGGTTTCATTTATCCTTTTTAAAAATTATGGACTGCACTGACATATAAGGTAACTATTGACAAGTATACCTTCCCTTTACTAATTATGTTTATTATTTATGGCTCATTTGTCATTTATGTCCTCTTAACATCTTGTTATAAATTCACAGGTCCTTGTTAAATATCTTCTATTGCCAAAATACATCTACCTTCTATACAGCAAACAACAGGCAGTGCATTAACTAGTAAGCATTCTAGATATAATCATCCATCACCTGGGCTGTTAGAATAGTAATAATGGGAAGTTTGGCTTTTTCCACTGCTTCAATCTTAACATCACCCCTAGATATTTATCTTTCTTCTTCTTTCCCTTTATACTCTACATTAAGAGATAGGTTTTAGGTATAATGAAGTCATATTCAATTGATGTATGTCATTTCAAGTGTGTCAATATAAAAATATGGACTAATGTCTTATTATGGTGTAATGACAAACTTATACTATTGTTTAGTATGTCTTTTTTATTAATTTCAGGATCTGTGGCTTTTCCTGACGAAGGCTTGTCTCACGCCGAAACGCGCGTCGAAGATTTATTAATTTGCCACTTGTATCATTTTTTTTTGTTAACCTCTTTTAATCTATGATGAACAAATTAACTAGATGTTGATTTACAACACTATGATGTTTGTGTAGTGTGTATCATACTGATCATCTGTCTATTCAATACATTTTGTATTTTTTGTAATAATTTATTGTTACACTTATTTTCTTTTTGTTTTTGACACACTAAAATTGTTCTGATTTATGCTTAGATTGCCTAGGAATTTATTTTGCACTGTGTTTTGATTAATATATGTCATAGCTACAAACCATGCTATTGCAGTATTATTTTATCTTACTGCTAACCTCGTGCATATTGTACATCGCAGTCTGTCTTACGATTGTAGCAATTCATATCTCTTGCATGAGAAATAAGACCGTTCAATAAACCCTTTTAATGAAACGCCCATCTCTCTATTTCTGTGCAACTCTGTAGAAACAAAGCATGCACGACTGACTGAGTGAAACTGTTATCTGTTATTTCCAAGATTCTGAGACTGTTCCGATTCTAAAGGGAAACAAAGTTGTCATGTTTATGTGGTTGTTGGAAACGAATCCCTTCTTGTATATTCGAGAAGTTTCTTGACCTCTGAGTTAGCTGGCACACACAAGTAATTAAGTTTAATATACTCGATAGAGACATACTGAGCTTAGCCCTATGTCAAATCTATAGTGTATGTTATTCCGAGGCGCAGAGCCTATCAGGGATATAGGAACTACACTACATGGCGCCCAACGGTTTGGTAAGGCACCAATTTAACGCTAGATACTGAAGTAACTCATTGTTATTGTTATTGTTATTTTCATTTATACAGCGCACAGCTACTCAGAAGTGTCCCGGCGCTATAGACCGCTGGGGAACCCGTCCTGGCTATCCCTGTGAGATGGTCCCTTTCTGGGTATCTCCAAGGTGAAACCAGGCATCCCCGGCGTCTGTGGGGGGCCGTTGTAGAGATGAGGCAAGCTTAATGCCCAGAGTTGCCGAGTGTGTTCCTGGTTAGAGTAGGTACCGAGGCGAGAATTATCGAGTCCGTTTTGACCCTGGTCCACGACCCTGCCGCGTCAGGAATTGAACCCTGGTCCCTGGCCGATTCTCTGCTTACGGATCTGCCACCTCTAACCGGTGAGCCACACCTCTCCACTCAGGGACTCTCTACTCATAAAACTCCATAAGACGTCTGGAGTGGGTAGGGATAATATCCGCAATAGCTGAGTAGGACTAAAGTCTGATGTATTAGCTGTTTGGTTTTGTTCAACGTTGAAAGGATACAGTGTTCCAAAATATTGTGCACCTTATCTTTGTTCGCTTGAAACTTGCTCTGCATTTTTCATTTCAACATGTCCGTAAACGGCACAAACACCGATGCTGGTGGGGCTGTAGCCGACCAAGTCGCAGCAGCTTTTAATCGTACAGGTTTTCGAAAAAACGGCGAGGATGCTATAAACATCCGTCCAAATTTAAGGAGAGCCATCACGCTAAAACTTATGAAACATGGTCTAAAACCAAGAGGTGGTAGAGCAGTCTTCGTGATAGAGGCACATGAATCTCACCAGACAGAGGTATTCTACTCATGGATAGTATTCCCAGAATCAAATCCAGTAACACACTTGTTTCACTTCTACAAAGAAGATGAACCACCTGAGGAATATATTCCTTTCGAGGATATTGAAATTCCACTCACATACCAGGAGCATGAGCTCTGGTTTAAAGGCACCCTAAAACATTTCAATCACATTACCAGGCTCGGTCCAATAGGTAGACCACGAGCAACATGGCCGATATTAGCCAGCTACACACCTCATCCTAACATTGAAGAAATGTCAGATGTGGATCTACTCGCTCAACTCAAGGAGCTAATCAAAATTTATAGACAATTGGTTCAATATGTCATGTGAACTTTCACAGTCCAACCACCATTAACAATTCAAAATCCAGCCCCTCATCCGGGGAATACACTAAAAATTACTCCACAGACTTTACACATATGGGTAAAATGCCCACGAAACGTGAACAAATTCCATTCTGGATAGCTCAAAAAAAATTACTCAAATCAAAGCAGTATTTCCTAATACTAGCCCCTATAAGAAACACAGAATTCTAGCAATCTGTTTACCAATTGGGATCACACCACATCTGGAAGACTGCACCACTTGGGGCACAGTCTTTGCCGCTATCTACACAAAAACACATGGTGTTCCATCTATGGCGGTAATACCAGATGTCCTGAAACAGATTCAAAATGAATACGGGGCAGAGCCTGCTCTGAATTTAGGTATGAAGTTACTTAAAAATTTCGACCAGGTCTCAACAATAATATTATCTAGGCGATCCACCAGAAACTAAGGGAATTTGATGTAACAGAACAACCTCAAGAACTAGCCAGAATAATTGAAAAATCCTCTGAGGAATTAGGCAGAGACAGTCTGGGAGGGAAACCAGTAAAACCACAACTGTCTGAAAGTCCTGATAAGGTCATTCCTAAAAACACTCCTACCTCTTCTAAAAAGAAGTGGGAAAATAGCAAACAGAATCCCAAAGCAAAGCGTTCTCATTCCCGAGGCAGGTCTCCTCCACAGAAGGAGCCCTCTGAAAGGAGGTACAACCTCAGAAATAGGGATAATTTGAGAAAACCTGACAGATATCAAGATAATGATGCACGTTCCTCTCGTACCTTTCAGATATCGTCACAGACATCCGAAAGAAGAGGACGGTCGGAAAACAAGGAAGAATCGTGAAGTCCAAAGACGATCAACACGTTCAGAAAAATAAAGCAAAACCTCAATTCTCCAAGAAAAAGATAGCAGGTCTGAAGATCAGACATGCCGAGAATACTGAGAACCCAACTCAGGAACTGAGAGTGGGCCCAGACCATGCTGGACAGTGCAGCAGAAGTTACAATAGCTCGCCAGAACCTGAAGGGACTTCTGGAGACAGTGGACTTGAAGGAAGACATACAAGTTGAGACTGTAGACATCAGGGTTAGATCTCCACATAGGTTATATGAAATAACACTCCGGATGGAGGGAGACATACCAAGAAAAGTGAAAGGACTCTTTTGGGAGCATCTTTCAAAGGGTTATGATACACTTCTGGCAGAACAGGACTGGCCACCAGAGCTTGCAAGGGAGTGCCCACATGGCGAGACCATGATTATGCCTGCCTTCTCCAACCATATTCCAGTTCATTTAAAATATACATTAGCCAGGAAATGGGCAGTAGCCCAAGCCCCAGCACTGTATAAATATCATGTAGGATGGGATAAGGACTCACCTCACCATAAAATCCTGTTAAAAAATCAACCAACTGCACAAAGGCAGTACCCAGTTAAGCAAGAAGCTAAAAACAGGTCAGGGAGATCTTAGATCAACTTGAATATCTGGGGGTGATTGAAACATGCACCTCATCAATGAACAATTCTTTGTTTCCTGTCTCCAAACCAGACAATACATATTGACTAGTATTGTATTACAGATACTTAAATTCTTGTTACATAACATTTGCAGTGCAACATGCACATAGTACAGCATTAATAAATAACATTGTACGTAAAAAATATAAAACCACATTAGACATTTCAAATGGTTTCTTTTGTCAAAATATTGCACCAGAAAGCAGATATTTGACCGCTTTCTCAATAATGGGGACCCAGCATCAATTTTGTCGACTGCCCCAGGGATTCAAAAGCTGCCTGGGGTTATTCTCAGCAAGGGTAACAGAGTTACTACAAACTTATGATGACGAGGCATTGTTATATGTCGATGATATCTATCTGACAGACGATGACCTGGATAGGCACTTGAACAGGGTGAGCACCATAATATTCGCCTCAGAGGGTTACAAATTCTACTTTAAAAAGTCAAGAATCGCCCACCTCAACGTCGTTCCTAGGATATGAACTATCAAGTGAAGGCAAAAGCCTGGCAGCCAACTTTTTAGAAAAGTGTGTGCTGCGCCAACCTCCAAAAACGCTGAAAAATTTACAGTCGATTCTAGGTTTCCTGAATTTTGGAAGAACTTACATTTTAAATTACGCAGAAAGGGTTAAACCTCTCTACGAATGAATCAAACCTGATTTTAAAATCACACATTGGACACAAAAACACACAGAAATTTTGCATTCACTACAAACAGACATGTTAGCAATGAAACACTTGCAAACACGCGTAAACGTATGCAACTTAGTGATCCGAATAATTACGGGTCAAGGCGGATTCACCTACTTAACTTTTAACGAAGGTGAAAAAGTACCAATTGCATACAAATCCCACTTGTATACACAAGCAGAAATGAAATTCACTTCTACAGAAAAAATTCTGACAGAAGTTCAAACCGTCGGAGCAAACGAAAGAGCCCTAGCACAGGGGAAACGCATTATGGTGGTGACTCCTCTACCAGCCCTAGAGGCAGTTACAAAGGCTAGCATTCCAAATGCAAAAGCTTTACATCCGAGATGGATATAATGGGTTAATTCTCTTGCTACAACTGATGTTGAATATGTTTTTGATCCATATTTAAAAGCACAAGCATTCCTGCAATATGAACACGAATGTCCTCTGCCTACTGAAATTCTCCCTCTTGACCAGTACGCATTTATAATTTATACTGACGGATCTGCACAGCCCGCTACGGAGAGTAAACAAGCTTACAGTGCAGCGTGTGCTATCGTTAAAGGTCGCTTGGGAGATGGCAAATTCAGACCAATGGTCGGAAAAACACAATCTCTAGGAGATTGTACAGCTCAGCGAGCTGAACTACAAGCATTTAAGATGGCACTGGAATATACAGATCGCGAATTCCCCACACTGATAGTGTGCGATTCTTTTTACTGTGTTCAATCATATAATGAATATTTACAGAATTGGATTCAAAATGGTTTCAAAGATACAAAAGGTGGCACAATCAAGCACAAATTGCTTTGGGAACAAGTAGTTCAGTTGCGAAACGGACTACAAAAGACTCACATGATACACATGCTGAGTCACCAACGTGATGGCGTTCACGTTGAAGGGAATTCATTGGCTGATGAAGCCGCGAAGGGGGCTGTGCAAACGGCTTCCGTAGCTGCAATCACTCGCTCAAAAACTAAAATAGACAGCAAAATAATGCTGGCTGTCAATGCATCAAGCAAAGGCAGCGGTGTGGCATTACCTAAAAAGTTTCCACTCAAATAGTCATATATAATTGATGCGAACAATGTTCCGTTTGCTCGAATCCCTGGAGTGGGGGATAGAGTAATTCCAAACATGGAACATAGACTTGGGCTAATCCTAGCAGCACATGAAGGGCTTGCCTCTGCCCATGCAGGTGTTTCCGCCACAGTAGCATTATTAAAACAAAGGTACTGGTGGCCCGGCATTAGAAAACAGAGTAGAAATTATGTTTTGGACTGTGAGATATGCCAGAAGATGAAAGTCTCTACTGTGAAATGTCCTGCGCAGATGCCCCTGTTAATGTCAGATAAACCATTAGCTTGTGTTTACCTGCACTACTGCGGTCCTTACAAAGGGATGGGAACTATAAATATATCATGGTCGCAGTGGATTCGTGCTCTAGGTTCCTATGGATGTGGCCTCAGTGCTCGGCTGATGCTGGAACTGTTATAAAAAATTTGCGAGTCTTTATCGGCACATACGCAATAGGCACACTACATTCTGACCAGGGTCCTGCGTTTAGCTCTAGGGCTTACAAAGAAGCCATGGCCAGTCTTGGCGTAGCATTGCGGTATTCTTCTCCATTTCATCTTGAGGGAAATTCTGTTGTGGAAAGAAAAAACCGGGACATAAAGCAGTCTATAACAGCTAGGGTATTAGGTTCGGGTGATGGGTGGGTCAAACATCTATATGGGGTCCAACGCGCACTTAACAACTTGCCAAGATGTTCTCTAGGGGGTGTCACTCCATATGAGGTCCTGTTTGGGACTAGAATGTTGGTTCCGGACTTAGATATGAAAGGCACAGTGGTGGAAAACAAACAATTTGATATCAAAGATCGTTTGGCTGTTTTACAGGACTTAAATGATTTAAGAAAACAACAAAGCACCGTGATCCTGAAGACAACCACCACTGAAGAAAATCCAGCCATCCCAGCAAGGCCTGTCTGGATCCCAAAGCTTGGGGATCTAGCCAGAGAAAAGATCGCGGAAAAGAAGGAATTTGAGCCTTCTTACAGACAACCAGTACCTGTCCTAGCAATCCACGGATCAAGAACAGTACTTTTGCTGCCCCTTGCTGGTAAAAAGGAGAAAAGATTTGTGTCCATCGACCTGATCAAACCACACTATGTGGCCGATACTGAACAGTAGGCCAAGTGGACTCCGCCAATGTAGCAGACACACTCCTCTAGCTACAATCCAAGAGGTTCAAACTGAGAGACTCATCACCTTTGAAGATCCGACAGTATGAAATAGAGGACTAAGCACCAATGCTATGGACCTTGTACCTCTTGAGACCCAAATAACAGTTCATCCTGATACACATGTCTACAACGAAGTAACAAGTGATCAACTGGTTCCAGTGAATTCAACAAATCCTGATGCAATTCCAACCATTGACAGAACTGCTTCTGGCTATTTCATGAACTTTGTTACGTTTTCTGAGGATCCCAGCGAGCCTGAAATGATGCCAGCACAAAGAACTTTCAAAGAACAAGCAACAGACTTTTTTCATCTACTGGAAAAAACGTATCTGGTTTCCCCGTGGATTGAACTATGGATTGTTTTAGGAATATTCTTCTTTCTACTTTGGTTAGCTCTGGTAATAACTCTGGGTATGCTGATTAATGGAAGATATATTCAAATGGACACAGCAAGTAAAAGAGTGAACTTACTTCTCCAGCCACACAAATCATCCCATCGTGAAGCAAGAGACTTGTCAGCAGTGAACATCACAGTGATTCCTATACCTGATGGTAGAGTTTGGGACAAAATTGAATATCACATTTTTGGCCCGTCAGAGCTTTTGAGGATTCCACATTTATTTAAAATTTCATTAAGTGACTTTATTACCTCCAGTACCTTTTCTGATGATTGGGACTTCGAGACTGTTAATAATATGATGTCTGATCTAGAGATGTCAACTGCATTTACCACTAATGATTATTTACAAGGTTCATCAGACTATGAACAACTGTATTGGTATAACCACTATGGTCATCATTTCTTGCATAAATCTGCAACACCTAGAAATGTATTTATGTATAATCAATGGGAACATTGTCCTACGCCACCAAAGGGTAGCTCAAAAACATTTGCAATGAAATTTTCATATTTTTCAGGGTTTCATATCTCGAATGCAAAGATATTTTACTTTAAGAATGTCAATAAGACAGGAATGAAAACTATGTTAACGAATACCAAACAGATTTATTCTACAGCCTTTTTTGCCCAACTGTCTAGACAGGGTTACGACTTTTGGAAAGACAACATTAAGACGAAAACTGTCTGGGGTACTAAAGATTGGCAAGTACAGGGCATAGAAGCTTTTGTTTAGAGCCTGTATCATCCCTGAGCAAATTATGTTTTTGAAGGACACTGTCCAACAAACATCATGCCTTCGATTAGCCAAGATAAAATACATGAACACCCCGTCTATACCTGCACCTACAAGTGAAAGCACTACACGGGGGGAGGTCGACGTACATAATATTTTGCATCACAACAGATCAGATTCTGAATGGAAAAAATGGCTGCTCTGGCCCTTAGGCACAAATAACTGTCAAGATCGATTCCTGAACAAAACACAAGGTTTTACCTCTCAGAGGCCAGACCCAAGTTATGTCCAAAGACAGCATCCGGAGGTAGTAACAACTTACAGTGTAGGGAAACTTTGCCTTGATTGGCTACAGAAAGCTACACTAGAGGATGTAAAACAACACTTAACTTTACTTCAAGAAGGCGCAGACCTTAGGGAATTCTTGCTAGGACCAAGAAAACCGCGTCAAAATCATTTCATATATGCCAGTATCTATGCTGCTTATAATGAAGCATGGAAGGTCACCCAAGCAGAGACTGCAGAACGAATACGAGCAATTGATCGTATTAATTTAGTGAAATCTCTCTCTGTAGTAGACAATGGGTTAACGACTCTGTCATCCAGGATATATTCTTTGGGCAGCATTGTATCTTCTGTCATAGACATCATGGAACAAGACTTGGTCATGTTGCAACATGGTCAGTCACAGCTACGTTCTATCATGCTATTAAGCTGGACGTTTCAAAACCTGCGTTCTGGCTATGTGTCTTGGCGTTTAATCAATACTACGACACTGTTTGCAGAATTCAATCTCACTGATACACAGATCAAAATGGCACAAAGGGGAGCAGACTATACGGTGCTGAGCATTGAAAAACTGGAGAAATTACCATTAACAGTGGCAGAAAAACCAGCTACTGAGTGGATCATACATGGTAAAATTACTCTGCCTGTTACGACTTTCCATTTTCAGTATTGCCTAAAAAAATCTACCAGCAGGCAAATATGAAAGGTTGGGTAAAGAATACATCAAGACATCCTGGGATTTACCTTACACACACAGATGTTGGAGAGGGGGACGTGTAGTGTTTCTTAGCGGTGAAAACTGTGAACACGCACTAAGCGGTTCTCTCCTTTGTCAGGGTGTTAACTTACACGGGTCCTGTGACGGTTCCACTACAAACTTATCCTGCCACCTGCACGGTTCACCGGCAGCAGTGATTAATCCAATTTTTGGTCAACTTTCGAATGGGAGTTACATTATGTTGAGTGATCACAGATGCTGTGGCATGCTGCCAGGCATCCCATTTCTAGTAACGGTTACATCCAGGGTCACTTGCTGTATGCAGGTCTTGTTTCCCCAAATAGACATTCTTGAGAATTAATTCTTGAGAATTAATTCTTTTATTTTGAATATTTTACTGCACCGTTGTGCCTTGTGACATTTGTGCTCTATATGGTCTGTGATTCTGGATGTTTTGCACAGGGAATAGTTGAGTTGGGGCCTCTGACATGGCTCTCACCATTCTGAGACATCGTATTCATGTTCTGAAACTGAGAATTCTTCTGAGCATCATTCAGTACTCTGTTAGGATTCAGTCTGCACTCTTGTGTCCTATGTTCTATCTTGGTGCACTAATGGCATGGTGTGCTAAAATGCTTGCATTCACATTATAATTGTCATCAAAACTTCTACCTTCATGAGCAACTACATTAACTGTTGCTGCATACCTTAAACACAAACTCCTTACACATCCATATTCATATTCAAAACAGAATCAAAACCCAAGCCTGACATGAAATAACTTCTTTGCCCACTCCTGTGACCCAGTTTTGTTTGTGCCAACATGTACCTTTCCATAATCATGCTTGGCTTTGCATAATAAGTGTCACTACAATATTTCGTACATTTCAATATTTCAACCAAGTATTTTGTCAGCCAACAGATCACATTCTGCTGTATCTGAGAACTAAATTCTGGACGCAGACCAAGCACAAGCACTGAAGTAAATATACTAAGGTTTTTGCGGGATGGATCTTTAAATCCTCAGTATTAACTATAGATCTGCATTAATCTCTAATATTAAACATTCACTGACTCCTTTGACTCTTGCATTGGCTGCATGATTTTAAATCAATTTACCTCTCTCTGCGGACCCTTCAATTTCAAATGCTCAATTACTGCTCTGTATTCATTCATCACTTCTGAAGATGGACCATTATTTTGGGCAACCTTTGCTGGTTCTTCTGTTGGCCAATTCACAACCCCTTTGCAGTCCATCCACAGATCTTTGGGAGCCACAATCTCAAATAAACGTATTCAAGTCTGACTAAAGTACCTTTGAAATGTTTGGGAGTCTTTCTACCTCTGTAGCACTTATCGAGTTCTTCCTAAGTTTTGGGAGGTTCTTTGTAGATGAAAGAAGATCAGATTGACTTCAAGGTACCTGCACATACATTTCTTCTGTCACAGATAGTTCAGTAATAACTCTAGTATCAGATTTGCTCACACTCATGCCCCCTTCATCTTCATTTGATGTCTTCTTTGCCTAGCCCCTTCTTTCTTTGCCCATTGGCCCTTAAATTTCTTCACCTGTCCCCATTCAGTGTTGCAATTCACTAATCCTTTAATATACGCTCTCATGCTTAACAATCCGATCTCCTTTACTTCTTCATCACTCATTACCATTCTGAAATTTGTTGGCGATTTTTTTTCTTCTTTAAGCCAATCTCAGACTTTTCAGTTTATCATGCTCCTCGCGGTCACGCCTAGCAGCTTCTTTAGTTAAGTATCTCAACTCAGCCTCATCATATGTATCAATTTCTTGATGTCCATCTTGTCCCTCAAAATGTTTTCAAACCTCAATATAACAGTTTATTTGGTTACAATAGTTGTGCTGGGTGTATCCATAAAGGTATCTGATGTGACAGAAGGTAGTCCCCCTTCCAATACACTCGATATAGTGAATACAGCTGCACTCTCAGCTGCGCCGGATCTTAATTCTCCTGCCCCCTGCCCCTGTGGTGATGATGCTACAGGAGGGCGGTTACAATATTATATGGAGGTGGTCTTGAACTCAATAAATCATCTAAAAGCTCTTCTTTGTCATCATCATCAGACCGTGCGTCTCTTCCTTTCTGCTGTTCTTTAATCTGCTCTTCCTTTTTGTCTGTCGTCTCTTTTCATTCAAGGACCTGCCCTGCAGCTATCTTAAAGACTCTGGAGCATATTATCAAGAAACAGAGTTAAAACTATCGCCGCTTTAGCGGCAGAAAACTGCTGCTAAAGCGGCGATAATGTGCTTGATAATATGCCCTTGAGAATTCCATGTTTTGGTGACAGTATGGGCTTCTATGGGAATTCTCTGCGGCATATTATCAAGCCATTATCACCGCTTTAGCGGCAGTTTTCTGCCGCTAAAGCGGCGATAATTTGAACTCCATGCTTGATAATATGCCCCCACGTCTCCCGTGAGCACTGGATTTGCTCAAACCAAGACTCACCCACAGAATCCGGATCCAGGCGGCTCCGCGATTTTGCACTACTCGGCACCTGGTGCCCACGGCCCATGAGTAGGTCTCTCCATCGATCCTGACCTGGGTTATGGTCATCCCCCACCTTCTTCAACTTCAAGCTGACGCCTGCAGCCTCAACCTGAAGGGTCCCCCCGATTGCGACCGCAGCTGGTAAGAAGACCCGATGCCAAAAGACACACCTCCACCCGACTCCCCACGGACTTGAGTGGCCCAAGCGCCAGTGTCCAAGCATCTCCCAAGATCCCAGCTTACCTCTCCAGATGGTGGTCGCCTTCAGGAAGCATCCCTGATCGAACCTGCAGAACCTTTTCTGAATTGGAGATCTCCATTGGTATGGACAGGGCCCTGACGTCTCCGCGGCACTCTGCATCCGGCCGCTTCTGTGCTGCTGGTGGTGCACTTCCAGTGCTGATTGTTGGCCCCTGCATTGCTGATCTCTACCCCAGAGGCTTTGCTCCCACAGCCAAGTGGCCTGCTCGCAAGCAGTCCCTGAGTGAAGGCCCCTTAGCCCCATTGGCTAACATTGAGCCCCAGCACCCGGCCGCCCTTGTGCTGCTGGTGGTGCAATTCAAGTGCCCTACTGGACTTTGGGGAACCTTGGTCCCAACCCCCAAAACTCCAACTCGTAAGTCATTTACTTACCTGAGAACCAATAGCATTCTTTTTCCCATAGGAACCAAAGTTATAAGTTTTGTTCCTAAAAAATCTGTTGATCTACTGTTTGTATGAAAAGACAGTAACTGTGCTTGAATTCAAGAATTGTTGTACTCACCTGTAAGTGACAACATCCAGTGTGTGATATCTCGGGATATCACCTCAAGTCCAAAAAGTAACTGAAAAGTAATCTAAGAGTAATTGAATGTAATCTTACTGTATTTAAAAATGTTTTAAACGTAATACAAACCTGTAAACGATTCCCACACAATCCACAATTGCATTTCTGTGTATATCTTTGTATCTGAAAGTGTTCTTACTTACCTGTGCCAAGTCCTGCTTGGCTCTACAAAATAAAATACAGGTATATTTTAATATATATATATATAATTGGTCTGGATTCAGTCTCTGAGTGTGTGCCATCAGCCTTGAGTAAGTGAATGCAATAAATGCTGATAGCACTTGTCTAATTTAGCCTCTGCTATACCTCTGGGGACTCCCTGGACATTGTGCACACTATAATTTACTTTGGTATAGTGTATACAGAGCCAGCTTCCTACATCGATGGGTTCGGTAAATATATGGCGCAACTGGCACTTGGATGAGAGAGATTACACAAACTACTCGGAACCTCATAGCAGTCAAGCTAGAATAAATTATCTATCTGAACCATCAGGCACTCTCAGCCAAACAGTGAGTTCCTGCACTCTCCCTAGAGGACTTTCAGACCACAGCCCAGTTGAAACGATGTATAACTCCGCAAATAGTGGACCTCAAATCAGGTGTTGTTTAAACAAATGGTGGCTGAAGGATAAGGACT
Source organism: Triturus cristatus (assembly GCF_964204655.1). Lineage (NCBI taxonomy): Eukaryota > Metazoa > Chordata > Amphibia > Caudata > Salamandridae > Triturus > Triturus cristatus. The sequence goes on from NC_140584.1 coordinate 353,491,452, forward strand.
TCGTACATCACATCTGTGAAGCGATAGAGGAATATTTTTAAATTAGCACCCCATCTGTGACCTCCCTGGTTAGTCTGTGGGAAGCCTTTAAACCAGTAAAGTGAAGCAGGGCCCGTTCAATGGTTAGTCGCAGAGAATGCAATAAGGAAAACAAGATCTCTGAACTAGAAACTATGATATATTACCTCGAGATCTCACCATCCGCTCGGTTACAAAGTAGATAGCCAGTCACTGGTGGACGACCGGTGGGAAACCTGCCTGCTCCAGCTAATATACTTGGCAAAATTGGCCAGGACTATGTCCATGTACAGCATTTATGAACAGGGAAATAAGACAGGGAAGCTCATGCCCTGCGTGGCCCTGAAGGCTCTCCAAGATGGAGAGGGGCAATTGGTTTCTCAGTCACAGGAGATAGCAGAGGCCTTCGTAGCATACTATGTGGAGCTCTACAGAGCATGACCTTCATCTCCATTTCAGGGATTTCATCCCATTGTACAGGAATATGCGGCTCTGGGCCCTCTTGGAGACAGAAAGAGATGGCCTTGACACACCCCTGACACTTGAAGGAGAACAGGCAGCTTTAGTGGCCCTACTTCAAGGGAAAACGCCAGGCCCAAAAGGCAGAGTTTTTAAGCGGTGTTGGTTGCTTGGGCTGGATCTCTTTTATGCCATCCGGGAAGTTGGTTCTCTGCCTAACGATCTCTGCTGCATCATGACTAAAGCCCAATAAACCACCAGAGGACCATGCCTCACACCGCCCTATATCATTCCTAAGCGTCAAAGTAAAGATTCTTGCAAAAGTGATGACCACATGGCTTGTGGCGGTCATGTGTTTCTTGGTCCACTAAGACCAGAATGGATTTATGTCAGACAGGGGCACGTAGACTCGAAGTGGCGTTGGCACATGCAGATGCCTTACAGGACCCATCGGCCATATTCTTACTGGATTTTGAAAAAGCATTCAACACTGTACACTGCCCCTTTTTGAGGCAGGTACTCCAACAGATGAATGTAGGTCCAAGATATATGGCGTTTATAGAGGCGCTATACGACATCCGGAGAGTCTGTGTGAGAATGAATTAGATACTTTTTTCCTCCTGCCATACAGAGGGACAATAGGCATGGATATCTCCTGCACTCCTCCTCTTTGCCCTTGCAGTGAAACCACTGGCAGAATGGATCAGAAGGGACACCCAGCTGAGTGGATTTTGATGTCCAGATTCTTTAGAGTGTTGCTTTATGCGGATGATATGCTTCTTTACATGCAACATCCAGACAGCTCCTTGCTATGGCTAGCAAAAAATACTATGGATATGCAAGGAAGCTTCGAGATTCTCTGTAATTTGGGAAAAATCCACATATGTACACCTGGCCGGACCCCTAACTTGAAACCCACCTTATGCTAGCTACCAACAGACAGAAGGCGCTCTCCATTATTTGGGCATCCACATCACTTGTGATCCTCAGACTGTCTGACACATTCAAATACCCCCATTTTAAAACACACCCGGGTCAACTTGGAGACCTGGATACATCTACCTTTAAACTTACTGGGCAGGGTGGTGCTCTGTAAAATGATAGTACTCCCACGTTTCTTGCACATACTCCAGAAATACCCATTTGTGATCCCCCAGTGTTTTTTCCCAATTTACAAGCAATGATGTCACGATTCATCAGGGCGGGTCCGTTAAATGCACAATACCAGTACAGGTGGGTGGCTTTGGCCTCCCAGATGTCAAAACTATAGGACTGGGCCTCACAGATGGTTCCTTTAGGGGACTGCCTATTCGGGGACTTTGGAGAATGTAGGGATACTAGATATGTTGTACAGTAACCCTCCCACCCCTGTATTGACTACATCAGGTCACTGGGCTCCCCGTGCTGTGCTGGCATAGTGCAGCTACACACATTAAATGGATGGGTAATCCAACAACACAGACCCCACTATGGCAGGAAACTGGATAACGAGGGTAGCACAACTACTGGGGTTCAGATGTTGGGACCTAATTGCCATCCCACTATTGGGGGATATATGGGACTATGACCACATCCTCTTATTTGAACAACTAAAAGAGGTGTTTCAATTGTACAAGTTTCAGTTTTTCAAGTACCTCCAGTTACTCCATGCCCTGGACATGTACAGTATGGAATTGAAGGCTCTACCTGATTAAAATCCACTTGAACCCAAAATAACCATGGAACCACTGGGCACAAAGGGAATTTCAAAATTATATAGAGCCCTCCTCTTAAAAGGATCTGACCCAATGTGGAGAGTGCAAATTAAACAGGAGCAGGATGTGGGGATATTGGAGGATGAGGATTGACCCGAGTCCAAAATGGCAGTCCTGGTACTAGCTATCCAGTCTAAGTTGCAATTAATTCAATTGAATTACTTCAATAGAATTTACTATAGTACCAACAGGCTATGGTAAATGGGCAGGGCGAGCAGCCCGGAATGTACACAGTGCCATGGCGAAGGGGATTTTTTCCATATAATCTGAGAGTGTCCTGTCATAATACAGTATTGGTGTGAGTTTTATATGACCCTGGCAGATATCCTTCACACCATTTCAGCACTGCAACCCATGGTGGCTCTGTTAGGGATAATGGAGAGTTGGATGGACTCCCAGACACAGAGGACCTTGGCAGGAACTGGGTTCCTATTGGCAAAATGAGACATTTGAGGTCATTGGCCACAGGCTGATTCTCCCACAATACAAGAGTGGTCATGTGGAATGGACTACTGTGCAAGAGAGGAGAAGGTATCAATAAACTAGGATGATGTGATCATAAATTCGAGACGGTCTGGGAGTCTTAGAACAACTAATAGGGGAAGTGTTTGATCATATAACTGGCTGGATTGAGAACAAGGGGAAATACTTTTTAATTGCACCCTGCAACTTGGCATATCATGTATGTGATGATTGTAATAATCTTCCTGGACGGATTTTCTTTGGAACGAATAAGAATAAAGAGAATTTCTATCTTTTACCTTACTTTCTAGAGACCTTTCTTCAATGGACTCTACAATTTATAATAAACATGTGTGTGTTTTAAACTAGTGCAAATATGCCTATCTGTTTTGGATAGTTAAGAATTCTTATCTGCTTTAGAAATCAGATGTCTTATAAGAGAAATCACACAAACAGGAGAAGCAAGTCCTCAGCTAGCGATAACCTACTCTTGATCAATGTGTTTATTTCTGTGCACCAAAGATTAAATAATCATCAATTTGGATTAATATGCATTCAAATCTAGGCATTTAGAGGCCTATTAGGATGGCGGGCTGTGGTGATCTGCCCGCCAAAACCCCCCGCCGGACGGCCTTTCCGTCCGCCGAAGAACCCCCCGCCATGCTAATGGCGGGGGGTTCTTCGGCGGACGGAAAGACCGTCTGCCGTTTTTCCTATGATATGGTGGCATTGCCTTTCAGGCACCGCCATCCATATTATGATGTGGGCGGTGTCATGCCTTTCCAATTGGTTGTTAATTATAATCAATTAATTTGTAATTAATTATGATAACTGTGTCAATTTTTTAGGAGTGGGTGGTAGGGTTTATAGGAGAATAGGGTGGGAAGTAATTTATTTATAATTAATTAATAATTGTTTGTTAATTAATGCTAATTAATTCATTAAAATTAAAATATGGCAATTGTGTAATTAATTTTTGATGTAAGTTGTGGGGTTTATAGTGGTAAAGGGTGGGAAGTAAATTATTTAAAACTAATTAATTATTGTTAATTGATATTAATTTTAAATTAGTTATGGAAATTGTGTAATGATATTTAGGTGTGGGTTGTGGTGTTTATTGGGGTAGAGGGTGGAAAGTAATGTATGTTTAATGAATTAATAATTAGTTGATTATTAATATTAATTTATCAATTGATACATATTTATCGTAAGTGTTTATTGTTATTTTGTGTGTGTGTTTTAGTTTTATAGGGGTAACTCTTGGGGAGTAAATTAATTTGCATTTGTTTAAAAAAAAAATTGTTTAATTGATAAATAATTATGTTAATAATGGAGGTACATTTTTTTACATTTAAATGTGGGGTTGTAAATTGTGTGGTGTTATAGGGTAGGAAATAAAAATATTACACTTATGTAATAATTAATGTTTGTGGTTATAAAAAATGTCAATAAAAATTGTTTTAATATTATTTTTGAATTTTTTAAAAATAATCTTTCTAGGTATTTGTTAGATATTTTTAACATTCTAAACTGTTGCTATCTTTTGTGATATTTAAAATTCTTATAGATGTTTTATGTTTTTGTTTTTTAAAATCTATTGTGTTGTTTTTGTGAATTTTTTTATTTTTAATTTTGAACTGACTCCAGTGGAAATATTAATTTTTACTCCTCCGCTATCCAACACTTTCCATACTGTTGCACTCACTGGAGTGGTTTTCGTAATTTTTACCCTTCCGCTATCCAACACTTTCCCTACTGTTGCACCAAATGGGGTGGGAATAGTAATTTTTACCCCTAGGCTATCCAACACTTTCCCTACTGGTGCACTTACTGGAGTGGGAATAGTAATTTTTATTTCTCCGCTATCCAACACTTTCCCTACTGTTGCACCCACTGGAGTGGGAATAGCAATTTTTACCCCTCCGCTATCCAACACTTTCCCTACTGTTGCACCACCTAGAGTGGGAATAGTAATTTTTACCCCTTTGCTATCCAACATTTTTCCTACTGTTGCACTCACTGGAGTGGGAATATTCAGTGGTGCGGCGGTCCCGCTGTGCCAATTAGGATGCGACCGCCACCATGGCAGTCGCATCCTGTATATTTAACATTGTGGCGGCAGTGCTGTATTCAGCACCCGCCACAATGTTAAAAGGGCATGTTGTGCATTTGCATGCACAACGTGACAGGCACCGCGTGGTGCCTGCCACCTTCTGCATGCAAATGTTGGAGGTACCATGGGTACCCCCCAAGTGCAGCCACCCGCCCCCCTCAGCCCCCTGGGGGCCCGCAACAGGCCCCCAAAGGCATTCTCTGCATGCCTTTCCATGGCGGAGTCTCCGCCATGGAAAGGCATGCGACCGCCATCATCGTAATATGGATGGCGGTGCCTGGAAGGCACCACCGCCATATTGCAGGTCTTTTCCGCCCAGTAGGCAATCGGGCGGATTGCCTACCGGCAGAAAACTGGCAGACGATCTTTCCGTCCGCCTGGGCCCCCACTGCCATCGTAATATGGCGGGGGGAAAGGTTAGGCGGGCGGACGGAAATGGCAGGCGGATCACCACCGCCATAAGGGTGGTGGTGATCCGCCCACCATCCTAATAGACCCCTAAGTTTTATCCGTCCGCTATCCAACACTTTCCCTGCTGTTGCAGTCACTGGAGTGGGAATAGTAATTTTTACCCATGCGCTATCCAACATTTTGTTTACTATTGTAATACTGGAGTGGGAATATTAAATTTTACCTCTCCGCTATCCAACACTATCCCTACTGTTGCACTCACTGGAGTGGGAATAGTAAGTTTTACCCCTCTGCTATCCAACACTTTCACGTATGTCAGCACCAAGTTTTATCCGTCCGCTATCCAACACTTTCCCTGCTGTTGCAGTCACTGGAGTGGGAATAGTAATTTTTACCCACGCGCTATCCAACATTTTGTTTACTATTGTAATACTGGAATGGGAATATTACATTTTACCTCTCCGCTATCCAACACTTTCCCTACTGTTGCACTTACTGGAGTGGAAATAGTAAGTTTTACCCCTCTGCTATCCAACACTTTCTCTACTGTTGCACCCACTGGAGTGGGAATAGTAATTTTTACCCCTCCGTTATCCAAAACTTTCCCTACTCTTGCACTCACTGGAGTGGGAATAATAATTTTTACCCCTCTGCTATCCAACACTTTCCCTACAGTTGCACTCAATAGAGTGCAAAATTTAATTTTCAAGACTATTAAATATTTTAATGTTTTAATTTATAATGTAATTTTTTAATTAGATTTTATGCTATGAGTCAATGTAAATATATATATATATATAGATATGTATATTTAGGTGCCGATTCCGATCCGTTAAAAAAAATTACCGTACGACTCGTATCCGTATTTTTTTACGTACGAATCGTACAAGTCCCGTACAACCGGTGAAGTACGATTCGTACGTGAAAAATACATACGAATCGCTTCAGGAAAAGGTCTACGAGAGGGAGCCGGACAGTTTCACGCGCAAGTACGATCCGTCCCGCCCTTCCGAATACACAAGCGCATGGAAAACGCCCCGTACGGAGCAAACGCTGTACCACTCGTATCCGGTAAACTTGTGCCCGGGATACCAGTCGCACAGCCCCCCTCCCCCCGCATATGTCAGCACCGTACCCACGTATATCAGCACCATACCCCCCACCATGACCGCACTGTACCCCAGCCCCATACGTGTACACGCCGTACCCCACCACCGTACCCCAGCCCCGTACTTGGACGCACCGTACCCCAGCACTGTACCCGAGCACCGTAACCCAGCCCCTTACATGTACGCACCGTACCCCAGCACTGTACACCAACACCGTAACCCAGCCCCGTACATGTACGCACTGTACCCCAGCATCATACCCCAGCCCCGTACTTGTACGCACCCTACCCCAGCACTGTACCCCAACACCGTACCCCAGCCCCGTACTTGGACGCACCGTACCCCAGCACCATACACCAACACCGTACCCCAGCCCCGTACAAGTACGCACTGTACCCCAGCACCATACACCAACACCATACCCCAGCCCCATACATGTACGCACCGTACCTCAGCACCGTACCCCAGCCCCGTACATGTATGCACCATACCCCAACACCGTACCCCAGCCCATACATGTACGCACCATACCCCAGCACCGTACCCCAGCCCCGTACTTGTACGTACCGTACCCCAGCACCGTACACCAACACCGTACCCCAGCCCCGTACATGTACGTACCGTACCCCAGCACTGTACACCAACACCGTACCCCAGCCCCGTACATGTATGCACTGTACCCCAGCACCATACCCCAGCCCTGTACATGTACGCACCGTGCCCCAGCACCGTGCCCCAGCACCGTACCCCAGCCCCGTACTTGTACGCACCCTACCCCAGCACTGTACCCCAACACCGTACACCAGCCCTGTACTTGGACGCACCGTACCCCAGCACCATACACCAACACCGTACCCCAGCCCCGTACATGTACGCACCGTACACCAGCACCGCACCCCAGCCACGTACATGTAGGCACCGTACCCCAGCACCGTACCCCCGCCCTGTACATGTACGCACCGTACCCCAGCACTGTACACCAACACCGTACCCTAGCCCAGTACATGTACGCACCGTACCCCAGCCCCGTACATGTGCGCACCGTACCCCAGCACCGTACACCAACACCGTACCCCAGCCCCGTACATGTACGCACCGTACCCCAGCACCATACCCCAGCCCCGTACATGTACGCACCGTACCCCAGCACCGTACCCCAGCCCTGTACTTGTATGCACCGTACCCCAACACTGTACCCCAGCATCGCGTATGTACGAACCATACAACAACATTGCATATGTGAGCACTGTACAACAACATCGCGTATGTACGCACCTTACATACGCGACAACGACTCGTACAGAACCAGGACACTGTAAAACACCACATGGAGGGTCAATTCGACTCGCACAACACCACAAAATACGTCTACAGTACAAAAAACATCTTAATGACTGACCTGGCACATCCAAACAGGCAAACAGAGGCCCAAACTCACAACCACCTCTTATAACACACCCACCAAATTTTCAGACCCAGCCACACCTAAAAATGAACCAATAGAAAGGGCCCACACACACAAACCATGAGCCTTTGCAACAGACCCACTGCTGACAGACACTACACACAAACAACTGCACCCATACACCTTAACTTACAAACCTTCACACAACCTCCTTCACACAGACCCCCTCTTCACATTCAGACCCACACCGTCACATTCACACCCACACACCCACAACCATCCACACCCTCACCCCACACCATGCCCACAAACAAGAATCCAAAGTTCACAAGGGAGGAGCTGACATCCTTGTCAACAAAGTCATCAGAGTCGAGCCACAGCTCTTTGGAACATTGGTCAGACAGACCAGCATAGCCGAAAAATCACGCCTGTGGCAGAGGATCGTCGATAGGGTGAATGCTGTTGCGCCCATCAGAAGGACCAGGAATGAATGCCAAGCCAGGTGGTACGATCTGCGGAGGGCAGTCAAGCACAAAATGAATGAGGACTACGCCCAGAGCAACATCACTGGAGGTGGGCTGCCCCGCAGATCGGTACATTACCATCCCTGGGAGGAGAAGGTGATGGCCCTGCTTCCGCCGGTGGGAGTACAAGGAGTCGAAGGAGTTGCAGAGCCTGGTGAGTACACAAACAACTTACGTAACATGGGGGTAATGGCATCCACACCCCAACTACACCAAATGCACGCAACTACCGCCAAGCCCTCACCTGACACAACCACACTCAAAAACAACGCTCATGCCACTAACATGTGCCCCATTCACAAAGCAAGGCCATGTCCCAGGCTACACAAACCACAAACACAAGACTGGATGTCCGTGATGCTGGGAGGGTGGGGCTCAGAAAACACATTGTTCAACTCAGAAGCAGACATCATTGGCCTCAGCCCATATGGCCCAGGTACATATCCATGCACCATGCTCAATGCACAGGGACTGGCTAAGTACTGACAAGGTAGCTGACACTTTGCCCTGCTGTAGGCAGCACAAGGCCCTCCTGTGACCACTGTACACTCAAACACCAACACCACAAGCTCAGATATCTAGGACAGGAACTCACACTCACTGTCATGCCAGCATGGTCCATGAGGGGACAGACACATCACCTGGGAGACCCAATGCCAAATCACACTACACCCAACAGCAGGCCCTGTCACACACACCCCTTACACAAGCACACACCCCCAGGGCAGGCAATGGATTTACCCACTCTCACAATGAATATGTGACACAACAAGATCAATCCATAGCCAAAGAAGCATCACAGCCAAAAATCTACATGGCAAACACTCATGAGAACATATCAATCTGTCCCCCGCAACATACCCATCCACAAGTGAACATTAAGAGGAATGCTAGGCACATCCAACTAGCTGGAGAAACTGTGCCAACTTGAATATGTATAAAACATGGATGTCGCATGAAACAGCATTAACATTGTCTCTCTCTCTCACACACAGGGCAACGTCATGGATCTCCCCCCAACAATGGGGGGGAAGAATCACAGTCCCAGGCTCGGCAGGAAGCCGATCCCACTGGCAGCGATGACTCTCAACACTCCGTGGATGACCCCAACCCACTTGGACCCTCTGGTGCCCAAGCCCCTGCAGCACCTGCTTCAGGTAGATCTGTGCCAACCACCCCCCCCATTCCTGCCTCATCCCAGGAGACACCCAGGAGCCCTGCCCGCACTGAACAACTGAGCCAGTCTGACCTGGAGGGACAAGGTTCTCCGGGCACCCAGGAGGAGGCAGACAACCCCGCAAATGCCATCCCTCAGGGGTCCCGTAGACCCGATGTGCCCACAACGGCAGGCCAGGCTCGTGTGGGCAGGGGTGGTGGGAGTGGAGGCAGGCAGAGGCGAGAACCTGACCAGCCAGCTGAAGGGACCGGTATGTCACACATACGCCACATCCTGGACACATACTGGCGTGACACCAGGGCCATCAGCCAGGTAGTGGAGACCCTCACAGAGATTAAGAACCAGCAGGCCGAGCAACACGCCAGTCAACAACAACACCAAGGACGGATGGAGGCAAGACTGGCTGAGCTCCTGGCGGTGTAAACGGACATAAGCCGTTCACTCCATCGGATCGCCGACAACATGGGCAACCCTCCCTGTGCCCCCAGGCGAAGACCAACACCAGCAACAGAGAGGGAGGAGGAGGAGGATTCGTCCGATGGAGCGTCCCAAGCATCGTCAAGGCCTGCATCTGAGGGTCCCCGGAGGAAGGTGGGTCATCCACAGAAAAGACCGTGAGAGGCAGTGGACCATCCACATTTCCCAGGTCACCTTGCCTAGCACCTGGCCTTCATGCGCAACAGCAGCACCTCATCCACTGACATTCTCTGCCACATGGACTTGCTGGTCACAGTCTGACCAATGATGACAAACACTGTGGTCTGGACTCTGATGACTTCAAATGACAAGGATCCCATCTCCCCCTGTGAACTTTGGATTCTATGCACACTGTATAGCAACTTTTTTCCCACACTAAACACGCCCTCCACCGAGAATAAAAGTACATTTCTTTAATTATACGTTGCAGTCATTTTGCATGAGTACACAACCTACGTGTGGGGAAATGTCAAACTATGCCTGAGTGTTGAGCTAACTCCAGCCATCCATACCCGGGGAACTGAGTCTGGTACAGGACACACATGTATCATCCAATACAGACATGGCGCACAATACTCACCCGTGATGGCCTCAAGCTGCTGAGAGGGGGCTTGCAATACTGTGCGGACAGACCAATTTGGAAGAGTATCATTAAGGCCTAGAGGTCATGGCTCATGTGGATGTTCCCGGGGAGGGAGTACCAGGTATGTTTGGCCAGGTGGGAGAACTATGTCCTGCATGCTGGAGTACGGTGGATGTGAAGAATGGTGGCCAGGGCAAGCTTGGATGCACGGAGTTGGCCCAACGGGGTCTCGGATGACAGACGTCCAAGGCTTGTTTGGGGTCTGGAGTTGTGGACTGCCTCCTGAGTGTGGTTGGGGAGTCTGAAGGTCATCCTGCAGCAGACAGTGATCCATTGCAGCTATCTCAGGTGGAGGGTGATGTGGCTGGGGTGCGGGATGTTGAAGCTGAGGTGTGCAGATGCACCCTGGATGTGGACAAGTTTCCCGTGAGTTTGGATGTACTTGCTCCGTAGAGGGTGGGGCAGTAGTTGACATGGCTGTTGTCGTGGACCTGGGGGATGGTCTGTCTTTCCTTGGAGTGGATCTATCTGTGGATCATGTGCATCATGCAGAGGGTGTTGCAGCATGAGGTACAGATGCTGGTGATTTGCATGGCAAATGTGAGCGACAATCCCATGATGCACACCATCTTGTGTGCATGGGCACTGGGTGCCTGAGTAGGGCCCTGGAGGGTGGGACACAAGGAGTTGACCCAGCTGTAAGGGGACAATGCTCAGATGATTACCTCAGTCCTGTACAAGTCCTGCCTCAGGTGGCTGATGTTCAGCCATTCATCAACGGACCTCATGCCTTCTTGAATATTTGAACTGGCAATGGCTGCGTCTTTGGTGCGGGTGAGGAGCACCTGTCTGTCAATGGCATACGAGCTGATGATGAGGTTGGGTGCGCATGTGATGGTGGAGAGGGGGGGCCTGGACACATTGAAGATTGACACGCTGAGAGATGAGCCCTGGGCCATGTGCCAGATGATGCCACTATACTACATGCTGAATGCTTGAGTCCCACTCCTATGGCCTTGCTGGTATACAGAGCCGGTGTGGAGTAGGAGGGACATGACCTGGTTGGTGTGACAGGGCCTGGAAGGAGGGGCAGCGCTGTGTAGGCAGTTGGAGTTGCACACTCAGCATGCAAAGGTGTCGTGTGTGCGCTTAGGGTATGCCTGAGAGCAGGCAGTTGATTTTCGGATGGACATTGCTTGGAGGGTGGCTGCAACATCAGACTGTAGTGTGATATGGGTCATGCAAGGACATGAGGGTCGTGCATGTTGCATGCGCTAACGGTCCTGCCTTTGGCACCGCGTGGCCGCAACAGTGGCACAGACAAGCTGATGACAGCCAAATGAATGGGTGGAGGGAGGAAGGGAGGAGCATCCTTGAGGCGTGTGTGTTGCCAAATCCGGCAACTTTGTGGGCCCTTGCTGCAGGGACTGCAGCAGCAGGCGGCATGTCCTGGAAACTATGCCAAAAGTAGCACACAAAGACAAGGATGTCAGAAAGGACAACTGCAACAGGCGTATGTAAAGGAAGGAGTGTCCGGTTACCCATGGCACACCCAGAGAAAATGGATGCACAATCACCAAAGATGACTGACACAGGATCAGGAAACAGAAGGCCGAGCTGCGCACAGGAGACACACCCTCAGCAGGAGTTGACGGCCCATTGTGGGGACCAACATGCCCAAATCCATACACAACCATGGACCTCATGCACAATAGAGATTCTAACCCATGAAGAACTGCATGCATGTTGCCAAACTACACATAGACTCATAGGCACAATCTTTGACAACTATGCCAGAGATGCCGCATGCAAAGTGGTAAGAGACCTGCATTGACAGAGATGAGGCACCGTGGAGGATGAGTGACACCTTTATTACTCACACTAAGGGAACTGCATCAATATGAACAGACTCACATTTGGCTGAACATGTGGGACCTACACTGGACACCCCCTTCACAACACAGATGTTGTAAACCCAAATGAACTGGCACACAAGTTAAGGGGATGAGCCAAACACCCCCTGCTGCACACGGAGAGGCTGCAATTCCCCATTGAGCCTCTTATGGGGATGTCCCACACTATGACCACCCGTAGCATCCCGTATGTTTCTGAGGGAAGTTTTACACACATTGATGCCTTCATCAGAATCCTCAAACCATTACAGATGACTGTCACGAAGGTTGACTATCAATTCATGGGAGTCATGCTACATGTCATGTGCCCCATGGTGAGTCAACATGTATGCATGGTAACACAACATGCACAGGAGCAGTCCCCACACATTCCAAACACGTACCACCCCCAAAATGCCTTGCTGCAATCCTTACCCAAAATGACTTTTCCCCATGTCCGTGCATGGAACGCTGATTCAGCACACGTTGCAATACTCATGAGGAATAGCAGGAGGCCAACGATGACAGGACCAGACAACATGCGGATGACAGACACACAAGAAGTCAGCTAAAAGATTGTTATCTGCATACATGGTCATTTACTTTACAGGAATAATGTTGTCACCATGCGTATTGAAAATTTAGTGTCTCAGCAAAAATGTGTGGAATGACATCATCACTCGAGTGACACATCAGAACACACATCTGAGTCACTTAGCATACAGTCAGCTGGACACACACATTGCAACACATGCCACACAAGGATCAAAGCGTCCACACTCAGACCCAGTGACTCACCATTATGAGAAGAAGTTGCGTATGAGCTGACTCCGGATATCCTCCTCCTCCTCCTCCTCACTTGCCTCGTGACCAAGCCCTTCATCCTCCACGGGCGGGTGTTCCTGCTCATTCTGCTCCATAATGAGTGGCACTGCCTTCTCCACTGCCATGTTTTGCAGCATGCAGCAGACGAGGAAGATTTTGCAGACCTTCGCCGGTGCATATGGGAGGGACCCACCTGTCTTGTGAAGGCACCGGAATCGGCTCTTCAGGAGGCCAAACGTCCTCTCAATCACTCGCCTGGTCTGCCCGTGTGCATTGTTGTAACGGTGATCTGCAGCTGATCTTGGGTTGCGAAGAGGCGTCATCAGCCATGGCATGTTGGGATAGCCAGAGTCCCCTACATGGAAACATCATGTAAAGAAGTGGGTCAGGAGATGCTGTAAGATACAAAGATACCACAAAACACATGACAAACAGAGTATACCCACCAACAAGACATGCTCGTTTGTTGTGCAGCCGCAGCATCATTTGTGGCACCCTGCTAGGCCTCATAATGTAGGCATCGTGTGCTGACCCTGGAAAACGTGCACAGACATGGGAAATCAGCATGTTAGCAAGACACACCACAAGGGCATTTATAGAGTGGTAATGTTTACGGTTGCGATAGGCTACCTCCTGTGCCTGTGGTGGTACCAAAGCCACATATGTCCCATCAATGGACCCAATTACATGTGGCATCCCTCCCAGGGCATAAAATCACCCTTGACACCTGTCAACTCCTCAGGAGTCGGAAAATTGATGAATTCATCCAGGTGCTCCAACATGGCTGCTAGAACATCATGCAGGACACGGCTGAACATCGTCTGTGACATGCCACCAACATCAGCTATGGTGAATTGAAACGTACCTGTGGCAGAAAAATGTAGGGCTGCCATCACCTTCATCTTTGGGGTCAGCGCAGTAGGATACCTGTGTCACGGTTGGAGGTGTGGTGCCAGCCTGTTTGTCAGGTCCTCAATCAACTGTTGGGTGAATCTGTAACGTCGTATGCAGTCACGTTCCCTCATGGCACCCAAGTCTGGCATTGGTCTAGGGACAGGCGGTGCCCTGCAGAAAATTGGAATGAATAACGAAGAGTGAGAACATAACAACATCAATGTCAATGAACTGAGCACATGCTCAACTGCTAATACACATCTGCTAAATACAGAGTCTGGTCTGTGCAATACATCCAAGACACGTATGCCAACCAGGTGATTCTCCAACGAAAAGCAAGCTACACCCGTTGATTGGCAAGTCTACATGACATGCCCTGAAATGAGCTGTGGGCCACTGTAAGTAAACAGCCAGAGACATCACAAGAGTGACATACATCCACATATCTGCATTTGAAGGATGTCATCTCACACAGACACCTGACGGCAAGCTAGACGCACAGGTCACATGGAATGTCAAATGTACAGATCACACAGATTGCGATGAAGGGGTACACGGGAAAACAGAAAACACAGACATTGAGACGATGCAGATATGTCCTCATATCTAAATATCATGTTCGATGCATTCAGACACACGTTACATGGGAATCCACATGTGGCATGGTGTGCGTAGATGTGTGCCATGCCCATCTACACACAGACACATGTTGGATGCATCAACAGCAGATGCAGTTGACGGAACACCAACAGCAAGCTCATGGGAACACATGACACACACATGACATTGTCACATCGGGGCACGCTGGTCGTTAAATGTCAGTTGTTAGTGTCCCTGTCCCTGGCATCAGGGGACAGTTGCAGGTGGTGGTGACTGTGCCATACCAGTGATGCTGTGCTTGACACGTTTGTACTACATACACACATGTGCAAAGTGTGAAGGGGAAGTGTGCCACATAGTGCCCCATCACACATCAATTGTGCAAATAAATGAGGAGACATGTGCAATATCACTGCCTGACACACCTAGGCCCTGCACATGTAGGACTGCAATGACAATGACTTGATGTACATCCTAGTGCGAGTCTGAGACCTCCATTCCTTTCGTGTGCGCATCCTATCACCAGTGTACACGTGTGAAACGCACCGTACACACGCTCTGAGGGCGTGTGTATTACCGTATCACTAGAGTTGTGGGGCTGTAGGAGTACGCGCGGTACGGACCACACAAGTACGGTCCCTATCACTATAGTAGTGGTGCACGCGTGGTACGGAACGTACACACGCACGTGTACTACCAGTGCGTATCTGTACGTGTAGGCACTGGTAGTGCACGTACGGGTACGTGTACTACCAGTGCCTACACGTACGGGTACGGACTGGTAGTACACCTACCCGTACATGTACTACCAGTGCCTACACGTACGGTACGCACTGGTAGTACACGTATGTGTAGGCACTGGTAGTACACATACTTGTAGGCACTGGTAGTACACGTACCCGTACGTGTACTACCAGTGCCTACACGTACGGGTACACACTGGTAGTACACGTACGTGTAGGCACTGGTAGTACACGTACGTGTAGGCACTGGTAGTACACGTACGGGTACGTGTACTACCAGTGCGTACCCGTACGTGTAGGCACTGGTAGTACATGTAAGGGCACGTGTACTACCAGTGCCTACACGTACGTGTACTACCAGTGCCGACACGTATGTTTACGCACTGGTAGTACACGTACCCGTACGTGTACTACCAGTGCCTACACATATGGGTACGCACTGGTAGTACACGTATGTGTAGGCACTGGTAGTACACGTACGTGTAGGCACTGGTAGTACACGTACGGGTACGTGTACTACCAGTGCGTACACGTACGTGTAGCCACTGGTAGTACACGTACGTGTAGGCACTGGTAGTACACGTACGGGTACGTGTACTACCAGTGCCTACACGTATGTGTACTACCAGTGCCTATACATATGTGTAGGCACTGGTAGTACACAAATATGTGTAGGCACTGGTAGTACATGTAACACGTACGGGTACGGGTACTACCAGTGCCTACACATACGTGTAGGCACTGGTAGTACACATACGTGTACTACCAGTGCCTACACGTACGTGTACTACCAGTGCCGACACGTACGTGTACTACCAGTGCGTACAGGTACATGTCAAACGCACTGAGCAACCGGAGCCGTAGGGGTACGTGTCAAACGCACCCTACCTGTGTGTGGATTCGAAAATTACATAGGGGACAAGTATTAGACACTAAATGCATGCTGGTTGTCATGGATACAGAGTTTTCAGTTCAAATTTTTCCATCAGGTGTCCTGGAAAAGTCAGTTGGCCACAAAATACAATGTTGCAAAGGGGTTGTTGACTTGACATAATGCTCAAAATTTGAAATGTGCAAATGCTGTCACTGGTGTATGTGGAAAGGGATTGGAGTAAACGTAAGATGCGAATGAATCTCACTATATATTCCTCCAAATGAATGCCCCTCAGCAAGACAGATATAAGTCAGCCAGAACCCATGAGAGGGCACTTGCCTGCACAACTTTCCTGTCAACAACATTGCTGCTGTCTGTGCTTCCTCTGGGACCATGTCAAGGTCTGTGGAGAGGGCCCAGCCATTCACTCAGGAGGAGAATGAGGCATTGCTGGAAGTCATCCTCCCACAGTACCCCAGCCTGTATGGGAGACCTGGGGAGCAGGTGAGTGCTGACTCCACTACCTTTGACTGTGCACCTTTTTTGTGACTGTCACTTCTGGCATTGTGTCCGGGTGTGACAGACATGCAATGTTGTTTAGAGTGGGTCCCGGGGGGGGGGGAATGGCTAATGTCTCTCATGCAGAGAATGATGTAGTTCATGTGTGCACTCCTCACTTGCATTGTGCTTACTGTGACATTCACTACATAGTGCATGACACATTTAGCCTGGCTAATCCTTTGTGGCATTTTTGGTCTATAGTCCTGAGGTGATTCTGGGGTCCCCCTGGTGTGACAGGTGACTGTACCCACAGATGTGTGTGAGTTGAGTGGAGCTGTGGTGAGAGTGTCCAAGTGATGTGTACACCCCCTGGACATTGATGTATGTGAATGTTCCTTGTCATGTGGGTGAGTGTCTATGTGAAGTGTTGCACCACAGCTGTATGGAGGAGGCTACAGCTCTACCCATCTGATGTGAGAAGTAAGCCGTGCTGTGTGTCTGACTTGCTGAGCTAGCCCCACACCTGTGACACCTCACAGGCAAGTGGCACATGTGCAGAGTGAGGTTTGTATCCGCTGTTGCCAATGGCAGGTGATTGATCTGTGCCTGTGTGTGTCTGTGTACTCTGCTGAGGTTGCGACAGTGGCCTGGGGCATGTAACTGCTTGGAGGTGCTGTCCATCAGCCTGGTGTTGCTTGTGATGCACAGTGTGTGCCATGATCATGGAGTGTGTCGCAACCCTCATGCCACCTGTGTACTTTCAATGCCATGTAGAGCATTGGGGCTTCCACAGAGGACAATGTCCATCTGACAGAGATGCTATTCCTTGGCAGCATCCTATGCCCTGTTCAACATATCAAAGATGTTCAAATGTGTGTCTCTCTGACATGGAGCAGGTCTAGTGATGTTGTCTCACTTTGTCATCCTCACAGGTAACTGCTTACGAGAAGGGGGAGATCTGGAAGTAGGCCGCCAGGGCCGTGAGATCGGCGAATGGTCGCAGTCGGCGCCTAGCCCAAGTCCGAAAACGGTGGCAGGACATCTGGTGCTGGACTCAGAGGATCGCCCGGGTCCAGCTGGGGCACTCACCTCCACGCCCCCACGGCGGGCGCCGACGCCTGACCCACCAGATGAAGCGTGTCCTGGCGGTGGTCTTCCCTGACATGGATAGGCAGTTCCAGGAGAGACAGCAGCAAGGAGGGGGTAGGTACATGTGTGTTTGTTGTTTGTCACAAGCTTTTGGAAGTGCTCAGTCGCCTGGATACACTGCCAGGGTTTATATGTGCAGTGCATATCCTGTTCCCCCAAGTCAACCGGTGCTGTTATTCCTCCCTTCCCCTCCTTGACATGTGTTCCCTGGTTTGTGTGTAATCACTAATGCACATGGTCATCTAGGCTGCCAGTTAATCCAAGTGCACATTGCTTTCTGCATCATGTGGTGGGGGTGGTCTGTGACATGTGTTGGTACCTTGCCTGTGCCCTGTCCTGTTCAGTCATTTGGGGGTCCCTATTTGTTGGCACTGATGATGAGTCTCAACATAGGAGTGTGAGGTTTCAAATGAACACACTTGCAGCATGCATGACCAACGTTGTGGCCTCAGACATGATGTGCGTGAGTGGGAGATATGCATAGTGCCAGGACGGTTGCTCATGTTACAGTCAGATCATTCCAGGACCATGGAGCAGTGTGCCCACTACAGTCCCCTGAGACACCCTTGCCTCGTAATCATGTGTGTCATCCAACACTGTGCCCATTCTCTGTGTGTCCAGCATAGGTTGGCCTCTGTGGCATTGTTCCCTGGCCTCATTTGTATTTATCTAAAGTGTGCTACATGTGTCCACTGTACAGGGAGACCCCATTTGGCTTGTGCATACTCACACTGGGCAGTGCCTGTGTGTCTATTCACAACTATCTGTTGATGGTTGTTTGTCACAAATATGTGTTGGCAGCCTCACGCGGTGATGTTGAGTACATTTGGGAATTCTTGCAGCACTTTTTTGTAGACCCTGATTAAGAGGTGTCACTTCTTGATCTGTCTCAGTCACATTGTCTCAGGTATGGGGAGTTTGTGCGGGCGAGGCCTACATGTCCAAATCTTATGTCTCCTTGCCAGGTCTGACCTTTGTGTGATAATTGTCTGGACAGACACTCAACATGCAGTGACCCAGTCATGTTGTGCAAGTTTTAATGTTTGTGCTTTGCAGCATGTGTCAATAGTTTAAATACACGATTCCTGCTCATCCATTTTTGGCACCAGTGTGTGGCCCAGATGCTACGTAGTTTTGTCTTTGTGTGCTGACATCTGTGTGGACATTCTGGCTTGCCATGGGGGTGTCTCCTCAGTGCAGGTATGCCTTATTCCAACACAATTGCAGGCCCATTAGCTTATGCATTGGCCTGTGTTTGGACATGTGTGCCACTCCACATGACAGGCAGTGGGTCAGATGTGTTGCCAACTGTGTCATCATGGTACGGATGGCCATGTGACAGGTGGCATGATTCAAGTTGTTAGTCAAAAAGTATTGTACCTTGGCACTCTCTACACTTGTCAACATTTCTTCATGTCTTCAATGCTTGAGTTTGATGTTTTGTTGTGAAGGACAATAATGTGCCCGCATGACCGATGTCTCCCAAGGAAGTGCACAAGAAACCACCTTTACACTTTCAGGGAACACGCTGGCACATTTTAAAGAAAGGCACAGTTTGAATAAGACTGTTTGTCAGATTATACATATCCATGTTCCCACAGTGTGGTGGAATTTGGTAAGTCCTTGGTTGTTGGTGATACCAACTTACGAGTGTCAAGTCATCCAGACCGCCTTGGTCTCATGTATATGTACTTTCTGAAACACCATTGAGGTATGGTATTTAGCCTTGGGTGCACCAATACTGTTTCATTCCCGGTAAACAAGAGGTGGCATGACTTCATAGTACTGCTGTGCTCCACTGTTCCCAGACACTAGCTTCTCAGTATATTTCTCAGACAAGTTTTTGGCTGGAGTGTCCTATTATTCCTTGTTTCCAAGTGGCATGGTGGGTCAACCAACTGGGGAGGACAGGGCTTACATATGTGCAGAGTCATCTAGATGTTACTCATGATGCATTGCCTGATATGCACTGGACCTATTTTGTTTGGACTCATGTGTCAGATGTATGCTGGTGACTGATTCTTTTTCTGTATCTTCACCTTGTCCACAGCATCATCGGAGGAAACCGAGGGAGACACCTGCACGGACCTGGAGGAGGGATCCAGCGCCGGTGCCACCAGTGCTGGCGAGTCTGCGGGAGCAAGTGGCACGGAGGGCGAGGAGAGTCAGTCGGAGGACCTGTCTGGTGGCGAGCCCAACTACGATGCTGACGGGTCCGAGGCTGACCTCATCGAGGGGGCGGAGGCTGCTACAATACCTGGCAGCAGCCCAACATCTGTCCCCGCCTCCTCCATTCCCATCACCGCCCTCCCAGTTGTTCCGGTCCCTTCTGTCCGTGCAGGGCACCACCATGTCTCCTTCGAGCCAGGCACCCCCTGCCCCTGTCACCCCAGCTGCCCTCACTGCAGAGTCTGTGGACATCCAGCAGCAGTTGCAGGTTGGGCTGACATCGATGCTGAATGTCCTCCATGGCCACACCAGACTGCTGACACAGATGGTGTCGTTCATGGAGGGCATGTCAGCAACGATGTCTGAGCAACAGATGTTGCTGCGGTCCATGGACTCTTCACTGACGGCAGCATTGAGTCTCCTGCAGCGCTTCATCCTCCCCTACCCCAGCCCCATCCACACTTCCCACTCCCATACCTGTCCCATGCACACCCAGACATTCCCAAGCACGCACCCCAGCAGACACAGGCAGCACACCACCAAGTAAGGGCAAGCACACACCTCCTGGCACGCACACTCAGGGGGGTAAAGGCACACCCACTGGGTCTGGGGCACACAGACATACACGCAGCCACAGTCAGAGTCCGCATGCCTCACGACCCAGGACCTCCAAAAGCACTCCCCTTGGCTTCCCTGCCACACAGTCAGACAAGGAAAGCTACATGTCCGTGCTGGCCCTCAGCCCCACTGTCTCACCACCCCGCAAGCGGGCAAGGGACTCCACGGGCAGGGGAGTTGAGTCCCCCCCATGTCCACCCCCTCCCCCAGAGGCGCTGCACCCCATCCCTCGGACCCCCCCTCCTTTGTGCCTGTGGCTTCTTCCGGTGCAGGGGATACTCTGGGCGACCTGGCAGAAGTGTGCAGTGCCGAGCTCATCTCCACCTTTGGCGCTGCCCCACCCCCTGTGGCGGAGGCGTCCAGCCCTGCACCCACCACACCTACCCTTACACCTCCTGTCCCTGCGGTGCCTGGTCCTTCCCCACATGATGCCCCCCAGTCGACGAACCTGAGGGTTCCACCGTGCAGGCAAGCTAGGGGAGACACGTGCCCATGTGTCCCCCCAAGGACTTCTATTCTGGACTGGCCATTGGCCTTTGTATATATTGTTATTTCCAAAATGTTGTTTTATGCTGAATAAAGCATTTTATTTTTCCTTTGACACTATTGCATTTCAGGTATTGATGTTGGTGCTGAGGCTCCAGGAGTTGGTGTTGTGGTAATGTGCTATGTTTCTGAGAAATGTTCTAGTCTTATGGTCATGAGGTGGACCATGGTATCTGCATGCCATCACAAGGTCTCTGCAAAGTATGTTTGGTCGTATGTGTTATTTGTGTTTTGAGACATTGTACCAAGGAGTGTTCCTTCCTCTGTGGCGCCTGACATCTTCCCTGCAGAGAGTTGCACAATTGTTGTGCTGACCTGTGTCTACATTTCCTTTGTTGGTGACGGATCCCTTCAACAATGGCCATGCGTGCTCAGCAATGTCTCCGGCTGCATCGTCTGTGCCATCCTTGCTAGTCACTGTACTGGTGTATTGAGTATGTTGAAATGCCTTCATGGCGAAATTCTCCCTTTTCAGCACTATGCATGTGTGTAATCCCAGCCTAGCACACATATGGTACTTGTTCAGCAGGGTATTTGGGCACCTGACTCACAATTGTGGGCATTGTATCTGTGGGAACTCCACCCTATTCCTTCCATGAGAGACAACATCTTGGTGGCTGTCCCAGGACCTGTACATTCCTATCAGTCCTGGGATGTGCGTGACAGTGTGTGTTCCCTTTGGCTCTCTTAGTTTAGTAGGCATTGCAATGACTATACAGTCTTGTGGCATGATCTCAGTGTGTGTATTGTGCTGCATCCGCCAGGGGTGGGTATGTATTTGTCATTTGTCCTCACACCCACATGTGGTGTGTCATGCAGTGGGGGAAAGACATCCATCCTCCTGGGAGTGGGACACTGCTGTCAGTGATGTGTTGTTATGGCACTTAGTTGAAAATTAGGAATGCGTACATACACCCATGGAGTTGTGGTCATCTGATAATGATGTCCACACCCCCATGTCTCTGTCCACTGCTGGTATTCCTCTGCACCCACCCCCATGTCTCTGTCCACTGCTGGTATTCCTCCGCACCCACCCCCATGTCTCTGTCCACTGCTGGGAGTGATAGGCACCCACCCCCATGTCTCTGTCCACTACTGGGAGTGATAGGCACCCACCCCCATGTCACTGTCCACTGCTGGGAGTGATAGGCACCCACCCCCATGTCTCTGTCCACTGCTGGGAGTGATAGGCAACAACACCCATGTCTCTGTCCACTGCTGGGAGTGATAGGCACCCACCCCCATGTCTCTGTCCACTGCTGGTATTCCTCTGCACCCACCCCCATGTCTCTGTCCACTGCTGGGAGTGATTGGCAACCACCTCCATGTCTCTGTCCACTGCTGGTATTCCTCTGCACCCACCCCCATGTCTCTGTCCACTGCTGGGAGTGATAGGCACCCACCCCCATGTCTTTGTCCACTGCTGGTATTCCTCTGCACCCACCCCTCACATGTCTGTCCACTGCTGGGAATCCTATGCCGCGACCCACCCGCCCCCTTGGTGCAGTACACTGCTGTCCTGGGCATACACACACCCCAATATACTGGTAATACGCTGCACCAGGCTGTAAGCCAACATACGTGGCGTGTGTACGCCTTGTATTCAAAATGTACAGGTGCCGTACGGACCGTACCCCCGCATTCATAGGGTGTGTATGGTCCGTACCACGCGTACCCCTACGTCACCACTACAATGGTGGTACGGACCGTACCCACGCCCTCAGAGCGTGGGTACGGTCTGTACCACGTGTACCCCTACGTCACCACTACAATGGTGGTACGGACCGTACCCATGCCCTCAGAGCGTGGGTATGGTCCGTACCACGCGTACCCCTACGTCACCACTACAATGGTGGTACAGACCGTACCCACGCTCTGAGGGCGTGTGTACGGTCCGTACCACGCGTACCACTATGTCACCACTACAATGGTGGTACGGACCGTACCCACGCCCTCAGAGCGTGGGTACGGTCTGTACCACGCATACCCCTACGTCACCACTACAATGGTGGTACGGACCGTACCCATGCCCTCAGAGCGTGGGTATGGTCCGTACCACGTGTACCCCTACGTCACCACTACAATGGTGGTACGGACCGTACACCCACCCTCAGAGCATGGGTACGGTCTGTACCACCATTGTAGTGGTGACATAGGGGTACGCGTGGTACGGACCGTACCCACGCTCTGAGGGCGTGGGTACGGTCCATACCACCATTGTAGTGGTGCCGTAGGGGTACGCGTACACGTCCACTTCCGTTGTTGCGGTACGCAGGGATTGGTGGACACGCACCCCGAAGTGACCAGACCCTGGAGGTAATGTATGTCCTCCATATTGTATGTTTTAATTTGGGTAGGGGGTATGTTTCATGCCCCTCACCCCCCCTTGATCCATGGGTGTTGTTCTCACCTTCTGCGGCGTGTGGGTCAGGTTCGGTGCACCAGGTCGGAGGCTAGGAGGGCCGGGATGACACGTAGAATGGGGTCCATGTCTGTCCGTCACGTACCGGGGCTCCTTTTTCGCGTCGGACTCAGGTTTCCGGCTTTTTTTAGCTGCCGTTAAAAAAATTGCTGTGCGGAATGACGTAGGGACGAATCGTACTTGCTGGTACGTAAAACCCTGCCTGACTCCGTACGGACGTCGCGTACGCGCTGTCCAGGATCAGAATAGTAGGTATTTTTTAGCCGTACGGTGTTTTGTACGAATCGTACGGAAATGGTATTTCTGTACGAAACGTACTTGCTGGTTTGTACGGTGGATTTCCCGGGTACGAGTCGTACAGAGAATACGCTCCGTACGACCATTCGTACCCGGGTTTTACAGGATTGGAATCGGCACCTTAATTGTAAATTTTTATATATTTATAAAATTATAAAAATAAATTAAAATGAATAGTTTATTAATTGTTTTAAAGGAAAAATATATATATATATATATATATATATATATATATATTACATTTTATATTTATATGTTTAAATATTTTTTAATTATATTTATTTTATTATATTTGTTAAAATGTATATTAAAGCTAAATAGTTTTTTATAAGTTAATTTTATTATTCAATATATTTAACATTAATTTAAAAGTTAAATAAAAACATCGATATTTTGTACATCTATATTTTTTACATTGATATTTTTGACCGATATTTTTGCATCAATATTTGTGTATGGGGATATTTTGGCCATCGATATTCTATCAGTGAACCGTCTCAAACCACCCTCTGCTACTACATTTGATCGTGCTTTTTCTTAAATGTTAATTTAAAGTGCTTCTGACAGATCTGGAGTGGTGATAATCCTCCAAGGATTTTGTTGCTACTCAACTGGATCGGGTCACCAAATTACAATACAAGCTGTAAGGCACCATAGGCTTTACAACAAAGGCCAAACATATATATAAGGAAACCATGAAGGGTTTTTATAGGTTTATCTCATTACAGAAGCCAAAATTAATTGTTAAAACCAGTCAACTATTCATTTAAATATAGAGATACACAAAGCTCATTAGAAGTTAGTGGACTATGGGAGAAAAATACAGTTCCCCTCCACTTATTATTGCCATTTAAGCAACAGACAACTTTCTTCTGGGTCTCTGAATTGTATCTAATAAGATTGAAATATTTTCTGTCCTGAAGAAGGCGAAGAAACTTTGTGCCGAAACGCCGCATCGACAACATTTTTAATCTTTGGAATAATTTTAATTTGTATTTGATAGTTTGTTTTGGAACAACGAAATGAAAATAGATGTAATTTATGTAATCAAGAAAAAAAACACTGATAGATACATGAATTTGTATTTTACAAATGGATATTTGCATTTTTTTTTTAAATAAGCCATTTTGTTTTTTATATGTATGTATTATGGTTTTAAATAAATAACTTGTGTATGAGTACATGATTGTTTTCTGTAGTGATTGTATTCTTTAGCCATTACTGCAACATATTTTAGCAACATGGATAATAATCTATGGGTGGTTTTTCTCTGTCCCCTCTTTGTTGTTATAATACCTGAAGTTTTTGTTTGTGTTAATATTATCAATTATATCACATGGTCCAAGTTGGAGGTAGGTTTTTATAACCACTTGTATTTTCATCTTGTTTAAAATCTGATCTCATTGAAAAGGGAACCCGCTCTAATTACACCTTTTCCTCATGACACTCCATTGGAATTTACCATTTGACCTAGTGAATGTGAGTGAAACTCTTCAAGATTTCGCTGAAATTGACACTTTATTGGATAATAATATCTCAACTATACAGCTTTGAGGAGGTCTTCGGACAAAACATATATAACATTGAAAATGTTGGCCTCAGTTTTAACATGGTTTTTCCTGTCTGCAGCCACCTTCCCCTGTGTGGAGTCATCTCTCTTTCTTTTTCACACCATTCACCCTACTCATACTAGTTATTTTGTAAACAATGTTCGGAAACATGATATCATACTTTCATATATAACATGTTGCTTTGTTCTCTAGCTTAGTTTTCATGCTAGGCTGGCATAGTGAAGGTTTTCCCACGGTCTCACCTATTGTGGCCACAATGTGATTCTTATGAGAACTTAACCTTGATTTGCAATGATATTGTGCTGAACATTGTTGTGTCTCAGGAGCACCAGGGATGAGAACCGTATTATGTGGAACTGTGGGGGCAGTGTTGAATAATGAGACTTAACAACTGTATTGTTAATTCTTTAATTTGATGGGTTTCATGTGTGCTATGCTAATGTAGTTGTATTCATGTATAGCACAGCACAAGTCCTAAAAAACAGAAGTGAGGGAAATCACCAAGTTCAGCAGAATGGGCGTTACACCACAGAGCGTGACATCACAAGAAAAAGGCATCACTGGATGTGACATCATGTTCAGTTGGTCTATCATGAGTACACTTGAATATACTAAGAGATTTAACAAGTATTTCTCCGATCAGTACTTAAGCATGTGGCATACTAAACTTGGCACCAAGTACAAAGAAGTTAACGCATTGCAATAAGTATGCTAGAAACTATCAAATTTATTAATCTACTCAAGATAACACCATTATATACACCGACGATTATAAACACTCTGACCATTATACGGAACAAATGCAAGTTGCACACTGTATTTAATATTCTGAGCATGGCGAACAATATTCTAAATATATATTATTACAGACATCATAGGCCATGCTTTATTGCCACAGGATGTTTAATGATAAGAAATTACCTCTTATATCCTTCAATTCATACCGGGTGGTTAACAAAATCACTTAAAAAAATCCCATGCATCTGCATATCTGTATTGTGCTGGGGAGCAGGATTAACCTTCCTAAGCCGAGTATCATCCGCATGGCAATGAGCAATCTGTTAGTATATGGCAGTGGATTCCAAAGGATTAGGGGAGGGCGCATTAGACTTCTAAACGAATCACTGACATAATACCGAAAATAACTGCAAATATTTTGACGCAAAAATATCGATATCAAAAATATCGATGTTGAATACTTAATTATAAAAATACACAAATATCGATACCACAATATCGTAATGCAACTATATCGACAACACAAATATCGCACACATGAATATCGCAATACAAAATATCGACGTTTATAAATAAATATAGCACATGTCTAAAATATCGACTAAAAAAATATAGACATGAATGTTATCGTTTTTTTCAATATATCGACAACTCAATAATACATTAAAACAATTACTTTAAACACCGTAAATACAGTAAATTGCATAAACATACATATCACATTAAATTGAACCAAAACATAACTATCTAAATTATAACAACATAAATAAATAATAACATAATAAACACACTAATAATAATATTTTAAAATATATAGTTGCAACATATTCAAACATTTTAATACATATTATATATATTTTAATAAAATATAATAAGTTCAATGTATCCTTCCTCACCCAAAAAAAGAAATTACTCTTGATTAGCATTTTCCATATAAGGAAAACAATTAACAAACCAAGAAACAAAGTAAAAGTTAACCAATAGCAATACAGAAGATCGAAATAATCCAATGAAATTCAACAACCAATTAAAAAGACACTATATAAACCAAAAAAAATCTGTCTTATTTTACACCTTAAACCAAAATATTTAAGGAAGGGGACACTCTGCCGGATTGTGACTACAATCAAAGACTGCATCAAAATCAAGACTACTACACTTAGGAAAAAGTAAGCAGATTACTATTTCTAAAAAAGCAGTTAAATTAAAATGTAACTCAGATTTCAATTGCTAACTAAAATGACTGACTTACATATTGTATCTCTTTATATTCCTAATATAGATATTACTCCAAAGAATGAGAAAAAAGAATTTACCTTGCAAAAACAGCTCACTAACAAAGTAAGTATACTTTTTTAAAAGCCTTTGTCAAAGTTCAGTAGAATGCAACTAAACACCTAGGGCACCATTAGGATGACGGGCGATCTTTGTCCGCCTGCCCGCCATCCCGATGTGAAGAGGGACCGCCCGCCATAAGGGCGGGGGTCCCGTGGTGGCAATTAGGATGCGCCCGCCACAGTGGCGGGCGCATCCTGCATATTTAACATTGCGGAGGGCGGTGCTAAAAGCACCGCCCGCCGCAATGCTAAAAATGCATGTCGCACATTCCAATGCACAACGTGAAAGGCACCCCTCATGTGCACCCCCCACCCCCCAGAGTCCCTGGGGGCCCGCAACGGGCCCCCGCAAGCAATTCCCACAGCCACCACCGAAAGGCATGTTTCCGCGCCCATTGTAATATGGCGGGCGGTGTCTCACAGACACTGCC
This sequence comes from Triturus cristatus, assembly GCF_964204655.1. Taxonomy (NCBI): domain Eukaryota; kingdom Metazoa; phylum Chordata; class Amphibia; order Caudata; family Salamandridae; genus Triturus; species Triturus cristatus. The sequence continues at coordinate 353,519,551 of NC_140584.1, forward strand.
ACCATATTAAACTCTTTTCCGACCGGTCGACTTGTTGACCAGGCGGAAAAGCGGCGGACGGTCTTTCCTTCCACCGCGGTCCCCCCCGCCATAGTAATATGGCGGGGGGAAATGGGTGGCAGGCTCGAAAGGATCTCGGGCGGATCACCACCGCCATGCGTGCGGTGGTGATCCGCCCGAGATCCTAATGGGCCTCCTAGTATATCCTAGACCCCAAAACCACCCCATTTACACTTTTAAACCTTTTAAAAGACTTTGTAAAATCTATCAAAAACGTTAATAAAACTATAGTCTATCCTAAAAACCAATACCACCCCATGTAAAATTGTAAAACATAAAATAAAATATGCTTTATTTTCCTTTCACAGAAAACTTCGACCAAACAGCATTTATTGAACAAAGAACATCTCCATTTAAAGACAACTAAATAACACTTGGAAGGTAAATGTAATTTTTTTTTTCTTTTTTTAACCATATAAACATGTATAATATACTTTTTCATATATGGTCATATACATTTTATATAGAATTTTCCACATCACAATGACTGAAGGTGCCCAATTTATAACATCTCAGAAAGGGAAATTCTTATTGTGTTACATTGGGTACGTCTACACCCAAGAGAAGCACACGGGCCTTAAAGTGAACTGGAAATGTTCAAAATATTGCTCAAATAAATGTTATGGTCGCGCTACCACCAGGGAAACAACTGTATTATACACTAGAGAACATAACCATCGGCCAAATGTTTCTGAAATTGAAGTGAGAGCAACCCTTGATAATATAAAATAATTAAGTACTAGCTCACAAACTCCTACAAGTGTTATACTTAAAGAAATTTTACCTAAAGTACCCAAAGAAGCAACCTGTCAATTACCATCCATTGCTTCAATTAAAAGAACCATAGCTAGGACCAAAAAAGCAACAACAACCACAATACCTACGCCTAAAATTTTTGAAGATGTCATAATTGCCCCAGAACTAAGTATAACACACGGGCCGATTCTGATTCCGGCTTCAAAACGAACCGACCAACACGGACCCGGAACGGAGACCGACCGACACGGACCGGCGCCATATGACCCGTGCAGTACGATGAAACGTGTGTGAATTACAACCGACACGTATGGAATACAAGCCGTACGACCGAGCCGTAGGGAAAACAGTGATTCGGACGGAAAACCGACGCGAGTTGCACCGACCGACACGTACCAGGAATGAACCCGACCGACACGTACCCGCAATGTCCGATCCGCGCAGTACGATGCAATGCGTGTAAACCCAGACCGACTCGCACGGAGCCGAAGCCGCATGACCGACACACACAGAAAACAGGCACCTCAAGCAATAGAGATCTCCGAGACCGACGCGTATAAAAGACAGAAGAAAGTTAGCGTCAACGGTCCGGAGAAGCCCGCACGAGCCAACATCAGCATCCGTCTCGGTCAGAAGAACGTCTCCTTCATGCCTAGAAAACCCAAAGGAAAAAATACAAAAAAAGGACCAAACAAGCAATGACAAAGCCAATAAATATCCCCCCCAAAAAACCTGGAACAAAGACACACCCACAGCTCCACCTATATAAAGGACATCAATCACTACCATGATCCTTTGCAAATAGGAGACAACAGCCAGCAGAAAACACCATCACACAGCAACCACAGACACACTCATAACTCACCCATCACACAACTTTCACACCATTAGCACCTCACCAAAAGCACACACACATACAGCTAGCAAAACCAACACTAACCCACCCTCACTTGCCCCCTCACACACACATCACTCACCACCACCACCCATCACCATGCCCCCAAAGAAAAATCCATAGTTCACAGATGATGAGTTAGAAGTGCTGGTAGATGAGATCATCAGAGTAGAGCCACATTTGTTTGATACATTGGTCCAAAGGACTCCCATGTCACAGAAAACAAAGATGTGGGCATGGATTGTGGACAAGGTGAACGCACAAGCACCAACGTTGCGCACAAAGGACGATATCCTGAACAGGTGGTATGACGTGTGCAGGAGGGTCAAGAAACTCATCGAGAAAGATCTTGCCTTGAGTCAGCGCACTGGCGGTGGCCCTCCTGCCAAACCAGTCTCCTTCAGGACCTGGGAGGAGAAGGTGCGGGACATCCTACCACCAGAGAGCGTTCATGGTCTAGCAGACATACCAGAGCCTGGTGAGTACACAAACAACATACTCAATATTGTGTGGCAAGGGGACAGTGAAACCATGCACCGTTAGCAAAGCCACAGCAACCAATAGATAATCATCCAAAGATGTGTATGCTAATCAGACAAACACAATACCTGCCATCTCATAGTGACTTGGAACTGTGTCATGACATGTACCAACCTACAAACAAATAGAGCAAGGCAGTGGAACAAAGCCAAATAAACACTGCCAGACAGTTTGCCACCACAAACACACTACCTTACAGTGCAGCTGACTGACAGGAAGGAATATTGGGTATGCAGGTGAAGTGAGTGTATCCAAAGGCATGATGGGGTTTGTAGTCACAGATAATGCTCCCCCTCCAAATTGTCCCATCAAGATCTCTCTGAACCATGCCCACATCACAGGGAGTGGAAAATGAATGACAAGATGACTGACACTGGGTCCTGCTGTGGGGAGCACAAGGCCCTGTTAGGGCTTGTGCGCTAATCAGAAGCAGAACACCACTGACTGACAACTTGCACGCCCTCCAATGGAAGCACGTTTCATGGTGGGATGTCTGGCTGGGTGGGAAGGAGGACTGACAGCTCTGACCATACTTACCAGCATGTGGAGACACACACCCCTCAACACAAACTCCACACAACTCACCGGGTAGAATGCATTGACTCACACCTTAGTGAAATGTCAGCCAAAGATACACCGTACTGAGTGCTGCTGTGTGAAGCACAGGGGCCCTCTTTGGACTTGTAGCCAAACAAACACAAGGACTTCACAGTCAGCCATCTTGCCATTGCTGTCAAACCCCCTCACAGGGAAGCAGAGTCAAAAGGAAGGAAGTATGGGCATGCTGGGAAGGAGGGTGTAGCCAAAAGCATGATGGGAGTTGCAGTCTCAGACATTCCCCACCCACCCACATGGCCCAGCAAGCTCACACTGAACCATTCTCGCCTCAAAGAGAGTGGGAATGGACTGACAAGATGTCTGACACTGGGCTCTGTTGTGGGGAGCACAAGGCCATGCTGGGAACTGGGCAACGACAAACACCAGGACTCCACAGTCAGCCATCTTGCCATTGCTGTCACACACCCTCACAGGGAAGCAGAGTCAAAAGGAAGAAGTATGGGCATGCTGGGAAGGAGGGTGTAGCCAAGAGCATGATAGGAGTTGCAGTCACAGACATTACCCACCCACCCACATGGCCCAGCAAACTCACACTGAACCATGCTCGCCTCACAGGGAGTGGGAATGGACTGACAAGATGTCTGACACTGGGCTCTGTTGTGGGGAGCACAAGGCCATGCGGGGAACTGGGCACCAACAAACACCAGGACTGCACTGACTGACATCCTGAAAGTTAACCTGCACCCACTGCAATGTTGGTACGCTTCATGATGGGTTAACTGGCCTGGGAGAGAAGGAGGCCCTGACTTGTAAACAAATAACACCGATGCTGGCCATACACACACCTTCTATGCTAAAACACATTGCACACGTGGTACCAGTCACTCACAAAGATTATGCCGGGGCAAGATGTCTGACACGTGGGCCTGAGAAATGATGTGGCTGACAATCACACATATGCACTGGCCAAACAAAACACGGTCGCACACACAGCCATTGCAACCAAAAGTTCAAACTCATTGTCTAGGGATGCAATGTCCAGGGGTGTCCCCTGGCTGGGCTGGGGATGTGTGTCTTGCAGATGACAAGTGTGGAGAGCCATATATGTAGGCTATCTGGTTTTAGGTTTAAACCTATAATAACTGATAAAACCCCACAGAAAGGAAAATAGCCATCACCAGTGTAAAGATATAAACACTGAAAAAACACCTTTGCAACCACAAACTAAGTGTCGTTCATATAAAGGAAAAGATGAGTGAAAGAGTCATTTTTATTTCTTCCTGAAGGGGCCAATACAATGTGAGTTTTTTATACAAGGTAGAGTTAAGAAAGTCTGAACTAACGTTATTCTGCTTGAGTTTTGTTGTTTAGGGATGTCACTAAAACATTGTCTCTTTTTCCTTCTGCTTTTTTCAGTTTTGTGGTCTTTGGTCTAAAGATGCAGTGTTTAGAAGCATGTTTTAGGTCTTATTTAGTTATTTTATAAACTGTAGAGAATCGGGAAATATCAAACTCATATTTGAAATGTTGGTTACATTTGATTTCACTGATAGGTAAAATGGCTGGATTCATAAGAATCTTTCCTAATATGTACCATCACATTTATCCACAGACAGAGAATGAGTGAAATCCTTTGATACATCAGCCCCCTTTTCTAGTGAGTCAGTATTGATTTTAAGTGAATTTCCAAACACCCCAGTCTTTTAACATTCAATGCAAGTTGTAGTGACATGTATATGTGAAAAGAATGTTGTCACCAAGCATCTGAGATAGTGGTGAAAACATGACACCAGGCGTTTGGTAAACATGGAATGCAGTGTCACTTGGAATGCTGCTGAAAAAAGTTCCTTCCAAGTTCAATAAAGATTGGAGTGATATTGTTTGTATTTGCAGTAATTCAGCTACGTATATGAAAAAGTTGTATGATGGCCTGTCAAAATCGATACCTGAGCTGAAGTGCTTCCCTGTAAGAGATCCTTGTCACTTGCTAGATGGTATGCTGAAAGCATCTTTACAATCTTCAGAGTTAATGAAGAATGCTATTGACTTTGTAGTCCATTCTGCTGCAGTAAAAATGTATTTGAACATCATATATCCTGTGCATACGCTACCTATACTCATGCACTATCAGTGCAGAAAGCAAGAAATAATTAAAATTGAATTAAAATTCCATAAACACCGGAAAACACTGTTTCTATTGTTTTTAATGGCGCGAAAATGTGTAACCACTGATAACCACTGTTTTTTAAGGTATTGAAAACACTGAAAAAACCCCACCAGAATTTACCAAAAATAGAAACTGAAAACAGGAAAGCCTACATATATGGTACATTGCACAAAACACACAGGAACTCACATATACATCATTGACAGGGGACATCTGACAGTGAATGGAATGGACACACCAATATAGCCAACACCATAGCATGGTCTCATTCACACTCAGTGCTGTTGTGAGCTGCATTCCACTCCTACATCGTGCTGAAACATGCATCCTTCACACAACACACCACTCACTGACATAAACACTGTAGACACAAGGTCCCACCTGGACTGCATTGGAGGAGACATGTTACTCACAGCAGCAAAACTGCAACACACACACCACCGGCCCTCACTGTCATGAGCATTGAAAAGCCAGAGTGCTACCTTGCCCAATCCATGTCACCATGGAGAACATTGACAAGTCAAATCACATATGCACGTACAAACCTCAGCATCAGACTCATTCACAATGTTGACATCATTACTTGTATGAAATGAGATGGAAACTAGGAACACTGTAAAGAAACACTTCCTCCAAAGAGATCACAGGCATACCGGACTGTGACCATGTCATACCAATACACCAATGTGGTACACACCTGTGTCAGCAACGTGATGGCCCTTGAGTAGTAATGGTCATGTACAGACAAATCTATGCATGAGCTGGGCATGCACACACTTTGACATTCATTTTGGCTGGGCAATGTGCAACAACAATATCAATCTCTGTCCGTGACAACCCTGGACAAAGCAGTGTACAGGCAGGCATCCGGACGGACAGTAGAAAATGTCATGTATGTGAACCATTGATGCCTGTCGAAACCTAACTTACATTGTGTGTCTCTTCCAAACACAGGTGGTGCTGGGGACACAGCACCAAATGAAGAGGAGTCCCGGTCCCAGACTCTGGTGGACCCTCAGCTCTCTGGTTTGAATCTGTCTCTGTCCTCTTTGGTTGACGACGAACAACCTGGCACCTCCGGTGTGAGTCATCATGCAGCACCAGCAGCACCAACATCTGCACCCCCTGTACCCACGCCTCCAGCATCTGGAAACAGACAGGGCACCCCCACCAACACGGACAGACCAAGGCTACAGAACACCGACAGCACAGGAACACAGGACCCCCAGGAAGCTACAGACAACACCACCAGCAACAACACCCAAGGGGTCCCAGTGTCACCTGTGCGTGCCGCCGCTGGTCATGCCCATGTGGATAGGGGTGCTGGGAGGGGTGGTAGGCAGAGGGCGCACCTTGCAGAGGGGTCTGGACTGCATGATGACCCCCGACTGCCACGCATCATAGATGCGTACCAGGATAGCACCGGAGGATTTGGCCAGGTAGTGGGGATCCTCAAGGACATTCAACAGGGGCAGGCTGCCCACCATGCCCGCATGGAGGCAAAGTGGGATGCACTTACTGCAGTGCATCGGGACATACTCCTATACCTCCGCCAGATCAGCACAAACATGTCCACACCTCCCTGTGTGGCCACAACATCTGTTGCCACACCATCTGCCACTGCCACAGGGAGGGAGAATGACTCTGGCAGAGAGTCCCCTGCACCGCAGACGCCTACACCTGAGGATCCCCCCCCCCCCCAAGAAGAAGAGGGCCATCTGAAGAAGGACATGTGAGACGCAGATGTCCCTGCACATCCCCAGGGCCTCTAAACCTGTTCTGGACAATGTTCTTTGTGCGCAACCCGTTCACCTTGTCGTATCTGACACAACTTGCCTACATGACATGGAGGGTTCATCTTAGTCCAATGTAGCAGATGACTGTGGACTTTACTCTGGACATTTCAGCAACCAACACTTCCAACTCTACTGTGAACTTTGGATTCAAAACCCAATGTACAGCACCCACCATCCTGTGCATTATCCTCACACGTTTGTAAATAAACTCACCAGTACACCATACTTGCCTCTGTTGTGATTCCAACTTGTTGATGTTGATCTGCTTAACAACACAGTGCATGCCAAATACTACAACAATGTGACCACCGTTATGTGATTCATGGTGATGTGACACATGTGAGGGATTCACACCACTATGGCACCACAACACATACTCACCATGTCCATGTAGCTCATCCCACACAATGATGTTGACCTGAAATACATTGGTATGCACAGACACAACACCTATCCACAGTCAGTGGTAACAAGTCCAGAGGTGAAGTAAGCAAATGTCACTCAGATGTGGGAAGACAGACAATGCACCGAACAAAGCATTCATTACAGGTTCATTACACATCAACAACATGTTTATTCCACAATAGTTGCAAGGTAATTGTACGTTACAGTGGACACACGGTCACAAAGTGTCGGAGAATTGAAGTTCAGGGGTGTGTGACACATCACTAGATGGGAATTGACAACTCCCACACTGGTGTTGGATTCTGGGTGTTGGGGGTCAGTGTTGACCAAACAACAGGCAAAGTACCCTGAGAAGAACAGACACAAGACACAGTCAAAAGCACAGCAGAACAGGAGAGAAATGCAATACACATGCACAAAACATGTCACAAGAAACCTACACAGAAACAAGTTAGCAGTTCTACACTATTGTGGAGTACAGACCACCTGAATGGACACATCACTGCACGCATCCAGTCAAGTGGCACACAGACACACTCAAACAGCAACAGAGCAGCCACAACAAATTGCAGGCTAACTCCATACATTGACATAACAACCCTGTAAACTCACATTCAGGTGAAGAAGTTGTTGATGAGCTGTGTGCAGACGTCACCCTCATCATCATCATCACTGGCATCGTTTCCCAGGCCTGGATCCTCCACAGGTGGCGGAGGCTGGTCATCGTCATCCTGGATGAGAGCAAACTTCTTCCGCACTGCCATGTTGTGTAGCATGCAGCATACAAGGATAATTTTGCACACCTTTGCAGGCTCATATGGGAGGGCCCCTCCGGTCATGTCCAGGCAGCGGAAGCGGCTTTTCAGGAGACCAAATGTACGCTCAATCACCCTCCTGCTCTGACCATGTGCCTCATTGTAACGCACCTCGGCTGGTGTCACAGGGTTCCTGAGGGATGTTAGCAACCACGGCATGTTGGGGTATCCGGAGTCACCTACACACAAACAATTGAACAATTAGCAGAGTTTTGAAGGAGGGCAGAATACAACATTGCCAAACACACACAATGGTAAACAGTCAGTACACACCGACAAGCCAGGCACGCTGTTCTGGCATCTGTGACACCGCATGATGTAGGCATCGTGCGCAGAACTGGGGAAACGTGCACACACATGTGTGATACACATGTCTGCAAGACATACCACCAGAGCATTGATGGAGTGGAAATGTTTCCTGTTCCGGTATGCCTGCTCATGTGCCTGTGGTGGTATCAGGGCCACATGTGTACCATCAATAGATCCGATGACGTTCGGCATCCTCCCCAGTGTATAAAAGGCATTCTTTACTTCAGTGATTTGACCTGGGCTAGGAAACTTGATGTACAGGTCAAGGAAATGCAACATCCCCTCCAAGACATCGCGTAGCACACGACTAAACATAGTTTGCGACATACCACCAGCAGTAGCCACAGTGTACTGGAAGGTACCAGTAGCAAAGAAGTGCAGGGCTGCCATCACCTTCACCTCTGGGGTCAGTGCTGTAGGGAATGTCCGGCCAGGTAGCAGATGTAGCGCCAACTGCTCCGCCAACTCCTCAATCAGTGGCCTGGTGAAGCGGTACCGTCGGATGCAGTCGCGTTCCTGATGGTTTCAAGGTCTGGGAACGAACTATGGACAGCTGGTGCCCTGCATAACAGAGATGCACAAAGGAAGATTGTCGGTTCATCAACCCATGTGGCTAGGACCAAGCAAAATATCACATGATACATCATGACAATAAACAATGTACTGAGGTGTGTGCTGTTGGGCATGGACACATATGTCACCTACATGGCCATCACCCCACATCTCAGGTCCACATGTCCACATAAGTCCCATGTAGTGCAGTGGCCAATCATTGGGCTGTGTCACCCTACCTATGTACTGCTGTAACGTTACAAACACACACCACAGTGACAAGTGAGGCCTGATATTTCCCAGGCATCACAGATCTTTGCCATGCAGATACCCAGGCTCCCTGTATTGCCACATGGACACTGGCATGACATGGCGTATAATGTACACGCCACAAGGCAACCATGAGTCCCACAGGTAGTGGCCACTGTTGTCTCTGCAGGCCCTACATGTACGTCTCGTAGACACACACACAACATCAATGTTGATGCACAAACCACATGGATGTGGAGACTGTCTCCCATTGGGCACATTTGATCAGCCACATCTGAGACACAACATGCACACAGACTGTGGGTGTACATCAGAATCGTGGCTACAGGTCTCACTGTGAAGTACATGTCATCACCCCCAGGACTCAGGGTGTATGTGAAATGTCCTAAACATATCCAACATGAAACTGTGTCCATGACTCATGCCCATAACTGTAGAGTTGTACATCACAGTGGTAATGTGCACAACACACAAAGGATTCTGTCCCCATGAACACGTGCCACACAACAAACCAAATGTTGCCCCCCCAAACACACAGGGAATGCAGCCTTCCATGCCATGGGACACTGTGTGGCCAATGCTGTAGTGTGGTAGGTGTGCACCTGAATCCCTGGCAAGTAATTGTGTGTTGAAGCCGTCAAGTAGTCACACCAATGAGGCCCGACGCGGGTGACAATGAGTACGCATTGCACAGTTCAGGACCGAGCTGTGCGTACGCTTAGCCATTGACTGCAATGAGGTCAGATGCGGGTTACTATTCGTACGCATTGCACAGTTCAGGACCGAGCCGTGCGTATGCTTAGCCATTGACTGGAATGAGGCCCGACGTGGGTGACTATGCGTACGCATTGCACAGTTCAGGACCGAGCCGTGCGTACGCTTAGCCATTGACTGCAATGAGGTCCGACGCGGGTGACTATGCGTACGGATTGCACAGTTCAGGACCGAGCCGTGCGTACGCTTAGCCATTGACTGCAATGAGGCCCGACGCGGGTGACAATGTGTACGCATTGCACGGTTCAGGACCAAGCCATGCGTACGCTTAGCCATTGACTGCAATGAGGCCCGACGCGGGTGACAATGCGTACGCATTGCACAGTTCAGGACCGAGCCGTGACTACGCTTAGCCATTGACTGCAATGAGGTCCGACGTGGGTGACTATGCATACGGATTGCACAGTTCAGGACCGAGCCGTGCGTATGCTTAGCCATTGACTGCAATGAGGTCCGACGCGGGTGACTATGCGTACGCATTGCACAGTTCATGGCCGAGCCGTGCGTACGCTTAGCCATTGACTGCAATGGGGTCCGACGCGGGTGACTATGTGTACGCATTGCACAGTTCAGGACGGAGCCATGCGTATGCTTAGCAATTGACTGCAATGTGGCCCGACGTGGGTGACAATGTGTACGCATTGCACAGTTCAGGACCGAGCCGTGCGTACGCTTAGCCATTGACTGCAATGAGGCCCGACGCGGGTGACAATGCGTACGCATTGCACAGTTCAGGACCGAGCCGTGCGTACGCTTAGCCATTGACTGCAATGAGGTCCGACGCGGGTGACTATGCGTACGCATTGCACACTTCAGGACCGAGCCGTGCGTACGCTTAGCCATTGACTGCAATGAGGTCAGATGCGGGAGACTATGCGTACGCATTGCACAGTTCAGGACCGAGCCGTGCGTATGCTTAGCCATTGACTGCAATGAGGCCCGACGTGGGTGACTATGCGTACGCATTGCACAGTTCAGGACCGAGCCGTGCGTACGCTTAGCCATTGACTGCAATGAGGTCAGATGCGGGTGACTATGCGTACGCATTGCACAGTTCAGGACCGAGCCGTGCGTACGCTTAGCCATTGACTGCAATGAGGCCCGACGTGGGTGACTATGCGTACGCATTGCACAGTTCAGGACCGAGCCGTGCGTACGCTTAGCCATTGACTGCAATGAGGTCCGATGCGGGTGACTATGCGTACGGATTGCACAGTTCAGGACCGAGCCGTGCGTACGCTTGGCCATTGACTGCAATGAGGCCCGACGCGGGTGACAATGTGTACGCATTGCACAGTTCAGGACCAAGCCATGCGTACGCTTAGCCATTGACTGCAATGAGGCCCGACGCGGGTGACAATGCGTGCGCATTGCACAGTTCAGGACCGAGCCGTGCGTACGCTTAGCCATTGACTGCAATGAGGTCCGACGTGGGTGACTATGCGTACGGATTGCACAGTTCAGGACCGAGCCGTGCGTACGCTTAGCCATTGACTGCAATGAGGCCAGACGTGGGTGACTATGCGTACGCATTGCACAGTTCAGGGCCGAGACGTGCGTACGCTTAGCCATTGACTGCAATGAGGTCCGACGCGGGTGACTATGCGTACGCATTGCACAGTTCAGGACCGAGCCGTGCGTATGCTTAGCCATTGACTGCAATGAGGTCAGATGCGGGTGACTATGCGTACGTATTGCACAGTTCAGGACCGAGCCGTGCGTACGCTTAGCCATTGACTGCAATGAGGTCAGATGCGGGTGACTATGCGTACGCATTGCACAGTTCAGGACCGAGCCATGCGTACGCTTAGTGTTAGAATGGGGAACCTCTGGTTGGCACAGGTAGGTACTTGTGACAAGCAGTGGTCCCTGCTTCTATTCAGGGCGAGAGAATTACCCCTTCGGAACAACCCCTGCTCACCCTATAGGTAGTGTGGCGCGAGCAGTCAGGGCTAAACTTCAGGGCGCTAGTCAGTTAAGCATTTATGATCACACACAGTAAACCACAACGATCCCCCACAAATGGACACCAGGCGTAAGTTGTATTAAAAATACGGATGCTTTATATAAAAGATTCTTTGTTACGCAGGCATATACAAGACCATCAATAACGGTTGCGAAATGGAGGCCACAAGATGATAATTAGGCACTGTTCTTGTCTTTGGTAACTTATTCGATCACGAGCGCTTCACAGGGCTCGGTTGAGTCGGTCCAGTCACGATGATGCGCAGTACACCCGGGATACAGTGATACGGGGAAATCAGAACGTTGCGGACCCCGAGTCCGATAGAGAGTTCACTGTACCGGGGAACGTGCGATGTGCTTGGATGAGTCTTCGGGGGAGATGCAGGTTCTGCACCTCGTGGGTCTCCGGATCAAGAATTCAGCGGGCGGCTCTCGGTAGACAGGTGCGGCCCAGGGCCTCCGACACGGACTGTGCGGGAGGTCACTGCGGAGGGCGGCACGGTCAGACTCAGGCTGGGAGGTGAAGCGGGGCGGCCGCATACGTTACGACGTACGGGCGGCCGTCCGAGGCTTGATTTCACTTCCCAATTAGAAATCCGGCGGGAGGGCGAGAGGGCACCAGGCACGCTCCAGTGGCAGGCAGGTGACAGGGAAGCGGGGCGGCCAGCCTCGATGGGTCCAGAGCGACTCAGGTAGAGCGGGGCTCTCGGCGAGGGGAGGCGGCCAGGCTTCTGGGTGTCACGGCCCTAGGAGGGGTGGCAAGGTGCGCAGAGCACTCCGGCGGGAGAAAGCACACGGCTCGAGTTCTCAGACGAGCGGAGACACGGTGAACCCACTGGTCCTGGGGTTCAGTTCAGGGGGCAAGCTCTTCTTCCAAGCCCTTGGAGATAGTTGAAGAACAAAGTGCAAAAGTCTCTTTCAGTCTTTTTCCTCTCCTTCCTCAGCAAGGCACCTACTGCAGGCCAGTCCCTCAGGTCAGGGAAAGTTACTCCTCCTTCAGCTTCTTCCAGGTCCTTCTAGTCGGGCAGAGTTCCTTCGTGGTTCAATCTGGATCTGATTTCCTAGGAGCCAGGCTCCTACTTTTATACAGTGATTCTTTTGTTCCTTAGCGCCAGGGGGCCTGGGCCTGGCTCAGTCCAGTTCTGGAGTACTTTGTTTTGGTGACTCTGCTCTTTCCTTTCAGCAGCAGGGCAGAGACATCAGCCGCTCCACAGGGGGGCGGAGCCGGCTTTGTGGTGGCAGAGCACAGGTCTATTCAAGAGTCAGGGTGTACTCCTCCCACCCATCCTGGTGTAATCTCTCTACCCACCACCTGGCAGCCAACCTGTCTCCTGGAATCCCCCAGCCCTGCTCCTGTACTGTTGCTAGGCAGAACACACACCCCCAGCAGAGGCGGACTGAAATGGTCAGGCACGCAAAGGCTAACTTTCTAAAAGTAGCATTTGCAAACCCAGGATATTAAAATAACCTTTACTAAAAGATGTATTTTATTATCCCGAGTTCAGGCATACTAAACATGACTTTCTACCATGCTCTCTGAGTCCACTGGGGTCACAGCGTGTAGCGATCCCAGCAGCCCATTCTGGCCTATGGAGAGCAGGTAGCCTTCAATAGTGAAAAACGAAAATGGCGGTAATTCACTATTAAGACATGCCACACACATCAGGGCATGTCCTACCTTATGCCTACAATGCACCCTGCGCTTAGGCCTACCAGAGGGGTGACTAACATGTAGTTAAGGGAAGGTTTAGGGACTGGCAAGTGGGGACACTTGCTCAGTCAGCGCGACGGTACCAGACCGCGCGCAGGTTCTGCGGTGGCAGACCCTAGACACATTTTACCCCGCTGCTTCGGTGGGTGGCACAACCAGTGCTGCAAGCCCACTAGCAGCATTTGGATATACAAGCCCTTGGCACCCCTGGTGCACTCTACTAGGGACTGATAGTAAACCAAATAAACCAAACGTGGAAGTCAATTCACATGATACATTTTACCATCGGGAGCACTTGCACTGTGGCACTGGATGGCAGTGGCACAGTGCCCTGAGCAGCTAACACCAACACAAAAACACATTGAGGCACAGACAAAAATGGAAGGGTGACCCACGCCAATGGTGCCAGGTCTAACACGTGTCCCCTCCAGCTGAAAAGTGGGGAGAACTACCCTACCCCAGGGAGTTCTTCATCACTAAGGCGGAAAAACCTGGACAGACCGTCAGCATTGGCGTGATCTGTGCCAGGGCGATGCTCCACCGTAAAGTCCATACCCTGTAGGGAGATGGACCACCTCAACAGTTTTGGGTTCTCACCCCTCATTTGCATCAACCATCTGAGGGGCCTGTGGTTGGTCTGAACCCGGAAGTGAGACCCAAACAGGTAGGGTCTTAGCTTCTTCAGCGCCCAGACCACAGCAAATGCTTCTCGTTCTATCGCACTCCACCTTTGTTCCCGGGGAAGTAGCCTCCTGCTAATAAAGGCTACGGGTTGGTCAAAGCCCTCCTCAGTGATCTGTAAGAGAACAGCCCCTACACCATGCTCTGATGCATCCGTCTGCACCAGGAACTCTTTGGAGAAGTCAGGAGCCAAGAGCACGGGCGCCGTGCACATGGCAGTTTTCAGGGTGTCGAAGGCTTTCTGACAGGTGTCAGTCCATATCACTTTTCTGGGCTGCTTCTTCGAAGTCAGCTCTGTCAAGGGGGCAACGATGCTGCCATACCCCTTGACAAACCTCCTGTAGTACCCGGTGAGTCCTAAAAAGGCCCTCACCTCCGTCTGGGTCTTTGGGGGCTCCCAAGCCAGGATGGTTTCAACTTTGGGTTGGAGGGGCGCCACCTGGCCGCTCCCCACTTGGTGTCCCAAGTACACCACTGAACCCTGCCCGATCTGACACTTGCTGGCCTTGATCGTGAGGCCTGCCTTGCGCAGCGCCATCAACACTTCCCAGAGATTTTGCAGGTGTTCTTCCCATGTGCCACTGAACACTGCGATGTCATCCAGGTAGGCGGCGCTGAACTCGGTCAGCCCAGCCAACACCTGGTTGACCAACCTCTGGAAGGTGGCAGGGGCATTCTTCATCCCAAAGGGCATCACCCGGAACTGGTAATGCCCATCTGGTGTAGAGAATGCGGACCTCTCTTTGGCCCCATCAGTTAAGGCGATCTGCCAGTACCCAGACGTTAAATCAAACGTGCTGAGGTACCGTGCAGCCCCTAACCGATCGATGAGCTCATCAGCTCTGGGGATGGGGTGCGCGTCAGTCTTCGTGACTGAGTTGAGTCCTCGGTAGTCCACACAGAACCGGAGTTCGGGCGTGGCACCCGGCACTGCAGCCTTTGGGACCAAGACCACTGGGCTGGCCCAAGGACTGCTGGAGGACTCAACCACCCCTAGAGCAAGCATCTTCGAGACCTCCTCTTTGATGCAGGCTCTGACCCTGTCAGTTACCCGGTAGGCTTTGTGCTTCACAGGTAAGCTGTCTCCTGTATCCACATCATGGACGCACCAATTTGTGATACCAGGAACCAGGGAGAACAGGTCAGGGAACTGCCCCAGCAGCTGGCGACAGTCACCCTGTTGCTCAGGGGTCAGGGTGGGTGAGAGGTTAACTCCATCCACTGACCCGTCTCGCTCTGAGGTTACCAAGAGGTCAGGAAGAGGCTCGGACTCCTCTTCCGTCCCATCATCGGTGGCCAAGAGCATGCCCACTTCGGACCTCTCCAAGTGGGGCTTCAGTCGATTGACATGTAGGACCCTTAAGGGGTTCCTAGGAGACCGCAAGTTCACCAAGTAGGTGACAGAACTCTTGCGCTCCACAATCTCAAAGGGTCCGGTCCACTTGTCCTGGAGTGCACAAGGCTCCACAGGGGCCAGGACCCACAATTTTGGCCAGGTTGAAGCTCAACCAGAGTGGCGTTCTGGTCGTACCACCGCTTCATTTCCTCCTGGCTGGCTTCCAGGTTTGCCTCAGCAAGTTGCCTGAAACGCCTAGTCTGGTTCCGGAAAGCCAGCATGTAACTGTATACATTCTGGGGAGGTTTCCTGGGAGATTGCTCCCAGCCTTCCTTGACCAGACTAAGAGGTCCTCGTACTGGGTGACCGTACAAAAGCTCAAAGGGACTGAACCCTAGAGACTTTTGTGGCACCTCGCGGTACGCAAAGAGAAGGCATGGTAAGAGGACGTCCCACTTACGCCTCATGGGTTCCTCGAGACCCATAATCATGCCCTTCAGGGTTCGGTTGAAGTGCTCAACCAACCCGTTTCCTTGGGGATGGTAAGGGGTGGTGAACTTGTAGGTCACACCACACTCTTGCCAAAGGGACTTCATATATTTCGATATGAAGTTGGTCCCCCTGTCAGACACCACCTCTAGAGGGAATCCTACTCGTGAGAAAATTCCCATCAGTGCCCGTCCCACCACGGGGGCCGTCACTGTCCTCAGAGGGATGGCTTCAGGGTACCGGGTGGCATGGTCCACCAAGACCAGGGTAAACCTGTTGCCCATGGCTGTCTTGGGGTCCAGTGGCCCCACGATGTCAATCCCCACCCGCTGGAATGGGGTACTGACCACAGGGAAAGGTTGGAGTGGAGCTCTCAGCTTCCTTCCACTCTTGCCACTTGCCTGGCAAGTCTGGCATGTCCTGCAGTGAGTGTCAGAACTCCTGCGCATTTGGGGCCAATAAAAGTGGGTGACAAGCCTTTCAAAGGTCTTGTCCTGCCCCAAATGTCCTGCTAACGGTACGTCGTGAGCCAGCCCCAGTAGGAAGGCTCTGAACTTCTGGGGTACCACCAGCGCACGGGCTGACCCAGGTTCAGCAACCTTAGGCTCTGAGTATAGGAGGTCGTTCTCCCAGTAGATCAAGTGAGTTCCGGACTGATCACCATTGGCCTGGGCTGCAGCCTGCTGCCGCATACCCTCTAGAGAGGGGCACTCTTTCTGCTCCCTGCAGAATTCCTCCCTGGTGGGGCCTCCTTCTTGCTGCCAATGGGTCAGCTCAGGCAGGTCCCCCAGTTCGGCTATCTGTTCCCCGGTAGGCTCCAGGGCATCCCCCTCAAGGTCTGCTTCCTCCTGGGCCGTGGGAACTTCAGGAGCCGGATTCCCGTGCCTCCCTTGCCCTCTCTCTAAGGCCGGTTCCTGGGCCTCTCCCTCAGGCTCCAGGGTTCCTTCAACACCCCTACCGGCTGCCATCGACCGGGTGGTCACGCACGCCCAATCAGGCAAGCCCACCATCCGCAGGTGAGTTGTCTTCTCCACCTTTTCCCAAGGGGAGCTCTCCAAATCGTTACCTAGGAGACAATCAACAGGCATGGCCTCTCTCACAGCCACTTGCAGAGTACCAGAGACCCCCCCCCACTCAAAGGGAACCTGAGCCATTGGACACTGACTCTCTGTGTTGTCGGCGTTGACAACACGGCAGAATGCGTGCGGGACAACCTGCTCTTGAGACACCAGGTGTTAGATGACAGCAGTCACACTGGCTCCTGTATCTCTAAGAGCCCCCATCCTCTTGCCATTTATGGTCACCCACTGCCCATACTTTTGAGTATTGGGGGGCAGCTGGGCCTCAGCGACCATCTCACTGTCTCCTAATGAGACTAGGGTCATCTGTATGGGATCCCCCGCCCCTTGGACATCTATCTCCCTCCCCAAGGCTACACTATTCACCTGCTTGGGGGGTGGAGCACCAGAGGGTGCTGGTTTACCATACAGGGGGCACTTGGGATCCACGGAAATGCGTCCCAGGTTGTTACACTTGTAACATCTGAGGGGCCCTCTTTGAACAGGGTTACCTGTCGGGGCCCCGGTCTGCTTCGGGGGTGGGGGTGGCTGAGAACCTTTCCCTTGGTTCCCTTGGGAATTACTTTGGGGCCCTCTGTAGAACTCCCTCTGTTTACCCTTGTCCCCCCCACTCTTCTGCTGGGGACCCTGATCACCTTTGGCGGGGCCTCCCACGGGACCCTTGTGGACCCTGGTGCTGATCCAGCGGTCCGCCTCCTCAGCAAGCTTCCTCGGGTTGGACAGCTTGCTATCGATCAGGTGCTGGCGTAGCTCAGGAAAACAATTATCCGACAAGTGCTCCCATGCAATTAAATCAAACAGCCCTTGGTAATCATTCACTTTGCTACCCTTCACCCAACCATCCAGCGCTCTGCAAAAAAAGGTCACATATTCTACATAAGTGGTACCAGGTTTCTTGGTGCAATACCTAAATCTCTGTCTGTACAATTCAGGAGTTAACCCATACCTTGTCATAAGAGCCTCCTTCATGTGTGGATAGGATGTGTGGACATCAGAGGGGAGGTCTAGCAGTGTGTCCCGCCCCTCACTCAGGAACCTTCCCCACAACCCCGCTCCCCAATCCTTCTCAGGGACCCGGTGGGAGGACATGGCTACTTCATAGGCCCTGAACCACTGCCCAATATCATCCTGCTTATAATATTCTTTGACTACATCTTTAGGAATGTGCACCCTTGACTCTGTTGAATTGCTGCCACCAGAGGGTGAGTTGTCTAAACTCCTGGCCTTCAGATCCAACTCCCTCATTTTTACCTCATGCTCCATGGCCAGTTTCTGCCTTTCCATCTCCATTTGCAGTTTTGCCATCTCCACCTCATGTGCACGTGCAGCACTCCTGTCGGCCATCTCCTTGGGCGACAGGCCTCTGCTAGGCTCAAAAACACCTTCGGGGGGTATCACCTCCCGTGCATTCTCTGGGAACTTTGATTCGTGCCAGGCTCTCAGCGCTGTCACGTACTGATCCTTGTTGCTTAGTCCACTTTGTTTGATTCTGTACTTGGAGAGATATCCCTTCAGGACATCATTTGTGCACTTCCTCAGTGCCTCGGGCTCCCAATCGATGTCATCCACTCCAGAGAATACAGAGGACGCTCCGCCTCCATTGACTGAGCTAGGCATGGTTCCTTAAGGTGGAGATTCTTCTTTAGCAACAACTGTCAATCAATCTGTGGCTGCGTTATAGGTCTGCTCTATGTGGTGATCAATAATTCACTGTATGTAAATCATAAATCCAAATTCGAAATCCCACCGCTGCCACCAATGTTACAATGGGGAACCTCTGGTTGGCACAGGTAGGTACTTGTGACAAGCAGTGGTCCCTGCTTCTATTCAGGGCGAGAGAATTACCCCTTCGGAACAACCCCTGCTCACCCTATAGGTAGTGTGGCGCGAGCAGTCAGGGCTAAACTTCAGGGCGCTAGTCAGTTAAGCATTTATGATCACACACAGTAAACCACAACGATCCCCCACAAATGGACACCAGGCGTAAGTTGTATCAAAAATACGGATGCTTTATATAAAAGATTCTTTGTTACGCAGGCATATACAAGACCATCAATAACGGTTGCGAAATGGAGGCCACAAGATGATAATTAGGCACTGTTCTTGTCTTTGGTAACTTATTCGATCACGAGCGCTTCACAGGGCTCGGTTGAGTCGGTCCAGTCACGATGATGCGCAGTACACCCGGGATACAGTGATACGGGGAAATCAGAACGTTGCGGACCCCGAGTCCGATAGAGAGTTCACTGTACCGGGGAACGTGCGATGTGCTTGGATGAGTCTTCGGGGGAGATGCAGGTTCTGCACCTCGCGGGTCTCCGGATCAAGAATTCAGCGGGCGGCTCTCGGTAGACAGGTGCGGCCCAGGGCCTCCGACACGGACTGTGCGGGAGGTCACTGCGGAGGGCGGCACGGTCAGACTCAGGCTGGGAGGTGAAGCGGGGCGGCCGGATACGTTACGACGTACGGGCGGCCGTCCGAGGCTTGATTTCACTTCCCAATTAGAAATCCGGCGGGAGGGCGAGAGGGCACCAGGCACGCTCCAGTGGCAGGCAGGTGACAGGGAAGCGGGGCGGCCAGCCTCGATGGGTCCAGAGCGACTCAGGTAGAGCGGGGCTCTCGGCGAGGGGAGGCGGCCAGGCTTCTGGGTGTCACGGCCCTAGGAGGGGTGGCAAGGTGCGCAGAGCACTCCGGCGGGAGAAAGCACACGGCTCGAGTTCTCAGACGAGCGGAGACACGGTGAACCCACTGGTTCTGGGGTTCAGTTCAGGGGGCAAGCTCTTCTTCCAAGCCCTTGGAGATAGTTGAAGAACAAAGTGCAAAAGTCTCTTTCAGTCTTTTTCCTCTCCTTCCTCAGCAAGGCACCTACTGCAGGCCAGTCCCTCAGGTCAGGGAAAGTTACTCCTCCTTCAGCTTCTTCCAGGTCCTTCTAGTCGGGCAGAGTTCCTTCGTGGTTCAATCTGGATCTGATTTCCTAGGAGCCAGGCTCCTACTTTTATACAGTGATTCTTTTGTTCCTTAGCGCCAGGGGGCCTGGGCCTGGCTCAGTCCAGTTCTGGAGTACTTTGTTTTGGTGACTCTGCTCTTTCCTTTCAGCAGCAGGGCAGAGACATCAGCCGCTCCACAGGGGGGCGGAGCCGGCTTTGTGGTGGCAGAGCACAGGTCTATTCAAGAGTCAGGGTGTACTCCTCCCACCCATCCTGGTGTAATCTCTCTACCCACCACCTGGCAGCCAACCTGTCTCCTGGAATCCCCCAGCCCTGCTCCTGTACTGTTGCTAGGCAGAACACACACCCCCAGCAGAGGCGGACTGAGATGGTCAGGCACGCAAAGGCTAACTTTCTAAAAGTAGCATTTGCAAACCCAGGATATTAAAATAACCTTTACTAAAAGATGTATTTTATTATCCCGAGTTCAGGCATACTAAACATGACTTTCTACCATGCTCTCTGAGTCCACTGGGGTCACAGCGTGTAGCGATCCCAGCAGCCCATTCTGGCCTATGGAGAGCAGGTAGCCTTCAATAGTGAAAAACGAAAATGGCGGTAATTCACTATTAAGACATGCCACACACATCAGGGCATGTCCTACCTTATGCCTACAATGCACCCTGCTCTTAGGCCTACCAGAGGGGTGACTAACATGTAGTTAAGGGAAGGTTTAGGGACTGGCAAGTGGGGACACTTGCTCAGTCAGCGCGACGGTACCAGACCGCGCGCAGGTTCTGCGGTGGCAGACCCTAGACACATTTTACCCCGCTGCTTCGGTGGGTGGCACAACCAGTGCTGCAAGCCCACTAGCAGCATTTGGATATACAAGCCCTTGGCACCCCTGGTGCACTCTACTAGGGACTGATAGTAAACCAAATAAACCAAACGTGGAAGTCAATTCACATGATACATTTTACCATCGGGAGCACTTGCACTGTGGCACTGGATGGCAGTGGCACAGTGCCCTGAGCAGCTAACACCAACACAAAAACACATTGAGGCACAGACAAAAATGGAAGGGTGACCCACGCCAATGGTGCCAGGTCTAACACTTAGCCATTGACTGCAATGAGGTCCGACGTGGGTGACTATGCTTACGCATTGCACAGTTCAGGACCGAGCCGTGCGTACGCTTAGCCATTGACTGCAATGAGGTCCGACGCGGGTGACTATGCGTACGCATTGCACAGTTCAGGGCCGAGCCATGCACACGCTTAGCCGTTGACTGCAATGAGGTCCGACGCGGGTGACTATGCATATGCATTGCACAATTCAGGACCGAGCCGTACGTACGCTTAGCCATTGACTGCAATGAGGTCCGACACGGGTGACTAACATGCATACGCGTCGGGCAGGCATGGACCGTGACCGGGGTACGCCTTGGCCATTGAATCGTATGGAGACGGGTGCATGTGTATTTTCAAACTTCGAGTTGTACAGTCAGTTGACCGAGCCGGGCGCACCCATTGGCTCTGAGCAGTCATGGAGACGGATGCAGATTCAAAACAAAGTCGTGCGCTGGAAATTCAGTTGGATGCCTACAACAATGTTGCAATTACTAGGGTTTCATGAAGGTGAAGATTTGAACGATGCGGAAGATGTGTACGAGTCGTACATTTCCATGGATTGGCCAGATTCATAGAATGCAACCGTATTGGACCTATCACTTGGGACACATGGCACAGAGTCTGCCTCTGCATCACAGATATAAGGCTGACTGGCCCCCAGGGAGCTCACTTGCCTGCACTACATGCTTCTGGACCATATCCCTGCTTCCACTGCTGCTGTCTCTGCATCCTCTGGCTACTGCTATGGCACGTACTCTGGAGAGGGTCCCAGCCTTCACTGAGGAGGAGAACCAGGCCCTGCTGGACGAGCTCATTCCACAGTATAGCAAGCCGTATGGGAAACCAGGGGAGCAGGTGAGTGTGCAGTCCATTGTCTTCCTAATTGTGCATGTTGTCTGACTAGCAGTACTAGCAGTGTGTACACCAGTGTCAAGCATACTCACTGAGTACTTTCATCCCCCAAAGTGTGTAGGTACATGTAATAACAGGTGTTCTGCAGTTAAAGTGCATTTGTGCAAGCTTCAACTTCCCAGACATTGTTAACATGTCAGACATGAAGGGCATTTGTCCTTTTCCATGGGTGCACTACCTGTGTAACTCATTTTCCTTTGTGATGACAACATGTATATCCAACTGTATGCAGCACAAATATGGGACATGTGTGTTAATGGACTTTTAACTTTGTCATCCTCACAGGTTGATGCCCACCAGAAGCAGGAGATATGGCTGACCATCGCCCGGGCAGTTCGATCGGTGGGGGTCTACAAGCGCCAGATCTGCAACTGACAGAAGAGGTGGCAGGACCTTCGGGGCTGGACCCGGAGGATCGCAAGGGTCCAGCTGAAGCTGTCGCCTCCTCGCAGGAGG
The DNA here is from genome assembly GCF_964204655.1 of Triturus cristatus. NCBI lineage: Eukaryota > Metazoa > Chordata > Amphibia > Caudata > Salamandridae > Triturus > Triturus cristatus. The sequence goes on from NC_140584.1 coordinate 353,542,134, forward strand.
GGCAGACACCGGACCCTGACCCCCCACATGCACAGTGTTAGAGACGGGGATCTCTGATTGGCGCAAGGATGTCCTTGTGTCAAGCAGTGACCCTCTCCTCCACATCAGGGCAAAGGATAACCCCTTGGGAATGACCCTTGCTCACCCTCTAGGTGCGTGGCGTGAGCAGCCAAGGCGATTCTCCAGGCGTTGTTGGTTAAGCAATTATAATCACAAACACAGTAAATACATTAATCCCCCCAGAAACGGACACCAGGCTTAGGTATGTGAAAATACGGTTCTCTATATAAAAATAGTTATCTTAATATGCAGATTTATCACAAGACCAGTAACGTTGTTTCTATGCCACCAGATTATCAAGCAGGTAAACGGTTCTTTAAGCGGATGCTTCTTTTAGTCTCTTTTCAATGTCACTTGGGAGATTCCAGTCTTTGACTTACGTTCAGGCCTACCGCGGCTCACACATCGGTCGTGGGCGCGCTCGCGCCGTGCACAGCTCCTCCCGGTGGCTCCCGGGCAGCGGCGGTGAGACGGGCGTGCGGTGAGGATTAACGGGGAAGTAAGGCGGTGCGGGCCCCGAGCCCGATACTGGTATTCCTGTAGCACTGTTGCGAGGAGAGAGTTGCCCAGATCGGAGCGACTCTCGGCTTCGGGGTAGTGTCTTTGGATCCTCAATCAGCGGGTGTGTGCAGCAGGCAGGCGCGGCCAGCGACCCTTAGCACGGTGGTGCAGGGGGGTCTCCACAGCGGGGGTGGCGCGGCCTGAGATGTCCGGGGATAGCGAAGCGGGGTCACAGGGCACGGTCAGTGCAGCTGGGTGACCCGGCGTCGATCACAGTCGTCGGACGGATTCCGGCGGGAGGGGTGACAGCGCGTTTAGCGCACTCCAGTGGCAGGCGATAACAGGGGTGCAGGCAACCTAGCCCGGGGACAGAGAGCGGCTCCGGACGGAGCGGGGCTCTCACGGGGTAGAGGCAGGCAAGCTCCTGAGTGTCACGGCCCTAGGAGGGGGCGATGAGGGGCGCAGTCTCTTTCCAGCGGGATGCACACACGGCTCGAATTGGAGGACGAGCAAAAGCACAGAGAACCCACTAGTCCTGGGGTTCAGTTCAGGGGGCAAGCTCAGATCAAGCCCTTGGAGAATGTTCAAGCACAAAGTAGCAAAGTCTTTTCAGCAAGTCTTTTTCCTCTCCTTTCTCAGCAAGGCAAGCAGCAGGCCAGTCCTTCCAGCGTCTTCTTCTCCTTCTAGTCGGGCAAAGGTCCTTTGTGGTAAACAGGATTCTCATTTGCAAGGAGCAGGGCTCCTACTTTTTTACCACATTTCTTTTGTTCTTTCAGGCCAGGGGGGCCTTCGCATAGTCGTTCTCAGTCCTGAGCACTTTGGTGGGGGTACTCTGACTTCTGCTTTCAGTGTGAGGGGCAGGCACATCAGCCGCTCCACAGGAGGTGGAGCCGGCATTCAGGGGACAAGTACTTTCAGGATCACCTTGTGGACAGCGCTTCGCCCGTCCGGGACCAGGTGCAGGCTGAGTCATCAGTCGCTCCCCAGGGGGCGGAGCCAGCTTTGTTGTGGTGGAGCACTGCCTTATTCAGAGTCCAAGGTTCACCCCCACCTCCCACCAAGGTGCTCTCCTGCCATTCGCTACCTGTCATCCCCCCAGCCCTGTCACTCACATAGCCCAGACAGTCAGATACACGCACAGCAGAGGCGGGCTGAGATGGTTAAGCGAGTAAATACGGACTTTCTAAAAGTCGTATTTACAAACCCAGGATAGTAAAATAAACTTGACTACAAGAAGTATTTTATCATTCCGAGTTCAGGCATACTAAACATATCTCTCTACCATGTTCCCTGAGCCTGCTGGGATTATAGGATGTAATAATTCCAGCAGCTCATCTGGCCTAAGGGGAACAGGTAGCCTTGCAATAGTGAACCACGAAGATGGCGGTGATTCACTATTAGGACAGGTCTCACAGCCAGGGCCTGTCCTACCTTACACCCACAACGCACCCTGCCCGCGGGCCTACCATAGGGGTGACTAACATGAGGCTAAGGGAAGGTTCTGGGGGCTGGCAAGTGTGTGCACTTGCCCAGCCAGCGTGACAGTACGGGACTGCACGCGGGGTCGGCAGTGGCAGACCCAGGACACATTTTACATGGCCGCTGATGTGGGTGGCGCAACCAGCGCTGCAGCCCACTAGCGGCATTGGCATTCACAAGCCCTGGCACTCCGGGTGCACTTTACTGGGGACTGACAGTGAATCCGATAAACCAATCATGTATACCAATGATGAACACTTTATCTTAGGGAGCACTTGCGCTGCGGCACGGATTAGCCGTGGCGCAGCGCCCTGAGCGGACAACACCAGAAAAACAATCGAGGCACACCATCAAAAAGTGGAAGGGAAACTCACGCCAAGGTGCCAGGTCTAACACGTGTCCCCTCCAGCTGAAAGGTGGGGAGAACTACCCTTGCCCAGGGGGTTCCTCGTCACTAAGGCGGAAATACCTGGACAGACCGTCAGCGTTGGCGTGATCTGTGCCAGGACGGTGTTCCACCGTAAAGTCCATACCCTGTAGGGAGATGGACCACCTCAACAGTTTCGAGTTCTCACCCCTCATTTGCATCAACCATCTGAGGGGCCTGTGGTCTGTCTGAACTCGGAAGTGAGACCCAAACAAGTAGGGTCTTAGCTTCTTCAGCGCCCAGACCACAGCAAATGCTTCTCGCTCAATTGCACTCCACCTACTTTCCCGTGGAAGTAACCTCCTACTAATGAAGGCTACGGGTTGGTCCCAGCCCTCCTCAGTCATCTGTGAGAGAACAGCCCCTACACCATGCTCTGAAGCGTCTGTCTGGACTAGGAATTCCTTTGAGAAATCAGGGGCCAAGAGCACGGGCGCCGTGCACATGGCAGTCTTCAGGGTGTCAAAAGCTTTCTGACAGGTGTCAGTCCAGATCACTTTCCTGGGCTGCTTCTTAGAAGTCAGCTCTGTCAAGGGGGCAACGATCGTTCCATAGCCCTTGACAAACCTCCTGTAGTACCCAGTGAGCCCCAGGAAGGCCCTCACTGTGGTCTGTGTCTTGGGGGGCTCCCAAGCCAGGATGGTCTCAATCTTGGGTTGCAAGGGTGCCAACTTGCCACTCCCCACTTGGTGTCCTAAGTACACCACGGAACCCTGCCCGATCTGGCACTTGCTCGCCTTGATCATGAGGCCTGCTTGGCGCAGCGCCATCAACACTTCCCAGAGGTGGCGCAGGTGGTCGGGCCAGGTGGCACTGAACACTGCGATGTCATCCAGGTAGGCGGCACTGAACGCGTCCAGTCCAACCAACACCTGGTTGACCAACCTCTGAAAGGTGGCAGGGGCATTCTTCATCCCAAATGGCATTACGCGGAACTGGAAGTGCCCATCTGGTGTAGAGAATGCTGACCTCTCTTTGGCCCCATCGGTCAAGGCGATCTGCCAGTACCCAGACGTTAAATCAAACGTGCTGAGGAACCGGGCAGCCCCTAGCCGATCAATGAGCTCATCAGCTCTGGGGATGGGGTGCGCGTCAGTCTTAGTTACTGAATTGAGTCCTCTGTAGTCCACACAGAACCGGAGTTCAGGTGTGGCTCCCGGCGCAGCAGCTTTGGGGACCAAGACCACGGGGCTGGACCAAGGACTGCTGGAGGATTCAATCACCCCTAAAGCCAGCATCTTGGAGACCTCCTCCTTGATGCAACTCTGACCCTGTCAGTTACTCTGTAAGCCTTGTGCTTCACAGGTAAGCTGTCTCCTGTGTCCACCTCATGGACGCACCAATCGGTGACACCAGGAACCAGGGAGAACAGGTCAGGGAACTGCCCCAGCAACTGGCGGCAATCTTCCTGTTGTTCGGGCGTCAGGGAGGGTGAGAGGGTAACTCCATCCACTGACCCATCTTTCTCAGAGGCCACTAAGAGGTCAGGAAGAGGCTCGGTCTCCTCTTCCATTCCGTCATCAGTGGCCAGCAACATGCCCACTTCGGTCCTCTCTAAGTGGGGCTTAAGGCGGTTAACATGTAGGACCCTCAAAGGGTTCCTGGGAGACTGCATGTTCACCAGGTAGGTGATTGGACTTTTGCGCTCCACAACCTCAAATGGACCTGTCCACTTATCCTGAAGTGCACACGGTTCCACTGGGGCCAAGACCCACACCTTTTGTCCAGGTTGAAGCTCTACCAGAGTGGCATTCTGGTCGTACCACCGCTTCATCTCTTCCTGGCTGGCTTCCAGATTTGCCTCAGCAAGTTGCCTGAAACGCCTAGTCTGGTTTCGGAAGGCCAGCATGTAACTATATACATTCTGGGGAGGCTTCCTGGGAGATTGCTCCCAGCCTTCCTTTACCAAACTCAGAGGTCCTCTTACCGGGTGACCATACAGAAGCTCAAAGGGGCTGAACCCTAAAGACTTCTGTGGCACCTCTCGGTAAGCGAAGAGGAGGCATGGCAAGAGGATGTCCCACTTACGCCTCATTGGACCGTCTAGGCCCATGATCATGCCTTTGAGGGTTCGGTTGAATCTCTCAACCAACCCATTTCCTTGGGGGTGGTAAGGAGTGGTGAACTTGTAGGTTACCCCACACTCCTTCCACAGGGATTTTATATATGTGGATATGAAATTGGTCCCCCTGTCGCTCACCACCTCTAGAGGGAACCCCACTCGGGAAAAGATTCCCATCAGTGCCCGTCCCACCACGGGGGCCATCACTGTCCTCAGAGGGATGGCTTCAGGGTACCGGATGGCATGGTCCACCAAGACCAGGATGAACCTGTTGCCCAGGGCTGTCTTGGGGTCCAGAGGCCCAACAATATCAATACCCACTCGTTGGAATGGCGTACCGACCACAGGGAAAGGTTGCAGAGGAGCCTTGTGCTTCGCTCCGCTCTTACCACTTGCCTGGCAAGTCTGACAGGTTCTGCAGTAGGAATCTGAATTCTTATGCATTTGGGGCCAGTAAAAGTGGGTGACAAGCCTGTCATAGGTCTTGTCCATCCCCAAATGTCCTGCTAAAGGCACATCGTGAGCCAGTCCCAGTAGGAAGGTTCTGAACTTCTGGGGTACCACCAGCACACGGGCTGACCCAGGTTCAGCAGCCTTAGGCTCTGAATACAGGAGGTCACTCTCCCAGTACACGTAGTGTGTCTTGGCCTGAACACCTTTGGCCTGGTCTGCAGCCTGTTGCCGCATACCCACGAGAGAAGGGCATTCCCTCTGCTCCTTGCAGAATTCCTCCCTGGAAGGGCCTCCTTCTTGCTGCCAATGGGTCAGCTCAGGCAGGTCTCCCAGTTCGGCAATCTGTTCCCCGGTAGGCTCCAGAGCATCCCCCTCAGGGTCCGCTTCCTCCTGGGCCGTGGGAACTTTGGGGGCCGGTTTCCCGCGCCTCCTGCGCCTTCTCCCTAAGACCGGTTCCTGGACCTCTCCCTCAGGCTCCAGGACCCTTTCGACACCCCTACTGGCTGCCATTGACCGGGTGGTCACGCACGTACGGGTAGACCCACCATCCTCAGATGCGTGGTCTTCTCCACCTTTTCCCAAGGGGAGCTCTCCAGGTCGTTCCCTAGCAGACAATCTACAGGCATGTCAGTTCTCACAGCGACTTGTAGAGTACCAGAGACCCCCCCCCACTCAAAGGGAACTTGAGCCATTGGACAACGACTCTCGATGTTGTCAGCATTGACAACCCTACAGTAGGCATGGGGTACAACCTGCTCTTGAGACACCAGGTGTTGCCTCACCGAGGTCACGCTGGCTCCTGTATCTCTAAGAGCCTCAACCTTCTTTCCATTGATGGTCACTACTTGCCCATATTTCTTAGTGTTAGAGGGTAAGTAGGTTTCAGGGACCATCTCACTGTCTCCTAGCGAGACTAGGGTCATATGCGCTGGACCCCCACCCCCCTGGACTGCTACCTCCTCCCCAAAATTAACACTAGCTACTTGCCGGGGTGGAGCACCAGTGGGTGCTGTCTTACCAAACAGGCGACATTTAGGATCAGAGGCAATGTGACCCGGTTCACCACATTTATAACAATTGAAGGGCCCCTTTGGAACAGGCCTACCTGTTGGGGCCCCGTTCTGCTGCGGGGGTGGGGGAGGCTGAGAACCCTTCTGCTGGTTCCCTTGGGGATTACTTTGGGGGCCTTTTTGGAACCCCTTTTGTTTACCCTTGTCCCCCCCACTTTTCTGCTGGGGACCCTGCCCACCTTTGGCGGAGTCTCCCACTTGACCCTTGTGGACCCTGGCGCTGAGCCAGCGGTCCGCCTCCTCAGCGAGCTTCCTCGGGTTGGACAGCTTGCTATCAATCAGGTGCTGGCGTAGCTCAGGAAAACATTGACTGGACAAGTGCTCCCATGCAATTAAATCAAGCAGCCCTTGATAATCATTCACCTTGCTACCCTTCACCCAACCATCCAGTGCTCTGCAGAAAAAAGTTACATACTCCACATACGTACTCTCAGGGATCTTCTTAGTCTCCCTGAACCTCTGTCTATATAGCTCAGGAGTTAACCCAAACCTGGTCATTAAAGCTTCCTTCATATGGGGGTATGAGGTCTGGATCTCTAGGGGCAAATCTAACAGTGTGTCACGCCCTTCAGCAAGGAACCTTCCCCACAACCCCGCTCCCCAGTCTTTCTCAGGGACCCGGTGTGAAGACATGGCTACCTCGTAGGCCCTAAACCACTGCCCTATGTCATCCTTCCTAAAATACTCCTTAACTACATCTTTGGGGATGTACACCTTGGACTCTACCTGCACCGGTGGAGTGCTGCCACCAGAAGGAGCGGTTTCCAAACTTTTCGCCTTCAGCTCCAACTCCTTCACTTTCAGATCATGATCCATTTGGCGTTGTTGTGCCTCCAAGGCCAACTTCTGCTTCTCCATTTCCATTTGTCCTGCCAACTTTGCCATCTCCATTGCATGCGCCCTGTCTGCTGCCCTGTCCGCCAGCTCTTCTGGGGACAGGCCTCTGGTGGGCTCCACAAAGTGGTCGGGCGGAACGATGTCCCCCGCATTCTGTGGGTCTCTTGACTCTTTCCAGGCTCTCAACGCCTTGAGGTACTGGTTCTTCTTCCTGAATCCAGTATGGGGAACTCTGAATTTCACACTGTAGCCTTTCAATTGCTCCACGGGGCAGTCCTCCAGTTTCTCCCAATCCACCTCATCCATTCCAGAAATCACAGAGAGTGCTCTTCCAGCAGGAAGTGAGCCAGGCATGGCTGCAGTAATGGCAGATGTCTCAACGGTTCACAAATGAAAAAAACCTGTGGCTGCGTTACTTGGTCTGCTCTCACTATCTAGTGATTAATAATTCACTGTATGCAAACTACAAATGCAAATCCGAAATCCCACCCGCTGCCAACAATGTTAGAGACGGGGATCTCTGATTGGCGCAAGGATGTCCTTGTGTCAAGCAGTGACCCTCTCCTCCACGTCAGGGCAAAGGATAACCCCTTGGGAATGACCCTTGCTCACCCTCTAGGTGCGTGGCGTGAGCAGCCAAGGCGATTCTCCAGGCGTTGTTGGTTAAGCAATTATAATCACACACACAGTAAATACATTAATCCCCCCAGAAACGGACACCAGGCTTAGGTATGTGAAAATACGGTTCTTTATATAAAAATAGTTATCTTAATATGCAGATTTATCACAAGACCAGTAACGTTGTTTCTATGCCACCAGATTATCAAGCAGGTAAACGGTTCTTTAAGCGGATGCTTCTTTTAGTCTCTTTTCAATGTCACTTGGGAGATTCCAGTCTTTGACTTACGTTCAGGCCTACCGCGGCTCACACATCGGTCGTGGGCGCGCTCACGCCGTGCACAGCTCCTCCCGGTGGCTCCCGGGCAGCGGCGGTGAGACTGGCGTGCGGTGAGGATTAACGGGGAAGTAAGGCGGTGCGGGCCCCGAGCCCGATACTGGTATTCCTGTAGCACTGTTGCGAGGAGAGAGTTGCCCAGATCGGAGCGACTCTCGGCTTCGGGGTAGTGTCTTTGGATCCTCAATCAGCGGGTGTGTGCAGCAGGCAGGCGCGGCCAGCGACCCTTAGCACGGCGGTGCAGAAGGGTCTCCACAGCGGGGGTGGTGCGGCCTGAGATGTCCGGGGATAGCAAAGCGGGGTCACAGGGCACGGTCAGTGCAGCTGGGTGACCCGGCGTCGATCACAGTCGTCGGACGGATTCCGGCGGGAGGGGTGACAGCGCGTTTAGCGCACTCCAGTGGCAGGCGATGACAGGGGTGAAGGCAACCTAGCCCGGGGACAGAGAGCGGCTCCGGACGGAGCGGGGCTCTCACGGGGTAGAGGCAGGCAAGCTCCTGAGTGTCACGGCCCTAGGAGGGGGCGATGAGGGGCGCAGTCTCTTTCCAGCGGGATGCACACACGGCTCGAATTGGAGGACGAGCAAAAGCACAGAGAACCCACTAGTCCTGGGGTTCAGTTCAGGGGGCAAGCTCAGATCAAGCCCTTGGAGAATGTTCAAGCACAAAGTAGCAAAGTCTTTTCAGCAAGTCTTTTTCCTCTCCTTTCTCAGATAAGGCAAGCAGCAGGCCAGTCCTTCCAGCGTCTTCTTCTCCTTCTAGTCGGGCAGAGGTCCTTTGTGGTAAACAGGATTCTCATTTGCAAGGAGCAGGGCTCCTACTTTTATACCACATTTCTTTTGTTCTTTCAGGCCAGGGGAGCCTTCGCATAGTCGTTCTCAGTCCTGAGCACTTTGGTGGGGGTACTCTGACTTCTGCTTTCAGTGTGAGGGGCAGGCACATCAGCCGCTCCACAGGAGGTGGAGCCGGCATTCAGGGGACAAGTACTTTCAGGATCACCTTGTGGACAGCGCTTCGCCCGTCCGGGGCCAGGTGCAGGCTGAGTCATCAGTCGCTCCCCAGGGGGCGGAGCCAGCTTTGTGGTGGTGGAGCACTGCCCTATTCAGAGACCAAAGGGCACCCCCACCTCCCACCAAGGTGCTCTCCTGCCATTCGCTACCTGTCATCCCCCCAGCCCTGTCACTCACATAGCCCAGACAGTCAGATACACGCACAGCAGAGGCGGGCTGAGATGGTTAAGCGAGTAAATACGGACTTTCTAAAAGTCGTATTTACAAACCCAGGATAGTAAAATAAACTTGACTACAAGAAGTATTTTATCATTCCGAGTTCAGGCATACTAAACTTATCTCTCTACCATGTTCCCAGAGCCTGCTGGGATTATAGGATGTAATAATTCCAGCAGCTCATCTGGCCTAAGGGGAACAGGTAGCCTTGCAATAGTGAACCACGAAGATGGCGGTGATTCACTATTAGGACAGGTCTCACAACCAGGGCCTGTCCTACCTTACACCTACAACGCACCCTGCCCGCGGGCCTACCATAGGGGTGACTAACATGAGGCTAAGGGAAGGTTCTGGGGGCTGGCAAGTGTGTGCACTTGCCCAGCCAGCGTGACAGTACGGGACTGCACGCGGGGTCGGCAGTGGCAGACCCAGGACACATTTTACATGGCCGCTGGTGTGGGTGGCGCAACCAGCGCTGCAGCCCACTAGCGGCATTGGCATTCACAAGCCCTGGCACTCCGGGTGCACTTTACTGGGGACTGACAGTGAATCCAATAAACCAATCATGTATACCAATGAAGAACACTTTATCTTAGGGAGCACTTGCGCTGCGGCACGGATTAGCCGTGGCGCAGCGCCCTGAGCGGACAACACCAGAAAAACAATCGAGGCACACCATCAAAAAGTGGAAGGGAAACTCACGCCAAGGTGCCAGGTCTAACACACAGGATCCTGGCGGTGGTCTTCCTGGACCTGGATGGGCAGCTGAAGGCCAGACAGCAGCAAGGAGGGGGTAAGTCCATGCCTAATCTGTGTACTATGTCTGACATGCTGATTGCAGTCTTTTGGCCTGGTCACACTTCCACATTACGTAGGTCTTGTATTCCAATACTCATGTCCCTCAATTGTGTAATGCACCCTCCACATCTGATCCACAGGTGTGGACCCTACAGTCTGTTGCTTGTGTCACTAGGACTCTGTGTCCCTGCAGTCAGCTATGCTTCAGCCCCTGGACAGCATATGTTACCGTGACTCTGTTGTGTGCTTCATGGGTGGGTCAATTATTTACACAATGCCTGAGATCTGGCATGTGATCTGTGTGTGCCCTTGATATGTGTTACAATTGCTGGTCTGACTCGCCACATGTGGCTGGGGTATTTCAAACAAACACATGCAGCAGGGGACTTCAATTTGTGTGCCTCAGGAGTATGTATATCAAGTGTGTCACACTTGCTTAGCCACCTGACTACTGTCCAAGGCTAAACACTCTTTCACGTAGACCTGGGCAGTCATGCCTACTCAAGGGCATTTAGAAACACTCTGTAATCCCAATTCTGTGCATCAACTTACAGGTTGTGCTTAGTGACATGTGCCTTCAGGTGTCTGCCTCTGTGTCATTGTGGTGTATCTTCCTTTTCCGTACAACTGTGCTGTTCATGAGTTTGAGGCACAGCAGAACATCTAAGATGTGACTATGAGAGACAAGACCTGTGTGACATATATTTATGTGATCACTTAACAGTGTACAATGGTGTATGCAACTGTGCACTTCAGGAAGCTGTGTTACATGCACAGCAGACTGTGATGTGCTAATGTACAGGGAGTTGTGTTCGCAGAGACTCATATGTCTGTTTTGTATGATGTGGGGTCTTCTGGGTCCGGGATATGTTGTTTGCAGGGGATGGGCAAGTGCACTTGTCAGCTGCAGAGTTTGCTTTACCCATGAGCTATGATTGTGACACAGTGCATACTGTTGTTGTCTGGATGCCCTGCCCCTGTGACAGGAGATAGTGTTGACTGACTTTCCAGGCATGCCAGTGCAATGGCATTTAACTTGCTATGAGTGATCCTGCATTGTGTTCAAATGTGCTCCGTGCACCCCATTGTGGCATTGACTATCAGGACATGAGAACATCATAGTGTGTGTTGCTGGCATGCATCACAAGCATGTGAAACGAGACTCTGCCCATCCCTTCATCCTGACACCTGTACTGAGTCAGTGGCAAGAGATGTGATGTGTGTATAGTGACATACTCCTACATGTTCACTTGCATGTCCAACAAATGTATAGGTGGTGCATGTCGGCACATTGGGGTATTAGCATCCAACATGCAACAGACATATGGGTGCAAGTCCAGGAGGGATATGAGTGCCATGGTTGATGGTGAGACTGACAATTGGCTTATTTTAAACAGTGTGAGCACTTTGAGCAGTGTTCAGCTGATGATGCCAGGGCTTGCCATGTGATGTACTCACTGTGGTGTGTGCAGTCAGTGCAGGTGACTGATGTTGTTCTCTTTTTTCCTAATTCTATCCAGATACATCCACGGCCACAGGAGGGGACAGCTCCACGGACCAGGAGGAGCCACAGAGCCTGACTGGGACACAAGGCGAGGAGTCTGAGGGACCCAGTGGCACGGAGGGCGAGTGGAGCCACAATGAGGAGGCCTCAGCACCATCCACCCCAGCTGAGGGCCACAGGAGCTCGGAATATGACTCCCTTGTGGAGGTGGGTGTCAGCAGCCACCAAACCCCAGCTAATGAGGCCCCTGCTGCCCTGAGTGAGGAGTCTGTGGACTTGCTTCAACAGATCCATGTAGGGCAGACATCAATGCTGAGTGTCCTCCATGCACACACCAGTCTGTTGACACAACTGGTGTCGTTCATGGAGGGCATTTCATCGAGCATGTCTGCCCTACAGAGGACCAATCAGTCCGTGGCCTCCTCCCTGACGGCAGCAGTGTCCCTCCTCCAACAGTCCCGCGCCCCTCCTACCTCTGCACCACCCACGATTCCTAGCACCCTACCTGTCCCAAGCACACACACACCTGCACATTCACATAAAACCACAGACACGGGCAGCACACAAACACCCAAACCAAGGGCTAGACGTGCACGCACGCAAGCACAGGGGACTGATACCACACTCACAGGGGATGGTTTGCAGACACCCACACAGTCATCCACAACCACTCCGCAGTCCTCCGATACCTCTCCCTCCCAGCCCCCTTCCCTTGCCTCACCTACAACCCCATCTCCACAGAAGCTCTTCCTCTGTGAACTTGGCCTCTTCCCCACCGACCCAGCAGATCCATCTTACAAGGGGAAGAGGAAGTCCCCACACACAGAGGGGAGTGCCCCTTACACGCGGACACCCTCCCCCAGGCGCAGTTAGACTGAGGCACCCACCCGCAAGTCCCCCGGAGCCGGAAGAGCAAGACCCCACCCCCGCCCCGCAGCTCCACGACAAAGTCTCCGTCCTCCATCCCCCAGGCCACCACTAGAGAGGTTCCCCCGCCACACCCTGCCCCAGGTTCCCCCACCCACAGATACACCATCCCCAAAATGCTGAGGCCCTCCCCCCGACCACTTGCTCTTCCACCCCCGGTCAGACAGTTTGTGCCACTGATGTGGGGACCGTGTCCCCCCCGCTGTCCTGCCGACCTCACCTGTACCTCATTCCGCTCCCATTGAGTTAGGCACTGCAGTGGAGTCCACGACCACCCCGTCTGACTTGGGCACTGCAGTGGGGACACAGTCCACTCTATCTGACCTGCCCACTGCAGTTGTGCTGGCACACACCCCATCTGACTTGTGCCCCACAGTTGTGACTGCACCCACTACTTCAGTCAGCTCCACTGCAGTTGCCAGTGACTCTCCTGCTTCCACCACCCCTTCACTGCCTCCGTCTGCTGCACCCTGATTTTGTCCCTGCGGTGCCTGGCCTGCCCCCACGTATGCCCCTCCGAGGGGATGTCCCCTGTCCTTACCAGTACAGGCAAGCAACGTGTGACAGTTGTGAATCAAGTTAACTTTTTGTCATTTGGATATGGACTGGCCATTGGCCTTTGTATTGGAAGGACTTTGCATTTTAAAATTACTGAATAAAGCTTTTTTCTTTCTCCTTGTGAATTTGATTTAGCTGTACATTATGTTGATGATGTTTAGCATGACCTTGCAGTTGTAATGCTGGATTTCAAATGTTGAATACTGAGGTGTTGATGTGAGGTACTCCATGTGGTCCATGAGATATGTATCCTATTCTGGTCGTTATCCATATCATCCTTTGCAGCTAAATGGGTGTGTCATGATTCACAATTTGTGGGCATCTCTGTAAACATTTCATTTGCATGGTCACAGCTGTGGCTTGCACACATGCACATATGATGAGCTTCCCATTGTCCGATTTGTCTATTTCCCTGACTGTGGGTGCATCTCCACTGGACATGTCAGTGTGGGCATCATTGGGGTAGGATCAACTGGGTCCTCTGTGCAACTTGCTGGACATATGTATTGATTATGTGCAGATGACTTAAGGGAGTCTCCTGTACCCAGGCTGTTGTGACCAGAGCCTTCATTGGGTGGTAACTGATGGCTGACTGACCAAGTGTTCTGCTGACATGACTAAGACCTGCTGTGACTATGTTTGGCACAGCTGAGCTTCCACAGAAGTTGACTCCCCTCAAGTAAGTGTGTTGTTCCGTGACATTGCCTGGGCCCATGTTGTGTGTTGTGTGGGCATGTGTGTGTGTGTGTGTGTGTGTGTACACATCCCTTTTCATACACAGGCAGTGTTCCCTTGATATGTTCCTATTGTTGATGCTTGCTGAGTGGTACTGTGTTCATCCCACAACTTTGCCATGGGCTACCAGATGTGTGGGTGCATGACACACTACTGTTAATTGGTGTTTCGTCATTGGGATTTGTCTGTTCTGACTGGTGAAGATGTGGTCAGACCCAGATGGGACACAGTCAGGGGTCCCCAAGGCACTTGTTTGTTTGCAATATCATGTAGTTGTCCCTAGGTGGTACCTTTCAGTGATTGAGACATGTGTATGTGTGTGTGATCCCACTTGTCCAGTTCAGGGCTGCAATGTTTGCAGGTGTCAGCATGTGTGCCTTGTGGTTCTCCTTGGCTTCTGCATTGTCCTGGGACTGTGGCAATTATTCGGAAGGTTACATGAGCTGTGACGTCATGGCCATGTAGCGCATACTGTGCAGTATGTCTGTCATTCACCAGGGTTGTAAACTGTCCTTGTGTGATGAGTCTGTGCACCTTAGTTCCTCCCAACATTACTGTGTTTGTCATGGGTGCATGTGCAATGTCACCTGTCCATGTGGGCTTCACAGATGCACATTGGTGCAGTCCAGGGTGTGTGTGGACTGATGTAAATGTTTGCATGGATGGGCCCGTAGCTCCCGTTTGTCCATGGATGAGGGGCCATGCTGAGTGATTTATGTTTGTGTATGTGTGATGTACATTTGTGGCACAGGACACATGTCTGGCTTTCACAGTTTGTACGACATCTACCTTTGTCAGCACAGTGGACATGTCATGCATGCTTGTGTCACCCCAATGTCTGGTCCCTGGGGGTAGTGCTGTTGTGTGTCAGTCTCTTGCTGTGTTAGTTGCTGTTCATTCCAGTTTGTGTCACATGGGTCTGTTGTGCTCCCTCTCATCTCACAATGCCTGATTGCCCACTAGGGGGGACCATTGATGGTTTACTTTTGTATGGCACTGTGTCCACATCTGTCTCACTGTGGTTCATCCCCCCTCATGTGTTGTGTAGTTGCCTGGGGATACTGAGACACACACACACAAACACATGTTGTGTCAGATGTGCAGTGTGAGGTTGCCTGTTTGTGTTTGTGCATCTGCACCAGTGCATTGGTATTGCTGTTGTGGGCCATTGTCTGGATGTTGTTTTTGTGATTTACCCTGCTGTCCCTGTGAGTCATATCACATCATTCTGCACATTCATCCTGGTTGTTAGGTCCCATTGCTGGCATGGAATGGGAGTTTGTGACCTGACACCTACAGTCTACACAGGTTGTTTTTATTAGTGTGTCTATTTTCGAGATGTGTGTATGCTTTGTGATGGTCACTTCTGCTTTTGTGTCATTGTACAGTGTATGCATTGTCAGCCCCCATGGGTGGTGCTTGTCTGCACATGGCTGAGAGTATGTTAGGTTTTCACAGCACTGTTAGCCTCACCATATCTCTGTGGGTATGGGACACAACCACTACTTTGCCCCAAAAGTGTTTCATGTGTTGGGACCAGACATCATACATGCTGTTTGGCATTTGCAGCTTTGACCATGATGACACTTACCTTTTGGGCACTGTGATGAGGGGGGTCATGGACCCCATCACCACAATGCTCAACATTTGCTGCAATTTGGAACCACACACTTAACTTTTGTTCTACACAGTGATGGGGTGTTATTTTTACATTGACACAGTGCTAGTGATGCTTGCCTGTGTAGGCACACATGTGATGGTAGTTACCTTGTATGTTCGAAGTCATATTCACTGTTGTGGACATTCGTTACAAACTACACACTGTTGTCATGATGTTAGGGGGATGTATTTTGCTGACATACCTAATGTTGGTGTATGATGGATGTGTGACGCATCACCCATCCTATGAGTGGGGGTGGAAGTAGTGATGGGCAACATAAGCCCTATGGGTGGGGGTGGCAGGAGTGATGGGCAACAGGTCCCCTATGAGTGGGGGTGGCAGTAGTGATGGGCAACATAAGCCCTATGTGTGGGGGTGGCAGGAGTGCTGGGCAACAGGTTCCCTATGGGTGGAGGTGGCAGTAGTGATGGGCAACAGGTCCCCTATGGGCGGGGGTGGCAGGAGTGATGGGCAACATAAGCCCTATGGGTGGGGGTGGCAGGAGTGCTGGGCAACAGGTCCCCTTTGGATGGGGGAGGCAGTAGTGATGGGCAACATAAGGCCTATGAGTGGGGGTGGCAGGAGTGCTGGGCAACAGGTCCTCTATGGGTGGGTGTGGCAGTAGTGATGGGCAACAGGTCCCCGATGCGTGGGGGTGGCAGTAGTGATGGGAAACATTAGCCCTATGGGTGGGGGTGTCAGGAGTGCTGGGCAACAGGTCCCCTATGGGTAGGGGTGGCAGTAGTGATGGGCAACATTAGCCCTATGAGTGGGGATGGCAGGAGTGATGGGCAACATAAGCCCTATGAGTGGGGTGGCAGTAGCGATGGGCAACATTAGCCCTATGAGTGGGGGTGGCAGGAGTGATGGGCAGCATAAGCCATATGGGTGGGGGTGGCAGGAGTGCTGGGCAACAGGTCCCCTATGGGTGGGGGTGGCAGTAGTGATGGGCAACAGGTCCCCTATGGGTGGGGGTGGCAGTAGTGATGGGCAAAATAAGCCCTATGAGTGGGGGTGGCAGGAGTGATGGGCAACATAAGCCCTATGGGTGGGGGTGGCAGTAGTGATGGGCAAAATTAGCCCTATCAGTGGGGGTGGCAGGAGTGATGGGCAACATGAACCCTATGAGTGGGGGTGACAGTAGTGATGGGCAACATTAGCCCTAAGAGTGGGGGTGGCAGGAGTGATGGGCAACATAAGCCCTATGGGTGGAGGAGGCAGGAGTGCTGGGCAACAGGTCCCCTATGGGTGGGGGTGGCAGTAGTGATGGGCAACAGGTCCCCTATGGGTGGGGGTGGCAGTAGTGATGGGCAACATATGCCCTATGAGTGGGGGTGGCAGGAGTGCTGGGCAACATAAGCCCTATGGGTGGGGGTGGCAGTAGTGATGGGCAACATTAGCCCTGTGAGTGGGGGTGGCAGGAGTGATGGGCAACATAAGACCTATGGGTGGGGGTGGCAGGAGTGCTGGGCAACAGGTCCCCTATGGGTGGGGGTGGCAGTAGTGATGGGCAACATAAGCCCTATGAGTGGGGGTGGCAGGAGTGCGGGGCAACATAAGCCATATGGGTAGGGGTGGAAGTAGTGATGGGCAACATTAGCCCTATGAGTGGGGGTGGCAGGAGTGATGGGCAACATAAGCCCTATGGGTAGGGGTGGCAGGAGTGCTGGGCAACAAGTCCTCTATGGGTGGGATTGGCAGTAGTGATGGGCAACAAGTCCCCTATGGGTGGGTGTGGCAGTAGTTATGGGCAACATAAGCCCTAAGAGTGGGGGTGGCATGAGTGCTGGGCAACATAAGCCCTATGGGTGGGGGTGGCAGGAGTGCTGGGCAACAGGTCCCCTATGGGTGGGCAACATAGGGCCTATGAGTGGTGGGGGGGGTAGTGGTGCTGGCCATGTAACCCCTATGGTAGCCGGTTGCTATTGGCCAGGATATGGATCCCCTGTGTGTGTGTGACATTTTGCGGATACGTGTTGTTTGTTTGTGTTGTGGGTGTCTGACTTGCCGTCTGCGCAGTCCGCGTCTGTTCCTGATCCGGTCATAGATGTACAGTACTGGTATGACCTGCACGATGGGATTCATGATGTGTTTGTCTCGTACACGCTGCTTGTTGCTCCGTCTCGTACCCGTTGCAAGCTGGTCTGTCTCGTAGCCGTGGATTGAGTTCTGGTGAGAAACATACCTGATGCTGTGACGTGCCGTATGTGGCGACCCATCCGGCGCGTATGATGTGCGCATCGTACTTTTCCGGCCGGAAACTGCTATGGATACTGCTTCCGGGCGACTTGTTTCGGCGTTCAGAGTTACGGCTCGGATGGAGAATGAAGCTGGAATCACAGCGTATATATCGGTCGGATTTTTGTCAGTTATACGCATCGTACTTCATCGACAGTGTGGACCGGCTCAGGGTACGAGTCAGTCGCAAGGTAAGGCTACGAACAGCTCTCCGAGAGCTGTCCGACCCGGATTAGAATCGACCCCACAGTGATGAACCTTTTATTTTCTTTGACAATAACAAATAAAGATAAAAGAATTATTATGTTTGCTACAGCAAACAATATAACTAAACTTCAACAATGCCAAACATGGATGATGGATGGCACCTTCACAATCTGCCCCAAGTCATTCTACCATCTTTACAGTATCCATTGGCAATATCGTAACAGTTGCATCCCCTTTATATTTGCATTGTTACCAAATAAACAGAATACAACATATACTGAAATGTTAGGTAAAATAAAGCAAGAAACAAACAATGTTTTTCCTCAAAGAATAATAATAGACTTTGAACAAGCCATGATTAATTCTATCCTTAAATTGTATCCCCACACATCTATACAAGGATGTTACTTCCATTTCAACCAATGTTTATGGAGACATTTACAGAAATCTGAACTAGGGGGTCTATTATAATAGCGGGCGGATCGCCACTGCCCGTATGGCGGTGGTGATCTGCTCGCCATTACCTGCCGCCTCCTCCCATTTCCCCCCACCATATTACGATGGCGGGGGACCCCGGTGGACGGAAAGACCGTCCGCCGGTTTTCCGCCCGTCGACGAGTCGACCGGGCGAAAAAGGGGCTGGATATGGTGGCGGTGTCTGCAAGACACCGCCATCCATATTACAATACAGGCGGAGTAGTGCCTTTCCATGGCGGCGTTGCCGCCATGGAAAGGCATGCAGTTCCTGAATGTCTAGGCCCTTTAGCGGGCCCCCAGGGTATTGGGGGGGTGGAGGGTGCACATGGGGGGTACCTATGGTACCCCCCTGCATTTGCATGCACAACGTGGCAAGCACCGCGTGGTGCCTGCCACTTTGTGCATGCAAATGCACAAGGTGCATCCACAGCATTGTGGTGGGCGGTGCTGTTAGCACCGCCCGCCACAATGTTGTGGATGGGGGATGCCACCGCCACCATGGCGGTGGCATCCTTATTGCCGGTGCGGGCCCGCTACACCACTGGCAGCTGGTCCCAGCACCGCTAGGGTGGCGGCCGGACAAAAGTCCGCCCGCCATCCTAATAGACCTCTTAGTGTGGAATATGCAACAAATATTACCTTTGCATACCAGATTAAAAATCTAATAGCCCTGACCTATGTGCCAGTGACAGATGTGGCTGGGCATGATAACATTTTAATTGAAAGTCCATTTTACCATCAAAATGAACAAAACATGTTCTCCATTCCTAGATTATTTTGAGGATACCTGGGTGGGGAGATTACACAGATCAGGCCATAGGCGTCAACCTAAATGTCAAATTCTTTGGTGGAATGCATATCTAACTACACTTAACCAAGAAGCTAAAACAAACAATCCAGTTTAGGGTTGGCATAATGCCTTCCTATCTTCTACAGGACGAAGCACTCCTTGCCTACATAAACTATTACTTGCCATACAAAAAGAACAAAGCTTCCTAGAACTCAGAATGCAACAATCTGTCATCCAATTAAAACCAAAACTATCTAGACAAACTAATCAAATGTATCAGTATCTTCAACAGCAAGTTCAGCTATACCCTTCCATAAGAGGCCTTGAGTACTTAAATATGATAGCTAAAACTCTAATCTAAAACATATAAACAATGTAAATATATTATTCTGATATTAGAATAAAAACAGTGCATTCTTTTAAATCAAAAGAATAATTAATTTGTCTAATATGTGTTATAAATTTATCGATACATATATTTAGACAAACAACTGTAATTAAATTCTACATCTTCCAAAGCAATCCAGGTAGTTCACAATCCATAAATATTAAAAATGAACCCCAATAAAATGTAAAAATACAACTGTACCAAAAACGTAATCCTCCAGGTAAAATTCAACAAGCCAGTAACCATGAAAATCCCAAAAAATAGTATCAAATTAAGAACCACTCCATGAAAACCGAATAATGATGGAAGTATAAAATAATTATTAGTTAATATAACTAATACACACTTCCTTAAAAAAAAAAATTGCAATGTTCCGTAATTCCAAACTTATTTGTTCTAAAACCTACAAAACGAAAACAAACATTCCCACCCACACAAATGTACACATAATACACTTAAAAACATGACTACAAACATTATTCACACAGTATTAACGTAAAAACGACATAAATAGAAAAAATAAAACTAGGCCGCAAATACGGAACTCAACGTTAACAAATAATAACTAAATAAAACACTAAGCACACCATTACTTTTAAAACATAACTCCACGCACACTAATTACAACATTACTACCTTCAAAATACACTAAAAATATCTTAATATTAAAGAAAATTACTCTTACCTTCTCAGACACAAAGCAGCTCCCAACCGCGAGCTTCTTTCTTCCCAAATGACCCAAAACAACAGCGAGCGGTTACTAAATTAAAGCCCCAAACAAAGATAGCAACTATAAACATATTAAATAAATGGATAAACTATTTATTAATATGATACAATGGTTTAAAAATTGCTGGTAAATTCTAATAAAATACTTAAAAATGTACCTGATTTTTTATATTTATTATCTGTTTTTCATATTATGTAAAATTATAATAATAAATATTATGAATTAATAATATTTATTTTTATAAATATAAAAATGTATATGTCAAACAACAATTACTAAAACTTTTTATTAATGTTGTTTTTTGTTAAAAAAATATCTGAGTTATGACTATGTTATTTTTATCTGAAATGTATTGTACACATATTTTCTGTATATAATGTTAATAAATACTTACCAAAATGTGTAACAGTTTATCACTATCACAGATCGGAACGTGCAGGATCTGGAATACCTACGGCTCCCCTTGTGATCGGCAAGCAGCCCTGAACCGCCGCGGATGCCTTATTGGAACCACCAACTCCACCCGCGCCGCAATTCTCCTTCGAGCTGATTAATTCCTTCGGATATGGGATTTATCCATCACACATTCAGATAGCACCGCAACCTCAACCCTTACCCTCGGATCCCTCCTTCCCCACACTCGCTAATCAGGCAGTGTGTTTTCAGGCTTGTTTTAACTCTCGTCCTGATGATGATCTATGTATCTTGTTATAGATCGAAACGTCGTCGACTCTTTAAACAGCATGCACGTTAAACTCATTTGTTAAAGCTAGTGCATTACTGTTTACTTCCTAAAAGCTTGCCCTATTATCTGAATTGGCAATAAGCTTGTTTGTTTTGCCTGGAAAAATGTCTATATATATGTGATTGTCCTTATGTGTTGTTTGTTGAAGGATACAGGACTGTGTCCCACTCTATTACGTTCTGTTTGATTGTGAATAATCACGGTTAAAATATTAAATCTACATGTCCGGATGGACATCTCTACCTTATATAGTACTGATTCTGGTCTATATTCATTGCTCTCTTACTTATTTATGTTTGAAGGACCAATTGTGTTTCGTAAAACATACATAAGCATAAACACGAACCGCAAGAGGTGGACGCGAATGATGCCACATACACAAGCATTAACACGAACAGCCCGAGTCGTACGCGAACGATGCCACATACACAAGCATTAACACGAACCGCCTGAGTCGGACACGAACGATGCCACATACACAAGCATTAACACGAACCGCCCGATTCGGATGCGAACGATGCCACATACACAAGCATAAACACGAACCGACCGAGTCGGACGTGAACGATGCCACATACACAAGCATTAACACGAACCGCCTGAGTCGCACGCGAACGATGCCACATACACAAGCACAAACATAGGCAAGCATCAACATGAGCCCACTGACTCAGACGCGACAGCGCCACATACTCAAGCACAAGCATAGGCAAGCATCAAGACGAGCCCACCGACTCGGACGCGACCGCACCACATACACAAGCACAAACATAGGCAAGCATCAACACAAGCCCACCGACTCGGACGCGACCTCGCCACATACCCAAGCACAAACATAGGCAAGCATCAACACGAGCCCACCGACTCGGACGCGACCGCGCCACATACCCAAGCACAAACATAGGCAAGCATCAACACGAGCCTACTGACTCGGACGTGACCGCGACCGCGCCACATACTCAAGCACAAACATAGGCAAGCATCAACACGAGCCCACCGACTCGAACGTGACTAATGCCACATAACCTACCATGAAATGAGCCCAGTGGTCCAAAACAAATTACAGAAGAACAAGCATCATCTGCTGACAAAACAACTTAGATATTTTATTATAAAAAACATTGAAACAGAAAAAGGACTACACCAAAATGCATTGTCATCCCAATCAAATGATACATTTACATATTAAGTCACACCCATAAATCTCCCTATATAAAGCAAGCAGAAAATTGCCTACAGCATTTGATAATCCAACACACATGCAAGCAGACCACACCACTACACAGACATCTCATCCACACACTACAAACACACATAAGTCATCCACCACACAACCTACACACAACTAGCACCACTGAAACACACACCTACACACACACTCACCTTCACCTTCACACCCACATACATCACCACCACCACCCATCACCATGCCCCTAAGGAAGAATCCACAGTTCCTAGCTGCTGAGTTGGAAGTGTTGGTCGATGAAATCATCCGAGTTGAGCCACAGCTATTTGGCAGCATGGCCAAACAGACCTCACAGGCCCAGAAAACCAAAATGTGGGACCGTATTGTCAGCAAGGTGAATGCCCATTCACCTATCTTGCGCACAATGGAGGCTATCCAGAACCGGTATTATGAAGTCCGCAGGAGGGTGAAGAAGCTCATTTCCAGAGAACATGCCCTGAGTAACAAGACTGGCGGTGGACGTCACAAACCGGTGCGTTTCAAAACCTGGGACGTGAAGGTGCGGGACCTGCTCCCACAGGAGTCCATTACTGGATTAACTGGAATTCCTGAACCTGGTGAGTACATGTACAAGTAGTCTAAAATTTGCTTGAATATGCATCCACAGACATCTCAGCAAGATATCTTGGATGTAACTTTGTTACCACTGTCATGTAAGCCTGGAATATGCTGGTCCATTTGTCAGGGGTGGGAGGAGGAGTGGGAGCAATGACTACTGCCACTAGCACACATTAGTCACACACAAACACCCAGTCACACAACAAAACACCTGTTACTATGCTGTCCCTGACAGTGAATGTCAATGCCCTGTCAATATGGCAACACAGGAACACATGTACTAAATTTCAAACTTATCCTGTCATTTTGAGGCCTACTCACATGACTACAGACCATACCTCAACTGCACATGACACACACTGACAGGTCAAGATCAGTCACATGTGCCCACAATGTGTATGCCATGAATGCCAGAAATGTGTGTGGAGGACAGGACACACTGAAACCAGCTATCACACCACAAAACACGCACAGATGAACACACATCTGGGACTATTCACGCAGACAGTAGATGTGAGGTGTAATGCTAGACGGCTGACACTTAGGTATTTGCCACATGCCCAAGCCATACTTCTGTCCAGCATCGTAATTCAACATCAGTCAGCAGTGTCTGCATCCTTGAAAACTAACAGCCTCCCTATCATTTATACTATGACAAGGATGAGTGAGCTGGTCTGTTCACAAATGTAAAGTGGCCTAGAAGTCAACACAGCCTAACTCAAGCACCAAACACACTGCACCTCACAGCCCTGACCATGAAAATGCAAAAGGACATCCCTGTATCACCAATCAGTCCATGTAGAACTAGTAGACTGTACATGAAGTGATCATGTGCCAAAGTATGTCTCAACAAAATGTACCACAGCAAGATATAACCATGTGTGCAAAATGATGAGAAATAACTAAAGAGACATGTCTCATCACATTGCATATGTTCACAAACAATGCATAAACAACACATGCATTACAATAACCATGTTGTGACACAGCAGAACAGCACAATGCTCAACATCAAAATGTTTGCTGTATGCTCTGCGCAGGAGTACAAACTCATACTATTAACATTCACAAGACCATTGTTGTCAATATCATGGTATGTGAGATCATCCCAACCATCCCAACCACTATCACATAATACAACAACTCACGTTTGTCAGTCACCTACTGCATATCAATGTAATGTCCTTTGTCCCAAGGAATGACATGCAACAATGTATGTGTAAGAAGTAACGCCTTGCCATAGCATCTGTATGTGTAAGAAGTAACGCCTTGCCATAGCATCTGATGTGACACATGTGATGTCATCAATTGTTCTCCACAACACATACATCCAAGCAAACACTACAAATGCTGGAACATATACAGGAGAGTGGCTTTGCATGTAATCTCAGCAATGTAAGAGTGACAAAGATTCACCATGCCAAGCACAGTTGCACAAGTCCTGAAAAACATCAGATTTGTCACAGTCGGTTTGTCGTTGTGAAAACACAGATGTGTGCTACAACAAATCACCTTGCTCATGCACAATGTGATAATTGACTATGTATAAATACTAACAGACATGGATAACAATACATGCACATTGATGAACAGCACTGGACATGCTCAGCAAAGCACAGCTCTCAAAAATCACAATGTCCGATTAGCTAATGTCTCAGTGTCTGTGAAGCTTGATGAGTAGAATCAAGAAGTGAACGCTACTTTAGCAACAACATCGACACATTTGTCTGTGTGTGACACAAGAACTCCTGAAAATGTAACCTATAATATTGTGTCTCTCTACTACCCACAGGCACTCTGGAACAGAGGACAGATTCTGGCGAAGAGTCGGAGTCCAGCAGCAGTTCCAGTACAAGCTCGGACACTGAGAGCTCCAGTGGGGATGACTCTCACACCTCCTCTGGTGATGGGGATGAACATGGCACCTCTGGTGCCATGCGGAACCAGTACGACCAGCAGCCCCCGCCACCACGCATGCAACATCCTTAAACACCCAGACACCCAGTATACCCACTGACACACCCAGCCAACAAACCACTGGTAGCACACCCAGACAACCAATTCTGGATGTGGCAGAAGATACCAGCCCTGACAGCGATGGAGGACAGGAGCTGCCAGTACGGGCAACTCCAGGCAATGTCCGTGCGGGTAGGGCAAGGAGTGGTGTGAGGGTGCGTGGTGGGAGGCCACGTCACACAGCTGGTGTCGTAGACAAAGCTGACCTACAGTTACAACGCATTTTCAATGTGCATCGGGAATGCACCAGAGACTTTGGCCAGGTTGTGGGGATCCTCAGGGACATGAACCAGCATCAGGCTGCACATTTTGACCGGATGGAGGACCGTGTGGAGCAACACATGGACAGTGTGGACCAAAACATGGACCGTGTGGAGCAACACATGGACCGTGTGGAGCAACACATGGACCGTGTGGAGCAACACATGGACCGTGTGGAGCGACACATGGACCGTGTGGAGCGACACATGGACCGCATGTGAACCAATTGGTCGAAACTTGACGATCTGACTGCGGTGCATAGGG
The DNA here is from genome assembly GCF_964204655.1 of Triturus cristatus. NCBI lineage: Eukaryota > Metazoa > Chordata > Amphibia > Caudata > Salamandridae > Triturus > Triturus cristatus. The sequence goes on from NC_140584.1 coordinate 353,567,305, forward strand.
ACATACATACTCACATGCCTATGCCAGTTAACAGCCAACATCACCCCACCTCCCCGTGTGCACTCCACACCTGTTGCCTCAACATCGGCAACTGGCACAGGGAGGGATGAGGAGTCTGGCGAGGAGTCCCCTATACCGCAGCAGCCTGATACTGAAGGTCCCCCCCAAGAAGAGGAGGGGCCATCCAAGGAAGGATGGGAAGTGAGAGACCTATGGACCTGCACCCCCCATCCCCTCGGAACCAATGAAAAGCTTGCGACAGCCTCCATTGTGTGCAAATCATTCACTTTGTTGACAGTCCCTGGACTCTCCCACATGGGATGGAGCACTTGATTTGGGAGATTTGCCAATTTCACTGTGGACTTTGCTCGGACGATTTTTCATCGGACAGCACTTCCAAATCCCCTATGAACTGTGGTATTCAAATTAGGGAATGCTATCACCTTTCACTGTAAGATTATATTCACATGCACCTTTATAAAATATTCTTCACACCATCCATGTGTCATCTGTGACTTATACACTGTATCCACTCATGAAATCAAGTTCAGTATCACCTGGCACTGTCTGCCAATGAGGTGCCTGAGGTCAATGGTAGGGAATCCTCTCGTACTTAAGTATGCATGGCAGAATAGGGTGTTGTTGAAGGATGTTTGGCCATTAGCTGCACATCAGAACACACAATCCAAAACAACACCACCTATATTGTCACATCAGCTCAACATATCATACAGTAGATACACAATGATTCTACAAAACACTAGCCAGTCCCAACAACATCTCTGAGTCAAGGTAGAAACACACACCTTCAGGCTCACTCACCCATGCTTGTCCGCAAAATCATGCATCAGAGTGTGTGTAAACTTCAAACATTGACCTTTCAGAAAGAAGAATCTCTGACTGTTGTCCTACAATGCAGTATATGAGATAGCTACTGCAGCAGAAAGCTTAAATCTCAAAAATATGATTTTGAAACAAAACTAGATTGAACCATAGGTGACATGTGTTTACATCCTCAGCATGGAAACATCCACCCTCCATGTGATGCTGACATATTGATCAAGCCAGTGAAGAACTCTGTGGCAATACGGGTCAACTGCTCACATCAGAAAGTAGGATTACTGCTTACAGCATATGTACCGCAAAGCACTGGTGTGTAGATATAAATCTTCCATCTGTGTAGATTTTTACACTGTGCGTCAATGTAATGCTAGGATTCCAATCATGTTTTAAAAAATGCTGCATGTCACGGCTAAACTATCCGTGCTGACTAGATCTTCCATTTCAAGGAGTCACATTTTAATGACTTGTGGCGCTGCACTTCTACAGTGTCCAAATGATATCATGTCGACACAAAGGCATCTTGCACAACAATCAGAGAAAGATTGTGTGCTAAAATGTAACACACAAAGCTATGATGTAAGCTTGTCTCTGGCCACTTCAGAAAAATAATGCATAATCCTATGGACCAGCTCACAATTCATCCACCGTCTCATGAAGAAATTTCACATGAGAAGTGTGGCTCAATGGTTAGAGCGGCAGACCCTGATGCAGAGGTCTGGCCCGGGACCAGGGTTCAATTCCCGCCTTGGCGGGTCTTGGGCTCATAATTCCTCGGACCTGATTTCTCGCCTCGGTGCCTATTCTAATCATGGGTCCCACGCTGCAACTCTGGGCAATAGCTTGCTTAATCTCCACAACGGCCACAACAGCGCTGGGATGCCTGGCTTCACCCTGGGGATGCCCAGGAGTGGACATTTCACAGGGAAAAGCCAGGAAGGGTTCCCTAGCGGTATGAGTACAGCGCAGGGAAACGCCGAAATGGGGTAGCTGTGCGCTATATAAGTACAAACACATTTACATTTACATGACACATACCAGAGATAGACACGCAAGCTCACCACAACACACATAGCACATGCAATATTGAAACATTGCACACACTGATGTAAAAATAAACCGTTGATCCGCACAAACAAAGAACATTGTATAATGAAATGAACACCATGGCCAGCAAACATGATATGAACAAAAGTAGAATTTGCCAATACAGACTATGCAAACATTAATGTGTGTAACAGGTTTATTACACAGGCAGTAGCTCGGCTCAACACAAAAGCTAACTGAGTATAGTCCCAAGTGTCAAAATAGACAAAATGAATGAAAAATATGACCAAGATGAAGCGTTGGTCAGAGAGTACTGGTACAAAGTGTGAATCCAACATGGATCAGCATTGTGGTAACACACACAACAGCCAAAGGAGCCTGTGAAGGAGAGACATAGGACAGTCTTAAATACAATGTGCCATGAAGATATATACAATGATTGAATTAGTATTGGCCATTGCTAATTATGAGCACAAGCTAGGAGTAGTCTCAAAACTGTAGCGGTGAGCATCATAACTACACATACCATGGACTAATAACAATGACCATCAAGTTAGCATAGCCACACACGGATCACAACTGATTGTCCTACACACACACCACACTTAGGCAATGCGTCATCAGACATCTTTGCATACTTACACTAAAGTAAAAAAGTTGTTAATGAGCTGTCTCCTGACATCCACCTCCTCTTCCTCATCCTCACTGGCAACGTGCCCAAGGTCAGGATCCTCCCATGATGGTGGTCATTGGTCCCTGTCATCCTGGATGATTCCTCACAGCCTTGTTGTGAAGCATGCAGCACACAATAATTATTTTGCACACCTTCTCAGGGGTATATTGCAGTGCACCTCCGGTACGATCCAGGACGCGGAATCTGGTCTTCAGCAGGCCAAATGTGCGTTCAATCACACGCCTGGTCCGACCATTTGCCACATTGTAACGGTGATCAGCTGGTGTGACCGGGTTCCGGAGTGGTGTCAGCAAACAGGGCTGGTTGGGGTATCCAGAGTCCCCTACATTTAACAAATATAAATGGGCATCAGAGCAATAACAGGCTATAACATGACATTAAATTAACACACAACTGACACTGACAACATGACTCACCAACAAGCCAGGCACGCTCATTCCTGAGCTGGGACATCAGCTGGGGGATCCGACTCATCCTCATGATGTAGGTGTCGTGGGCGGATCCTGGAAAACGCGAACATACATGTGAGATGTTTTGGTCCACCAGACATACCACAAGCACATTGATGGAATGGTAGTGCTTACGGTTGCGGTATACCTGCTCATGGGGTCGTGGTGCCACCAAACCCACATGTGGACCATCAATCGAACCAATCACCTGTGGCATGTGTCCCAGTGCATAAAAGTCCTCCTTAATGGCCCGGAACTGCGGTGGCATTGGAAAATATATGTACTGGTTGAGGTACCTCAACATGGCCTCACACACATCCCGGAGCACTCGACTGAACATTGTCTGGGACATCCCATCAGCATCAGCCACAGTAAACTGGAACGTACCAGTTGCAAAAAAATGCAGTGCCGCCATCACCTTCCCCCTGGGGGTCAGGGCAGAGGGATATGTGCGGCCAGGCAGCAAGTGCGGTGTCAACAGGTCTGCCAATTCCACAATCAATGCACTCGTGAAGCGGTACATCCTCATGCTCTCACGCTCCACCATGGTAGCAAGATCCGGGAAGGGTCTGTGGACATTTGGTATCCTGCGGAACACATGAGAAATTATGTACACATATCACTCCCTATTCAAACATCAACTGATAACGAGTCAACTGATTGCGTTTCACTTACAATGATGACACAGTGAAGTCAGATGTCTGTGGTAGATATGATCCCTGACTTGCGGCAATGTGAGCATGAACAGTTAGACAATTACGCCCTGGATTTCCAAAACATACCGTATAGTACTGTGACTACTCACTGTTGTCTGTCACTCTGCATGTGACCTATTGTAACATACACAACACACACAAAACCAAGTCCAAAGCAGATATTTCAAGTACAACTAGCACATTATATCAATGTGCACTGACATGGACAAGGTACTAATGCCTAGCAACAACACAACATACAAACAGCGTGTCACAATGCACAACACTATCATGGTGTTGACATTTTCCAGATATGATGTATGACCTACATTTCCTACCACAGTGACAGAACATTGATGATGTGTATCACTAATTTATATGACATACAGACATGCTATTCAATTACACATGGACACTACATCAACTCACATGCCAAATGCAATATGTGAAAATTGTTCCTTAATGTGACAAGTGTCAGCAGTGAGACCTTGAGTCACACAAGTCTCACACACTGTGGACACAGTAAAAAGGAGTTTACACTCTGTAGCGTGATCATAATCACTTGATACTGTGAATACGTGTGGATGATTACTGTGTTAACATAATGATCCCCTGGGACAATGGGCAGGCATAGTCGGTGAATTGGGAAGTGGACACTCACACCCGTCATGTTCCTCACTAGCACTGCTACAGTTGCCTTGTGAGCTTAGGTCACAATGTAAGTGATCTTCTCTGTGTTCTCTGTACCCTATGACATGTGCTTAACTCCATCAACACAGGGCATGCTGCATGCCATCATCCATACACACATTGTCTGAGTAGATGAGTGTGCATTGCTTCTACGCACGTGCAAAATCATGACCGAGCCGGAGGGACAGATAGCATCCTGGATGCAATGCAGTTTGAGGCATGTGATTTTTCAAAAGACACGACTAACACATCCCGACCGAGCCGGACAGACAGATTGTCAGTTGGTCGTCATAGTGACAGACGCGCATTTTGCATCGTGCACGATTCGCGTAGGGGACGATTCAAATCCGTTTGCACGCAAATGTATCAAAATGTAAACTGTCATGATGCAGAGTTTTTGAACGTGGCGGTAGGCGTGTCCGATGCGTACTATTTCATGGATTGGGCAAATTCACAGAATGCAAACGAGTCGGACCTATCCTTTTCGACGCATGGAACCGGTTCTGCCTCAGCAGCACAGATATAAGGCTGTCTCTTGCCCTGAGTGCTCACTTGCCTGCACTGAATGATCAATAAAGACATCTCTGCTACTACTGCTGCTGTCGCTGTATCCTCTGGCTCCAAGAATGGCACGTACTGTGGATAGGGCCCCAGCATTCACAGAGGAGGAGAACGAGGCCCTGCTGGACAGCCTCCTACCACAGTACAGCAAGCTGTATGGGAAACCAGGGGAGCAGGTGAGTGTGCAGTCCACAGCCTCTCTCATTGTGCATCTTGTCTGACTACCAGTAATGATATTGTGTAACGCTGGGGTAGCATATTCACTCAGTAGTTGTCACCCCCAAGATGTGTAGGTACCTGCAGTGAACAGGTACTGTGCTGTGAGAGTTCTTTTTGAGACGGTCATACTACCCCGGGAAGGTTTCCATTTTGGTGTTGCAGGACAAGTGTCTATCCCCATTGTTTCACTACCTCTGTTCATCATATGTCCTTGTTTAAATAACATGGTTATCCAACTGTGTGATGCACAAACATGTAGCATATGTGTTCATGGCCCTTTAACTTTGTCATCCTCACAGGTTGATGCCCGTCAAAAACAGGAGATCTGGCTGACCATTGCCCGGGCGGTTAGATCTGTGGGGGTCCACAGGCGTCGGATCCGCAAGTGCCAGAAGAGGTGGCAGGACCTACGTGGCTGGACCAGGCGCATTGCAAGAGTCCAGCTGAAGCTGTCACCTCCTCGCAGGAGGGGTGGACACCGGACCCTTACCCCCCACATGCACCGGATTTTGACAGTGGTCTTCCCTGACCTCGATGGGCAGTTAAAGGCCAGACAGCAGCAAGGAGGGGGTACGTACATGCCTTTTCTGTGAACTGTGTCTAACCTGTTCTTTGCTTTGCTTCAGACTGGTTATGCTACCCCAGTCCATGAGTCGGTTTGAACTAGAATCATGTTCATTCATTCATTTATGGGCCTTCCTCATCTGAGACACAGGTGTGTCCCTTTCAGTCAGTCACATGTCTCATTGTTGGTGGGGGTGGCCTGCTGTTGTGCAAGGTTGGTGCTGTTGGTCCGCTTCTGCTACCGTCAGAGTGTATTTGCCTTCATGAGTATGTGTATTTAGTGACATGTATCTGCACATGGACAGATCCATGACATGCACTCTGTGTGGCACATGAATACATGTCCTAGTTGATGCTCTGCCTCGCCATATGTGTCTGGTGTGTTTCACAGACACACAGGCAGCTGATGGGACAATGGTGTGGGCACTGAAGTATGCCCATCATTTCTGTTACACATGCATGGACACATGCCTAATGATCAGGCAACTCCCATGTTTCACATGGACTAGGTCAGGAATGCCTACTCTGGACATGGTGTACACTCTGTTATCCCAATCATGTGTGCAAAAATGATTTTGATGAATTGTGCAATGTGCAATCAGGTGTCTGCCTCTGTATCATTGTGGAGTGTCTTAGCTTTTTAGTCAACTGTGCTCTCCAATATTTAGTGGTGGGCAGCCATCTGACATGTGGCTGGTGGATCTTCACAATGGGGTCAGACTTAGGTGTCTAATCACTTGACTGTGCCTAATGGTGTATCAAACCTTCTTGTGCAGGCAGCTATACTACATTGTCATCGGACTGAAATGTGATCATGTTGACAGACTTGTGCTAGCTGACACTGTACTGTGGCCTTTGTATGACATGGGTTCATCAGTAGCATTGACATGTGGGTGGCTTTGGGGCAACATGTGCACCTGACTGATGCAGGGCTTATATTCACCACAAAAACTTTATTTGAGGAAGGTGCTTACATTTGGTTTTGTGAAGCACTGCCCCAGTGACAGCAGGCAGCAGGAAAACTTGACCAAGAGTGCACTGTAGCATGTGATTTAATTTCCAACAGTGTATCCCACAGTGATGTAAGTTGTCCTGCATGCACTCAATTGTGGAATTGTCCAGCAATACCTTGGCACATCATGGTGTGTGGTAAAGGAAGCACATCCATATAGTTTAGATTTACTTTGGGCATCCCTTATCACATGGACAAAGTCAGTGGCAGGAGATGGTATATGTGTGTACTGATACATTTCTATCACAATTCCTGCAATCAAGACAACTGTCTATATGGTGTATGTGTGCACATATGGGTAGTGTCTGGCTAGATGCACCAGACTGTGGTCTCCATGGACATGCGAGATATGAGGGACTTGGTTTACTGGCAGACTGACATGTGTTTCACAGAAAGGTGTCAGCACTTTTGAGAATTTAAAGCAAATGATTCACAGACGTGGACAGTAATGTTCTGTACTGACTGGGATGTGTGATGTCAAACATGTGACTGATGTTTAACTGTTTACCCTGTTTATTTGCAATTACATCTATGGACACTGGAGGGGACAGCTCCATGGACCATGAGGAGCAGCAGAGCCTGACCGGGTCCGCTTCTGAGGATTTTGAGGGATCCGGTGGCACGGAGAGTGAGGGGAGCCACACTGAGGAGACAGCAGCTACAACCACCTCAGATTAGGAAGACACCTGCACCGGTGTGGACTCCCTTGTGGATGTGGGTGTCAGCAGACCCACGGCAACATCTGTCAAGTCTTACCCCAGCACCACCACCATCTCCACCCTCCCATCTGCTCCCATCCCATATGTCCGTGGAGGCTCCCGTGTAAGGGAACATGTCTCCTTCATGCCAGGCACCGCCCCCCCTGCCCCCGTCTCCCCTGCTGCCCTGAGTGTGGAGTCTGTGGACTTACTTTCACAGATCCATGTAGGGAAGACATCAATGCTGAGTGTCCTCCATTCTCACACCAATCTGTTGACCCAACTGGTGTCCTACATGGAGGGCATCTCAGCCAACATGTCTGCCCTACATGGGACCATTCAGTCCATGGCCTCCACACAGATGGCAGCAGTGACCCTCCTCCAACAGGCTCTCACCCCTGCTACCTCTGCCACATCCACAGTCCCCACTCCCCTGCCTGTCCAACAGAGACACACACCCGCACATGCATGCACCACATCAGCCACTAGCAGCACACAGACACGCAAGCCAAAGACAAGATCCACAAGCACGCACACTCCAGGGACTGATGACACACACACAGGGGATGGGTCACAGACACACATACAGGCATCCACAAGCACTACGCAAACCTCAGATGCCTCTCCCTCCAATGCACCTTCCCTTGCCTCACCTACCACCCCCACTGCCAAGCAGCTCTTCCTATGTGACCTTGGCCTCTTCCCCACAGACCCATCAGAACAAACTTACAAGGGCAAGAGGAGGACAGCACAGACAGAGGGGACTTCCCCTGCTAAGCGCACACCCTCCCCCACGTGCAAAGACACTGAGGACACCACCGGCAAGTCTCCCCGGACCAGGAAGGGGAAGACACCACCCAAAGGTCACACTTCCACCTCACACTCTCCACCCAGCAGCCCCCCAGACACACACACACAGGTCCCACAGCCATTCCCTGCACCCGATTCACCCACACACCCATACCACATCCCCAGGATGCTTAGGCCCTCACCCCCTTCCACGTGCACTTCCACCCCCACCTCACATGCCCAGCCTGTTCCTGCCACTGGTGTGGAGGACGTGTCTCCCCCATCTGTCCTGCCAACAGAATCCGAACCCCAGTTCACTCCTCTCGATGTTGGCACTGCAGTAGGAGGCACACACACCACGTCTGACTTGGGCACTGCAGTTGATAGCCCATCCACAACATCTGACATGCACACTGCAGTGGTGCAGGAAAACACCACATCTGAGTTGTGCCCAGCAGTGGTGACGGCGCCCACTGTCTCAGACCCCTCCACTGCAGTTGCTGGCATCACTCCTGCACCCTCCACAACTCCCATGCCCCATTCTCCTGTCTCCTGATCCTGTCCCTGCGGTGCCTGGCCTGCCACTATGTGTGCCCCTCCAAGGCTTGAGATGTCCCTGGTCCATAGCAGTGCAGGCAATAATTGTGTGACAAGTTGTCACATGTCACCCTGATGGAACATTTTGATGGACTGGACATTGACCTTTTTTCTTCGTGGCATGGACACTTATATTTCTTTGAGAGCTGAATAGAGCCTATTTTTGTTGATCAGTGTTGTTGCATCTAATGTACATGATGTTGATGATGTAAATAATGAACTTGCTGTTGTGATGGTGTCTGTGTTTGTGCATCTGCACCCCTGCACTGTAATGTGTTTTGCCTTGCAATTGGCAGTATGCATTTTGGAGGTTTTAACCTGTGTCCCTGCGTCTCCTGGCACATCAGCATGCACATTCATCATTTTTGGTGTCTCCCATTGATGCCATGGTATGGAACTTGGTCACCTAATAGCTACAGTCTCCACAGGATTCCTCAGTATGTGTGTCTGTTGTTGTGGATATGTGTGTATGCATCATGTTGGTCACTTTGCACATTATCAGACTATACACCAGAGTCCTTGTCAGGGATCATGTTCATTGCCTGTCTGCACATGGCAGAGGGTGTTCTTGTGATACACAGCAATATTTGCCTCAACAATGCTATTTTAGTATGTGACACAACAATTACATTGCCACTGCATTGCTTGTGCAATTTGGACTGGGCATCATGCATGCTGTTTTGGAGCTGCGGCTATTTTCATGTACACATTCAGCTTTTGCTCACTGTGGTGATGGATGTTTTTGATCCCATTAACACATTGATCATGAGATGTTGGATTTTTTAACAACACAATTACCTTTTGCTCACTGTGGTGATGGGTGGGTTACAGCTCATTACCACAATGATCATAAGATGCTGGGAAATTGAACACCACAATGACCTTTTGGTCACTGTAGTGAGGAGGGGAGTAGACCCCATTACCACAATGGCCATGAAATGCAGGCTATTAGTGACACACATAGAAATATTGGGCACACGTATGATGTGAGTAACATTGTATGATCACTGCCACAATCTGTGTTGTGTGCATTTTTTACATGCAAACATGCAATATAGATAAGATGGTAGGGGTGGTGGTTTGCTGGGTCACCCGATGTGTGTGTATCCTGCCACCTATGATTGGTGATGGGCATTTAGATGGGCATCCACCCCCCTAATGGGGTGAACACTACTGGGAGTGATAGGCATCCACCCCCCTATGCGGTGGACAATAGTGGGAGTGATAGGCATCCACCCCGCTATGGGGTGGGCACTACTGGGAGTGATAGGCATCCACCCCCCTATGGGGTGGACACTACTGTGTGTTATGGGCATCCACCCCCCTATGGGGTGGGCAATAGTGGAAGTGATAGGCATCCACCCCCCTATGTGGTGGACACTACTATGGGTTATGAGCATCCACACCCTATGGGGTGGGCAATAGTGGAAGTGATAGGCATCCACCCCCCTATGGGGTGGACACTATTGTGGGTTATGGACATCCACCCCCCTATGGGGTGGGCAATAGTGTGAGTGATAGGCATCCACCCCCCTATGGGGTGGACACTACTGTAGGTTATGGGCATCCACCTCCTTGTGGTGTGGGCATTGGTGTGGGTGATAGGCATCCACCCCCCTATGGGGTGGACACTACTGGGGGTGATAGGAATCCACCCCCTGTGGGGTGGACAGTAGTGGGAGTGATAGGCATCCACCCCCCTATGGGGTGGGCAATAGTGGAAGTGAGAGGCATCCACCCCCCTATGGGGTGGACACTACTGTGGGTTATGGGCATCCACCCCCCTATGGGGTGGGCAATAGTGTGAGTGGCAGGCATCCACCCCACTATGGGGTGGACACTACTGTGGGTTATGGGCATCCACCCCCTATGGGGTGGGCAATGGTGTGGGTGATAGGCATCCACCCCCCTATGGGGTGGACACTACTGGGAGTGATAGGCATCCACCCCCTTGTGGGATGGACAATAGTGGAAGTGATAGGCATCCACTCCCCTATGGGGTGGGCAATAGTGTGACTGAAAAGCATCCACCCCCCTATGGGGTGGACACTACTGGGAGTGATAGGCATGCACCCCCCTATGGGGTGGACACTACTGTGGGTTATGGGCACCCACACCCTAGTGGTGGGCAATGGTGTGGGTGATAGGCATCCATCCCCTTTGGGGTGGACACTATTGGGAGTGATAGGCATCCACCCCCCTATGGGGTGGGCAATAGTGGAAGTGATAGGCATCCACCCCCTATGGGGTGGGCACTACTGTGGGTTATGGGCATCCACCCCCCTATGGGGTGGGCAATAGTGTGAGTGATAGGCATCCACCCCCCTATGGGGTGGACACTACTGTGGGTTATGGGCATCCACCCCCCTATGGGGTGGGCAATAGTGTGGGTGATAGGCATCCACCCCTCTATGGGGTGGACACTACTGGGAGTGATAGGCATCCACCCCCCTGTGGGGTGGACAATAGTGGGAGTGATAGGCACCCACCCCCCTATGGGGTGGGCAATAGTGTGGGTGATAGGCATCCACCCCCCTATGGGGTGGACACTACTGGGAGTGATAGGCATCCACCCCCCTATGGGGTGGGCAATAGTGGAAGTGATAGGCATCCACCCCCTATGGGGTGGGCACTACTGTGGGTTATGGGCATCCACCCCCCTATGGGGTGGGCAATAGTGTGAGTGATAGGCATCCACCCCCTATGGGGTGGACACTACTGTCAGTTATGGGCATCCACCCTCCTATGGGGTGGGCAATGGTGTGGGTGATAGGCATCCTCCCCCCTATGGGGTGGACACTACTGGGAGTGATAGGCATCCACCCCCCTGTGGGGTGGATAATAGTGGGAGTGATAGGCATCCACCCGCCTCTGGGATGGGCAATAGTGGGAGTGATAGGCATCCACCCCCCTATGGGGTGGACACTACTGGGAGTGATAGGCATCCACCCCCCTATGGGGTGGGCAATAGTGGAAGTGATAGGCATCCACCCCCCTATGGGGTGGACACTACTGTGGGTTATGGGCATCCACACCTCTATGAGGTGAGCAATAGTGTGAGTGATAGGCATCCACCCCCCTATGGGGTGGACACTACTGTGGGTTATGGGCATCCACACCTCTATGAGGTGGGCAATGGTGTGGGTGATAGGCATCCACCCCTCTATAGGGTGGACACTACTGGGAGTGATAGGCATCCACCCCCCGTGGGGTGGACAATAGTGGGAGTGATAGGCATCCACCCCCCTCTGGGGTTGGCAATAGTGTGAGTGATAGGCATCCACTCCCCTATGGGGTGGACACTACTGTGGGTTATGGGCACCCACACCCTATGGGGTAGGCAATGGTGTGGGTGATAGGCATGCACCCCCCTATGCGGTGGACACTACTGGGAGTGATAGGCATCCCCCCCCCATGGGGTGGGCAATAGTGGAAGTGATAGGCATCCACCCCCTATGGGGTGGGCACTACTGTGGGTTATGGGCATCCACCCCCCTATGGGGTGGGCAATAGTGTGAGTGATAGGCATCCACCCCCCTATGGGGTGGACACTACTGTGGGTTATGGGCATCCACACCTCTATGAGGTGGGCAATGGTGTGGGTGATAGGCATCCACCCCCCTATGGGGTGGGCACTACTGGGAGTGATAGGCATCCACCCCCTGTGGGGTGGACAATAGTGGGAGTGATAGGCATCCACCTGCCTCTGGGGTGGGCAATAGTGTGAGTGATAGGCATCCACCCCCCTATGGGGTGGACACTACTGGGAGTGATAGACATCCACCCCCCATGGGGTGGGCAATAGTGGAAGTGATAGGCATCCACCCACCTATGGGGTGGGCACTACTGTGGGTTATGGGTATCCACACCTCTATGAGGTGGGCAATAGTGTGAGTGATAGGCATCCACCCCCCTATGGGGTGGACACTACTGTGGGTTATGGGCATCCACCCCCTATGGGGTGGGCAGTGGTGTGGGTGATAGGCATCCACCCCCCAATGGTGGTGTTTCCTTTCGTGTACTCGTGACATTATGGTGTGTGGTAGGTGTCTGACTTACCTTCTGCGTCGTGCGTGTCGGTGTCGATGAGCATAGAGTATAGAGAACACATGCGCAATTGGGTATATGGCTGCTCCGTCTCGTCCCAGTGGATTGTGTTCTGGCGCGATTTGGAGATTTCATACGCCTCGCCCGGATGCTGTGACGTGCTGGAAGCGGTGCCCTGTACCACGCGTATTGTGTGCGCATCGTACTTGCGTATCCGGAAATTGGTCTGGATGAGCCCCCGTACGTTTCGATTTCAGTGTCTCCAGAGCCTGTTCGCTACTGACATAGTGCACGATTTGGAGCGGACGGTTCACTCGGAAATTTGCAGGTTAGATGCATCATACTTGCTGGTTTGGAGGGGGAAGCTCCGGATACGAGTCGGTCGTCAGGTAAGCCTACGAATAGCATTGGGAAGGCATTTTTAGTGACATCGGAATCGACCCCTTAATGTACATAATTAAATATTTTGTAATAAATTATTTATTATAAAATGCATAATTTACATTGTATAATATATATATGATATACCAGTTCTTGATGTAAATATAACTAATATGTTTTAACTAATTTTAACTCTAATAATATTATTCTCATATATTTTAAAAACACTCAACTAAATTATGCTTACTACTCCACTCAACATAAATACCCAATAATAATTTTCATTAAAAAAACGTATTTTACTATTCCTACTGAACTCTGTATTTAATTGGGGTAGATGCTGGACACTAAACTTAATTAATTTACTATTCCCACTCTAGTCAATACTTATTTGGGGTAGGGGCTGGACACTGAACCTAATTTAATTACTATTCCCACGCCAGTCAGTATTTAATTGGGATAGGTGCTGGACACTAAACTTAATTAATTTACTATTCCCACTCCACTCAGTATTTAATTGGGATAGGTGCTGGACACTAAACCTATTTAAATGACTATTCCCACTCCAGTAAGTATTTAATTGGGTAGGTGCTGGACACTAAACCTAATTTAATTACTATTCCCACTCCAGTCCATATTTAATTGGGGGTAGGTGCTGGGCACTAAACCTAATTTAATTACTATTCTCACTCCAGTCTTTATTTAATTGGGGTAGGTGCTGGACACTGAACCTAATTTAAATACTATTCCCACTCCACTCAGTATTTAATTGGGGTAGGTGCTGGACACTAAACTTAAATAAATTACTATTCCCACTCCAGTAAGTATTTAATTGGGGTAGGTGCTGGACACTGAACCTAATTTAATTACTATTCCAACTCCAGTCTGTATTTAATTAGGGTAGTTTCTGGACACTAAACCTAATTAAATTACTATTCCCACTCCAGTAAGTATTTAATTTGGGTAGGTGCTGGACACTAAACTTATTTAATTTACTATTCCCACCCCAGTCAGTATTTAATAAGGGTAGGTGCTGGACACTAAACCTAATTAAATTACTATTCTCACTCCAGTCTATATTTAATTGGGGTAGGTGCTGGACACTAAACCTAATTATTTACTATTCCCACTCCAATCAGTATTTAATTACGGTAGCTGCTGGACACTAAACTTAACTAATTTGCTATTCCCACTCCAGTCAATATTTATTTGGGGTAGGTGCTGGACACTGAACCTATTTTAATTACTATTCCCACTCCAGTCAGTATTTAATAGCGGTAGGTGCTGGACACTAAACCTAATTAAATTACTATTCCCACTCCAGTAAGTATTTAATTGGGTAGGTGCTGGACACTAAACTTAATTAATTTACTATTCCAACCTCCAGTCAATATTTAATAGCGGTAGGTGCTGGATACTAAAATTAATTAATGTGTTATTCCCACTCCAGTCAGAATTTAATAGGTGTAGACGCTGGACACTAAACTTAATAAATTTACTATTCCCACTCCAGTTAGTATTTAATAGGGGTAGGTGCTGGACACTAAACTTAATTAATTTACTATTCCCACTCCAGTCTCTATTCAGGGGCCGATTCCATTTTCGTCCGTAAGGGCTCCGAACGATGGTCGGAGCCCTTCCGACCAAATCGGAATTTGTCGGACGGATTCCTTTCCGACCGAGCCATTCCAATGGGCTTGGTCAGAAAGGTATCCGACTCGGATTTCTGGATGGCTGACGACAGGCTCGGAGAGCATGTCCGCCATCTGGAAATCCCTCAGTACTCCCCCGGCCGCCTCTTTACGACCGAGGGAGTACGATGGCAGTTTTTCACTGCCTTTTCTTGCCGGTCTTTGCGGCACGAAAAGGCAGTCAAAAACTGTCTTTGGGGGCCCCCAGTAGGGCCCCCATGGGTGCGAGGCTGCCGAATGGTGGCCTGGGGGCACCTATGATGCCCCTCTGTGGATCCCTGCACCCGGTGGCAGGCACCTTGGGGTGCCAGCCCAGGGTGCAGGGATGAACTGCACCCCTGCTTTTCACAATGCAAGCATGCATTCTGCTCAGAATGCATGCTTGCATTGTGAAGTATACGAGTGCGACCGAACCCTGTTCGATCGCATCGTGCTTGCAGGGCCGTAACCGACGACAGCAGGTCGGTTGGTTACGGCGCCTGACCGATGTCGGACGGACCTGAGTCCGTCTGACATCGGAATCGGCCCCTAAATTGGGGTAGGTGCTGGACACTAAACTTAATTAATTTACTATTCCCACTCCAATCTATATTTAATTGGGGTAGGTGCTGGACACTAAACTTAATTAATTTACTATTCCCACTCCAGTCAGTATATAATAGGGGTAGGTGTTGGACACTAAACTTCATTAATTTACTATTTCCACTCCAGTCAGGCTTTAATAGGGGTAGGTGCTGGACTCTAAACTTAATTAATTTACTATTTCCACTCCAGTCAGTATTGAATTGGGGTAGGTGCTGGACACTAAACTTAATTAATTTACTATTCCCACTATAGTCACTATTTAATTAACACATATTTACACTAGTACATATATTGTATAACATTATAATTTTTTTATTATTATATTTTATAATTCTTGATTTTTTTTATTTCACAATTTGTTTTTAAATTTCCCTAAATGTTTTACATTTTTAAATGTTGTTCATACTATACAGAATATTTTTTGTTTGTTTTTAAGAGTTAAATGTGTTGTATTTTCTAAAATAACCACCCTTATCTCCTATAAATCCAACATACCGCTCATAAATTTTACTTTGAAAATCCAAATTAATTTTAAAATAATTTTTTTACAATTTATAAAAATTTAAATATTATTATTTTAAACACTCCCCACCCTTATTCTCAATACACCCAACGTTCCACTCCTAAATTTTAATTTGAAATTCGAAATTATATTAAAATTCATATTTGAAATGTTACCAGTTTTTTAAAAAAAAACACTCCCCACCCTTATCCTATATAAACCCAACATCCCATTCCTTAAATTTAATTTGAAATCCAAAATATAATTATAAATTCATACTTAAAAATTTTTCATTTATACAAATTAAATTAAAAAAATGTAAAACACTCCCCACCCTTATCCCCTATAAACCCAACATCCCGCTCCTAAATTTTAATTTCAAATTCGAAATTTAATTATAAATTCATTCTTAAAATTTAAAAATGTAAACAAATAAAAATATATTTTTTTAAAACACGCCCCACCCTTATCCCCCATAACCCCATTAGCTCCTGAAACAATATAAAAAAACTTTTATTTTATAAATTGTAAACAAATGTACTACTTAGGGCCCGATTCCGATCCGGTTCGGAAAGCGTTCCGACCGATACGGACAAGGACTGAAGTCCGACCGACTCGTACAGGCGCCGTCCGACCTTGCAAGTACGATGCCTCCCGGTCGAAATCCAACCGACTCGCACGGAATCAATCCGGACTGACTGAAACGTACAGAAAAGAGTCCCCAGCTCGGGAACGGAAACAAAACCTTCCAACCGACACAGAACGGCTATAGTTCCGACCGACACGAACTCGCGCCGTACAACCAGCCAAGTCCGATGCAATGCGTCGCGGGCAAAAGCGAGTCGCACAGAGTCCAAGCCGTACAACCGATTCGCACGGACCAGAGAGATTGGCAAGAAAAAGAGCCTGTCGCGACCAGCGCGTACGTCAAACATGCAACATAGCACAATGTCAGTGTGACAGACTCAGATCACCACGCAAGTGACGCCACAGGCGTACGACCCGGACAACTGAACGTACCCGTCAGGCCCTAAAGAAATCATGGAAAAGACACAGAAATAGGCCAAGCAGGCAGTTAGAAAAGCAAAAAAAGTTCAATATTCAAACCAAGACACACCCACAACTCCACCAATAAAAAGGCCAAAAATCCAGACCATGATCCTTTGCAAATCTCACAGATCTGCAATCAGACAACGCCACCACACTGAGACAAACAGCCACTACCTACACACTGCACAACACTAGCACCACAAAATAGGCACACTCACAGACACCCAGCCATACACATACTCACCAACCCTCACTACCACACACACCCACGCATCCATCTCCACCACCACCCATCACCATGCCCCCAAAGAAGAATCCAAAGTTCACAGACAGTGAGTTGGAAGTCATGGTAGATGAAATCATCAGAATAGAGCCACAGTTATCTGGCTCCTTGGTCCAACAGACCCCCCTATCCCAGAAAAAAAAGATGTGGGCGAGGATTGTCGACAAGGTGAATGCACTAGCACCTACCATGCGCACAATGGATGACATCAGGAACCGGTGGTACGACATACACAGGAGGGTCAAGAAACTCATCAGCAAAGACCATGCCTGACCCAGCCCACTGGTGGAGGTCCTCCTGCAAAACCTGTGCATTTCACTTCCTGGGAGGAGAAGTTGCGGGCCATGTTCCCTCCAGTTGGCCTCCATGGATTGCCTGGAATGCCAGAGCCTGGTGAGTACACAAACAACTATTCCAAACTGTGATGTAATAGCAATCTGTACCCACATACAATAATGTCAGAGAGACAGAAAAAACATTCACTGTCATCAAGCCACATCAACCTAAACATAACAATCCTCTCATGTGTATGCCACCTAGAGAAACACAATACCTGCAATGTCCCAGTAACATGTACCTAGGGCAATACATGTACAAACCCACTGACAAATACCCCAGGGATTTGGCCCCATACACCACCAAACACCGCCAGCCATCAAGCTACCACAGTTACACACACTCCCAGGGAAGCAGAGTCAAAAAAATGTAGGGCTGCCATCACCTTCACCTTGGGGTCAGTGCAGTTGGATACACAAGTCCAGGTTGTAAATGTGGGGACAACTGCTCCTCCAAATCCTCTATCAACTGGCATGTGAAGCGGTACCGTCGGATGCAGTCACGTTCAACCATGGTTGCAAGGTCTGGGAACGGTCTGTGGACATTAGGTCTCCTGCAGTACATAGGGAATCAAAGAAAGTATTTCAGTTCCCCCACATCTGGGGCTATGACCAGGCCAAATACCACATGCTACATCACATCAGGAGACAATTGAGTCAGATGTGTGCAATTCAGCATTGACACATATGCCAGCCATGTGCCCCTCACCTAACATGTCATCTCCACATGGTGACACAACAAGTGCCATGCTCTACTGTTGACAAACTGTGGGCCATGTCACAGTACATCTGAACATATGTCACATGACAAATACACACCTCAATGACTAGTGAGGATAGTTGTGTTGTCAAAATGACAGGGGACTGGCAGTCACACACACACGGGGAACATGTATTGCGACATGGACACAGTCACCATGTAACGTCTGATGTACACGTCCCAATACAAGCATTACACACACAGGATGTGCAAACAGGCTTGTCTGCATGGCACACGTGTATGTCTGTTAGGAGTAGGCAGAATTTGCATAGCCGCGCTACGCAAAGCTCTGTGAAATGGTAAAAAATCTCCGCGAGCATGCAAAAGTTCCGCAAACACGCGGAATTGCTTGTTCCGTCCGTTCGTGATTTTTTTCCTGTTCGCGAACACTGTTTGCATGCTCGGGGAGAAATATCTCGCGAACGCACATTTTGAAAGCGCGAACATGCAAAAAATTCCGCCGAAGCAGCGGACCGCGGAATTTTGGGCAATTTCTCGTTCTCCGCGGACCGCGAAATTACCCAAATTCCGCAAGCGGAACGGAATTTACCGCCCAGGCCTAATGTCTGTGACACACAGGCACAACACCAAATCACAGGACCAATTCTGATGGAGGTTGGGGGGGATTAACAACTCCCAGATACAAATATGTCCATGTCCCTAGCATGAAAAGCAAAAACTCATGATGTACCACACACAGCAAGCCCAGGGATACACATTACATATCATATGCTATGTAGGGTTCATGTGACATGGCAATACACAGTGTGCCCCAGTAACTGTGCACAGGCCACGTGTGTTGACCAGAAAAGTGCTCAAGCACAGTAGGGAGGTGCATCAGACACAATGCCTTTTTGTGACCATGTGACATGGCACATCCTGGTAGTGTGTACCACATTGTGCACATCAAACATGACATGTGTGCACATGTACACACACATGTAATGAAGCATGAATAGTGAATGCCTGTACTGTGTGACAGGCTGTCACTGTGTTGTCCAGCCCCTCAGTCCATGTCAAAACATTTAGGTTGGCAGCCTCTGACCATCGGATGCAATGGTCACACTGGCGTGTGCGATTCTGAAAGACGCGTCGGACACTCAGGGACCAAGGCGTATGCACGCCTTGGACATAGACTGTAATGGCTCTATATGCGGGTGCGATGTGATGAGACGCGCCGGACACTCAGGGACCAAGGCGTACGCACGCCTTGGACATAGACTGTAATGGCTCTCTATGCAGGTGCGATTTGATGAGACGCGTCGGACACTCAGGGACCAAGGCGTACGCACTCCTTGGACATAGACTGTAATGGCTGTATATGCGGGTGCAATTTGATGAGATGCGACGGACACTCAGGGACCAAGGCGTACGCACCCATTGGCTATTGGCTGTCATGGAGACGAGCCTTGTGTTTTGCTACGTGTACGACTCGTGTGCTGCCAGATTCAGTTGCGCCAATACAACGATGTTGCAAATTTAATGGTGGCATGATGCAGAAAGTTTGAACGACGCTGAAGGCGTGTCCGCCACCTTCCAAGACATGGATTGGGCTAATTCGGAACGAGTCTGACCTATCTCTTTGGCTGCATCGAACAGATACTGCCTCTATAGCACTGATTTAAGGCTGTGTGTTCCCCAGAGACTGCACTTGCTTGCACTACATGCCACAGGACTGGATCACATCACCCCACTGCTGCTGTCTCTGTATCCTCTGTATCCTGCAATGGCACATACTGTGGAGAGGGCCCCAGCATTCACTGAGGAGGAGAACCAGGCCCTGCTGGACAGCCTCCTCCCACAGTACTGCAAGCTCTATGGGAAACCAGGGGAGCAGGTAAGTGTGGAGTCCACTGCCTTGGCATTTGTACATGTAGTCTGACTGGCACTACTACCATTGTGCTCACAAAGGGTAAGCATGCACACTGAGTAAGTTTAAGTTTCAGAGTGGGCTGATGTTGTATACAGCTGGCAATGTTTCTGATTGACTTACTGTCCTTTTTCCCTTATTTAAATGTGTTGATGTGTGACATACAATTGACTAATAGTGACACTTCCTGACATGCAGAAGCTATCATTGATGAAGAGGGGAATGTGACAATGTCTGCCATTCCAGCCATCTCAGCAACCAATAACAGTAAGGGCAACTAAGAACTGCTGCAATACACCATACATGTAAGGGTAGCAATCTGCAGGAGGGCCTCATGGTGGTTTGGGAATGAGAAATTGCCAATTCATTGCAGTGAGATAGTTGGTGAAGAGTTGCACCACAGCTGCAGAACCTAGACCCCAGCACTCCTCATCAGCTGTGTTGCAGATACAGAGCTGTATGCTTGGCTGCGAAAGTTAGGCACACACCTGTAACCCTCCCCCCCCCCCCCCCCCCCCGGTAGCAAATATGCTGACTCAATTGATATGTTGTTGTTGCCAGTGTTCACTAATCAATGTGGCTCATGCAATCTAGGGAGAGGCTGGTGAAGGGGGTAAGTGTAGTGGGCCATGTGATTAGTCTACCCATGCAGGTACACATCCTGTGCAAGTCTGTGCCTCACAGTGTCTGGTCTGAGCAGTGAGTGGGTGTCCACCCTGAGGCCATCGGTCTGCCGGCACTGCCATGTCATAGATTTGGGCTTGCACACAGGACAACTGGCCATTATCATAGTTGCAATACCTGTATACATGATATGCACTGCAAAGTTAAACATGTGTGTAAAAATGTGTGTTTGGTAACATGGGGCATCTGTAGTGATGTTGTCTCTCATTGTCATCCTCACACGTCACAGCCCATGAGAAGCATGAAATTTGGCTGACCATTGCCTGGGCAGTTAGGTCGGTGGGGGTCTACAGACGCTGCATCCGCAACTGCCAGAAGAGGTGGTAAGACCTCCGTGGCTGGACCCGGAGGATAGCAAAGGTGTAGCTGAAGCTGTGGCCTCCTCAAAGGAGGGGCGGACGCCGGAACCTGACCCCCCACATGCTATGGATCCTGGCGGTGGTCTTTCCAGACCTGGATGGGCAGTTGAAGGTCAGACAGCAGCAAGGAGAGGGTAACTCCATGCCTTGTAGGTTTATTTGGTTTAGCCTGCATTTTGCACTCCTTCAGCCAAGTTACTCTCACACAGTTAGTCTGTCAGCTCAGACAAGTCGTTTATTAGTCTTTATTATCGATCATAATTATCATAAAAAGACATTTACAAAATAGGCGTTTTGTACAGTATGAAGGATAAAAATACATACAGAACACAGAGAAAGTAAAAACTTAAATAAGCACGGGTCAACTGGCTATTGCCTCCTGTTTCTAATAAACCAAACCCACCCCAAGAATTTAGCAACTGCTACTACAATACATTCTCCCGTGTTGAATCTTAGGATGTTAAGGGCCTCGAGCCCCTGTCTGGTACCCAGGGTTTGACAAATGGGTTTGAGCCATTTGGCCCGGGGAGCTGCGTATGCTGGACAAACAAAAAATATATGGCCCACAGTTTCAGCACAATCTAAGCACCAGCGGCAGGAATCGCCAGTCGCACCCTTCCAATTTTTAGTGAAAGAATTGGTGGGTAGGGTACCAACCCTCAATTGGTGGTAAAGCTTCCTGTCGCTGGGCTTTGTAATGATATCCCAGTAAGCTTCTAGACATGGGGCGTTTTTCTGCACAAGAAACCTGCCTGACAGAGACTCTGCTGGAACTCGGGTTTGATTTTTTTGGCAAACCATAGTCCAATAAAGACTTTTAAAGACTTTTTTGGGGGGGAAGGGGTTGGAAACTGGATCAGTCCAGAGAGCTCCCAGGCCCATGGATTCTAGGTGTGAACTAACTTGCTTAAACCACAAGATATTTCCTGCGCCCAGGATGGAACGGACGTCCAGGAATGCCTTGGCGTAGGGCTCTAGTTCCGGAACTGTCCATAATCTCCTCCAAAAGGACAGTGGTTTGAACCTGGCAATGTCATCAAAGGAGTGACAGCCAAGATCCAGCATAAGCGGTTTCACAGGTGTTGAGCTAGGGAGGCCCGTTAGTAGCCTTAGAAATTTATGTTGAGCTTTAACCAGTGGGGAAAGATCAGAAAAACCCCAGAGTTCAGCACCGTAAAGGATTGCTGAATTGATCCTAGCATTATACATTTTAATAACAGGACGTATTGTTTTCGTCTGGGATTGTTTGTGTTCTTTGACTAGACACCCCGAAAGTTGGGCAAATTTGAGTGAGAGAACATCTATTTGTGGCTTCCAACTCAATTTGTTTTCAAGAATGATCCCCAAGTAGGTCATCACTTGAGTACGTTCAAGTATGTCATCATTCATAGTTACTTGACCTTTCGTGCCTTTCCCTTTGTTGAAAACCATATACTTCGTTTTTGATACGTTCACTGACAGGTCGAAGTCAAAACAGAAGTTGGAGAAAACATTCAAAGCCGTCTGTAAGCCGGACATGGTCTGTGATAAAAGCAAGGTGTCATCGGCAAACATAAGGAGTGGGATTTTTATACCTCCCAACGAAGGGGCGTCTGTAGGAGTAGATAAGAAGTACTTCACAACACTGTTACTAAATAACAAAAACAGAGTTGGTGCAAGGACGCACCCTTGCCTGACACCCCTATTGACGTTAAATCTGTCGGTGACCTGTCCTTGCTTCCCCCAACGAACTATGGCGAAATTTTTTTCGTGCAGCCTGATTACAATGTGCAGAAGATCGGCGGGCATCCCCAACTCTGCTAGGACCGCCCAAAGTTTGGACCTGTTAACCAGGTCGAATGCCGACCGAAGGTCAACAAAGGCGGCATACAAAGTACCACCGCAGACATAAACTGTTTTCCAGATGATCAATTGAAACTTAAACGCCTGATCGATGGTACTAGTACAGGGTCTGAAACCAGCATGGAGGGGCGAGATAATATTCGCCTGTTCTATCCATGACTCTATTCTAGCCAGGATCACCCTTGCTATAATTTTTTGAACAGAGTCAATTTAGCTGATTGGGCGATAGTTCCCCGGTGAAGAACGATCGCCATTCTTGAAGATCGGCAAGATCTCCGCGCCCCTCCACGATTCAGGGATGCCGGCCCCCTTTGCTATTGCAGTGGCCAGAAGAGTGATGTAGGGTACCCAATTTGCACGGTCTGATTTGAACAGGTCTGCGGGGACGCAGTCTATACCCGGAGCCTTTCCACTTGGAACCCTAGATAAGGCCAACTCTACTTCTTTGCAGTCAAATTTGAGGTTCAATAGGGGGTACGTGGTCTGAGATAATATGGGAACGGTCACCTCATTCGAAGTCAAATCCGAAAACTGCCGTTCGAAGTGAGTGACCCAAGTGTCGGGGGGTACGTGGTTGGTGGGGGTCTGCAAACATAGAGTATTGCCCCATTTCACAATATGCCAGAACAGGGTCAGATTTTTATGATAACTGGCATCCAAGAGATCATTCCAATGATCATTATCCCATGCTTTTTTAGCCTTGATTTTAACTAAGCTATAATTTTTCCTTGCAAGTCTGATAGTCGCCGGGTTTTTAGATTTAATGGCGAACTTCAATTTGCTGTAAGACTCGCGACAGGCTTTGTTACACCATGAGTTGGTCTTGGGAGTATGAGGTCTCTTGGCCGTACAGGGTTTGGTGAACAGAGACTTAAGGTCTAGGAATAGGGTGTCATGGATGAGTGAGGACTCAACATCATCCTCTCTACTCTGAAGAGTCTGGAGGTCTGCTACCGCACACGAAACTTTAGAACTGATCGTTGTTAGTGTGGCGCTGTCCAGAGCTACCTTTTCCCAGCGCACTCTCCGTGTATTATTGGTTAGTAGGGCGTCGGCTGTGACAATCTCAGAGGGATTATTTCTGCGGTCAATGCAGAACAAAAAGTTTAAAACTAGGGGGTTGTGGTCACTCTCGGGCATGTCCTGGATCACCATGTCACTTAATGTAGGCCAGAACTCGACTTTAATCAAGGCGTAGTCGATTCTACTACTGCGTCGGCCATCAGAAAAAGTGACCTTACCAGACTTGTCCGATGGAGTACGGCCATTCGCTGCCCTAAAGCCTCGCTCCATACACAGAGACATCTACTGGATAGCTGATTCAGACCACTTCTTGATGGGCGGGAGGTCGAGGGGAGGGATATTCATCGTTGCATCCACTTCCATTGTTAATGAATCCCATGCAAAGAGCAAGGGCTCAAAACAGCAATTAAAATCCCCCACTATTACCACATTAGTACATGGATTAACAGTTTCCAGGAACCCATCTAGTTGCCAAAAAGTGTTAGAACATTTACCTCCTGGGAGTCCCCTGTTATATACATTGATGATCAATATGTCTGATTCATGTTTGAGTTGTAACAAAATGATCAATATGTCAGGGCTATCGATTTTTACCTCAGTAATATTATACTTTAAACTTTGTCTAACCCAAATGCAGAGACCGCCTGAAGGACGGCCCCTTGCCCCACCAATAGCCGCTTTATAAAAATTGACAAAGCCAGAAAAGAAAATAGGGTCCACCGCCCACGTTTCCTGGAAAACCAGAATATCATGGGTGGATGCCCAGGCGGACCATTCCTCCATTACAATTTTACTACGTAATCCCGCAATGTTCCAAGAAGCCATTTTCAGGAGGGAAGAACAGGGCGAACCAGCCAGCTGTGGAGCATGAAGTGGGCCTCGGACCGCGATGGTATCAACATCTCCACATGCTAGCTCTAGTGGGCAGGAATCAAAGTGAGGTATAGATGGGCTAGCAATAGGCGGGACAAGAGTGCGGGTTAGCATCTCGGGAAGGGACGGAATGCGAGTCACTGGGTTGTAGCCGGGATAGGGTTCTGACCATCCAAGACTGAGAGGGGGAGGGCAGAGTTGATATGAAACGCATTTGAATCAACACATACAATGTTAGAGTGAAAGGCACCCAAACCCCGATGTGGCCCCTCAGTCCCGCCCCAGCTACCCGGCCCTGGACTAGTAATGTGGGCGGGGATCGCAGAGAACAAACTCGCGATCCCCGAATTCATCTGCATTAATGGCAGTCAATCAATCCCCTCCAAGGAATTCAAGGGAGCATAATGGTTCTGCAGGGGAAGATGAAAGTCCAGAATGGGCGGGGGGCAAAGTCCCCTAGAGGCCCTTTCCCAACCAGTAGACTGGGGGCACAAAGTATCACTGGAGATGCAGGGGTAAAAATAGGACAAGTCAACCGTCTGGATACCAGTGGCACTCAAAAAATTTGGAAGAGAGCAAATGTGGCTCACTGCCCTGGGATCTCGGAAATTGATAAGTACACAATCGCCCTCAACTTTCTTTACCCCGGAGCCCAACCAACTCACCCTATGTACCATTAGTATTTCAGCACATGTTCTGGGAGACAAAGGCCTATTGCAGTTCAACCAGTGGGTCACTTTATTCTTCAGCCCATCGTGCGACTCAGACTTGTCCGCGGGGAGCCTTGGGACACCAACCAGTACAACTGTGTAGGGCTTGGACTCACGGGGAAGATTGATATGGGGGAGTTGAGAGAATGAGCCCGCACCCTCTGCCAGGTGCTGTCTAATTACATGGTTACTCTTATTACTAGCTAATTGGGAAGACGGGACAGCGCTAGCAGAGGGGTGGGAAACTGCCATGACTTGTTCATTGTGGGCAGATGGAAGGGAAGAGGCACTAATCAAAGGAGTGGGAACATTGGGAAGTGGCCCGGTTTTGATAGTGGTGGGCCGGGTGGATAAAATGTTGGGAACGACGGGAGGCACTATTGATTTCTCCAGTAAAGATGTATTAGTAAGCACCATAGTCTCTAATTTCCCTAAGTGAATAGAGAGTTGCTTAACTCTCTCATATAAGGGTAGAAGAAGAGATTTGAGAGACTGCTCCAGGAGTTCAAGAGAGCAGAGCTGAGGAGGATTAGCATTAGGCGGAGTGACTGAGGATTGGGGGGGGGAGCTGACACCCTGCAATGGAGGGGGACTGTGTGTTGAATGCAAAGGAGGATCAAGACATGGTTTAGCACGTTTGGATTTTTTTGGGACTTTGGGACGTTTACCCCTAAGAGGTGCTCCCACACGCTTTCTTGGCCCTTTACTATGCTGAGACTTGCTAACCGGAGACGGAATGGCAGTGCAGGATTGATCAGAGGGAGGCAGAGGGGAAGTGACGCTACGGTCTGTGGAAAAGCCACAGGCTTCATAAATAGTTGGGGTGTCAAGAGTGTCGTCCAGTGGGCTAGGTGGTGGGATGATCGACGTCCCAGACGTCTTACTTGGTAATAAATCAGAAGCCGGTGGAAATTGCCTGCTGACTGGGGAAGTGGCTGCCATAATATTGCCAAGAGATGATCTTTTGGCTGATAATTCAAGGGACAGACGTTTTTCAGTTAGTGTGATTTCGTGTTCGAGGACCCGTGTTGCTCTGGTGATAAAATTATCAAGGGTCCCCGAAACACAACCCCCGGTGGTGCCCTGAACAAACTTTCTGCCAGATCTTAGTGATGTCATCTTCGTGGGAGAGGAGGGAAATATAGCCTATATCGATGTACTACAACCCAAGATAAACAAACTGTTCAAAATGCCTGCCGTAACTTGTAAAACTAAACAATTAAAAGGCAGAACAATAAAAGTAGTCAATTACCAGCCCAGTTCGTGAATAGCGGTCTTGAGTGTCCGTTGTACTCAAACAACAATCAGTCTTAGAGGGGTGGCCCGTCCCGTCCACGTCCGGCCACGAACGGCAACAAACGGCCCGCTCTTTGCCCGGTCTTCGCCCCGGGCTGTGTCCCGTGCGCGTACCGCTAGCGCGTGTGGGCGTGAGCCTTGAAGTAGATGGGGGATCGAAGAGGGGGCGGAGCCGGGAAGAGGAGCCAGGTGTGCTAGGAAAAGTTGTAGGTGTGCACCCTGGGCCTCGCAGTCCCGTAGGAATAGCCTCGTCGCTGCTTCCCCTCGTGTGCTGCAAAGCGTCCTCTCAGGTCACAGGCAATGATCAACTGACCCGAATCTGTCCCACAGCTGCTGATTTAAATAGTCTATGCCTGCGAGCGGCACCCGCGAAGCGGGGGCCGCGAGGCGCGGGGGTTGGTAAGGAAATTGAGGCGGAGCCGGGAAGAGGAGCCAGGTGTGCTAGGAAAAGTTGTAGGTGTGCACCCTGGGCCTCGCAGTCCCGTAGGAATAGCCTCGTCGCTGCTTCCCCTCGTGTGCTGCAAAGCGTCCTCTCAGGTCACAGGCAATGATCAACAAGTCCTATGTGGCTATATGTGATGATGCCCCATTCACATCTGATGTCCAGGTGTGTCACTTCCACTCTTTTACATGTGTCACTTGGGTTGTGTGTATTTACTGTTGTCCAAGGGAATGTTAACACCAACATCAGCAAAGTGTCCAGTGACTTGAGCTACATGTGTGAGGCTAATCTGGGACTTGTGTCAGATCATTTATGGATTATTAACATGTGCTCTGTGTGTGATCAACATCTCTGCACTAATTGCTGTTTTGGGTCAGCATAGGAGTGTGAGGTATTGACCACACACCCATGCAGCAGGCATGCACAATCGTGACACCTCAGACATTTGATGTGTATGATTTCCAGGAAATGCATGGTAACCTGCATTGTACTCCTGATAATCCCATGTAGCACATGGCCCATGGACAGGTCTGCCTCTCCGGTCCCGTGAGACACTTTGGCCTCCCATTCTTGTGTGTCAGCCAACACTTCGACCATAGTGAACGTTTATTAAAATGTGTCTGACTCTGTGTCAAGCTGGCCTGCCATAGCTTTTTGTATTTCAGAGGTTTGCTATATGTTTGACATGGACAGACATCTGACATGTGACTATTGGTTCTGCACATAGGGCAATACATATGTGTGTAGTCACTACAATGTGCATTTTGGTGTATTCAACAGATTTGTGTCATCTGATTTACTATGTACTTGTGATGTCCTCTATGATCAGGTATACAGAGTTGTAGACCCACAAACTGTGATGTGTCATGTTGCTTCTGTGGCTTTATCATATTCCATCAAATGTGTGTAGCATGAGTGACCATGTATACATGACCACTACCGGCGTTCCATTCACAGTGCAAACGTTGGAGTGACACATTGCTGAATGTGAACTAGCCATGCACTGGGGCTGTGATAGTAGTCAGTACTGACTGATGGGCCAGACCGGCCTGTGGCATCATGTTACACACTAATATCCGGGGCATGCTGTATTGTGACATGTGTCTTGTACTGCAGCCACAGTGTGCTAGCTTTACATTTCAAGTCATGGGCCGTAATGGTGTCTGGTAATGGAAGTATGTTCATCATATCAACAATGGGGTCATGCCATCACAAATGCTGTTCCAAAACCTGAGTCAGTGGCCAGGAATGTGACATGTGTGTCAGAACACATGACAGTTACGTTCAGAGCAGATCAGAGTACTGGGTAGTCTGGTAATGCCTGCACATGTGCTGTCCGACATCATACATACTATGGGCTGATGGGTCCATTGTCATCATGGGTACTGAGGGCATGGTTCCCTGGCAGGATCATAGGTGCCAGGTTATCCTATGTGTGTTAGATTGTGATTTGGTTTTTAAATGATGCCAGGGCTTGCTCAGTGATGTCGTGCATTTAAGGTCATTTGTCCAGTGTATACATGTGACTGATGTGAATCTATTTCTCCTCCTTGTTCATCAACATCATCGGCAGACACTGGAGGGGACAGCTCCACGGACCGTGAGGAGGGCCGCAGCCAGACTGGATCCGCTGTGGATGAGTCTGAGGGAGCAAGTGGCATGGAGGGTGAGGGAAGCCACACTGAGGGCGAGTCAACAGCCACTACATCTGCTGCGGACGACGAAGGCTCAAGTGATGATTCCCAGGAGGGTGCGGGTGTTTCAACACCAGAGAACCCTGACAGCGAGTCTGTCCCCGCCACCTCCACCATCTCCACCCTCCCAGTTGCTCCAATCCCAGATGTCCGTGGAGCCCCCCGTGTTAGGGCGAGAGTCTCCTTCAGTCCAGGCACCGCACCCCCTGCATCTGTCTCGTCTGCTGCCCTGACTGTGGAGTCTGTGGACCTGCTGAAGCAGATCCATGTGGGGCAGACATCAATGCTGAGTGTCCTCCATGCTCACACTAATCTCTTGACACAATTGGTGTCGTTTGTGGAAGGCATGTCAGTTACCATGTCTGCCCAACAGCGGATCAGTCAATCCATGGCCTCCTCACTGATGGCAGCAGTGTCCCTCCTCCAGCAGTCCCTCACCCCACCTACCTTGGCCCCATCCACACTCCCCACTACCCTCACTGAACCTACCACACTCACACCTGCACCGTCACGCACAACAACAGACCCGAACAGCACACACACAGGAAAATCTAAGTCTAAACGCACCAGCATGCACACACAGGGGACTGATGGCACACACACAGGGGATAGGGTACAGACACACAGCCAACCATCCACAACAGTCCTCAGACACCTCTCCCACCAAGACCTCTTCCCGTGACTCCCCTGCAAAGCCCCCTTCCCAGAAGCTCTTCGTGTGTGAGCTTGGCCTCTTCCCCTCAGATACACCTGTGCCAAGGGGAAGAGGAAGTCACCTTGCCCAGAGGGTATACCCCCCAAACCCCGCACACCCTCACCCAAGAGCAGGGACACTGAGGCCCCCACCCGGAAATCACCAAGGACCAGGAAGACCCCATGACATTCACACACTCCCACCACACACTCTCCGTCCTCAAGCTCCCATGCCACCACTCCTTGTGTTCCCCCGCCACACCCTGCTCCAGGTTCACCCACCCACCGGTGGCAAATCCCCAAAGTCATTATGCCCTCCCCCCCTTCCACAGACACTTACACAACACCTGGCCCTCAGCCTGTTCCAGCAACTGCAGTGGAGCCTGTGTCCCCCCCCCCAACTGTCCTGTACACTACAGTGGAGCCCCAGGACACTCCATTGGACATGCTCACTGCAGTGGCGAACCCACACACTGATCCTGACCCCTCCACTGCAGTTGCTCCTGTGAGCCCTGTACCCACCACTACTCCCTTGCCCCAATCTTGTGGCCCCTGATGCTGTCCCTGCGGTGCCTGGCCTGCCACCATAGATGCCCCGCCAAAGGGTGATGTCCCCTGCTGTGTGTCAGTGCAGGCAAGCTATGGCTGACATGTTGTCAGTTGTCCCCCATCATGGACTGCCCATTGGCCTTTTTGCATTCGGGGCTGGACATTTCCCCTTTACGTTGCTGAATAAAGTTATGTTTTGTAATTGCTTTGATTTGCATCTCATGTACACGATGTTGCTAAGGAGTGTAATTAAGTTGCTGTTGTGCAATTGTCATTTGCCAATGTGTGATATGATGTTGTGATGTGTCTCATGTGTGCCATGAAACATGACTCATACTGCAGAATGTCTCCAAATCATCATTGGGTGTCAACTCAGATTCTCATGATCACAACTTCTTTTGCACAGGGTTTGGGACAGCCTTTAAAGTACGTCACATCTTTGTTTTCCACTGTTGCACAGGTTTTGTGCTGACATGTGTACACATCTTACTTCTTACTGACTCGGCCCATCAGCACCAGACATGCATTTTAATGCATGGATGATGAACAAGTCATCTGTGTTATCGGTGCAATTTTGCAAAAACTTTGTTTGGAGTATGTGATGGTGACTTAAGGGACACTGCAGGACACAGGCTGATGTGGCCCTGCACAGACTACTGTTAGCACAGCTGAGGTTACACATGAGTGGGGTCACCTCATGGCAGTGTGTAATCCAGTGTCATTGACTGGGCCCATGTGTTGTGTTCTGTGTGCATGTCTCAGTGGGTTACCTTGCTTTTTTCAACACAGCCTACATTCCCTGCAGTTGTTCCTGACTGTGATGCTTGCTGAGTTGCCATGTGTTAGCCATAGGTGTTAGGACTCTGTTTCCTGGGATGTGGGTGCATAGTAAATACTGGTCATATGGGAGTCATCGTTGGGAGTGTGTGATGTAATGGCCCTGGTATATGTGCCAACTCACATGGGACATAATCAGGATTCAGCCCTGCACTTTGGTGTTACAAAAATCAGGTTGTTTTCACATTGTGGTGGCTTCATGTGACTGGGTAACTTGTATCTGTGTGTGAGTGCTCACACTCATCAGAACCTAGCCTTCAATGTCTGATGCTGTGAAAATTTGTTCTTTGTGGGTATCCATGTGCTCTCCTTGTTCGAGGACTGTTCCAAGGATCCCATTGTGTCAGATAAGTGTCACGCCATGCACATGTACCTCATAATATAAGGTGTGTGATTCATTCGCAAGGGATGTTGCCTGGCCATGTGTGATGTGTTTGTACACCTTAGATCCCCCTCCACCCCTGGGATTGTCATCGGTGCATGTGCAATGTCAGCAGTCCCTGTGGGGTTGGCTGCTGCTCAGTGGTGCAGATCAAGGTGTTTGGCATTTAGAGTGGGCATATGTGAGTGTTCTCATGTCTAGAACCCTACTTACATAGAGGGCTGACATCACAGCCCATGGCCATTTAGTTTTCTGAGTGAGTGTGATGGCAGTTTGGCTGTCACTACTTGCCACAGTGCCCACATGTGACTGTGCTCAACAGTAGGGTGTACATCCAAATGTGTAATGCAGAGGGCTTATCATACAGGCTACTGTCGCAACAATGTGGGCTCCTTGTGGGTATTGATGGAGTGGGTCTGTCTCCTGCTGTTTCTTGCTGTGCAGCCAAGCTTATGTCACATGACTGTGTTGTGTGACCACTAATGTCACAATGGCTGATTGCCCACATGGAGGTAGCCAGTTCCTGTGTGACTTCTGGATGGCCGTGTGTACACATATATCTGTTTTGAGTTAAACACCACAGGATGTGTGTTGTACTAGCCTGGGTACACTGAGACACACACACATGTGTTGTTCATTTTGCAGTGTGGGGCTGGCTGGTTGTGTTTGTGCACCTGCACCCATGCATTGGTATAGGTTTTCTGGACATTGCCTGCAAGTTGGGTGTAGGTATTGCCATTCAGTCCCTGGGACTCCTACCTCATCATTCGGCACATTCTTCATGGTTATTATGTTCCATTGCTGCCATGGTATGGGTCTTGATCACCTGATGGCTGCAATCTACACAGGATTCCTTGGTATGTGTGTCTGTTTGTGTGCATATGTGTGTATGCATTCTGGTGGGCACTACTTACATTGTGTAATTGTACATTGGAGGCATTGTCAGCCCCCATGTGCACTGCTACTCTGCACATGTCAGAGGGATGTTAGTCGACACAGGTCACTTCCACTCCAGAGATCTGTGTTTGTTTGCAACACACCAACTACTTAGCCACTACATTGCTTGTGGTGTTACAACCAGGAATATGACATGCAGAGTTGCATTGGCTGTCAATTTTGGACAGGCACTCACATTTGGATCGCTGAAGTGGGGTGGGGTTTTGCACCATTGATGCTATGTTCACGATATGCATTGATTTAGGATGCCTGAATCAGCTTTTGGTCACAGTAGGGTGGGAGGGATCAAGCCCCATTGGCACGATGTACCACGTTTGGTGGTGTCTTTGACCCCACATCCACCTTTTGCTCACAGATGTGATGTGAGTTACAGTACGTGTTCCCTTTCGGTGTCACTGTTGCAGGGGCTTCACACACAATACACAATCTTGGCTTGATGGTAGGGTGAGGGGTGTTTGGCCTACAAGACGTATGGGTGGGACTGCTGGTGGTGATAGCCACTCACCCCCATGCAGGTGGAGTATGCTGATAGTGATAAGCATCCAACCCCATGTAGATTGAGAATGCTGGTAGTGATAGGCACTCACCCCCATGCAGGTGGAGTATGCTGATAGTGATAGCCATCCACCCCATATGGGTTAGACACTGCTGGTAATGATGGACACCCCTCCCCCCTTGGTTGTGCCTGCTGGTAGTTATGGCTATCTACCCCCTATGGGTGTTGTACTTGCCGTCTGCGGGGTACGCGTCGATTCCTGTTGTTCATTCGGTCATAGATGTACAGAGCAGGGATTACATGCGCGATCGGATACATGCTTGGTTCGACTCGTACCCGCTGTTCGTGTTGTGGCGTGAAACGACGCGAAAAGACTCCTGTTCCTGATGCTGAGACGTGCTGTCAGTGGCAAACCGTTCGGCACGTAGGAAGTGCGCTTCGTACTTGCCCGGCCGGAAGCTTCTGTTTAAATGCCTCCGGACGAGTCGGATTCAGTGGCAATCGGACACATTTGGGCATCGTACTTCCTTGTACGGGCGGTTCGGCTCCAGGACCGAGTCGGTTGTAAGGTAAGGCTATAGACGGCTCTCGGAGGGCTGTCCGACCCGGATCGGAATCGGGTCCTTAACAATAGCTAAAAAATATTTGAAAAAACATACAAAAACGAAATTTTGACATGTCGATATTTTCACTATTGATATTACTAACTTCGATATTCACCAAAACACCTCAAAATGATATTAACTACATCGATATACAGGACATCGATATTTCATACTCTAGATATTATGAACTCGATATTTCTGTTAATGTTAATGTTAATGTTAATGTTAATCCGCACTTTTTGAGCGCACGGCTACCCCAGAAGGGTGTCCCGGCGCTTTGGCAAAGTGACCCAAAGAAACACGAAACCAAAGGCACAAAAACCTACTACCGTCACACTAGGTTACTTAGTAAAAAGCAGAGTTTTCAGCTCCTTCCTGAAAGCCAGAAGATTATTCGCTTTCCGAAGGGAGAGTGGGAGCTCATTCCACAAGCAGGCTGTCACGTACTGGAAGGAGCGTCCTCCCATCCGAACACGTTTGACCACAGGCACCACCGTTTTAGCCCGGTCCGCCGACCTCAGCAGCCTCCACGGCACATAGAAGACAATACGCTTCCTCAGATAGTAAGGGCCAATCGCATGAAGGGCTTTAAATGCCAAAGTGAGGAGCTTAAATCTAATTCTCCCCGAAATTGGGAGCCAGTGCAGCCTAGCCAAAAGCGCAGAGGCACTAGCTCTCCTGTGCAACCCATAGATAGCTCTGGCCGCCGAATTCTGGACAATCTGCAGTCTAGATAACAGATACTTAGGTAGGCCTGCAAAAAGAGCATTTGCATAGTCCAGGCGGGAGCCCACAAGCGCCTGGACTACCTTCCTACGATACTGCAGTGAGAGTAGGGGAAGAAATTTCCTAAGCATCTTAAGAATGCTGAAACATTTCCCTGCTAATCCCAGGATGTGTGGACGAAAGGATAGATCATCGTCAAACACCACTCCGAGATTTTTTACCTGGGATGATGGCTTCTCTGGGGGGGACATGTCCTGGGGCCACCATGTCTTCCAGCCCGGATCAGGGGCACAGCCGAAAAAGAGCAGCTCAGATTTGTCTGAGTTGCATTTCAGGCTGTGCCGCTGAAACCACGCAAAGACTGCACTCAGGCAGCCCTTGATTCTGCCGCCGCTAAAGGCCTCTCCCTTCCTGCAAGTGAACAAAAGCTGGGTGTCATCAGCGTAAGAGATGACCCGGGCCCCGAACGCCTCCGCTACCTCCGCAAGAGGGGCCATGTATATGTTAAAGATGGTGGGGCTCAGGATAGAACCCTGAGGCACCCCCACCTCCAGCGGAAGCATTTCGGCCGAGAACGGCGGGGCCCAGATCACCTGTCGGCGGTCGGCAAGAAAGGATTGAAACCAATCCAACACCGTCCCTCGCAGACCAATCTCCCTAAGTCTTGAGAGAAGGCCTGCGTGTGGGACGGTGTCGAATGCCGCCGATAGGTCCAACATAACTAACATAGCCTTTCCCCCATGATCGAGCGTCTCCCTGATGGCGTCGGTGACCTCAACCAGAGCCGTCTCCGTGCTGTAATTCGCACGAAAGCCGGACTGGGAGTCATGCAGCAGTTTGTTGTTCTCAATAAAGGTGGTCAGAGTATGCTGAACATGTTTCTCCAACACCTTCGCCAGAGCAGGGAGGAGGGAGATTGGTCTATAGTTAGCGCATTGCAGGGGATCGAGCAGAGGCTTCTTAATCAGCGGCAGAATGAGTGCGTGTTTCCATTGGCATGGAACCACCCCTGAGCTCAATGAGAGATTAAGCAGGGGGTTCAGCAGACTGTTCACCGCCGAAGCCACCTTGCCCAAGCATTTCGCCGGACAAACATCCAAAGGCGAACCAGATTGCAGCCTGGATAGCAGCTCAAGCGATGTCTCACAGGACAACTGGGGAAAAGCATATAATAAGGGCCCAGTTTCAGCCTGCAAGGGTGCTAAATAGGTCAGCTTATCCCCTAACACAACGTCAACCGATTGAAAATCCACCGTTGGAAAAGTGGCCTGAATCTTTGTGATTTTAGTCACAAAAAAGTCGGCGAGCTGTTTGATCCATTCTTCCGAATGAGAATGGACCGGGGTCCCTACTACCGGGTTGACAAACTCCTTCACAATCCTAAAGAGTTCCCGGCTCGTTTTATCCGCTTTATCAATTCTCTGCTCCAGATAGTTCTTTTTGGCTGCGGCAATCTGTTTATAATAGGATTTTATCGCACCTCGGTAATTCATTCGCTCCACGGGATCGTACTTGCGCCGCCACTGCCTTTCCAACTTTTTGCAGTCTTGTCGCATTGTACGTAAAGCGGACGAGAACCAAGGAGCAGAATTGAGATGAGGTGCTGTTCTAGTAAGCCTCAAAGGGGCCAACTCCTCGAATCTTGCCTGCATCCAGTTCTGGACCAGGATGAGATCAGTTTCCAGAACCCCTGTCACCGGACACGGATATTGGCAGAAAGCCTCGGATAGCATATCTGCTGTCACAAGATGGTAGGCTCTGAAATGCCGGGGACCTTCCTCTCGAGCCCTTTGACTAAGCCTAGATTCAAGCACCAAGCCAAAGTTTATCAGATAATGATCTGACCAAAGGACCGGGAGTGGAGGGGACACCTCAATGGGTTTGGAGGCAAAGATCACATCTAAAGTGTGGCCTTTCTCGTGAGTGGGGCTGTGGATAAAAGGGGCTAGCCCTAACATCTCTGTGATCTCGCGGAGTTTAATAGCCTCCGGATCCGTGAGGCAGTCCGTATGCAAGTTTAAGTCGCCTAGTAGCAAGCAGTGCGCCGAACGCATACAAGGTATAGACAGGGCCGACTGTAGGTCCTCAAAAAAGGATCCAATGGGTCCAGGGGGTCTATAAAGGAGAATACCAGTACAGGTCTGGGACGCCGATAGATGGAGTGTAAAGCCTAGTGCTTCACATCCGGCAATATTGTCCACCACAAAGGAGGAACAGTCAAAGACCTTGTCCACTACCAGAGCCACCCCGCCGCCTCTTCCCTCAGTTCTATCCCTCCGTAAGATGGAATAGTTAGGAGGGACAGCACAGGCGATGTCGGGTTCAGAACCCACTCCCAGCCAAGTCTCAGTTAAAAATAAACAAGAGATCTTGGAGTGCGCGAGAAGATCCCATATATCCGAAGTGTGGCGAGGCAGGGACCTAGTGTTGAGCAACGCGCAATGACAGTATTGTGGAGGGGTAGATGGACTGTGGGTTGCTGATAATGTGGGGAGCCAATTACACACGGGGCATCCCCTACCCAAACGGCGACCGCCAGGGAAGAGAGACTGACAAGCAGAGCGTGTAGGGCGCAAAGCATACAAATCCGCAGCGCTGTACGTAATCATCCTGAAGCTACAGGTAGGCACCTCTAATCCAGCAAACACCAGAGCCGTAAGCCAGAGTCCGACCTCGGCCGCCTCCGAGACGCTGACGAGCGCAGACGGGCAGGACTCTGGCACGACTCAGGCGCTCCGCTGCGCGTTACCGCTGCGCGAGACCAGCGAGCATTAAATAGCGTCGTCTCGGCGTCCCAGGTGACCTGGACGCTCAAAGATGGCGCTCGCGCTTTCTCCCCAATGCAAGATGGCGCTGAACTCAGTGAAACCCACAAACCTCCCGGTAACCCGGACCCGCCAAACAGCGGTGGTGATGCCAGATTATGGTGCAAGGTAGGGGCCAGGAGCGCGTTATAAAAGCAGGGAAGAAGGCAAAAATAAAAGAAACAAAACTCCACAGAACGGGGTATTTTAAAATCTAGGCTGAGCAAAGATGACACGCGACCAGCGCGAACAGCAGTGGGGCACCGATAGTATTCTAGCCCTCCAGGGCACTAAGCAGACTCACCTGCCGCTCAGCTCGCCCTAAATAGCGTCGTCTCGGCGTCCCAGGTGACCTGGACGCTCAAAGATGGCGCTCGCGCTTTCTCCCCAATGCAAGATGGCGCTGAACTCAGTGAAACCCACAAACCTCCCGGTAACCCGGACCCGCCAAACAGCGGTGGTGATGCCAGATTATGGTGCAAGGTAGGGGCCAGGAGCGCGTTATAAAAGCAGGGAAGAAGGCAAAAATAAAAGAAACAAAACTCCACAGAACGGGGTATTTTAAAATCTAGGCTGAGCAAAGATGACACGCGACCAGCGCGAACAGCAGTGGGGCACCGATAGTATTCTAGCCCTCCAGGGCACTAAGCACTATCTGTACATCGATATAAAAAATTCGATATTTTGACTGTGCACCTTCTAAACATTAATGGAAAAAGATATATAATGCCAAAACAGTTTCATAAAGGTGACATTTTTAGGTTCATGCAGGGCCGGCTCTAGGGCCGGGCGACTGGGGCTACTGCACCACACGCTGACTTCAGGTAGGGGAGCCATATAGTATGGTTTTAAAAGCACCTGCTGCTGCGTTGCTCGCCTCCAGCAATTTTCCGGCAACAAAATAAATTTCAAGATAACACTGGTGATCAATGTGACTGCTGGAGAGAGAGATCAGAGTTTTGTCTAGTGGACGTTTTGACTTATGTAAGGTAGCGCAGAGGATTAATAAGCCTGTTGCTAAGAACATGTGCCATGCAGATCACAAAGGCCATATAATGTAAATAGGTCGATGGGTTGCTGCTTTTGTCAGAGAGATCCTAAATTGACTTGCAGTTTATAAATTCAAATCCTAATGTAGAACAGTGAGCAATTTACTGTCATCAAACCGTTGCATGGAAACTGCAAGGTATAGGTTAGAGCATTATGATTTTTTCCCCAGTCTTTCATTACCCTAATTTTGCAAAATGGGATCATCTGGGTAGAAATCAATTCTTATTATTAAAGAGAACCCCCAACCATGGTGTTACATTTTAAATTCTGAGTTTGTGCTTCTCCAGACTAAGCATTCTTAAACTATGCTGCCTACCACTATGGGCGACATGTGACTCCTACACCTTGTAGTTCTCTTGCTTACGTAATGTTTCCTATACACCTGATTAACACATGTATGATTGATTGGCTCTGTGTAACATGTGTGTGATGTAAAGTGCTTACTCTACACTGGTACGAGTGGTGTTATAAAATTAATTAAATGCATCTGAGAAAGAGTGGTTATGAAGACTTGAGGGGCATTTTTAAAGAGTGGTAGTGAGGGAATCGATGGTGGCAGTGGTCATTGGGGGGGCGCCAACAAACATTGTCACACCAAGCCACTAGCACTAAAACCGGCCCTGGGTTCATGGTGCTACACCCCCTTTAACAGTCACTGGAAGTCACAGGTAGTTTGTTTACTGCACTTAAAACAGGTTGCTGCTCCAGGGAAGCAGCAGGGGAGTAGGAAGTGGGGATGAAGGTGAAAAAAATACACTTACCTGCCGGCCGGCCGGCCGGCTGGCCAGCGGCCGCCGCTTCTTCTCCGTCCTTTTCCTAGCTTCTTCTGTAGCAACAGGAAGCACCCTTGCTCCCAGGCTTCCCATAGCCAATCACAACGCTGCAATAGGGCACTGTGATTGGTCTGAGCGCTGTGATTCGGCGCTCAGCCAGGAAATGGGAGCCTGGGCATGCTCTCCATGCAGGCTTCATGGAGAACATGCAAAATGTGCATGAATGTTTGGCCAGCCAGAGAGGGCCAGTCAAACATTCATGCGCACCTACATAGTGCCCACTACTCCTCCCCCTGCTCTGAGAACAGAGCAGATCTGCCCTGCTGAAACACCACAGCAGGAACAAATAAAGTGATAATAACGTGAGTTATTATCATTTTATTATAATTTGTTTTCACTGCTAAAGGCAGTGGGGCAATGCTCCTCCACCTTAGCGGAGGAGCCGCCACTGGTTGCAATTGTACTGGAATCTCATTCTCACCATTGTCCCTGAAACCTTCTTATATAAGTTTATAATTGAGCAATAATGTCCTGCACAGGTTTTGCAGTGTATTCTCGCCATCATACCATGGGCTCTCAATGTTGTTTGACCACTTGTGTAGATTGATGACATCAGTCTGTGATGTAGGCATCAGACATTCATCTGGGTGAGTTGTCATGCCAGACCAATTGCTTGATGATTGTGCACACAACTTGCAGCACAAGTTATCTGGCAGATTTTGGTAAAACTGACAGAGGTTATTTTTATCTGGCTACATAAGTCAATACTGATTGGCACCCCTTTAAAACATAAATAACAACCATCAACGGCTTGTTCTGCTTCTTTTCTATGTGTCTCTGGGAACTCCTTAAGCTTCTCAGTTGCCCTTACTGCATGATTGATGAGCTGGTAAGCTTGTGGCAGTGTTACCTTGGTTATTTGCAGTGCTTCTGAAAGTGTTCCAGTTTCTTCAACAGCATCAGCAGCATCATCTAGATTCAGCAAAAAACCTGCTGATGTCAGGATCTTATTCAGTCCACTGAAAGTTGAGCAATGTTTGGCATCACACGGTGTGCTTATGCTGGACTGACAAAAATGCTTGTGAAGGGCTGGGTATGACTACCAGACTGTTCGGATTGCCCTTTTGCTAGAGGCAACACAATTTTGAGAATTGCCACTTCCAACACTTTTGCACATTCAGAGTGTTCCCATTGATTTTTGGGAGACTTGTGGTACACAGCATAAAGTTTTTAAAAAAATGATGTGAGGTCCTTTAGGCCTGGCACTGTATCAGCTGTGTCCGATACACTGAGTTCAATCTGGTGGCATAGGCAGTGCCATTTTACAAGGCAGGGTATTTTGAACATAGCATTTCCAAAACACCAGAGTTTCTCGCAAGCATCACACTGGTACAATCACTACACACTCCTCTCCAAATTTCTGCAATGAATTGTTGCAAAATCCATGTTTCTCAAGACATTTTAACAGTGAGGCCTCATTGCACCCTGCATTCCCCTGGTCAAGTCAACCATGTCAAGAAAAATGGTGAGGCACTCTTTCACATTGATTGCAGCATGAATATAAATAATTAAAACTGACATAACAGAAAGACTTGTCGATTCATCAATGTACATAGAGATTTTGGGAGCCAGTTCAACAATACCCATGCAAAGTTTCCTCTGCATTTCATTAGCTATACAACCTGTTATCTGTGCTGCAGAATACTCACTGTGAAGTATCTATAGCCCATATCTGCCTCATTGGCAACCTTCAAGTCTATTAGACCTGAAAAGTCTAAAAAGGGGAGATTATTTTGGTCACAAAAGTAAAGTGTGTAAAAATCTTTAAATGTTGAAGCATGGCAATGCTGTCAAACTAGGGTTTTTCACTAACCTGATTTCCTGTGGAGGGGAGAGGAGTCCAGAGGCAAGTTCCCAACTACTCCCCAGAAGTAGATACTTGAATGAGAAGAAACTCAGCCAAGCCTGCAGCTCCTGGGGGTGGAGGCTGGAGGGAAGGAGAGGAATGGGCTGGTGAGAGGGGAGAGAGAGAGAGAGAGAGAGAGAAAGAGAGAGAGAGAGAAAGAGAGAGAGAGAGAGAGAGAGAGACAACGAGCAGTTCTTCGGATACTAGAAGTCCTTTCTCAGCTTTTGAACTTTCCTGCTTTCTTTATCCTTCTGTAATGAGAAGGGAGAGACAATCTGATTACTAAAGTCGCTAATCTCTAGTATATCCACTATAAATGATCTGTGCCCAATAGTTCCACCAAACTATTTGGATATCTGGTGGTGTGCCCTTTCCCGCTTTTGATGCTACCTCACTCTTGTGTATGCTACGATAAACTTCTGTATCTTGAAAATAAAAAGGAATATAAATGTATGTGTTCTTCTTGAGTCCTACTTGATATTTATATATTGTGTTTATTAGTATATATTATATACCGGGGCTTTAAATCTGTAAAAGGATTCATTTTAGGTGACACACTACATCTTGATCCTTAATCTATTCATGGAGTTCAGGATTCTAATGTAGATGCGCCCTAGAATTATATCTGATATGCATAAAACAATATACATAAACTTTTGACATACATGGAACAACCATAATACTTTCTTATGGTTGCCATAGCCCCACAACTGTAACCGTAGAGCGTTAAAATGTATATATGCATCTTAATACTCAAACACCTCTTTATATCAGGAATGTTAAATTCACATTCTTTAACCAAAAGGATCTGATACAAGTTCACATTTAAATAAAAATGCACCGGAATTCATACTCAAACATAATACACAACTCCAGTTAAGTCTCAAATCAACACTGTCATGCAGTGTTCAAAGGCATGTTTTCAAGGAAATTTAGCGCTACGCTTTGACCCGTAGGCAGGGATATCGCGTAGAGTTCCAGGTATGTAATTATGTTGGTATATGCAAAGCATTCATGGCGCGAGTGTGTTACTGCCTTAAATCAACAAGGCTTGTTGTTAGTTTGTTGCAGGAAGGCCCGACTGATGCTGGCAAGGGAACAGGAGAACAATATACAAAAGGGAGCAAAAGAGGGAAATATGCCAGAGGCGCCCTCCACTCAAATAATCATATTTTACAGAAATACCTTGTTGGTATGGTACACACATCAAATCCTTTTTATTAAAGTTTCGGGTTCACTTTGTCTATATCAAGGATAGTGCTGTCTCTGGTGTAAATCTAAAAAAACATCCCTGTCTGTGTGTCAAGTGTCAAATCAAAAGTGCCTCACGTAGGCACGCCGTATGTTTTCTTCTATGGGTGTTTCATTTTTAAAAACATTATTTGTATTAGTTTTCCACAACAACACAAGGAGCAATTTGCATTAACATTGTGTTATAGTCATACCACAGCACAACATCCTACACCTCTGATTCTTAACATTTCTCCAGTGACCAAGCATTAGGGTATATGAGAGGAAAATGTTTGGGAGACATCCTGTGTGCGTATGGTATGCACCTATTGCAGGCAAATGGCATATACGACCATGTAAGCAGTCTAGGCAGGTTGGGGGGAGGTCGGGGTCGATGGTGCCTGGGGGCCAGCAGTGTTTTGTTCTAGAGTGAGTAGTTAGTCGCCCAGGGGCTGCCAAATATCCACAGGGCGAGATGTCAGGGTTGTAAGGTAGCAAGGGCCATATGTATGAACTCATTTTCTCATAGACACAGAATTGGTAAAACTCTTTGATACATATGGCCCCAAATTCCGTACTGGCGCCGTTGTATTGTGTCATAGATATAAGCCAGGCAGTCGGGTGGGGGGTGCTGGACTGCCTCAGCACACAGCGATCTCGCGCTTCGCCAATAGTAGAGCCATGGACATGAATCTGCGTTTTGATCGGGGAAGGTCAGCTGTGTGCCCCAAGAGTGCCATTGCTGGTTCTGGGTGAAGTGTAGTGTCTGTTATTTACGCAATATGCGAATGTACCAATTGCCAGTACCTGGTGATGATGGGACAGGGCCATGTGAGGTGTGCAAAGTAGGGTGATCAACTGGCACTGGTGCAAATTCAGGACGGTGAGTGTAAAAATTCAGGACAAAGGGTCAAAATTCAGGACACAAATTCAGGACAGGAGGTCAAAATTCAGGACAAAAATTCAGGACAATAGGTAAGTTTTACAGACACATCAGAGGAGGTCGCGC
This sequence comes from Triturus cristatus, assembly GCF_964204655.1. Classification (NCBI taxonomy): domain Eukaryota; kingdom Metazoa; phylum Chordata; class Amphibia; order Caudata; family Salamandridae; genus Triturus; species Triturus cristatus. Next base: position 353,610,604 of record NC_140584.1, read on the forward strand.
AATAGTATATAAGTAAGCCCAGCCATATCCAAACATATTCAGCCATTTGCAAACCTATCCATCATGTATCCTTCCATCTATAATTTCACTCATCTATCCATTATCCATCCATCCATCCTTTCACCCTATCCATCTGTACACGCATCCATCCACTCTTCTACCCATCCATCCATTCACTCATTCATCCAGCCATTTACCCTTTCACCCATCCAGCCATCCTTTCACTTACTCATCCATCCACCCAGTCACTCATCCTTCCACCCATCCACCCTTTCAGTCATCCATCCATCCTCCCTTTCCCTCTCCATCGACCCTTTCACTTAGCCATCCTTCCTTCCATCCATCCACCCATCCATCTACTCATCCACTCATGAATCCATCCATTGACCCTATCACTCATCCATCCTTTCTCTCATCCATTTATCCTTTCACTCCTTCACTCATCTATTCATCCTTTTGTCCACCTACCCTCCCTTTCACTCATCCATCCTTACATCCACCCTTTCACTCATCGTCCATGGTTGTATGACGTTACAACGCATTCCGTTGCAACGCATGCCTTTACCACACATGCGTTACAACGGGAATGCCATCACCACGCATATCTTTTATCACGAAAATGCCTTTAACACACATATTTTCACAACATTTTTCGTTGTTAAACTATGCATGTTAATGGCATTTTCATGTTAAAGGATATCTCCTATCCCTACAAATTAACCCTAATGTACTCTTAAAATTTACCCCTGCGCAACACCACCCCAATTCCCCCTTACCTCTCCACTCCAAGCACTTCTGATTTGCATTTTACGTCGTTAAGAGGAAGCGGAAGTGCCTTTCCGTTTCCTCTAACGACGCCGATTGCCTCCACATCGTTTCTCTTCATTATCTTAAAACGACGGAAACAGGTGTGTTTTTTTAAACCCACGCTTTATCTTTGTATTTTGGGGGGGGGGGAGGTAGACCCCCCCAAGCCCCCTCTTTTTTTTTTTACCTTTATCACACATGCCTTTACTACATATCTCGTAGTAAATGTATGCATGGTAAAGGCTATTCGTTGTAACCACACATGCGTTGTAATGCATGCGTGGTTATTGTCATGCGTGGAAACGACCGCGTTGTAGTGGCCGTTTCCCATCGTCCATCCATTCACCCTTGCACTTATCAATTCATCAATCCATCCATCATTTCACTCATCCATCCACCCACTCACTCACTCATCATCCACCTTTTCACTCATCCATCCACCCTTTTACCCATCCAGCTACCCTTCCACCCATACATCCATCTATTTACCTTTTCTCTCATCCATCCATCCACTCACTCATCAATCCATCCATCCTCTCTCATTATCCATCTATTCAATCTTTCATTCATCCATTCACCCTTTCACTAATTCATCCAGCCATCCACCCATCCCTTCACTTACTCACTCGCTCACCTTTTCATATACATTTTTAGCTGAGCCTTTTTGAGAAGAGGCCCATCAAGAACTTCACCCTCGCTGCAGGAGCCATTCCAGGACTTGGACAGAAGCCACCCAGGGCAGAGACAGGATCCACCACAGGGGGGGGACAGGAGCCATCACAGGCGGGGTGGGGAGGAGATGGACAGGAGCCACCACATGGGGGGACAGGAGCCATCACTGGGGGGGGGGGACAGGATGCACCAGGGTGGGCACAGGGGTGGCCATGCAGTATCCTAGTATCATCTTGGTCTCTTCCAGGGTGGGGTAGGGCTCCTCACCCCCTCCTGGACAAGACAACGAGGCAACAGGCTCTCTTTCTAAAATGTTAGTTTTGCCATACCCCACTGTGATGTAAAGTACTTAAAGGAGATACTCCAAGCGAACTGATTTAACGGATTTCCTCCATACTTTGTTAATCAGTGTGGGTGCGATTGTGCCATTTCTTTATTTTATTACATTATAGACTGCATGTTTGAAGAACCGAGGTTTGTTTACAATTTAGTAACAGTAATTAAGCTCTGTGAAAAGAACCACGTGCTGCCTCGGTGTAATCAGGGCCGGTTCTAGGATGTTTGGGGCCCTGGGCAGAAAAGGAATGTGTGAGGCCCCTCTAAATTGCAGATACATGACGCATTCAGGGATGTTTGCATCTGAATAGATGCCCCTGCTCCTGAAGCTGCAGCCCCTCCCTCTCAGTCACCTTCAAACACCTCTTAACAGCTCATCAAGGGCTGAAGGTGTGAGGGGTTGCCATCCCGCTGTGCCTCTCCAATGCTGCTGGGTATCTGAGCTTTGGTACTGCATCGGAGTCTGTCACACCCGACCTCAACAGCATCAGACTCAAGCAGGGAGGTGGGTGGAAGCTGTACCGGCTTTAGGGTGGTGCGATCGGTGCCCGGTTAAAATTACGGACAAATGGCGTCCATTAAAGGATCCTTCACGGACAACGGACAGACGGCCGAAATTACGGACTGTCCGTGAAATTTACGGACGGTTAGTCACCCTAGTGCAAAGTCTGCTGCGTGGCCTGGCATTTGAGGCAGCAGTCCGATCTGCCGGTATCATATTTAGCTATGTCCACCAGTGAAAGGTGTGCTCTATGCAGGGACTTGAACTGCAATAGCTTGTACCTATGATGAAGTGATATTTTCTGTATCTGCATGCAGCAATATGACCACATGCTGTCCGTCACGGGGATCCCTAGTTCACACTCCCATGCCTCCCGTGTCCTAATGGTAGTGTCAGGTTTCAGTGCTGTGCATGCGCGGTAGAGTCTGAAAATTAAAGGGCTCCATCTGCATCCGTTATTGCAAGCATTAACGGTGGGAACTCTTCTGGGGCCAGGGGATACGTGGGCATCTTGGATCATAGAGTGGAAAAGATTCTTTGGAATACAAAGTGGTGCATGTAGGGCATGCTATGGAATCTGGGGTCATCCGCAAGTTGCAGTGCACTGCCATCTTGGAAGAGGTCCCCAATTGTGTGGATGTTATAGGATGATAGTGTGCGTTGTACTAATGGTTTACCCATGAGCGGTAGCCATTGATTATTTTTTAATGGTATGCCAGGGGAATACAGAGGGCGCCCCCCCTCCCCCAGTCCGCGCCGCAGAGGGCGCTATGCCCAGCATGTCCCGTGCTCACTACGCCACTGGAGTCAAGCTATCCTGGCTGAAGAGGGGTGAAACCCCGAAACCGGTCCTAGGATGCTTGATTCCGGTCCAGGGAAGACATGGCTTGGCAGTTCGGGCTGGACTGTTCCCATGAGGCACAGGGTCAAGACTGATTTGCATATGGCCATGTCTGAACTGGGGTGGCGTGGTGAGCAAAATAACAATGGATTAAACCCAGATCTGTGACTGGGGGAGAATGTTTTGCCAATGTGCAACATTCCGTCCATCATCTTGTGTGTTTTGCTGTTCGCCCTATGTGGGAAGGGTAAGCCCAGACGTGGATCCCGTGCTCACTACGCCACTGGAGTCAAGCTATCCTGGCTGAAGAGGGGTGAAACCCCGAAACCGGTCCTAGGATGCTTGATTCCGGTCCAGGGAAGATATGGCTTGGCAGTTCGGGCTGGACTGTTACCATGAGGCACAGGGTCAAGACTGATTTGCATATGGCCATGTCTGAACTGGGGTGGCGTGGTGAGCAAAATAACGATGGATTAAACCCAGATCTGTGACTGGGGGTGAATGTTTTGCCACTGTGCAACATTCCGTCCATCATCTTGTGTGTTTTTCTATCATCCATCCACACCATCGCCACCTCCTCCAAGTATGCTGGAAGTGCCAAAGGGGATTTAGTTAAGCGAGTTGTTTATAGATGTTTATTATACTCTAGGAAGGCATTTTGGACGTTCTTGGTGCACAGAACATGCGCAGCCGTATCTGCTTGAATTTCAGGGATGTAGTCAGAAGCCCGTTCAGGGCGCAACATTGTGGCAAGGGTGCAGCCCAGTCTTTCACCCTCTCCGTATCGATGAGCCGTAGCATATTTCCCAAGGTTTGAGGTTTCGCAATTGGCTAATTTGAGAAATTCTTTCATATGTTGCGCTCTACGGTGCAGGCGCAGGTTTCTGTCCGCCACTGCAGCCGAGTCTAGGCCACGCAGAGCTGACTCAGTGCCATGACCGCGAGTTGGTGAGAGACACTCGAGAATACAGTTTTTAAGGAGGTTTGGGAAGAAGCAATGTTGGACTTTGGCATCAATACATGACGATCTCTAAGGACTAAATACTACTAATACTTTGAACCTACTACCCCCTGGAGGCCGACGAGCACATCCAGAGGGGTACACAGCTAAAGGTTGAACAGCTGGTTGATTGATGATCCTTGAATAAGAACTCCTTCCGGGCTCGGAGGAGTTAATAGATTTATTCTTGAGAATTCCCAACCACCAAGGGCTTTAACACTTCCTTCTTTTGTCCTGAAGAAGTCCCTACTTGATGGATCTACAAATACATACATACACAGGGTTGAAACGTCGATGTACAACCATCTCATGTCCTGGCTCACTATAACAATAAATTTAAGAAATAGGACTATCTAAAGTGAAAGACCTGAAAAGGACAGAGAATTTATGTTATTGTCTTGTTTATTGTTTGAATTTGAAAGGTCACCCATTTGCACTATATTTCACCAGTCACTCATTGAATTGTCTGTGTATTTGTTATTGTGTTTTCTTTGTCAGACAGCCCCCATTGGTATTATCTTTTTGTATAAAACTGTTTACACAATTGGCGAGAAAAGTAGAAAAACATAACAAATAATGTAATAAATACATATTTTTGATATAAACTTACTGAGGTATGGTACATTTATAAAAGTTCACTATTGATTGTGAAAGAAATAATCAGGTTCTGAACCAGTACCTTGTGTCACTGATTGGTCAAGGCATTCACTGGGAGGTGGGGGTGTCAGGGGCTATTTGAAAGTGCAATGCAGGGCTGTTAAGGTAGCGCTTTGGCGCGCTATGCAAGATTGACACCTCTGTAGTGCTGCTGTGGGTGAACCATGGGATTCCCCCGCAAGAAGGCAGGTGCAGGGGGTGTGACAATAGACTATCTGGGAATTTCTGGATTACTGCAGAAAGTAAGAAAGAAAACATGTCACGCCTCTGAAAGCGGCCAGTTTTGCAGCAGGATAGATGGCGTCTACCCTCTAAAAATAGTGATATTCAGCATCTACCCTCGACTCGTGCACTAATGTATAGTTCTCGTTGTATTTTACATTATAAAAAGCACTCTTTTAGGGCGTTGGGCTCACTCTCCGCTGATCTCTAGAAGGTGAAACTGTCATTCTGACCTTAGTCAAGATTTATTTACTTGAGCTGAATTATACTCTGTTCTGCTATTTCATATAAGCACATAATTGCATTTCATTCTGAGCTTCATGCCTTTATATGACAAATGACTAACTCACTGATTATTTGCATTTTATTTTGCTTTCTGTAATGCTTTCATTTTTCAGTAAATCTTAAAGGTTTTCACTGTAATATTTGCCAGTCTTTGTTGTGAAGCTTAATGTGCTTTACTTTTTATTCTAAAAGGTTGGTGGATATTGAAGTAATATGCTGACCAGGTCCAGTTGAGTAACAACAAAGTCCTTAGGGAGTTAATACCACTCCTGGACCGTTAGAAGTGCTTTAATTTGATCTTAGACAAAAGCGCTACATCAACTGAAAGATAGAGTGGTCACACAAAAGCAGGCTGAACACTTGGCAGCTATGTAGCAGAAGCATAAAGCTGTTTGCTGTTGTTGATTGGTTCCATGCTCTTATAGTTCTTTTCTACTTGTTTGGAACTTGAAGTTCTTTATTTGCTTCAGTCCGGAAACGTGAGCGGTCGCTGCTATTATGAAGAAAGTTATTCCATAACCTCGCCTCTGATTCCCTCATAAAAATGTTATTGATGTATAACTTTGGATGATCACAATGATTGCGCTGAGACAGGTGATATCGCTTGTGCAGTTACGATTAAGAAAACCCTAACTACCTTTTCTACAAGTCATTACAGTAACGCAAAATGCAGATTTTCCACATTTAGAAATGGGTAGAAAATCAGGATTTTAATAAAGGCACGGAGGCTAATATTATACATTATCCCTTTTATTGCTCCCCAGACAGCAGCAACAAACAAGCAATAGAATCAGAACACTTTCAGCTTCTAGAACACTGAACATGCATATACACGTAGAACTGGCAGCCATCTTCCTCTTTGGGTGCTGCAAATAAAATATAAAATCCAAAGTCTCTTATTAAAAACAAAACTTCTTCCTTTCTTTGATAACGACTTTCAAACTTCTGCATTAGACAAATTCTTCTTCTTTAACCTGCATAATAAAAAACAAATCAATAATAATTTGGGAGGGAACAGTGGAGGGATAATATTAGCCTCTGTGCCTTTATTAAAATCATGATTTTCTACCCATTTCTAAATGTGGAAAATCTGCATTTTACATCAAGGCCCGGAGGCCAATATTATGCATGTTCAAAGTTCATCTAAAACTCTATCCAACACATTTTCCACAGGCTTAAAATAGAACTTCTTAAACGTTGATTCATTACTCCAATCTGCAGCCTTCATAATTCCACCTAAACTAAAACCTCTCATAAACGCCTTGGTTGCCATAGCCCCTCTAACAGAATGAGCTCCAAAAATACTAATATCTACTCCTGCCCTCAACATCACCTCTCTCACCCACCTAGCCAATGTAGCCGATGACACAGGCTTAAAAGGTTTCTTATAAGAAATTAAAAGTTGAGAACAACCTCCTTGCCTCAAAACTAAAGTCCTCCTTTCATATTCTCTCAAACACCGTACCACACACAAGTTTTCATTTCCCTCCAAATGAGGATAAAATATTGTCCTAGACACGTTCTTTTCCTTAACACAAAGCACACACCCTCTGGCTGATAACACCTAGAATCCACCTCCAAGGCTCTAATATCAGAAACTCTTTTACAAGAAACCAAACAAAGAAGCATAGCCATCTTTCAAGATAAGAATTTAATATCCAAAGACGTATTACTACCCCAACTATCTAAGTCCTTCAAAACCAAAGAAACATCCCAAAGTACACCATACTTTGCCTTGGGAGGTAAAACCATCCTTACACTCTTAACTAACCTTTTAACCAACACATTTTGCCCTACTGGCAAACCATCCACCAAAATATGCCCAGCTGAAATCGCAGATCTGCTAATATTCACAGTATTGTAGGCCAATCTGAACCTATACAATTCTGACAAATAATTAACCACCTCCACTACAGGAGCTGATACGGAATCCAAATTCCTCTTGACACACCAATCAGACCAAGCTGATCTACAAACCTTTGTCGTCCCCTTTGACCATGATTCAACGATAATATCCTCAACCTCCTTCAATAATCCATGCACTTGCCATATTCTCCTGAAATCAACCACGCCACCAACCTTAACTGACCCCTCACAACTAAATCGTGAACATTCCCCTCTGGATCCAGAATGATCTCCCTTAAATTCGGTAACAACACCGGATCCTCTATCAACAAGTCCATCATATCTGAAAACCACACCTGAGCTCTCCAGAAAGGCGTCAAAATTACCATCTCTACTTTCTCTCTCCTGATTTTCATCAGAGTCCTCTGAATCAATGAGAATGGGGGAAAAGCATAACTTCTTCCTACTCTCCAATCCTGGAGAAAAGCGTCTATTCCTTTTGCCTCCGGATCCGGTCTCCAACTGTAAAACTCCTTCATCTGACAATTCAGTCCGTCCGCAAAAAGATCCACTTGAAATGGACGCAATCTCTTCTCCAAACTCAAAAAGAACCCCCTTTGTAGCTTCCAATTGCTCACATCTCTGAGATATCTTGAAAACCAATCCGCTTCTACGTTGCACAGACCCGGAATATACTGAGCTTGAACCACAATCTCCTTCTCTAAGCAAAATTTCCAAAATTCCTTCGCCAAGTCCGCTAACCCCTTCGACCGAAGTCCTCCTAATTTGTTCACGTACCTTACAGCCGACAAATTGTCCATCTTCAATAGCACACAACACTTCACCTGATCCCTCATGAAACTTTTTATTGCAAAGGAAGTTGCAAGAAGCTCCAGACAATTTATATTTTTCTGTTTATAAAAGTAGGGACGTCAAGACTGGTGCAGGTATCTACGCTTTGATCCCCAACCTTGTATGATAGACAATTTATATGCATCTCTTTCTCCTCCTTTGACCACTTTCCTCCTGTCGACACCAAACCACATCGTGCTCCCCAACCGAAAAGACTCGCATCCGACTCTATCTCTACTTCCGGAACCTCTCTAAAAATCACCCTGCCGTTCCATGCCTCTAGATTCATCAACCACCAATTCAATTCTTCCTTCAACTCTTGATTCAACAACATTTTCTGAGAATACTTTGCCATTCTCCTCAAGTGAAGACCCTTCAATCTCTGCAATGCCCTGTAATGTTGAGGGGCCGGAAAAATCGCTTGAATCGATGATGACAACAGACCCAGCAATCGAGCTAACTGTCTCAATGTAACCCATTTTGAATTCATTGCTCTTTTCACCTCCTTCCTTATTTTCTTCACCTTCATCATAGGTAACCTCAACACACAATCCAACGTCTGTATCTGAAAACCTAAAAATTGAATCATCTGCTGAGGCTCCACACAAGACTTCTCTTTGTTCACTACAAATCCTAGATCCTCAATTACTTTCACTGCAAACTCCATCTGTTCCTTTGCTAAATTCCTCTCCTCCGCCATGATCAAAAAGTCGTCCAGATACACTATTAAACGTATTTCCCTTGATCTCAACCAAGCTGCCACTGGACGCATCACCTTCGTAAAGCACCAAGGGGCCGATGTCAACCCAAAAGGGAGAGTCCTGAACCTCCATAACCTTCCTTTCTACCTGAACTTCAGTAAATCCCTCTGTTCCTTGCACATTGGAATAGTCAAATAGGCATCCTTCAAATCCAATCTTGTCAACCAATCTCCTTTCCTTAAAAGATCCATCAACATATGAATCCCCTCCATCTTGAAATGATTGTACGTTACCCAATTGTTCAATTCTCTCAAATTTATCACTGGGCGCATACCTTTCTCCTTTTTTTCTACCAGAAATATGTTGCTTATAAAGCCTCCCTTTACAATCCTTGCCTCTTCTATAGCTCCTTTTTTCTCTAATGCCGCTATCTCCTTCATCACCATATCCTCCATCTCCACTGAGAATCTCAAAATATTCGGAGCTCTCACCTGTACTGGCGTCTGCAAGAAATCTATTCTGTAACCTGAAACCGTTTGCAATACCCAAAGGATCCTTTGTAATCTCTTTCCATCTCGAAACAAACTGGGCTAGTCTGCCGCCCAACTTTATTTGGATAGAAAAAGGGTCTTGTAACCATCTTACCTGAGGCGCCTCTTGTCCGCCTCTCTGAACGCATTCCTCTGGCCCTGCTTCACTGTCTCTGAGGGAAGAAACTTCCCTGTCCCCCTCTTGATCCGTAGAAATTGGATCCATAACCAGTACCATAGGGTCTTCCTCCTCTTCCAAAGTTTCCTCTAGTAAAAGCTTGTCTTCGGCCGGGGAATTGACCCCGCATCCGCCCGGCCACTCAAAAAACTCTCCTTATGTCCTTTTGTGCTTTCTCAAGAGAGCTAAAAGTAAATAACTAGACATATCCTTGACGAAGTCGTCTCTAAAAAGCAAGCCCTCACTACGCTCTCCAGGTTCCTTATTTGCCAAGTCCGCCAATTTTGGGTCAATTTTAAAGAGAATAGGTTTTCTCCTCTCAATGCAAATTGCCGTATTTGCAATCCCCAAAAGACATATGGCTCTTTGGACCCATTGTCGCATTTCTGCCACATCAACTCCAGTATTATTAGAATGTGCTTCCTAGCACATATCAAATATCTTTGTCAATGGCCCCAAGACATCTAGAAGTCTATCTTAACACCCTTTTAATCCCTTTTCGAGACCTTTTCCAGGGTCTTTTCCATATTTATTTATAAACGCCACCATCTTATGATCAAGTTCTAGAGTATACGCAACCTTGCTCTCCAGACTAGGTCTAGGACACTCACTTCTCATCCTAGTTCTGACCTCTTTTGGTATTTCCCTCCTTATCCAAAATCTCACGTCCTTTGCAACGTGCTCCACCGGAGCCCACTGCGGAGAAAGAGGATGTTGTATTAAAAGAGGGTCAAACATATCCTCACCCTGAGGACCCACAATCTCATTATCTTCCAATTTAATTTCTCTCACTTTTATCTTTCTCCTTTTAAGTGGAACCTCCTCCACATCTGATTCTTCGATACTTGAACTACAAGTAAGCTCAACATCACCACTTGACGATGTTGAATCACAAGCAACAGTAGTATGTTTAATTTTCTGCGCCCTTTTTGCGCTCTCCTTCGCCTTTATAGTGATTCCTTTCAGAACCTTACGTTCCTTCCCTTTTTTCAAAGTCTCAATCATTTTCCTTTTTTGAGCTTTCTTACTCCCTTGATTAGAACCTCCTGCAACCATATCAATCTCCTCAGTGGTCCAGAAATTCTCATCTTCCCCTGATCTTTGTCTCCTTAGCATACCTTTCTCCATGGTATTCTCTATTTTTTTATCTATAGAAGCCGACATCTCCTCAAACATCTTTTCCATGTAGCTCTTCATTCTCTCCTCAAAGTTTCCTTCAACACCATCCATTTTTTTGTCTCAACTTTCCAACAATACCAACTTACAAATTTCCTCTAAAGTTCTTCCAACAAACTAGTTCTTAAATCCTTGTTATACTCCTTTCCTATTTTCTAACTCTAACATTAATATTAAAATTCTTTCCCTTAGCTCCAATCTTCTACTCAAAAACACGACCTCCTGCTGAACTTTCGACCGAAGTCTGTCAGAAACTGACCAGCGTTCTGACAGACTTCGTATTTCTTATCCCTAAATATGTCCGCGTCAATGCCCCTTTAATGTAATAAAGCTATTCCCAATCTTCAAAAATGTCCGCCACACGCTGCGTGCGTACGGCGGCCTCACTAGGTCAAAATGTCCTTCTTTATGCTGCACGCGCCTTCCACGCTAGAGATTCGATCGCCTCAAGACACAAACTCCATCTGCGCTCGAGGACCAAACACTCGTTGCCTCGTGCTAGGCCACAAACGTCCAACCGCCATACCAAGGTAACTTAAACAAGCCAAAAACGCTATTTTCCATACCCGCTAAACTTTCTAATACTTATACCTAACCATACTTCCTTTTATTTCCAAAGCTCATACCCTCTAAATATGCTTGCAACAGCAATCAACTCTAAGCTGTCAAACCTTCACAAAATCCTCACGCAACAAATCTAAACGATACACTTATGTACTCCAATTAATTCAAAATTAGCTTAATAAATATACCTTTTTAATAAATTATACAATATTTCTTTAAACAACAAACTAATTAATCTTATACAAGGGGACAACTTAAAAGTGTGCCTTATCTGATCACTGAGCAGCAACAAAAGAGGAAGATGACTGCCAGTTCTACATGTATATGCATGTTCAGTGTTTTAGAAGCTGAAAGTGTTCTGATTCTATTGCTTGTTTGTTGCTGCTGTCTGGGGAACAATAAAAGGGATAATGCATAATATTGGCCTCCGGGCCTTGATGTAAAATTGAACTGGCTTCCATTGCAAGATGGCCCCGTAGTTCATAGGCACTAGTCAGTCCCTTTTCTGTTTCTCTTGTCTTTTCTCCAGCGGGCTGCGTCAGCTGTGAGGTCAAAGTGCATAATCGTTCTTCTTCATCAGCCGCAAGACTCGGGAGCAGCTTTTGCCAGTCAGGTGATTTCTAGGCACATGATCCACGACACACCGAACCTGTTTGCTGAGCTTGACGTCTAATCCTACGATCGACGTATGGCCTTAACCAATCAGAGGTTTGGATTGCTATTCTACAGCGAATCATCGGTTAGACCAAGAGAGCAAGGCGTGGTCATTGCGAGGAGTTCGGTGGAAAGGAAGAGGAGATACGGGGGAGCTGATTTTAAATAAGGGGGACTCCCTTGTCCGTGGAAGTATACAAGTGTCACTGGTGCGGTGCAGACTCGAGCGCGTGAGGTCGGTGTCCAGTGTGACAGGTCACGGCTCTTCAGGGCCTCCCATTCGCCCGATGCGCGGCAGGCGGTGGTGGAAGTCCTGTTAATCCAAACTGCGATTCCCTCTTGCTTTTGGCAGGACCAGGCTCCCTTGGCGGACATGTCTATCCAGTACGGGGACGAGGAGCAGCTACAGGGCAGCTATGGGCCAGTGGACTCTTTCCCTAAGGACTTTGGCTATGGGGTGGAGGAGGCGGACTTGGAGGAGAGCGAGGCTCCTGCAGACAGCAAGCCGCGCATCTTGCTCATGGGGCTGCGGCGCAGTGGGAAGTCCTCCATCCAGAAGGTAAGCCGAACTTACAAGCTGCAACGTGGCTGCATGCCAAATACTTATAACTATATCAGTCGATCCTGATTGTAAAGACAGCCCAAAAAATTATGCTGTGCATTTTAAGGTTAGTGCCCTAATGGTAAAAGAGAAATTCCAAGTACTAGCATGAAAATAACGAGTACTCCAACAACGAAAGGTCCTGGGAGAAATTATTGCAATACGTCTAACCACTGGCAGTCGCTCATGTTAGCATTCCAACCCATTGTTCTTTTTCTCACCAGGCCACCTCAGGCGTTACTTGTGTTCTGGTTCAGAGGACTTGGCTTGACAGTTTTGACTGGACTGGACCTATTGGAGCAGGGCAAGGACTGCTTTCAATATGACTGGGTCTAATCTGAGGTAGCATGATGTGAAAAAGAATGATGGGTTAGAATGTTATCCCAAGCAATTGCCAGTGGTTGACGTACTGAAAGCATTCCTTCTATCCTGTTTTGGGTTATTGACTATTATTTCTGATCATTGCTGTCTCCCGCCACAGGCTTTAACCCACCAGAGTTATTTCTAGACCATCCTTGTCTATGTTGCCATTATCCATTACCTGTCCTGGTAACTGCTAATACCATTGATTTCCTATCCCAGAAAGAAGAGTGCCATGTTTCTGAGAATAGCAGAAAATTGTGGAAGAGTGAGAGACAGCTGCAGTATCATGTGTTTCCCCATTCCGTGTGTGTCTGAGCTGGTACTTGGAATGCTGAGAGTGAGTTATGTTGGGGTGTGTTGTGGAGTGGACGCTAGGATGTAGACACAAGTGGGAGGATTGATGAAACCCAGACATCACATACTGCGGTTCCTGTAACCTAAGGTCCTACATGTGAATATTATGGTTGGCATGCAATGATTCTCTCCTAGATGCCTGGTTACGTGTATGCCCTTCATATCCCCACAGTGATAAGTCTACTAAACCTGTGGAAGTTGAAGCATGGACTGTGGAGGAATCTAGGTATTAACTTTATATTTCCCTTTGTTGTGTTTCTATACAGGATTTATTCTGCATTGTCCTTGTGGATTATTTTACTAAGTGGCTAGAGATAAGGATAGTAGGCAAGGTCACGATGGAGAATATAGTTGAATTTTTAGATTATATTTTTATGCAGGGTCAGGGATTCTAAAAGTCGGCATTGGACAATGATCCACAACTTGAATGTGGTGCATAAGTTTATCTTTTTTTAATTTTTTTATTAAAATTCAATGTATCATCCAAAAGCCAGTTTAAGAGGTTTACTAGTGTTGCCAAAGAATCCTTTCAACTGGTGATTAAGAGTGGACTAGAGTGGAGCAAGGAAGGTTCTTCATGCCCCCTTGTTGTTATACAGGTTCACTTCAAATCAAGTCAGAGGGTTGTACCCTTTTGAGCTGCTACGGTTGAGAAACCTGGTTCCAGATTGATGCCAAGAGGGGGTGACTCTACAGTGGATTTTGAAATAATAAAATAAACAGTTGCCAACTACAAAATTGAAGTGGCTAAATATATGAATATATGGCGAGACAAGGGTTATATGAAGGTAACGAGAGACCCTTTCACATCAAAACCCTGCTCTCTAACCATATAATTTTGGAAACAAGTTGTTAAGGACCTGCGTGAAAATGCAGTTGGACTTTGGTGGCAGTTGGGAGTCCTCTCTGGTAAAGGAGGAGGCCTGTTGTCAGAAGGAAGTTAGCCCTGTGACCATGGAGAACTAATGTGTGCCCGCCTTTTCCCACTCTCAAATTGTGTCCGCACTGGCTGCTGTATAGGAGGATCTCGGTGAGAAGGGTGGGCACGTTCTTGCAAGGACAAGAATCCATCTGAGGAAAGTTAGAAACTGAGCTGTTGTGTTCCAATGTGTAGTCCTAAGCTTAAGGACAACCTATGGAGACAGTGTTATAAGGATAGTGCTGTTTCAGACAGTGGGAAGAGACAGTGCGTTTTCTTCACAGTAAGCATAACTGAAATGACCCATGAAGCTTCAGACAGTAATGCATTCAACAGTGACGGTGATGTAACGATATGCATTGAAGAGTATGCTGTATGATTTGTCAATTACGGTGGTCGTGGCACTGGTTAGTCCTTGCCTCTTGAGGGTGCTGTGTGCCTTGTTGGGGTTAGTGTACTGCAGTGGTTGCACATCGTTCCATTTAAATTCAAGTATCATGTATGCTGGGATCATACATCACTCACAAGCCGCCTGCATCACTAGAGGGGCATGTGCCACATGACAGGCAAGCACCCTGTTGATGGAATGTGGCCTGTTTGAGAAGGACAGCGGGCAGACTAAGACCACTGCTTGAAGCATTCACATATTTTATGGTGCCCAGCGTGACTAGAGGCGGTTGCACGGCTCCTTCCAGTGTTGTGGTCACGGCAGTGAACAGAGATAATGTGCGGCACCAGGAAGAAGAGTGTGGTGTTTGTGGGCATTGTGAGAGATACTCACCAATGTTTTGAATTCCAGACATTAGTGTCAGAGTGACACACTGGCAGTGTAGACTGTGACATCATGAAGGAGGGTAGCAAGCTGGTTGATTGGGACATGCCTGGAGACGTTCAAAAAGGACTAACCTAGGCCTCATGCTTAGTTTAGAAAGAGAATCAGGACTATCTTCAAGTACATTGGAGACAGAAATGAGACTATGTTGTTTGAGGGTGCACTGGTTCCTGACGTCATGGGAAGTAAAGACCTTGCCTGTCTTAAATGTGAACAGTGGCAATGTTAATTCACATCCATGGAGTTCATATTATTTTATGCACTTCTGTTAAGAAGCCTGCTTTGTTACCAACTGTGAGGGTAAATAATATGGGGAACAGTTTGGTGATTGTTGTGTATTGACATGTGGCATATACAGCTTATTAGTAATGTATGTGTCAGTTTAGCATGGTTTTGTGTAAGCTAAATTCTGTTTGAGAATCGCAATTAACGGTCGTGCTGTGCTAAATGCTTGATTCTGCAAAACCGGTTGTATGTTTAAATTATCCATCTGTAGTTTTTCGGAATACTGAGTGAGCATTTTCTTTTACTCAATATGGAGTCTACATAGAAGTTTGAGGAACAAGGTGAGTACCCATCTGTATGCTATATAGATTTCTGTTGGTTTTACGCCTCCAAATGTTGTGGATGTGGGGAAGAGTAGGACCCCATTTTGAGAAATGGAGTGTAGTGCCAGAGCAGTACCATGTTGGTAGAATTTTAATGGGAGAGTACCCCATGGTATGCAAAGTTAGGGAAGAATAGTACCCTGTCATAAGTGTGGGGGAGTACCTCATGGTGTACTTAGTTGAAGAAGATAAGTACCATGTTAAGAGAGGTTGAAGAGGAAAGTACCACGTGGAATGAAAATGCGGGAAAGAGTAGTACCACATGGTTTTCAGGGTGATGGCCACAAGTTTCGCCCTAGTGTTGGGGGTGATATCCAAACATTTCACCCGAGTCTTCATTCTGTATGAATTGAAGATTTAAAAGGTGTATTGTATAAGAGGGAGAGTACGTTTTGTGATTGTTTTGTGGTGCATTTTAATGAGATTAATGGATTCGGTCAGTGTTTAAATAATAGTATTTAATGTAGTTTTAGAACGTTGTAGGTGAGTGCTTCTTTAAATGCGGATGTGGCCTGGTGTTAATGGTGGTATTGATGTAGTGTTTAATTGTTGTAATATCAATACATTTTCAATACATGCCTACTAGAGGCTGTCATCATTGTGTTCGGGCGACTTTCCAAATTTTTCTGGTTCAGTTTCCAGAGAGCCTGGGTAAAAAATGTGCTGTTTTCATCCTGGCACTTGGTCATTTTGGATTGTGCAGCTAGTGTTACTAGATGTTGGGCTTGTTGGAGTGCTGAGCTATACATTTGTGTGTGTTTGGTGGATGCATGAAAAGCATCCACTCGTGGGGCCCCCTCCGACCCCTGCCCCCCTCACATCTACCACAGAGCCGCAGCCGCCATCGCTCCCGAACTACAACGCACCATCAACACCACCTTCAAAACAGGCACCTTCCCAGACGACTGGAAGCGCGCAGAAGTCAGACCCATGCTCAAGAAGCCCACAGCTCACCCCACAGACCTCAAGAACTATCAGACCATCTCGCTCCTCCCCCTTGCAGCCAAAGTTGCATAGAAAACAGTCAGCAGGAAACTGACACAATTCATTGAAGAGAACGCCGTCCTCGACCCGTTCTAATCTGGATACCGAAGCAACCACAGCACAGAGACCGCCCTATTCGCCGCCACAGACGACATCCGCACCCTCCTGGACCAAGGCCACTCCGCAGCCCTCCACCTACTCGACCTATCAGCTGCCTTCGACACAGTCTCCCACCGCACACTAGTCGCCAGACTACATGACACAGGCATACAAGGAACAGCCCTGGACTGGATCTGATCATTCCTCACCGGAAGAAGCCAAAGGATCAGACTCCCACCCTTCCTCTCCGACACCATGAAAATCACCTGCGGAGTCCCACAGGGTTCATCACTGAGCCCCATCCTCTTCAACATCTACATGGCTCCCCACGCAGCCATCGTCCGACAACACGGCCTCAACATCATATTTTACGCCGAAGACACCCAGCTCATCCTCTCCCTCACCAAATACCCCACCACTGCCAAACAAAACTTCCAGAAAGGAATGCAAGATGTCGCAGTCTGGATGACCAACACCTGCCTGAAGCTCAACGCCGAGAAGACAGAAGTCCTCGTCCTCCGTACCACCCCTTCTGCATGGGACAGCAGCTGGTGGCCGACTGCTCTCGGAAGCCCACATACCCCCTCAGACCACGCCAAGTACCTCGGCATTGTACTCGACTCATCACTCACCATGAACCGACAGGTCAACGCCATCACCTCCAGCTGCTTCAACACCCTCCGCAAGACCTTCAAGTGGATCCCCCCTGAGTCAAGGAAGACAGTCACCCACGCACTCGTCACCAGCAGACTGGACTATGGCAACGCACTCTAGCCCGCTATCAACAAGACCCTTCTCCGCAAACTCCAGACAATACAGAACATCGACGCCAGACTCGTCCTCTGCATCCCCCAACACAAACACATCCGCCAACACCTACGAAGTCTCCACTGGCTGCCCGTGGAGAAAAGTCATTTTCAAAATCCTCACTCATGCCTACACAACAACGGACCCAAATACCTCAACGACAGAATCAACTTCCACGTACCCAAAAGAAACCTCCTAGCTTCCAACCTCGCACTAGCTGAAACCCCGCACATCCACAGAGCCAGAGCAGGCGGCAGATCCTTCTCTCAGATTGCAGCCAAGACCTGGAACGAGCTACCGGCAGACATCAGATGCACCCCCACCCTGAAGACCTAAAGGAAGACCCTCAAGACCTGGCTCTTCGGCTAAACAGATCTGCGGACCCCCCCCCCCTTCTCCAGCACCTTGAGACCCTCACGAGTGAATAGCGCGCTTATAATCCCCTGATTGATTGGTGGAGTATATTGTCCTGCTGGGGATGTATATGTTGCTTGTGGACAATGGAGAATGTGTAAGAGTTGTGACAATTTCCTACGTAGTTTAATAATATGAGGTGGATTCCTGGGGACCTTGTGTATGAGTGTAATTGTAGTGGCAGGTTTTTGCTGGAGTCAAGTCAAGAGCGTTTTTAGTTAAGGTGATGTATGTTTAAACTTTCAGTTTTTTAGGTCTCGCCTGACCCAGCGCATGTGCTGGTCTGGCGAGACTTTTTGAGAGGACTCCAAAAAATGCTACCAGGCCAGCCTAGAGCTACAGTGCATGTGCACGGGTGCGCTCCGTCCTTTTCCGCGATTACTTTCAAGGCCGCACGGCCGCTTTGATGTTTGATCGCGATCACTTTCACGGCCAATAGGTCTCGCTTTTGGGACCTTATAAGTATTTAGTTATGCAACTGTTGCATGGCTAAACACATAAGGTCCCAAAGGCGAGACCTATTGGCTATGCCAATGCTTGTGTTATGTTTGTGCCTGGAATGTGTAGGCTTAGGGATGACTGGAAACCCTCTATCGAAGAAAGCTGGTGGGGTCTATGCCCTGGCTGTTGCATGACTGAGCGTCTGACTGCATATTCTGCATGCTTGTATGGTGTAATTGTGAGTGTGCAGATATTTGGTGGGAGGGCCTCCCGTCTGAGGAGGTTGAAAGATTTACACATTTGCGACCATTGTGTAATGGCAGTCATAACTTGGTTGTCTTGTTTTTTTGTGTGACATCGGGTATTAGGATCCTCATGTCTTGACCCCTCACAGAGTTTCTGTGACTGCTGTTTGTTCTCTTTGTGTGTCTACTTGGATATTGGAGAGTTTAATATGGTTTTGTTGAGTGAATGTGTAATCTATACTTGATGGAGATAAAGAAATTGTGAATGATTGCTTATGTACAAGGGAGTCTTTGTTTAGTTCGAAAGAAAAGGGTGTGTAGTATCCTGTGTTTCATTTCACCCCCACCTCTGTCTGAGCTGATGTTTAGAATGCTGAATGTGAATTATGCAATAGAATTTTAGGTGTATGGTGTTCAGTTGAAGCAAGGAGATAGACATGGAGGAAGAACGGAGCCTTCGCTAGACTTACCTGTTGTTTGAGGAACCTAAGAGCCTCACATTAAATAAATACCTTCCTACCTGAATGCTTCCAGACTCTTGTGTGAATACCCTGCCTTTGAACTAAAATAACAGTAGTTTCTGTTGAGTGGACAAGGGCTCAGTAGGTATCTACACACACCCAGTTCGGTTGCAGCATAAGTTTGTCATGTGAGCTGGTTATGGTGTTGTAGGTTGTGATGGTGGTGGTCTTTCTTGGTTGTCTTAATGGGTTAGAGTTGTTTCATAATAAGATGGGGTATAGGTGTGAGTCACCAGACACTCAGAGAAGCACATGGTTTGATATCTTGATGGTTTGAAGCAAAAGCAGGCTGAATTTGGACTTGTGGGCCCAAGTGATTAGCCTTTGGTGATATAGAAAAGTATGTGAAAATTGGAATTGTTTTATCAAGAACTACTGAAAATAATTATTTTATAGTTTAACAAAGCAGGTAAATGCATGTGTTTGTATTGCAAAGAGAAAGATGGGTCGTGCTAAGGTAGTGAGAGAAAAGACTGGATAGTTTAGACATCAGTAAGTGGGTAGCTGCGATAGGCAGAGACAGTGATTGTAACTGATTAGGTCTCGCCTGTCGTTAGCAGCGCACATGCGTTGCTTTCGCCATGCGAGGGCCTTTTGGAATAGATACAGATTCTGACTTGACTTGAAGCCCCGCCCCTGTTTCCCATTGGCTTGCGTCATCGTTTATGGTAAACGATGGCGCGTGATTGGAAATGTGGCTTCTTGGTTCCCTCCTTGTCCACTTTTAGGATGGCCCATGTGGACAGGCCGACACTATCTTTGTTCCCGGGCTCCTTGCAGCCGGACACCCTTCACACAAACCCAGTATTACACACGGTCTGTGCATGCACGTTATTTCTACGAGCTCTCCGTGCACACGCTCTCACAACTTGCACTTGCCGCACATGCCCTTGGAGTGCAAGTTACGCGATCTTTGTTCCCGGGCTCCTTGCAGCCGGACACCCTTCACACAAACCCAGTATTACACACAGTCTGTGCACACGCATTATTTCTACGAGCTCTCCGTGCATGCTCTCTCACAACTTGCACTCGAGTGTTTCCAGACCCTTCAGCAGTGCACCCCGTGAATGCATGCGTGCGGCGCGGTGTGGTCCCCATATGGACCGTATCCAGACCCTTGAGCAGTGCACACCGTGAATGCACGCATGCGTGCGCCCTGGTGTGTTCCCCATATGGACAGTATTTCCATACCCTGTAACAGTGCAGCCCATTAATGCACGCATGCGTGCGCCGTGATCCCCATATGGACAGTGTTTCCAGACCCCTCAGAAGCGCACCCTGTGAATGCGTGCGCCGCGCTGTTCTCCCATCTGACCTACCCCTATACAGACTCTCATCACCGCTCTGGATACCTGCTCCGTGTGTGATGAGAACTGGACGCTGCTGCATTCCTGGCATTCACCACATCACAAGCCGGGGGACGTGACTCGGGAGGCCCCGTCAAGGGGCCTGCTCGGCGCTGAGCCCTGCCATGTGGGCTCTGCTCCGGACTGCCTGTCCTCAGTCACTCCCCAACCTCTGCTGGTCCTTGCACAGAGGGACGTGTGAAGTGAAATGTCCATTGTACTCTGGGACACTGACGTGCGCCTAGGGGACCTTGACACGTGTCTTTCGGCTCTATGTAGCGCTTAATGCTGCGTTCTGCCTGTTTCTAGGCACTATTAAGGTTTGACTCGCCCAAGATCATTGTGTTGTCAAGCAAGTTCAGTGCACATGGACCCCGACTCTACAACTATTGGTTTCACCACTACTTCTCATCTTGTGCAGTTAACTTTTTTTTGTAACACGGTGGGTGACCTGAGACCCACTCCCAGCCAGTCTTAACCTTCCAGTCTACATCACTTCGCATGCTGGATTTTTGAGCCCGTACTTACACTTCAAGTCTATTATGATATCTGCATGCCATTTTTTGTTATTTTACTCTTTTGAAAAAAACAAAGAATTGAGATACAGTAAGTAACAAACCAAGCATTAAAATGCAATAGGTCTCGCCTTTCATTAAGTTAAAGCCATTTGCTTTGCTATACAATACCATTAGCAAAGCAAATGGCTTTAACTTAATCAAAGACTAGACCTATTGCATTTTCAATGCTTGTTTTAAAAGTGCAACTGCTGGGTCAGCAGAAAAAATACTTTGTTACAAGGTTGCCTGTGATGGTGATATAAATCTCTGTGTGGGCAAGGAACTAAAAGAGGGTTATCAAAGGCTGAACGGTAAAATGTGGTCTGAAGAAGAAACCTGTGTGAATCTAGTGCTAGTGGTGTTCAAGGTACTAGTCGCTGAAACAGATTCCTATACCTTCTCAAGGGCGTTAACTTTAGAGTTTGTGCCTGCAACCTTTCTGGACATGGCATTAAATCTTTTCTGTACTGCTGTGAATCTGGTTTCCAAGCTGTCTGTTTTCTTATGCCATTTATCCAGGGAGACTATTGTTTCTATTTTGATCGTGGTCAGACCCCAGTTCACTAGATATATGCTGTACATTCAAGCGCAATAACCAGTGACTTTTATTTCCAATCCATAGGTGGTGTTCCATAAGATGTCGCCCAACGAGACTCTCTTCTTGGAGAGCACCAACAAAATTTATAAGGACGATATATCGAACAGCTCCTTTGTGAATTTCCAGATCTGGGACTTTCCAGGCCAGATGGATTTTTTTGATCCTACTTTTGATTATGAAATGATTTTCAGAGGAACAGGAGCTTTAATTTATGTCATTGATGCACAGGTACATTTTAATCGGTGTTCTTGCATATGGAATCTTTTGCTCATCCATGCATGACGTCATTTTAGCTTTAAATTGCAAATGTTCATAATATTAAATCCTTGAATGAAGGTAAAATACTCAGAAGATTGCAAATCGAGTAACGCAATTGTTTTTTTTTTTTTTTAAATGTTCAATTCTAGGTGACTGAAAAAGTGGTAAAAGTAATGGTGGCCAATCTGAAGGTGTTGCAGCGAAACTAGACTTGTCATAGAAAATCTACGATTAGTACCACTGGATGTACTTACACCCAGTCTATTTCTATTTGCTGAACTTGACTGCACACTTTTTCCGTTCGTATACTTTATTTTCGGTACATGGGCCATAAAAGTGCATGTACTGGAAATTTCTTAACTATGTTGCACATTCAAGACTGAGAACTGTCCAGTATAACCCTGGTGTGATATGTGTCACGATTTTAGTGGCCATGAGTTCAGTTAGTCAGCACTTTTAGAGTAGTTAGATGTGTGGCATTCCTAAAGCCTGATGCCCGGGACATTGTTTGAGGTCAAGGACAGCAAGTTTTTATTTTGATTTTGTCCTTGGGGCAAGTAACCCCCTCCCCTCCGCAGTACAAACTCTTTGTCTACCAGTTCACAGTACCACATTATGTATCTGTGAATGGCATTGTCTGCAGTTAATGTAAGATTTGTATCCATGTTTTAATGCTTTTAGGACATGTATTTATGGTTCATCAATGCAAAACCTTTATTAGAGCCAGTGCTCTAAGGAAATGCTGCAAGCTTGCAATGCACTATTGACAGTGGTTCAAGTATAAAAATGTAAACATGTGTTTACAAAGTTTAACTATATGAATCTATGCGTATCACTCCCAAAATACTCTCTGATTAGATGCAAGTATTTGCAGAAGCTTGAAAACAAGATTGAAGATTCTTTGCGTTCAAAAATAAAATGTTCACAAAAATATGTAACTAGAAAAAAATATTTAGCTAAACTACTGTGAAATTTTAGGTAGCATTTATTTGAAGTATCATTTAGTAAAAACTGTTTGATGCATGCTAGTATTTCCCAAAAATATTCATAATGGAAAATCTGTCTAACCAGTTTCAACAAGATTACGGGAAACATGAAAATAAACTGTGGGAGCTGCTGGGCCCTCGTCATTAAACACAAAACTTTGCCTAAAAGGAAAAATTTATTTTGGGCTGAAAAAGCACAAGTTACCACAGTAGTTCCTGGCACTGAATGAAACGTTTGTGTGCCGATATGCTCCTTGTGAAAGAGCAGAATGCCGTCACTCACAGTATAGCCAGCTGATGGATAGAATTTCTTTTTATAACCAATTTTATTTATTTTAATCCAACGTACACGAATGACACATTGACCAGCTCTACATATTAGCATTACGTGTGTTGAGTAAAGGTACATACTGAAGATGTTGCAACAATGAACCCATGCGACACCCAGCAATTACCCCAAATCTTCTCCCGCTTGCTGGGTCAGCCCGGGACCTCATAAATTGGCCTTTTCTAGTTGGTGCACTAGTCGACACCCCTCCTCTAGTCCACCTAAGACAGGGGTTCCTAAGAGTAATTTCTCATTTAGCCACCTTCGAGGCCACCCCATTGAAGAGCCTCTCTATCCTTGGGCCACCCACCCCCCTCCAGCAAACCCACCTGGGGGTGAGGTCAAGTTGACGTTCAAAGGCCTTGGAAAGCTCCCATTGTGTATACCCTCTCAAAAGGGGGTCTGTATGGGGCAAGCCCAGGTAAAATGGAAGAAGTCAGCTTCTGGCAGTTTACAGTGTGCACAGTGGCCTGGAACAGTATTGCCTGCTCAGTGTAAATGTTGGGGACTCGGGTAGGCAATGTGAAGGTAGTTCGGTAAGATCATGCGAAGGTGTGAAGAGATCGCCAGTTTCCTTGCAGTCTTTGTGGCCTTACGCCAATCATCTTCATCAAGGTCTCCCACCCATGTCTCCATCACATCTGTAACTCAGGTAAGCAGTCCGGGGCGTTAAGAATGAGGGAGTGGTAAACCGTGGAGATGGCTCGCTTTCCCATTAAGAGCTTGGCCTCCAGGGGATTTAACTCTGGAAGATGTGTATCTGGTGTGAGGTGGACAGAAAGGGCATGATGGCATTGTGTGTGGGAAAGCTGGGAGTGTTCTTGCATGTCTTGGAAGGACATTAGGGTTTTGCCCCGCCAGACATACCCCCAGGTGAGTGATAATGATTCTGCCCCACCTCCTAAATCCTTGAAGGCATGTCACATGGAGGAAACATCTATCCTGTTACAGCAGGGTCATCACAGTGAACTTGTGGTCCCAGCCGGTAAGTCGGAGAGCTCTCCTCCAGCACGGAAGGGCCACCTTGTGCATTCTGTGAGTGTCTGTAGTATAGGGAATCTGTAGAACAGTCCTAGGAGCCTGTCGAGGTGCAGCTGATTCAATTCCTCAAGGAAGTTGAGCCATTCCACCTTCATTTAAACCAGTCATTAATTGGCGCGAGCCGTGCTGCCAGGTAGTTAATATATGGGGCAGGTATGCCTATTCCACTATCATGAGGGTGTGGGGGAGCAAAGTGCACACGGCAGTGTCTCCCTGCGAAGATAAAAGTAGTGACCTTCGATTTCAGGGTTTGAAACCATTTCTGATGAATTAGATGAGGATAGCTCAATCATTTTGAACATGGCTGCACGCCAGTTCAGGGGTAGACGGCCCTAACGCTGCAGGCCGTTTCTCATACAGATGATGAGGGGGGTTCAGATTTGGAGCCTGATTTAACTCTCAGCATATGGGTTATTCCATCACAACAGTGACGGATACCCCGTCCACCGAAAATTAAATCCTATTCTATGCTATGGGATTTATATTTCGACTGACTGGATAACCGTCATTGTTGTAACCGAGTAACCCATCCGCAGAGTTCTAAATCAGGCTCTAATATTCCACACGATGTTTGCCAGGGGGAAGTCCTGCTGGGGACCTCGTGCGTCATCTCTGGGGTGGTTTGGGCGCTGGAGGTGGGCCTGTGTCATCCGTGTCCCGGCCGGATTGTCTCAGATTCTCATTGTGGTGGAGCGGGTGGTATTCCTTTGCCCACTCCCATGCCTGCTCAGGAGTGTCAAAGAAGTGGGTGGAGGAGTTGAACACAACTTTTAGTCTGGCTGCGAAGAGGAGCATGTATTGTGCGTGAAGGGCGCTGAGCTTCTGCTTGACCTCCTCCAAAGAGCGTCTGCGTTGTTGGACCGAACGTGAGTAATCTGGGAAAATTAGAATCTTCGTAGATCATTCAGCACACAGGCTTCAGGGCTTGGTGATTAAGGATGCAAGCGATTAGTGCTTGGGGAGGAGCCTCAGGTGGTGGTCTCTTCACCAAGGATCTATGTGCCCTTTACGCCAGCCAGGAAGAGCCAAGAGATGAGTGTCTCACTGTAAGCGCTGCTTCTGCCTCAGGCAGGATAGGTCAGAGGCGCTGCCCCGACCCTTCAAGCCCCCGGTCAGCCTCTATCGCCCTTTTCCTACACCATAAGCCCAATTGTCTATTTAAGTTTGCCCAGTTGTCTGTCTGTTTTTAATTGTCCATTTATTTCTGCCCAATTGTTTTTATATTCTGCCAAAAAGTCTGTTTATATTGCCAATTTGTCTTTATTATTGCCCATTTTTTAGGTCTCGCCTCAGCTATCGCGTAAGCGATGCTCTGCGAGACTTATTGAGAGGGCTCCAAAAAGTGCTACCAGGCCAGCCTAGATGGACGCTTTTCGCGGCCGCTTTGTTGTTTGATTGCGATCACTTTTGCGGCCGCACGGCCGCTTGTCTTAATTTTAAATTTTCAATGTTGCCTTTACTTTATTATTATTGTTCACCACCTCACCTCTGCACCACCCTCTGTTTCCTGTACCTCCTCTCTCACAACCTTAAGCCTTACTCACAATCTTTTTCTGTCATTTACTCTTTGGACCTCCTCTAATGCAGTTCTCACTCTCTGCCTCACCGCTGTATCGTTGTGCATATCTCTGTCACCAGTGTACCTCTGCTGCTTCTCAGCACTCTCCACTCTTTGACTGTATGAACCACTCCTCTTTCTCTACCTGACGTCTGTCCCTCTACTTAATCTCACTACAAACAAATCTCCCCTTCACCTTTGTCTTTCACTGTTTTCTTTTCCTGGCCTGTCTTTCTACACCTCACTTCTCATTTTTCGCCTACACGCTCATCTTTAAAATGCAGCTCCCTATGCTTCTGTCCTATCCTCACATTCCTACCTCCCTCGAACTCCTCCTTCAGTGCACCCACCTCCTCCCTACATTTTGTTTTCTCTAACTCACTCTAATTTTAGCTTGCTCTAAAATCTTAGCATCTATTTCTCTGCCTATCTGTATCTTTCTTGCGACATCACTTTTTTCTTCACTTTGTCTCCTTACTTCACCTTGTCTCCTTACTTCACCTTGTCTCCTTACTTCAACTGTCTGCTCATTTCTAGCTCCCGTCTCTGCTTCTCTTCTGATTCTCTATACTCCTTTTACCCAAATCCTCCCATTTTTCTAACTCAGAAGGGGAGAAGGTCACTGTATAGGCAGAAGTTTACTCCTAGAAAGAGGCAGGACAAAGTAGAGGAGGAGAAATGGTCAGATTTCACCTCACTGAATAGTGGAAATCTTTCAAGCAGGCCTTTGAACTTACTGTTGCAGCAAGAATGCCTGTTCTGAAGGAGAATTTGGTGAATACGAATATCCAGCAATTAAGCCTAAAATGTCAAATTCATATATCTTATTTTACTATTATGTATATTAGACCATGAAATAGCCACCGAGCCATCTTTGGTGTCCCTCCTACAATGAGAGGAACAGCCTAGTTAGACCCTGCATTCCATGTCAAATATTGCTGTTGCGAGGCAAGAGTGTAGCTCAAAGTGCAAAAAGAAATCGCTTTAACAGTGCTTGTTCAAGCTGACGTTCTGTAGCATTTGGCTACTAGACTTTGGGCAGCTTGAGCCACTGGCTGTGTTTGTGGACTCCCATTTCTGAAAGTCTCATATGAATCCTTATTTGGTATCATGAGGGCTTGAATTCGCGGAAAATCGGTAATACATTTAACCTTGTAAGGAACTGGAGGGCCCCAAATGTTTGCCAGGGGCCCCAATAATAAAGATATCACTGACCTCAACACCTATAACTTGGTTGGTGAATGTACTTGGATTTTAATGTTAGTCGAAACTTGCAGTGTGTTTCCATGCACATCAGTTGCACAATAACACTAAATGTTGCCACACCGAACAGCCCAACGACACCGACCACACAGGCTACATTTTCTTCAGTCATGACAGATTCTCATCCAACTATGCAAATTGCACCGACTTCTTACACACAAGACACTTGTTTACCTTAAGCTACCAAAAACCATCACCTTAAATGAATTTTCCCACACTATTAAAATTTTGAAAATCCCCATGCCTGCACAACGCATAACCATCTTCAGACCGCACACCAGCCTTGTACAAGAACCTGGACCAGCCCTGCACAAATGGTCAGAAACTAAAAACTGATTGCTTCCCTACCCCTGTGCTCCAACCTGCACAAACAACCCTTGCACGCGCTCAATGTCACTCTAAGCCTATACCCAAAGGTCCCTTCCTATGCCACTCAACTCTCATCCCCTTCTTGTCTACTTGCAAAATTTGCATTGAGCCCCACTTCTAAACTCACTAGGCAGACTTTCCTTTTTTCTCCCCAAATCACTCCAGCTACTCCTCTCCACCAACACAAAGTCGTCTGGTACTCACACACTCAGTATCACCACACCACATTACAAAACTCCGGTCTTATATCAACCCCCCCCAAACCATAATAACCCCCTTCTGCCATACTCAAACAATCAGACATATGTTGTTCCTTGTTAGTAGTTGCATGGGTCTACAGACAACACGTATACATAAGTGCATACAACAGACTGCTATTCCTTTTGGCTGAGTGCAGTAGCTATTCGAAATCCACCATATTTTTAGGTCTCGCCTGAGCTATTGCGTAAGCGATGCTCTGCGAGACTTATTGAGAGGGCGCCAAAAAGTCCTACCAGGCCAGTCTAGACCTACAGTGCATGTGCGCGAGCGCACGCGTCGCGCTTGCCGCGATTACTTTCACTGTTTGCGATTGCGATCACTTTCGCGGCCGCACGGCAACTTGTCTTAATACATTTTAATTTTTCAATGTTGCCTTTACTTTATTGTGACCGTGATATATATCGTGTTCGCTTTAGTCATGCTCTGAATGGAAGACTACTTTATTTAGAACCTACATCTCCTTTAATTTTTTCTTTTTTTTTTTTTTTACCGGCTTCGCTCTAGTCTTTCTATTCTAGACGTGGCTCCATCCCTATAGCCATGCCAATACCGGAAAACGCACACTATTTTAAGGGCAGCGCTGGAGTTCATTTCCTTCGGCACCCTAGACGTTGGTTCTCGGTCGTTCAGATAAGCATTACGATGCGCTCTTCATTCCCTTTCGCATTCTACTTCCCTGACCTTGCTTTAACACTATCCTTCGCTCGCAACGAAACCGTAGCGCTGTCCTTAAATTTTAACTAATTGCGTTTTGTTCTTATTTTTTGAATTGATACGTGACATAATGTGACGCGCCCACTGATATCTTAAATGAAAGCTAGGACAGAGAAGCGGCTATACGCGCTTCCAATGCGCTTTTCTCCCCCATCTCTAACGTGCCTTATATGTGATGTAACACGCTGCGCCAAACGGGAACAGCATTAATTGGCATTACTGTCTTCACAATTTGACAAGGGAAGTGGCCATACACGCCTCACCGTATTTAACCCATTGCTTTACATGGTTTCGTTATATATTATTTTATGATTAATATCTATTTTGACATTTACGTGGTGTAACGCACAGCCCATACTATGACCAATATTGAATGCCTTCTGTGAGCAGCTTTTACTGGCCTTTTTTTTTTTTATCCCATGATACGGGCCACAGCGCTCCCAGGACATTACAATCTATTACAATTGTTTGAGGCGGAATTTACTTTTCTATAGCCATTTTCGTTTAGACTCCTGCATGATTACGTTTTAGGTCTCGCCTGAGCTATCACGTAAGCGATGCTCTGCGAGACATTTGGTAGGTGGGTTTAGAAAGTGCTACCCACATTGTTATGCTGGCGACAAGCTACAGTGCACGATGGCGTGCACGCGCACAGCTGCTCCCCACATTCCCCTCTCCCTTCTCGCCCAGCCATCTGCCTTTCCTGCGCCAGCCTACAGCACCATACCCCTCCCCCCCGCTGCTGCGCCCGCATCCCTAGCGTGCGTCATCGCGATCACTTTCGCTTTTAGAGTGATCGCGATGAGGGATTGTCAGTGTGTAAGTGCTTTCACTTTAGCCACGGCGGGCGCTCGCGCGCGCACCACCCCTCCTGTGACTCCATTAATTGAAAACATATGTGCTTTCACTCCATTCAGACTCCAAAAACTGCACACACAACTTTCCGCTGAGTCAGAGGCAACACTCCAGATACCTCTCACAGCAGTTACCATGTAGGAGGTTTAACTTATAGGTTCTCTATGCAGTCGTCTTTTTACGCGAGTTCTATGTTCTGTAGGTTGCTATTGAATATAACCTTCAATAACTATTGATGGATAAGTATTCAAAAACTATTTTTTTTTTAAATTGAACATATGTTATTGGGTTTATCATGTCCTATTTTGCAAATACTGAGGACCAGTGACGTAGGCATTGCCCCAGGGTCAGGAAGCACATATACGAGTCTGTCTCTGTTACATTTCACTGTACACTGCTATCAACAAAGTCATGTGCTGGCCTAGTAAAGAGATCATACTTTCAAGACTTTAAAAAAAAAGAGAATTATTTATTCAAAACCTATTTTTGATATAGCGGAGATTTCATCCCATTTTTCGTGAGACAGCTCTCTTTTCTTATCCAATTAATGACCCCTTGCTGAGTTCGATAGCTCAGATGAAGAAGGGCTTGCTTGCAAGTTTTATGTGTAGCCTACAGGTAACTCATTAAAACACAAGCAAATAGGTCTTTACCGTTTATCATTCTTATGGTGACAAAATGAGTGGCACGCATTTGGGTAAAAATAACCAGCTTTTTACATTAGGCAAACATGCGATTTATTTTTTTGAGCTGAGTAGTTGAAAAGCGGTGCTTTATGCTAATAATAACCATCACGTTTATTCCCTTCTTCATGTCTAGTGCCTCTCTCATTCTCAAACTCCCTCCTTGCTCCAGAATCTCACTACAGACACACTCTGCAGAGATGAAACTAATAGTGCCTATGTACTGGCGTCTTTCCTCACACCTCTCTCCTAACTTGTTCTCCTTCTGTCCCCTTCGCTGCCCCCGTGATTCTGTGCCTTTCTCCTTCTGTCCCCTTCGCTGCCCCTGTGATTCTGTGCCTTTTTTCTCTTTCTGTCCCCCTCGCTGCCCCCGTGATTCTGTGCCTTTTTTCTCCTCCTGTCCCCTTAGTTGTCCCCCGTGATTCTGTGCCTTTTTTCTCCTGTCCCCTTCGCTGCCCCCGTGATTCTGTGCATTTTTGCTCCTTTTGTCCCCTACGCTGCCGACGTGATTCTATGCCTTTTTTTCTCCTATCCCCTTCGCTGCCCCCATGATTCTGTGCCTTTTTCTCCTTCTCTTCCCCTTTGCTGCCCTGTGACACAACCACACACACAAGCACACCTCACACAAGCACACTACCACAACACACACACACACTACCACAACACACTCACACTACCACAACACACACACACTACCACACACACACACAAAACCACACACAACCACACCGTCAGTGCACACTTTCACCAGGCACACACACCACCAGCCGTCAGTGCACGCTTTCACCAGGCACACACACCACCAGCCATCAGTGCACGCTTTCACCAGGCACACACACCACCAGCCATCAGTGCACGCTTTCACCAGGCACAAACACCATCAGTCGTCAGTGCACGCTTTCACCAGGCACACACACCACCAGCCGTCAGTGCACGCTTTCACCAGGCACACACACCACCAGCCATCAGTGCACAATTTCTACATGCACAAACACCACCAGCCATCAGTGCTCGCTTCCACCAGGCACACACACACACCACCAGCCGTCCGTGCATGCTTTCACCAGGCACACACACACACACACACACCACCAGCCGTCCGTGCATGCTTTCACCAGGCACACACACACACACACACACACCACCAGCCGTCCGTGCATGCTTTCACCAGGCACACACACACCACCAGCCGTCAGTGCACGCTTTCACCAGGCACACACCACCAGCCGTCAGTGCACACTTCCACAAGGCACACACACCACCAGCCGTCAGTGCTCGCTTCCACCAGGCACACACACCACCAGCCGGCAGTGCACACTTCCACCAGGCACACACACCACCAGCCATCAGTTCACAAGTTCTACCGGCACACACACCACCAGCCATCAGTGCACACATCAATTGTTAACGCATCCACAATTAAATATTGTAGCAATCGCAGTATGGTGCACTTTACTTTTAAACATATTCATCTAAAGCGCAGCATGCCACCATTGCTACAAAAATAAAAATACACCTTTTTTGGGCCTACAATTTATAGACTTTGGTTGCAATTGGTGTTGCAATATTTAGCAATGCCAATAGCTCAAACTTAATTAATGCGAGACCTATTGGCTATGCCAATGCTTGTGTTCTATTGTGCCCAATTGTTTTCTCCTTCTCCCCTATTGTTGTATTGTGTTTTCATCACCAAACTGTTTTCACCGCTTACCTCTGCCCTAGCCGGTTCCCGCCGGTCCCACCTGCGCCGTGTCTGTGCCCACATTTCTCCCCAACAGCCCCTCCCTCCTCCCAAGCCTACTTAATGGAGGCCGCAGCACGTCCGTGTCAAAGGCAAGCCTGTCTGCCCCTGGACCGCACCTAGTGCCAGGAACCCTGGTCCCCAGCAATCCCACATAGTACTCCACCTCGGAGCTCTGTGCCCTGGACCCAACACGCAGCAACAACTGCTGCCTCGCATCACCACGCACCACAGCGTGCCCGTTCACCATCATCCACTTCCCCTTCAATTGGAACAGCAACTCTCCAACTACAAACGCTGACACCCCTCCGGTTCAACTTGACTGCCTCCTGATCAGCGCCAGATCACTGTGCAAACACACCACTATAATCTGGAACACCATCTCCATCCTTGCCCCCAACGTAACCTTCATCACTGAGATGTGACTCACCCCCACATCTGCCCGTGACATCGCCACTACAACTCTCACCGGGTACAAGATGAAAAAACACAGAGACCGCGCCAACACACATGGAGGAGGCATCGACATCGTGCACAAGGAATAAAGCCCTTCACCATCACCAACGACGACAACACGCCCAGCATGATGCACATGAATTTTTAGCTCCACGTCGACGCCAAAACCACCATCGGAGGCACCCTCATACAGACCGCCAGAACCACGAACCGGCCTCAGTGACACTATAGCTAAACTCATCGCCCCTCTTGCAGCTGAATCCGAACACTGTCTTCCTTTGGGGAGGGGGTGGGGTCAATATCCACCTGGACCACCTCACCGACGCCAACACTGCGGACCTCCTGGAAAGACTAGAAAACACCGGCCTGAAGCAGATCGTCACCAACCCCACACACAGAGCAGGACACACGCTAGTCCTCTCTTCACATCCAGCAACAGAATCGAATACAGCCACACCTCAGAACTTGCCTGGACTGACCATCCCATCGTATGTTTCACCATCATCGGCCCACCACATACTACCTCCATCCAGAACAACACACTCTACCGCAGTTGAACCAAAGTAACTGAACAGCAATGGACAGACGCCCTCAGCTGTACAAAACTGCCATCCTGGACCAAACGGTAGAGAACTTCAATGCCTGCATCACCAACACCGCCAATCAAGTCGCCCCACCAAATCACCCAAGATGAACAGATCCACCAAACGTGCCAGCTTGTACACACCAGAACTCGGTACATTAAAACACGAATGTAAGCAACTAGAAATAAGATGGCGAACCGGCAAGCATTACTCCGACCGAGCCACCTACAAAGCAACCCTTAACAACTACCACCGCCAGCTCAAAGCCGCAATAAAGGGGGCCCTCACATGCCGCATCGAAACTAGTGCCAACCAAAAAACTTGGCGCTCCTCACCATCGTTAGAGAATTTCTTTGCCCCTCAACCACGAAAAATGTGATCCCTCCCTCGCAAGAAATCTGCGACTCCCTCGCCGACCACTTCCACAGCAAGATAACAACCATCTACACAAACTTCAAACTCCAACCATCCGACATTCTCAGCAACCCATCGAACACAACTAGTACCTACTCGCTCACCACATGGGAACAACTCAGCACACCAGCTACTACCACCCTGATGAAATCCATCCACTCAGGAGCTCCAACAGACCCCTACATACCTTGGCTCATCAACCTTGGAAGCGTTAAGATCAGCCACCAGCTCACCACCATCCTGAACATCTCCATCACTACAACCATCTTCCTTAACTCATGGAAGCACGCAGAGGACAGTCCCCTCCTCAAGAAGCAGTCGGCAAACCCCAGAGATCTCCAGAATTACCATCCCACCTCCCTCCTACGGTTCCCCGCCAAAGTCCTGGAGAAAGCCATTAACCTCCATCTCACCGATCATCCAGAAAGAAACATGCTACTGTACCCCTGTAAGTAGGGCTTCAGAGCCAACTACAGCACAGGGATACCCTGATCGCAGCAACAGATGACATCCAAGCCTTACTTGACAAGGGAGAAATGGCTGCCCTCATCGTCCTGTACCTCTCCACAGCCTTTGACACAGTCTCCCACCACACATTCATCCAGCGACTTCACCAGATGGGAATCACAGACGAGGCACTCGGATGGATGGCGTCCTTCCACACAGGTCTCACCCAGAGAGTCTACCCCCCGTTTCACCTCGCACCCCAAGCTTACTATCTGCAGAGTACCCCAAGGCTCATGCCTCAACCTCTTCAACATCTACGTGTCACTACTCGCTGACAACACTTTATATAGGTTCTTCACTTGCTCACATAAATATGGTACTCACAGACCACACTGTCTCTAGTCCTCAAGTAATGTAGAACCACACATCATCATCTCCTTAGCCGATGACACCCAACTAGTCCTCTCACTCTCAGCGGACCCCACCCAGGCAAAAAACTTCCACAACTGCGTGAGGAACGTTCCAACATCAAATCAAGTTGTATGTACAGCTGTGTTGTGGGAGAGGATGTAGCTACACATGTTTTTGATGTGTTCATCTGTAAATCTAATTGTAAATTGTAAATATGTATCGCTTACTACCCCTGACGAGGCGCTGATGCGCTTTGCAGCGAGTAGCATGCTACACCTGAGCCCAAGATAAGAGGTTAATAGTCGATTAGTAATTGTTTTTCCTTTGCGCATTAGTTTTGTTAGGTTTGTGCTCTTGATTTCTTGTGTGTTTAGTGTAGGGATAGAATGTTGGGAGTGGATTTGAAAGGGGAAGTAGTAAATTAGGTTTTTGTAAGTACAGGTCGTGTGTGGCTATTAGTTGTGCGACATGGGTAAAAAAGGTTAAAAAAAAAAAGGAGGGGAAGATTGAGATGGGTGTTTGAGGGTTCATAGTAGTCAGAAAGGTCTGGGATGAGACAGAGAGGAGAGATTGGACGAGGTTAAAAGGAGGGATTTTTTTTAATCCGCTGCAGGTTCAGTGTCGGGTGCAGAAATGAGCAGGGGTATTTTGGGTTTGGTACCCGAAGGACACTGCATCTGTTTTGAGGAAAACCCACTGGTGGCCTTACGTTGTGCCCCTGGTTATGTCAATCGATGATTAATGTTTCAGTCGGTGTGATCATAGATTACTCCCAGTGCCTATCTTGGTGCTTCCTGGTTTGAATACTTGTAACCTGAAAGACAGACACCGGAAGTATCTATATGAAAAAATAATCACCAGACTGGGTTGAAATGAAGTTGCCGAGGTGGCCTTTTTGGCCAATAAATATTTGAAAGATCTTGGATGTGCAGTATGTCCTAGCATTCTCTGTAGAACTGGTACACTCTCTATGTTGTACCTAGTCTGTTAACCTCTGCAACACTGGCCAGCATTGTACACCAGAACTAGAGTCATGACCTAATGAATAACATTTGAACTGTTTGTTGCATGGGTGCTGGGCTCTTCATATGTCACTATAATCTTTCATATGCATAATGTGTGTGATCACGGTGGTGGACTAAGAGGGGATCCTTGGAGCCCACTGTGATCTGTCCAGATTCAATTCTAAAAGTGTGTTCGTCTCTGCCCCAAAACACAGGCCTTACTTGAATTTTAACGCATGTGTTCTGTACCTCATTGAAGAATTTGGCGAGTCAGTGTTCTTGTCATATACATTGACTAGAGAAGACTTCAATCTTATGTAGGCAACCCAGAACTATAATGTATCATCCCTGGATATTTGCTACTTATATCTACATTTAAAAGTTAAGGTCACTAGCCCTCTAAACTGTGTGCGTTGACAGGATGTAATGTGATTTTTTGTAACTTGTAATTCGCTAATCCTCATGTACAGCGCTCGGATACCTCTGGGTCTAGCCAGCACTATATAAAACTCTGCAAATAAATAAACATGGATGTGAGACAAACGCCTCAAACTGAACACGGACAAGATGGAAGTCCTCATCTTCGGCAGACACATCGTCCACTGGAATGACTCCTGGTGCCCCCCACACCTAAAGACCATGCCCTCAACCTTGGCATTGTACTAGACCGCAAACTCTCCATGAAACACGAGGTAAGCACTTTTTCCACATGATCTGCATGCTCAGCAAAATCGTCAGATGGCTTCCATCAACACCAGGAAAACTGTGATGCAGGCCCTCCAAACTCCTGCGAAGGCTCCAGACAATCCAGAACGCAGCAGCTAGGCTCATACTTAAGCTGCCCAAGAGACCACACATCGCCCAACACCTCAAGGACCTCCACTGCTCCCCGTCCAGAAGAGATGCCAGTTCAAGCTCTTGACCCATGCATACAAAGCCCTCCACAACTTAGGTCCACACTACATGAAACATCGCCTGACCTTCCACCAGCCATCCAGAAACCTTCACTTCGCTCACCTCGCCCTCACACAGACTCCAAGCATCCGCCGCAGTTGCACCAAAAGACGCTCCTTCTATCACCTCGTCGGTAAAGCCTGGAACACCTTTGCACCCCACCCTCCCCGAACCTCTTCAGGAAGAAACTCAAGACCTGGCTCTTCAATTGAAACCTGCAGCACTGTGCCTGGAGAACCCCCAGGGTGACAAGCCGCGCTCTACAAATACCTTTGTGATTGATTGATAAGGCTGCTGCCATAATTTGTCACCGCACTGCATGGCACCAAAGGGACAAATGGATTTTTGTACATGACAAATAGATTTACAAAGCACCCTGTCCCATGAACTAGTGGATATATTTATTAAATTACACATGCCTGAGTAGGTGTGGCAATAATTTGTGATTTTTTTGGTTGCAGAGATTTTGGCTTGGAATGGTGCCCTTTACCATTTGTTGCAGCCACAGAAGTTTGTGAAAGTGACATTTGTATACTTGTACAAAAATAGAGGTTTTGTCTGCTGCTATCTAGTAGGTGTAGTTTCAAATGCACCCTTTCATATTTGTTTTATTACGTTTGCTATTAGGTTAATGGTACAAAATGTTCTTGGCACAAAGCAATACCAGTTGTACCTTCTTGCAAATGTGCTTGAGTCCAGCATTGATGGTGAAATTACATGAGAAGAAAAATGCTATTCTGGTGAAGTTTGAGAAAAATAGTTTTGGCCTTTAAAACATACCTGCAGGTTGTAGTCCTAAAATACATCTATCTCATGTTTCCCACTTGTAATATTTTACATTGTTCACCATTTACATAGTCTCTTGGAGCTCATGGATGTCTCGATATGTAGACTGTTTTGTACTGGTTATTGGTCATCCAGAAACCTATTCTCTCATCGCAACAACATAGTGAAGCTCATTGAACCCTAATTAAGTCAGTGCAGCACCGTGATAAAAGAACTGCAAGCACACAGAAACACAGATTTTTTGTTTGGAAAAAAGACATGTTGCTGACCATGGTATAAGTTGTTCTTCTGAAATGGTAGTACATAGTTTCTTTGAATGTTGGAAACTATCCCATTTCCTGAATCCGTGATTAGTTTAGCAAGCTCCAAAACGAAATTTAGAAAAGTGAGTATTGTAATCTAGCTTGATTTGTATACCATAGAAACTGAAAGACTAAATATGGCAATCTTCCCATAGGAGCTCTCTTGTATGGCATGGTTCCACTTTCTATCAATGCTAGAAGGCAAACAAATGAGTTGGTGTCTTAATGGCAGTTGTTCTTATGTTTTGTCTTTTTTGCAATATAAGTTGAAATTGGAATGCAGCACTCTTACTGTTGTCACTTTTCTATATTGAAAGTGTTTTGGTCAGTAAATGTTTGGAATGCTACTGAAGCTATCTTTACATGGTTTAGAGAGCAAGCTTTGTATTGGATGCCCAACTCTGATTCTTGAAGGGTTAAATTAATGACACTATGACCATGCAAAGCATCGAAGTGAGAATAATGTAAATTGTCGAGGGGGGGGGGGGGAGCTGTATCGTGTTTCTTCCTGAAAACGTGGCATGAAGGATTGTGCAACTCAAAGACGACCGTTTGACTCTACTGATATTGACATCAGAAAGCCATCTTCCTTTTTGTCCTAATTTCATATGTGAAATTGTGTTGCAGGACGACTACATGGAGGCATTAACAAGACTACACATTACTGTTTCCAAAGCCTACAAAGTCAACCCTGACATGAACTTCGAGGTTTTTATTCACAAAGTGGATGGTTTATCAGACGATCATAAAATTGAAACTCAGAGGGATATACATCAGAGAGCAAATGATGACTTGGCAGATGCTGGACTGGAAAAGCTTCACTTGAGGTACTTCATTAATTTTGGAATGGTATTTGTAGTTTAAACACAATTCTGCCTTCAGCTTCAGTGACGTAGTGCAGTTATATCCATGGTCTTTTCAAAGGCCAGACTAATGTTGCTTTATCTAAACTTTGCCCTTTCTTTAGTTGTCTGCAGTTTGGTTTCAGCTGTTTTAAGTTGTTCTTTTTCTTTTTGGTTTAATTTAGGTTTCCATTCCCTTGACTATTTGCGATGTTGGTTGGGTTCTGATCATGCAACAACACTTTATATAGGTTCTTCACTTGCTCATATAAATATGGTGCTCGCAGACCACATTGTAATGTATAATCAGAAAGAATGCCAGATTCGTAGAATCTTAGAACATCCTACAGTCTGTAGGCATGTGTCTACTTATGCATGTAAAGGACAAACTCTTCTTAAATTCGTAGTTCACTTTCATCTCTTTCTTTTCCCTTCTCTGGGGGAAAAAAGGATTCATGTTAAGCCAGGTACCAACCAAATGTAGTCTGTGTATCTCTTCCTATCCACTTCTGGTATTATGGCATGCTTTTTTTACTCTCCTGAAACTCCATAGGAAAATCTATCTTCGTTTGATGAAGAAGAATCTCAAAACTCTTTCAAGTCCTGTAGAGCTTATCCTTCTTTTCAGCCCTGAAATCTAGAGTCTTGTTGTTGTTACTACTTGTCTAACACCTCTTAACGACACTTATTTTAAAGAACTTACCAATGTACCATTTGCCAAAATATTTTTTTAATGATTCAGCATCTTTCAATATACCTTTGTTCTTAAAGCTGTATCTGTACCAGTCTATTTTTAATTACCCCTATGAGTTTGTAAAAGCCTACTGCTATTAAACCTAGTTTTTAGGTCGTTACTCTACAAGACCTGCTGTATTCAATCTACTGGGGGAAATTCCGCCTGCTGCTTACCATTGTTTCACGTCTGCGTCGGTCTTCTTTAATGTGTCCTTATTGGTTGGCACACCCATACATCATTTCTGTTTGCTACTCCCTTGCGCTGAAACTGTTTATTTGTTTCTTTGGGGACTACTTTAGTAAAGGAAAGGTGATAACGCTTGCAAATATAGCGCTGGAACATGCAGGCTGGCAGACGCTTCCTCGCTCGCCTTGCGTTTTTTTTCTTACCCTAAACCCCTCCTGTGTGTCGGCATGCGCAGCGAAAA
This sequence comes from Triturus cristatus, assembly GCF_964204655.1. Taxonomy (NCBI): domain Eukaryota; kingdom Metazoa; phylum Chordata; class Amphibia; order Caudata; family Salamandridae; genus Triturus; species Triturus cristatus. The sequence continues at coordinate 353,649,535 of NC_140584.1, forward strand.
TCATGGTCATGCATTCTAATGCACACAGCACAGTGCACCACACATATTCACTTACTGGTGTTTAAGGCAATCCATTTCCACTCTGACTCCTCACTGCCGATTCAAGTGGAATATCGCTACTACGGTCCAAAGAACATATCAAACTAATCACTCATCTAGCTGCCGTTACAATAGGTCTCGCATTCGTTAAAGTTAGAGCTGTTGGCATTGAAAATTACATTGTGTTTTTCTTTTGTTTTTTATTTGCAGTTGAATAATTATATTTGCATAGCGCTATTGCCATTTGCATAAAAAGGCAAAAGTAAAAAACATTGTCGTTTTCAACCTCAATACCTCTAACTTTTTAACAAATGCGAGACCTATTGCATTGCAAATGCTTGTTTTTTTTGTTTAGCCTTTCTGTACTGTCCAACTGTGCGGCCACAACCAGGCAAGTGGTTGTGGCCACAATTCCCTTTCTCTAGTGTGTTCTTTCTTGCTTTATCGCCACCCTTGGCATTCTTCCGAGATGGCAACATAGTTTCCTGCAGTAAACTGAGATTTGTTTGTGCAACATTGATAGAGTCCATTTTTTCTCTGATTTGCAAAACAAAAGATTGTGCAAATCAACGTATGGGCTGTTTGCCACTGCAAACATTGTTATTGTAAAACATCATCTTTACCATTCTTATTTGCTCAGATTTATTTTTTTCTTTAAATAATTCTCTGCTGATGTCTCGGAATGTCTGAAAAGGTTAAGGAAAGATGTAATCAAAACATGGAAATTTCTGCAGAAAGCTAATTGACACCAACTATTGCCAACCTGCACTTGTCTTATCATTCCCTCAATTGAAAGATGTTTAGCTTGTGTCACACATGAAAGCTACCCATACTTCTTTTGCGGGTCATTATGAAATTATTGTGGCACACTAGTGCTCTGTATATGGGCCACTCAAACGTACACATTTTTTGGGGGACTAGTGCTGACAACCTGGCAATGTAGTTTGCACTGGCAGCGGTGTTTTTGTTGGCATGTTGAATGACTTTAAGACCCTGGCTCATGTTGCTGCAGGAAAACACTTTTCCTCCCCCAGTTTCAGTTGAGAGGCATCTATAGTTGGAGTAACCTCTGCTTGTCTGTACTTGCATGTTTCTGTGATAGGCTTATTTTGGCAAAGTTATTACTGTGCCTTAACTGTAGTCACAATTCTAGCTATACTTTTTTTTTCCACAGCCTTGGGGGCATTCTGTTTTTTAATGGAAGGTATAACTTTGGTGATTCGCTCCATAGTTTAATGCAACTATTACAATGTTCTAGTTACTGCTTTTCAAGTTTGTCCTACTATACTTTTGATGGTCTGACTTACAGATTCACAGAATATATAACGTTGGGAGTACTGTACTTTGTACTTTTCAAATCTGTGTGCAAAGTAAAGCTTTTCAGAAGAAACCAATGAAGCAGTTAAAAACAAACTACAAAATTATAAACATGTTTAAAAACTGTGCATAAATCTGAATCTGCATATTTGCACAATTTTTATGTATTGTTACTCCTTTGATGCCACTGATCTGATGGGCAGCCCGACTCAGTAATTTCCTTTCTGAAACCTTCCACCATTCATGTGGCACAGCCAAATCCTCGGCATAAAACTCCACTACCTTATGCAGACTGGAAAGACTTGAGGATGCACCAGGGTCGAGGATGCACCATGCGCAAAAGTCAACACTTGTTGCGTGTAATGTTGCTTTTTTATGCACATTTTGTTAATAATTTGCAGCTAGTGTCTGTCTTGTTTGGCCTAAGTTTGTGTTTTAATAGTCTTTTGATAGCCATGAAGAAGTCCCTGTGTTTCGGGATCAGACGCGTTAGCTGTGTCCTTGTCCCTGTTTTAAAGACCAAGCAAAGAAATAAAAAACAAACAGTCCAAATATGTGTTTTGTGATGTTTGGTTTCAATGTTTGAAACTCCCTGTAACTCAGATTTTAGAATCTCTTTGAGATATTAGTCCCCATGCCACGTTTCCTCTTGTTATACTCTTGTATTGGAATGCTTCTCCCTCTTGTGAAATGTGTAATTATTGGGGTTTTTCTCGACGGTTGACCCTGGGAGTGGGAACCTGCCTTTTCGGGAACTGTACAATGAAAAGTACATTGTACATTGTAAAGTGCAATGAAATCGTACCACAGCTGTTCTGGTGGTATTTTTTGGACAAGTCTCCTCACTGGTCTCAAATAGGCACCTCAGTCCGAGTGCCAAAGATCAAATCATTAAAGAGTTTGTGCTAAGGGATTCTTGCCTGTAAAAACAAAAGAAGGAACATTTGAAAAGATATGAGAGAAGGAAATGGGGAACAGAGAATTCACACAACTACTGACCCTTGGCGGACATATCAAAGAACATATCTTTCTTTTACAAAACGGCACAGCTCAGACTTCCAGTCACCAATCACTCCTCTGGACAATTGTATACATTTCCTGATTGTTCTTTTAAATCGATCATTCCATTGGTTTGGGGATGGAAGAGCGATCCTTTCTGGTAAACAATCACTCTTCCAACCAAAACAGCCTTTTAACTTTGGGGTGCAACTGCACACAATTGTCAGTCAAAATTATTTTGCAGTTACTTTTATTGTTAAAAAGCTCTTTAAGAACTGCAATCACAGTTCTAATAGTTATATCCTTTACAATGGCAAACTCCAACCAGCATGATTATAAATGAGTCCACCAAAATTAAAAGAAATAATTAGGCATAGAAACTCTGGATACAAATTCCATAATATTGAAGGCTATCTCCTCCAACGATCCCTTAGGAACATGCTTGCAAATCATAGGAGAAGTTCCTACTCTTCTCACCTTATTGCTAACGTTGCCGACCGCTCACTCTCACCATCTCACAAAGCACCGGACACACGTCAGCCAGAATCACACTGTTTTCCTTTTTCTCCAACCATTTCTCTTCAGTGATGCATCCTCCAGTAATGCTTAAGTAAACTTCGGAACACCACTAAACACTTACAGCACAATGTCCTTTCACATTCCTCAACAGAACACAAAAGTGTCCTCATCACACACAATGTATTATGAAAACCTCTAAGGCCTCTTGATGGTGGAATAACTGTATTCTCAAAACTCTTAAAGGCAAAAGCCAGGGTAGCTTCTATGCCTTTCTGGACCAGTTTGCAAGCCACTCAAAGGCCTTTTTCATTAGCATCTGTGATTAGCTGACATGCGACATTTGGTATATAGGTTTAAAGTTCTTGGGCTCCCGCAATACACTTTTTGATGTTATCAAACTCTTTTTGACATATCACTCCATAGAAAGTCAACTCCTTTTCTAGGCGAATACCTAATGACTGTTCTACTAGCAAAATCTCGACACAAAACAGGCATAAAGTTCTGACCTTTCTAAAAATGTCTGAACTTATTATTTCTTTAGAGGTCTAGGCCGATTAACAGTTCTATGAGTTAAGTCATCTTTGGGAAAACACCCATAGCTGATGAAGTTTGACCGAAGTAGTTTACCTTGTTGTGTTAAAATTTGTATTTCTTAGTTTACAAGGTGAAACCATTGATTTTCAAAATTTGAAGTACCTTTCTCAGCCGTAGAGAATGTTGTTTCAAGTCATCACTAAAGACCAAGATCTTGGAAAAAAATTACCTCAAACGTTTTCAAATACGTTTGACATCAAGCGTTGGAAACGCTGCAGAACATAACCCAAAAGTCTTGCAATTGAAACAATACATTGAACATGGAGTAATGTTAATGTCTAAAATCATCATTCAGATTTATTTGGTGGTATGATGCTGTCAAATGGAGCGTAAAAAAAGTATAATTTCTGTAATGTTTGGTAAAGGAATCCTGTCTTCCACTGCATTGTTGTTTAGTTCCCAAAAATAAATAGAGCCTGATCTTGCCCCTTGTGTGCTACTGTATGGCTTTTCCCAAACTTTAACTGATCCTCCTCCGTTTCCCCAGCCTCTATGATACTAAGGGATACCCTTATGGCCTTATTTACAACTGGAACAGTCTTGTTCTTAAGCTTTATATGTTTAACATAACCATGTATGCACCCTGTCATATCCGATAAACCCTCAGAAAACTCCTTTATCAACTCTGATTACAAAGTGCTGACACTGCTCACTGACACCTGTGGCATGGATTTGCGATCAAGGGGAATTCCCCGACAGCTTTCGATGTGGCCAGCTCAGCACGGTCACCCACTACAGGAACATACACCTTACTGTGAGTAGTGTTTCTCCTAAATTCAAACCAGGTGTCAAAGTATCCCAAAAGTTCAATGTTTTTGTCACCATATGGGTATGTACAATCATAAGGGTCTTTAAGCTATAATTTCCCTTTGACTTTCTCTGCAATGTCAGTGTCCAACATCATGGAAAACGATATCCTCTTTGTTCTGGATAACCAGTTCACTCTTAAATAAACCAACATCATAAGCACTCTCCTCTATTATGCAAAACTGCTTTCACTTTTGGTACCGCGCGCGACGCTGCATCTGCTTTCACTTTTGCCAGGTTTAAAGTGTTGCACTCACCGCTGTCCGAGATGTGAAATAAATCCTATGGCTTCAACTCTGGATGCAATAAACAATTCCAGGTCGTCTGGCTCTTTAAAATTGAAGCCACACAGTATTTCAGGGTCACACACTAGGCAGTAGTTAAACAAAGAGGCTAGAAACCTTTACCATGGTGTTTGTCAACATTTTGTTTGAGGTGTTGTGGTAAATAAAATTCATTACCGGGACTTAATTTGATACAGAAACATAATAAAATAGCTCAGTAAATAAGAGGCAGAATCCGTGGTATTAGAGGTTCGGAATGGGCTTTATTCCAATGATCGATTATAATCGGTTGCTCCAAGTTCCGTCACCACGAAGGTTCAGGAAGTGAAGTACATACTTTATTGACAAGAAATGACTTTTATAGTACATACATTACAATGAAGCGAATGCAGTAGGCGTAACAATTGATAAGGAAAATGACGATTCATATGCGTAACCGAAAATGGGTGTAATAAGGAGTAAAAAGGAACATAATTGGTTATGATGTCATATATAGGTGGATCTATAAGATAATACTTGGCATAGATGCGCGCGCAGCAGCATGACGTGTGATTGACGTGCAACTAGGGGGTGAGGGGGACTTGACATTTAGCTCTACATGTGGAGACAAGAAGTCTGGGGGGTCAAGTCAACCTAATCCCAAATCATATCTAACATCCTATGTTTAAAGAACTATGTTATCCACAAAAGAAGGACTCTCGGACAGAATCTATTCTATACTGACTATACTGACTGTTAGTGCGTGTACAAGCGTCTAAGTGTCTACACTAGATGCGAGGGCAGGAATTTTCCATAGTAACAGGGCTATGAATTACTTGCATAAAGACAGAGAAGCCGAGCCTTTGCTTGGTAGCTGGAAGAATGTTTACTTAAACTACTAGACAGGAATGCATCGGGCAGGGAACGGAGCAGATAATTTTCGAAGGTGAAATACAGTTCTTGGCAGGCAGCAAGCTGATGTCAGGCTTCGTGAGCCGCGCAGAGAATGAGACAAAGTTCATGGTCACAGATGCAGGCTCGGACTGGAGCTTTCAGAGGCAGAAGGCAAGAGAAGCTTGATGACAGAATCAGGGCCTACTTGCCTGGACTGTAAAATGGCATAAGTGAACCATATAAAGGCGGTGGCCTTTCGTACTTAGGAATGGAATATCCGGCCCATTCATGGCGGATCAACAGAGGACATGTTAACGGTGGACGCACATGTATTTGCGTCTTCATAACTGGAACTGGAGGGAACATACATGTACTTGTAACATGCACATAGAACCGTTGGGGTCCAAGATAGGGGACATAACTGACCAGAAAAATCCATATTTCCACATTCCCTCCTTGTCCCCTACTTGCCCGTCAAGAGGTATCAATCTTCATTAATCCATTGATCTGTTCATATAGCATCATTTGTTCTTCTTTCTTTTTCCGGGATCTTGAATGAAAATCTTGATGTGGAATGCACGATGTGGCACACAGACCACAGATCGCTGGTCCACATTGTAGACATAGGCAGCAACTGAATAGTATGAGAAGGCCAATACCTAGAAATGATAGAACTCTCCATCCCCAGGCTGATATCACACTCCAAAACCAACCGGACCAAGTCCAAGTGCCTGGGTTCTGGTGTATCTGGCTTACAATCTTATGAAGGCGAGTTATAGCTTTATATACAGATGGCGAATTTTCTGGTATGAATACGCAGCAGCTTGATCCGATGACCCTACAAGCTCCGCCCCTATCAGCCAGGATGACGTCAAGGACAAGACGATTTTGAAGCACAACAGTCCGCATAGCAGACTGCTCTTCTGTTAAATTGCCTAAGGCGGAAATAGTTTCATTCACTACTGCTTCAAGGGTTCTAGTTAATCTACGTATCAGCTTACTATTAGTAACAGTACCTATATAGGGAAAGATGCCTTTATTGAAATCTGTGTATTTTTCCCATGCTGTTTCAGTGTAATCGACAATCGGGAGATCTCTCCGCTCTCTGTTGTGTACTAAATGAATATTTCTATAATAATCAGGAGGAGCTAGGAAAACAGGTGGCAAAAGGAATGCAATGTAGCAGGTACCATCCCAATCTAGAGGTAGACGCATATATGCAGTCTGACCACATATAAAGTAGGAGTGGCGATAAGCTCTAAATGAAGATTTACCTTGATCACTGAATTCTACTGTAGTAGTGCATTTACTATGGCCCATATGTATGGAACCAACTTTTCTTACACACAATTCACCTTTCGCTGGGAATACTGACATGGTTGGTAAAACTAGTTCAACTTCGGATTCGACATTTAGAACCATGAGATTAGGAGTAAAGTTACCTAATCCATATACTTCATTTTCTAGATCAGTTCCTGTTCCTTTGGGGCGACCCTCCTTGTCAGGGTAACAGACTTTGAATAAAACTAGGTTCAGATTTCCCCATACCCACTGGTCTTGGTAGACGGCTGTATCTGAGTCTATGGAATTGATTAAACTGAACCATGCTCCACAGGAGCCATTATGTGTAAACGGATGTGGAAAGAAAGGCAGGACTCCTTCATAATTCTGATAGGGAGGGAGCCGGCCACACACCCAACAATTAGTTGCATTACTAGTCTGATGGGAATGATGTAACATACTAATGAAAGTGTTATTGCGCAGCGCAAGTCTATAAGACAATTCATGCGGGGGTAAGTCACTAAAAGAATGTTCAGCAGTAACATTGTAAACGTTTCTGGCAATAGGGTAATATATGTGCAACAATATACTTGCAGTAATTATTAAAAGACTTAAGAAAAACAAGATTAATAATGTCACTATGCAATGGCTACGCAGTGATTTACAATACGCCTGTCGTTTCATCATTTTTCACGACTGTCCATGATTCAGGTCTAGGCGATACATGTCGGAGACAGATTCAACCGCTTCACCTAGGAGAGGACTTAAACAATCAAATCGTCCGACGGCCTAGGCCTTAATTTTAGATTATAGAGTTCTTTACTGTCGGCCTCAGCCAGAGGTAGTTTTGAGTCAATTGGTGAGGACACACGAGGTGGGCTGTTTACATCTGAAGGAAGTCCATGAAATTTCTTGATATGACTTGAATGCACCCATCCTTTCCTGCCCTCGATCTTCACGGCTGTCCTTGTGGTCAGCAGGACCAATTTGGGTGCCTTCCACCTGGGCTCCAGCTGGGTCTTTCGGTCGAAATTTCTCACAAGCACAAGGTCCCCCGGAACTACGTCATGGGGTTTCACCTCAGTGTTGTCGGGAAAGGCTGCAGCTACCTGTGAACGACAAGATTGTAGTGCAGACATCAAGGAAGCCAAGTAATCTGTCAGCATATTACAGTCAATATCAGTTATTTTGCGTGGTATAGGCGTCCCCCACATATTTGGTGGTCTGCCGAAGATCACCTCATACGGGGATAGCCCTGTTCGAGAGTGTGCTACCATTCTTGTGAAAAAGAGTGCAACTGGTAGTGCTACTACCCAGTCGACACCTTTCTCCCTGCATATTTTGGACAATCTAATTTTCAGTGTCTGATTATGTCTTTCTACGAGACCTGCTGCCTCAGGGTGTCGGACACAGTGGAATTTCCACTGATAACCTAACAAAAGTGAAACATGTTTCATTAATTCGGATGAGAACGGCTGGCCGTTATCTGAGTGAACAACACGTGGTAAACCGTATCGTGGGAAGAATTCTCGAACTAACTGTTTGGCAGTAGTCGGGGCAGTGTAATCTGAAACCGGGTATGCCTCCGTCCAGCGGGACAGAGCGCAGACAACTACGAGAACATATTTGAATCCTCGACATCGTTCCATCTGGATATAATCCATCTGGAGGACTTCAAAAGGGTGATTAGGAGGATGAAATCCACCTTGTTCTACGGGAACACTTTTTCCTGGGTTGAACTGGCAACAGATCATACAGGTACGGACCTTTTGTTTGGCTGCTGCTCGTAAATGTTTATTGAACCAAATGTGTTGAATGCTGTCTAGCATAGCTTTTTCTCCTAGATGTGCTGGACTATGTATAGTGTTAATTATAACTTGGACCATTGAATCAGGAAGGAACCACACGGACTTTTCCTTCATCATCCATCCTTGATCCGTTTGGATCCCTCCTAATTCAGTCCATTTCTTTATTTCTTCTGATGTAGCATGTGTCTGGATGTCAATTAAGTCAAAAGTAGGATCTTTAACTGTCATACAATGTGTCGGGACTATTGTCTTTGTCATGTCGGATGTTCGTGTTTGAGCAGTCTGTTTAGCTGTTCTGTCAGCTAAATCATTGCCTTGAGAAATGATATCAGTAACTTTCGTATGTGCTTTGCATTTCATAATCGATATTGCAATCGGTAGATGTATCGCATCTAATAAAGCATGAATGAGGGGTCCGTGCTGAATGTGGGCACCGTGAGAAGTTAAATAACCTCTCTCTCGCCACAGTACGCCGAAGTCATGTACAACTCCGAATGCATAACGTGAATCAGTGTATATGTTGACTTTTTTATTTGTAGCTTGAATACAGGCTTGTGTCAGAGCGACGAGCTCTGCTGCTTGAGCGGACAAAGTATTTATATGATTTGTTTCAATGACCTCAGTATCTGTTGTGACTGCGTAAGCAGCCACTAACTCTCCTGTATTTGTTCTCATACATGAACCATCTACATACAATGTCAGGTCTGGATCTGACAACGGGACATCGGTTAAATCTTGTCTGGGTTTCGTCGTTATTGTAATAACATCAATACAGTCATGGGCTAGTGGGTCTGTTCCGATTACTGGCAAAAGTGTGGCAGGATTCAATGTGTTACAGCGTCTGATTTCTATATGTGGCTGGAACAATGTAAGTTCGTACCCTGTAAGTCGCGCAATAGTCAAGTGTTGTGTTTGCGTTCGATTCACAAGAACCTCCACTGCATGTGGTACTTGTACTGTCAATGGATGTCCTAACACTATGGCATCGCTTTGTCTGATTGCTAAAGCTGTCGCTGCCACTGATTTCAGGCATGCAGGCAGAGCCTGAGCTACGGGATCTAATGTGCTAGAAAAATAAGCACATGGTTTGTGTGCTCCTGCTTGTTCCTGTGTGAGTACTGACAGGGCAGTACCTTCGCGTTCTGTAACAAAGAGTGTAAACTGTTTTCTGTAACATGGCGTTGCTAAAACAGGTGCTTGACATAAAGCTTTCTTTAGGCTTTCAAAAGCTTGTGTATGTTCCTGAGTCCAAGGGAGAACAGTCGATGTGGCTGCCTCCTGGGTTGTCAACTGAATGAGTGATTTTGCTAGAAATGCATATTGGGGGATCCACTGTCTACAATATGAAGTGAGGCCTATAAAAGCCCGCACCTCCTTTTGTGTCTTGGGTATTGGCATGTTAGCTATTAACTGAATGCGGTCTGGTGTAAGCTGCCTTCCCTCCTTGGACAGCGAGTGTCCAAGATAAATAACTCGCTGGACACAGAATTGCAGCTTAGAAGGGGACACCTTGTGCCCCTTTTCGGCTAGAAATTGTAAAACTGTCAGTGATGCTTTTTCACATTCGGGTTCGCTTCGGGCGGTGATCAGCAGATCATCGACATATTGAAGCAAGGCAGTGTTAACTGGCATGTGGATACTGTCAAGTTCTCGTTTCAGTGCTTGGCTATAGATGCTGGGGCTTTCTGTAAATCCTTGAGGTGCGCGTGAGAATTTAAAGCTACGTCCATTTAAACTAAATCCGAACAAATATTGACTTTCCGGATCTATTGGGACGCTGAAAAAGGCATTTTTGAGATCAATTACAGTAAAGAATGTTGCTGCGGAATCAATAGCTGTCAGTAATGATGAGATATCGGGGACCACAGGGAATTGTGGCACAATACACTTATTTAATTCGCGCAGATCAATAATCAATCGATATACTGGCGGGGCCTTTGGATCTGTTCGTTTAAGAATCGGAATTATTGGTGAATTACATACATTGGAGTCTGTTTCCACAACCACTCCTTGGGCAATGAGCTCGTCAATGATTTGTAGTAAAGCCACTACAGCATCTGGTGGTAACTTGTATTGTCGCATTCGTGGTAGTACCACTCCTGCCTTTAATGTGACTCGATATGGTGTAATATTCATGCAACCAACATCAGTAGGGCCTTGTGCCCATAGATGTGTAGGTAAAGTCTGCAGTCGGGGATCCATGTCTCTAGATACATAGTGACCTTTAAAATCACGTAAAAACAATCTTACTCCTTCCGGAGAACAACATATTATAGCTCCTAGAGCTTTCAATGTTTTTATTCCTAACAGGTTTTCTGGACATGATTTAGTAAGCAATAAATCGGTAGTTCGGGTCAAAGGTCCTATCGTAAGTGGAAGAGGTTGTGACACTTCATTAACAATAGGTTTTCCTGAAAAACCAAGGGAAATATTCTGAGAGCCTGAGAGGGGTGCCCCTGGAACTTCACTACGTTTTATGGTCGTTCGACTTGCCCCTGTATCGAGTAAAAATTTTCTGTCTTGGCCTAACAATTCACTATGTACATAAGGTCCTTCTTGATCTACAGGGATCTCGATAAGGGGTAAGTCAACTTCCCTCTCTAGGCTTGTTCATGCGTATCGTTGGTAATCAGGATAGTCGTACTGTGCGGTCTGGTACAGTTGTCGTGTCGTGGTTTGTGTGGCAGCAACGGGCAGCGCTGGTGCAGCTGGCACAAACTGTACAGACTGGGGTGGAGCTGGCATGGACTGTGCATGTTGCAAGGCTCCTTGTTCATTCTGATCCTGTCTAGGTGGCCGTGGTCTTGCTTTTGTATTACCTATGGCGATATTATGTTTCAAAACTGGACAATCGTGTACGTAATGACCTGGCTTTTTACAATAATTGCATGTCCCTTTTACAGGTCCTGCTGAATCACCGGAATGTGTCATACCCTTTTTATGTCCCTCAGCTGGAACTGTCTGAGAAACTAGCATTTTCATTTTTGTGTCTTTCATGCGTCTGTGTTCATGTTCTTGTTCCTCTCTAATTCTATTGTGATGGTATTGTAACATTTGTAACATTTGTGATGGAGTGTTACCTTGCCAGGTACTCTCGAATTTTAATACTCTATTCTTTACTTGGGGCAGGGCATTTTCCACTAATTTTGTTACAAACAGATGTGGGTATGATTCGCTACTTGCTTTTATGCCACTATTTATACCAAAACATTTTTCAAATCGGGCATAGTAATCACTAGTGTCTTCATCTTGCTTCTGTTTACAGGCTGAAATTGTACCCCAATCTTCCTTTTTCGTAGTTAATAAACGTGGCAGTACCTGTACTAATAAACCTGGTAGTGCTTTAGTTTTATCCCCGAGTCCTGCTCCTGCAGTTCGGGCCTTTTCTTCTGCTTCTAATACTGACCATTCTATCTTTTGGTCTCCTACCTCCCACTCTTTTTCCCTGAGTTTCTCATAAATGCCAGCAGGCATCAATACCTTTAATATTGTCATAATGTCGGGATAGGTATACTCTCCCATGAGTAGCATGTCTTTAATTTCTCGGTGAAAACCCGCTGGATCTTTGTCATGACTGGGTACCACTTTCTTCATTTCTAACAATTCTATTTTTGATATGGGCGTATATACAAATACGCGCTTAAACTCGTTGTCCTCGCCCTTTATTGGGTGCACTTCTCGTAAGGGATTCTGTCTATCCATGTAATACGTGGTTCTTTCCTTGATGGGCAATGAGACACGGTCTGAACATACAAAAAGAATATACTGCTTTCTTGATTCTAGAATTTCTTTAATTAATTTAGTACCTGAACCTCTCCATCTATTCATGAGTAATTCAGTCAATATATCAGGTAAGGGACCAGGGTCCGAATGCTGACTCTGATATAGTATAATGAGTTGTTGAATCATATAAATCCCAGCTAACCGCTGTTCATCCGGGGTGAGATTCAAAAATGCGCGTGCTACTGTATCATCACTATATTTTCCGGGACTGTCAACCCAATGGACAGCTGACCTGGCTAATTCTTGTTCATCCATAGAATCGAGAAAATGATAACCCCTTCGTTCTCGGAGTAATTTGTCAGCTGCTTGGAACGAATGCTCGTTAGACCTTATATGGACTATGGGTGTTTGAAATTTTCTGTTATTTTCTAGACACATCGGACGTATCGGATCAGTAAGACATCTAGTACTATTACAAGATCTTCTTCTACCTACATAGGCTATAGTTTCTGACTGTCCTGTGGGCAGTCCTGATCCTTCTTCCTCGCTTTGATCGAACTGGTCTACCGCTAATCTTTCTTCGTGTAGGCGTTCTATTTCTTTACGGATCTTTCGGCACATGGCTATTATACAATTCTGCTTATCATGTCTTCCTTCTGATATATTCTGACTCCATCTGGTAAGAGTTTGCATTGCTTCCGGGTCTACCCCTGGTCGGTCTTGATTTCTGATCACACAATTTATGAGGAAACGTAACAGTTCCCCCTGTATCTCCACTTTCTGATATTCCATAGCTCTGTTAATACATTCAGAATCTCGCCCTGTTTGAACAAAATGATATATATTATCTAGATGCGCAGTCATTCCTGGTAACTTCCCTAGATACACCGCGGCTCGTCTGATACGTAATGATGCTAGGGTCATTTCGTCCTCTTTTCCGGGCACAGGGTCATATCTACAATCTATAAGGAGTTCCTTAAGCGTACGGGCATTTATGAGTTTGGGGGTACGTGAATGTGCTGACTCTTGAAAGGTAAGTTTATTTATTCTGGGTGGCGTAGAGAAAATGTTACTAGCACCTCCCGTAGCCCCATCTGGGGTGTCGGGTGTGAAAGGATTCGTTGAACGTGACACAGCAACTATAGGTGTGGACACAGCTATAGAAGCAGCTGTAGGAACAGATGTAGAAACAGATGTGCTTGTCGGAACTTGTGACACGATCTGTTGCTGTAGGGATACGGGTACTGGGTCTTGGCGTTGAACCTCCCTGATAGGCGGTCTATGTGGGGCGGAATTAGCATACTCGGGAGCTGCGTCATCTAAATATGAGGAAAGAAAAACATCTTCTGCGGTTCTAGGATGCCCCTTAGGATGTACCTTTATTGGAAATAATGGGGTTGGCAAGTCTTTTGGTATTTCTGGAGTAGCCTTAGGTAATCCTTCAGCCAGAAGGGGATACATACCATTCATAAGGGCATTTCTTTGTCTGTCTACTTGTTCTGATTTCACTCGTGCACCTTCTTCAATTAATAGATTTTCTCGGACTTCATTTGATTTTTCTTTACTCTTCTCTTCCTGTCTACGTGCTTTTTCTGTTCGTCTATGTGATTCTTTACGCCATAATTCAATGGCGTCTTTCTGTGATTGTCTAGCTTTCTTTTTCCATAATTCTTCCTCTACTTTCACGATGCACTCTGCATCCCAGGTCCCCGCTGCGGGCCACCTCTGACTTTCTGGTAATTCCTTGGTGTAGTCTACCCATAGATCAAGAAATAATATGGCGTCTAGGCCATGTTTGTGATACATGAAGTACCCTGGAGTGTCCCTAGGAGGAATGGGAACAGCTTCTTCGAGTACCCCTTTTCTAGTTGTGATCTGTCTTAGTTTCGAAAAGAGTGGCATATTGAAAACTGATCTGATACTTGATTTTGAACAAACTTAATACCATAAACACACTAATGAACAGTCATTCATACCACAATATGCAGAACGTACTTAAAACATTTAACATTTACCTGAACAATGAACAATGATGACGATCTAAGGAGAACTTAAATCACTAAACATAATACTCGACATTAACTGAATTATATACTTGATATACTGCTAAACAGTACAGATACACTGCTGAAAACAGTGCAGACCGGATTTGTGTACCCAAACCCGTCTCGACCGGCACAAACTATGTGCACGTCAGAAAGCCTCCCCAGTAATGGTACTCACCGGGTAGCTCGGAAACGGAAGGCCTCGGAAACTCGACTGAACTTGAACCGGACTGGACTCAACTCGAACACTTCGGACACTGGACTCGACTTGGGACTTCGGAAACTGGTGGGCCTCTGTATACCTCGGATCTTGCTCTCTCAGCTAGGCTCTGGTCGGGATACTTCGCACTTCTCACCGCCTCGTCTGGGTGTTGATCGCAGCCTCAGTCGCCCCCGCTTGACCGGAGGGAGATACAGGAAATCCTGCTGGTACGCGTTATTGTCCGTCCAGCTGTGGTAGGAGACCGGGCCTGCAACTCACCGCCGGCGCGTGAGATGAGAAAGTGTCCCTGTTCGGGCGCCATTCATGTGGTAAATAAAATTCATTACCGGGACTTAATTTGATACAGAAACATAATAAAATAGCTCAGTAAATAAGAGGCAGAATCCGTGGTATTAGAGGTTCGGAATGGGCTTTATTCCAATGATCGATTATAATCGGTTGCTCCAAGTTCCGTCACCACGAAGGTTCAGGAAGTGAAGTACATACTTTATTGACAAGAAATGACTTTTATAGTACATACATTACAATGAAGCGAATGCAGTAGGCGTAACAATTGATAAGGAAAATGACGATTCATATGCGTAACCGAAAATGGGTGTAATAAGGAGTAAAAAGGAACATAATTGGTTATGATGTCATATATAGGTGGATCTATAAGATAATACTTGGCATAGATGCGCGCGCAGCAGCATGACGTGTGATTGACGTGCAACTAGGGGGTGAGGGGGACTTGACATTTAGCTCTACATGTGGAGACAAGAAGTCTGGGGGGTCAAGTCAACCTAATCCCAAATCATATCTAACATCCTATGTTTAAAGAACTATGTTATCCACAAAAGAAGGACTCTCGGACAGAATCTATTCTATACTGACTATACTGACTGTTAGTGCGTGTACAAGCGTCTAAGTGTCTACACTAGATGCGAGGGCAGGAATTTTCCATAGTAACAGGGCTATGAATTACTTGCATAAAGACAGAGAAGCCGAGCCTTTGCTCGGTAGCTGGAAGAATGTTTACTTAAACTACTAGACAGGAATGCATCGGGCAGGGAACGGAGCAGATAATTTTCGAAGGTGAAATACAGTTCTTGGCAGGCAGCAAGCTGATGTCAGGCTTCGTGAGCCGCGCAGAGAATGAGACAAAGTTCATGGTCACAGATGCAGGCTCGGACTGGAGCTTTCAGAGGCAGAAGGCAAGAGAAGCTTGATGACAGAATCAGGGCCTACTTGCCTGGACTGTAAAATGGCATAAGTGAACCATATAAAGGCGGTGGCCTTTCGTACTTAGGAATGGAATATCCGGCCCATTCATGGCGGATCAACAGAGGACATGTTAACGGTGGACGCACATGTATTTGCGTCTTCATAACTGGAACTGGAGGGAACATACATGTACTTGTAACATGCACATAGAACCGTTGGGGTCCAAGATAGGGGACATAACTGACCAGAAAAATCCATATTTCCACAGTGTTCTGACTCATGGTACTCGCTCTAGATCCAGATCCAGCACCAGCTTCACATCCTTCACATCTGTTAATCTGCCCCTCCTCTGTCCCTCGTACTTCTGCATTCTCAGGCCCACTTCTCCTGTGTCGACCTTGTTGTCTGGCAGTGCGTGTGCTGTGTGTGTGTCTTCCACCTCGCGTGTGTGCTCCTGAGGCACTCTGACTGCCTGGGGTGTCCTGGCACTCCTGTGGATGTGTCACAGCCTGACTACCAAATGCTAAAGGCGTGCGTCTTCCTCGTCTTCCCTTGTCTTCTTTCCTCCTTCCTACTCGGGACAGCACCCATGGGCCTTCCAGAGCTTCACGCCATAAAGTTTCCCCCATTCTAACCGGTCTTGACACCCTGTCATTCGAGGAGTATCTTTGTACTTCTTTTATTTTATTTGCTGAGAACTCTGCTCATTTAGCATAGGTTTATCTTTCTTTCAGCTCATTTTTGACAATTCTGTCCCTTTAAGTCTGCCCCATCTTTCTTTCATTTATTTTGATGAGGACTCTGCCTCTTAGGGGTTGGAATAGTCTTTCTTTCATGTCATTTGTTGAGGAGACTGACCCTTCTGCTGTGATTGCACTATTTTTTAACTCCCTTTGTTGATGTTTCTGGCACCTTTGGAGAAGCCTGATAACTAAAGATTTTTAGGTCTTGCCTGAGCCAGCGCATGCAGGGAAAATGTGGGCTAATTGCCATACGTGGTGCATCAGAGGACAATATATTTTATAAATTTGCACACATGTATGAGTAGGGCGACCGGGCTGTGAGTGCAGAGATGTGAAGCTATATTGGAGGCTCTTCGTGAATATGCCACTAGTTCTTCCTATCTTTCATCCTTCTCTCCCCGTACCTAACTGCATCTTCACCCCTGCGCTTTGTTTCTTTGTTCTTTCACCTTCGCCTTCTTAATTCCCATGTCCTTTTCTTTTTCCTTCTTTCTCTTGCCCCATTATTTTCTCATTCCTTTTATTCCTTCCCTCTTTGCCCCCTTTCTCTGTCCCTCCCTAGGTTCTTTTCCTGTCCGCCCACCTTCTTTCTTTCGCCCTCCCTCGGTCTGCTTCACCCTACCTTCCCTCCATCCTTCCTACCTTCCATGTTTCCTTCTGCCCTACCTTTTTTACATCCCTCCCTTTCCTTCTCACGTTCCCTATCGTTCCTTCCCTCATTCTATTTGTCCCTGCATAGTATCCCCCGTCTGCTCCATCTTTTGCCCCAGGATCCCGGACTTTCCATTCTTTCTCCTTTCCCTGCTCCCTTGCTTCCCACCTCTTTCCTTCCTCTCTTCCATTATTCCATCCTTCACTCTTTCCTTCCGTCTGTCTGTCCTTTCTTCTGTCTGTCTTTTCTATATTCCCTCTTCAGCCTTCCTTTTTACCTCCCCTGCAATCCTTCCCTTATTCATTCTTCTTTTCCTCCTGTCACCCGTTTTTTCTTCCGTCCCATCTTTTTTCGTGCGCCTTTCTTTACACTTGCGAGATTTTGTCCTGCCTTCCAGTTTCACAGTTTTGTTTTGTTCGCACCAAGGCCGTCCTTCACCTCAAAGGCCTTGAAGCCCAGCGTCTGTTGTACTGGACACAGTAGTTTAACTCTCTAGGTAGAGCGCTGACGCCGGGTGTGTTTGCTGCCGTTCAGGCTGTAAGCACGGATTGGTTCTTTGTTTCCTCTCTAGGACTCAGCCTTTCTTGTTGTGTGTAGATGTGTACTTGAAGCAATCCTTAATTTGTAAAAATAAACCAGCTTTGGCATAGCCAATTGGTCTCGCCTTTGGGACCTTATAAGTGTTTCACCATGCAACAGTTGATGATGTTGTACCAAGGATATTTTGCTGCATAACTAAATGCTTATAAGGTCCCAAAAGCGAGACCTATTGGCTATGCCAATGCTTGTTTTGTTTTAGTGCTCCAACAGCTTTTGGTATTGTGCCCTTTTTCCTACATAATTTCTACATTCTCTTAATAGCATGACAAATCCTGGTAATATAACGGACACCCCTAAATTTTAGTGTCCCTTTCATTTAAGGAAGGAGTTAATATTTGGTGTCAACTGCCTGGATGTCCGTTACACAAGCTTTTTCTTTGCATAGTTCCTCAACACAAGAAATGTTTTGTATGGCAGTAGTAATAACTGCTTAATTTGGGACCAGCCTTGGGCCATAGTTAATGTTTAAGTTTTTTCGCATTTACACCTTAATATGAACTTGCCCCTTATTCTCTCCTCCGTACTATGACCAAACTTGCATATAGAGGCAAGTTTGTGTAACACACTTGCATGTTCCTCAATTGTTTCATCTCTGATACCAAAATAATATCTTTCAAAGAAAGTCAACACCTTAGATAGGTAGTGCTCGTCTAATTTTTTGATGCAAACACCATTTTCATTATGACT
Source organism: Triturus cristatus (assembly GCF_964204655.1). Lineage (NCBI taxonomy): Eukaryota > Metazoa > Chordata > Amphibia > Caudata > Salamandridae > Triturus > Triturus cristatus. Next base: position 353,667,932 of record NC_140584.1, read on the forward strand.
GAGTCTTCCTCATCATCAGTTATGTTAGGCAAAGTCTCAAAAGCATCTTGACCTTCTGGCCGCAGACAGTGAAGAATGTTCAAAGACTTTTTTTTTTCTTCATTTAGACCACTAAGAGGACAAAAAAAGAATGGCAGGAGGCATATTTTGCATTTTCAATAGAGAACAATATTAAAAATGTCTAATTAGCAAGAAAATTGCAGAAGGTGTACAAATGTTAAGCCGACGCCCGTATGTGATATTGTACCCCCAGTCTGCAGATGTTTAACTCCTGCATCAATTATGAAGACCTGTAAGAGAAGAATGTGAGGGAAGAAAGAAATAGAAAAGAGAAACTACAATTTTCAAGAAAATGTATGGATTTATGGTGACGTGTAAGGGAAGAGTTTGATGGAGGAAAGAAATCAAAAAGAAAAACTACAACCATTCCCAAGAAAATAGATGAATTTTGTGGATTTAGATGAGATTATGCTTAAAAAAAATATGGTTAATCTTGCAAGATACTGTTCGAAAAGGTTCTGTACTTCAAGAATACTCCTCTAGATGGCAGAATGACACCAGAAAATATCAAGACCATAAAAAAGGCTTCACTCACTTGATTTTATTGGTGCTTAAAGCGAGTTGCTTTGCTGTCTGTTGGTAGAAGAGTCAGATCTCTGAAGAATAAAAAATACAGTAGCTGTGACTGGACAGCTGCAGCTGCAGCTGGTCCAAAGGCACTCAGTTTCTTCTCCGTACAGGAGAGGTCTGCCTGCTCCTTGTCCAAGTAAGGCTCTTTGAGGAGCAGAAGAACTCTGAGTAAAATGCTGAGGAGTGCATAGGAACATGTGAGATGCCAGTATATTAGGTGCATATTGATGCCTTCATGAAATATGCCAGAGACAAACAATGTGGAAGTCAAGTAATTACTAATTGTAGAAAGGTCGTCCATGAAGTTAACACAGAACCATAGAAGCCAGTTTGAACATGGATATAAATTGAGGTTAAAGCATCTGTAAGAGAATACGTTAATTTTCAGGTTTTCTCCACATATTGTAATCCAATGAAACGTCTGTGGCAAAGGAGCAAAAACCAAACAGTGTATTTATATTTCTGGCTCCAGTGAAGAGGGTCCAATTAGCTCATCATAGTCAGATCTGCAATAACACAGTATGCATATAGTTCCATTCTGACAAAAAACTCTATGCACAGGTCCTGCATGAAGACTCGACCACTGACCCCCCTGAATATCACAGTGACTCGTCGAGCATGCACTCTGTTACTGAACATTGCTGCCTGATAACTATATTTCTCTGCCCCTACTCATTCTTGCTTTTTCCCACTTGCTCAGCCACAATAAAACACAAAAACAATGATATGCAAGGTAAATTAGAAGCATAAATGTGTGGAAAAAGGACAAATGTATCTGCCTAAACATGACTAGCTTATGCTTGCGAAAAAGCTACAAATTAAACACACCACTTGGCAGCTATCTTGACTAGATACCATTCACTTGTATCATTGTTTTAAAGGTTAAATATGACTACCACCTTTTAGAAGTCATCTGCCAGCCACCCTGAGGCAATAATACAAAGATTTGCTGTGTATTTACCATTGGGGATGTGGTGCAATGAATATGAAAGAAGCATCAAGCAAGTGGACCAGTAACACTTTCTAGGGAGCTTTATAGGCTTCAAAATTTAAAATAATAACATAAAAACGAGAGAGATTGTTGTTACATTTCATAATAAAGAGATCAGACATATGGCCAGTTTCATTACTTTTACTGTAGACTAATAAGGCATATAGCCTCTATAGTTGGCTTGGCACCATAACGAACTAGGGCATACTCTATTAAACCTAGACTTTCCCTCAAGGCAGTGTTTTTGTAGGGCTTTCTAAAATTGCACAATTGCAGTCGACAAAACAACATATAACCCACCCTTAGAGTGCCTAATGAGTATTCTCACAGTGCAGATTTCTACTCAATTCGCTTAAATGTATGTCTTTTCCCTGTACAAAAGTTGGACCCATTGCCTTTGCAATAACGTTTAATAATAAACCGTTCAGATTTATGGCTTCTCACAACAAAAAAACAATGAGGCATGTAACCTTTATTATTGGCTTGTCACTATAACCAATTGAAACCTTCTTTATTGAACATAAGCTTTCCTATATGTCGTAAAAGACACTGTTTCAGATTTTCAGTGGATGCACACACCTTTTGCCAATTGAAGGCTTGCAGGGAAGAAGCTCAACACATTGGCGACTCCTATGCACCTTTCTCAGTACAGCTTCTTAAAGCTGGTTTTTCCATATCACAGAAGGTATGGCAACAGCTTTGATGTCATGCCAAGCCTGAAAATGTTGTTTGTCTTTAGATACAAATTATTGGGAGGCATTTAATTTCATTTCACAGACCTAAGATAACGTGGTGGATAATGTCATACAGGCATGCATAGGGCACTTTCTTGGATAACGGATGTTCTGTTTAAAAATGTGTGTTGCTGGGCTGGTAGTTTTTATAGGTAGCAAACAGTTGATTTGAATAGTAGCCTGAACTTAACCTCTGTTGCACATCCATCAGTTGCTTGCACTGTTGGATAACATTTTAGTTCTTTCTTCCAGCTTTTATCTGACTAGCATATACGACCACTCCATATTTGAAGCATTCAGTAAAGTGGTGCAGAAGCTCATTTCTCAACTACCAACATTGGAAAACCTGCTGAATATTTTTATTTCGGTAAGTGAATCTTTAGGGTGTTATATTTCCATGGTAGTTTAATTAGTACTGAAAGTTTACATAAGAAAGGTGTTACTGGTTTGTGTGAGCTTGTTACTATTGTTTTTCCGTGTTTCCTAAGGAGACAAAGTTTTGAGTCGGGAGCTGTTCCTTGCTCAGCCCCTCTACACGTCTCTCCTTCAGCTCTCCTGCAACTTTTCTTGCTTTTCCTACGGGTACTGGGATTTGCAAAAGGTGCAGTTTAGAAAGCACAGTTAAGATTAGAAGTCACCTGTTGCCCTCACAAACTTTTCTATTAAAGCTTTATTTTTACATATTTTGTTTCCTTTCAATTATTTTTCAGCAGGATTATGTAAACTGGATATTGTCTCCTTCAGATTCTTTTCTCGCGCTCCCCTCACAGCCCCAGACTATATTTTGCACTTTCTTCTAGCAATTTGGGACCACTGGCCTGAAATGGCACTGTTTCAAGTCCTCATTAGGGTCTTGTAGCTGTGCTGGAAGTGATGCATAGATCCCTTCCACAGTGTCACCCTTTTCTTATAGACTCTGCTAATAGAGAATCAGGATCCAGTGCCAAAAATATTTCTCTTCAATTTTAACTATTTTAGTTTGTTTTGCTTATCAAAGTGTTGTATGTTGTTGCACAAGTCTTTGGGCTTCAGGCCCTGTTGCACAAGTCTTTGGGGTTCAGGCCCTGCACTGCTGGCTGCCAACATATGTCCGTATGTGACACCCATCCTTCTTGCATATGCTTCCTTGTGAACGGCCATGATATGCCATCATGAAGCATCTGCCTTCCCTAGTGCTAGTAAGACAGAGTACCTTTTACTTTTATTCCAGTATTTCTTTATTGACTTTCATACAAAAACACACCTATGTAATACAAATTACAAGAGTATTCACCCACAGTGGATGTTCAGGCAGAGTCAATAACATGAGATAGGGAAGTTACTGTAACCATCCTGTAATTAGGGGATCATAACTTTTAAACTGGGGATAAAGTTCCTACTGCAGTAAGTCCAGTTTCAGTCCACAGTGTCCGCATATCGCTCCACACCCAACATAACTAAGATAGACAATTGTTCCAAATCACTGGCGTAACATGTGCGAGCGCTCTCCCCATGGGCAACCTGCGAAGTCTACAGCAACTGGGTCTAGTTTGCACCCACCACTTGAGAGAGACTGATTGACTGACTGACTGTCCGTCCTCCCCCTTGTGTTATGCCCTAGACAAGGCCTTAGTTTGGTACAAGTTTCACCTACCCTGCTTCATGGCGGTTCTCATCTGTTTTGGATGTAATCATCCCATGTGTCTGCTGGAGGGCCTTTAGGGCCTTATGCACGCAAGTCACTCCAGGCATTTGACTCTGATGTCCCTCATTTAAGGAGATCCTTTGCCATCAATGGTGGCTTGGTACCCCCAGGAACTTCCAGACCATAACAATATTCAGTTTATTCAGAGTATACTCCAAGGCTATGAATTTGCCACATATTACTCTGTTTTGTGCTCGGTAGAAGTTCCAAGAGACACTGCTCCGGTGACAGCACGAGTAAGCTTGGCCATAACCCCCACCACGCTCTCATTGTAGCGTACTATTTCTGGGCATGACCAAACTAAATGTTGGAAATCTGCTGTGAGGGGCATCTAGGGCAATTCAGCACAATTCCCAGAAACATGCGGTGTGGCCACACCCAGGTGAGGTACTTCTGATGAAAGTAATTTAACTGCGTAAGCCTGAGTCTCGGATTACGAGACACTGTGCTCATGTACCTCATCGCTCCTTCCCACTGCTGGACGGTCAATGACCACCCATTTACCCCGTAATATAATGGGTTGCAAGGCAGGTGCCCAGCAACCCATTATATAACAGTTACCGTTTGGGTACACCCACCATGTGTCAGCAACACACCCAACAGCTCTCAGGGCGACTACAGTGCACTGCAAGTCAGGAAGTGCCCTAGGCCTGCTCTTTATTTCTCAGTCACCTCTGGGAGTGTGAGCAGTATGTTATGTTCAGACATATCCCTCACTGTGGACCACCCATTTTCAGTTCAGTGCCTCGTGTTGTGGTGTGTGGCGAGTTCTTTGTAGAAAAAAGCAACTCTTGATGGAACAGAGAGGATTTATTAATCTCTTGGGTGAGATGGACGTGCTCAGGACAGCTCACAACATGTCCTGGCACCCGATGCAGGAAATCCCTATGGTGTGAGCACCAGGGGGGGATTTCCTTTCATTTATTTCAGCCTCAGGAGCTGGGGAAGAGCTTCCTCGGCACCCAAGGCTGTTTTTTTTCTCTCTGAAATGACATTTGCCATGCTGACTTAATTTCAGAGAAAGTGAAATGAAACTATCAACTCATTTCACTTTCACTGCAGCATTGGTGCTTGGGGTGTATCACAGCCCCCCAAGCAATGATGCAGATTAGAGAGGTATAGTTTGAAAGGGGATCCCTTCTTGGGGGTTCGCTGCTGGAGCGCAATCCCAAGCAGGGATCTACCCACTAGACACCAGGGACGTTTTTTTTTTGAGGGAGGAGCAGCCCACTCGCAATGGTAGTGCCCCCTCCAGTGCCCCCTTCCCCTCCAGGCCCACCAGTCTTTCTGCCCCACCCTACCCAGGGGGCAAATTGGATGTTCTTGCCTCCAGTCCGACCCCAGTGAGGGGGACAGTAGAAAGCCCACTAGACACCAGGGAGTTTTTTCAATTTTTTTGGTTGCAAGTGGTGGGGGTAGCCTGATCACCCACCCACACATCGAACCTAGCCTTAAACATGACCCCAACAGTCATTCTGATCCCCCCCCCTCCCCCCCCCCCCCCCCCTGGGAACTAAAGCATCCCCGTCTTTTTGGCAAGAAGGGACTTTTTATTTATTTATTTATTTCCTGAATGCTTTTTTCTGTCTTTTATAAATATGGGTAGCAGGGTTGGGCAAAGTCCCAATATTGTCCAACTTCTGTGCTAAATTGGCTGCACTTTGTGGGCTTGGGTTAGCTGCCACCAAGTTGATGTGCCTTGTATGGATCTCATGACACTCAATGCCCTGCAGATCTCAAACTTTGACTAACATTGCACATTTTCCTTGCATTTCTGTGACATAAACTCCTAGATCCTCGGGGATCCTCACAATTCCTACCACCCTGCTTTTCCCCACGTGCCTTGATTAAAAAGGTTACCCCACCTGTGTGGCTGGTCCTAACGTCCGTGATACAAAAGTCCTCAAAACGCAATGTGGAGAAATCAACAATAGGGCTAGCTCCAGTGTTGACGTCCCGGGGAGTCCAGGGTGGCGTGTCGTGGGTGGATCCCACAACATTTGTTTACCCACAATGCCCTCCAAACCTCAAACCTTGCCTAAAATTACACATTTTCCTGCATTCCTACCACCCAGCATTCCCTAATTTGTCCCCCCCACTTGTGTGACTTGTCCTAGTGCCCCTGGCAGGCAGAAATCAAATCGGGGTCAGTGAGTCGCTCGGCGAGACTCTCATTGATCTTGGTTTGATGCTTGGGGGAATGGTAAGTGGTAGGAAATATGTGGCTTCCTGCAGACTCCAAAACTTTTCATCGCAGAAATGTAAGGAAAATCTAATCAAAGTTGGAGGTTTGCAAGGGCTTCTAGGTAAGAAAACTTTTTGAGAGCCACATAAGCCACACCATCCTGATTTTCCCCTGGTGTCCAGTTTTAAAAAATGTATAGGCTTTCTAGGTTTCCCTAGGTGCTTGCTGAGCTAGGCCCTAAAATCTACAGCTAGCCACACTCCCAAAAAAGAGTCAGTTTTCAGTGGAAAAATGTGGTGTGTCCATGTTGCATTTTGGTGCCTTTCCTGTTGCAGGCACTAAGCCTACCCACATAAGTGTTGTACCATTTTTATCGCAAGCCTTGGTGTAATTCTGGATAGTAGGAAATTTGTGGCTTCCCGCGGATTCAAGTTGTCCTAACGGAAATATGAGGAAAATGTTTTGTTCAAGTCATGTGAACTGTAGATCACATGCTTTGCATAGCCTGCCATCTAGTGTTGGGTCCGGATGATTGCACTTTGTTTTTGTTCACAGAAGTCTTTTCCAGTCACAAGGTAGGTGACTCCTCCTTTCGGTGATAGTGCGCATGGGCATGAACTCCATTGTTAGTGTTTTTTTTCCGCCCTCTGGTTCGGATGTGAATTGATGGGCTCCGGTTTGTCACAGTTTTTTGGGTTCCTTTCGATGCGCATTCCTCTACTCTCGACAGTGTTGTTTCTCGATCGCGTTTCCCCATTCTCCGTGTATTGTTTAGACTCGAAAACCTTTGGTCTTAAAACTTGTGGAGGGCCGTTGGGCTTACCCGCGCCGTGCTCTCTCGCAGTCGATGGAATGGACTCCATTCAAGCTCTGTTCCGGGTGTTGCGCTAAGTTTCCGTGCACCGACTTGCACGAAGTGTGCAACCTCTGCCTATCTGCCTATCCCCGGACAAAAAAGACTGTGACTCGTGCCGATCGTTTCGATCGAAGAAGACGCTCCGTGAACGTCTGGCTCGATGTCACTAAATGCAACATCAAGGTGGCTCCGCACTGGACATCTTTGGCGAAGATTCCAACAGAGAAGAACTACACAATTAAGGAGCCAAAGAAGAAGAACTTATCTGTGTGTCCAAGGCCGACTCTGACATTGAAGAAGAGCAAGTTAGCGTACCGTGAATACAGAAACTCCCTTGCCCCCAGCAACACAATACCAAAAAGGCTTCGATCCTTCCTCTGCCTTCGGGCCAAGGTTGGCACCGAGGAAAGGTGTCGGGCAACCCGCCCTCGGGCCCAACACCGAAGCACAAGGAAAAGACTTCCGACTCAGGCTCGAGTTGGCCCATGCTGGTGCTGAGCCGAAACCTTCGGCGTCGAAACCGAAGCATGTCGTGGTAACCATTCGATGGTTATCAAAGAGTAAATCTTCGGAGCCGATGGGTTTGGAGACGAAACATTCGACGCAGAAAACAGCGACCCAAGGCAGAAAGACTTGGCCTCGGTCCGATATTCCACCTTCAGATCCGAAACAGAAAGAACTGGTAATAAATCCAGACACTGGACATATCCATGCCAAACTGCCTGCAAAAATGAAAGTGGGCCTGCAGGATGATTACCACATTCCTCTCAAGAATATAATTGTGGGTACTAACCCCTCGCCACCTTACATTTCACCTCCTTCGCCCACTGATCCAAACTTACTCAACACACAAATTCACCTCCACCATGATCACCTTACCCACAGGATGATGGGGATGGGGATGGGGATGAGGATAGGCCACAGGATACTGACCCATGGGAAGATTATGACACTGACCCAAACACGGATAATGACGCTGATTTATATCCGTCCAGACCCTTGCCACCTGACGACAATATAGGATATATTGAGCTTCTTAACAGGGCTGCTCATTATCATGGGATGGGGCTGCATAAAGAGGCTTTTTAGAAGAGGATTTCTTATTCAAAACCCAAAGTTCGTCTCGGAAAACTACTCACTACTCATACACTGCCAATGCTTAAAGGGCTGCTTAAGCATACAGATGAGATCTGTAAAGATCCTGTGAGGGCAAGAATCATTACATCCAGGGTGGAGAAAAAATATAAACCTGCACCTACTGACCCAGTCTACATTAAGGGTCAACTGCCTTTAGACTCTCTTGATGGTTTTCCAACGCTCGCAAGAGAGCTAAGTCACAGACCACAGGTGAAGCCTCTCCTCCTGATAAGGAGTCTAAATTAATTGATGCCTCAGGCAAAAGGGTAGCATCGCAAGCAGTCAATCATTGGCACATTGCTAATGCCCAAGCTTTGTTAGCTCAATATGATAGGGCTCTATGTGATGAGTTAGAAAAGCTCATGCAATTTCTACCTGATGAGCATAAATCAAAGGCTAATGACCTTATACAGGAGGACAAACTAATCACAAATACCTCCATCAGGTGCACCTCAGACGCAGCAGACACAGCAGCCCGAGCAGTAAACGCCGGCAGACTGCTGTGCAGGCATGCTTGGTTGAGAATTTAGGATTCAAACCTGAAGTGCAAGCCTCTATTCTCAACCAACAATTTACCAAGGAACACCTCTTTGGTCCAGCAGTTGACACTTCGCTGGAAAAAATGAAAAAAGATACTGAGGTTGCCAAGTCCATGGGGCTTTGCAGTTACCTTCCAATAGGGTATCCTTTCGTCGCTCCTTTTACAGGGGTGGCTCCAAGAATATATCCACAGAGAATCCCTCCTCCTCTTACAAGGGAAACTACCAATCGCCCTCATAAAGAGGCTATTTTAGAAGTAGGTTTAGAGGAAACAACGGTAAGGGAAGAGGCAGCGTTGACTCAACATGCACTTTCCCCGCAAATAAGGAGTGACTTCCTTCCGCTACCCCCGGATCATTCCACTCCTGTCGAGGAGCATCTCTCCCAATTTCTACCTGTCAGGAATGCAATCACCTCAGACAAATGGGTTCTACAAATTATCCAATATGGTTACTGCCTGGAACTTACAGACCCTCCCCCAAACATTCTTCCAAGGTCACACGCAATGTCACAAGAACATCTCACCCTTCTCAAGCAAGAAGTTTTCTCTCTGTTATTGAAAGGAGCTATATAACCAGTTCATTTACAATATCAAGGGACCGGTGTATAGTCCCTGTACTTCCTAATTCCCAAGAAGGATGGCTTTCTCAGGCCTATACCGGACCTCATGAGAACTAAATCTATATATACAGTCGAACCACTTTCATATGGTAACACTCCCAACAAGTGCTGCTGCTCCTTCAACAAGGCGACTTTCTGTCCACTTTGGACTTTAAGGACGCCTATTTCCATAGCCCAATACACCCTGCTCACCGCAAATGCCCCCGGTTCGTAATAGCAGGTCAGCATTATCAATTCAAGGTGCTCCCATTCGGAGTTACTATAGCGCCCAGAGTTTTCACCAAATGCCTGGTAGTAGTCACAGCTCATCTACGAAGACAACACATTCATTTCTTCCCATACGTGGACGACTGGCTCATAAAAGCCAGCTCGCAACAAAGCTGTCTAAAGTCACACTCACAAAACAATGCAGTTGCTCCACGATCTTGGATTCACAGTAAATCTGTCCGAATCCCATCTCCAACCATCCAACACACAAGCATATTTGGGAGCCACTATAAAAACACAAAAGGCTCTGGCCTACCCCAATCCGTCCAGAATTCAGCCTCAACACTCATTACCAGCCCTAGTGTTCATGCAGTTACTAGGAATGATGGTGTCTTGCATCCTAATAGTCCCTTACTCAAGACTTCAAATGTGTTTCCTGCAGAAATGCTTAGCACGTCAGTGGAACCAGGCTCAGGGTCTGTTATCAGATCTAGTGTTGGTGGACGGCCGCACCCATCTCTCTCTGCAAAGGTGGAATACACAAAACCTTTTTAAAGGGCGGCCCTTCATCGACCTGGTTCCACAGATAGTGCTAACAGCTAACGCACACAATTCAGGGCATGTGGAGCTTGCAGCAAAAACAGCTTCACATAAATCATCTAAAGCTAGTAGCTATTTTTCTAGCGCTCAAAGCGTTTCAAGTTCATCTAGTAGGCAAAGCTATCCTAATTCGTACACATTACATGACAGCAATGTACTACATACAAAAACAGGGAGGAACACACAATCTCCAACTGTTGCAACTATCGCAGACTATCTGGTCACAAAATGTATCTCCTCGCAGAACACCTTCCAGGAGTAAACAATCAGATTGCAGATCTGCTCAGTCGTCAAACACAATGGATCCACGAATGGGAACTACACCCTCAAGTTCTCCTCCCATTCTTTCATATGTGGGGCTTTCCAGAAATAGGTCTGTTCGCCTCAAACCTAAACGCAAAATGCCAAGCTTCGTATCCAGTTATCCACACCCATTGTCCATAGGGAATGCACTATGGATGAATTTGTCAAAGATATTTGCCCACGTTTTTTCGCCTCTCCCACTCATTCCATAAGTGGTTCGTAAACTCACAGGCGTCCCTGACACTAATCCTTGTTGCTCCCACATGGTCCCGTCAACCATGGTTCACAAACCTGTTGGAGCTCTCACTAGTCTCTCACCGAAAACTACATCTCCCACCCAATCACCTCACCCAGAGCCGTGGAGAGATAAGACATCCAGATCCCAGTCATCTCAACCTTGTGATCTGGCATCTGAATATTTAGAGTTTGTCTACCTCAATCTCCCGCCAGACCGCATGAACATCATCAAAGAGGCTAGACGTCTTACCACAAGAGCCTGCTATGCAGCAAAGTGGAAGTGGTTTGTAATATATTTATGAAAGAACGTAGTAGTGTTCCCAAAATGGGAAAGGACCGCACATCAAACAAATATCAAAAAGTCAAGTAAAAGGCATATATAGTAAACGATAGCTATAAATGCAGTGGGGTGCTAGGTAAGCCGTGAGCACTTACTTCCCTAAAGTGCCGTAAGCAGATTGAAGAAACAAACTGCTGGAAAATTATCAAAAAGATTAGCTTATACAGCACTCCCATACACAATAGAATAGGTCCAGCACACAATACAATTTCCAAGGACCGATGTCACTATAGTATATGATTTCTCCAAAGTCCTTAAATATTGCAGGATATCCAACAGTTCCAAATGATGAAGTATATTTTAAATGAATATAATAATTCTATGTACAGACTGATAAAAAAACTGCTAATACAAAGGTAGTTACAACATGTAGTCCAAACAAGGTAATTATGTATACAGCCCAATACACCGCTACTACACGAATGGTTATAGCAGGTAGTCCAAACAAAGAAAAAGATCTATACAAGCAATTATTTTATTTTTTTATATGATTAGGCAACAGCAAACATCGTGCCATTAATAAAAGTGTTCAAATCAAGAGGGAAGAGTGCATAGATTTATAATTAAATTGAGAAGAAGAGGAAAAAACACCAGAAAGATAGAACCAATAAAAAAATAAAAAATAAGAAAATGAAAACATCAGTGATCCTAAGAAAAAGAATAAAGTGCTCTTAGTTAGATGTTAAAGATTAGACTTTAGAATAAAGTAGAAACCCGCTTGATTCTTCAGTTCAAAACATTATAAACTATTTATTACATCTGCTGCGTTCAAGTTTAGCATACTCATCCATACGCTTACATCTTGCTGCAAAAGCTGCATACCTCCAGAACAGAAAACATCTGTCTCTATTCAGAGTGGCTGTCATTAAAGCATTTATGGAGGGACTTAAAAGAATCATTCCCTAAGGCTTCCACCTGCTCCACTATGGAATCGCAATGTTGTCCTCACCAGACTGATAGGTCCACCTTTTGAGCCATTGCACAGGTGTGAACTGCAGTTTCTCACTTGGAAGATAGCTTTTCTGATAGCTATCACATCACTGAGGAGAGTGGGTGACCTTCAGGCACTAACCATAGAGGAACCATTTTTACAAGTACACCAAAACAAAGTGGTTCTTTGCACCAACGCTAAATACCTACCCAAGGTCATTTCTGCCTTTCATATCCACCAATCTGTAGTTCTTCCCTGAACTAGATTATGTGGCAGAACGTGCTTTACACACACTAGATGTGGAAAGAGCATTACTTTACTGCATAGAAAGGACAAAACCTTTCCGTAAGACAAAACAACTATTTGTAGCTTTTCCTCCACCACATAAAGGCAATCCCATATCAAAAAAAGGTAATGCATTGTGGATAGTCAGGTGCATTCAAACCTGCTATGCAAAAGCAAAACTAACATTGACAATTTCCCCTAGAGCGCACGCCACATGCAAACTAGGGGCTTCTATGGCATTCTTAGGAAATATACCCAGACATGACATCTGTAAAGCTGCAAAATGGTCTAGACCTCACACATTCACAAAATACTGTTGTGTAGATGTGTTAGCAAGACAGCAAGCTAGTGTGGGCCAAGCAGTTTTACGTACACTATTTCAGACGACTGCAACAGCTACAGGTTAGCCTCCGCTTTGGGAGATTACTGCTGTCTAGTCTATGTAAAGCATGTGATCTACAGCTCACATAACTCGAACGGAAAATGCTACTTACCTAGTTTGCATCTGTTCTTGGGATGTAGAGCTGTAGATTCACATGCGCCTCCCCGGTTACCTATACCTGTTGCAGTGACGTCTTACTTGGATAAATACATACATGCACATCTCATACTACTACTCTCACTAACTACATTATCACCCTCTGCGGGAAAACAATCTAACAATGTAGTCGTGCCCATGCGCACTATCACCGAAAGGAGGAGTCACCTACCTCGTGACTGGAAAAAAGTCTTTTTCAAACAAAAACAAAGTGCAAACATCCGGACCCAACACTAGAAGGCAGGCTATGCAAAGCATGTGAATCTACAGCTGTACATGCCAATAACCAATTCATACTGGGTAAGTAGCATTTTCCTTTCTTTTTTGTCAAAGTCTGAGGTTTGCAAAGCCGCCTGGGTAAGAAAGCCTGGTAGGAGCCACACAAGTCACCCCACCATGGATTCCTGTATGTGTCTATTAAAAAAAAAAAAAGAATCAGGTTTGCCAGATTTCCCTAGGTACCTGCTGAGCAGCTATGGCCCAAAATTCACAGCTACCCACATTGAAAAAAGGGCCAGGTTTCAGTGGAAAAAATGTAATGTGTCCCTGTTCTGTGGGAATTCAGAATAGTAGAACATTTATTATCAAATGTATTTCTCTGCATTTGTGCCTTCCTAATGTAAGGCAGCCTGTAAGAAAGAAGACATTTTGATAAATGCCATCGGAATCACATGGGTACCCACAAATTCAGAGATGTACAAATAACCAGTGCTCATAACCTCTGTATCTGTTGTCTATTTCAGAAATACAAAGGTTTCTTTGATACTCATTTTTCACTCTTTATATTTTACCATGGGAATTGCTCTGTACCCGGTACACAATGAAAAACCATTGTAAGGTGCAGCTCAGTTCAAGTTGGCTCTAGGTACCACAAGTTCTTGGAGAACCTACAAACCCTATATATCCCCTCAACCAGAAAGATCAAGCAGACCCAATGGTATATTGCTTTTGTAAATCGACCATCGTGACAAGAAGTTACAAATGAAAATGTTGTCAGAAATGGCCTTTTTTCATCAGTTAGTTTCTTTGGGGAACCCTTGCGGGATCTACACAAATGACGCCCTTGCTGAATTTAGAATTTTGTCTACTTTTCAGAAATGTATAGCTTTTCCTGATAACCTATGGGTTTCACCCTGGGCTCCATCACAAACTGGAAGTAGGTTGAAAGCACAAAAATTAGGAAAAACTGGCTATTTCTTAGAAAAACATTGATTCATCTCTGCGTGTTCCTTACAACTGGGAAAATCATTATTTTAGCACAGCAAACCTTTTATTGATGCCGTATTTAGGATAAAGGCCAGAAGTTTCTTTGTGGAGCACCTTTTTCCTATTTTTTCAAACAATCCCAACATTTTCATAGTCCCCTCCAGGGGATTCCACAAACCCTGGGTATCCTTGGATTTCCCAAGGATGATAATGAAAAAAAAGCACACCAATTTGGCATGTATACCTTATGTGACAACAATTATGGAGTCAGAAGCGCAAACTGCCCTAAATAACCAAAAAAGGGCTAAGCATTCTAGTGGGAAAAGGTAGAGCAGAAAAAGGGTTAAGAAATGGACATGAGAGAGAGATTATTAGGTCAGAAAGAACCACCAGAGATGCCAGCTGCTATGTTTTTGTCAGTTTTCTCTATTTTTGACACTTTTCTTTTGATGTTTCATCAGAGTTGGATGTTTGGCTGCCATGCTCATTTCCATCTGCCTCCTTATGGAAAAGATGCGTCTTGAGAGGCAATGCACACATTATCCCTCCGTCTTCATGTTCGGCTCAGTTGTGGACCTCTTCCTTCTGAGTATTTCTCCATGACCACTTCACCTGAGGGGGGGGTCCTTTGACACAGGATGAGGGTCGGGTGTTTCACCCAAACAGCAGAACCCTAAATATTCATACTTTGAGCTTGAGAGGCTAGCTCTTTCTTACTATCATATTCCGCCATAAGAACAGGTAGCCTTTCAGGCAGGTTGTAGGCCATCTGCAAGTGTTGTTGTTTAAGGAAATGGCACAGTTACATATCCTTTGACCTTTACAAGCTCGGACCTTTCTAAATTTGAATTTGATTAATCCTTCTCTGAAAAAGGCCTTAGCCTAGGAATATTAAAAGGTGACTTTGCACACATCGTACCTTGCATCCATACTCTTGAGCATGGTTTGCCTGTTCAAGCTATCCATTGTTTCATGTATTTATATTTTTATTTAAAGATTTCAGCAAACTCTCTCCTAAATATATTCTCATTCCTTATTGAGATCTGTACTTGAAATTAACATTCTTGATAGGACCTTCTTTGAATACTATCCACTTTTGCCATCTCAAATTAGTTTCCTGGCGCGTAGGTTAAGTGGCATTCGCTTAATCTATAAAAGTATGTTACGTACCCTCTTCTGTTTCCTTCATTACTTTTTATGAAGACGTTGCTGTTTTGTACAAAGGAGAGACAAAATCCAGAGTTTCACAGATTGCTATTTTCTTGATTTCTTTCCTCTGCTCGACCATAGAAGGGATCAATTTGTACATCCACAGCGCTTAATGCTTCAAGCAAGTTGGCATTGTGTATGTTGCTTTCACCAATCCTAACTTCAGTTTTTGTGTTAAAAAGCTAAGTATTTCGTGATGGATCTCCCTTACTTTAAAGTGTTGTTAAAACTGGTCAGGGAAGTCTCACCAGCAGTCTTTGGAGCCCATTCTACTATGGTCACTCCTTCAACTGGCCCTTCGAAAAGTTTCTCTGATTCAATCATTTCTAATACTTGATCTTCTGTTCACCCTCAAATATTACTGCCTAGAAATGGAGAGTCATGCTCTCACAATTTGGATGAGAGATTCCTCAATTATTTTCCTTCGAGTTTTTCCTCAAACATCCTCCTTCATGAGTTCTTTGAGAAGGATTCAGGTAAAGAATCTGTCCAAACTATTATGTGTTAAAAGAATGAGTTACTTACTTCGCTAGTGTTCTTTCTGATGGGTATCATGGCTTCCCTCTTATAGATATATTTTGGTATTACTGGTTCTCTCTGTGCTTTACGTCCTTGCACCCTTAAGGGGGCTTTGTGGAAAGTGGATGAAACTGATTTAAATGGCCTGGGTGGTGTTCTTCGAGGGACAAAGCACCACTTTGAAGGTGCTAGGAAAGAAACCCAGTTAATGCCATTTTGCACCAGTTTTTCCAAATTGCTTGAAAAACATTCTGGTTACATTTCAACATTTGTAAGGGGGTTCATGTAAGGAATCTGCAGGAGCCTTCATATCTATCAAAAATATTATTACGGATATTTAAGTAAGTAACATTTCTTTCCAATTTCTTCTTTGTGTAAGTACTTACTTTCCTCTGAAAGCCAGACCCTTCGCAAATACAATGTTCTTTAACAGTGCTAGCCCTGTGCAGTAATAGCAAGCCACGAAAGGGTAAGACTGTGCTCCAACGCCATAGCACATACCATTTTCTTAATAAATATGTTCATTTAAACAAGAGCAACAAATCCCCTTATTACAGGACAGAAAGAGCAGAAAGCTTTGACTTTTTTTTATAGCTTTGTGCGACTTTTTTCCATTCAGATAAGGGAACTTCCACTATAGTATGCTTTGACATTTTCTCTATGCCATGGTTACTAAATGAATTTTTGGAATGCCTCAACCTGTGACAATGGTTGACATCCTTGATGTAGTGCTGTTGATGAGCACATGGGCCACCCTTGTTAATAAATAATGCCATTTGTCATAGTTGAGGTATTGAAGACTACTGATAACAATTTAAACGGAAACCGCCACCATCTGTCTCCATTCGGAGGCCATCAAGTATGGAATCAGTAACGACTTGTGCACTGTCAACTTGTCTAAGTCTAGCTACAGTGTCAAGCGGTTGCGTTAAGGAATAGGGCAGCTGGACCCAAATCCTATCCATCTGAAACTGACTAGGGTGGCACATTGTATATTGGAGGTATATTGACTGTTTCTTTCAAATTCTTTGGAAGTGACTTGTACACAGGTGCTCTTTCCTGAAGATTTCCAGGAGATTAGTAATAGGTGCCCATAGCAGAAGCTTTTGAATTTAGTTTTCTCTAGCTTATAATAGGATTAACTGAATTTTCCAGCATCTCTAGGGGCTTGTACAATTATGGGCAAGGCTAACTTGACATTTTTCTTTTAAATATAGAATTTTTTGGTATTCACTTTTCTCATAGCTATTTAGCTTCCATGTGGACAAAGCAACTAAACTGCCCTTGTTTTCCTTTATAAAAACTTGTTTGCAATTTCTGTGGCACTACTATGAAATTTCTTCCTTGGACTGAGGAGGCTCTCCTACTGGACAAGGAAAGATTAAGTACCTACCGCAGTGAGGGTTTCTTCTCAAGATTTTAACTGGGCCTTCTCATTGCTCCTCATTTGAGGTATACTGTTCTGAAATACTATACAAACGGACATAAATTGCGTCACCTCTTTCTGGGCCACTCTGTGTTATTAGCCTAAAAATACTTTTTTTTAAAATGACCCACTTTTTTCCAAGGCGCTGCAGTTTCAGATTGTTTCTCTACACTTTTTCGATTTCTGACAATGGTTTTTTAAGGTAGAAACAGAACTTTTCCAGATATAGAATTTCAAATCTTACTTGCACTTGAAATACTACAAACATACATACAAGCTAGACTTGGGTGCATGGTTGTCAACTTCTCTGGTGGTGATTAAGTAGTAGATAGTGGAGTACAATGCACGGCGCCTTATCTTCTATTTGATACAGTTGCATATTCTTTCCAGTGTTTGTGGAAGAATCTGTGGTTGCAAGCAATTCTTTTGTTTAATTTTTATTTTGGTTTGCGGTTACTTGGTGTCGACACTTGATGAGGTCAAAAATTGTCACACAAAGTCTGTAATACACATACTCATTCCTTTGCACTATTTGCCCACTGTCTACTGCTTATGTGTAAGCAGTATTGTTTGTAGTATTTCTTTAGTGCTCTCTTGCCTGTTCACAAGACCCCAGAGCACTTTCAGACAATCTGGTGAGTAATTACTTAGAGTATTGTGCATAAATGGGAGAAGCATTTTAATAACTGTGTGTTTAGTTTTGGTGTTGTGATGTGAGGAGCGTGCTCTCCGGGCCTTGACTTAATGGAATTTTATGTACCTTACTCTTGTGATTGTATGCAAAAGTGTGAGACCTTGGTATCTCACACAGCATGTACAGGTTCAGTTGTGTCCAGCTTTTGGTAAAACCCTGGTCTTTACTTCTCTGTTGAAATCTTGATTATTGTTGATAGTCTTCATTCTAATTTTGCGAATGTTTGTACTTAGAAAGCGCTCCCACTTAGTTGGGGTTTTTGATGATTGATCATTACTCTATTTTATTTTTGTTTTCTGCCATAAATATATTTTGAAACCTCATTAACGCTTTCTGCAGACTGTTAGTGTTGCAATGGTTGTGTCATTCCAAGTTGCGTGATGTTGGGAATGCTTGAAATGGCAAGTGAAACTCTTGTACTGGTAAATTTGCTGATTCATCACTGAGCTTCGGATCATGTATGATATTTTAAGTTTGTTCGTGTTTCTGCACTGTCCCTCAGGATGTTTAGCCTAGTTTTAGAGTACTGAGGTCAAAGT
The DNA here is from genome assembly GCF_964204655.1 of Triturus cristatus. Classification (NCBI taxonomy): domain Eukaryota; kingdom Metazoa; phylum Chordata; class Amphibia; order Caudata; family Salamandridae; genus Triturus; species Triturus cristatus. Next base: position 353,686,344 of record NC_140584.1, read on the forward strand.
GTATGCAATGCACATATATCTTTATTCTGAAAAAACTACCCTAGTCTGCCTAGAGCGCTATAGATTTGAGGCAAGCAAATTTTAAACAAGTAATGATTAGCACAAAACAATCAATTATTTTGGACAGTGTGTAAATTCCCCTTACGCAAACTGCAGTGGCAGGCATACACAAGTTTCCTCTTGGTGAGAATTATGCATTTTAAATAAATATTTGACAGTTCGTCTCCATTTTTTTTCTGCAGAATTCTGGCATTGAGAAGGCTTTCCTGTTCGATGTAGTCAGCAAAATTTATATTGCAACAGACAGCTCTCCTGTCGACATGCAGTCCTACGAGCTGTGCTGTGATATGATTGATGTAGTAATTGATGTGTCCTGCATATATGGGTGAGTAACCTAATTGGAAATGAGCAAATCTTCACAATCCCTCCGTATTCCTTTCACAAATATACTTGTTTACCATCAAGGAAATCAATACGATTTGTTGAAATCCTAAATTAAGTACATCTACTCTACAACTTAATTCCCAAACGCTTCTTCCATAGCCCCCTCCTTTCATGACACTTTTTGTACTAGGTCTTATCCAGTCTTTAGTTTTGATTTTGAGGGTGGATTAAGCCAAATTTGTTTTGAATCTCTTGTCAAGTGGGCTCTTGGGAATAAGAATTGAATCCACTTTTCTTTCTGTTTCACTGGTTCAGCCCTTCGTTATTTTTTTTCATGACTTTGGAAGCTATATGTATGCTTCGCCCTAACGTATGTAGGACCAAAAATGGTGTGCAATCCTTCATGAAACAAGCTTTCCAATGCAATGATTCTTGCCTCAGGGGTGCCATGCAATCGAGTAATCCATTCCATATATTCAGGTAGTAATCCTTTGTGTATAATTAGGCTCTCCTGTTTTCAGTTTCTATTTGTGATTCCTGATGTATTTGTTTCAGTGTATTTACAACTTCTTTAACTCGGTGGTTATTGCTGTTTACATTTATTTCTACCATAAAAAATATAGAGATGGTGTTTTTCCAGTACGTATAAAGAATTTGATTTTTAGGTCGAGCATTCCAGACCTCTTGTATATACTTTATTAGGTCAAGCATTCGAGACCTCTTGTGTATATACTTTAGTATATACTTATTATATACTTGTATGTACTTTGTGAGCTCTGGAGATCAGCCCAAGGACTTGCCTGCATCCGCTTAGTGACTTTTTTCTGTTCGACTGCCTCTATTTAACTGTCTTGATAGAAAACAGCTAGCAGAGGTCTGTAAAATACCAGAATTGCTTTCTGCTGAGGGGCTTTCTTTTAATAAAAATTCTGAATCACTTTAGCTCTAGATTCCAGTCCATAGAATATGTTTTTCAAACCTTGTATGTTCAGTGATATGACCACCGAAGGCTCTGATTTTATAATAAAAACAGAGCTTTGGACTATACCATTTCCCGCTGAAAGGCAATATTTCTCTCCATGTGTTCAAATACCTGGCGTGTCACGCAATTTGGTGCTTACTTTCCCTTCATGTTAAAGAACAGTAGATATTTCAGCACCCATGCTAATGTGCTGCATAGCTAAATACATATAAGGTCCTAAAGGCGATACCGATTGCATTGCAAATACTTGTTTCTTTATTGGTAATTCTTGTGTCAATTCTTCTATCATTTCCTTTACCCTTCCCTTGTATTTGCTCTTTCATTATTTCTCTCACCTCCCTGCCTATCTTGGATTCCCAGCACTTAAACTTCAGGTCCCAGCAGCTCAGTCCCACCCATCTGAAGGATGTGAATGTCGGAGATTTGTTTAAACCACATTAGATTTTGATTACAACAGATAAAAGGTAATTGGTGGGTATTTAACACACCACCCTTCTGTTTTCTTTAGTTATATGGCAATGAAAAAGGATTTTCTTCTTAGGATACAAGGTAAATTTGGTGGTGGATTCCGTGCTTCATTATTGCAATCCACTGTTGTGTTGTCTTTTTGGTTGGCTCAGGATGCCAAGAAAAAAATGGGGTAATGTATTATTAATATTGGATGCAGGGCCTTTTCTTGCTTTTCCCCAGTCCTAATGAGAATCTAGCTAAGGAATTAGTATGTACGCTGTTGACTGTATGACCTTTGAAGACAGCAAAATGTGCTGCTCTATCGAAAAATGGCTCAAGTTCTAAAGAGATTTCATGCCTTTCTGGGGACATTTTCTTGTTTGAATCTATAGCTGACTGAATGAAGGCAACTAGTGCTACATAGTAAGTTACCTGCTAAATGTAGGAAGACCACAAAGAAAAACCTTCCTACGTTTTTTAAAGCTTTTCTTTCCTTATCGTTGAAGATTTATTCATTTTTGTACATTGTGGGACTGTGAATACTGAATATTTGGACCTAGGATCAGTTATTCTGCTGTACCTTACTGTTATGCTCTTGGCTTTTCCTGAGTTATGGGGGTAAGCCCCGAATACTGCAATAGTAAGTCACATCAACTAATAGCAAAATACTTGAGAATTTGGCCCATTGTGATTTTTTTGGGGGAAGTCAGTGTGCAAACAGCTGAGAAACGGTTCCTGCCAGGTATGTGGGTCTACATGTATTTGGAAAATATACGTGGCCTGCTGTGGTCTTGCTGGGGTTTTGTGAGAATTGCTGTAGCTATTTGATGTTTGTGTTCTGTGCAGCAGTTGCTCTGCATGAATTCTTTCTCTAGTCCTTTGGAAAGAACAAGCACAGCCAGATATGTTATAAAATGCAGCACAACAGCATACATAGCACATCAAATTCAATCCAGATGACTTGAGCTGCTGGATGGTCATAAGGACATATTTAGTGTTTCACAGCATCCACAGTGTGCCATTGCAGGAGCATCCATCATACAAAAGTGCTTAGAAGTAGAGGCTGGACTTGTCGCTTTGACAGCACAGTGAAAGTGCAACATAATTCAGTGTGTGCTGGTTTCTGTTGAAAAGTATTCGCTCAGTTGTGGTTTTATGGTTATCGTTTTTAGTGAAAAGCTGAAACCCTTCACATGATTAAAGGCATGCAGTTTTCACTGGCACATTAGATCTTTTTGCTCCATTTCAAGGTGTTATTCAAACTACCTTCTCTCTTTTTCTGAGAGAGGTCATTCTGGTTCAGTTCTCAGGCCCAAGATCCCAGCTACACAACTTAACTGTCATGTCCTAATCTGACTTCTATTCTCTATTGCAATAACAAGTCCAACCTTCTTTACTATCCTCCCTTTCGCTAATGCTCAATTCACAGACTGTTTCCTAGATAAACTTCACTGGAAGGCCATTCACTGTCTGTTTTCTGGCATGGACCAATTATGTTTTTCTGCAGCTCCATTAAACACACCCAAACAGCCCTGCATAGCATTCTATCACCTCACTGTGAACTATGCCTAACAATTAGGTAATGCATCATTCAGTGAACTAGACTACTGACTCAGCCTCTATATAGATCTTCCTCCTCCCCTCTTTTTAGACTCTTGAAAAAGACCTCCGCTTTAGTTGTCACCTACTTATTTACAGACCCTAAAAGACTGATAAGAGTTATCCTGAGCAAATGTCCAATTTATAAATGTCCACAAGTATGCTGTATTAGATATGTTCTCCACTTTATTTTCAATCGTGCAACACATCCAATGTGATACTGTAGCCAGCCTTAGTTTCAATCTTGTAATACATTAAAAAACGATACTGTAGTGTGCCAACACGTGTTTAGTCTGTGGTGTGTATACCACTGACGTCCTCAGGGCTACAGGAGAAAATGAACCAACCATAAGCATATTAGGTTATCATACCTAGCTTAAATTGGTGTATAATAACCCAAAAATATATTTAAGAACCCTCCTTGATCGGCTTCCTCCATTACCTCCCAATATCAATCACATTTTTTCTATGCGATTCGTTAGCCCTGTACTTCAAATCCTAACACACACTTGCTTTCTGCAAATTCAACCCACTCCATCTCTCCTGCACCCATGTTTAATTTATGAAGCCAGACCTATGTGCAGACTTTACTTTTTTTCAGTTTTTCGTAATGTTTAGGGACTTGCACCAATGTGAGCATTTTCCTTTTCCTCCTTTGCCTCAGAACATATGAGTCCTAGCATGTTCCACAGATTACTCATGCATTATTAACCACCCCCTTTCCCACGGCACCGCTCAACCCATACACCTTGTATTCTTATGTTTCTCATAATTTTGTTTGAACAACCTCATGTAATCGTAATCTTATGTTCAGCTGCCAAACTCAACTTGTGAGTGTGATTTTATATATTTTTTTCTTGTGTATCGTAACTTCAGCTACCAGTGACTATACTTTTCTGTTTGATGTGCAGAGCAAAATTGTTAATAAAAAGAGGACATTCGCATCTTGTCTGAAATAATCAGGAGCTATATTCCATACGTTTTTTTATTTGAGAGGAAGTGGGCACTTGTCCACCTCTCTTTGAATTGCCTTTCTTTTCAAAAACACTTATGGTCATGTGGCTTTTCCATGCATGTTATCCTTTCACCAAATGATTCAGGAACTTGGTTAGCTGTATTGCTGCTTGGAAAAATGCTTTGGTGGGAGAGCATTAAAAAAAATCTTATTCTATGTTGGACTGTTTCTTAACAGCTAGCCCATTTCTCAATGTTTTCCAGTAATGTGGAGTCATGTCATGGGTATCTTCTTTTTTGTTTCCCAATGCCCCATTTGTCAAACGCATGCCTTTCAAGGAATCCCACAAAGGAGTTTAATACATAAAAACATGCTTTGAACATTGTCAGCACTGGCTTGCATGCACTGACACTCATGATTCTTGTTTTGATTAACTGATCACTGATTCTAAAGGGATTTTCAGTCCTTGTCCTTGAGCTGATGGTTTGTTGGTTAAAATGTTTGTCAAGGGCAACATACATTCCCTTGAGGCTTCCCAGGAAATTGGAATGCTTTCACTGACCTTATTATGGTCTGGCTTGACAGCGCAGCTGTCGCCATACTGTTATGATTTGAGAATACCAGGAGAGGGGCTTTGGCTCCGCCCACCTGTTGAGATCCAGAAGTACATATTTTGATTGAGCAGAAGTTGTGTGTTTCCACATAAGTGCAGGCTATCCACACAATTATGATCATTTTGTTTATTTATCCATCCACCTGGGGTTGAACTTTCAAGGCTACACTCATGCTATTAAATTGTCTAAGAACTAGATCATTTATGGTGTTTCTTCTATTGCAGAAGAACCGATGAGATGAGGGTAGTCATTAACCTACTTGGACTTTTAAGTCTGGCTTGACAGCACCTCTGTCATTTGACCTTTTAATCTACACCAATATTAATCTACAGTGCTTTGCGTCTTTTCAAATACATAACTATTTCCACACTATCTACTTGTAATGCTTAACATTACCATACAACATTCTTTTAAAGCTAGACCTATTGTCAGTGTTTGTTAGTACATACCTCCTTGTCTGCTTACCACTTCTGATGGCCATGAGTGAGTATCAAGCAGCTGGATGAGAGGGGAGTCCCCAGAAAGCTGTCTCCATCTCGTTAGTACTGACATCCAGCTACTTTTCTTGTCAACTTATGGGATAGCACTTCTACCTAGTGAATGGTACCAGGAAAAATGCCAAGAAATAGTAAGGCACAAATGTAAATGTACTGTATTGTGACGACATACCTTTTCTCACCCCACCCAGTGAATAATTGGCTTACATTTTATTTTTCTTATCCCAAACATTTTTTCTGGCATTATACCTGGTAAATTTACCCACGTTTGTTATTTTTTTCTTGATTGCATCAGTCTTGACAATGCAAAACATTTTTATCTTCCATTGCACGTAACCGCGCTGGTAAGGAGTATATTTTAACATCTAGAGATTTTCCAACCCTTTGTAAAGGTCTGTAGTTGTTACCTCGTTTGAGAAGATAAACTGATCCCTTTATGCAAAAAACATCCTTGTTGCCAGAGAAGGCAACGGTAGGAACACCGGCAATTTACCACATTTCTGTTGCTCAGTGGTCAGTGTGCTTGTTGGTCAGTGTTATTTATCCCTTCAAAATGAATTTGTTTTTCCAAAAGCAAAAAAATCTTGTGTCTAAAATCACAGTCTAGATTGGGCTGTATTGCTACTACTAGTGTAATATTATCAGAGGTGTTCTTAAAATGTTTGTTCTCAACGTGTGTCCTTCTATGTTGTCGGAGTTCCTTTTTCAGAAATACATTGGCTGGAGTTGTGACTTTCTAGCACCATTTCTGTAGGAGGATCTTAAATAAGGTAATCATAGGAAACAATCTGGGTACTTGTAGTGTCATATGGCATTGTAATAACATTTCGGCACACTCTGTAAATAAATAAACATTTGGAAGTTTCGGAGTGATGGAGGATGCAAGGGAATGAAAAAAGAATGAGGGGTAAAAGACATTTTAGCCTGGCTACCTCACACCGTTGATATTGCATTCCAAATGAACTATTTGTGCTCTTGAAATGCAATGGAAAAGATTTAAAGCAAAACTATCTATGATATTCACACTACTTTTCTTTTGGGCTTCAATTCTGTGCAGCATTTGTCTAGTCGACAAAATTCAGTTATGCTGTTATAAGTGACTGCCATATTTTCATGCTAAAACGTTTAAAAAAGTGGGTGGGTGAAAATGACTAGGTTGGGGATTGGTGGTTGACACAAACACTTGCTTGAGAAGTGTTTGACAAAGGTACTGATATAAAAAGAAGAGAAGGATGATGTTACAGCTTAAATTGTGCATTTTGCTGATATGTGCCAGAGCCTGTAGCAGGTCAGAAAATAGGGAGCCCTTCACAATCTCAATATGGCGATAATGAGCTAAACAGCTGCATTCTGTTTTTTCAGTGGTCTGTATCAACAATCTTTTTTTGGGCCCTTAGTACCTGGCTCACCAGCCCACATCCGCAAGATCCTTCATGCACAAACTTCCATCTGATGCATTAGTGAGAGCTTGTTGGTTTCCTGTTTGTCAGTTTGCAAAGAAAAGCGTTTCTTGCGATTTCTCCACTATTAAGAGAGCTGGACATATTTGAGCTTCTTGGAGGTATACATGCTATCACTTACGTTTGATTGGTATGTTCTCTTCGTGGTGTAGTGTAGAAAAAAAAGCATCTGAGGCTGTAAAGGTTTATATTCCTTTTTCAAATTCCGAAAAAATTTGAGGTTTGAAGACATTATGTTAGTAATGTGCACTGAAAACTCTTCATTATGGAGGTCCACCCTTGATTGCTGTTCTTGGATAGAGACTAGAGTGCTGTAAAAATGTGACTTATTGGAGATGGAGTCATCTTTGTTTTCAGCTTCTTCAGTAGTCTGCTCTTTGGCTTGGCTTCATCCATTAGATTGAACAGTGTGTTTTCATGTCTGGTTCAGACTTTGCCCTCAAGCTCTCGGCTAGCATATGAATATGTTCTGCCTTTTAGAAAGCTAAGCATGCAAGCATCTTGTTTGTTTCAGGAGCAGCTGGGTTTCTGAGAAGTCCGATTTTGGGCGACGCAGAATAACATCTTCACCAAACGCTGATTCTGTAGATGGATGTCTTGACCACATGGGAGCAGAACACCCAGGGATAAGGTCTGTAATGCCTTTCTGGTTAATAGTTGAGGCAGTCCCTTCATAGTGGGAAAAGATACCATAGCCCACAAAGAGGTTACCTGGACCTTTAAATGGGCCTAAGCAACAGCACGTGATTGTGGAAACCTGCAATGTCTGGTCATTGCTGTGAGTCACTTTTTCAAAGCGTGAAAGCTTCACCTGCACTTGAACATCCTGGTAAATTGAATTTTAATTGATGTAGCAAAACTCTTTGCTTTGGGTATGGCTTTTTTTTTTAATGTGATGTTATTGGGTAAAAAAGATCAACATTGATGTCCGAGAATAAGGATACTAACCTACTATTGGATACTGGTTAGTTGTGGAGTTGCGTGGTAGAACAAATAGGGTTGTTCTGCAATAAAGGTGGCCTCTCTTACAGCAATTATCGCAGGGTATCCTTTATGGACTTAGTTTTGAAAACCTTTCCTATATGTTCTCTTTTTTTAGGGCGAATATTTCACTTCAGTACTGAAGTTGTAGAAGATCTATAATGAACCGCATGTATTGTCATCCTGCCTTTGTTCTATTAAGTCGGTGTTGAGTATTGCTTTTGCTCTTTTTGGAACCTGCTTTGCTTTTGCTTTAAATACGAGGCTTCATGTTGTAGAAGAAACGTTTGCCACGTCAGTCAGTAAGGGCTACTTTTCACGAAAAAAAATAAGATTTTTTTAAACTTTGTATATAAATCTTCTCCTGGTACAAGCTCATAGCTTATGATACACAGATGCCTTACGAATAAGTGCAGGCGACACAAGATGCAAAAGAGCAACCAACTTCCATGGTCACCCTTCCGACTCGTAGCAGTGAACAGCCAATTACCTCATCTCATATTTGCTTACACAGACTATGTGCAGTTTGTGTCTACAAATTCACCAATCATTCCATCCATATTTGATACCTGTGTTCACTCGACCCTCCCACTGTTCCTCTCTGTGCCCCCTCATTCAGGGATCTTCTTTGTCATCTTTTTCTCTGCAAAGGTTGGCTTCCTGGAAAAATGTTTTAGATTATTCAAAGAGCTGCAAATTAAGCTTGACCGGAGTGTCCAGCTCTTATTCATCTGGGGAGTGGTTGACCTATCTCCTGTTCTCACTAAGATGGCTAGTGGCTCTGCTTCTTCTGCTCTGCATAATAAGGTTCACTTTCCTATCTTGTTTAATTTAATTTTTTATGCCCAAGACAGTTGCATAAAAGATGTTACGATCCAGTTAATTCAGGCAATTGTGCGCAAGTATTGTCAAATGCCACCCATCATCAATACCCACATGCTTCAAAAATAAAATCTACAGAAAGATTGGCCAATTAGCCAGGCGACTATCTTCTTAAGGGGTTGCTGTCCTCTATGGACAGTATATGTTTCATATTTTCGGCTGATGTCTGAATTGTGGATCTCTTTAAGCTTTCCAGTTAAAAGTCGAATAGACTTCAGTAGCTCCCCCAATTTGAAAATTGTTTGTCAGGTGTGTGGAATTCCTATTTCTAGACACCAAAAACGTATTGTTTGGGGTCAAGAGCCATGTGTCTACATGTTTATTTTATCACCTGGACAAAGTGGGCTAAGCATCCACAGGTTTAAGATGTTCAAAATGGTATAAAAGGATTTTTAATCCAAAGCCTTTAGTGTTAAGTTGAGCACTTTCAGCAATACAGGAAGTTGTTGCATTAATGACAGTAAAAAAAATGTGCAAGTTTCCAAAATTGAACAATTCATGGCTCTTTATAATGTCCTGGGAATGCGCCTTTATTAAATGCGTGCACATGCAGTAGAATGATAGGTAAAGGAGTGAGTTTTATTTTGTAACCAGTGAACCCAAAATGAGTGATTTAAAAAGAACGAAGGCTGCTGACATTTTTACTATTTTCTTTCTGTATCAAATGTGCCCACGAATATTTGTAGAAACAAATATCAGAGGCCTGAAACAGATTTAATAAACTACAGTGCATTTCTTTGGAGAACTTTAAATCTTTTTTTAATGCAGAATCGGGTAAAACCAATCTATGATATACTTGGTAGCAACTGCTTTTCTTTCGGACAGCACCATATCAAGGCCAGGTACCAGATGTACGATTTCTGTGAACTGATAAATTATACCTCCTCTAGGATTCAACAGTTGTAAATGTATTGTAAAGCTAGCGAATGTTGACTGTGCACGTTTTAGTAATAATGTCTTCTGCAGAGTATAATGGACATGTTTTAAATGTCAGTCAGTATCTCTAATTTTACACACACACACACTCACTCACTCTCACACTCGTGAGGTGCCAAACACTCACACTCACACTCGTGAGGTGCCAAAAAATAATGTGTTATCGTCCATCGAACTTGTAAAAGCATGAAGTGGAGTAATATTATAGATTTTGGTTAGTGACCTATAAATCTTGACCAGATCATTCATGACCTGTTAGTTTCTTTTTGAGCTTTGAATGGAGTGGGCATGATGGGCTCAGCAGTCAAAAGCTTAAAACTGACTGATTTCCACAGAAAATCTGCGTAAGGTTAGTGTGCTTGAGTGGTTTAAAAACCTTTTATCTATCAATTGATGGAAGCATATCGTTTTGGACTATTTAATGCTGACAAAAAAGTCCTTGACAGTATCGGCATATCATGTAGCTGGCAATGAAAAATCTCAGCTCAGTCTGCAGTGATGATGGTGGCTTACCTGACGGCATTATGCTTACAAATGGACATGTATGCCCAATGTTGTGATTGAATATAGCCAAGTATGATTGTGGCAAGTAATGATTTGTAATCCTGGAACATAGTCACTATACCTCCCCGGTCCCCCAAAAAGCCCATAGTTGAGGTCTATTTCCAATCTGGTTGGCTGAGCAAAAGCTGCTTAGATCCAATGATTTCATGGAAATTGCTTTCTTGACCAAGAGCTATGGTCTCTCAATGTAGCAACAAGCGTGGATGAAGTTGTAAACCAAGCACAAGAACGTTGCTTGTCGATAGGAAGACTCTATTTGGTTCCTAATGTTTTGAAGCAGTAAAAAAGCAGATATCAGCAAATCCGATTCAAAATAGTTCATTCAACTCAAGATCATTTATTTGTTGCAGTAACAAGTCAGTCCCTTGATCACAATGGGCCACAGTTTTGGAAGCTGTCACAGTACTTGAAGAGGCCATTTAGTTTTTGTGAAGAGACGCTGACTGCGTTCATCAGTTTAACACTACAAAAAGTGGATTGAATTATGCCGATTTATTTAAAATTTTCAGAGGATTTGTCCATACCTGAACCTTTTGTGACCTGCCTGTTCATACAACTTACCCTTTGTCCTTATGTGATCTGTCACAGTGGCATAATGATGACCTAGTACAAAGGAACAATGTACATTTGATATCTCTCCTATTGGATGTCAAAGATACAATAGTGTATACAGCAAAGTATAACACCGAACATGGGAGGTGATTTTTACATTCCCATTATCTAGAATGGTAACAGCCTTATCCATCTTGCACTTCTCCTGTTAAAAACAATTAACAGTACTATCCTCCATTTTGGGGTTTTCATTAAGATCAACCAGCCTTCTACTCTGTTAACACTGTATCCTTCCATCCAACTCAATATAACCAATTGGTCATTCACCACTAGTCCACCACAATGTGTTGGCTAGACTTCCCTCTTAAACTGATCGGCATGTGAAAGGGAGTACGTTGTCCTGTTGTAATGTGTCTTCTCATGACAAACGAGAACCTGTAATAAATGCTGGTGTCTGTCAAAGTGCGCTAACAAGCAACTCTGTCTCTGAGATTTGATTCAGACTTGCTGCCTAGGTACTAAATTGAAGCCACAGGCACATGTTTTCCTTGAACCAGCATGCTGGGTGTTCATGGTCACAGGTGGTTTGTACCTGTGAAACTTACTGAAGTTTTCCATCGCAGGGTTTGGCAGGATCCCTCTGTTAGACCAGATAGTTGCTAGACACATCCTAGTATTGCCCAATAAGGCATCTTTAACTTTATAATTTAACCTTTCGATGTAGTATTTTATGTTTTGCCCATACCCATTTCTGTTTCCTGTTATCTGACCACACGCTTACCACTAATTGCAAGAATCTAAATATGCCTGACAGACCACTGTCTTATATTGGCCAGAAGGTATATGCAGTCACAAAATCATGTTGTGGAGTCACATTTTTAATATATACCTCTTGTAGATTGATCAACACTTTGTTGGATTTGTGGGTGCAATGAAAGGAAAGGCAATCCACAATAGAACCATCTTCAGATGGATTGTCCTCTGTATAAAAATATGCCACTCAGTGTATAAGAAACAACCCAGAGGGCTTGAGAGTTCATCCCACTAGAGCTAAATCAGCAACCACCGTTCTAGCTCGAAGAGTCCCAGTTCTGGACATTGTCACGCAGCCACATAGGCATCATTGCACAAGTTTGCCAAACATTACTGTTTAGACAGTCATCTCTGGCGAGATAGGCATTTTGCCTGTTCAGTCCCCTAGGACTTTTTAGTGTAATAGTCCCCAGACCCACCTCTGGGGAGAGATTGCTTTGGTATCTATTCTAAGGATTTGCGCGAAGAAGTCTCTGTCAGATGAACAAACTACTTGCCTTCGGTAACGCCTTGTCTGGTAAAGAGGCTCTGGCCACAGATTCCTTACCAACCCTTTCTTCTTCCCTGTTCTGCAAAATGTATTTTTCACATCAACGAAATCCTTTAGGACCTCACCTTGTCACACAGGTCATTTTACCTCAGTTTGGCCCCATGCTCTGTTGTAGAAAAACAGTCATGAACTCAGGTCAGTTTGCTGGGTTTGCGCCTATGCATGTCACTTAAGGTCCAGACAATGCCGTCACCGTCACCTGGAGCCGAACAATGCCACATACCGGCATGCAAGGGAACTGCAAAAAACATTCTGGGTCCAGTCTGATTCTAGGGTAAGCAATCTGCAGCTAGTCTCCTGCAGATAAGGCATTACCGAAGGTAAGTAACTGATTCTTTAATCCCATTGGCCTTCCTTCACACGATTTAGCTACCATAGTATAAGAAACATTTGGTGCAAGATCCCAATTTAATAATACATTATGTAATGCAGCTAATTCTTAAAGAAAGTATTGACTTTGACATACACTTGTTACATATTTGCAATGCCTGGTGAACTTTACTTGTGTACTGTTTTGTCACATTTTTGAAAATATGAATCTGAATGTAATCCTTTGTCACGCTATGTGTTTTGTATTCTTTGTAAATAGCTTAAAAGAAGATGGAACCGGAAGTGCATATGACAAGGAATCCATGGCAATTATCAAACTAAACAACACAACAGTTCTCTACCTAAAGGAAGTGACAAAATTTCTTGCTTTGGTTTGCATACTTAGGGAAGAAAGCTTTGAGCGTAAAGGTAATAATTTGCTATTTTTCTCTGCATAAACGATTTTTTCTTAGAGCAGTGGTTCTTAACTTTTCGACTTATGTGGACCCCCACTGAGCCATTATTTGAATCTGGGGACCCTAGCCTAAGCAATGTCGATTTAAACTGTAAAACAATACACAAAAATATGGAAACAAGCCTTCATCGAGCAAATGCACAAATTATTAAATGTTTTATTCAATTAACAAATAAAAAAGATACATTTTAGTGGAACGGTTGGAGCTTTTCTAAATTCAATTAAGGCCATCCATCTTCCATACTATATTCAGTTTGATGCACTTGCACTGCTCCCATGAATCAGTCTGAGGGTACGAACTACGTTTTTAGCCACTAATTGTAAATACCTTCACATTTACGTAACATTTTACACTTTTAATTTTGCTTCTTTGTTTATGTACACTTGATTAATCTGTATATATTTAATTTTCTAAGCAGTTATGGACCCCCTGAGTAGGCGTCATAGACCCCCAGGAGTCCACGAAGCACAGGTTAAGAACCATTGTCTTGGTGTTAGCTGCTTTCTGTGCATTTGTTTCGAGAGGAACATGGTTGATTAGTTTCCTGTTTTTCCTAGGCTGTAACTGTCATTTTGCTGTTTAAAAAGGTTTCCCCAAGTTCCTTAAGCAAATTCCTATGTCTTGCCTTACAATCAGGTTGGTTTGTAACTATTTTACACATCTTTTTGGTGGAGCTCTAGATACAGTTTGATGGTAGCAAATATATTTTGATAATTAGACTGCCTTGCGCATATTTTTGTTAACTAGTTTCACATACTTGGTTTCATCCACTCCCCGCGTACCACTCTTGAAGAAACTAGGAGCAGTTTCAAATTGCGAGTATTCTTGACTGATATGAAGCTACACACTTAGATTAACCCTGGTTTTAAGTCTGTTTCTTAACATGAAACCTATATTTTAATTAATATCAATTTTCAAAACCAAATCCTGAACTATTTTTGTGAGTATTTTTACTTTGATAAGCATGATGTTAACTTCATGTTTTAGGATGTACCAGGTAATTCTCTTCTTTGGGTGCATCATTTATAAATCTATTTTTTTAAATGTGAGTTACGAAGGAGTAGTTGATAAAGGTCATGTTTGTCTTTCTTGAGAGAGACAAGTCCTTATTCATTGATCACATGAGTGTACTATGTCTTTTGTTTGGGGCATTTTTTTAGATGGAATGTAAGGGAGTTGGGGATAGAGAGAGCGAGTCCGTGTGGACATCCGCTCAACAATTGTCTGGTTAGCTATCAACTTTAGTTGTTCACGGACAATGTAAACCCCTCTCTGGTCACTTGAGGCATCATCCAAGGACTAGACTTTGCATTTATGTAGGCTTTTCCACAGAATAAGGGAGACATCAAGAGACTATTCTATAAAATGTGGCTTACTAAGTAACAACATTCTTCAGAATCCTGGAGTATCGGGATTAGGTTGTGTTGACATGAAGATAAACCTCAAGAGCATGAAGTAACTGAACACTTGCTGTCAGCTGTCTAAGTGGGCTAAAGACTCTGTTTTCAGAGTTCAGTTGTACCTCTGGTCGATTTAATTTATACAGTGCAACCCACAGAGGTGGTGAATGCTTTATACGCTGAAGATAAAATGTCATCATAGAACAGGGCATTGAAAGACTGGAGTAATTGGAATTTCTTGGCAAGGAGGACCCCCTTGTGGTTTTGATTCATCAATGAAAGAGGCCTTTTATGAATGCCCTTCTAATGTGTCCTTGCCCTATTTGAGAAGGACTAAAATCAGTGCCTTCCTCATAAACTGGGGCATCTATCAAAGACTCTTTGCAGCCTGATCTATTGACAACAAGCGGGGTGCTAAAGTGTCAGCACAATCAGCATAAATCTCTATGGGCAGGTCACCCATACCCAGGGTCCTATTGTGCGCCATCAGATAGAGGCTACCCAGGATACTTGAATGCTGCACAGGTAATCTTGAAGGACAGGCTCAGTCCCAGTCCCTGCTTTCTTCAAACTTATGGTATTGTTCAGATGCTTTGTTGATTACCTCCTGAGAGTTTGTGTTTACATTTTCTGTAGTTTCGATCACCCCAATTGATGTCTTCCAAACTTCTGATTTCAGAAGCAAGGCCATCTCCCTGCCCAATACATTCCTTCTGTGTGCTGCCTAGTTATGTACTCTATAATCTATCCTCTCCAGATTCTCCATCAACTAGGAGTGCCTCTGCCTCAGAGCTTTAAGACGTAGCCCTCCTTCAGGCCGAGCAGACAGTAAATTCTCTAACTCTCGGATGTCCCGTTACACCTTCGTTATTTAGTGTATGTCTCAGACTCTAAACACACTGCCCATGAATGACCACCTTAAAGTGTCATCTAAGGCAAAACTCCCTTTCGCCTATCTCCTGAAATGGGGTATAGAACAATGCCTTACTCCAGCAGTTTCCTTATTGGGACTCACTGCCTGCCCCTTCACCAAAGTATGCTCAGTGAAGCAGTCTGCAGGTGTGCGGCCTAGATATTTAGCACCAGCTACATTTGGCCACAATGCATTGTCACAGAAGAATAAATCCGTTCTAGTATGCTATGGTGGACCAGGGAATTGAAGGAGTACTCCAATGCGTCCGTATGCTTGAGTCACCACACCTTGTGCAGTTGCCTATGTTCCATCCACTTTTGAAAATAGAGCATCAATTTAAAACCCACAGTGCCAGGGAGGGGTGGACTGGATGTGCCCAAGTCCGTGTCACATAACCAGTTAAAATCGCCTCCACCTTCCCAATTGCTAGAGGCCTGCAAATCCTGTATGAATAATGGAGGCAGGCTGTCCGATTGATTAACATTTGGAGTGTAGACAGCAACACAGACATTAGCTCCCCACCGAACAGCCCCTCAAGCACAACATACCCACCCTCTGGGTCAATACTGCTGTGTTTCACCGCATAGGGGATATGGGGATGGGGGGGCGATCCATATCAGGGTGCCTCTGTGACACAGAGTATGAGGTGCCAAATATTTACCCCCTCCACTGCTTAGCTACACCTTAAAGTTCAGCTCTATTGAGGTATCTTCTGAAGGCAGACCAAGTGTCCTGCACTTACGGATGCATAGCTGGAATCTTGCCCGAACACAAAAGTCTACTAATTTACCCACTCAGCTCTGCTGTGTGCATCAGAGGCCTCGTTGCACTAAACTCGCAAGCGTGACAGACCAGAGAGCATACAGATGACCATTGTTCAGCAACTCCTTTCTCCTTAGCGCCTAACCTCATGTCCAGTATCGCTTTTAACCCCTTATGCACAGTAAGATTCACATTTCAAATGTCTTTATTGTGTGGGTGGCAGCGGGTGATGTGGTGGCTTGTAGGTTGGGGTGTGGTGAAGTGTAGTTGTGGTGGCGGGGGGGAATGAACACACCCACCCTTTGCCAGAGGCTCCAAGATCCAGTTCAGCTCCAAGTAGCATTCAAGTCTCTCTGGCACCGACTCCTCCAAAGTGCATTAATGCACTATAGCTCAGAAAATGTCCCTTTTTGAAAGCCTGCAGTAACGAAAACAAGCGGGTATTTCCAGGGAGGCTGAGGACAGAGGAAGTACTGTTGTTGTACGAACCCCCAACCTTCCCAGGCGCAATGCTTTCCACTTCCAGGAGCTGCTCACGCCTTTGCTGGCTGCCACCCCCGCTGCGATCAGTTGTCGCCCACACTTGAAAACTGGCAGGGACACCTAATTGCGAATCCTCAAATTAATGTCTGCGGCCCAAGACCACCTAAAGCAGACTGCAGGCTACCCTCGCCGTAGCTCCAGTAACCGGGACTGTAGCTGCTCCTCCTGTTTCGTTGCATCCAGGCCTTTGCACTGCTAACTCAGCAAGAAGAGGACTGCCCATCCACTGGTCGTGGGCCGCCATACAGAGCGCCTCATCAGCTGTAGCGCTCTAGCAGTTCATAGGATCTGGTGCCTCTCCTCTGTATTGGATAAATGGTGAGTCATGCAGGGCCTCAGACTGAGCTTAAAGCTACACGTCTCGCCCAGCTGCCAACTTGGTGACACCTCAACACAGCTAGGATATAGCAGGTAATATTACGTAGTGGGAGGAAAGGGATCTTTCTTAGTAGTAGGTTAGTGAAGAGACAGGTAAGTAGGTTTGTGACAACTGAAAATCTTCAATTGGACCAGCTGCAGTTGGTGGCGATAGAAAAACAATTCCAGCATCTACTGAAGTATCATTCAGAGAATGTCTTGTCGGCATCTTCTGAAGGAACGCTGAAAATCAGACATTTGTTGTGCAGGTGATGAAGCTGATCTTCATTAAGTGCCTCTCCGCTTTCAGGTGCCTCTGGCATAGCAATACACTTGGTTGAACAAGTCCCCCAAATCCACATAATTAATATTTCAGTGCTGAGTAACCACTTGTGCAGGGGTTAGGCACAAGTACACCACTAGCCCCTGATGAGTGAGTGAAGTGTCAAGACTGTGGTTCGAAGTTTCTTTATGGACTGACATTTGAAACAACCCAGTTGGCACAGGGAAGTGATGGATTTCAGTTAGTTTATTTGCGGAAGTAGTGTCAATGAGGTTCTGTTTACGGTGAGGGTAGATTAGGGGGTAGAAAGAAAGCTTCATTGCCCATGACTGTTTGTTTCTGTGCTGTGGAACTACAGGAGTAGGTAAAAGGAAATGTATTGGATTTGAGTGAAGTGAATAAAGAAAGTGAGAAGTAGAAAGTAGTGATGCCTTATTGGTAATCAGAGGCGGGAAAATGTTTTTGGTGATTGAAAGATGAAGTTGGTAAAGTGTATCTGGCGTAGAAGGGTGACCATTTGCTAGGAAAGCGGGAAATCACAGTGCCACAGAACAGATGTTAGTTTGTTTAGATCAGGTTTGGAAATGTGGAGAGGATCCAGAAGGTGTTTGAGAGATTATGATTATAAACAATTTAGTACTAAAGAAGAGGGCTAACTTATAGTTCAAGCGGTGAAAAGTGTCCCTAATCTTATGCATGAACTACTTAAAGAAGAGTTGGAAAGGCTAATGAAATCAGGAGCCAATGAAGAAATTTCAGAGCAGCTCAGGTCGGCAGTTTAATGAACATATCTTCACCATACCACCAGGCAATAATTTAAGAGGATTGCCAACCTTTGATTTCATTTGTCACATTGCTTGATTCTTTATCAGTTTCATACGGTGCCCTTTGGCCTTGTGTTGGAAGCATCCGCGTGGATCCCTTTTCCATTGAGGGATATGGAATGTAGATGAAGTTTGTTTTGTCAATATTATACAATAGTCTATGGCTAGAACCATGAGGAGTATGATGGAGTCTTAAATGAGGTTTTGAACTGCTAAGAGAGAAGTGGTCATGTAGGCAAAAGAAAACATATCCTTTCCAAGTAGGGTCTGTGTCATATTGTGGATGTACAATTTCATGTGATGGTGGAAGACCTAACTTAGATCTGGCCATTCTGACAAATATTCAGTGCAAACATATCTTGGTGTATTATTCTCAGTTCATCTGCAGTTTTGCTAGTATTATATACATCAGTTGCTGGTGATGAAACAAGGTATGAGTGGTCAGTGCTTTTGACTGGGTCAAAAATTAAATGGTCGGTGTACCTACATTGAGTACTTTTTTATGTACACAGAAAAGGTATTTTGATGGCTGATACCAGTCTGAGGGGTTTAGGTGCTGTTCAGGCGCTGTCTCTACCCAGCTAAACGGGAAAGAGGAAAAACATGTGCCATTTGCCTATTGTTAGCTTTGGGCGATTCAAAGTAGTTGAGAGGGGAAGAACATTAGCCTTTTCATGAGTCATTCAGTATATCGAGTTTTTCTTTTAGGGTTTTGTGTTTACTATGAGACCTAACCTGTGTTTGGGGGGGTGTGGGGTTTGGTGGATGAATTGATGGATTACAAGATTTACATTTTCAGTTGTAATATTTCCACTGGTAGAGGAATCTGGCAGCTTGATTGTAGAGAGATGCAAAAAGAACTGTTGATGGACAGAATGCAGAACAATGTCATACATTCACCCCAGTACAGAGATCTGGGCCTAAATCCATCGTTTTTTTGCTCACCGTGCCATTCCAGTTTGGACCCAGCCATATGCAAATCACGGCCCAGGGAAGACATGGCTTGGCAGTTCGGGCTGGACTGTTTCCATGAGGCACAGGGTCAGACTGATTTGCATATGGCCATGTCTGAACTGGGGTGGTGGAGTGAGCTAAAGAATGATGATGGATTCAACCCAGATCAGTTGACTGGGGGTGAGCGTTTGATTTGCTCAAACGCTCCGTCCATCATCTCCTTTGGTATCGCTTTGATTGTAGAGAGAAGCAGGTGGGAAATATAACTGTCATGTGGGTGAGTAATTAGGCAATTCAGAAAGTTGAGTATGAGCTGGCTGTTCAAGAAGATATTTTGGTGAAAATAATGGAAATGGTTGGCCTATTTTTAATGAGTTAACTGATCAGGAAAAGTTAATGTCGATTTGTGTAGAATTGACCGATATGTAATTCCCAAAAGAGTGTGAGAGAAAATTGGCATGTCTGTTCTCTTTTTTTTTTTTTCCTTCAAATTTAAATTAAATACAGATTGGTAAATTGATTATATTCTCTGCATATTTATCCATAAAAATCTGCAAAAACTGTAAATATATATGAAGGAAATTGAAAATTTTAAAGCAGGTTGTTCGTGGGTTGTTGGGGGATGTTAAATCAGTTTTTGTAACGTGGTTGCTGCTGTGAGATTCAACACTCCAATCACTCTTACATGTATGAATTGAAATGTGGCAAAGGTCTTTACTAGTGTTCTTGTCTCCCATGGGGGAAATGCAAGTTTCTGGTTGTTGCCTGACTTTCGATATCAAGTTGTCTCTTTCTCGAGGCATGTACTTTATTATTTCAGTGTGTTTCTCCACCACTGGTATACTCTACATAAGTGGTTCTTACCCTTTTGACTTCTGTGGACCCCTACTTAACCATCACTGTGACCCTGGGGCACCTATTGAATCAGTATTGGAGTCCAGGGACCTACTGAGTAATTACTGAAAGCTGGGACACCGTCCTAAGCATTTTCAATAATTTGAACTAAAAATGCAAAAAAATACCAAAAGACTATGAAGCCAGTTTTCATCAAACAAATACACAAGTGATAAAATATTGTATTAAATTCACAAACCAATATAATTTTTAAAGTGTGGAGCCCTTCTAAATTCAATTGAGGCCAATCATTGTCCCTACTATATTCTGTCTGATGCACTTGCCTTGTTACTGTGAATCGATCTGAGGCTACTATCTTAGTTTTTACTTTTAATGTTTTTTATAGATGCTGTTACAAATAAACAACCATGCCTGCAGTCAAACCACCTCAAACAATAACCTCTTTTCCCACCTCCCTTACATATTATCCCATCCCCACACCAGAACAGTGGTATGGTAAACAGCAATATATTACACATCAGTATCTAGTGCTTCAAAGGATCTAAAGCGAGGCAGCAGTGCATGATCGAGCATCCCAGTGTTCGTAGACATGTCTTATCCTGGAACCCCGCATTAAAGTATGAAAGGACAGGACACCATAGTTTGTAAAAGATCTGAGATGTGTCCACCAAGTTATTTGAAATTGTCTTGTGCCCCAGCAGATTCCAGAGCTTGTGGAACTGAAATTCACATGGAGGGGTGGTTGGTTTCCCCCAAAGAGAAGAAATGGTGTGCTTGGCAGTGAGGATGAGATGGGATATTTATTTGCCTCCACTGGAATGGAGTGGATAGTATCCTGCAAAGGATCTACTAAGCGGGCCAGTTCAGGGAGCTTGTCTAGGTTTCAGCCCTGGATCTTGGAGATGGCAAGAAAAATAGCATCCCTAAAGTCTCCCAGTCGGAGACATGACCACAGCTTGTGCATGTGGGTGCCTATGTTTCCTCATCTGCAAGACTCTGGGTATGTGGAATTGATGATTTGGCAAGATGTCAGCATAACACTATTATAGAGGATCTACTTGCCATGGGCATGGCGAGCAAAATTGTTAGTGCAGAGGAACTCCTCTTGCCACTGTTTGACATCTAATGTAATGTTAAGATCTTTCTCCCAGTGTAAATCAAACTACGATTTTACTTGCTGTTGCCTGTTTGTTGAGTATGCTGTAGATGTCAAAGACGTGGGCCTAGTTTAGAGTTTGGTGAATAGGATACTTGCTTCTCAAACGTGACTGATGTCCCATCGTCTGTATTACAAGATCCACTGAATATAATGCTCTTGTAATACGGTGGATGGATATCTTGTCACGGTTGTGATGGAGTATCACATGTGCCAAACTCTAAATTAAGCTCCAAGTTTTGAAGGAGGAGAGGTGCAAGAGGAATTTCACAAAGAGTGAAGGTGCTCTTGTATCATGAGCTTTGACACTACTGGGTGAAACCCAGTAGCAAATCTCGAGGTAATGAAAGTGCTTGGCTTCTGGAATGCCGTATTCATGTTTGATCTCTTCGAAGGTTTGCAGTTGGCCCTCAGCGTAGAAGTCCTGAAGGTGAAAGCCATCCCTCTCTCTCCGTATCTGGAAGACCTGTGTCGGCTGGCCCGAAGCATCTATGTGCTGTCTACGATTGATATGAAGAGAGAGGGAAAAGAGGTGAGACAACGTTAGGTTTGACAGCAACAGAATCCCAAACTGCTTGAAGTCTTCTGTGGTCTCTGTGCCACTCACTGGGCACAGGTGCATCAGCCAGAGCTAGTCACCTCATTAGCTCAAGGGAGCCTTTTCAAACAAAATGAGGGTGGGAGGTCACTGCCTCACATCCCAGCACTCCGTTTGCCCCACTGCATCATGGTAAATGCAGTGCATGCTAACGCCTACTTGAGTGGCATTTTTCACCCTTGTTGGTACAGAGACCTGAGAAGATTTTCAGCAGCATTCGTCAGCACCCCCAAAATTACTTTTTCCTCCCTTTAGATGAAGGGATGAATCCAGAAACCTGTGTCTAGAGCTATACAGCACAGGCTGTACCAACAAGGGTGAAAAATGAGACTACTACTGAAATAAGTGTTAATCATGCACTGCATTTACCATGATGCATTGGGGCAAATTGAGTGCTGGTATGTGAGGCAGTGTGCGCCCGCCCTGCTCCTGCTGAAAAGGCTTCCTTGAGCTAATGAACTGACAAGCTTGTGTTGATGCACCTGCAGCCAGTGAGGGTCAATTCAATTACAAAGAGTGCTGGTGGATGTGAAAACAGCTCAAAATAATACAATAAATAAGCGGAAACATTCTAAGGCAATGAGTTTGCAGGGAAAAGAAGACAACAGATATATACAATAAAACACTAATCCTCGAGAGAGTCGGCAGCTGCCTGTTGTGTAGTTCGATATTGAGCAAACATACCCCAGAAGCTCTTCGGGCAGTTGGCAGGAGGAATCATTTCATTATAGACATCGGACTGGGTGTTACAGTAAACCATGTCGTGTTTCCACTCTGTTACCGTGGGCAGCGGACCTCTCATCCAGCGCAACGCTAGCTGACGCTTGGCAAGGAGAAGGCCCATCGCAACCAATTTACGTACACTTTTCTTAAGAGGTTTAGTATAGCCCAGGAGCGCAAGTAGGGATCCGGAGCCAGAGATAACCCCAGAATATCGTTCAGCTTCGGAAATATTAATCCCCAATAGAGTTGTACCTGTGGGCACTGCCATGCCTGATGAAAGAAACCCGCAGGCGGCGCATGTCACCGCTCACAATTATCATTGTTCCTTAATCCATATAAACGTAGGGGGGAATAATACACTCTTGCGAGTATTCTCACAGCAATAGATCCATATGTCATCTGTAATGGGGACACCTACATCTAGTTGCCATGCTTGACTAACCTTGTTAAGGGAGGAAGTCTTCACTTTCAGAGCTGAAGCGTATAATTTGGAAATCAGCTTACAGGGGGACTGCGCACTCAACAGAGCCGTGAATGGAGGGATGACCAAGGGCTCCTGCAATTCTTCCCCCAGCAACGCCCACATAGCGTGTCGAGTTCTAAAGAAGTGAAATTTGGTCAGGGGCGAATGTGTACTATCTACTCCTGCCAACTCCTCCCATGTGCCCAACTGCCCATGTCTGAAGAGGTCACCCACTTTCTGTATGCAGAGTTTTTTTGAGGGGGTCCAGAGTTCCTTTCTCCGAGCTAAGTACGAACCATTCAACCTGCATCCGGGGAGCGTATAATTGCGCCCCATCATATAGTCTAAGTAATGCATTCCACGCGTGGACGACGGAGTTAATCTAATCCAGTATTCTGCAGCGCCTTGAAGGGGTCTAGATAAGGAAATGAGGGAGGGAGTGCGAGGCCGCAGCTACTTTCTCAATGTGAAGATGGGGCAAATCATGGGGCCCGTGTACCCAGCTGTGCGCATGAAAGGCCTGAGCGGCCCTGTAATAAAGTTCTAAATTCGGGGCATTCAATCCACCAGCGGTGTACGGCAGCATGAGGGTATCCAGGGCGACCCTAGGAGACTTACCAGCCCATGCTAATTTATCCGTCAGGGAGCGGAGCTCGCGAAACACGTGTTGGGGAACTACTATGAGAATATTCGTAAAGAGAAAGAGCAGGTGGGGAAGTACGATCATTTTCATTAAAGAGACTCTACCTGCCAGGGACAGTGGGAGCCGTATCTAAATCATCCCAAAGCTTATCAATCAATTTACCATAATTGGCTTTAATTATCGCGTCCGCGTCTGTATGCACCTGAATGCCCCGATAGCGCACCGGTTCAGTGGTCCATTGGAGCGGGAAATCAAGTAGAAACTGAGTGGTGGCTGGAGTCAGGGGGAACATAATGGATTTATCCCATTTTATCCTAAGGCCTGAGAGGCCACCAAAACGCGGTACCTCACGTATCACAGGCGACAGGTGGGTTTCGGGATCTCTAATATATAAAAAAGTATTGTCTGCATAAGCAGAGGTAATGAGATTGTACTGAGGAAACCGAAGTCCTCTATGCCCATGATATTCTCACAATGCCCGCAGCAGAGGCTCTGCAGCAATAGCATACAGCAACAGAGACAGTGGGCACCCCTGCCTGGTGCCCCGCATAATAGGAAACTGGGCAGAGATCGCGTCACCCATGCGCACTCGAGCCAGTGGAGAATTTAGAGTACCGAGATCAGTTGTAGAAATACCTCACCAATACCCATGCGCCGTAACACCGCGTACATAAACTTCCATTCAATGGAGTCAAAAGCCGCCTCGGCATCTAAAAAAACTGCGGCGGCCTTTACCTCCGGACGGACATACTGGAGAGCCCCAAAAACCGTGCGGATATTGTGCTATAGCGTGCGACCCGGAATGAACCCAGCTTGTTCAGGATCTATAAGCTGAGGGAGAAGTGGCGACAGATGATTGGCCAGGACCTTCGCAAATAGCTTCGTGTCCACATTGATCAGGGAAAGCAGACGATACGAGGGGCATTTACGGGGGTTTTTATTGGTCGTTAGCATAGTAATGATCAATGCCTCTCGCATAGACGGGGGCATAATACCGTCCGCAGCCTTCTCATGAAATAGAGAGATTAGATGAGGAATAAGGAGATCGGTAAAGCCCTTTTAGAATGCAACCGTAAGGCCGTCGAGCCCTGGAGCGCTGCCCTCCTGCATTGACCCCAACGCGAGACGTACCTCTGCAGCCTCGATAGGGTGCATCAAAAATTCCCAATGCCTATTCTGTAACCAGGGAAGCTGAATATATTCTAGATAGGTAGCGATGTCCTCCTCGCTAGGGGCAAGTTTAGAGCTATACAGCTCTTGGTAGTAAGAGGGGAACTGAGCATTAATGTCCGTGCGACCGGTCAGAAGTGATCCATCCTCTCTCTCCAATTCAACAATATCGCCAGCAGCAAGTCTGCGCCGGGCCATGGCCACCAGCACTGAACCAGGTCGATCAGACTCTCCGTAGGCTGTAGCAGAAGCATACTTGCCCATATGTTTGACCTCGCTGTCCGCCTCTTCATGGAAGTCAACCAACATGGTCTTAAGTTGCTCCTGCAACTCAGGGTCATTAGTGAGTAAGAGGTGGGCTTCCAGATCCAGTAGACGGGACTCCAGGGAAGTAAGACGACCCAGAATAGCCCAAAGAACTCCCGCATGTTTGCTAATGGCTACGCCTCTGATGAAGACCTTGAACGCCTCCCATACTGTGGTAAATGAGTCGTCCAAACCCACATTAAACTTGACGTATTCTGAGATCTCCCCACTGAGCTCTGAATAGAAAACGGAATCTAACTACGAATGGGGGGGGGAAGCGCCACAAAAATGGGGGAGGGGAACGATTGGGCACAGCAACCGCAATCGTGACCGGGGAGTGGTCCGAATACGAGCGGGGCAGGACAGAACAGGTCTGCACCTTGGGCAACAAGGATTGCGAAATAAACCAGTAGTCAATGCGGGTATGAATATCGTGTTGCGCGGAGTAATGTGTAAACAACCCCCCCCCCCACGGTCTCCCGAATGCGACCGCCAGACATCCGTCAACTGAAGTTGCAAAGCGATAGCCATCACCTCCCTCGTCGAGGCTGAGAGGGGGCGAATAGGGCCCCTCGAGCGATCTAGCGTCGTATCCATTATACAATTCAAATCACCCCCCCAGAATATCGGAAGGGAACTGCGGTCTAAGTAAGGCAAGCAAGGAACGATAGAACCCCGGATCGTTATAGTTCGGACCATATGAATTGACCACCAGAAATTCCCACTCTGGGCTATAGCAACGGGACAATACGTATCGGCCAGCAGTCTGCCATTAATAGATCTTATTGGAAACCTGCCTTAGGGTTGAGCCAAGTCAAAACACCCCTAGAATGAGAAGTGAAACCAGCCGCATGTGAAGTCCCTGCCAACCTTCCTCCAGTAAGCAGCGCAGAGCCCGGGAGTAGATAAGTCTCCTGCAACAACGCAATGTCAATCACTTTTCGTTTCAGATAGGCAATAACTTTCCGCACCTTGCGATGGTCATTGAGACTGCGGACATTCCATGTCATAAAAGACATTTGCTTGGGCAAGCGCGCCCTAGTCTGCATTTCCGTCATGACAATGAGAATTGCTCAAAACCCCCCCCCCCCCCCCACTCCTCCCATCATGAATGCTAGAATAAAGCGTGTGATCCATAAAAGAGAAAAATAAGAAAAAAATATCCAACTCTCCAAACAATCCCCATACCTCCCCACCCATGCCTTGCGCACCCCAGCAATACAAAGTCGAGTTCCCATCCTTCCCTGATAAAACATAACAATAGAAATCACAATCCAAAAATTAAAGTAAGTGCTTACAGTGAGAAAGTGCGTGCTACGCATTGGGGCAGATGTTGCCCGGGAGTCCATCATCTGTCCTTGTCTACTCCAGACCACCGGTTCATAGGTTATATAACCCGTTTTGCAGATTGTTAGCGGCATAACTATTTACTTAACGGCACTTGGGAGAGTAAGGTGCCCAAAGGATGTAAACAAAGTCACTTTGTTTGCCTAATAAAGTGGTTGACTGTAACTTGACTATCGACAATACAGTTCTATAACATATAGCAAATATTACAGGCATTTTAATGGACACTACATGCAAATGGGCGCAGCATCTGTTCCTTATCAGTCATTCTCATCTAGGCCTCCAGATGCAGCATCAACTTGTGTATCACTATCTCGTGGCTTGGAAGACCCGTCTGTTCTGCCCCTCTCCTTGAGGGCCTTCTGGAGGGAGCGAGGGTCCGTGAAGATCTGTTGTCTGCCATCTCGACGTACTCTAAGCTGCGCCGGGTATAGCATTGCATAGTCAATGTAGTTTACGTTTCACGGGTGCAATTTGCCTTCTGGACTCTTGGACTTTCAGGGTGAAGTTAGGGAACAAGAAAATCTGTGGGCCTTCATATTGCAACGAGCCGAGCTCCCTAGCTCTACGGAGCGCAGTATCTCTGTCTCTGTAATTCAAAAGTTTGCCTATAATAGGGCGAGGGGGGGCTCCAGGAGATGGCCTAGGGCCAAGTGAGCGATGTGCTCTCTCTACCACAAACATTGGCGGAAAGACCTCTGCTCCCAGTAGTGTAGTGAGTAGTTTTTCAATGAACAGCTCCATATTGCCTGTCACAGTAGATTCCGGAAGGCCCATTATGCGGAGATTGCTCCGCCTCGATCTCGCCTCTAAATCTTCAGCTCTATCCTGTAGGGCAATGAGGGTTTTCTCCATATTTTTTTGTACTGCATTGGAGTCCGATTGAGCCTCCTCAGACTCCGTAATGCGGCGTTCCGCCATATCCAGGCGCTCTGCATGTTTATCAACCCGTTCCGTCGTCCTGTCCATTCTGTAAGTAAGGGTGTCGATCTTGGCGTCTATAGCCCTTAGACCTTTCTGCATTGATGCAATAATGGACTTGATTTCCCATATAGTGTCCTCAGCTGGGCGTTCAGTGTCAGATAATGCAGACTCCACTGGTATGTGCGTGAAGCTCAGCCTCGATGGACCAGCTAGCGCAGGAGACTCTCTCTGCAATATGTGCAGCTCACAATGCAATACAGGGCCTAAAAACAGTGTAGTGACATTATAAGCTGTAAGTGGTGAACGTCTAGTCAGATCTCAGCGCCACACCAGACTCCACAGCGCAGCGTCAACATGCCAAATAAAGCGAAGTCTGGAGGGGAGACAGGCCCCAATCGCCCTCCACCAAGCGGGTCAGTCGGTATCCAAGCAGGCCATCCGCAGAGGGATCGTCTTCCTCCCCAGGACCACGGGGCACAGCAGACGAGGCCCGAATTTGCAGCAAGGGGCCCACAAAGAGCATGGCCGATGTGAGGCACGCAACCCACTCCAAGCTAGCACATCGCCTCAAGCCTGGAGCATCGGTACTGAAGGGACACTGCAGGTAGGTCCCAGCCACCCCATGCAGCCGGCAAACCGGAGGGCCAAGCGTACGAGCGGAGGAAGGGAAAGTAAACCAAAAAGCAGCCTCCCCACCAGGTTAGAATCCCTAGTGTCCCGCACTGCTCCAATATATAGGGCCGGAGTGCAGTCACAAGGAGGCCCGTTACGTCGCAGTCAGTTCCCTGAGCCCCCATACGGGGCTCGTGTGTCGGGCTATCACAACCCTTCAAAGGGCACACCGGGAGGACAGGCCCAACGTAGCCCTCACCTCAGTCCCGCACCAGTGAAGCTGCACAGTTCGTGGGCGATCGAGCAGGAGGGCGCGGGGGACGATCTCACCTACAAGGCCGTACTCGCGAGCTGAACGGCAGTGCGTGCGAACGGGGGAGGAAGCAATCAGCAGCCCGACCCCTGCCCGATATTAGAGCCCCCAGCACTCCTCACCGCACCGGCATGCAGATTCCAGCGCCCGGCTCCACAGGGCCAATGCAGCCCAGGCGATCCTCCGGGCCTTCCTCTAGGTCTCGGCAGCGCGCATACGAAAGCGCCAATGCTCTAGAAGGGTGCACCTCCAAGCCGCAGCCTGTGACTCTCCCGGCAGTCGCAGCTCGAACTCCCTTGTAGCCACAAGCCCCAGAAAGGTATCGATCGAATCACCGCTGCTCAGGCGATGTTTGCCGTAATCGTTTCTGTAGGTTCTCGGCATCAGGAGCAGCAAATCCCTGTCGGATGATTCCGGCGGTCGGCGGAGCCAATGCACTAAGCGGCCATCTTTGAGCCCGGCAAGCTCCGCCCCCACCACACACGTCCAGAGTTACACAGCACAGGCTGCACTAACCAGGATGAAAAATGAGACTACTACTAAAATAAGTGTTATCATGCACTGCATTTACCACTTGGGCAAATTAAGTGCTGAGATGTGAGGCAGTGGACTCCTGTCCTCCTTTTCTAAATGGGTTAGGTCCATGCTGGTTTTGGGAATCAACGCAATAGATGTCTGTCATGCATGGAGTGTCTCTTCTCTTGGTTGTGAAGGTATTGATTAGGGTAGGCTGGTGAGGGTAGGATGGAGTTGAGTAGCAAAACGTTTATAGAAGACTAGGGCTAAACCAGTTGGGGTTATGTGCTTTAGAAAGATTGATGACTGCCAAAACCTTGGCAGGTGAGATGGGTTCATCGAGTTCCACGGCAAAGTCCACCGAGAGTCAAGGTTGGGTGACTGATCTCAGGAGCGGCGCTCGGAGGATATTAAGAGGGCTGCATACAGGGACTAATGGAAGGAGTAGAAGGCTTGGAGATCACCGACTGTGGTAATGTGCATGGTGCCAGCATTTCGGATTTCAACAGTAAACCTGTGGGCTTGGTGTGCCCTCAGTTTGTGAGAAAACATAGTACCAAGTTCTTTTGGCCCACTCATGGAAGTAGGCCCAAAATCTAGTGAAGATATAATTGGCTCTGTCTAGCTCCAGTGTGTGTAACTGACCCCGTACTGCCAAGACCTTCCACCAGAGTTTTTTGGATGGTGAACGTTTATGTTGTTGTTCAAGGGCCAATAATTCTGAAGTAAACTGTGATCTGGTAAGGTCACGTGTGCGCTTAAGTCTAGCTGCTTCCTGGATGAAGTTCCCCCTTATAACTGCTTTGAGGGCCAACTTCTGGTGGATCTTGGACACTACCAGCAGGTCTCAAAGAAGGGAATCTTTAACGGGCCATGCACCCTGTTGCTGTTTCCTCCCACCCTCTCCCAATGAAGGGTCAGCAAGACACTGGTGTGATCAGTGGGAGTTTGGGGAAGTTAGTCTGCCTCTGCTATGGTGTACTCAAGTCTCTTGTCCTACAAAAGAAGGCAGATCCGAGCAGAAGTGCAGTGTGCGGGTGAGTAGTGGGAGTAATCTATACTGAGTGGGCGACATGTATGCCAAGCATTAAGCAACTCCAGGCCGCAAGCCATGCCAACTCCACCCCCCCTCCTTCCGAGGGTAGCTTCAGGGTCCTGCCATGGCACTGGTGTGATCTTTCCTGGAGGCATGCAGAACAACACTAAGGACCTTCACCAAAAAGCAACAATCATCTGGGGTGTGCCCCTTAAAAAACGTTTTTCCCAGGGTTTTGGGCATTAGTTTAAAACCAAACAAATATGTTAAGTAAAGTGCACTGAGCTGGCAGGTAGAACTGCTGTGTCTGCCTTCTTAGAACAAGAAGAGGTGTTTCATTACCATTGGAAAGCTTGGGATCGCAGCCTGTGTGTCTGTCCCTCAGAGATGAGCTTCCCAGAGAAAGTAAATATGTGCTCAAATACAGTAAATTTAACCTATTTGCCCGGGACTTTAGTTTTTTTTTTTTGGAACCCTCTAACTTTATAGTTGACTGCTTTCAGTTAAGTTTATGTAGTGGTCAAGTTGCAGTAACTGCAAACTTTCAGAACTGTAAAAACATCATCATTAATCGCCCAACAGTGGGTGCAGGCAAACCAGATAGAACCATCAAAGTAAGAAAACATATCATGTGCATGGAGGCTTCCAACTCCCGGCAAGAAAACGAGAAGGGGGGGGGGGAGGGGGGGAGTGGCAGTGATGACACTATGAAATAACCCCACCCCTGCCCTGCCCGGCATAAGCAAAGGGGGGAAGCCCTAAGTAGCAGTAGGGATCCCCACGGAAGTGGTCCATGGCCCCTCTTGCTGGACCGGGGCCACCACACTCCTCTGATTGTTGTTCGCCCTTCGTGCTTCATCAATGATCGTCTTTTTAATGTGTTCCAGAAGCTGGAGCTTGGCTGACTCCTCCTCTCATGCCAGGAATTTCTCTGCCAGCCAGAGCCACTAGACTGCCAGCTGATACATTCAGGATCTGTACCTGGAGGGAGGCTGTGACGTGTGTGCGGCTCTCCCAAGTATAGATAATGCAGAGAGGATGTGCCCATCTATAGTTTTTATCACAAGACATTGGAAAGTCAGTAACAGGATTAAAGCTACACAGTTTTGCAAGGGTGGTAGCCAAAAGATCCTGAAAAAGGACAAGCTTTGCACTATTGAATAAGCTGGAACCTCAACACTCTTTGAGCATATTCTCTTCCTTTTCTGTGAAGCAGTGAATGTGGGTTAGACCATCCGGTGTGTATTTCCTTACTCTGAAGAGAGGCACCACTCTATTCACCCTGTCCACATTGATGGGGTCGCCATTACTTCTTTCCAAGATGGCTTTGCAAAAAGTGTGAGGTACCCGGGAAATGGACCTCTGAAACACTACTTGGGACTACCCGAATGCATACATTGTTGCAACAAAACTGTTCTCAAGATCTTCTTCTAATTTCTCCTTTAAGCTAATTTGCTGATCCTCCAGTTAAAGGATACTTTGATGCAGTGCTTTGCACGCTTACGTTTGGCCATAGATTGTTCAGTTTGTGCCATATGCTCATCGAGGTCCCACTGAGGTCCGTCTTGACCCCCCTAATGTCATCCTAGATCTCTTGAAAGAGTTGTAGGAGAAAGCCTTTAGTGATGAGCCCGGGTGATGTCCTCGGGAGTATCGCTCTGACCCTAAGTTGTGTGCATTGCTGTGGGGGTTCACCTTGTGATTATTGTGAAGGAAGGATTTGTTGGTGTTGTCTTGAGGCAGGCGTGGGGCCAACTCTCACAGGTCCAGGACCTCCATCAATACCCAGGGCAGTGTCCTCTCCCCACAGTCTCTAGCTCAGTCTGAAAGCAAGAATGCCCAGCAACAAACTGCCAGCAGCTAGAATCTCCCCCGCCCACCCAACTCCGATCACATGGCTGTGTTAAGCCCAAGAAGAAACACTGCCATTTTACATGCACACTTTCCTTAAGTTGCCTTCATTTCTACACAATGACTTTTGACACACATTTGCTTGCGTGACAGTGCAGGATTAGTTTCTCAAAAACTACATTACTTACGTTTACACTTCGTAGGCACACTATCACTATACCGTGAACATTTAGTTCAAGGCCTAAACGTCCAACGTGTAAATGTTGTTTATTGTTCGTGAATAAGGTGACACAACTATCACAAGAGGATAAACAATGACCTCCACACAGAAGCGTGGATGCTGTTATTATTTATTCACATGCATTTCTGTGTTAAAATCAGAGGAACACTCTGCTTTCACTGCAAGGTCACTGTTTGTCGGAGTCTCAGCCCTGCTGATTCTTGTTTTCCCTCTGCAAGGCAGGAATGTCCAACTTGTGACCAAGATGGGGACCTGAACACATTGGCTACAGGTAATGGGGAGTTAAATTATCCATAGGCTATCTGGTTTTAGTTTAAACCTATAATAACTGATAAAATCCCACCGAAAGGAAAGTAGCCATCACCGGTGTAAACCTTTAAACACTGAAAAAACACCATTGCAACTCCAAACTAAATGTCATTCAATGAAAGGAAAAGATGAGCGAAAGAGATATTTGTATTTCTTCCTGAAGGGGCCAATAAAATGTAACTTTGTTATACAAGGTAGCATCAAGAAAGACTTGTCTAACATTATTCTGCTTGAGTTTTGTTGTTTGGGGATGTCACTAAAACATTGTCTCTTCTTCCTTCTACTTTTTTCAGTTTTGTGATCTTTGGTCTAAAGATGCAGTGTTTGGAGGCATGTTTCAGGTCTTATTTAGTTACTTTATCAACTGTAGCGAATCGGGACATATCAAAATCATATTTGATATTTTGGCTACATTTGATTTCACTGATGGGTAAAATGGCTGATTTCATAAGAATCTTTCCTAATATGTACCATCACATTCACTCACAGACAGAGAATGTCAGAAATCATTTGATACATCAGCCCCCTTTTCTAGTGAGTCAGTATTGATTGTAAGTGAATTGCCAAACACTCCAAGCTTTAAACATTCATTGCAAGATGCACTGTAAGGTATATGTTAAACGAATGTTGTTACCAAGCATCTGAGATAGTGGTGAAAACATGACACCAGACGTTTGGTACACATAAAAAGCAGTGTCACTGGAATGCTGCTGAAAAAAAAATCCCACCAAGTTCAATAAAGATTGGAGTGATATTGGTTGCATTTGCAGTAATTCAGCTAGGTATGTGAAAAAGTTGCATGATGGTCTGTCAAAATCGATACCGGAGCTGAAGTGCTTCCCTGTAAGAGATCTTGTCACTTGCTAGATGGTATGCTGAAAGCATCTTTACAATCTTCAGAGTTAATGTAGAATGCTATTGACTTTGTAGTCCATTCTGGTGCAGTAAAAATGTACTTGGACCTCATATACCTTGTGCACAAGCTATCTATACACATTTACTATCAGTGCAGAAAGCAAGAAATAATTCAAATTAAATTACAATTCCATAAACATGGGAAAAACACTGTTTCAGTTGTTTTTAATGGCGCGAAAATGTGTAACCACTGATAACCACTGGTTTTTTAATGTATTCAAAAAACTGAAAAAACCCCACCAGAATTTACCAAAAATAGGTAGATTGGGTTCTTATTTAATAACCGCCTGAGTAGTTCTATTTTTTTAGCCTTCAGGTTCAGATTCCTTCACATTTAAAGAATGTTTTAAAATATTCAGTTGTACATTTTGCTTCCCTATTTGTATACAGCTTATTAATTTGTTAATATTTAATTTTCTAAGCAGTCGCAGATTCCCTGCATAGGTTTTGTGGGCCTCCAGGTGTCTTCGGAACACAGGTTAAGAACCACTGCCCTACATGCTTGCAGCAGTTAATGTTCCCTGGATTCAAGCTGTTGAGACCTATTCAGTTTATTAACATGTTATCCTTTGTTCTCCTTGGAGCCTTAAAGTGCCCATGACCTACATATCAAATCACTGCCCAAACTGTATAAACGGAATTGTGAACATTAAATATAACTGTAAAATACATAGTGGCATATTTATACTGAGAATATTAATAGCTTTCAAAATGTCTCATTCTCTTTGTGTGATAATGCATTTTCAATTTATCTCATAACATTTTTTTTTTTTTTTTTAAATCTATGCATAGGTTTGATAGACTACAATTTTCACTGTTTCCGCAAAGCTATTCATGAGGTATTTGAAGTGGGTGTTGCCTCCCATAGAACCTTCAGTCATCAAGCAAGTACCACAAACCTGAATGCAGTGACTCAGAATGGTACCCCTGCCAATGCAGTTTAAGTTTAAACAGTCCCATTGCCAACTTAAATCCAAAGGCAGAGACATGGTGTGTACAAGGTCCGAAATGGAATAGCTGCTGTTCTGGTGCTGGCTCTAGTGGAAAACTCACTACACGTTCAACATCTTTCTGCATCCTTGGTCATACAGCTCAAGCGGTCTGAAAATCTGAAGAGACGAGTACGAATTTGACTCAGACTTTCTCTTATCACCTGTTTTTACGAGTCTTTTGACTTGGGATTAAAAACTGCACTAGAGTTCCTGTGAAGATTATAAACCATGCCTAGGAGCACCTTTCAATAATTCCAAATCGCTTAGATTGATTCATGTGGGTGTAGTGCTTGCGTTTTAACCCATCGCCTTTAAAGGAAATGTGTATTTTTGGAACCTCAGACACATTGCCCCGACTGTTTACAATTTCAGTAGAACGCAACATTCCAAGAAGTCTCAATTTGAACCTCTCGAGTGGTGTGAGCCATATTGACAGATTGTGCTGTAACTTAACTACAAGTGGAAGAACTGCACACTTCTGTGGCCAATGACGTGTGTGGTTTGGGACTGAATTGTGCCGTGGGCTAGATGTTAGTTTAAGTCTGTTCCTTGTTATCTAACCAAGTAAAGGCACCAGTGGTATGAATCAGAAGAGTTTTGTGCTTTGAAAAAAGGTTGAAGTCCGCAACTGGATCAGTGATTTGTTAGAAAGACAGGAGTGAGCATATTTCTTTACCGACTCTTATCTATATGGAACAATCATTTGCAAGACTTAATTCCAGCTGCCTTGCTTGGATGGATGACCAAAAATGTAGTTGAGTAATACTGGCCTTTTAAGATATGAATATTTACTTGAACTACTCTATCTGGAAATGGTTATGCAGAAGATGTCCTAAAATTGAAGTGAATTTTGCTGTTTTATTTACAGTGGTTTCCAGTATTTACAAACAGTTGTTGAAAATGAAGTGCCGTGCCTCATTTTCCTTTGCAATGTTTCAAAATCTAGTAATGTTTCGTTCTGATGTATTTCTCGCCACACTTTATGCTCTCTAATTTCCCCCGTCCCCCTGTTTTTAAAATGGTACGGACTTCACATTAAACAGCCTTCTAAGGTTGCTTTGCCATCAACCTTCCCATTCTTTGCACCTTTTAAGCACAGTTAGTAGTCCAAGCCTTACACACTCATTTTGGCAGTTTATACATACTCAAAATTAAACTGGCTGTATGAGTGTTGAGAAGCTCAATTCCCTCAGCAACTGTTACAAGTGAAGCACCTTTTTCGGGTATTTGTCTGTCCGAAATCTGCTGGACCACTTGAGTACACAAGTGCCACTGTATGATATGTTTGTATATAAAAAAAATCTATATACCTAACGGTGTGACTGCCTTTAAGAGTTCTCTGCAGATGATTGTTGATGGTGTTGTGGCTTAGCACATACAAGGTTTATCAACCAAAAATGCTTTATTATATTTTTTTCACTGAAGTATGTATAACGCGGGCATTAATAAACACATTTGCTAAAGTTGATGTTTATTTGCAAGTGAAATTGAAGATTTGACTGTGTAGCAGAATGCTCTTATGACTTTTTGATTTTTGTAAGGAAGTATTTTCGCAACCAAGGCACCAAATGTTAAGCACTTGACATCCTCTTTATTATATGACACCAAAGTTTGTTGCAGATATCCTGCCTATGTTAAACTTTGAGTTTTTGTTGTATTGATTCCGATAATAGATGAGCATCACTCCAGCAGGTGGTAAATGTAAGGAATCCTTTTCAGCTGGTAGCTATTTTTGCTCCATTATATTTCTCTCTTTGTCAGGGTAGAATGTTTTAGCTGTTTATGTTCTGCAGGAAAAAAGTCTGTTTCCCAGTAAGTATTGCTAACAAGTTTTTAGTGTGTGTCACAGTTTACATAACTTCATCCCAGTCGGCAGTGCTGACTAATGAGCTTTTGACATTCTGACAGTTAACCCAAATATTTCTTTGTTTTTCAAGTGCCCTTCATGGTAGCATTATCAGCACTTAGTCTGCTGCACTGCCAGAAATGTGTGGAACCTATAATGAATGCATCGGACATTTAATCGTGCCTGATTACCAATACTATTGGTTGACCTTTTTGGTATTATCTAGAGGGATTAAATACTCCAGGTGTTTCCCGCAAAACAAAACTTGGATAACTGGCTTGCGGTATCCATTACAGTGGTAAAAAAGCATGTCTGTGACTGTATGTCTTTAGTATGCTGGCCATTTAACAGTTAATTTGCATAACAGATCAAGCATTGGCTAGACTGATTTTAATGATTGTTTTCGTGAATGAACTTAGTCTAGATTCACATGTTGTTCATTATTGCCCTGGTTTTGGTTGGAAATCTTCTTGTGACCTAACCTTTTTTTGCTGCCTTGCTTCAGACTATTTAGCTGTCGTAGATTAATTTCAGACAGTAATTTAACATTCAATTAAGAGTGTGCTTTGGGTCTTTCCTTTGCTCATTATTGGATTCCTCTTTTGTTTTTGTACAGTTTATTTGCCACCTTATCATTCTATGTGTTTTTCTTATTCTTGCATCTCCCCTGGAACATTTTGGGTTTTCCAGGCTTCCTATTCGATGAGTTTTTCCTTCCACTCTTGATGTCAGGAACCTATTTTTCCTTTTGCATGTTCCTATAGCTTTAACCTTTTAGCACTCTATTGGTGATCCTGCCCCTCTCTTTCCTGTTTTCCCTTGTGTCTTCACATCTAGCCCAGCCCTAATTCCTCACTGCTGATATTATTTCTGCCCTCAGTCTTTGCCTCTGGTCTCCCAAACTGTTGCTGATCCTCCTGCTTTCCCATGCTTCTTCCACTGACAGATTGATCATATAGTCTGTCTGGCAATTCCTTCTGTGGAGGATGAAAACCGTTTTTTGCAGGCCTTGTCTTTTAAGTGCGGATAATCTTGTGGACTTCACAGCCCGTGATTTGAATTCTCCAAGATCAAGGTAATGCTTTCCGGTTGCTGCAGTTTCCCTTGTTCTAAGAAAATGCATATAGGTGCAGTGAATAGCCACAGGACTGAAGGAGAAAGCATAATAACAGAAAAACTAATTCAATGAAAAATTTAGATGAAAAGCGTCTCGAAGGACTTTGAGCCTTGGCAGCACAGTAATAAACAGGGCTGAAGGGGAAATCAAATTAAAGAAGCAATACGAAAGTCCAAAAGATGCTAGGGACAAAAGGATAAATCAGGGCAATGATTCCATTGAATAAACTCTCCAACTGTGTTTTGACGGAGTACAATCTCACTCTTCCTTGTATATGAGCAGGCTGGCAAACAGAAGGTGCTTTCTTGGATTGGTAAACTTGCTAGATAAACACAATGAAGATGGCCATCTTTGTTTTGTCTACTTGACTTCCCTTCCTATTAAGAAAAAAAAAAGTAGCAGAGGATGTGACAGAAGACCTCCTTATACTGTAGGCACCAGAGAACCTCAAAAGAGGAGCTCTGTCACCCTTAGAGGTTGCTGCAGACAAGCACATCCATGGTTGGTGCAGAGAAGCACAGCCACCCACCGAGAGAAGGAAGGCCTGCTGTGCCTCGAATTCAGCCTGAAGATGCCAACAACATTCCCCACCCTCTACTGCTAAGCCCTGGACTAACCATACAGGTAAGGCAGATGGGGACATTCTGTGTCTCTTTGCACCACTGTGCAGACTCAACAGTTTATCCCTTCTCCGAGGCTCCAGGTTGTCGGATAAAGGTATGAAAGAAGCAATATACAGGGCAAAGCCATTCACCTCAGTTGTGGGATACCAGGAGTGTGGGTATTTTTCCAGTGAAACAAAAACAAAATTCGTAAATGACTAAAATTTCATGCTTTGTTTGATTGACAGGAGGGGTGATAATAAATAATGAAATAGATGTACAACTTGATTTAATTTTAAAAAAGTTGGGTGAACTATGATTTAGTTATCTAAATGCCACTGGCTTAGTAAGTTTGTTAATAGTAAAAGGTTCCAAGAAACATGGTTGTAGCTGAATAGATGTTGTGTGGGTAGGAGTCCTTAGGCTAACCCACACCTTATCTCCTGGTTGCAAGGTTTGTGCAGGCCTAGCGTGTGATTCAATAGTAACCTTTATGGATTGTTTAGTCTC
This sequence comes from Triturus cristatus, assembly GCF_964204655.1. Taxonomy (NCBI): domain Eukaryota; kingdom Metazoa; phylum Chordata; class Amphibia; order Caudata; family Salamandridae; genus Triturus; species Triturus cristatus. Next base: position 353,724,429 of record NC_140584.1, read on the forward strand.
TAATGCTCTTGGCCATAGCTTTTTTTGTTTCCACAGATGCTTGAAAAAGTCAGAAGCAACAGGAACTGGAGGATTGATTTACGGAGAGGAAGATCCTATACGAAGGTGAAATCCTACCATTTTAGATGGATGAAACATTGATCACAGAATGAGTGGTGTTATGGGTAAAATCTTCTAATGGTAGTTTTTCAAACCCTGTGAATTGGGTAGCATTACTAAAAACATCATAGTTAACTGTTCCAGGCCATGGTTTACCTTTTTGGATTGCCCATTGGGTTGAGAATGATAACCTGAATACCATTCGTGTCTTTTTTTAAATATTTTTTTATTTCTTTAATTATTTATCAACACTAACCGATTACAGTGCAGTGGATTAGTGCCATTATCGCTCCGCTGTGCGTATTGTATTGTAATTGCATTTTATATAGCACTTACTACCCCTTACGAGGCGTCAAAGCGCTTTTTTGGCGCGTAGCTCGCTACTCTGGGACCCATAGAGGATTAGTGTTGAATTCGTATAGTGAAACATGCAAGTACATTTTAAGTGGTGAATAGGTTAGTCAGTTACTTAGATTTGGAAGGATAACAGAAGGATAGAAGAGAAAAAAAAGGTTTGTATTTATATAGCGCTTGTTACTCCTGAATGGGTGTTGAATCACGCTTCTCCGGAAACCCATAAAGGGTTAGTGCTGAATTAGTATGGTGAAATATGAAAGTACTTTGAGTGGTGGATATTAGTTAGTTATTTGGAGTGAGAAGGATAGCGGAGGGATAAAAGAGAAGAAAGGTTAGCATTCATGTAGCACCTGTTACCCCTTATAGGTGTTGAAGCGCTTTTCTGGCGAGTAGGACACTACTTCGGTACCCATAAAGGATTAGTGTTGAAAATTAGTATAGTGAAGTATGAAGTAATTTGAGTGGTGGATATGTTGTTCAGTTATTTGGATAGAGAAGGCTAGGTTGCGGGATAGAAGAGGGAAAGAGGTTTGTATTTATATAGCGCTTGCTACCCCTTGATCGGGTTTTGAAGCACTTTATTGGTGAGTAGCACGCTACTCTGGAACCCAGAAGGAGTACTGTTGAATTAGTATAGCGAAACATGAAAGTAATTTGAGTGGTGGATTTGTCAGTCAGTTATTTGGATTGAGAATTGTTGGGGAGGGGTAGAAAAATGTTTGCATTTATATTGCGCTGGTAACCCTGATGGGGTGTTGAAACGCTTTATTGGCGAGTAGCACGCTACTCTGGAACCCATAAAGGATTAGTGGTGAATTAGTATAGTGGAATATGAAATTTGAGAAGTGAACATGTTAGTTTGTTATTTTTTTATTGAAAAGGATAGTGGAGGGATAGAAGAGTGAGATTATAATTTTTTTTTTGAGGTCATAGCAACGTAGATTTTCTATTCTAGCTGCAGCTTCCTCAAAGCAAGCGGTAGCGACATGCTGCGCATGCCCGCATTGAGATATTTCACCGGGAGGCAGTCTAGTGCTAGATTTTCTCGCTTGCGCTCACCAACTTACCGCTGGCGAGCCATGCGCTAAAAAAACCCACCATGCAGTGGTTTGCTGCGTTGTTTTTCAGAACTTCGTTTTACAAGCGGAGTGGGCAAAACTCTGCGAACTCTGCCGGAGGAGCGGAGTTTTTCGCCCACCCCTATTTCCAACATCACTGAATAGTTCTACCCATATGAATCTAGAGAGAACACCAACAATAGAGAACTATTGCAACAGGTAGGCAACTCACCTTACCAGACACAGGAGATTAAAGGCTTTTGATGTCAAAATATTTCCTGGATAACCTGTTTGAAATCAATCGCCATGTAAACTATCTGTGCCAATACCACAATCGGGTACAAACTTTGGCCACCATGGCAAATATTTATAACTTCCACAACGCACATATTAGCCTTTTCATACTGTGCTACTAAGTACTGCATAAACATGCCAATGACAGTATGAAACTCAGCATAGATTCAAAGTGGTGCATAAATAAAAAAGAGCTGCATGTGGCTGTGTATGAATGCAGGTAAAGGCCTTCAGGGGTTTTAAAGGTAGTGCTGTATGTATGCACCGGACAAACCTATTAAGACCGTACCACATTTGAAAATGAAATCAAAATGATTTCTAATTCAAATAACAAGTGACATAAAAAAAAAAAACATTTTCCTGTTACATCCTGTTAGAAATGGGGATCTTTAGTTGGCAGACGTAGGTACCATTGTCCAAATAGGGGCACTTGCTTCTAGTCAGGGTAATGGGGATACACTCCTAAAATAACCTCTGCTCTCCAACTTTGTAGCTTGGCACGAGCAGACAGGTTTCTCTCCGAGGCAGTGTGTAAAGCATTTGTGAACACATACAGTAAAACAGTGAAAACGCTACAAATGGACACCACACCAGTTTAGAAAAATAGTCATTCTTTATCTTAACCAACAAGACCAAATACGATAAAAATCCAATATACAATACTCTTGAAAAATAGTACTTGTGCAAAATAACCTTTAAATTGCAGGAAAATCAATAAAACGTATGTTCGAGGCATATGAGCTGCAGATTGTACACTTAGCATAGATCGCCATCTGGTGTTGGGCCCGGATGTTTGCAGTTTGTTTTTCTTCTTGGACAGTCTTTGGAAGTCACGAGTTTGGTGACTCCTCCTTCGGTCCGTACTGCGCATGAGCTTCGGCTCCATCCTCAGATTGTTTTTTTCCGCCATCGGGCTCGGATGTGATACTTCGTGCTCCGGCTTCGAACTTCTACGGTTCCAGCCTCGACGGAAAATCCTCGATTCTTCGAGTTCCTTCATCATCTTCATCTCTCGAAGCGGCACTTTCTCCATCCCGTTCATCGACACCGGCCTTCGGGCCCTCCGCGACTCCGGTCCCGGCCGATGGAAAGGACTCCGTTCAAAAAGTGCCCAAAATGTGGGTCTAAATTTCCCCACACCGACCTCCATCAGGTGTGTAACCTTTGCCTCTCTCCGGAACACGAGGCTAGAGACTGCCCCGCCTGCAAGTCTTTTCGATCGAAGAAGACCATCCGAGATCGAAGAGCTCGACGCACCATGGCGCACTCATCCTCCGCAGCTCCACCGGACATCTTCGGAGACGACGCCGAAGCTTCGGGACAAACACACACCGAACAGGAGGAAGACGTCGTCAGCGCTTCCGAGGCCGACGACTCCGACGTGGAGGACATTACACCAGCGCAGCGGGCCGTGAGTAATATGCCCCCTCCTACCCCCACCCCGAAAACCAAAGAGACTCAGGTTACTCCCTCGCCTGCCGGCCTGGGCAAAACCAAAACCAAAACTTCGATCACCCCACCTTCGGGCCCGGTGTCGAAGCTCCCAAAGTCTCATGGCAGCTCGGGATCGAGCCAGCCGACACCCGGTGCCGAAAAACAGCATCCGGCACCGAAGACTGCAAAATCCAGCTCGACTCCGAAACCACCGGTGCCAAAGCCTGGACACTCGGTGCCGACCAAACACAAACACAAATCTGTCGGCACCGATGCTCCGGCGCCGAAACATCATTCGACGCCGAAACACCCGGAGACCTCAAAAAAGCATGGCGCACACAGACCATCGAAACCCCCGGTTCCGAAATCACCGGTGCCGACAGACGACTCGACACCATTGGCTCTGTTTACACCAGACCCTTTACAAAAGACTTTGTCCAAAGATCCTAAGACTGGGCTTTTGACTTTAACTACCAAGAAAAGACGCCTTGATGCTCCGGCTCCTCCTCCTCCACCCAAAAGGAAGGACTCTGCTACTTCTCCCCTCAGAGTGCCCTCCCCACTACCGCCTCCCCTACCCCCTCCACCTCCTCCACCACCTCCACCTCACAGGTCTCCGCCACCTGTACCTCACTACGATCCGACCCCATCCCCAGATCCGGATGATGGGGATCCGGACAATTACCCGGCGGACGCCCCAATGGATCCCACTCCACCAGGGACCCCAGATCCATGGGAGGATTACAATAACCCTGATATACCCAATGTACCTCAGGACGACTTATACCCATCAAGACCGTCTCCTCCAGAGGACTCCTTAGGGTTTCACCATTTAGTGCAGAGAGCAGCACACTACCATGGGGTGGACATGCACAGTGAACCAGTAGAAGAAGACTTCCTACTGGATACATTTGATATACAAGACAAATCCACTTCCATTTTACCCATGCTTAAGGGTGTCACCAAGCACGCTACAGAGGTGTTCAAAGACCCTGTCAGAGCCAGAGTACTGAACCCTAGAATAGAGAAGAAGTATAAGGCGGCACCCACAGACCCTGCTTACATCAAGGGCCCTGCTCCCCTAGATTCCCTAGTTGTCTCCACAGCTAGAAAGCGGGCTAACTCCCAATCCTCAGGAGATGCCCCACCGCCAGACAAAGAATCTAAACTTCTGGACGCGTCTGGTAAACGCACCGCCTCCCAAGCTGCAAACATGTGGCGCATTGCAAACACACAAGCACTGCTTGCGCGATATGATAGAGCACACTATGACGAACTAGAGGCTCTTATGCAGCACCTTCCAGAAAAATACAAGCACAAGGCTCATGACCTGATACAGGAGGGTAAACTAATTACAAACACCTCCATTAAGTGTGCCCTCGATGCAGCCGACACTGCTTCTAGGGCCATAAATACCAGTGTCCTGCTTCGTCGCCACGCCTGGCTCAGGATCTCAGGTTTCAAGCCTGAAGTCCAGGCATCCATACTCAATCACCCCTTTGACCAGGAAACACTCTTTGGGCCAAAGGTAGACGAAGCGCTCGAAAAGATGAAGAAAGACACAGACACAGCAAAGTCTATGGGGGCACTCCAAACACAAGCCTCCAAACGTTCCTTTCGACGCTCGTCCTTTCGTGGCACAGGCAGAGGCTCCTCCACCGATAACGCCTCTACCTCCTACAAGTCCCCTCCTCAAAATACCTTTTCAAAGGGCAATCAGAGAGGTGGTTACAGGGGTAACAACAATAAGGGCAGGGGCAAAACCAACAACACCCGTTCTGCCACCCCCCCCGCACAATGACTCCCCTCCGCTCCCCCCAGACCATTCCACTCCGGTCGGGGGCAGACTACAAAACTTTATCCACGTATGGGAGTCCATAACATCGGACAAATGGGTAACCCAAATCATTCGATCAGGGTACTGTCTCGAACTAACATCTACCCCACCCAATATCCCACCAAAGCACCGTCCAATGTCTCAAGAACATTCCACACTGCTCAAACAAGAGGTACTCTCACTCCTCCAAAAACACGCTATAGAGCAGGTCCCCGTCAATCAACAAAATCTAGGGGTCTACTCCCTATATTTCTTAATACCAAAGAAAGACGGGACCCTCAGACCCATTCTCGACCTCCGGCCTCTAAATGCCTACATACACTCAGACCATTTTCACATGGTCACCCTACAGCAAGTCCTCCCACTCCTCTGCCAGGGAGACTTTCTCACAACCTTGGATCTGAAAGACGCATACTTTCACATTCCAATACACCCCTCTCACAGGAAATACCTCAGGTTCGTGGTGGACGGACAACATTACCAATTCACGGTTCTCCCCTTCGGGGTCACCACCGCACCGCGGGTGTTTACCAAATGCCTAGCAGTAGTAGCAGCACACCTCAGACGTCAACACATTCACGTCTTCCCTTACCTGGACGACTGGCTGATAAAAGCCGCGTCCTACGACCAATGTGTGCAGCATACAAACAGCACCATCCAACTGCTCCACCAGCTAGGCTTCACGGTGAACTACCAAAAGTCCCACCTCATACCATCTCACACAAAGCAATATCTCGGGGCCACTATAGACACCTCCAAGGGTATTGCCTATCCAAACTCAGCCAGAATCACAAGCATTCAAGCCTTACGCAAAACATTCCTTCCTCAACACTCTCTTCCAGCAAGAGTGTTTATGAAGCTCATAGGAATGATGGCGTCTTGCATCTTCATAGTGCCCCATGCAAGACTCCACATGCGTCCACTTCAAGAGTGCCTAGCACAACAGTGGAACCAGGCCCAGGGTCAGCTGACGGATCTGGTGTTGGTGGACGGCCGCACACATCACTCTCTGCAGTGGTGGAACACCACAAACCTTTCCAAAGGGCGGCCGTTCCTGGACCCGGTTCCTCAGGTGATTCTAACAGCGGACGCATCGCTCTCCGGCTGGGGAGCGCACCTCCTACACCTCACCATGCAAGGTCTATGGACGCCACAGCAAAAATCGCTCCACATCAACCACCTGGAGCTCTTGGCGATCTTTCTAGCCCTAAAATCTTTCCAAAAACAGATTTCGGGCAAAGCAGTCCTCATTCGCACAGACAATATGACTGCGATGTATTATATACAAAAACAGGGGGGGACACACTCTCCCCAGCTCTCCCGCTTAGCCCAGAGCATATGGAGATGGCCAATTCCCCAAAACATCTTTCTCCTGGCACAGCACGTTCCAGGCGTACAAAACACCATGGCAGATCTGCTCAGCAGACAAACACAACAACTACACGAATGGGAACTGCATCCACAAGTTCTTCACCCATTCTTCCAACAGTGGGGGCATCCTCAGATAGACCTCTTCGCCACCCACGAAAACAAAAAATGCCCAAGCTTCGCCGCCAGATACCCACACCCATTGTCCAAGGGCAATGCGATATGGATGAACTGGTCAGGCAGATTTGCATACGCCTTTCCACCTCTCCCACTAATTCCATTAGTGGTCAGGAAGCTACAACAGCACTCCCTCACACTCATTCTGGTAGCTCCGACGTGGGCCAGGCAGCCGTGGTACACCACGCTACTACAACTGTCAGTGGTACCACATCAAAAATTGCATCTATCCCCATGCCTCCTAACCCAGAACCATGGAGAAATCAGGCACCCGGACCCAGCTCAGCTCAACCTGGCGATCTGGCTCCTGAAATCCTAGAATTCGGATACCTTAACCTTCCCCCTGATTGCATGAACATCATCATGGAAGCCAGACGTCCTACCACTAGAGCATGCTATGCCGCAAAGTGGAAAAGATTCGTAATTTACTGCCGTAACAATACAATCAACCCTCTAGATGCATCCATACAGCACATAATATGCTATCTGCTCCATCTTCACAGGTGTAACCTGGCATATTCATCCATACGCCTACACCTAGCAGCGATCGCTGCCTATCTACAAAACAGGCAGCATTTATCACTCTTCAGAGTGCCCGCTATTAAAGCCTTCATGGAAGGCCTTAAACGAGTAATTCCTCCCAGGGCACCACCTTCCCCTGTATGGAATCTAAATTTGGTTCTTACACGTCTAATGGGTCCGCCCTTCGAACCAATGCACAAATGTGAGCTACAGTTTCTCACCTGGAAAACAGCTTTCCTTGTAGCTATCACTTCCCTTAGAAGGGTTGGTGAAATACAGGCGTTCACCATACAGGAACCCTACATACAAATGCATCACAGCAAGGTCATACTTCGCACAAATCCGAAGTTTCTGCCCAAAGTCATTTCCCCCTTCCACCTCAATCAATCAGTGGAATTACCTGTCTTCTTTTCGCAACCCCAATCTGTTGCAGAAAGGGCCTTACACACGCTTGATGTAAAAAGGGCGTTACTATACTACATACAAAGAACGCAACCCTTCAGGAAGACTAAACAATTGTTCGTTTCCTTCTCTCCACCACATAAAGGCAACCCCATTTCAAAATCAGGGATAGCTAGGTGGATTGTAAAATGCATACAAATTTGCTATCAAAAGGCAAAGAGAACATTATCTGTTCCCCCTAAAGCCCACTCTACAAGAAAGTTAGGGGCTTCTATGGCTTTTCTAGGGAATATACCCTTAGATGACATCTGCAAGGCAGCCACATGGTCTACACCGCACACCTTCACAAAACACTACTGTGTAGATGTGCATTCCAAGCAGCAAGCTAGGGTGGGCCAGGCTGTACTAAAGACACTTTTTCAAACAGCTGCAACGGATACCGGTGGTCGCCGCTAGGGTTGGGTACTGCTATATAATCTATGCTAAGTGTACAATCTGCAGCTCATATGCCTCGAACGGAATATGCTACTTACCAGTATGCATCTGTTCTTGGCATGTAGAGCTGCAGAGTTGTACACGCCCACCCGCCTCCCCGGCTACCTGTATCCGTTCCAGTACATCTTATTTAGATACAACACATGGGTTTCTCACTGTTATTACTACGCTCCATCATTTCCCTGTTGGCGAAAAACAATCTGAGGATGGAGCCGAAGCCCATGCGCAGTACGGACCGAAGGAGGAGTCACCAAACTCGTGACTTCCAAAGACTGTCCAAGAAGAAAAACAAACTGCAAACATCCGGGCCCAACACCAGATGGCGATCTATGCTAAGTGTACAACTCTGCAGCTCTACATGCCAAGAACAGATGCATACTGGTAAGTAGCATATTCCTTCTTGTGACTCTGTAGCTCCTCCTGGGTCTACCACGAAACTGAATACGACAGAGTCTCGCAATTCCAGCCGACCGCGTCGATACAGGCCAGCTAAAGCGTTGACAGACTCGGACACAGTACTTTTCTTGTTGCGACCAACTTGTCGGGGCAAGTCGGTCCGGGCAAACGTCGCTGTCGCGTTGTGAAGCGGAGTGTTGCGGCAGGCGGTGTCCTCACAATGCAGTGCAGGCAGCGGGTCGTTGACTGAGTCGGTGAGACCAGGGCTTGCGTTGAAGGGTGAGACGGTGCTCACCGCGGTGCTGGCAAGTCAGGGTGTTGCAACGGAGCCGGGCAATATTCGGGTCGGGCAGCGACCGAGTCGGTGATGTCCTCGCAGCATGTAACGAAGCATTGCGGAGTTTGGTGCCCTCAGGACGCGGTACAAGCAGTGGCTCATTGACCGAGTCGGTGAGACCAGGGTTGCGTTGCGAAACGAGGCGTTTCTCTTGGCGGTGCTTTCAGGACAAAGACTCCTGTGACCGACTTGATGACAGTTGGTTACCCTTTTTTTCGGTGGAGAAGATCGGTGCCCACAGACACTGTGAGGTCTTTGCTATTCCTGAGATCTCTAGAACGAGGGGCAAGCTCAATTCAAGCCCTTGGCGATCTTTTCTTCAAGCAGGGGTACAAAGCAAGCAGCAAAGTCCTTTTCTCCTTACCTTAGCAGCAAGTAACCACTGCAGGCCAACCCCAGACAGCAAACAGCACAGGGGCAGTATTCCTCCTCAGCTTCTCCGGCTCTTCTCCATGGCAAAGGTTCCTCTTGATTTCCAGAAGTGATCTAAAAGTCTGGGGTCTACACCCCTCTTTTTATACACCAAAATCCTTTGTTCTCTGAAGGCAGAGAGCGTCTGTACCCAACCAAAACCAGTTCTGTCCTCACTGGTGCAGCTGCGTGGCAGGAGTTTGAGACAGGCCCATTCAGGTGAAAGGAAATCTCCTTCCCCCCTACTCTAAATGCAGCCCAGCTCTGATTCATCAGACTTCTGGGCCCTTTCCAGCCCCTGTTATCCAAAAGCCAGACACGCAATACACAAACGTAGCAGAGGCACACTGGATGGGTAGGCAAGAAAATACCTACTTTCTAGAAATGATATTTTCAAATACAGAATGTTAAAGTGACCCTCACTAAAAGATGCATCTTAACATTCTGAGTTCAGGCATACTAAACTTTATTTTCCCACCTTGTTCCCAGGGCCTGTTATGTTTATAAGATGTTATATACAAACTCCCCATTCTGTCCTGTGGGAACAGGTAGCCTTGCAATAGTGAAAAATGAAATTGGCTGTATTTCACTTTCAGGACATGCCACACACATCAGGGCATGTCCTTCCTTTCACTTACAATGCACCCTGCCCACAGGGCTACCTTGGGCCTACCTTAGGAGTGACTAATATGTAGAAAAGGGAATGTTTAGGGACTGGCAAGTGGGTGCACTTGCCAAGTCGACATGGCAGTCCAGACTGCCCACAGGCTCTGTAATGGCAGGTCAGAGTTACATTTTACAGGAGTTTCTGTGGGTGGCACAATCGGTGCTGCAGCCCACTAGCAGCATTTGATTTACAGGCCCTAGGCACGTACCGTGCACTATACTAGGGTCTGACAAGTAAATTAAATATGCCAATCATGGAATCACTAATCCATAACAACAATTTACAAAAGGAGCACTTGCACTTTGGCATTGAACAGCAGTGGCAAAGTGCCCAAAGCATCTAGGCCAGAAAAACGGAGTCCAACATACAGCAAAAACACAGGAGGCAAGGCAAAAAATGCAGGGGAGACCCACGCTAATGGTGCCAGGTCTAACACATCCCGTAAAAATGATATTCAGAATGAGTGGCTTGCCAATCCCTGACGTTCAACATATGTTCCATGTCTGTTACTTGATTGCGAGTCAGGAAGTGTCACCTGTAGTGCTCGCAGTTAGTATGTGGTTCGCATGGTAGGCACTTGCACGGTACGGGCCTTTGGAAAGAGAGAGTGTCATTTTTATTCGCAGTCCTGAGGTGTTATGTTCCCTTGACAGGAAAGCTGTCATATGGACATTTTGCTTACGTCTGATCACCTTTATGGGTCCTCCAGAACTACCAGTTTGTCATTCGTTGCCCACTCATGCAGTCCTGTCATTGCTTTTTGCTTCTGATTTATCAGGATATTCATCCCATATTGTGCCATTTGGATCCCTCCCCTTTGCTAGTTCCGAGTCATGGCGTCTGCATCTGCCCTGGCCCATTTATTGAGGTACCTGAGCCAGTCCTGCACCGCTGGGAGCTGGCTTTCCTTTCATGCCATCGCTATGTCTCTTGAATAACAACATGACTAGGGCAGCAAGTCTATGAACGTATTTACCTTTAGACGGTCATGGCATCAATCCAAGCGAGCCAAGTCGAGGTCTGTTTGTTTTTACCAATCCAACTATGTCTGATACTATCACCGTCACACTTTCCCATGTCGGGCTGAGCACTGGGCATGCGCACACCATATGATAAAATTTTGCCTCCGACTGTCGACATCTTGGGCAGGCATGAGGAGCTCCTCCCATGCATGCTGTGCAAGCATTTCGGGGTAAGATACGTTTTGTGGAGGTAATTGAATTGCATGTAATGAAATCTTGGATTTCTCAACACTCGCTTGGCTTGCGCCCTAATTTTTTTTGCCATTAGTCATCTGCGATGTCCCGGTCAAGTTCTATGTTCCATTACGTCTTTGATACTGGGCGATGAATGGACGCGGTGCCATGGATAAGTTAGGCATAGCTGTGACGCCCCTATGGGCCATGCTGTGCGTAAGGGCACCCTGCAGTGAGGGAGATGCGTATGACTCCTCTCTCCCACGATCCCACCTGGTCCCAATCGCAAGTACTATGCCATTACATGCAAGAAAGTTGCATGCATTCAATCTGTATGTTTCTTGCAACTCTCTAAGTTTGCAACCATGCTTCCTCATACCACTCCCAACCTAAGGAGTTCGCATATCCTCCCAGGTTCTCACCTCGTACTCCTGTGCATATGGAGGTTGGGATCCGTGCTTATAGTTAGTCCCAACATTTCTTCGTAGTCGACATCAGCCCGGTGTTTATTTCCATTTGCATGGTCTTGCTCATCAGCCAGTCCAGTACCGATCTGCCGCTAATGGCCGCCTATGTCATTTCTCCCCACGTAAGTACCTGCTTCCTGCTACCTCAGTGGCCACTTAAGCTGTGTAGTATAACTTGTATTCAGGGGCACCGATTATCCCACCACCCACCAGTGGGCGCCTGGTCTTGTAGAGGGCAACCCGACTCCTGCCCCCACACCATATCAAGTCAGAGAGCCCATTATTCAGAGCCCTAAAGAACGAGGAAGGGCGAAGTACCAGCAACGCATGAAAGTACAGTAGCTGGAACAGAATGAGCATCTTGGCTATCGCCATTCTACCCATTGGAGACAACAGTGGGGACCTCTAAAATCTCAAGCATTGTCTAATCGATGTAAGTGCTCTACCCAGGTTTCCCTCTATTAAGTCTGCATCTGTATTATATAGGTGGATGCCCACAGACTTAAATATTTCGTACACGATTTGAGCCCAGCATGCAGGTCCGTCTCTCCATGAGGTCCCCACGGGCCTAATGGGGAACAGGCCTGACTTGTTCAATTCACCCGTAGGCCTGATGCTTCACCAAACGACTCCAGTGTCTCTATCAGGCCCGACATGGACTCGCCAGCGCCTCCTAAGTAGACGAGCACGTATAAGGATTCCCTCTCCCAAATGCACGTACCCCCCCCAGTCTGCTGCCCGCATATGAAGTCTACATGCCAGTGGTTCGGTTGCACATGCAAAAATTAGCAGCGTATGCGGGCAACCCTGCCTCGTGCCTCTCTGTATAATGAATGGAGCAGAGATCGTCTAGCCTATTTTAACTGTAGCCAACGGCTGATAACCTATTATTTTAATCCATGCATGAAATGTCGGTTCAGATCCCGTGTCGGACAGGACGTCAAGGAGATATGACCAGCCCAACGTATTCAATTCCTTTTTGAGGTCCAGGGACACCGATAGGCAGTCCTCCGCCAAGACTTTGCCATTGCTCAAGCTCGAGAAATGATGGACATTAAGGAAAGTGCTCCTACCCGGTATAGATACATTTTGGTCCACGTGAACCCATCTCCCCATGAGAGGCAGTAGCCTGTTAGCCAAAAGTTTGCCCAGCAACTTATAATTTTTTTATTGAGGAGGCAGAGTGGGCAGAAAGATCACACATCCTTGGGATCCGAAAGATTGGCGTCTCTTGATTGAAGTATACAAAAGCTGCCAGAAATGGGAGCCATTCTTCAGCTCCTCCCGGAAATAATCATTTGATGCAAACTATTAAGACTAAAACATCAATGATGAATCCTTTAGCCGTGCCTGAGAGCAGTGTTTTTCCTTAAATGGTGAAAAATGTGCCACCTTAGCAACGGTAACTAATCACACATTAGCCCTGAGAAGGGAGGTTGATTAACAATTAAATCTTTAGCAAAAAAACGAAGAATTAGGTCAAATGTGGATTTCACTCAGCTATGTCCTGCAATAGCACTTTAAACCTCCTACTGTAAGACTTTTATTGGAATGAACAATACCTACTTGAAAAGATAGATGTCAAAGGACTAGAGATTTCTGACGAAGGATGTCTTCCAATACTTGAGAATCCAATTAAGCCTGGACTTCCCAAGCTTTTTGGAAAAAAGAATGGACCACCCTAATAAGTTGGTTTTGTAATAGATGTGTTGGTTCAAATTACACTTATTAATTGGAATATTTTCAGTAAGGTGTAAGCAGCCAAAGTTTGTGATCCAGGAATGTATGTAATGTGAAATTCGAGCTCGGAAAAAAAAAAAACATAAGTCAAACAAGCTTAGTGACTGTTGGGGTAAGAGAGTCTCCTGCATAGTAAACTGACATGCACCCATGCCATGAGTAACCAGACTAAATGTGTAACTGGTATCCTGATGAGCCCAGCACACACACAATTCTGTAGTTCCTGTTGAGGTTGCGGTTCAGACATGTCCTCTCAGCAGTGGTGGCAGCATAATTCTTTTTGAATCTGTATTATTAGTCCGTTAATTTTTACTTGTTGAAAGTGAGAGGGCGATGCCTACAGGCCTACTCGTCCAACATTCAATACAGACCTTGTGCTGACGTCTGTGTGTGCATGTTCAGTGCATCTAATGAGTAGTGATTGGTAAATGATTGCATGATTGCGAGTGTGTGAATTCTGAAGCCAGTAGGATCCGTTTGTAATTTCACCTGATTTTGACATGGCACAAGATGGAGGTTCTGATGCAGCCTCAGATACTCTATGGCAACTTTTTAGGTCGAGCCTGAGCCAGCACGCAAGCACTGCTTGGGGAAGAGCTGTGGTAGTTCAGTACGGGAGAGAATCCCCGCCCATATTTGTCATTGGCTTGTATCTTTGTCCTTCGTAAATGCTGGCCTCTGATTCCGTACTAGGCTTGTTAGTCCCTAGCACTATTTTGGTTTTCTAGTTTTTCTTACTGTAAGCTCGACGTGCGCTGCTTCAGCTGGAACTGCTTGTTTTTGTTTACTAGCCGCATGCCCCGCCTTCATGTTAATGGAGGCCACGCCCCTTTCTTTAGACACGGCTCGTCTAAAGAAAAGGGTGCAGCCTTGAATAATCTGAAAGTTTATTTCCATAGTGCTGTAAATCACCTTTGCTGTAAAGGAGGGCTGGGCTTCTCCGTCCTTGGCTCGAGCCAGCGAGATTCTTTCCTGGTACGTGTTAGAAAACTTCCTGCTTTTGAAAGACTTGCAACCCGGCCAGCTTAATTATACGTCAACACATTTACTGATTTCCTTTCGTTTTTTTTACAGACCTGAAAGAGGCATTTGTAAATATGGGGAAGCATATACAAACGCACAATGCAAAACACATTGGTGCAAACACAGGAAGCCTAGAGCAAAGTAATACATGCAAGATCATCCTTAAAACGCAGAGGCAATGCCAGCCCTTTACAGGCTAGTTCAGAGCCCCAGTGAAGCTGAAATATCTAGAAAGCTTTACTTGCAAAATGCAAATGTCCCTCATAAAGATGGCCAATGGAATTATGCGACAGGGAAGAACCCACTTATGCATACGTATTGGTAAACTATGCAACAATATAAGGCAAATGTATGCAGCACCTATTCTGACGACATTACTACGTTATTTTTCGTCAGGTACCCAACTTAACACTGAGCAGAGATCCTATCTCGGTAACAATTTAACACTCGTCAAAATAGGCAATTAAAATGTAAACGGATAATTTTTCGAATGGACCTCTACTGCGCAGCAACACGCGTCGCCAAGTTTTTAGTAACTCTTGATCCACTTGAGCGAGAACTACATTTTGGGGGCTAAAATCTGCAAATGATGCAGCAGATGGTGGATTACGTGGCAAATCCGAGGTTATGGAAATAGCGCTGCAGCCACAGAATCGCTTAATTCCAGTGGCCTTGCTCATAAATTACAGAACCGCCCCAAAGCACGTGAGATCGCATTACACACAGTTGTAAAAATTTAATTATTAAAAAGTGCAAAAAGCTTTGTTTTTAAGGCCCTTAATGCCGTGATTTGCCCCAAATCACACATTGTGGTGAGGTGGGAAGACACAGTTTACTGAAATTGCACTGTTTTTATAGTTGACATTTTGGCAGGACACTGATGACAGTTGCGCCCATGTTCAATCCTCGTGGACAGGGGTGGGAACTAGAAGGCCATGCAGAGCCACTGCTTGATGTCTAAAAGAATACGTGCCAGGACCCAAACCTTTCCTCACAAGCCTCTTGCCGCTGAATGTTGGGCTTGCTGAATACCATGTCCAGTCTTGATTTCACTTCATGCCTCAATCACACTGCCCCCCCTTCATCTTTCTTGCAGGTTTTTTTGGTCAAAATCTTGTGATGAAAAATAAGTCTCAGTCCAAACAAATGACTTCCTGGTGGGTGCAACCTGTAACCATCAGCTCAAATTAAGCACTACTTGGACTAACAACCCAGACGTCCTTTGACGTTGGAGCCTCTTTTCAGAGCTTAGTATGCCTGGCTACCCTTCCTGGCTCCCCTGGGACACTACCACATGGTCACTTAAGTGAGGCATTCCGGTGGGAACGTGCTGCTTGAAGACGTCTGATCTGGATGAGTCACTACTGCCTTCAGCAAGCACCATGACAGGGTAACAATTCAATATATTTAACTATCCAGTTGTTTATTTAAATGCATGTAGATATAGAGCACTTTTCGCGGTGGACAACTAATATAACTCCACAATCATTTCAGGCAAGGTGAGAAATAAACATTGATGCCAAAAGGTAGGTTTGTACCAGAGAAGTTACTAGATGAAGTGCCAGCTAGACAGAAGGAAGTTTTGTTGCGGATAGCACTTATTAAACGTTTTAGCCCACTTTTTATCGCTTTGCGTTTTGCCAGATATTAGAACCAAGAGCACATGGGGTGCTTTGTCCAACAACACACATTCTGGTCACGTGGGGAAGCCCGGGTTCAAACCCGTATTTCCTGCTTGCAGCTGACAAGCGAACCAGTGACCTGCAAGAACTGGTACAGATACATATTGTCTCTAATAAACACCGTCCTGCCACATCCGCTCCTATTTCAGTAATAGGCCCACCACAGCTTCACCATAGCAGTAGTGGCTGGTGCTTTTAAAAAGTGGCAGAAAGTTAAATATAAAGTTCAAGCGGAGGAGGACGGGGGTTACAAAGCAGGTTGGAGAGGATGTGGCCAGGTTCGAGTCTCTGCGTCGGCTTAGCATCATGTGATTCTGGGCATATCGCATAATCTCCTAGTGCCGCAGCGTAAAAAAATGCTGAATATCATTTATACACTAAAGAAGCAGCACCACATATTTTGGTCTATATATAAAAGCACCTGGCAAAGTGATATTTAAATTTTGCCCAACTATAACTAGAGTTGCTGGCCGAATGCTCTTTAAAGCATGCTGTTTACCATAAGGTTTTCCAGTGACTCCTTCGGGGAAAACATCCTGGCCACAATAACTGTCATGTAGCCACTTGTCTTGTGAGACACCGTTGCAAATATTTGTTTAAAATCCAGCAGCATGTAATTGTCTAATTTTATTACCACATAGGACATACATTTAATACTTGGCCCACTCATGCTCCTATGCTGTCTACATACTTACTAATCAAAAAATCAGGATTTATAAAGCGTGACAAATCACCCATGAGGGTCTCAATGCGCTGGGGTTGCTAACTGTTTCGAGGTGATTTGTTCATAAGGGAGTGTTTGGAAACTTTCACAAATAAAAATTCTTATTTAAAGGAGTATTTTACTTATGTTTTAAAACCCAAACATAAATAAAAACTCACGTGAACTCTAGACCTATTGCATTGCAAATGCTTGTCTGGGAAGGAATTGCTCAATCTTTCCTGAACACCCATTTGGTTGATGATGGACGACTGGGGATGCAGCAGCATCCTCCTCCTCCTCCCCCACAAGCATTTTGCTTGGTACATCTTCAGTAATGCTTTCAAAGGTTACCTGCTGAATCTAGATGCAAAACCAGTGACTGATGAGATGGACTACTTAACTTCCGTGTTTTTTTTATTCAGTTAGGGGCTTTCATCGAAGTTGCGACTCAAACAAGATACCTAGATAGGAAAAAAGTGGACCTTCTGTAAAATATAACCTTGTAGGCAAAGTCCTGGTTATAGTAGATCTAGTGCTGGCAGTCATAATAAAAGATTTATTAATATTCGTTGACATGTCCAAATCTTCCATAAAAGAACATTTGAGTCAAGAAGAGTTGGTAATCTCTTGGCAGTCTTTGCCAAAAGAACAGCATTGTCTATATAAAGTAGAGCTGGAATAGGTATTTTCGCTGCTAAGGGCAATCTGCTCCCGTTGCAAATAAACTGCTCTCTAAACCATTAATATATAAAATAAACCGGAATGGTGCAAGACTACATCCTTGACGGACCGCTCTTATTAGTTCTAAAAGATATTGAACAAGAAGCGTCCCTGGCATAAGGAACTGAGGCAGTAGTATCCTTATGGAGATCCTTCCAAAAAAGCACAAGGTCCTGATGGATCCCTAACAAAAGTAGGATGTTCACAGCTTCTAACAACTAAAAAGCTGAGGTAAGATCCATGAACGCTATATGGATCATGCCACATCTTGCCACTATATTTATTTACGATTAAATATAAATTCATGCTCTGAACTTTAGTAGTCCTCCTCAATCTAAAACCGAATTGCAGGTCCGATTAGAGATTATTATCTGCCCAGGTTAAGAAGCGGTTATCAACATCTCGCCTGACCTTCACATCCGAATTAATAAAAGAAATGGATCTGTATACAATGATATAGGAGGACTATGAGCACAAAGGCCCTGACTTAGCTGCTTTCAGAAGCTGAGTAAGCAAGGGACCCATACCACAGTGTCTTTAATAGATAATTCTGGTGAGATTCCATCCGGGCCTAGTGCCTTGTTCCTGGTAAGTCACGAGATCCTTTTGTCAACTTCCTCAAAAGTAAAAATTATATTCGTCCCCTTCATTTTCAAATCTTTTTAAAAGGGAGCCGTTGGACAACTGATCACCTTTGTCCGAGAGCAGGTCTCACGGAGAGCTCCACAGACCGTGCTGGAGAGGCGGCGAGGTGGTTCTGCAAGCTTAAGGAGACGTGCCTGCTTCGGTCGTTGCTTTCCGGGAAAGCAACTTCTGAGCTGGTGAGCCCGCCAAGACCTCTTACCTGCTCTTGCCCCACGGGGGCTAAATCTAACAGCAGCGGAAGGCAGGACCGGGGGTACCTGATCGACGGCGCTGGGGTGGAACTCGGTCCCCCAGCAGGCCCTGTGTCCACTCGGCGCGGGAGTTGACGTCACCCTCCTGGCGTCGCACATAATCTTCGCCGGCACTCGCGCAGCGCGGGCCATCCCCGGGCCAAGGGCGGGGCCGTCTGCGCCCGTCAAAGCCCGCAGGAGATCGGGCTCGGCCACTCCCATTGGTCTTTGGAGTGCGATTATCCTGCTGCCTTTGGACTTGTGCAGGAACTGCTTCATAAGGTGGGTGTCCTGATCGTGCAATTGACCCACATATTATCTGAACAAACTACTCAATGACTCAGTTTTTTTATTTGTTTTAATCTTAACTCCTGTGGGATCCCTAAAAATAGAATATATTGTTCGAGGCATATGAGCTGCAGATCACACACTGAGGATAAGATCGCCATCTGGTGTTGGGCTCGGATGATTGCAGGTTGTTGTTGTCTTCGGAAGAAAACTTTGGTCGCGAGATAGGTGACTCCTCCTCTGGACAACAGTGCGCATGGGCATCCACTCCATCCTCAGATTGTTTTTTTCTGCCATTGGGTTCGGATGACCTTTTTTCCGCTCCAGCAGAAAACTTCTAGCAATCACAACAACTCTCAAAAATGTATAACTCGACGTCGAAATCCCATCGGACCGGCTCCGGACGCGGCTGATGGAAAGGACATCCTTTAAAAAATGCCCCCAATGCGGAGCAAAGTTCCCCCACAGTGATCACCACGAGGTCTGTAATTTGTGCCTCTCACCAGACCACAACTAATCCAGCTGTCCAGCCTGCGCCGCATTCCGCTCGAAGAAAACTATCCGGGACCGAAGAGCTCGACGCCATATCATGGCCAAACCGGTTCCGGAACCAGAAGACATCTTTGCACAGGATGTCCCTGACGACGATTCCGAAGATCTCCAGATCATGTCCGAGGCTGACGATTCTGATCCGGGTCAGCCTGTGAGTACCAGCTCCCCTACCCCAAACCCACCAAAAAAGACATTGGTCAAGACTCTGCCAGCTGGTCCCAGTCGCGATCCAAAATCATCTTCAGAAGCCCCGCCCCCGGGCCCGGCTCCAAAGAAAACTAAGCCTGCAGGTGGCTCGGGCTAGAGCAAACCTCATATTATTGTGCCTACAATACCTTCGGCACCGAAGCAGGCTCCGAGACCGAAATCTCCATCGGCACCGAAACGTCACTCGGCACCGAAAGGTTCTTCGGCACCGAAAACTCCATCGGACCCGAAAAGTTCTTCGGCACCAAAAACCTCCTCGGTGCCGAAAAAAGTCCACAAAGAACCTGCCGATCTCACAAAATCCAGATCGAAACCCAAAAAGTCGGCGCCAAAGCCACCTTCGGACACTGAGGAACTTTTTCGGCCAGATCCAACGCAAAAACGAATTTACATCAATCCTAAAACCGGACATGTCACAGCGGTGCCATACAAGAAAAGGAAGCTGGACACACCAGCTCCTCTAAAGAAGGACTGTGCCACTTCACCCATACGTCCTTCCTCTCCTATATTACCTCCTATCCCATCCCCCCCACCCCCACCGCCTTCTCCTCTACTATCTCCTTCTCACACACCACCTCCACAGGATGATGATGATGATTTAGGGGGAGGGGGAGACCCGGATTTCCTTAAAGATCCCACTGATCCTAATGATCCCTTTACACTCCCGGACACGGCACCCATAGATGACTGGGCTTACCCTATGCTTGACATGCCTGATCTCACTCCATACCCCTCAAAACCCTCCCCTCCTGATGACCGTTTAGGGTTTGGTCAGCTTATAAACAGGGCGGCACTGTTCCATAGCGTCACCATGCACACCGACACACCTGAGGAAGATTTTCTCCTCGACCCCTTTGAGCAGTCGCAAAAAACCGTTCACATTCTACCCATGATTAAGGGAGTGATAAAGCACGCCACTGAGGTTTTTAAAGACCCTGTTAGGGCCAGGGTTCTTAACCCTCGGATCGAAAAAAAATACAGACCGGCACCACAGGCTCCTACGTACATCAAAGCGCAACTCCCCTTAGACTCTTTAGTCGTGTCAAATGCCAGAAAGCGGGCAAACTCCCAAACAACCGGAGACACACTGCCCCCAGACAAAGAGTCCAAACTCTTGGAGGCTTCCGGCAAAAGGGTTGCCGCACAAGCTGCTAACCACTGGCGTATTGCCAATACAGAAGCCCTATTGGCTCGCTATGATAGGGCTCATTATGATCAACTGGAGGACCTTTTGCAACACCTGCCTGATCAATACAAATCCCACGCCAATGACCTCATCCAAGAGGGTAAACTAATATCAAATGTGCATTAGACGCAGCGGACACCGCCTCTAGGGCAGTCAATACAAGCGTTCTGCTTAGACGCCACGCATGACTCCACCATTCTTGCTCAACCCTTTAATCAGGAGCAACTATTCGGACCCGCAGTAGACACTGCATTAGAAAAAATGAAGAAAGATAATGAGACTGCCTAATCAATGGGAGCATTACAGTCTCCTCAAGCCAGAGGCTCCTTTCGTCGCTCCTTTTATAGAGGGGCATCCAAAAATGTGGAAACAGACACCTCGTCCACCTTCAAAACATCAGGTCAAACATCCCCTAACAGAGGATATTTTAGAGGAGGTTACAGAGGAAATAATACCAAAGGCCGAGGGCGGGGCAACAACAACACCCGCACCTCTACAGCCACTAAACAGTGACTTACCACCACTCCCCCCAGACCATTCCACTCCGGTCGGGGGAAGACTTCAACAGTTCCTACCTGTCTGGTATTCCATCACAACAGACAGGTGGGTAAGACAAATTATCCAGTCTGGCTACTGCCTCGAACTCATAAACACCCCCCCAAACATACCACCCAAGCACTGTCCCATGTCGTCTCACCACCTCACGCTCCTCAAACACGAAATTCAGTCTTTGCTTCAAAAACACGCAATAGAACCAGTTCCACTCCAACATCAGGGCACAGGAGTATATTCTCTATACTTCCTCATTCCCAAAAAGGACAAGACCTTAAGACCCATACTAGACCTCAGACTACTAAACCAGTATATACAATCAGACCACTTCCACATGATCACTCTCTAGCAGGTCCTTCCATTACTTCAACAAGGCGACTTCCTTGCCACATTGGACCTCAAGGACGCATATTTTCACATCCCTATGCATCCTGCGCACAGGAAGTATCTACGATTCGTGGTAGACGGTCAGCACTATCAGTTTACAGTTCTCCCATTCGGAGTAACAACCGCACCCAGGGTATTCACCAAATGCTTAGCAGTTGTGGCAGCGCATCTCAGGAGACAAAAAATTAATGTCTTCCCCTATCTGGACGATTGGCTCATAAAAGCCAATACTCTTGACAAATGCGTTCTCCACACTCGCCGCACTATTCAAACCCTACACAACTTGGGATTTACAATCAACTATCCCCAATCTCATCTACAACCCTCCCACGTACATCCATACCTGGGAGCCACCATAGATACATCCAAGGCCATAGCTTATCCCAGCACAGCCAGGATAGCCAACATACAAAATCTCATCAAAAAATTTCAAACCCAACACTCTATTCCAGCAAGAGTGTTTATGCAACTCTCATGCATGATGGCGTCATGCATGTCCATAGTACCCCATGCACACCTTCAAATGCGTCCCCTACAGGAATGTCTAGCACAACAGTGGAACCAGGCCCACGGACAACTTACCGATCTGGTGTTGGTGGACAGCCGCTCACTTCGTTCACTGAAGTGGTGGAACACCATCAACCTGTCCTAAGGGCGGCCGTTCTTAGAGCCTCTTCCACAAATTGTGCTGATGACCGACGCATCTTTTACAGGGTGGGGAGCCCACCTCCTTCAACACACCACTCAGGGCAGGTGGACCACTCAACAAAAACAGCTCCACATCAATCACCTAGAACTTCTGGCGGTGTTCCTAGCACTCAAATCCTTCCAAGTGCATCTAAAAAACAGAACTGTCCTAATCCGCACGGACAACATGACCACAATGTATTACATACAGAAGCAGGGGGGGACACATTCTCTACACCTGTCCCAACTCTCACAACAAATCTGGAGATGGGCAATTCCCCAAAAAGGGCAATGCGATATGGATGAACTGGTCAGGCAGATTTGCATACGCTTTTCCGCTTCTCCCACTCATTCCATTTGTGGTACGCAAACTGAAACAAAATTCGCTAACGCTCATCCTAGTAGCTCCCACTTGGGCACGTCAACCCTGGTTCACCACACTTATGGAACTATCTCTAGTTCCACATCAAAAATTGCATCTCTCCCCGGCTCTATTAACCCAGAACCATGGAGAAATCAGACACCCAGATCCTCAAACTCTGAACTTGGCAATCTGGCTCCTGAAGTCTTAGAGTTCGGATACCTCAACCTTCCTCCAGACTGTATGAATATCATAAAAGAAGCCAGAAGACCTACTACTAGGGCGTGTTATGCAGCAAAATGGAAAAGATTTGCCATTTACTGCACTATCAATGACATACGTCAACTGGATGCGTCCATCCAAAACATCATTTGCGATTTACTACACTTGCAAAGATGCAATTTAGCGTATTCCTCTATACTTCTTCATCTAGCGGCATTAGCAGCCTACTTGCAAAATAGGCAACACCTGTCCTTCTTTAAGGTACCAGCCATTAAAGCATTTATGGAAGGTCTTAACAGAATTATTCCTACAAGATTACCACCTTCACCAGTGTGGAACCTTAATATTGTTCTAACAAGGCTCATGGGTCCCCCATTTGAACCAATGCACAAATGCGAACTGCAGTTCCTAACATGGAAAGTGGCTTTCCTTGTCGCAATCACATCCCTGCGAAGAGTAAGTGAAATACAAGCCTTAACTCTTGAAGAACCCTTCCTACGACTACATCGTAACAAAGTGGTTCTTAGGACAAACCCAAAATTCCTCCCTAAAGTCATCTCCCCTTTCCATCTAAACCAGTCAGTCGAACTGCCAGTCTTCTTCCCTAATCCAGACTCAGTGGCTGAGAGGGCACTTCATACCTTAGATGTTAAAAGAACCTGCTTTATTACATCGACAGAACCAAACCTTTTCGAAAAACCAAGCAACTGCTTGTTGCTTTCGCTCCACCACATAAGGGCAACCCTATTTCCAAATCGGGTATAGCCAGGTGGATAGTTAAATGTATCCAAATATGTTACCAAAAAGGTAAACGTACTCTTACAGTTCCCCCTAGGGCGCACTCCACGCGTAAGATAGGGGCTTCTATGGCATTCTTAGGGAACATCCCCATAGAAGACATTTGCAAAGCAGCCACATGGTCTACTACACACACCTTCACTAAGCACTACTGTGTCGATGTGCACTCCAAGCAACAAGCTTCAGCAGGCCAAGCTGTCCTAAAAACTCTATTCCAAACTGCTGCAATGGATACAGGTGACCACCGCTAGGGGAGACACTGCTATATAGTCTATCCTTAGTGTGTGATCTGCAGCTCATATGCCTCGAACGGAATATGTTACTTACCAGTATGCATCTGTTCTTGGCATGTAGAGCTGCAGAGCCACACACGCCCACCCGCCTCCCCGGGACCTGTATCTGTTCCAGCATGGTCTTAATTAGACACTACACATGGACATCCTTTCTCTTTACTTCTTATACAATCCATCATTTCCCATCATGGCGAAAAACAATCTGAGGATGGAGTGGATGCCCATGCGCACTGTTGTCCAGAGGAGGAGTCACCTATCTCGTGACCAAAGACTTCTAACGAAAACAACAACAACCTGCAATCATCCGAGCCCAACACCAGATGGCGATCTTATCCTTAGTGTGTGGCTCTGCAGCTGTACATGCCAAGAACAGATGCATACTGGTAAGTAGCATATTCCATACTGTGACTGATTTCTTGGTCCCTCATCCAACTGACTTGCCAAATCAATCCAAAGGGAGTCCCCACTGGCCAATTAAAAATGGGGGGGGGTCGTATCTGTTCGGGGAAAAGAGTGGCAGCATCTGTGCAATCGCCAACAAATCACCAGCCAACCTCGATCAATAAGATGCTTCAGAGGGCCATAGGGGTGGTCTCAAATGAGATTGAATTGACTGAAAGACGCTTATCAATCACACTAGATCTAGCTCAGCCCATTTTTAATACTGAACTGCAGACCATAAATCCAGACCCCCCAAGGGCCCAAGTTAGAACACGTGCTTTAGTTCATGACGTGCCAACTCTGGACTCGAACATTGGGGATACTCCTCTAGACCCGCGTAAAAGAGGGAATGCTAAAACTGCCACAAAAGCTGGGAAAATTGGGAAGAAGAGAACTAAGGACCATGCAGAAGACGGGGCTCTGGGATATGTAGGGTTGGGGGGGCATGTGAACGAAGGCA
Organism: Triturus cristatus; assembly: GCF_964204655.1. Classification (NCBI taxonomy): domain Eukaryota; kingdom Metazoa; phylum Chordata; class Amphibia; order Caudata; family Salamandridae; genus Triturus; species Triturus cristatus. The sequence continues at coordinate 353,749,123 of NC_140584.1, forward strand.
CAGAACAACCACATTGGGTGTCAAATCTGGTCAGGGATTTGCATTTGGATATAAGAAATATAATTAAGGAGGAGTTGCTCACTCTGACCACTAGAGTAGATAATCTTGCATCTTTAGTAGATGACTACATTAGTAAGGCAGGACCTAGAGAGAAATATCCGCGCCACCAGACCAGGTCCCCAGCCCACCCAAGAAATGGCCATGCTTTAGTAACCACTTGTAATTCGACTCCACTAGCCCAAAGTAACAGGGAAAATGTGGCGGCTCATTCATATACATCTAAAAAACCAATTAATAGCACCACTAGCCTAGAAAGTGAGGAATCGTGCAGGAAGCGGGAAACTGGTAGACAACCAAGACCCCCAGCAGAAGAATCCCAAGCGGGAACAAACATGCAAAACTTCGGTTCAAAGTGCAGAATTAGACCAAGGCAGGATTTGCAAATTGTGCCATCAGAGGGAAGTTCAGACTTACCATGTATTAATCTCCCCCCCCGAATTCTACACCATATGTCCTGATTCTAACAAACGTGCCAGAACTCAAAAATGGGCAAAGGGAATCGCTTTATGAGTTAAAAAATAAATGTATCTTTTGGCTGTCTAAACCACTTCAATTTTCCTACAAGAATGCGGGTGAGATCTTATTTATGCGCAGGGAGAGCCAAAGAGTAAAAGATTTAGATGGTGATTCCATTGTGATTAATTTCAGAAACCCACAGGTTGTTAGGACACTCCTAATGCAAACACACCAAGAGCAAAAAGGGGACATCAGGCCCCTTCCACTGGGGTACTTTTACCCCCTGAGACTGGGGTCCCTTATTGATACTTATGACATCTGTATGTTTCAGGAGACTTGGGCCAGAGAGGACATCCATAGATTGGGTTATGCGACTTATTGCTTGGCAGCTACGAGTGGGGGAAGGGGAAGACCTGCGGGAGGACTTTGTGTTTGGGTAGCTGTACACTTGGGATGCACGGCAAAACAGATTGACACAACTTCACGAGACGTACTCTGTGTCATCCTAAGTTTCCCTACCAAGATCAGAATAGCCCAAATCAATGTCTACTCTCACCCGGTTACCTATGGCCAGGAGTCTCCAACTCTTGAGCATTTGGCAACCTTTTTACATATTTGTGGTACTTGCTGGAGATTTTCAACTGCCAGTATGAGCCACTGAAGGATTTAATTGGGGATGACCTCGACTAGGACCAGCATTGGTCAATTCCAGATTTGAATGCCCCACCAACTCGAGCCTGGACCCCTTTGGTGCTCCAAATGAACACTCTTAACATTGACCCATTCTTTTAGGGCTTGTAATGGTCGAACCAAATCTGATTCCCCAGCAAAACACACTTACAATAGACTTGGTAGCTCCTCCATTTTAGATAATATCTTGGTGGATACTAAATCCTGGTGTTGGGTGATCGATTTTAAGGTCATACCTAGGCACGATAGCAATGTCCTGGCCCTAGAAATGGTATCACCGTGCTCCAAGAGTGTTCAAGTGGGAAATCATCTAAACGGGTCCAGGTTAACCCTGACTGGTTGTAGGAGGCAAGTGAAATGGGGGGTGCGGGGGGGGGTCATCTGTAACTCTCAGGACAAGCTGGCCGACCTTTATAAAACTGTCACTCCATACCTTGAGGCTGCCTATCAACTCAGCTATACAACAGTCTCCAATACAGTCATAGCAAAAATCAAGAGTAATCATAAAGATCTAGTAAGTGACCTGCTCAACATCTTCTTTCCTGTTGCTAAATCTAAACAAAAGGTGCCTATAGGCCACTCCTGGTATAACGGCGATTGTCGAAGAGCTAAGCACTCATTGATCCTAGCAATTAAAGCAAAGGACAAACTAATGGTAAGAGAGAAGCGAATAGCCTATAGAAATACAATCAATGCTGCAAAAAAACAATGGGAGGCCGATAAATGGGAAACTATGAGGGCTGCTTTAAGTTCAAGGGACATGCGAACATTTTGGAACATAGTTAATACCGGTTGCAAGGAGAGTAAATCGGCAATAGAGCCAAATCTTGGGGCAGAAATCTGGAGGACTCCCTTCAAGTCGCTATATGCAAGGGAAAAGGATGAAGTAGGTCAAGCTATGGGCACGCTAACTTGCTCTCAGCAGTCTTCCCCCAATGCCACAGAAATCTCCCTAAAAGAGAAAATGGCTGCATTGAACAGAGTAGCTCCCGCTAAAGCGCCAGGCTTAGACAAAATCCCAGGTGATGTTTTTAGGAACAAACCTATTATTTGGGCACCATATTTTTGAAGCCTATTTAATGCTATTCTTCAGGGGATGCCAATTCCAACGACCTGGTTGGGGGCAGAGATCATCCCGATTTACAAGAAGGGCTCTCCACTTCTCCCCGCTAACTATCGTCCAGTTAGTCTCATAGATGTCTCACAAAAAATCTATGCACAAGTACTTTTGGATCGATTAGAGAGATGGATGGAGGAGCATTCCATACTTCGCCCCTACCAGGCAGACTTTAGAGCAAGGATGTCCACGATGGATCAGATTCTAAGGCTACAACTCCTCTATTGGAAGACAGTGCTTCTGGAGGGCGACAGCCTTTATCTGATCCTCGTGGACTTAAAATCAGCACTTGACCTGGTCCCCAGGGACAAATTATGGCCCATTTTAATAAGTATGGGGGTCCCTCCGTACCTCTGTGATCAGATGAAGTGGCTTCATGAATCTAACTATGCACAAGTTAGATATGGGAAAAATGGTGAGCTCACAGATCCTATAGTTCTAGACAGAGGGGAAGGCAGGGGTGCGTTTTGGCCCCAACCCTCTTCTGTCTATTAATGGCCTTGTGGAGGACTTGATTGTTGGGAGGGACGTTGATGCCCCCAGGTTGGCGAAACACAGGGTTCCGGCCCTGATGTTCGCCGACGACACTCTATTATCTAAAGCTCCTATTGGAATCCAACGGACCCTAGACATCTTCCAGTCATTTTGTAAAAGTAGGGTTTTTGGAGATAAACTCTCTAAAGACCAAATACATGTTTTTTAACGCAGGCGATTCCACACGTCCAAATCCCTGCTTTGATGGGAAACCTCTGGAAAAGGTTTCAGTTTTTGACTATCTAGGATTAACCCTCACTGATAAAATGCAGTGGGACGCTCAAATTAAGAGGGCTAGTTTAAGACTAGCCCGAACTTCGGGGGGACTGGCGAAGATGCTTAAGAAAAACACCCACAAAATTGTTGACTCGGCTATGGAAATTTACAAGACACAAGCAAGGGGGGCGGCGCGGCCCTGTATGGGACAGAAATTTGGGGCCATCAATCATCTGACTCCCTCTCCAGGAATGAAAATTCCTTCATTAGACAAATACTAGGCCTCCCAAAAACTACACCACTGACGCCACTCCGTATGGACCTTGGGGTCTGTCCAATTGCTGAGGAAGTTGCCCTTAGGCCCCTTCTCCATTGGAGACGTTTATGGTGCATACCGGAATTGGTGGCTTTTAAGGATGAGATGAAGGAGGTCTTAAATTTGCAGGGGGCGGGCTAAATCCCATGGTTAGCCTATATCAGAAATACCTTAGTTACTCTAATGATGGGTGATCTATGGGCCAACACTGAAGTATCTTGCCCAACAATTCCTAGGCAGGCTTTCATAAAGCTTTTTAGAGAATTCAAGATAAACCAGATTAAGGGGAACTCCACCACTGATACACTGACTGTACAATTTCTAGAAATCAAGGACCAATACAGGTTAGAATCTGTTGTTTGACATCATCCTGCCCCACCTAGCCAAGAAACTTTATTTTCAATTTAGGCACGGGGTACTACCACTCAGTGCCTTTACAAATAACTGGAGTGGTGCACAGTCTAAGGGGTGTCCGGTCTGGGAGAATACTTCCGAAACAGACCAACATGTACTGTTTGTCTGTCCGGCATACCAGAGGATTAGGCACCGATGGCTCCAACAGGTCTGCCTGAATCTTGGGACAACTCATTGCGGGGAGGCTTATAGGATATTAAAGAATGATACCAGCCTCCCTATTGTGTACTCAGTTTCCTGATATTTATTCTCTATGTGGTGTGTTAGTTTAACTGTACTAAAATCTAGTTTGGATTCTTAAATTTGTAAACAATTTTTATTCTTTTTTTATTGTACAAAATTGAATAGTTTTATATACATTAATGCTTTTATTGAGACCTTTTAAGTATTGCACTGTCCAGAACTTTATTTCATTTTGTATAACAAAACTGTATGTAACATGTATGTATGTAAAATGTACTTTTATGACCAGAATGACCGAAATAAAGATATTTTGAACTTGAACAACTGATCAATCTAAATCTCAGCAAAATATGAACCCATCTTTCTAGAGTGAAATGATAATAGAGCTAGGCATTATTAGGAGCAAAAAAGAGGCTGATTAACAATCTCCCAAAAGACCAGGCTGCTCTTCATGTAGCAGGCTTGAAGGAGACACTCCCAGGCCTCATCTTTTGAAAGATTTCTCCTTTTCACCACTGCCTTATATCTAATCTGGCATACATCTTCCAGGTTCTTGTCCCTAGGTTTGGTTGTCAGAGAAAGCATTAAATTCTTGTGTGCAAGGGAACCATCTCTATCGAACCACTTATTCAGATGAATACACCCCTGTTGGAGCGAAACGGTTAAAAGAGACCTGACTTTTCTAGCAATATTCCTAAACACATTTATTATTTCAAGAGATGATGCGTCTTTGTTTAAGCAAATAGCAAAATCCTTGGCGCGAACAGCAAATAGTTGCTTTTTTTGTGACCACCTCAATTTTCACCCTTGGTCACTCATAAACCGGTTTTTACATACATCGCTTACCTTAAGCACGCGTGTCCTATTAAGTTCTAAGGAGAAGCATATAGGATTTTGATCAATAAAACTACTTGTGGCAATAGTTACATTCTCCAAAAGGTCCAAAAATGGGCTTGAAACAAAAACAAACTCCATATCAGTAGGACACCAAATAGTGATAAAGTACTGCATACAGTCTTTTAGAGGTAAGATTAAAAAAAATTGTAGGTTAACCATATTGCGCAAGGACAGTTAGCATTGCAAAAATTTAGCAGTAAGGCAAACTAGAACCATTGATCATAATGACTGGGGGGGGGGGGGGGGTTTAAGGGAACCAGTTACTAGCTCATCAAATAGACATTTCAACAATAAAGAAGCTAATATCATTAGACCACCTTCAGCGCCATCAGGGCTAGAAGAGATCACAGGGACCATGTAAGACATCCTTTCCAAAAAAAGCTGTATTATGTGTTCCATGTTTCTTGCAGCCAGACTAAGTTAAATTGCTTGATTAAAAAAAATCCAGACCTCATCATTGACTTTACTAGATAACCCCGCCACATTCCAACTACTGACTCGGAGAGCTGAAACAGCCCTCACGCAGAATACATAAATTTCCAGCTGCTGGGGCAAATACCTCCATACTCCATATAATCCATGTCAAGTCAGTCACAACTCGCCAAAGAGCTCAGAGGCTCAAACCTATTAAAAGAACTTACTGCACAATTACCAGGGGCCTCATTTACCTGCTTCACCAAAGTTGGAGTGTGCCCGCTAGTACAAGGAGTGCTATTGGCGGTTTATCAAAGAAACATAATGGGAGCACCATCCTAGAGGAAACAAGACCAGGTTAAAAAGAAGATATCACAGCCAACAGGTGACCTGCAGCTCCAATCTGGTTGGAATTTATTAGGACACTGTCCCCTACTAAACATTTCTTGTCCCTCCCAATCCAACTAACCCTTCTGACCATGTTAATGCATCAAGAGATTATTGATCCATCAACTAGATGACTCCCTAGCCAATTGCTCACTTTGTTATAAAGTTGTTCCAAGGACTCATTCGAGCCAGCTTTCAGTGGGGGTCGGGGGGACGTTAACTAGGATAACAGCATAAGAGATTGCCTTGGAGGTGGGGGGTAAGTTACCACATGTGTCTATATCAGAACAAAAACCTGCTTTACATCTAGGGGCGGGTGAAGAATTCTGCTCCGACGGGGCAGTTTGCAGAGTTTTGCCCACTCCGTGCAGAGTGCGAAATTCTGAAAAGCTACGTGAAGTGATGCGGAGTGGAGTTTTTTTTCTCTTGAGCTGCTCGCCAACATTAGGTTAGCAAGCGCTTGCGAGACAATTGCGTGCTAGACCTCCTCCCAGAGAGATTTCTCAACGCGGGCGGTTGTGGCAGGTCGTGAGAGAAATCTGCCGCTCGCGTTGAGGAGGCAGTCGCTCGAATAGAATGTCTACTTGTGCGGCAGAAAGCAGCCGCGCCCTCTGGTGCGACACGTATTGCTGTTCGTGCTGATTTTACAGCCCGGGACAAACTCCATGCTCTAAAAATCAGTGTGAGCAACTCAACTTAGGATTCCGCTGCTGGCGGAACTCCATGGAGCGCAGCAGAGTTTTTCTGGCACTTCACGTTGTTCTGCGGACTAAAACTCCACAAACACCACCCAGGCCTATGTACAAACCAGAGATGGGCCAGATCTTCCTCTGTTACTAAAGAGGTAGGAATCTGGCCTTTCCTGTGACATAGAAGAATGCTGTACCATCAAGGAATCCTTTGACGCAGGGTGTGATTGGGAGAAAACAGAAGGGATTATAGGGCTATTTTGGGTTGTACTCTCCTGGCTGCCCACCCCCAATTGCTCACTATACCCGTTATAGTTTGTAAGACAGTTGGAGAACAATGACTATAAACATGCTCAGGTACTAGACTCAACCCTCCCCCCCCCCTTCCCCCCCCCCCTCCCCCCCTTGCCCTGGCTCTTAGACAGCAGCTTGTCACACTGCTTAGCGGGTACAGACTTGATGTAAACAAACAGGTCAGATAAAGTGTAAATCAATTATCTTATGTCTTTTAAGGCAAGGCCTACAGGAAAGTTGAACTAAATCTTCAATTTTCAAAAATTGAAGGCAGTGTCCTATAGAACTTGGACCAATTCTTACTGCCCCTCTAGAGGACCCGGACTGTGACTCACTCCCCTTCTGTGCTTTGCCCTTGGGCACCTTGCCTATATTTTCTTTTTTTTCTTGCTGGGAGTTGGGAATCCATGTTCACACCATGCAGAATAGTAGTAAAATCTGAGCTGGGCCAATGCACCTCCACCTTCACTGTCATAGAACTAATACTTCTAGATAGTCTGCCCCGAGTAGTGACGGCAGACGTTTTACCCTGTAATTGATTCGAAGATATGACACTCGTCCCAGCTGGGGCAAACAGTTAGCTATCGGACAGTGCTACTTTGGCCGACCTTGCGTATGAATCCAGCTCCTCTTCAGGATTGGTGATCTGTTAATTAAGGGCTCCCATGGCTGAGGAGAGCTAAGACAGAATAGTGGATTTACCATGCCCACCTTTCTGAGCCTTGTTCTGGGAAGAGCTGATGGAAACCTGGGCCATAGCTAACTTCCGCTTACCCATTGCCCCAGATGCCTGAAGCAGAAGAAAGAGGGTTGGCCTGGTCCAGTCTCGTTGGGACGAAGGCAAGCGTGCTCTTTGCCTGGGAACATTCCTCTGCATGTCCTGTATCTCGGGAAATCCTAAGCACCTTTATTAGTACGGTGGAAGAGAATCCCCTCCTTCACATAGGCTTAGTAGTGCAATGCAATGCTTTCTGAGCTCTGTAGTTCCCAAGTCCTGACAACAGCATCTTGTGCCACAGGAAGAACTAAGCGATTTTTATCAGTGCAGTGTATTAGCAGCACCTCCATTACCTGGGCTTAGCTTGTGCAGTGCTTTCTGGGCACTGGAGTCCCTAAGTCCTGACAACAGTGACTCTGACTGCGGCCAATCCAGCAAGACTGATAACAGTGGAGTGCAAAACTTTATACTTAATGTGCTTATGCTGTAGGGTACTCCCACTGGAGCCAGCCTCAGCACTATGTGCTGGGGGAGACATCTCCTTAAACAAAGACTGTCTGCTCTGTAGCCAGAAAATTAAATGTAAAAAGAAACAACACCAATTTGTGGGTCTACCGAAGACCTGGGAGTCTGCCTGCTTGCGTACAGGAGAGAAGGGGTGACTTGTCTTGCAGAAGCTCTGCCTGAGGAAGTGCATTCCCATCCTCCAAGTTTGGAGAAGTAGACTGTGGTGGGAGTATACCCAGAGTTGCCCTGAGTGTGCTAGAGGTATGCCAGTGTGAACTTGTGACACACCAATGTGCCCAACCCAGCAGCTGCCACTGAGGAAAACCATAGGATCTGTGCCTTTACTACCTTTACTGCTCCTTGAGGACCATGACCCTGCCCAATGGGCTGGAGGAAGGAATCCGGATGTTTATGCTGGACCTACCCAATCAACTTTAATTCACCCATGCCATTGCAGCTTTGTCTGCTCAATGTGGAGAGGAGACAGCCTACCGAATAAGCCTTTGCTACTTTTGTATGGTCCTACCAATTAAGTAGGACTGTGTGTTTGGACAATATAAACGTCTATGGGGAGTCCACTCTTGTATTCAGATTATGCTGACCCAATTCCTGGCTAGCTTGCAGTGCTTCATCTGGACCCCTAAACCTGACAGGGTACCAGATGTCTGCAACTTCAGAACATGACCACACTAATTTCTCCCTACCCCCCCCCATCCCCCCCCCGGGTAATTGTTGAAACAGATCCACCCTTTTGTTGGTTTACCAAGGCATGCCCGAAGGGAGACAGTAGAAATATGCAAATTGGCATTTCAACATTTATGGAAACAATTGGATTCTTGTGCGAAATACATAAGCTGCAATTATTAGCAGAGGGAAACAAATCATTGTTACCAGCATTACAAGAATGGTGAAAAAGATGAACAATTCAACTATTCTAATTGTTGCAGTGATTATATGAATATATTAATATATATCATAATGATACTCCTTCATGACACTACCTATACTATAGAGAGCATAGTGAGAATGTGTTCTGCCAGGTTACTTTGAGCAGTCTAACTCCCCATTACCTGTGTGTGATGTATCTGGAGGTCAGTCTGGTGTAGAACAGGCCGCTGTCCTGTGCGAGATAGTGATGGGAGTCAGCAGGGCTGAACATTTGTCACGGGTGAACATCCAGGATATTCCATGAAAGTGCATCTCTCAAGTTTATATAATAAAAACAGGTTCTGTTCGCGCAATGTTGGAGGTTCATTACTGATGCTGATTGTTTGTCTTTCCGATTCGGAGTGGTCTCTAAACAGACCGTGCCAAAGGCAGCATACTCGGTGTACTCTGTCCTTGAACCGAGCGTACTGTGTTATAAAATTCTTAAGAAGAAATGTGCTTGCAAGCAGAACACTTTGAGAGTATGTTACCATGTACGCGCAAAACATGTAAAAAGTCACCTCTAAGCAGATGTAAATTTTAAACCTGTAAGGCAAGATGGTCGCTTTTGCACACGGGCCCTTTTAAACTTTAGTACACCCACTCCTTGGCCGGAGGATTACTTATGCTAAAAAACTAAATTTAAAGGTATATCCTAAAATTGAACATAACGTATCAGCTAGCCTGAAAGAAATGGACTAAAGCACTTTAATAACAAAGCAAAATGAAAGCCAAATTGCATTAAATGATTTCATAAAAGCAAGTTTAAATTGACAAATGCTGCATTAAAATTCAGGATACTCCAGAAATGTTTTTATGTTTCGAGAGTCATTAGGAAGTATAATGGAACCAGCTTCTATAGACTGTTTCCATTGGGGCCCAGACCGCAAGTTCCAAAGAACAAACCTGGTCGTATCCAACCCAATCACCAGCTGCTGATGGTGTCTCAGCCAGGATCCATGAATCCAGGAGCTGAAGCATACAAGAAAGGCTCTTAGTATGCATTCTGTAGAAACGGGAATTGCACAGGACAGCATACGTTCACAACACAGTACTTCTCAAAGTTCATGTTAAAAATAACTATTGAAGGTCATACCTTCACTTCAGTGACTATGCACAGGCAGAAATACCACATTACGACAAGTCACAATCCTGGAAACCGTGACCACATAGAGTACTCCCAGGCTCATACCACAGCAACCTTGGTCATTCAGAACCAAATCTCTTCCATTTGAAAGTATTCTGAATGCTGGCTGAATCACGGCAGCCAGTGTACCGTTCAAGTTAGCCATAGATGAATTACAAGCTCCATGAAGTGTGAATCCTTACAAGTGAGAGAATGTCTAAATTAAGTTTTGAATTCATTTCCTCTGAGTTTCCCCATTCCTACATCTGAAATAGAAAGGCAGCATCCATGACTCATGTGCAAATCGGACCCCTAATGCCTCATACCTGCCGACATGAAACTGTTTCAAACAAGACTTGAAATGAAACTTGTGAATTGGCAATGAAATCAATCCATGGATTAACCATTTGGCAGAGGGTATTCCAGCTACTTTAAACTGTATTTTCTCCAAAGGCTCAGTGCTTAACACTGTGCAAGTCATGTCCTTTTTTGCCATTATTTGTTCTGAGCATTTTAAATTACAAGGCAAAAATGAATCAGTCCCGTTCAGGTAGTACCAAGGCACGCAACCAGATTTTAAAATCTGCAATATCCAGCTCAATTGCTGTAAGATGGTCATATCAATTTGTATTATGGCAATTGCTGACACAATGTAATTTAGAGAATAATTCCTAGTTGATAGTGTAGTCATGTAGTTATCAACAGCCAATGCCTTTTCCAAATAAGTCCTGTCAGTTTCTCGTATGAGCTCAGCAGCTTCCTGCTGGGAGGCTTTCCAAAGTTTATGATATATGGCACAAAAAGGCATTTAAATCTGGTGCTGTAGGACCTAACAAAGTCCTGTAAATCCATGACATTGGAAAGGAGACTTCTAGGCATCTAAAATGGAATGTTGTAACAATTGCTGGCATAACTTTCCCACACTATATGTAGTGTCGACTCCAGAGTATTGTGTCTGCACATAATGTGGGTCTGGGCTGTTTGTTTTTAAACCCTTTGTGTTATCTAATAGACATGCATGACAACCGTTGGTATCTAATGGCCACACTAGGCTCCTGTTCGAACTGGAATGTGAAGAATGAAATGTACCATTCTGGATAATGTTATTGAGCTGTTCCTCAGTGTAATTTGTAAAATGTTGCCAGTTAGAGAAACGTGCAATTGTGAGAATGTTTGGTGTATTCATTTCCTTAATTTTATCAAAACCCTGGGATGTTTGCTGCACTGTTTAGTTCAGAAAAATCATTTTTCTTGCTATCAGACAAGTTCTAAACAAAGCCTCATTGCCCTGGACTAGCCAGTTTTTAGCTCCCCACACTGATTTCAAATCAATGCTATCTTACCAAAAGTTATAACCCTGTATGGACAACTAGGAAATAAAGGAAGAATTATTAATTTTATTTTGGTCAGCATATTTTTCTTCAATGAGGAAGGGGTAAGTTTAAAATAGTAAGACACTGGGTCAGTGGGGTTGTTGCTAGAAAAATATGCATACTTTTGCTGGTATGTTTTTTTAAGATACCCATTGGTGGTGGCAGGCAATGTTCCCATTCTCTGTAATAAAAGAACTGCATGGGGAGTACTAGCTCTGTGTAAAAAATGGTCTGCATTATGATGATAACCAAGCATTTCCCTATAATTATTTGTTCCACTGTACATATTTTCACTTTCAAATAGGGTATATTATTCCAGCTCAGGAAGCTTAGAAATTACAGCATTTACATCTCAATCATCAGACAAACTGCCAGAAGTTATTTCATCACTCATTGTGATCTTAAACACATAAGTAATTCGTAAAGTCTCTGTGGGACCAAAGATATCAAAATGGAACCTTATCCCAAACATTGCCATCCGGGATGAGAAGTGCAGAAATGTTCACAAGGGACAGGTCTCATCACACATTATGTGATGAAGAATGAGGCTTCAATACCTTAGCTACCAGTTAGACAGCAGAACGTTCAGAGAGATAATGTCCATGTAGGAGTAAAAAGAAAACTTACTAATCCAATCCAAAGTTAAAGTAATGTAATGGCAATACAAATTTGTCTGTGGTAGAATTTGATGTCTTTTTCAGCCAAATAGTAAGTTCACAAATTCCATGCGTAGTGTGTCTGACAAATCTGAGGAAAGTCATCAATATCTGCAAAATAGCCAGAGGCAGTCTATGCAAAAACCGAGACCTCACAGGGCAGGTCCCAATAAAGACTTTCAGATCTTTCATAACAGTTTGCGCGTCAGCCAACCGCTATCGCCACACCCATAGGAATCTTGAACACAAATCCACTGTTAAAAAGATGTATTTAAAGGAGCCATCAGAGTTTAGTGGCCCTCAGTGGTCGAGATACATGCAAGCCACGGCCTTGTTTGAAATAAGGAGAGGCGTCTTCAGTGGGAGTGCAGCGGTGGAAGCTTTTATTTCCTGACAAATGTCACAATTAGGGACTTATTGCTTGGTCTGTTTGTAGAGACCTGGCATCCAATGGCATTGCTGTAGTAGTGGAACTGTAGCTGCCACACCTGCATGAGCAGAAAATAACTCCTCATGAGCAGCAATGATCAGTTCTAGCCTGCGGTCTGAATTTGGTGTCACTCTATCCCCCCACTCTTGGAATACGAGCAGAAGGTATGTTTTACGCACTCAGTTGGTAGGGGTATTTTTGGGATGTTTGTTAGCTAATGGGGTGCCACAGCGGGAAGCGGTTACATATACCATGATGTTTCAATCCACTCTAGTCTGGGAACGAGTAATTGCAGCTACATCCACAGTCTGAGCTGCTGCCTTTGCGGAGTCATCAGCCAGTGAATTCCCAGCAACTTATATTCCAACACGTTGGTGACTCAATATATGGATAGCATGAGCCTTTGGCAAACATTCTTTCAAATGTGCCACCTTTTCCCAATGCAATTTATACTTGATGCTCTTGCCTTTGGAGTATCTGAATCCATTCGGATACCTATAGTGTAAGTGCTCATTAAAAGACTGGACACAATAATATGAATTGCACACTAGAAGTGTGGGAAATTCAGGATTGGTATTTTTAGTGCTAGAATTGGAGCTTTGAATTCAGCCAGCTGTGCAGCACAATCCCTTAGTGATTGTGTGAATATTTGTGGAAGCTGGAAGATTCCATCCCTCATTTTTCCTCGCACTACTGCGCAAGTGGCCAAGTATTGTCGTTTACTTCCAAATGCTGGCTGGGCAGCATAGACAATGAAGTTGTGCTGGTCAAGAGGCAAAACATAATTGGGCACAGGGTATTATTGTTCATTTTGTAGAAATTCTTTTGTTTTTAGTATAGGGTCAAAGACATGATCTAAGTCAGAAGCTGCTAAGGAGGTGGTCAACTGTATCCATCTTGGATGCAAGGCTTTTGTGTTAGGACCGCTCGACTCGTAACAGGCTGGATTGGGAGTCACAAGAATTAAGCATTTTCCCTGAGCCAATGATCTTTCTTTTATAACAGTTGTCTGAACTGCAGTCACTATGTTTTCTGTGGTTGCAAAATGCATCTCTGCATTTGAAAATAAAAACGATAAATCAATTGGTGCAGTATCACCTTCATTGAAAGTGACATGTTTAAAGAGTGGCCCCCGCAATTATCCAGATTTGTGGTGTTAATATTTGGGTAAGTGTTTAGATGCAAGCATGTCAGTTTTCACTGTTCTCTGCGTATGTTCTGGTGTACAATATGTGCTTGAGAAGTCTGGATGAATTAAATCATAAAATGGTTTCACTCATTATGCGTAGTCTCGTATGTATATTCCACCAACGTTGAGAAAGCCCAAAATCGAATGTAGCTATTTTATTCTGTTTGGTTGTTGTAATAGTGGACATTTCTGTAGGAAGTTCAGTGCTACGCTTTTGCCTTCGTTTGATAACCCTTATTCTAAGGACAGGACACTGATCACCAGCTGAACTGACGTAAATAGTCTTAATGACCCTGTTCCTCGGTGGAGATAAGTTACCGCCCTCATTTGGTTGTTCCACAAATAAAGTACTTCAATGCTAGGTATTTTTTGATTGCTTGGTTCACCCCAGAAACTAACACTGAACCAACCACTGTGTAGATAGTACAGTTACACTTTTTAGTCCTGAAGAATTGCCACGTGATCCCTGACACATGAGGCAAGAAACATGTTGACTACTACTTTGTAGTCACCACTGACCATTATTTCACCGGTGACACACCTTTGTTGTTTTTTTGTTGTGATTTTTAATTGGATCAGACGAAGAGTGATGGCTACCTCCAATGGGGACATTAGTGCTGTTTGCCAGGCTTCATCTTCAATGTGCCCTATGTCAGCTTGCCACCTGTCTCCGAGGGTATAAAATGGGTCTGGCAAATTATTACATCATTTTCGGTACGTTCGCGATATGGCTTTGTTTAAAATCGGTTTGGAAAGCAACCGATCCTCCAAAGGGGACGATTTCGGTAAGCTTCCCATGTCTGGGAGTGCTGCTGTCAGGGCATGGCGGATCTGCAAATAGCGGAATGCCTCCCCCGAGACAAGTCATACTACTCCTTTAACTCCCCAAATGTAAGGATTATGCCCTTTTTCACTAGATGGCCTATAGTCGAGATTCCAATTGTGTCCCACTTGTCAAATCCTGGTTGGTGACACAAAAGTCAGAGTTTTTGAGTGGACCATAGTGGTGTTGCTTGGGTCAGTACATCCATCCATCGAAGATGTCTAGTTGCCTAGCGCCAAATTTCCACCGTATGAGCTGTCGGGCCTATGTACCGCCCTTTCGTATATAGAGCTCCTAGGCACCCCTCCCTACCCATCTGGTATCTGTCTAACAAGTATGCAGGGTCTATCGGAGAGCGATATATCCAGGGATTTCCGACCACTAGCTGTGAGGCCCAATAGTAGAGTCGTATATCAGGGAGTGCAATCCCACCATCATACCACCCCTTAGTCAATTTATGTATTCCACAGTAACGTTTAACCTCACTTTCCACATTCCTAAAGTAGGAGTCGAGGACCTTGTAGGGGCAGTTTTGAAGGATGTATAGAAAACGCGGGAGAGCCAGCATCTTAAATAGGGCAGCCCGCCCCAGCAAAGAAGGCAGGGATCTCCAATGCTTAACGTCTTGGCAAAATCTCTCCAAGGGGACAGCTACATTTTTGTCATGGAAGAGCTGAGGATCTGGGGTTATAAAGATCCCTAGGTAGCGGACGCCATCAAGGGCTATCTCCATCTCGCAGCCCAGGGGGAGTTTATGAATTGGTCCCTGAAGAACAAATAGTACCAATTTGGTCCAGTTGATGGAATAGCCGGAATATTTGCCAACATTTGTGAAAATATTTACAATTCTATGCACTGATTTATAAGGGGACTCTAAGTATAACTGGATATCATCAGCATATAATGATATCCTATCTTCATGCCCCTCTGCCCATTTCAACCCTCTGAGCAGTAAGTCACCCCTCACCCAAGATGCCAGCAGTTCCAACATTAAGGTGAAAAGCAGAGGGGATAGGGGGCAGCCCTGTCTGGTACCCCTCCCCAGCGTAAATGTTCTGGACGTGCGGTTATTCACCCTGACCTGACCCCGCAACTCCTTGTAAAGCAGCTTAATCCAGCCCACAAATTTCGGGCCAAACCCCAGGCGCCCCAGCACCTCAGAGATATGGGCAGTCTTTAGAGTTGAATGGCATTGAGGCGTCCAGGGATAACACCACTACATCTTCCTCTATGAATTGCTTACGCCCCTGGACATTGTGAAGGCGGCGGATGTTCAGTGCGGTGTTCCTACCTGGCACAAAGTCTGATTGGTCTGGATGGACCAAAGGTTGGATTATGGAGACCAGGCGTGAGGCCAGGAGTTTTGTATGGATTGTTTCTTCTACGTTGATTAAAGAAATCGGTCAATAAGGACAGCAACTATTAGCGGGTTTCCCCGGCTTACAAATGACTACAATAGAAGCCAGACGTTGGTCTTCCGGCAGGATACCATTTTCATAACTTTCATTATACATTTCCCTTAAGTGGGGCGCAACATGTGAAGCCATTGTTTTTAGAAATTCAAAAGGGCCCACATTGGGTCCCATCGCCTTCCCTTACTGACTACTGTTTATCGCCTGTCTGATTTCATCATCTGTGAGATCCTCTTCCATTACATCCCTGTCTGCTTCAGATAGGGTGGGCAGATGCCTATCTGCTAGCAATTGACGGGAGTCCTCTGCCATATAGTCAGTCGAGGAGGTATAGACCTTCTCTAGGTGGTCTGCAAATGCCTCTGCAATGTATTGTGGATCTGAAACCTGCTTTGTATCTGTAAGGGTCAGTCTGGACACCCATCGCTCTCCTTGTTCTCTTTTTTCCAACCAGGCAAGCATTTTCCCCGCCCTGTCTCCCACTTCATACAGCTTGTGCTGTGTGTGAAGTAATCTGGCCCGCATCTGCTCACCAGCCAGAGTTCTATATTCTAGCTGTTTAAAGGTTAGTTGGTGTGTGGTGGCTTCGCTAGGTGACCTGGCACTCTCCGCCTCCAGCTGCTGGAGTACCTTTGTTGTTTTTAATTAGGACCAGTGGGCTCGCTAATTAAATTAATTTAGGAGCACCACTGCGCCTCATTTTTAGCCTTTCCCTCCCCATCCCCTCACACATCTTATCCACATCTACACCACGAGGCCCTACATCAGCACTACACCTAATGGCGTGGGAAAAAGATCTCCGAAAAAGAGCCCCTCATAGGGTGCCCATCAGACATTGCTGCCAGTCTGAAAAGCATGCCCTATGATGAAGCATGACACCCAGACGGGTGTGTGAAGGCCCCATTTCCCAAATTGGGAGACACCCTGTCTCCACCTGAGGGTGAGGGTGTTAAACCGACCAAGCCTCTACCTCCCCCCTCTCCTCATAGGAACTGCATACCTCTTCTTCTGGTCTGACCCTCTGGGGCTTGTATGCTGGACCTATGAGTGCCCCATATCTCTCTCTTGTTATATCAAATCAATGAAAGTCAGGCCATGGTAGAAACACATCAAAATTCTTCTGTCTTTAAGTGGTTCCCAGTAACTTCCTTTAGTGTAACAATGATCTCAACAAAAAAAGGAAAAAGAGTCTGTTCTAGTGAGCAATTAATGTAGGGGTTATGCTTTCAAACCAAGGTAATAACAATAGTACTATGTATTTGAGTAAAACAATTAAATTGAAGGTTTTTTTTGCTTTCCCAAGGTTCTAATCAAAGGGGTCCGCATTTCCTTTACTGGCCCAGTGGATAAAAGTGTACCATCTACAATGTGTACCTCATCATGAATAGCCTTGGGTTCAGTGGGTATTCATTGTTCAAGAGCCCAGGTTTCATCGATGTACCTGACAGATGCCCCACTATGTAACTGGGCCAGAACTGGGATACTTGGCTCATTCTCTCAACTGATTTGAATATTTAGGTGCATGTAGTATATGCATTATAAAATCCATGACCGGGTTCATTTATAAACTGGAGATGTTGAAGACACTACTGTTGCAACCTGTTAACTGCTAGATGCAAAGTAAACTTAGCAGACTATGATTTGACTTCTACAAGATAAGAATGATTCCTGTAAGCCACATTTACCTTTCTACTGGCAATGCATGTACCCATGGCAAGTGTCTGCAGAGAAGGGCCACAAGACTGGAGAAATCCAGAAGGAATGGAAATGATTGACGATGAAGGAGGGGCTTGAAGAATTTGTGGCTACTGCAAAATAGGAATAATATGTTTAGAAAACCCAATCCCAAGAATATCAATGTTCAAAAACATTTTAGGAATAAAAAGATAAATTAGTAGTGATAAACCCTTAAAAAACACTCCAACTGGGGGGCGTGGCTTGGCTGGCTGCAAGATGGCCGCACTCCAAGTGGGCTCTGCCGGCCAAGCTAACAATCCGGCATCATCTGTAAGCAGACATTACTACCTCTGCCACTCACCTGCCTATCCCGAAGCGGCAATACATTGGGAGTCGATTGGTGCCGTTTTGACTCCTGGACAACCTGTGTGGACCGAGATCTGTGGCCCGCCTGCTTTGCAGGGCCTGCTCCTCGTGGTGGGCCTGGTCCTCCGCTGCCTGATTCCCTGCTTGCTGGCTGTGCGGCCCGTGTACCCGGGGGGCGCCGAGGGCCTATCCGCTTCCTGCTCCGGTGAGTGCTGCTGTTGCTGGGGCTGCTCGCGGTGTGGTTGGGGGTCTGTGAGCTCTACTCCACCTTGGTTCCCGGCTGGGCTCTCTCCTGCGGCCACTGGAGGCCGGGCCTGGTGGCGGGTGCTGCGGACACCCCGCGCCTCCCCGCCGCGGTTTCCTCAGCTTGGCGCCTGCTGCTGCCTGGTGGACCTGTGTGGGGTGGCTGGCGAGGGACCGCGCTCCAGCCGCCCGCCTTTACATCCCGACGTGCCCTGCCCTGGCCGCTCCTCAGCGTTTGGGATTAGCCGCCTACCAGTCTCCCCTGCAGTGCCGGTCCTGGACCTCGGCGGCGATTATTGCACACATTGGGCTGACGGCGTCTATCCCCTGACCGGCCTGACTCCGCACTTGCTGCTCCATAGATGGCGAGGCGATCTGGCCTGACGCCCTGAACCTGCACCCACTCCCTGCTGCATCTCTTCGAGCGAGGCCCCGCATCAGCCGCATCGCCTCCGCTTCAGGTGCCTGGTGCCACCCCCTGCTTCTAGGACTCGCCCTGCTTTGGGCTGCTGTGGCTCCTATAAGTTGTGATTTGCACCTATCCCACCACATCATATGGTGCTTCTCAAGACCTGAAGCCTGCCTGAAGCCAGCAGTCTGTACCGCAGTGTGCTCTCTGGACAGCCCCATCACACTCTGAGAATTCGCCCCTGTAGAGTCCCGCTGCAATGGTTTTGTGATCCCTAGGTACCGGTGCCTACCGCCGCTACCCTTTGGCGCCCCTCTGAGCCCACTGCGGGTTGCAACTGCCCGCTGCTGCTGCTTGGCGCTGGGATCTCTTCCAGCTCTTCTGCCCTGACTGCCCTATCTGAGAAGTGGTGTCCAGCCCGTTGTCCCCTACGCTGCTACCCCTCCTAACCGCAGTTCAGCCTTTCTGCGCCTTGAAGATGCCTTCTGCCGGTGACCGTTCGCCATGGGGAGGACTGACCCTAAACAGCCTAAACTTGCCTTTGACCAGCATAGATCGACTTGCCAGGACGGTACGGGGACGGACGGGGGTGACTCAGCGGCCAACATGGAGGCCCTTCCGGCTCGTGTCTACGACCTGAAGGCGATTATGCTCGACGTTAAATCAACGGTCACCGATATCGCGGCTCAACTTGACCAACTCTGCACGTTTGGACTCGGTTAAGGCTCGGATGGACTCTCACGACAATCGCCTACTTCACGCGGAATCCCGGATCTCAGACATTGAGGACGCTGCCACTCAGGATCGTCAGAAGATGCTCCAGATGGATAAAATACTGGACGTTATTTGAAATAAAAATGAGGATTTGGAGGCACGCTCCCACTGGAGCAACCTCCGCATTACGGGCATGCCAGAATCAACCAATATCTCCCGCATATTAAACTATTAAACTTCAGAGATCGAGACGCGATCCTTCGTGCTGCACGCGACAGGGGGAAAATCAACCATCATGGAAACTCGCTCTCATTCTTTCCGGACTATACTCTGGCAGTTGAGGCCGCTCGACGTGAATTCCTCCCAGCAAAGCGGATCCTTCAAAAACATGATGTTGCTTTCTCATTGGCCTACCCGGCAAAGTTAAGGGTCTGGCAGGGTACAAAGACGCTCATGTTTCCTGACCCGAGAGATGCACTTGCATTTGCTAATAAACTTGATAAAACTTCACTCCAGTCACCTTCCGGCTCCCAGCTCGCTACATCCGACAACCTCAGTGACAATGACTGATTGGCTCTGACTCATTGGTGAACTCTTATCTGTACGCTGTCTCAACAGCTTGGCCACCCTGCTTTATTGCGGGGGTGTACGCTGAGCCCTGCCATACCCTCACCGGATAAGTCCCTTTCTTATCGTTTTCCTTCTCCCAGTTGTGGGTTCCTTGGGTGGGACGGGGAGGTCTCTCAGCCTGATTGGGGGGTTGGAGTGGGTGTGCGGGTGACAGGTTTTCTGGAAATGTTTTTTGGGTTGCAAATGTGGGGGGGGGTTCGGTTGGGCGGTGGGGCTCTTGTACTACAGTTGCCTGCACTTTGTTTGCGCTTACTCTGGCAGATTCAGGATTCTAGATCGCTGTAGGTTCAACCGAATGGGTGGGGTTGGGGTGGGGGGCTCTATGGGTTTGCCCTGCGTTTTATGGGGATTAGGGTGTTGTTGTTTTGTCTTTATCTGTCTTTTGTAATCAGATTGCATCATTTTATCGCTACTAATGTTTTTTGCAGCAAGATTGTGCACAACATACTCCTCTGTCCGATTGGCACTGCTTCCCCTCCCTTTTTCTTCTCTGATATTTGTGCATTGGAGGTCTCCCCTATGCCTGGGCCTTCTTGTGTTGCAGGCTTCCGACTAGTTCAACTATCTGCTAAGTACAATCATCTTGCTCTCCTTTCGGTTAGATCTTTAATGTTGCAGCATACCAACTGGCCTTACCCGATGTCTGCCCTTTTGCTCTGCTTCCCATTTCACCTAGGTACAGTATGATATGACGGACACCATTTGTTGGACCTGGATTATCCGTGGTCTTAACGCTCACCATAAAGCCAGGCTCATCCACTCTCACCTGCAGCGGCACAAGGTAGACATTTGTCTCTTGCAGGAGACCCATCTGCTGCCTGAGACCTCCACCATGCTCCAATCGCGCTATTGGGGTGAATCACATTCCTCGTATTATTCCTCTTATGCAAGGGGGGTGTCGATTCTGATACGTAGGGGTCTCCCCTGGCATAGTATTCAGGTACTTACGGATCCTGACGGACGATACGTGATTCTACATGGCTCCTTGTTGTCCCAACCCATGACGATCGCTGCAATGTATGGCCCTAACTTGGACGATCCCGACCTTTTTACTCATATATGGCACCTTATCTCTTCCCTGGGCCCGGCGGCCCTTCTTTGGGGTGGATTTTAATGTCACTCTTTCGGCAGCCCTGGACCGCTCTTGCCCCCATTCTTCCCATCCTCGAGCTACCACTTTACTTCAGTCCATACTTACGGACAACTCGTTATATGATGCCTGGCGTCATGTCTGGCCAGATGCCCGCGAGGGCACTTGCGTCGCTGGTGCTCGGGCTGCTGGTCACGTATTGATTTATGGATCACCTCACTGGATGTTCTCACTTGGCTCACCTCTGATACTCATATGGCACGCACCTTCTCGGATCATGCGCCGGTTCAAATCTGTCTCCATCTCCCTCACTCCCCACAGCGAGCTTTCACATGGCGGCTCCCTCTGAATGCACTTAACGATACAGTCTTTTGTGACGAGATCCAAACAGCGATCACCAACTATTTTGATTTGAATGTTGGTTCGGTGGATTCTGCGTCCACCCTGTGGGAAGGCTTTAAAACAGTAATACGTGGTGAGTGCATCTCCAAACAAACCGGTGTCCTTCGTTCCATCCGTACCACATTGGATAAGCTGGAAACCGAAATTAAGGCTCTGGATGCCGCCCATGCGGCCCGCCCGAGACCCTTGTGCTTTTATGGGAAAAACATACTGAATTACCGAAGAGGCCGACAGAGGAAGGCGATCGGCCTGGACAGACCTTAGGCAACCTTCTATGCCCCCTCCGTGCTGCGTCGTATGTTACGGCTCTCCGAGATGGTGGCCCCACTAGAACCACCTCTCCTGAGGAAATCATGGCTCGTTTTATGGACTATTACTCGCAACTTTACACCGCCGGCTCCCCTCCCTCGCGTGAGGCCTTTGAACAATATTTTGAAACCATCGCGTTGGTCTGGTTCGAGGACTATCATCGGAAATTCTTAGACGAGCCCTTCACCAAGGAGGAGATACTTGCTGCCATAAACAGCTTACCTAGTGATAAGGCCCCCGTTCTGGATGGCCTACCAGCCTCTTTCTATAAGACTTTTGCATCGCTCTTAGAACCACATCTGGCTGCCATGTACAACGATTCTTTTGATAATTGCCTCTTCCCGCAGTCCCTCCACGAGGCGAAGATAACGCTGCTTCTCAAGCCGGATTAACCAGCTAACTGTCGCCATTCCTACAGCCCCCTCTCCCTCATTAATACTGACAAACTTTTTGCAAAATTATTGGCCTCCCGCCTTCTCCTCCTCACGCCACTCATTGCCCTCCCTGATCAGTCTGACCGGGCCACCTCGCATAACCTCAGGACTATTTTTTTGGTTCTTCATCAAATCAACCCCAATCTCCCCACTGTGGCCGCTCTACTCGACGCCACCAAAGCGTTCGATACACTTGAATGGCCCTTTCTATTTTTTCTTCTTCCGCGCCTTGGATTTAGCAATATGTTCATACGAAAGATATCTCTTCTCTACACTCGCCCCTCTGCTTGTATTCAAATTAATGGTCAGGTATCGAATCCTATTTTGATTGAACGCGGCACTCGGCAGGGATGCCCACTATCACCGATGCTCTTCGCCATTGCAATGGAGCCTCTTGTGGCTAGACTCCAGCAACACCATACTCGGAAGGGTATAGGTTTTTCGGCCCGCTCCCTCCTGGTCTCCATGTATACTGACGACATTACATTGTACGTTCGCCACCCCTAAGACAATCTCAGCCCTCTTGTGCATGAGATAATACGATTCGGTGGATTGTCCAGCATACAGGTGAACTGGAGCAAGTCAGTGATGTTCCCTTTTACGGATGCCACCAAACCATTCACGCCAGATTTTCCCTTTGTTTGGGCCTCTGGCCCCACCCGCTACCTAGGTATCTGGTTGAGTAGGGACTTGGATGACCTCTGGAGGGCCAACTTTGGGCGTGCGGTGGACTGGCTAGAGTCTAAAATATCGCATTGGAACCGGCTCCCACTGTCCCTTGCTGGCTGCATAGCCATCGCCAAGATGGTGGTCCTCCCAAAATTCCTTTACCTTTTTTTTTTTTTTTAAATATCCCCATTCTCCTCACAGCCCATTTCTTTCGTACAATTCGTTCCTTGATCATCTCTCTTGTCTGGGCAAGCAAGCAGCTCAGGATTGCGTACAATATCCTCACTCTCCCCATGTCGATAGGAGGTATGGGCACTCCTAATTTTAAGCTTTATGCCTTAAGTGCCAAGGCCAGTTTTACATTTCTCGATTCATCCCTCTCCTTATCAACCACACGTGGCGGTGGAGGCTGACATCGCATCTCCCTGGCCGCTGACTACTGCCTTGTTTGCCCCGGCGAGTCGCCTGCATGCTGAGGTAGACCCAGTTGAGACCCTGCGCTGGGCCTGGTCCGGACTGCGCCGATTCTCCAATGCCCCGACGTTATCGGTTAACGCCATGCTGATTGTACGGTTTCCCGCTTTTCCTCCTCTGCAACCAACCGGTATGTCTAAACATGCCTCCCGCTTAGGTCTGACGACACTGGCGGATCTTTACCCCGGTGACACGTTCTACTCTCTTCCTACCTCTTCTGATCCGTTGGACACTCTACTCTTTTATCAGTTGCGAGCTATATGTAGCGAGTTACATCCAACGTTCCCCCAGCCTCCACCTTCAATGCCTGCTCTTGACTTTATATATACATCCCCCACTCCTCGTAAATTAGTTACCAAATTATATGCCCTCACGTTATCGTCCACCTCCATCTCCACGGACCGCGCATGGGTTGCATGGGGCGAGGATTTGGGCATGGATATCGCACACGCCGACTGGCTTTATTGCTGCAATCAGACAAAGAAACTGTCACCCAACTACCGGCTTCGTCTTATACATTTCAAATACTTGCATAGACTATACCGCACTCCTGCTCAGCTCCACAAACTGGGACTCCTACCTAACGATAGTTGCATGTGTTGCGCTGCCCCTGCTGTGGATTTAGCTCATCTAGTGTGCTTGTGCCTTAAGGTGTCAGATTTCTGGCTGGTGGTATGCACCGCCACCTCTGAGATTACTTCTTCACCGGTACGGCCCGACTCACCGTTGTGTCTGCTGGGCTTTGTTAAATTTTGCCCGGATTCTTCTCGCCGCCTGATCGCAATGCTGCTCGTCCTGGCTAGGCGTAGGGTGGCCATGTGCTGGGGTCGCAGACCGGCGCCGCAGTTCGCTCACCGGCGCCGCAGTACGCTCACTGGCTTGAAGATGCCTTGAGATGCCAGACCTTGCTATCTGAATTCTGGGATTTAGTACCTGTGAGATCCCGCCCAATTGACCTATGGGGGCCCTTAGTGACATAGCTTCATTCCCGACCTCATTTGAGCCGTGCTGCTTCCCCCGGCGCGCGTGGCGGCTGCCGGTGCTGGTCAGTAACTGCCTCCCTCTATCCCCCTGCTTACCCATCTGACCGTGCTTGCCCCCATCCCTACAGTGGTGTCCCCACCTCCTTTAGCAATGTGTTAATTATGGTGCTATAGCAGTGCCTCACAGAATTAGACTCTTGCATTATGGTATTGTCATTACATCTTTGATTTTCGGCTAGTAACCTACTGTGTACGATGCTCTGATCTGATGCAAAAGTATATTTTGAATATATTTAATTTGTCAATAAAGGTTTTGAAAAACAAAACAATTATTTATTTATTTATTTGTATTTTTTTTTTTAAAACACTCCACCTGATTTGACGCAGTGAAGGCTCACTCCATTTTTAGTGCCAGAACAGGAAACAGAAGGTGCCATCTGTCAGACCCCGTTCGTGGGGCGGAGGGTGGATGGGGAAACGTGGGACTGATGGGCTGTTGGGCACCTACTGAGGGAGTAGAGGTCAGAGTCATGTGCCATTGGTATCCTGGGGCCAATCTTCAATGATTCTGCAAACTGGGCCCAGAGACCCTTTTCTACACTTGACTCTCCGGGTAGCAAGGGCAAACCGTCACAGGCTCCTCAGAGAGGTAGTGCCAGGTGATCGAGCGCAGCAATTATTAATCCTGCAACAATCCTATAACACACACAATAACTCTAGTGCCCAGCACTTGCCTTTTTAAAGAAAGGAAATACTTTTAATCACAGTGTTGTAATAAATTCTACACAGTGCAATATATTATGCATGGTGTCCCTGTGGGAAATTCGTCTTTGTAGTGCTACAATCTCTCCAGTCCTTTTCTACTACTCCTTGTGGCACCTTATCCAATGGGCAAACCCCCTGCCTGGGAAATTGGTGTTCAGCATGAATCGGACACAGGTACAGCGTTGCTTGCTCAAATCAGATGTACATCCATGTTAAGTCTTACTCCCTTCCCATATTGAAATGCCATGTTTAAGTCTTCGCTTGCCCTTTGGTGGTCTTCCTGTGCATCTACTGTGGGGGCCTCCATGACCAACAAGTTCTCTGGACTGCATTAGGAAACTAGGTGCAGCCCGCACCAGTCTGCATATGTGCCTAGCTGCAATCCATTGGGTCTGTAGCTCTGGCAGAGGTGCCAACCTGGCTGCCGCAGTCTCCTGTGTATGTGGTGATGTGGCCCTACTTGGGTCATGGACAGTAAAGCCTACATAAGGCGAAATGTTGTCAGTTGTGGCCCCGTTTGGATCAGTGATAGGTGAGGATATGACCGGGCCTATGATGGTCACTGTAGTTGCATACCCCACTCTGGGCTGTTACTATAGCGGCAGTTGCAGCACCCATCCAGGCTTACAATGATCACTACAGTTGAAGGCCCCCTTCAAGCATTTAATGATCAAGCTGTTGCAGTCCTGGCTGGGCCTACAAGCGATCATACAGTTGCACCCCATCGTGGACTTATAATGACAACAGCAGTTTTGGTTTCTGCCAGGAACTGAGATGAGACCAAAGAGGGACCACTTGACACACTGGTCCTTCCTAGCTTGCTCTTGTGCAGTCAACTTTTTTCTGGAAGTTCCGCATCAACTAGGGAAACACTGGGCTTCTCTTGGAATGTCTTTGCTCCTAATGTGTCTGGCAGACTCATTTCCTCTCTGTGCAGTCACGCTTCTCGGTTCTTCCGGGCAGATATACAGTTCCTCCAGCAGAAAGTGCAGACTTAAGTGATGTGCCCTCACCTTTGGGAGACTGACAGTAAAGCGTACAGCAGCCCTGGTTGCACAGCAGTCCTATAAGTACTCTGCAGAGCACTCTCTTCCCTCATCATAAATGACTTTGAACTGGAGCAAAGTGTGGTAGTTTGGATCCTACTTAAATACGCCACTTCTAGACTGGGAATTCGGATGCACTATTCTCACTAAGGGAAAGCGAGAGAAAACATACCCTAGTTGCATTCTTCCAAATAATATATTGTACACAACAGGTCAACTAAGCTGAGGAAAACAAGATAAGAGAGAGAGAAAACCACTTGACGATCCTACCAAAGTATCCGAAGATTTTAAAATAGACGCCTCACTCACTGAATTGTGACATGCTTCATCATTGGCGCCTATACACACCCTGGAAGCTGTGACATCACAGGAAGTCAAAATATGCAGAGAGCTTATATCTCTGTGAACTGTTATACCTTTGCTGGCCCCCAGTATTCTGATGGTAGCAAATGAAAATAAATTTTGAGCCTTTCTGAAGTACTAGCCTCCCGATGAGCTACATGCCCCTTGGGGGAGCTCATAAGACATTAAGGGGCACATGCATCAGGCTAATTACCGGTCGCAAACGGGCCGATTCGCAGAATCTGCCCCTTTGCGACCGGTAATTAACCTTTTGGGATGCATCAAGCCCAAAGCCATTTGCAAAATAGGTATTTGCAACATTTGCAATGACCTATTTTGCAAATGCATTTAGGGAATCACAATTTGCAATTCCCTAAATGCAATGCAAGAAGCATTCTCAGAATGCAACTTTGCATTAAGGAATCACAAATTACCTTCAACTTCAAGTTGATGGTAATTTGCAGTTCCTTAGAAAAATGCACAAAATTGCATTTTTCTAAGTGGCGCACACACATGTCCTTAGGGCATGTGTGTGTGCCACCTGTGCACATATGCCAATTTTGGGGGTGCATCAGGGTGGCCTTTTTGCCCCCTGGCACCATTGGAATTGCATTCACAATTTTAGATTACCTAATTGGTAATCGCAAATTGCGAAGGGTTTCCATTCATCCTATGGGCCTCTAGGCCCATAGGAATGAATGGGAAAGCATTCCCTAATAGTGAATCACAAGTTGCCATTCGCTATTAGGATATATGTGGGAATCGCTAGTTTTTTTTAGCAAACCCTACAGGCAATTGCGATTCCTTAATAATCGCTATTAAGGAATCGCAATTGCTTAGCTTGATGCATGTGCCCAAAAAAAACTAAACCAAGACTCGTGATATTGAGTATTACCTCTATGCCTTTTCAGGGTTTGTTTTTGATCTCCTGTATAACACTTACACATGGACATTCATTATCCTAAATGTCTTTTTACAAGTCTTTGACTATAGGATGGTTCCTCCCCACGGACACGCATAACTCATGAATCAACTAACAATAGATTGTGATTTTTGAGTGTTTGGCAATGTGATTCACCCCTGATTCATTACATGTGAATGCACGTAACTGCCAAGTTCCCACATTATGGCATGCAAGCACCTTTAATAGTTTTTTATCCACAGGATTTACTTTGCCATTTTACAGTTGGAGTGGGATTGTAATACATTTTTAAATTTTTTTATCCTTCACTAAAAATGTGTTTGCTTCCAGGAGTGAAGATTGGGGGGTGTTTTGGAATGAATATGTGTTGCCCTCTCTGCCTATCTAAAAAAAAACTGGGTCACTAACAGCTGATAACTGTGCACCAATCGTTCTTCAGTAAATGGACAGATGTATAAACTGCTAAGAAACCACTATTGATCAAACATGAACAAAAAAAATGTTTTTTTAATCTGTTCTCTTTTTATTATCTTTAGGTACCTCTGATCTAGAAAGTTCAGTTTCAGGTGAGAGCCTTATGCTTCATTAGAGTGCATGCAAAGGTAGGTAGGAATATACACACAGCCCTGGCGAGGGCCCCAGACCTGGATGGGCTCTCTGTGAGGGCTGAAAGATGTTGGCAAAGAAAAAAGAAAACCCAGGGTTAATTGAGAAACGAATGCTCAATTAAAACACAGTATCTGTTTTTACTCATGTCCGCAGTACCCTACAAATAATGAGAAATGCTTTTTAGGTACATGGTGAGGCATTCTTAGCATCTTTTACTTATCTGGCTCCCTGCTTTATCCAGATAAATACTTTATATTAGAACTGCTATATTTGGTTGAGTCTATCCGGGTGGTATCATCCTACCAGGGTGCGGATAGGGGGCAATGATGAAGCATGTCACAATTCAGTGAGGAGGTGTCACATGGCCCATGGGGACATTGCAGCATACTCATATTAACTTAGAGAACGTGACATACTGTCCTCTGCTTTGCGCACATTACTGCACAAGTTTATTATGCAAATGCCTCTTTTGCCATTTTTACATGAGAACCTACTGCTGTGTTGACACTCTACAGGTTCCTGGGATTTAGTCTTAACATTGCGAGCAAGGTCAATCAACAATGCCCCCTTGTTATTCTGTTCTAGTCAGGCCCTAGCACCTAGACGAAACAAACTGATACAGCTGTTGTTTGGGGAAACATACCTTGGTCTTATTTGAATACACAAATAGGTAGCCCACACTTGTAGAGGGACTTTTCCGGGGAAAAGATCACAACAGCACCTATGATGTAGATCTATCATCTATAAACTGAGGTACAGGGTCTGCAGATAGCGCGCAGAGATCTTCTAATATATAATCATTCTGCTTCTATGCAAGGGGAGTGAGGTTAGGCTACACTGTCTTTTTACAATGATAGCTCCTTTCATGAATTATGGACTACTTGCTATGCTGACCATATTTGTGTTATGCATTTTCCTGCTTATTGTGGCATGTATACTGCATATTAGAGCACGTTAGTCAAAATTATTATTTTAAACTTGTTTGTGGGCAACCGTGATTCCTGAGAGAGTCGAAGTGTTGTGTTCTGGGGTGTCTAATCACTTGTTTCTCTTTGAGTGTGTAGGAGGGCAAGTGAAACACTATAGCTAGTTGGTCCTGGGCTCATGGGTACTAAGGTGGTAGGATGACTCAGTCCCTGTACACTAAGGTCCCATAATCCTAAGCATAGTTCTGTGTTTGTGCAGAATCCCTGCAACAGAGGCATCTATTCCAAAATCTTTGGATACTTCGTTTTTCTCTCTCTTCTCTTGATTTCCTCAGCACGGGTTGCCCTCTTGTGTATAAGAATTTGGATCCACTGTCTCAAACTGTAGTACCTATTTCAGGTGGTTCTTCTTTCAGCTGTCTTTCTCAGGCTGCTATCCGGTCTCAGCCTTTGTGTAGAGTGATGGTTTTTACAGCGTCTGGCTCTGAGGCCGTTTACAACTTGGGTCACCCACTACACTGGCACTAGAGTTGTGAGGTTTCTGCTTGCTATCATCAGCCCAGCTAAAGGAGTTATAGGGTACAGTCTAAAAAGCAGGCATCACCTCTCACAACAGAAACCTCAATCCCATCCTTCACAACTTCCATCCCCCTAATGGCAGTGCTCAGGAAAACTAATCAGCAGAGCCACAACAATAAAAGGCTTTGTGGAATTTATAAAGGTAGGCCTGACTCCATCATGCCCACTTCATGCCTAAATCATGCTCCAGCTGCAGGAAAGCAGACAATAGACGTTTGCTGCCCGAGAGCTCAATCGTAACCCTCCATCTAGTTCTATGACCGCCCCAGGGCATCCAAAACCAATCCTACTGACCTCCATTACTCGGGCTCTCTCACACACAGTTCATGATCATGAATATGTTATAAGCATTATACATGTGCACCCTCTTTACATACCAATGAAATGCCAACAGAAAGATCTGGGCATATATATATATATATATATAAAGGTGGTACTTTAATCAATTGGGCCAAATGCCCTCACTCCCATTGACACAGATAGTAAGGTCTTGTCATACTACTGATCTCTTCTAGAGTCATAGTATGCTTCCACCACTACTTTATGTGCTTTCCCCAGAGACAGCAGTCCACTGCCCATGGTGAGGGCATGCTTGGCTCGCCCCTACAGGTGAGGTCACAGAACAGTTCCAGGTTCTCACATCGTCGTGGACATGCCTATCCCTCTGGGCACATGCTGGATTAGCCTGATGGCCGAACTAAAATAAAAGGATACCAGATACGCATGCAGCTGGACATTCAGGGCAGAAGAACACCCCTCTATACCATGCAGGCGGTATTCCCTCTCAACATTATTTCTTATTGGTAAGCTTCCAAGAGGAACACTGTGAAAGTGACCATCTGGGCTTGGGCTGCTCGAGTTCACCTTCTGTGAAGAAAAGGGGCAGAAGACCGTGCAGAGCTCTCTTTGTATTCTAGTAGATGTCAGCATAGCTGCAGAATGATCCCTGTTGAGCCCAAACGCCATGTGGAGAGCTGCTAAACCATCTCTAAAGAGAAGCATCCTTCTTGCTGTGGAGGTCACAGCAAAAGTGTTCAGCCCAATATCGTGCAGCACCTCTGCTTTCATTCCGACCAGCAACAAGCAGGCAAACAGGGGATTTTGTTATTCCAACATCCAGCTTGGCCCAAAACAAAGACAGAATTTAGGTGGCCATCTGGCCTCCTTTTGTTCACGTATCCTGGCTTAGAGCTTTCTGGAGCCTCATACCTAGATGCAAATGTAATGGAGGAGAAACAAAGGTACACAGTTTGCTATTACTTCACAAGTACTTAAGAGAGGCATGGTTTTTGATTTTGTTCAGTCCCTGTATATAAGCGGTGTGCATGCACTGTAAGAATGTCAGACGTGTTGGCCTGTCCCAGTATTTAGACAAATTACAATCAAAATACCACTATCGTGTTTTTTTTAGTTTGTTTTATAGCGCCACTCCTCCCACATACACTTTCTACACTGTGCTTTATTAGAATGATTATAATGTATTTACATAAAATAAAAATCTGTCATCTGCATGTTACATGATGTGCTTTGTAGGAGACACGCCAAGCCTTCCATGCTTCTTTGATTCAAAACTGAAATTAAACAAAACAAATCTCTCCAGTAAATGTGTTAACTTCCAGAATTATCTCACCATTAATATTCCCTGACCTCTTCAGCAGGTGCCTTAACCCCATAAGTTATTTTACAATGCAATCTTTGCAACCAATTAAACAGAACATATTTACTTGCGTGTTTCGCCTTGTTGCCAATTACTTTGTGGCAGAGTTGGAAAAAAAAAAATAACATGAATTGAGGCCCAGATTTTGCGTCTGGGTTGTGTTAAGTTTTTGGCATAACTCGGACGCACAGTTTCATTTGTTAAATCTTGTAATGTAATGTAATGTTAAACATGTGTGAACCCTTCTGGAGCCGCATTCTGTCCACGGCCAATTCATGTTTGTAAAATATAGGGAACTCAAGGGCCCTCTTCACATTCTGCAGGTGGGATCCCGTCATTTACGCCACTGGAGACCTCTTTCAATTTGAGAAAAGGGACAAAGACTCTTGCACCAAACATAAGGTACGTCTGAGGGCTCACTTCCCTCCAAAATAACGTTGACCTCTAAAGCTACATTTCCCACTACACCATACAAATAGATTGGTGAAACGATTAATTGTTTCGTTCACACTTAGAAGAGCAACTTCTCTCGCGCGTTATTGCAGATTGTGACTTGTCTTCCACCAAAAGCTTCTGCAGAAGCCCCTCGGGCTAGAGAACGCTCTGACCATGGCGCGTGCCTCCCGCGCGACTGAACACAAGCCTGAGGTGCGAACAGACATAATTGTCAAAACACAACAAAGGAAGTAATGAACATTGTTAAAAGTCCTGCGCAGCACAGGCAATGACTCCGCATGCTTGCGCTGTTGGCGTGGTTACTCTGCCTGATACCCGCTGTGTATAGCATATTCCATAATGTGACAACGTGGGTCATTCACTACCAGGCGCGCAACACCCATTGGACTCGCAGGGCTTCAGCCCCCCCCCCCGTCGTGTGTGGCAGCCCGGGCTGAGACAGCTTCCCGGGCAAAAAAGCAGCCGCACCCGAGCACTTCACAGGTCTTTGGGTGGACTGGAAGGGTAGTTTCCTGAACTACCTCTCAGCGTTGGAGAACGAAGGTGAGGAGGAATTCTCCAGCAAACGGTGGAAGAAAATTCTATTACTTAACCTGGAGCCGGAGGGTCTACACGTGTACAACAAAATGGTGAAAAAGCCCAGGGCGTCATCATACGACGACATCTTCCAACACGCCCTTGAGGACCTACACAACCATTACCAGCCGATGATATGCACCACCATCGACCGCTACAACTTCTTCCAACAGAAACAGGCGGAATCTGAATTAGTGGAGGACTATGTTGCAGCCCTCAAGAAACTGGCCATCAATTGCAATTTTGGCACCCTGCACGACGACCTCATTTGGGACCAAATCATCATGCACTCCACCCATTCGAGCATCCAGGAGAAACTCTGGGTAAGTGGCGAAGCGCACCTTCCGGAGATCATCGCGATTGTCAAACGTGCGGAGCTCTCCAAACGATGCGCTCTCACGGCCAAGAAAGACACGGCACCACCAGCCACAGTGTGCAAAATCACCGACCGAAAGGTTCCACCCTCAAAAGCCACGACAGATGCCGCCTCCACCCGGCAACCTACGTCCATAGGCAAAGGCCCTAGTCGCGCCCCTCAAGGCAAACAAGGCGCCTGTTACCGATGGGGCAGCCACGCCAACATGGGAAACAGGAAATGCCCAGCGTTCCACATCAAGTGCTCCTTCTGTGGCATCACGGGACACTTTGGCAAGGTCTGCCGACGGAGGCCAAGAAACGCTGCCGTCTTGTACGTCCAGGATACCTCTGACGATCAAGAGGGAGCAGATCTCTCTGACCAAGACAGCATTCTTTGCATCGAAGACCACATCCTGGGCATTTAGGGTGTCGCAACGAAAAAACCTTCCTGTCAATTGGTAATCGGGGGTGTCCACGTCGCCATGGTCGCTGACTCCAGTTCGCCATACACCATCATCCAGAATCAGATATGGGACCGAGACTTCGCGCACGTGGTGGGGGACCATCTCCACCCCACGGACATCCATCCAGTCACATATACGGGGGAATAAATTCCCATGGTGGGTTTCCGGCAGCTCTTGTTCGAATTCAAGGGCAGGCACACGACAGCGAAGTTGTACGTGGTGCAGAAAGGCCCATCGGTCCAGGGATGGGTGGACCAGGGGGCACTCGGCATCCAGCTCAACCCGGGTGGCGACACACAAGTGCTCCTGATGGAAGACACATCCACGCCTGCCTCGCTCAAAGCAGAGTTCCCCACAGTGTTCAGCAACCAAATCAGGAAGATGTCCAAATTCTCCCACAAGATTGTGCTCAAAGACGGAGCGGTACCAGTCTCCCACAAAGGCAGAAACATCCCATTCAACTACCGAGAGGCGGTGCAGCTAGAACTGAAACAATTAGAAGACAGCGACATCATTGAACCAATCGAATGTGCCGAGAGGCTCGCACCTCTGGTGGTAGCGTGCAAACAGAGCGGCAAGATACGCCTGTGCATTGATCTTCGTGAACTTAACAAGAACATCATCGTGGACAAGTTCCCTTGCCCAAAATAAATGAACTGTTAGCCCAGACCAAAGGTATTAAGTGGTTCTCTATCATCGACCTCAAAGCTGCCTACCATCAAGTTTCACTCCACCCGTCATGCCGAAAACTCACATCCTTCATCACGCCCTTCGGATGCTACCGTTTCAGACGTTTTCCCTTCGGGCTCGCTCGGCTGCCGTCTTTATAAAACTCATTCACAAACTGTTCCAAGGATTCCGTGGAGCCCTCTATTTTCAAGATGACATCCTCGTCATGGGGAAATCCAAAGCTGAACATGACAACATTTTACACATCGTTCTACACACGCTAGCAGCCAATGGCCTCACTGCCGAGCTAGAGAAATGCAAATTTGGTCTCTGGAAAGTCACCTATCTGGGGCATGAAATCAGTGACATGGGAATCACCCAAAATCAGCAAACTTGGAGGCCATCATGTCCGCACCCTCCCCCAAAACCAAGGATGATGTTCGCTCTTTCCTGGGGCTGGCGGAGTTCTACAGTAAGTTCGTCAGGAATTTTGCGACAAAAACACATAGCCTACGCCAACTACTCAAGGAGAAGAATGCCTTTTCCTGGTCGGAGGAGCTGGAAGCGGAATTCACGGCCATCAAACAAGATATTTGTGATGCGGTTCTCCCCCCTGAGATGCATCCAGTATCCTGGCCACGGACGCCAGCGACAAAGGACTGGAAGCAGTCCTTTCCCAGAGAGCTACGGATGGCACTGAGACGACGGTGGGGTTCGCCTCGCGATCCCTCACCCCCAGCGAAGAGAAGTACTGCGTAATTTAGAAAGAGATTCTAGCATCCATCTGGGCGATGGAGAAATTCCAACAATATCTGTGGGGGGTTACGATTCACGCTCCGTACCGACCACAAGCCCCTGATCAAAGTTCTCACATCCAGCGGCAATGTGACAGCCACCCCATGCATCGCCAAAATGACATTGCGTCTCTTGGACTTTGTCTACGATGTGGAGTACATCCCGGGCCCGCAGAACAGAGTGGAAGACTTCCTCAGCAGGGCAGCAGCCATGGAAGAACCAGTCACTCCATCGGATTGGGACGATTACAGCGTCGCCTTTATGACAGACCACGAACACACCATCAGTGCCCAGGACTGGGCAGAAGCCTACATGCAAGACATGGAACTCTCCCAAGTCAAGTTGTACGTCACGCAGGGCTGGCTAAAGAAGCACATCGGAAGCAACCTCAGAAAATACTGGGAGGTCCACGATGAACTCTCCATCGGTGAGGACTCCATATTTCTGCTGCGGGGCGACAAAGTGGTGCCCCCGAAGGCCCTCCATGACCGCATTCTCCACATCAACCACGAAGGCCATCTGGGCATTGTCAAAGCCAAAAGACTAATAAAACTGCTGTACTGGTGGCCCGCCATGGACATCCAAGTGGAGAGGTTCATGAGAGCATGTGACCATTGCGTCAAGGCTGACAAAATGCTCATCACCATGAGACCCCCCCCCATGGGCGAGTTCTCCACTCCCAACAACCCCTGGGAGGATTTATCCATCGACATAGTAGGCCCTGTCCTAGACACCTGGGGTACACCCACACACCTCATCGTAGTCGTGGACCACTACTCAAAGTGGCTAGAAGTCGAAATCTGCGAATCAGTAGATTCCGACGTCATCATCGCCTTCCTCACCAACATCTTTCTGAGGGAAGGCATCCCCAAGTCCATCACCAGTGACAACGGTCCCCAGTTCACGTCAGCCAAGTGGACTGCCTTCACCAACCGCAACGGAATCTGGACAAAGCACACTCTGGTCTACCACCTTGCGGGCAACGGCTTAGTGGAACGCTTTAACCGGGTGATCATGGGCTCAATCCAGGCAGCCATCAGCGCCGGTAAGAACTGGGAGTCCGAATTTATAAACACGGTAGGGGCCTACCTCATCACACCCACCTTGACAGGCTACAGTCCGTTTAAGATCCTCAGAGGCAGAGAACCATTCACCAAAGACAACACAGCCTGGATGACCATGCGACTCCAAAGCAAATGCTCCCCAGCCATCGTCCGCAGCAACCTAGAGAAGGCACAAAGCATCTACAAGTCACATTACGACAAGTGGAATAACGTGCGTCAAGCCTCAATGGTGGAGGGCGACTGAGTCCGAGTCAAGAAGGGCCAACTAGTACAAAAAGGAGACAGTTTATTAAGCCCTTAAGAGTCGTGGACGTATACACCCGCTCTGCCTTGTTGAGCGATGGCAAGGTCTGGTCACAATCCAGGATGGCCAAGTACCAACCAAGGTCGTACTGAGAGAGTTGCCAGGACCACAAAACAAAGGACTGTCTTCAAAACCGGAACCAGCAAGTGCGATGACTTAATCTAACAGACTATGTGAGAACTTTACCGAATGACCCCAAATCCACCAATCAGGACTGTCTAAAACTGATTTTTGTTACATTTTGACGTTGGTTTCAATATAAAAGTGGGTAGACAAAGCGAATTAGGAATCCTCTTCCTTCTTTTGAGCGAACTTTCATTTTCTTAACGTTATGCTGACGGAGAGGACGGTGACACTGCTGGACAGCTGTTATCCTGAATATTTGAGAGACTGAATTGCGACCTGACTTTGATGAATTTAAAGATTTTTCCACGACTTGACTGACTTAGAGGACGACTAATAGCCAGATTAGGTAAATATGATGTTCTGCGGTTTTGTCGATGATTTTCTAAAATTTGCAATTAATTAGATAAACGATGCTTTGATTAATAGACAAATGTGTTGAGTTGTTTTTTGAAGAAATTAGATTAAGAGAAGAGCATAAATAAAAGAATTAAATTACCAAATTACAATACAACTAACTGATTCATCGCCAAATGAGGGGAATATCACGAGGTTTGAAGTTAATAAAGGTATTCAATGTATATTAGGGTTTAGGTGAAAGATATTCCTTTCATGTCAGCGTATGGAAACTTATCCCTCCCGGGAAAGCAGATCAATGAAGTGTGAGTGTTGGTGTTATGGGCCCCACCAATGAATGTAATTGAGTTAATGTGTTATTGCGATATTTGGTCTGTGCCGAAGGGAGGATTTGACATTCCACGCTGCATCAGTTTTTCTGGTAGCAGAATGATGGTTGTCATTGTTTTGGTTTGGTGATTATTGCTTGTACATTGCTTATCGATTATTGGTTATTGATTAATATTGGTTTATGTATTAACACTCTGTGTTGAGTCGCGTTGAGTTTTATGTTGTTTGTACGGCTTCTGGCATGTAGGAAGTCAGAAGTTTGTAACGGTTCCGTAGTAGAGCAGAGGTAAGCGCTGTTCTCGGGAAAGACGGAATTGTTGTTGCCCTGTAGGTACACAGGGAGAAATGTGTAATGATTGAAGTTGCACGACGCATTATCTGGGTTCGATTCGGTAAAACCAAAGGAAATGATGGACGGAGTGTTGAACATTGCAAGCACTCACCCCCAGTCAACTGATCTGGGTTTAATCCATCACCGTTCTTTAGCCCACTCTGCCACCCCAGTTCAGACATGGCCATATGCAAATCAGTCTGACCCTGTGCCTCATGGGAACAGTCCAGCCCGAACTGCCTAGCCATGTCTTCCCTGGACTGGAAACAAGCGTCCTAGGACAGGTTTCTGGCATTTCAGCCGTCTTCAGCCAGGCTTGCTTGAATCCAGTGGCAAAGTGAGCAAGGGACTCACGTCTGAGCATACCCTGCCAACTTATGGCGAACAAAGCAAAACACACATCGTCGTGTGTTGCCATTAGAGATGTTTTCTGTGTGAGAGAAATGTGCATGATAGCAAAGGTCACCTGTGAAGTTTTGGTCTTAGGTACCTGGAGTCCAAATGGCATTCCGATAACGCTTATCACTGGAAAGGAAACAGGTGTTCTCTGAGCTTACTAGAACGATAAAGTAGAGGGAAGTGCTTCTTTGTTAACGTATGTCATAATTCTGTAATAGGACAGACTGTTCGCTGTTCTCGGGAAAGACAGGATTCTGTGTGAATATACTAAATTTTCTCGTGTGAAAGTGTGTGAATGCGAAGGCATTCGGGTTAATTGTGAAACTCTAGTTTTATTTCTCAGGAGCATTGGGTCTCCAACTATGTGTCTTAAATTCTGGAGAAACGGTTAGCTAATGTTTGTTAGAAGTTTAAGGTAGAGGGATGTGCTACTTTATCAACGGAAGTAACGATTCCGTAGTAGGGCAGAGGTAAGCGCTGCTCTCGGGAAAGACGGAATTCTCGTGAGAAAGGTCTATTGCTATTCCTTGGTTAGCGAAGCGGACAATGGTGGTGTTTTTGTGTTGTTACTAACAGACTTGTAAGTTTGAAACAAAGCTTACCAAGTGGATTTTGTAAAGGAGGGGTAGACAGGAGCAGGAGCTGCGGCAGCGGCTGCTGACGTCAGAACGACTGCGCTGGGATTGGCCAGTCAGTCTGAAACATAGAACGCTGCGGATTGGTGCGTTCGTGTACGCCGCGCTAGGAGTGGAGAAGCACAGGGTGACGTAGACACTCCGGATTGGTGCGTTAGTGTGAGTCGCGCTGGGATTGGAGAATTGCAAAGGTGACGTAAATGCTCCGGATTGGAGCGTTAGTGTGAGTCACGCTACGATTGGACAGAATGGCGGTACAGTTGTAAGGAGAGACTAGCGATACACGGAAGACAGGAAAATGTATTACGATCCACCAGAAAAGGAGAAAAAGTCCTGGTTCGGTAGAATTAAAAAGTGGTTTAAGAAGGACAAACCGTTTGTAACTAGGGAAGGACAGTTACTTCCTCCACCGAAAACTCCCGCATCCTTTATGGTTGCGAAATATGGATATCACACCTGTATTTGGTTAGACAATTGGGTCAAGTATACTGAGAAAGACGGAGTGTTGGCTTTTCCAGAACATGGTTCATTTAACTTGGCAGTTTTGAGAAATTTAAGAGAGAAAATGATGAATTTAGAACCAAGACCTAGACCGACACAATTTGAAGCATTGACAGAATGGGAAGATGAGATGCATGACCGAGAAAGACAGAAGGTATAGGTACATGTTTGGTAGGTCGTACGGACATGAGAATCATGATGATCGAATGAGAAGGTGGCAGAATGCGAGTATGACTGAGGGTTTGTTTCCCGTAAGAACTGCAGGAGAAAATGAAGGCAGAAAATGCGTAGAAAAGAGACATAATGTGGAATCGAGAGGGTATGGAGTGAATGAATCAGAGGATGATGTTCTTGATGACATGTTCTATAAAAATCCACCCCCATATCGGCAAGACCCAGAAATATTAACCCCAAGTGCCCCAATGAAAGAAACTGTACGAATCATAAAATTGGAACCAGAGTTCCAAGATTTGGGAGAAAACAATTCCATTAGAGAGTTAGAAAAGAAGTCCGGAGGTAGAATAAATGGTGAAAATTCAGCGGAACTAGCAAAGACTACCTTAGAATTAACAGAGAAAATAAGAGAATTGACCAAAAACCTGGAAGCTGTAACAGTTCCGGTAACGATAGGTCCAGTAATGCCTATTTTTGATAAACAGAAAGATAGCGAACATTGTTTAACGGTCCCTTATAAAAGCAATAAACAGGTTGAACAACCAAAACTGAGTCAAAATGATAATCCAGGGAGACAGACAATAAGTATGATTGAACCAAATGTTTCAAATAATCCGTTTGTAGGCCAGAATTGTGCAGAAAGACGTATAACAACAGTGGAGCCAATATTAGAAACACAAAAGGATTCTGGACAAGGAAATGTAGAGAAGTCAGTAGGACCATCTACAGAGGAATTAAGTGAATGGTTGAGAAGCTTGCAGAAGAAAGACAAAGAATCTCAGTCAATAGATGTGGCCAAACTACGAATGGTACTGGAAGAGTTAATAGTAGGAACGATCCCTACGGAGAAGTTAAAAACCTATCAAGATGAGGAGTTGTTATTTCTGTGTAAAATTATAACGTGGAGAGCAAAACGTCTCCATGAAATATTAGAAGAAGTGGCAAATGAAATGGGTATAGATATTGAAAAGGTAAAAGCCCTACAGAAACCATATCAAATAGATTTCACTGAAATGGACATTGAAAATATGAATACCACAGGACGAATGAGCCAGATTAAGGAAATAATTATTTTGTTGAGAAAATGGGGAGATGTGGACAAATGGAAAAGTAGATGGTATCGAAACGAGATGATGTATCAGATAAAACCTTTTCAGCTTTCCCTGTTAGAGAAAAAGAGAAGGTAGTAACAGAATGTCCTATGAGAGA
This sequence comes from Triturus cristatus, assembly GCF_964204655.1. Classification (NCBI taxonomy): domain Eukaryota; kingdom Metazoa; phylum Chordata; class Amphibia; order Caudata; family Salamandridae; genus Triturus; species Triturus cristatus. The sequence goes on from NC_140584.1 coordinate 353,788,941, forward strand.
AATTCCAGGAGGAGGATATGTACATGTCCCATGGACTAGGCAAGATATTTTGTCATGTACAAATGACTTCCCTCAACTACGTGAAAAACCCGTCGAGTGGTATAGACAGGTGGACAGATTTGTAAAATTGTCCAAAGTATTGTGGATTGATCTAAACAGCCTGTTTGACATAATAGTACCAGCAGATCTATGGACCGAGTGCAAAATCATGATAGATTGGCCAACACAAGAATACCCAAGGGATCCAAAAACAGGGGATGCAGACCCCGAGGTAATGAAGAAATATGAACAGGTTATTGCGTTTGAAAAACAAAGTACCTCCTAAAGAGACAGATTGGGTGAAAATTGACAGAACACATCAGGAAAGCAAAGAGTCAGTACTTGCATATTATGAGAGGCTGATCTTGGCCTTTAAACAGTTTAGTGGAGATGAAAATCTGAGTGAAAAGGATTTGAGTCATTTTGTATACAGATTTGTATATGGTCTACGTCCAGAAATTAGTGAGATGATAAAACAACATACTGTAGATTGGCAAAATAAGAAAATAGATGAAATATTGAGACATGCTAAATATTTCAGTGATGAGATTGAAGCAAAACAGCGAAAATTGAAAGAAAAGGCTATGTGGGCACAAGTAAAGGTAGCAGAGAGACAGGAAGCTCAATTAGCAGAACAAGCGAATAATACAGGATCAAGACAAAAATTTAGTCCTGGGAAAGGTAAAGGAAATATAGAGGAAGCTAAGAAGAAATTTCCGTGTCATAATTGCGGTAGGATAGGGCATTGGAAATCCGAGTGTAAATTTCCCCCAAGTACTAACGATGAAAATGCATCATTGAATCCACAGGTGCAGAATGAGGTGAGTGGTCAACCGCAGCGACAGCAGCAGGTTGTTAAACAACAGAATCAGGTGCCAAAACCACCTTTTCCACAAAGAAAAAATTCCCAGAAGTATAGTAGTGAAACGGGATTCTACAACGGAGAACAGGTAAATAAACCGCCGCGCGCTAGCGCTGCTTTGCAGTATTGGCTGCAACGCGATGAGAGTGATTCAGAAGAGGGTTATTGACGTGCCGAAGGGAGGAAGAAGAGTGCGTACTTGGCGCAACTCTAGAAGTAGACCAGACAGGCCCATTTGTAGATGGAAACGTTAATAATGAAAATATTACTTTCTTAGTTGATACTGGTGCTACTCGACCAACTGTTAGATCAGCTGATGTTAAGAATTTTCCTCTCTCGGATGAAACGATCCAAGTAGTTGGTGTATCCAACCGGCAGATTAAAACTTACCTTACAGATCCAGTGAAAGTTAGCATAGGGAAATTTTCTGAAATTCACTGCTTTGTCGTGTGCGATACCAGTCCTGTGAATTTGTTAGGTAGAGACTTGTTGTGCAAAATGAACTGCTCTATATTTTGTACCCCGGATGGAATAGCATTTGAAACCCCAGATGATGATGTGTTGTATAAAATGACAATGGCAAACAGGGAGAAGGAGGTTACTGAAACCTATGCTGTATTTAACCCTGACGAATTACCTAAAGAATTAAAACAATCTGTTAAGGCAGAAGTTTGGGATTTCACAGGAGAAGACGTGGGAATAATGAGAAATGTAGATCTAGTAAAAATAACAGTAAAAGAAGGAGTAAGTTATCCAAATGTCCCTCAATATAAATTGACACCTGAAATAATCGAAGGAGTGACTCCTGTGATTAAAAAAAATGATAAAACAAGGTATTTTGAGAGAAATAATGAGTAGTCCATGTAATTCACCAATAATGGGACTGAAAAAGCCTAGTGGGAAGTTCAGGATAGTACAAGATCTGAGAAAGATAAACAAAATTGTTGTGTCATGCTGTCCCATTGTACCAAATCCATCTGTGATTTTATATCAGATTCCCCATGACGCAGAATGGTATACAGTGATTGATCTATGCCATGCTTTCTTTTCCATCCCATTGCACCATGACAGTCAGCAAATTTTTGGATTTTGTTTCGGTGAGTGTATTTTGGCTTGGTCCGAATTCCACAGGGGTATACAGAAAGCCCCTCAATATTTAATCAGCTATTGAAGAAGTCCTTGGAAAGTCTAGAAATGCCCGAAAATTCAGTGTTAGTTCAATACATCGATGACCTTCTTGTGGCATCGAAAACCAGTGAAGCTTGTGAGGTAGACACAATAGCATTGCTGAATCATTTTGCAGATGGGGGACTTAAAGTGTTACCATCAAAATTACAATTTTGCAAGAGAGAAGTACAATATTTAGGACATAACATTGAAAAAGGACTGAGAAGAATAACAATAGACAGAATCAGGATCATAAAAAGAATGAGTCCACCTATGACCCAAAGAGAAGTGAGAATGTTTCTGAGAATGGTTGGATATTGTCGTCAATGGATCAGCAATTTTTCGTTGATCGCAAAACCTTTGGTACGACTGACAAGAAGTGATGTGAAAGATCCCATTGATTTGAACAAAGAGGAATTGGCAACATTCAAAAGATTAAGAGATGGGTTGTGTGAAGCACCTGCATTGGGTATGCCTGACTATGAGAAAGAGTTTGAGTTGTATTGCAGTGAGAGAAATGGATGTGCACTATCTGTTCTAATACAGAAGCATGGAAAACTGAGGAGACCAATTGCATATTTTTCATCAATGTTGGACCCAGTAGCTGTAGCCCTACCTGGGTGTTTGAAAGCAGTAGCTGCTACATGTCGGAGTTTGGAACAGAGTGAGGGAATTGTGATGGGATATCCTGTGAAAGTGATCCTTTTAAAAAGGAGTCGTACTCAGTATATGACACATAGTCGGCTGACTAAGTTTGAAAAGGTCATATTAGGTGCAACAAATGTAAGTCTTGTGAGATGCTTGAATGTGAATCCTTCAACATTGCTGCCTGATGCTGAGAATGTGGAAGTAAGAGATGAAGCAGATCATGACTGTTTGGATGTACTTGATTTCTGTACAAAACCTCGACCTGACATAAAAGATGTACCCTTACCAGAAAGTGATTTGGTTCTATTTGTGGATGGGTCATGTTTGAGAACAGATGATGGAGTGTTAAGTGCAGCATATGCGGTATGCACAGTTGCAGCAGTGATGGAAACATCATATCTGAAAGGTGTAAAATCGGCACAAGTAGCTGAACTTGTCGCTTTGACTAGAGCATGTAAGATTGGAAAGAGTGTGAGAGTGACTGTGATGACTGACAGCCAGTATGGCTTTGGAGTGGTCCACGACTTTGGCCAGATATGGCTGCAGAGAGGATTCTTAACATCAAGTGGAACTCCCATTAAGAATGCTGAAGTGGTTGGGAAGTTGATTGAGGCGATACAGCTGCCTAGGCAATTGGCTGTTGTAAAGTGTGCTGCCCATAGTCACAGTGGTGATTATATCGCCACTGGAAATAAATTTGCGAATGACATGGCAAAATACTGTGCACGAAATCAGAATTCCATTAATCGGGCTAAGGAAAGAGAAGTGGTTTCTTGCTCCTTGATGTTTACTAACATTGTGGGAACATGGGAAGAAGTAAGACAATTGCAGGAAGAAGCAGGAGATGAGGAAATGAAGCAGTGGGTAAAAGCAGGATGTGCACCAAGAGAGAAAGATCAGGTGTGGGTTTATCGAGATGGAAGACCAGTCATGCCTGATAGCATAATGTCTGCCATGGCACGGATGTATCATGTACAGGGACACATAGAGAGAGATGCTATGGTCAGGTCCTTTAAACAAACCTGGTATAATGCAAAATTCAGACATGTAGCAGAAAGTCTTTGTCAGAGATGCCTAATATGTCAGCAATACAATCCAGGAAGAAAGACAGTAGTGAGTCTAGGAACAATAGGTCGAGAAGGAGGGCCTTTTACCAGAATGCAAGTAGATTTAATTGAGATGCCTCCCTGTAACAGACTAAGGTATGTTTTGGTTATGGTCTGCCTAATTTCCAGATGGTTAGAGGCATTCCCAACAAGAAGAAATGATGGGATGACAGTGGCAAAATTACTTTTGAGGGAATTCATCCCTAGATTTGGGTTCCCAGTGACAATTGATTCAGACCGAGGAGGACATTTCCATAATGAGATCATAAAACTGATTTGTGAAGCATTGAATGTACAACAAAAACTGCATTGTGCCTACCGACCAGAAGCTTCTGGTGTGGTGGAACAGATGAATGGTACTATCAAAAATAGGATAGGGAAAATGTGTTTAGCCACAGGTATGAAATGGCCTGATGTCGTGCCTCTAGTACTCATGACTATTAGATCAATTCCAGGCAGAACTACAGGGTTAAGCCCCCATGAAATCATCATGGGACGAGCCATGCGCCACGTGTTTATACCAGTCAACAAGCTGATGACTATAACTGATGACATGGTGTTGAAATACTGTAAAAGCCTGGCTGACGCAGTTCATTCTGTGTTTCATCAGGTTGGAGCGGATGCCACCACCCTTGAAAAGAAGCCAGCCTATGACCTAAGCCCAGGGGACTGGGTTAGGATAAAAGTCCACAGAAGAAGAAACTGTTTGGTTCCAAGGTGGGGAAAACCAAGACAAGTCATCTTGACCACAACAACAGCTGTGAAGTGTGCTGGATTGAAGAACTGGATCCATGCAAGCCATACTTTGAGAATTCCAAATCCAGTGGACAGCACAGAAAGAGAGTATTTTGATGAATCAGAATGTAGTACTGAGTCAGATGACGGAGAGCCAAATGCCAAAGAAAACCCTGAAAGGGGGGAAGCAGAATCAAGTTTAACATTTGTCCCCAGAAGTAGTTCCCTGAGAAGAAGGTTACAGATTTCTGATACCAGTTCAGACTCGGAAGCCGAACAAGGAGCACAATGTTCCAGGAAAGAACAAGGAAAGAACAAAGAAAAAGACAGTGAAGAGACAATAAAAGAGATTCATGAGAAAGAAGTGCCAGATGAAAGATTGAGAGAAATTCCACCTGAAACAACACAGTTAGATGGACAGATGCCAGATACAGAGAGAGAGGGAAAGATTATTGCGGAAGACCCCCGAGGAGGTGTAGGGAACTCCAACATCCAGTTGGAAACAGGGACAAGTAGTCAGCAGGAAGATTGCATGACGGAGATTCGAGGAGGGACAGAAGTAGGGAAAACAAAACAAGTGGTGGAAAGAGAAACTGTTGAGAGTAAAAAGCAAGTTGGAACAGAGTCAGAGGAAAGCGAAGATGAAATACCTGAAGGTCGAGTTCTCAGAAAGAGAGCTTGGAGAACTGAAAAGAACGATAAAGAGAGTAAATTGAAAAGAACTGCAAAAGATGAAGTTTGGCCGAATAAAATAAAAAGATTGAGATATCGACTGACACGAGTAAATTCACCAAGGGTTGAACAGGTGAATGAAGTGACGAGTCAGGAGAAATCAAAAGAAGAAGAAACAATTGTAGTTAAAGACAGCAAAACAACAAGGAAACCTAATCAGAAGTATAAATCACCAGAATGGACGTATGTGGCCCGGCCTCAAGTAAAAGAAGAGGCGGATAGCCAAGGAAATCCAGAGGTGGTTGTACCAGAAGTGGTTGAGGAAGACGAAGAATCGGAAATCCTGAGAGTTATCTCTTCCGATATTGGAGAAGAAACGGATGTTCAGGACATTCTGTATACAGATCACGAAGGAAAAGTGAAAGATGATGAAATGCCAAACTGAATGAGATAAGAAAACTATTGATGGAAAGACAATAAAATAACAGAAAAAGACAAACTGGTAGAACCAAGTAGGTGCTTAGAGCCTTGGGTTAGAAAACTAGTTGTGAAATAGAAGAGGCTAAGTCAAAAGACACAGTCCATTTTAGCAAAGATGACAAACATAGATAGTAGAAAAGATAGATGTAAATTTTTGAAGAGATGGTGTAAAATGTGTTGTTGTTGTACAGGAATATTAATGCTTCTATGGAGTATACTTGCTCTACTGATTTCATTTAAAGTTACTATAGCTACATTAGAAGGACATAGTGAAAACATAACTAATAAAGGGAAGATTCAAAAGGTAGTTCCGACTTGAATAGATAAAAGCTATTTACATAAAGACAGGTCTATAACTGATTTTTCTAATAATGTGTTTTCAAAATTGTTGTATGAATATGTAAAGACCATGGATGTAAGGGACTGCTACGTTTGTATGCAGTTACCTGCCTCTGTATCGGAGGGAGTGACTTATCACCACCTTCCAGTAAATTATGGAATAACATGAAGTGTAATATCTAGTTTATTTTATCAAACAGGTAAATTAGAGTATTATTTTTCAGATGTAGATACTATATTTTCACAAGTACCGTCAATTAACAAGCTAAACAAGGTAAAACCTGCAAAGGTATTAGGTGAATTTTTCTTAGAGACTAAAGAACTAACATTAGAATACATATTTAGAAATAATTTGACTTGCAGTTTAAAGAAAGAGGAACAGACATTTTTAGATATGGTTGAAGAAAGGAGACTGAAAATGCAAAGAAAAGCATCTGAAGGAAAAGTGGAGAAGACAGTCTGGGATGTAGAAATGGAAAAACACTTGAAAGGGGAAACAAGTCCAACTATGGCTTTAGATTGGCCTCAGAAAGGGAAATTGTGTATTAGAAGGAATCAAGCTGCATATGATAATTATTTTGTAGGTAATAGTGAGTGCCATGATACATACCGAATCATGGGTGGATGGGGATTTAAAGGTGGAAAAGATCCAGTTTTTCCTGGATTATATTTCATTTGTGGGAACAGGGCATATTATCGTTTGACAGACCATTGGTATGGCACATGTTATATAGGCCTGGTTTTTCCAAAGATTTTTCATATGGATAGAGGAGAAGATGGTGTACATAGTTTAGGTAGTTATTTAGGACGTAGTAAGAGAGAATCTTGGACAGAAATTGTGGGTGACATTTTTGGAGCATTGATACCAGCAGTGGGAATATCTCTGAATGCAAACAAAAAGAAAACTTTCAACAGTAGTGGATCGCTTGTCAACAAGCACAGCTGGAGGATTTTTATTAGTAAATACTGAAATGGTTGCCATGCGTGCTATGGTATTGCAAAATCGACTTGCCCTTGATATATTATTGGCAAAAGAGGGTGGAGTCTATGGAATGCTGAAAGTTCAACAATGTTGTACTTACATTCCTGACGAAGGTAAAGATTTGAAAATTTATATAAAAAATATTACAGAATTGCATGACGAAATTGCACCACTGGAGGTTGAAGGTGTTTGGGAAAAGATTGGAAAGAAATTATCAGTTAGTAAAACTAGGTAGTTCCTTTTTAGGTAAGATATTATTTCCATTAACATGTGTGATTTTCATAGTGTTAATAATTAGATTAGGGTGTATCTGTCGTAAAAAGGATAAAAATCAGGAAAAGTTAAGAAGAGAAAATTTAAGGAGAAGAGATAAGAAACAAGAAAGAGAATTTGAAGAGATAGAATTGGAGGAGTTTAAGGAAAGCATGTATAAATCAGCAAAAAGAGAAGAAACTGGGGAAACTGAAATATGAATAAAAACAAGAAATCCCTTTGAAAATCTGTAAAAGGGATACAAAATTTTGTTGGTGTGGTGATATAATCACCAAAGGGGGGATTGCTGGAGCGGGTAGTACAACATTTTGTATACCCCCCCCATTCTGCATGTTTATATTATTCTGAATAATCTATTAATTGTAATATCATTAATCCGTTTGAAGTGATAACTCACCAATTATATTAACAAAAGAATTACACGTGGGATTTGCATTTTGCATGGCTAAACTAATTGTATACTGATATATGTACGCATACTAATGGTAGAAAATTAGAATATTACATGATATATGTTGCTTTTGTGACGTAATTGTAAGTTGCACCAGATGACGTCACTGGGTGAATATAAACGCTTTGAATGTTGCTATTATGCTAGATAATTACTTACACATAGGGAATTAGTGAGGGTTTAACATTTTATTAGCCTTTTCTATGTTTTAATTATGTTTTGTGTTTGTTATGCTTAAGTTGACCATTTGGGCCTAAGAAAAGATGGCCGACTGAGACACACGACGTGACTGCTACCGTTTCACGAGGTTTTGGGTGAAGTGCGCCTGTGCCACCGCCAGCAACAATGGCCTCGTCCTGACGCCAGGCAAGATGTACAACCAAGGTCGTACTGGGAGAGTTGCCAGGACCACGAAACAAAGGACTGTCTTTAAAACCGGAACCAGCAAGTGCGATGACTTAATCTAACAGACTTTACCGAATGACCCCAAATCCACCAATCAGGACTGTCTAAAACTGATTTTTTGTTACATTTTGACGTTGGTTTCATTATAAAAGTGGGTAGACAAAGCAAAATAGGAATCCTCTTCCTTCTTTTGAGCGAACTTTCATTTTCTTGACGTTATGCTGATGGAGAGGACGGTGTTATCCTGAATCTTTGAGAGACTGAATTGCGGCCTGACTTTGATGAATTTAAAGATTTTTCCACGACTTGACTGACTTAGAGGACGACTAATAGCCAGATGAGGTAAATATGATGTTCTGCGGTTTTGTCGATGATTTTCTAAAATTTGCAATTTGATTAATAGACAAATGTGTTGAATTGTTTTTTGAAGAAATTAGATTAAGAGAAGAGCATAAATAAAAGAATTGAATTACCAAATTACAATCCAACTAACTGTTTCATCGCCAAATGAGGGGAATATCACGAGGTTGGAAGTTAATAAAGATATTCAATGTATATTAGGGTTTAGGTGAAAGATATTCCTTTCATGTCAGCTTATGGAAACTTATCCCTCCCGGGAAAGCAGATCAATGAAGTGTGAGTGTTGGTGTTCTGGGCCCCACCAATGAATGTATTTGAGTTAATGTGTTATTGCGATATTTGGTCTGTGCCGAAGGGAGGATTTGACATTCCACGCTGCATCACTACAACATATCTCTGAAAGTCAACCACATAGCTTCAGTAATGGGGAAGTGGAAAAAGGGCAGCCGGTAGGAGAGGCTAGAGGGTCGGGCTGGAAACCAGCGAGAAGGGAACACCAAACTATGCCTACAATGAGCACAGTAAGACATATTCAGCCCCTACATGTGTACATGAAACACACATTTCTTGCCAATAGCCAGTGTGTACATTTGCAGATCGCACAGGACGAAGCAGCTCACCCGTGAGCCCACCGTGCATCTTGCTCTGGAGCAGGGGTTGTGTGGCTTCCAGCAGAGCTTTAAGGAGATAAAATATGGAGGGACGGTCTCTAAAAGGGAGGAGCCCTTAGAAGCGTAACTAAGAATCCTTTCCGAGAGACATGGCCTATGTAAATAGGAGACTGACTTAAAAAAGGTAAACTAAAATCCTTTACTTCCCATAGCGTGTCAAGTGAGCAGAATGTTGATGCTTCTCTGTGATCTTTCTGTTATTGCATCCATACATATCAGACAATTACATACACACAAATAAAACCCACCTACTGGCTTTACCAATGCTTATTAGCAGTATCAGATTAAGGAGCAATAACAATGATTTTGTTGTGAATAATTAGAATTGAAAATATTTCAATTCTGAAAATATGAGACTTGATTAAACATTCCTTGTGTCTGTGGGAGGAGTTGTGGTATTCAGAGTGTCTCAAACATTTGCATAATGCCCTTCACACCACTTTACTCTTTAATGTCTCCCTCAAACACCGTTTTTCTCCCCAAATCTTTCTAAAATTCGAGATATGTTTATCTCACACCTCATCCCTTTCCTCTACAGCACCCTCATTTCATCCTCTCCAGCATGTACTTCCTTTCATCTCCTTCACTTCGCCAGCCCCACTGCCCACACTCCTGTAGGAACTGCATCTTCTTTTACTTTTGCAGTGTTGACAACGTTATACCTGAGTCACATGCTCGCACACAGAATCACAATTACAATTGGCACAAGAGGGTATGGGTACTGCTATGTTTGCTCTACTGAGAGGCCAAGGATTGGAGGAGCATGAGTGCTTTATGACCCATTGATAGGCTCTATTAGGAACTTGCACTACCTTCAGTCTCAACTGCTAAGGTCTCAATCATGGCCGATTATAAACTTGCACCCACAACCTGAACTCAGATGAGTGGACTCAAGTTCACAGTACGCACTGTACAAGAGTAATAAACTGCATGGAAAAAATGCAGACACAACACATCCTGAAAAAAACACTCTTATGGAATGTAAGATTAAGTAAACTATGTAAAATATGCTTAGGAATTTAATTGCGGACATGGATTTACTCAATGGATTTTACAGACATTGTTCATAAATCGATCTTTCTTTCCTGTAAATCTAGAAACATGAATATAGGGCTCGATAAGAAACCAATTCAAGGTCCAGTTTTCACTACTGCTGGATCTGAGACCAGGAGGGACCCTGTCCAATTACAGCCCTGGCCTCAAGTCCAAGCCCAGGACTGATCTCTTTTCCCCACTAAGTTTGTCGTCTTTCAAAACTGTGGCATCTCAGTCGCAATTATTTGAGAGTGCGGCAGGGTTACAAGGTAATGGACAGTTAGCACATGTAGAGAACGGGGAAACAGCCTGTACTACGAAGTTTTCACTTCGTATTAACCCTGGGCGGTGAACTATGCTACGCTCGCGGAGTTTGCGGAGTTTTGGTAAATTCGCGATTCGCGTAGAACGCGTAGTTACCGAATACTACACAATCTGCAATGTAGCGTAGCTGTATTTCTTCTTCACACGCTCAATATGCATTCTCGCATGCGCGGTAACGACTTACTGTGATTCTTCGTTCGCCGATGAGATTTCCTATCTGTTCACGTGCGCCACGAGATTTGGAATCCGACCGCACGATCCCGCGAGAGTGTGCGAACGCAGACATGTCATTCGGATGCGCGATCTGACTTCCGGCGGCAGTGTTGGTAAGATCGCGATCCCGAACACGCAGAAACTGCAATCTGGCGCAGAATATCTCTTGAGCATCATTAAACCTTCTCCAAAATGATAATTTTGCTCAAAAAAACTCCTCAGATTGTGATTTGGCTGTAGTTTTTTGTGCTAGGAGTCCTTTTTCTTTTTTTTCTTTTTTTTCAAGAGGAAAGAAGTGCCCCTGAGTCTCCAACTTCCTGTTCCTGTCCAGCAGGCTCCTCCCAGTGCTTTGTCCATGTGCTGTTCACTTTCATTTGGATTTGGCGCTGGAAGGATCACTATTTGTGTCTGTCTGCTGCATAATATCATTGGATTGGATTTGAGGACTTTTAATTTGAGATTTTACAAGTAAGTTGGAGAATTGGTGTACTTGTTTGTTTGATTGGGGCTTGTTTGTAGTGTACCTACTTTTGGGGGGATTTTCATTGTTTTTAAAATGTATTGTTGTGGGTGGCCTGTAGTTTCAGTAGGGGCCTAGTTTTTCCTTGAAATTTCAGCCAGTAGGCCCAGATGTACCCATGGGTGCATGTTTCTGTGGTGTCTGTTGAATTTAAACATCATGTAGGGCATGGATGGCATTGGATTGAATTGCTAAATGTGGTTTTTGGGGTGTATTTAACTTTTTTGGTGTGTGTTAATAAATAAATACCTTTGTTGGATGTGTGTGTGTGCTTGCTGTGTAACTTTCCAACCTTTCGTAGCCCTGTTGATTTTGTTTTTGCATTTTTGTATTAAAGCTGTGTTGTTTAGCAGGCCTCCTTTGTCTGGTTCTATATAGGCCTGCTTGAGTTCATTGTTTTCCATGGCCTGTTGTGACTGACCATGTGGCTTGGGGCCATTTTGTGGTGGTAGTTTAGTAGTGTGCTGCTTTTTCCATATACGCCTGCATGTCTTTGCTGTGTTCCCCTTGGCTTATGCTTGTTGTTGTTGTGGCCTGGCCATGTGGGTGGTGGCCATTTTGTGAAGGCAGGCAGTGTGCTTTTGCCATAGGCTTGCAATGTCTGTCTTACATTTCTTTTTGTTGTGGGTGGCTAGCGGCCATTTTGTGGAGCCATCCAGGCAGCGTGCTTTTGCCATAGGCCTGCATTTATTGTCTTCCCTTTCTTGTTATTGTGGGTGGCCTGGCCATGTGGGTGATGGTATAAAACAACAAAGTCAGTGTAATGTAAACAAGGCACTACTTATCAGAGGAGCAATGGTCCGCAGATTCAGAACAAACTAGTATGTTGTTGAGAAAAAAGCAGACCTACACAGATGATACCCATTAGGTATAAAGCCCTCACTCGCCAACCTGGTTGGTGACATGCTTCATCATCGGGCTCCACTGGGATGACCGAATGTCATCCCAGTGTGCTGCAACGCCAGATTACTGCGGAGCGGGGTTCATGTGAGGTGACAGTGAATTTAAAATTTCCAATTGAGTCAAAAATGCATTTTAATAGTTTTGCTAATTGGAAAAAGTTAAAAGGAGTGAAGGTCAAAAAATAGAAGACCTGTTTCACTCCGCGGCGGTCAACATGTTTCTGCCTTAGTGAATGTTCAGCAGGCTTTCTTCAGGACCAGAGTGGAGGTGCAGAGTCCCGGTGGTATGAACGCGCTAAGGTTCACCCTTCCGTGGACTACTGTGTGAAAAAGTATTTACAGTGAAAAATCCGCCAAGAAATATAATGGTGGAGAGAAACGAGTTTATTTAAGAGGCATATCCATTTGAAGCCTCAAGGATCCCGGGAGGGGGGTGGGAGCAAATTGGCACACCGCCCTTGCTGCTCAGCACCCGTATGTAACCTAGAAAGCCTCTTGCCACCGGGTCCGGAATGTGATTGGGTGATGGCCATTTTGTGGAGTAAGGCAGTGTGCTTTTGCCATAGGCTTGCATTGTCTGTCTTCCATTTCTTTTTGTTGTGGGTGGCTAGCGGCCATTTTGTGGAGCCATCCAGGCAGTGTGCTTTTGCCTTAGGCCTGCATTCATTGTCTGTCTTCACTTTCTTGTTATTGTGGGTAGCCTGGCCATGTGGGTGGGGGCCATTTTGTGGAGTAACGCAGTGTGCTTGCTTTTGTCATAGGCTTCCAAGCTTGTGGCCTAGTCTGCCAGTAGGCCCAACGGTAGTCATCATGGGTGCATAAAAACTCTTTCTGTGTTGTCTGTGGAATTTTAACATCATTTATGGCATGGATGGCATTGGATGGCATTGGATTGAATTGCAAAATGTGGTTTTTGGGGTGGAATTTCAGTTTTTTGGTGTGTGTTAAATAAATAGGCCTTTTCAGCCAGTAGGTAACCCAGGGAGTTCAGCTCGCGTAGTTTTATCAACTCCGCACTGCACGACAACGCGGACTTAACACTTTTTTTCTTCTTTGCGCACTCAATATGCGTGTTCGCGCGCACGATAACGACTTTTTGTGAAGATTGCGATGCCGAACAAGCAGAATTTGCAATCTGGCGAAGAATATCTCTCGAGCAGCCTAAAACCTTCTCGAAAATGATGATTTTGTTCATTTTGCTCAATAAACTCCTCAGGTTGTCATTTGGCTGTAGTTTTTTGAGCAAGGAGTCATTTTTCTTTTTAAAATATTTTTTTAAAGAGGGAGGAAGTTCCCCAGAGTCTCCAACTTCCTGGTTCTGTCCTTTGCTTCCAAATCCATCCCCATTGCTAGCTGCAGCTACCTGATGCTGCATCCATCCCTCGTGATGCACAAATTTAGGCCAAACAGGCTCCACTACATTTTTGTTTTTGTTATTTGCTATTCTTATTCTTCCTGAGTGTACACAGTACACCAGGAAAGCCCTGGCCTTGTTGTCAAAGTCTCATAAATGGCTACACTGTTGTTGTTCACTGAGTTACTAAAATTGAATAATTGTGACCACCACACACTAAGTTATATATTATATTAGTTCGATTGTATTATCGTTTGACTGATGTTCTTCTGGCTTTTTTGCTTTTAGGTGCACAAAAGACTGAGGAGGAGGTGTGTCATCATCACCTGATGTGCTGCCAGACAGACGTCCTGCTGCTGTACATGATGTGACGTGTGAGTGACCTGACCAGAAATCTCTGCAACTTGTGCTGCTGACATCTGAAGAAGATGGCCCCAAAGAAAGCAGGTACCAGGGCATCCAGTACCAATAAAGTTGCTATTGAGAAGAAGGAACAGAAGAAGGAAGTGACACTTAAGTCTGGTGTGCTGCTCAAAACCTTTTTTGGGAAACCAAAAATGACGCCTGCAGCAGCGGTGTCCGGGGGGCAAGCTGGGGGCAGCACGTCTACATCAGTGGGCCCAACCCACCAACCCAGACCCAAGCACATGAGTGTGGAAGAGGTAGCCAGCCTAATGGTAGAAACCAGTGATGCTGAGCCTGAGATAAACTTATCGCTATTTCAAAGTAGTACCCAATCAACGCAGGAGGAAACACAGCAGATAAGTGGTCAACAACAGCTGCAACCACCGCCCGCAATAGTAGTTGTTGTTCCTCCCGAAGTAGGGACAGTTCAGGAAATTGAGCCTCATGCAGAGGAAGAAGAAGAGGAAGCTACTCATTCAGAAGATCCATTGTCTTCCAAATCCCCAGCAAGGAAAAGGAGGGTTAGTCCATCATGTTCTTCGCCAAGCACCCCTTCTGATGACCTAGATGCCACTTGGAAGCCACAAACTGAGTCTGAGAGGAAGACACTTTCCAAGACCAGGCTAGAGAAAAGGAAGGTTCCAGAAAGCCTTACACTTATGGAGGTCGATGTAGAACAGCAGGATGATGATGATGAGCCAGTCATCACGAAAATCAGTCCCGCCCGCGAGAAGATGGAGACCAACATTATTACCCTATCCAAAATCGCTGCGAGGGATGTAGCACGCATACCTCCAACACAGGTAACACCAACACGACCTACAGCTTCCATATTTGCATTAGCAAAGGCCCGGCAGCGACCTACATTCAGCACAACCACCACCTCAGTAGAAGTAGGTAGTGGTACAGCACAGAGTCAAATTCAACGCACACCCTCCAGTTCATCCGGCATTGGAAGTGGCACCTCCAGCAGAAGACAAAAATTAAGCTCCCCAGTTTGGGACTTCTTTACGGTTAGTGAAAAGGAGGAGAACATTGCTTTATGCTCCATTTGTAATACCTCTGTTAGTCGGGGTAAGCTTGGTACGAACTATGGTACCGGAGGCCAAATAACCCATCTGAAAAAACACCAGTTGATCAACTGGGAGGGCCACCTTCGCGGCATAAAAACTGCAACCATTGGTGTTGGTGGGGATAAACGAGTAGAAGATCCAATCACGGTGGAAGAGGAAGGACAGGGAGACATTCCATCTGGTAGTGGTACACAAAGTAGCCCGTCCCCAGCAGTGCAGTGTTATCACCCACATCTTCAGCAACATGTCAGTGGCACAAGAGTAAGAGTCAGCCTGAGACAGCAAGGAGTACCGCAATGTAAAAAAGTGCATTGTTGAGCCTAAGAGAAAGGAAAACCATGCAGCCTACCATTATCAGCATGTTTAGGGGGGAGGGGCAGTACGAACGCAACCACCCAATAGCACGTTTGTACAATGCGAAGCTGGCTGAAATGTTAGCACTGGACCTTCTCCCTTTTTCTTTTGTTGAAGGGGTGGGTTTTCTGGAATTTGTGACAGCCATCAGCCCAAAATGGCAGGCTCCCAGCCGCTACTATTTTGCCAGAGTTGCTTTTCCAGCACTAAATCACAACGTGTTGGAATTGCTTGGAAAAACCTTGAAGCAGAGTGCTGTTCAGAGTATCCACCTGACAACAGACATGTGGACCAGTTGCCAAGCCACTGATTACATGTGCATCACTGCACACTGGATCTCTTTTGTGGGGGTTAGCGAACAGATATCTGCTGGTGTAGACGCTGCTGAGATTTTTCATGCCACTCGCAAACATGCAACTGTAGCCATGTTTGCCATGGAGAAATCTCATACTGCAAGGTCTTTGAGTGGCTGCGCCCAAGAGGGCTTAACATTGGTTTTGTTGCCATTGACAATGGTAGTAATGTATTTAGGGCCATGAAAGATGGTGGCTATTTCAGGGTCCCGTGTTTGGCACACTGCATTAACATTGTTGTTCAAGACTTTCTGAAAAATGAATACAAAGTCAGCAACTTACTGGCCACCTGCAGAAGAATATGCACACATTTCAGCCATTCTTTTAAAGCCCGGAAGCAGCTGAGGGTCATTCAATGTGAGCATACACTGCCAGTCAAAGCACTCATCCAGGAGGTGCCAACATGTTGGAACTCAACCTATTACATGCTTGATCGTCTGTTTGAGCAGTACATACGCAGTACATACCACTCAATGCTTATGTCATGCAAAGATTAGGGGATGCTTCTGTGAGAGGCATGACCGTTGAGATGGGCCAATGGGACCTCGTTAAATGCCTGACAGAGATGCTACTTCATTTTGAGGTCTTCACTCGTGAAGTCAGCAGGAAGGACTGTACTATGGGCCAAGCAATCCCATTTTAGCACATGCTAGAGCAACAGCTGAAGTAGGTGTCTGAAACGTACGCAGGTGTAGATGACACACAAGACGCATATTATTTGGCGGACTCCTTAGCCGTTCTCTTATCTGAAAATACAAGGATTCAAAATAACATTGTCACATCCACATTACATTACTGCCACAATTTTGGATCCATGGTACAAAGTATTTCTTAACAGTAAGGCAGTAATTCCTTTTTCAGAAGTGGATGTTGCCAAGTACAAAACTTTGATAGCTGAGCAAGCCATTGACTTTGAAAACGAATGGCTGGTAATTAGAGGCCCCCCGCCCCAGGCCAGAACAAGTACTACAGGGCATCCAGAGTCAAGTTCTACTTCAGACCCTGAGGGCAGTGCGTTTGCCTCCCAGCAGTCACCGACACCAACACTACCAATAACTTCAACAACAGCAAGAACAGGATCATCCACAGTACAATCGGCAACTGATTGGTTTCTACGGCAGGGGTATGGTAAGTCCAGTGCTGATGCAAAGGCAAAAGAGGCCGAGCACATCGGAGCAACCCTGAGCATTGAGCGGAGGGTCCAGGCCTATCTGGATGACCCAACAGAGGTCTTCATGGATCGAAACCCATTGGTGTGTTGGAATGGGAAAAGAAGCCAATGGACAGTGCTCAGCAGGCTCGCGATAAAGTATCTGGCTTCCCCTGTCGCAAGTGTCTCTTCTAAGCGTGTTTTCAGTGCTGCTGGTGCCATTGTAACTTTGAAAAGGACCAGTCTCTCGCCCAAAAGCGTGGAGAGGTTAACCATGATCAAAATGAATCAGCACTTTATACCACCGGAGTACAAAATGCATGAATCACAGCAGGAAGAGGATAGCGACTTCGATGACGGAAGTAGTGGGTTACATGACCTACTTTTGTTCGAACCACCAGAGTTTGAGTACGAGCTCCTCTTCCCTGACAACTAGGCTTTCAAATTGTTACTTTCTTCCTTCCTTTATTTGTGTGTGTATCTGTCTTTCTGGTTCAAATCAAATCACAGCAAATCCATCACCACCGTCTTCTCTTTTTATTTCCCTATTGGAGTTGCACCTCTGTGCATTTAACTGTCCACTCCTCAGAGTCCTGCTCCATCTGCCTGACTTGCCCTAAATACATTTCCATCAAGCCAGACATTCGATGGAGAATAGTACAAGAAATGTTGCCTCTAACAGTCCCTCCAGAAGAAGTGAAACATGACTATAGCTATCCTCCGTTTTGTTTCCGAGCCGAAACTCATCACTGTCCGAAGGCTACCGCCTCTGCAGGCATCCACAACTTTTCACTGTCAGAACTTGGGCAGGCATCCAAAAGAAATCTCATCACTGTCCGACGGCTACTGCCTCTGCAGGCATCCAAAGCTCATCACTGTCAGAACAGAAGGTACTTGGCAGAGAAAGACAATGACTCTTCGAAGAAACTTGATGACATTTCTGCAAACTCAATTGACCAATGACCGCTACCCAGGCCGCGGCCCATCACAGCGCTGACCATGTGAACCAACTTCAACTGCGACAAGTGCCACAGATGAATAAGAAGAAAACCGAAACAACGACTAACAACACTCAAAATGAATGTGGAGTAATAATGTGGCCACTGCCTCGTTAAAAAAACACACACCTGTCAGAACTAGGCATCTGATCTGACAGCCAAAGAGAAGAGCAAGACAGGTATTGAGCGCATGCATTGGATGCTTGCTCACTCTGAGAGATTGCTGTTGTTTGTTGTGTTGATATTGTGCATCAAGTTGAACTCTACTAGTTAATCTACAAAGTAAACTCAAGTGTCAGTCAATGTTTCCCTTCTTGTTGTCTAATAACCAAATTGTACTCCTACTACTACAGGTGCAGGCCAATATCCATTGCAATTTTTTAATATGGAATATGAACTTAATCGGAGTCACTACAGACTGAGTTGGAGTTGGACAACACGTACCACAACATGATAATGACCATACTATCTTTGCACGCAGTCAGTTGGATCGGAGATGATTGATGGAATAACTTGACACGTTTACTTTCAAATCATGTGGCATAAAAGGTAAATAAGTCAACAACCACAGCAGACCTACATGTCTGTGTAGTGGTGGAGTCGAGTAGTACAATTCACAAGTGTAGTAGTGTAGGTATGACTGACAGCCGTGTGTTGATTTTGTTACTTAATTTGGAAAATGCGATGTGCTGTATACGTGTCCTGCTTCAGGTTAATGCTGGAAACAGACTTGTTGTTTAGTAACAAAGTTGTACTTCTACTGCAGGGCGATCCATTGGATATTTGAATATGGACTCTGGATTCACTCGGTACACTACAGACTGAGTTGGACACCACGAACATGATGACCACATACTATACTCTTCGCAGACAGTCAGTAGGATCGGAGATGATTGATGGAATAACTGTGTCTCTACCAACTCCGACAACACCCTCAACACCGCCGAACACCTGCACTTCCAGGTCCACACCGATCCCAACACCACCCTCAGAGGAACCCTGATCTACAGGCCTCCCAGGACCTCGCCCACACTTCAGCGACTCCATCGCCGACTTCATCAGCTCGCACGCCCTCGCCTCCACTGACTACATCCTCCTAGGTGACCTGAACTTCTACCTTGAGAACAACAACGACACCAACTCCACCACCCTGATCGACACCCTCGCCAACCTCGGACTCAGGCAGCTCGTGACAACGCCCACCCACTCCGCCGGCCACACGCTGGATCCCATCTTTTCCGCAAGCTCCCACGTCTCCTTCAACCACACCTCCGAACTCCACTGGACCTACCATCGCTGCATCCACTTCACCTTCCAGAAACCCACCACGCACCACCACACCAGACAGATCCCCCGCCGCCTCTGGAGCAATGTCACCAAGGAACAGCTAACCACCACCCTCGCCCGGAGCCCACCAGCCGACCCCACCGATCCTGACACACCCGCCAGCAACTTCAGACGCTGGATCGACGACTGCACCAACACCCTCGCCCCGGTCAAGAATCCCTCCAACAGACACACCAACAGGAACACCAGCTGCTTCACCGTGGAGCTTCAGGCCTCCAAACAAAACTGCCGAAAACTGTAGAAAAAATGGCGCCACGAACAGACACCGGAGAACCAAGCAGCTCACAAGAACGCCATGCGCCAACATCATCACCTCATCAGGACCGCCAAAAAGACCTCCTTCAAAGACCGCCTTGACAACAACACACACAACAGCAAAGAGCTCTTCAACATTGTGAAAGAACTCCCCAACCCCAGCTCCAACACCAACGACATCACACCATCTCAAGACCTGTGCAACTCCCTTGCCGCCTCCTTCCACCGCAAGATTGCAGACATCCACGACAGCTTCGACAACCAGACCACCACGGCAGCCAACGACACCCCGGACCCCACGGCCACCACCCACAGCATCCCCCTGCTCACATGGACCAACATCAACAACAACAACCCCATCAAAATCATGAACACCATCCACTCCAGCACTCCGGCAGACCCATGCCCCCACCACATCTTCAACAAAGCCAGTGCCTCCATCGCACCCCACCTCCACAAGGCCGTCAACATCTCCTTTGAGACCGCAACCTTCCCGGAGAGCTGGAAGCACGCCGAAATCAACGCCTTGCTCAAGGAACCCAAGGCCGACCCGAGGGACCTCAAGAACTTCTTGCCCATCTCCCTGCTCCTGGCGAAGGTCATCGAGAAGACCGTCAACAAACAGCTGACCCACTACCTCGAGGGGAACAACATCCTGGACCTGTCCCAGTCCGGGTTCCGCAGCAACTACAGCACCGAAACGGCCCTCATCGCCGCCACCGACAACATCAGAGCCCTACTGGACAACGGCAAAACCACGGCCCTCATCCTCCTGGACCTCTCAGCCGCCTTCAACGCGGTCTGCCACCACACCGTATGCTCACACCTCCACAACGCAAGAATCCGCGGCAAAGCTCTGGACTGGACCTCCTCCTTCCTCTCCAGCAGAACACAGAGCGTCCGTCTTCCCCCCTTCCGATCCGAAGCCTACAAGATCATCTGCGGCGTTCCCCAAGGATCATCCCTCAGCCCGACCCTGTTCAACATCTACACGGCCCTGCTCGCCCGCGTTGCCAGACTGCTCGACCTCAATAGCATCTCCTATGCCGACGACACACAGCTGTTCATCTCCCTCACCAAAGACCCTTGAACCGCCAAAACCAACCTCCACGAGGTAATGAAGGCCGTCGTCGAATGGATGACGAGCAGTCGTCTGAAACTGAACTCGGACAAGATGGAGGTCCTCATCCTCGGCTCCACCCCCTCAGTCTGAGACTAATGGCTGTCCGCCCTGGGCGCAGCACCGACACCCACTGACCACGCACGCAACTTGGGATTCATCCTCGACTCTACACTCTCCATGACCAAGCAAGTAAACGCCATCTCATCCTCCTGTTTTAACACCCCCCCGCATGCTCTGAAAAATCTACAGGTGGATCCCCGCCGACACAAGAAGAATGGTCACCCAGGCCCTCGTCAGCAGCAGGCTGGACTACAGAAATGCCCTCTATGCGGGAACCCCAACTAAACTGCTGAAAAGACTCCAACGCATACAGAACGCCTCCGCACGCCTGATCCTCGGCATCCCTCACCACAGCCACATCACACCCCACCTGAGAGACCTACACTGGCTCCCCATCAACAAGAGGATCACCTTCAAGCTCCTCACCCACGCAGACAAGGCACTCCACAACACCGGACCATCATACCTCAACAGTCGACTCACACGCTACACCCCCAGCCGCCAGCTCCGCTACACCGACCTGGCCCTCGCCACCGTCCCCCCGTATCCGAAGAACGACTGCTGGCGGCAGATGGTTCTCCTACCTCGCCGCCAAGTCCTGGAACGACCTCCCCATCCTCCTACTGCAGACCGAAGACCTTCTGACCTTCAGGAGACTACTTAATACCTGGCTGTTTGAGCAGTAGCAGCATCCCCCCCCCCCTCCGCGCCTTGAGACCCTTACGGGTGTAGCGCACTCTACAAATGCCTTGATTGATTGATTGATTGATTGATTGTTTCATGAAGTGGCATAAAAGGTAAACACAACAATTCAACAAGAACCACAGCAGACCTACATGTCCGTGTAGTGGTGGAGTCGAGTGTAGTGGTATGTCTGACAGCGGTGTATTGATTTAGTCACTTAAATTTGAAAATGCTAGGTTGCTGTATATGCCTTTGTCTGGCTCTGTCAAAATTTAAGCTAACTAGAGGTTGGGTCACGGCCCGGTGCTGTGGGCCTGTTCTGTCCTGTTGTTGTTGTAGCTTAATGCTGTAAACAGAGTAGACACAATATCTTAGCCGCCTCAGTCTGAAAGTGTTCTCTCTTCTCTTCTTGCACTCCACCATAATTAATGCTTTTTTTTTATTCATTGATTTTTCAATACCCCTTTTGTTTTTCCATCCACACTTACAGGCCGGCCTTTACCCTGTGCTTTACTGGGAGAAACAACTCACACTTACCTTACCAATCTGCATCAGGCAGGCAGTGGCACCCAAGATTGATGTGCGGAGCATCCATGGAAGGGAGGACCAAGAGGAATGATGAGATGCAACTCCACAATTTGACCAGGATAATATAGTAACTTTAGTATCATTCATCATTCGTCTTTTAATTTTTTTGATTCCTTTTTTCTCTTCAATCATTACGACTGTGTGTTGTTGTTTGTTTGCTAATTGATCCCTACAACTATTTTTTAATTTTCTTTGCTATCTTTAAAAGTAAGCCCGGTACAACATGTAATTTGGGTCTCTCTGAGGGCAGACAGGCAAGGCAAAATGCATATTAATATACTGCTGCCCTGTACTGTCTAATTGTCTAGTAGTAGTTGGTAAGTACTACTCATTAACCATCAAGTTATCTTCATCATGCATGCATTTCCTTTTTCTCCCTTTATAGATTTATTGGATAAGATCATGGTCGTCTGCCAAGATTGTGTTTTGCTTTTGTTGTGTCCATGCATACTGTTTTTCTTTGTCAAACCTTTCCCCAAACCCCCCTTCCCATCCATTCATCAAACCCTAACCCTCTTCCCCTAGGCTGTGTGATTTATATTGAGGTGTGCCCACATTAAATGTACACCAACAATTGATCACGCGCTTGCTGGGGCAGATGTGGTGAAAGCAACACTAATTCAATTTCAAGGCAGGGCGAGGATCTTCTTCTGCTTGCCCACCCATGCTCAGTCTATGTGCAAGTCAATTTTTTTTCCAAATGGACCCAATACATCATAATTAATTGCCGGCATTAATTGAATTCATTATCAACATCCTACCACACAGCAGTAAAGGTTACGAATTACGATTGTGTTAAGTGACTCGACACAACTGCAGTTTGTAACTTCTTGTACTAGGTTGTCCCCACCACCATTATGTTTTATTTTACTTTAGCAGTTGCAATATTGTTTGTTTGGCAGTCTTCTTGTGTACTGTACTTTACTTCGTTCCTCCTCCCACAGTCTCTCTCAGGCAAGAGCCTGTCTCTTTTAAATGCTACTGCCAGTGTCTACTACTACCACCACAACCATGGCATCTTCTCCATTCTCATGGGAAAACCATGCAGCCATCGATGTGCCTAACTTAATCATCATCAATCACAGGTAAGATAAGTTTGGGGGGAGGTATAATGGACTAGGAGGAGAGACTGACAGTACTAGTAGGACAAATAACTCAGTGAGGGGTACCGCATCTATCTGTTTGTGTGTTACAAAATTGGCAGATTATTTAAATCAAACACTGGCTGCGGCAAGGAAACCATGTGACGTAAATTCGTAAAACAGTAACCTGCCACAAAACATTAACATCATATGTTTAAGTATAAATATAATTTATTACCCTAACAAAAAAAAAACGATCCCACAGCTGACCCACCCCTTTCCCTAACCCCAACCAATGTCCAAAACGAATAAATCGAAACAATGTCCATAGTAATAAACCCCAACACCCAATTCCCACCCACCAACAAAAGGAAGTAGAAAGGGGCAATCCAACGGGGTCATAGATAGTTCTTAGATTCGGCGGGCTTTTAGGTGTTTGTTGACGAGGATCTTGACCCGCTCCTCTAGGTGCTCCTCTAGGCGTGCCATTCGGAGGAGCATCTGGTGGCGAAATGCCCTGCAGTTGCATCCAGGGTGGGGGACAGCAGTGCTGGATGTTAAAGTGCGACGGCGGGCGGCTGCCTGACCGCGGCACCGTACCACTGGAGGCTGCAGCTGCTGTCGCCTCTTTCTCCTCTGCCTGAGCCAACAGCCGCCGGTACTCTTGGCAGATAGCCTCCAGTTTCTGGCACCGGGCCCTGGCTGCCAACTCCTTCCTTGTTGGTTTTTCTTGGGAAGGAGGATCTATATCAAGAAAGAAAAAGAATTTTGAAACCAATACTCTTAGCAAAACAGTAACACAAAATTAATTCAACACATAGTGGCACAGTAGCACTAGCAAGCACAGTACATGACATTTGTGGTAAGTATCTATCCTCCCACTTCCTCGGCCTCTAACATTTGTGGGAGTTTCAGGCATTATACTAGCACTATGGACTCCAGTACACAGTACACTAGTCTTCTTCTTATCTCTAGTTTAGCAAAATTACATAACCTTGTTGTAGCCTGCATGCCAGCTCAGTCAGCTAAGCTTGCACCCAAGACAAACATATGAGTCATGACGTAGACTCACGTTAGTTTTATTTACTACTGTCTGCAGGTGGGGAAGCTCATATTTTTCTATTACGGGTGGCACTAGCCATGCTCTCTCTGTTACATGAAGGGCAATTGCTCAATTTCACTTTCACCCTGCCCTGGCTACTACAAAAAGGCAGATTATATATCTGATCCAATGATCATTGCTTATATATGGGATGACGACATAAGGTCAGTAGCAGTCGGTGGTGGGAGTGCTGCCGGGCGGTGACGTGGGGAGGGGTAGGGTGGGGGATAGTAAACTATGGATTATGGCCGATTACAGGTAAGTAAACATATAAATAAATAAAATTAATTTCGTTGCGCGCACTGCATTGCATTTGGCGATGCAGATCTTTTGTCTTCTTTGCACTTGTAACAATGTTTATTGTTTTAATCTTATGCATTTTGCTGTTGGAGTTGGCTGTAGTATACAACGTACAGAGCTTGTTAATTGAAAATAAACCTTTTGAACTTACACATAGACTCTGTGGTATTTGGTGTGGTGGTGGGCTTACACGAGTGAGTGAGCGAAAGGGTGTTATGTTCTGGGTTGTGTAATTATTTGGTATCTTCGGGAGGGGTTTCGGGGACTTAATGAGACACTATAGCTAGTCGGTCAGGGGATTGTGGGTTCTGACTGAGGTATGAGGAAGGTCCAACCTCCCATCACCAACATCCTATTTTCTTGTGAATACTTCTGTATGTGGCTGTGCATAATTCCCACAACAGTAGTAGTATGTACTATATCCTATCAAAAATAGTCAAATATCTGGTTGGGCATTTTGTTGGTGAGAATTGTCAAAGCCTCAAGATTAAGAAGACTAGAAGATGACAACCCAAAGGACTGGACTCAGTGGCTAGAGCTATTGGTCAATCTGAGTTTTATTCAAAACCTTAAATAAAGAGTGGCCAACTGGGCAAGCTTAGCTACAGCCAGACTAATAGTAGTAATACAGAGAGTCATAGCAGAGGCAGTTAGCACTTAGAGGCAGGGATAACCAGAATTTAGAAACAGATAGTCAAGATCAAAGAAGATTTTGTAAAAAATAGAATTAGGAAGTGGAACCAGAATTAATAGTTTAGAAGTAATAAGGTGCAGTAAAAGAAATATAATTGCTAATATTAACCACTGGAAGACTTACTGGGGCCAACAGCAGAGCCCTCGGTATAGGAGCGGTCCTCTGGTTGTCCCGCCGACTCGGACCCCATCTTCTTGCCCCTGGGTGCTGCTGATCATGTAAGATATAATAAAGAAAGTGACAAACATTAATGATTGCTGTGAAACAAATAAAATATTTTTTAAAAATGCTCAAAAAGCATTTTAGGAAACAACAATTGCAATAAAATTGACCTATCTAATCAGGTCGACTACTGGCTTGCAGGATTCATGGACTGTCTACATATTTATGAACACTAATCCAGTGTTCCATTCTGATTCCAGAATACTAACTTAGCCTAAGTACCACCTGACCTAGCCCACATATTCCAGATGGGCCAATTGTTCACTAAGTCTGCATTCCCATTTATTTTAGCCCTCAAAAATGCATAGATGAGATGGAGGACACATGCATACATTTGTGCATACACCAAATTGTTGGTTGGTTGCGTCTGATGTTCTGCTAGAGACTGACAATGCTAAGCCTACCACTCACTAAACAAACTACAAAAGGTTCTACTAAGGACTGGGGTAAGCAGCACTCAGTGACAGAGGATGCGTCACGCAGACCGCTAAAAAATGATCAACTAATACTAACTAAACCTATCAATCCATCCACCACTATTTGACAGGAGGACAAAGGAAGGACTAGAGTCTCTCTAGCAATAGCATTACCTAACTTAAGTTCTCTAAAGTAAACTCTTACATAATAATCAGCCCAAGCGAGCGCAAAGTTGCAAACAAGTAAGAGTAGCGCCGAGCACCTGTGTCCTACAATCACAGAAGATTTTGAAACGTAATTTACCTGCAATGTAAGCAGCAGTATTCTTGTTATTCGGAAAACAGTTATACACAATACTCATACTACTATATATGAGCTACTCACCAAGCCCCACGACTTCGACACCTAGCAGGTCCAACAGGTCCTGCTCCCGGTCCCGGATGTCTGACCACCGGTGGGCCAGCTGGTTATGGGTGCGCCGGACCCCTGAGCAGCGAAACACTGCCCGGCGTACCTTCGCCCACCGGCGGTGACGCTCCTGGGTAGTATACCCGGAGCCTGGCCTGCCGCCTGCTGCCAAGGTCATGGGGAGGTGGCGCTGCACAAAAAAAAAACAAGGGTGGCCACCTCCGCCTCGCAAAAAAGCTGCCGGGCCTGCACCCCTACAGGGCGCGGTCTGCCGCAAGGCAGACGGCTCTTGGGCGCAGGCGCCTTGCCCTTGGAGCCGGTAGTGCTACCCTTCGCCATGGTTCTGGGGTGTGTGGGAGGCGGAAAAGAAAAGTTAGAAGGCAAAAATAAAGTTATGGGAAGAAGTAGGAGCTTAAAGAAGGAAGTACTATAAAACAGTAGAAAAGTAAAAAAACAACACAGTAAAAGTAGAAATAAAATGCAAAATATAGACTTAGGGACAGAGAGAGATAGATAATAAATAAATAAAAATCAGAAAAACAGTGTAAAAAACTAAGGATTGCAAAGATTGAGGGAGGATAGAAAAGCAGGCCCAGAACCATAGCATAGAGTGAAAAACAAGATAGCCGCGCCCATCGCGACCGCGTGGGTAAGTTCGCGCAATATTTTTCCCCCGAGGACGCAAAAAGCGTCGCAAACAAATAAAACGCATTCCCGAACATGAAATGGGCATCGCTAACACGCTATACGCGACCCAGAACAGTAAATAAGACATCGCGAATGGGCTGGACAATTGAAAAACAAGATGGCCGCGCCCATCGGCGACCGCATGGGCAAGTTCGCGAGATACTATCCCCCGCGTACCGAACATGCAAAACGCGTCCCCGAACAATAAAAATGCATCGCGAATGGGCGCGACAAGCAACTACGCCCGCTTGCGAAGCTATGCGTAGTGCTTTAACATCTTCGCGTGGCGCGACTATGCAAACTACACCCAGGGTTACTTCATATACCATTTACCACTCATTTTGTACTTCGTAAAGACTGTTGGCACGCAAGTCTTTACAACGCAAGACTTCATCACACATTTTAACATTAGGTGGCAGTGTTGCACCTAATTCTGGGTGTTTTATAAATATGTAGAATTTGGTTTGAGTAATGTTGCCTACGTGCTTCTTGATTTTGAGAGTTTAATTTACCAGTTAGGCCGATATAAGAGCGACTGATAGGCCCCTGTTACTTACAGTGGTTGAAGCAAAGGGGATTACCAAGCTTTTTACTTGTGGTAGGCTAGACTATAGCACTTGAGGTAGGATTTAGAGGTAGAGAGGTTAGTTCGATTCCCAGAATCATTAGTGTTAAACATGAGTCTAGGAAATGGTTAGCAGTGTGTACGAAGTTATTTACACGTTTAACAAGTGAATAGCAGGGCTGAGAGTGAAGTTTTGTGCGTGGTTGGTGTGCTTGTAATGTTAATGGGTGCACAAGCGTGGTAATGTGTGTGTGGTTGAATATGCGATGTAAAGACTTGCGCGGTAAAACCACGCGTGGTAATATCATACATCCGTTTCAGTTTAACACCCAAATACAGCAATAAGCACTTGAAAGGTGACTAGTCAACCTTTGAAAAGGGCCTTCCACTGCTCTGGAACATATTGTCACGTTTTTAGTAAGTAACTTTTGATCCTTTTGAGCTAGAATCAATAATATTGTTAAAATCTACAGATTATGCAGCACATGATGGATTATGAAATCCATCTACAGATTATGCAGCACATGATGGAATATGAAATCCATAATTATGCTGCCACAGAATCTCATAATTCCAGTGACCATGGCTTTAAGTGACTCAATCAATGAACAGCTGGTAAGAAGGCTTGTCTCTTCTTTAACTCTGCACTATTACCCTGTCCTTCACTTTCAGGCAGAAGCTCCTCAAGGTCAGCATTAACTGTTGAAGGGCAGTTGTTTTTGTAGAATGTGAGTCCCAGGGGGGGCAAGGAGGTGGTCAGCAGGGTTGCATTCAGGTGCAGGCCCTGATCCTCTCCACTCCTGAGGCCTCAGATAACTGGTACAGAAGAAAGGAGCAAGAATCAATGATGTTGTCAGAGATGGCCCAGAAGATGGAGCAGCACTGTGTGGTGGCTCATGTTTTGTTTACAAATGGCCAGAGAGCTTCCTTAGAGAGACAACCCAAGGAAGGGGATGATATAAGGGGATGTTGTATTAAACAAAAACAAAAAAGGTCATCCATTAGCGCAGCAGGTACTACTGCCAGGTGTGTAAGTGGCCACTGCTGCTCAATTATGACTGTCCAACCATGAAAAAGAGGAGTGGGGCTAGCTTTAGTGCCCAGGTCACCATTGCTGTTTTTTTAACACAAAGGGGCAGAAAGTATTAGGTGCTGCAGGTAAAGTGGCACCATGGCCCAGCAGTATGAGGAGCCAACTAAAACCCAGATCATGGCTGTTTTACTATCCTTCCTTGTTTGCATTAGGGATCACCGCACACTTGTTGTGCCAGATTTGCTTTGGGCCTTGGAACAATGGCCTAGTTGTGGGGAAGGGAGAATTAAATCAGAGGAAACTCCTTTGTTTGGCCTCAGAGAGACAGCAGAGAGGGGGGTGGCACAATCAGAGTCCATGTTTTTAGAATACTGCCCTCTTTGCAAGCCATAGCTATCATTAGTGAAGCAGATGCAGCAGCAAGAGGGCCTAGGAGTCTCAGGGACCCACTTCATCATGATTATGACTGCCTCACTTTAAAAAGGGGCATCAGCGCGTTTTTGTAAATTCTAGCATTAGGTTCTGAGGGAACTTGTAGAAAAAAGGAAGATATCATGGGTGCTCAATTTATGCCTGAAAGGGACAGAGGGCCTTTTTCAAGATTGGTGTGATGGTGTGGTGTGATGGGGAAGGAGCGAAAGAGGCAGAGGAAATCGTATAGTACTCAGGACTGCAGTTTTCATTACTGCAACAGGTGCAGTTGCATTTGGGGTCCAGAAGTGGGAGGGGCTCACAACACCCTACATATGGGGAGCAGTATTTTTGACTCAATAACTGGTTTTGTTTGATGTATTTGCTGTTTTATAAGCTTCATATTTAGTGTGGTTCATTAGCTATAGAAAAAAGGCTGCTGCTCCCCTAATCATTGCCATAAAGTTTTGGAGGGGGGCCAAACTTCAAAACATTTTGCTTAGGGGGGCTCAGAGCAAACAATTTTGAAGACCTCTGACCTAATACCACCCATTCCAAGGGACTGTGCTAGCAACTCTTGTGGGTTACGCCCAGTCATTATATCACGCCTGAATTTAATACCCGTCCTATTAGTTTGCTTCTACTTCCCCCGAATGCACTTCTCTATTTCTTACACTATATCGAGTTGTTTATTTGGTTGCTTCTCTCCTCTTCCTGGGCAGCACTCATGTTTTGGGATCAGGGCAAATTTTTCATCAGCAGACTTTGACCAAAAGCAAGAAAGAGAAAGCAAGGGATAATTGGAAAGACCGGACAACAATCCCAAAGGCAGACAGCAGGGGTGGAGAAGAACCTGCTAGACTGAGAGAAAGAGACACAAGGTTTATGGTAGTGGACAAAAGAAGCATGCCGTAGAATCAAAACTGGACAGCCTTGCTTTTCAGCAGCACTGATATGGGACTCCTAAGAAAAACGTTGTGCTCCTGCATTCTTTTTTTAATTTAATTTTTTACAAATGAAGTACTGCCTCCAATGTCTGGGCGTCTCGAGCTCCTGGGTGAACTCAATATAGATTTCCTCTGTACCTTACCATTACCGCTAGACTCTGGTCTTCTGTCAATGAAGTTCACCCTCATTGCGTGAAGTATCCAGGGTCAGATTGGTAACGCGGTCACTCGGGGAAATGGCCGGAAGGGCTGGTAGCCTTGTTCCAGCTGTGGGCTGCTTTTTGTGGGCAGCCTGGGGGCTGTCTGTGCTGTTAGGATGCCGCCAGCGGCCCAGTGGGTGCCTGCGTGGCCTTTCTAGAGGCAGATGGGCGGAGGTATCACTCCCTTTCTCTCTCTGGGCCGGCCCATTAATGTATGCTGATTAAGCAGTGCAGGGGGTCTGAGCAGAAGTGGTCTCACTTGCATTATTGCTCACCAGTGTGAACTAATCTGTGCATTTTGTTTTATCTAATAGAAGTTAATACAACATGCACCCCACCCCCTTTCTTTTTCATAAAACTTCGCTGAAGCAGTGTTTTGAGGAAAGGCATTACGCAAATGTGGGCCACGTTTTTTTTGGTGTGCCCGGGCCGACTTTTGATCCCAGTCCAACCCTGGAGTATCCGCTTATATCAATTTTCAAAAGTCCTACCACAAGACAGGCCTAACTTAAGAACAGCGACGCTGCAGTCCCATCTTCAGGTCGTGTCTCCAAACCTGCAGGTTACTCACCCGACACCCCCCATACAGCTCATCCTCCCTTTTCGTCCTTTTCAAACCTCCACTTCTTAAAGTTCTCCAGGATCACGAAGCAAATCCCAGTGCTTTGCGACCCCGTCAGATGTAAGAATCTCTGTATAAATGAATGATAGAAGACAATACAATGCAGTATATATATGCACTTATTCTTGGAGAGTGTATCTCTTTGATAGCCTTTCCCCCCATTGGCGACTAATTGTGACTTTCTATACATCTATGATCTTATATTTTACTTTATTTCCCGGCCAATATGTGGTTCAGGGGTGCTTCTATTCCGATCGCGCAGCCGGTATAGGGACGGTTTCGCAATAGATAAGAAAATGTATAAACGTAAAAAATGCATAATCGACACATTGCGAAATTATTTCTTGAATTGGTTGGGATTTAGCAGTAATATAATAGTTTGTCGCTAGATGGCAGTATTGTAGCGTTGTACATGAATGCCCTCGTAGATAAATGTATTCCTACCACATTCGAGGCGCACGCTTTTCCAGAAGCCTACTAACTACGCTGTGTCGTTTCGTTTCCATGTATTCGGTCGCCCTTCCACCATATTTTTTTCTTTCAAATATGCGTGTATGCTAATGTAGCTTATTTTCTAGATTACAGTCAGAACTACCAAACAGTACATCACATGTTTCTAAAGATTAGTTTAACATTAATTTGATAAGCCGTTTTTACTGCAGTGCTTTTTGTTTTTCTGAAAGCACCTAGATATGTTAAACAACTGCTAATTCAGGCATAAGTACAGTGTCTCTACAGACGATTGTTAAAAAACATATAAGTAATATACTGGAATGTTGAGAATTCCACTGAAGACAATGTACAATGTAGACAATATTTGCTGGTATAAACTTTCTGCTCCAACATGGCAATGCTTACCCGTTTCCCTTTTTATTTAAGAACATTCTACCCTCAGGATGCAATGTTCTAATAGCTTTGTAGCCCTTCTGCCTCTGGCTACACAAGGTCCTCTTTCCCTTTCTATGGCCCCTCCTGTGGCTGGGCCAGCGCACTTAGGGGCATATTTATACACGCTCCT
Source organism: Triturus cristatus (assembly GCF_964204655.1). NCBI lineage: Eukaryota > Metazoa > Chordata > Amphibia > Caudata > Salamandridae > Triturus > Triturus cristatus. The sequence continues at coordinate 353,820,577 of NC_140584.1, forward strand.
TTCGCCACCACAGTGTCACTTTTTGTGAGGTTGTGGTGAGGATAGGGGCTTCAGCTTATTTACCGTGGCTTAACACTGCCTTGTAAATAAGGCCCCCTTTCACACTATACTTCGCGTGTTATAGCGTGAAAGGGGAGGGCAATAGGTGTTGTGGTGGGCGTTCCACCGCTACACGCATTGATTTTGACGCTGCTCCATATTTGCAAGGGTGGAGTAAATATGGGGCAGCGCCAAAATCAAGACCAGGGATAACCTGGTCTTACCCTGGCGCAACGAGGAGAAATGTTTAATTTCTCCTCGTTTTTGCGGTTTGTGTGTTGCGTTGTGCAGGACACATAGAATCAGCAAAAGGCCATTGATTGTTTATGTGTAGGAAGGTGTCCTTTCCTGCACATAAACAATAATTTAAAAAAATGACGTTTTGCAACTTCTATGTGTGCTGCATTAAGCAGCTCACAATGCAGCACACATACAAGTTAGAACACGTCATTTAAAGATTGTTTATGTGCAGGAAGGGAAACCTTCCTGCACATAAACAATCATTCCCTCAATGTAGGCACCCTTGCACTGTGGTGCAAGGGTGCCTGCATTGGTGCTAGGCAGCTGAAATTAGCACCAGGGCAGGGAGAGATTCAGGGCTGCACTGTATTATTGTAAATACGGTGCAGCCCTGCGTTTCAGAAGTGGCAGAGTGTGGCATACAGCCAAGGAGGCTAGCGACGCGCTCCGCCACTTCTACTGCAAATATGCCTTTTTTTTTTACCCTTGGCTTTTCTCCCATCTTCATACCAAGTGACGACTTTGAGGTAGTCAAGAACACAAACCACACACCGGTTCCTGTTTGTGATACCTCTGATTGTCAGTGAATTTGTAGATTTTCAGTAGAGCCACGATCTACCTATATGAACGATTAGTTCCAGCTGTCAAGGAAGGGCCGATGCCAGGATTTTGTCATCCTAGCTCTAGTGATATTATTTTGCTCCACGGCTGGCATATCACTGTGACTCCCTCGGCCAGTCCTGGCTTTGTTTGCAACAGTGCTTAGCATGCTGGGGGGACCTACAAAGCAAAATGCAGAAGTAATCATTCCAGGAAGCAGAACGCTTCTGTCTAAAAATCCAGTACTAGCTGAGAGAATCTCAGCTGGGGTGCGTGAGGCACCCTGGCATCTAGGTTGCACAAACATCACGCCCACGTCACCTGCATTGGATTTTAACAGGTAGAGTGAGCATTCCCATCACCTCTGGGGCACTCGTCACTGAAGCCTTTGTGTTTAAAAGATTTGACCAGTTGACAGAGACACCAAGTATGCCATTTTGCTTACTTATGGATTTGTGACATATGGGTGAAGTTCTGAAAATATGTGAACGTTTTCTAAATGTGCCAGTGACACTTAAGGCACTTGAGGAGTATGTAAATTCAAAGGAGAGTTTGATGGGGTGGTCAGGGAAATGCAGTTCAAATGAGAGCAGCCCGCTCAGAATCATTATCTTCCGGGTACCATCATACACATTTCAATTCACAAATATCTTTTAGCCCTGTGTTTAAGAGTTTGCACAGAACCGAGACTCCGATCTAACAGGATTAGAGAAATCAGTGTATGCCATAGGAGCTGCAAAACATCTTTCTGTTCCCTTGCACAGGGCTGCCACTTACTCGGGTACGTTCGGTAAATGCCACAACGCACACATGTTGGAATCTGAGCCTTTGCACCCGGGTTTCCAGATCAACTCTGAAGTGGTTCACTCCCTATTTTTGTGAGTTTTGAAAGTAAAATACTTTCTCAGAGTACAAGAAAACATCATGATCGGAATATTTATTCGTAAGTAAAATGTGTAATTTAATTTTAAATCACATATATCGCTTTGAAGTAATCCAGAGTTTCTTTAATGCTGGAAATTCACAAAAGTGAAAAGAGGTATTTTTCACCTTCGCCTGCCACTGTTGATGTATTTGAACCAGCCATTCACTTGTTTCCAAATGGAACATGTACCTGGTTACAGACAGTAACACAGGTGAGTACGCTCATCCCCTGGTCAGTTGTTCGCATCTGTTTTCTAAACTGAAGCAGGTATGTTTAGTTCATTTCGGTGGAAAGCGGCTCTACATTCCATACAGGAGCGTAGCTTCCATTGGTGCAGCGGTACCAGGTCCAGAGGCCTAAAGGGCCCACTGGACTCTGATTATTGCTGTGTTTTATAATTCAGACAGCAGCCGGGGCCGGTTTCTTCCTTGCACCAGGGCTCCTGGCTTAGTGGCTACGTCACTGATTCCCTGCCTACTGCAGTGAGAAACCCTTGTGTGTGGGGACCAGTTTTTGAGTGCATTGATGTGAGCATCAGATTTACGCTATCATTCGAAAGTACAGTGACTAGAGCGTGTTCCACAATTTTGGGGGCATATTATCAAGGACGGCGTTAAAATTATCGCCGGTTTAGCGGCAAAACGGCGTTAATGGGCTTGATAATATGCCCTGGAGAATTCCAATAGAAGCCCATGTTCACACCAGAACATGGACTTCTATTGGAATTCCCTAGGGCACATTATCAAGCCCATTATCGCCATTTTAGCAGCAGTTTTCTGCCGCTAAACCGGCGATAATCTTTAATGCGGTCCTTGATAATATGCCCCATAGTTCTTTGTCTGACAAACAAGTCAAATAGGTCCCCTTGTGTGAACTCTTTGCGCGTTGTTATTGTCTCGTAACTGCAAAATGAATGAACACCTGCAAATATGAATTTGTTCGGTCTTATGCACATTTCGATGCAAATATCAAGCAGAAATATATATTAACTGAAAAAACAGTTTTCAGGGGAAATCAGATTACAAAGGGTGTAGGTTTTAGACAGGGATTTAAGCGGAATGAAAAAACTAAGGGGTCTCTTAAAGGGGCATGACCGATATAATTTAGGATGTGGTTTAAAAACACCTAAGCTAAAAATCTGTGCTTACGTACAGGCATATTCACAAGAACGTGTGATAACTACCGCAAGAGTAGCCTAACACAACTCTCAACATCGCAGCCCATCGCAGGAAAATGACCCCGTGTCAACGTGGAATTCACAACAAGGCGGTACCATGCAATAGTCCTCTGAAAACGTGGCCAATGTCAGCGATACAATCACCCCGACAGAGATAAAAAAACAAACCACAACACCAGGAAACATGCGATGAGCCCATCCGCGATGAGGAAAGCAGGGATAAACACCACCAGGACCGCGAAACACACAGCAGGCGGGAATAAGCATTACAAAAGCCTGTAAAAGTAAGACAGACCAAACAGAAAACAACAGCCAACCACAATGGAGACAACCCGAGCCAGCAGACAACCCCACCAAACCCAATGGCAGCAAAACATTGTACATGGCAGGCCAGCTTAGAGAAGATGAATGCAGCCTGAGAGCAGAGGAGGAAAATGGCACAAAACCAGAACTCCAGCAATGATGCAAAAGGCACAAACAAGCACAAACATGCCAACAACAAGAAGGCAGCAATGCACACCGGAGGTGGGAGTCCAGCGCTACACCAGGAGCTGGATGACATGGAGGAAATGGGGTCCACCACATCAGTCTGGAGATGGTGGCAGGACTCGGGGACCGCAAACTGCACCAAACAACAGACACAACACCAGCAGGGAGATGAACAGGCAGGGATTGGTAGACGGGGGGAGATGGGCACAATGGCACCAATGCACAACTAAGCACAGCACAACAGCAGACAAACCATGCCCACGAGCAACAACACCAACCACGTGCACAAGTCACACAACCCGGCAAAGTCACACCACTGAACAGGCACAGAAGTGAGCACAACACCGCCTGAAAGGGAGAAGGGTGAGCCAAATCAGAGCTGAAGGGACATCACACACACAATGCAGCACACACATATTGGAAGCGGAGCACCCCAACATCCAACACAATTCGGTACAAACACCAACTTGTGCACAGCCAAACACATGACACAAGTGCACCCGTCTGTAATCGGTAAACGGCCATACACATCTGGCAAAGCATGAAACGGACATGATAATGCACATGTACAAACACACAGTCCTGATGGGGTAGCAAGGCACGGATGGCAGGGAGCCAGAGAGTCCGTGACACACATTGGCATACAAATCAAGACACAACATGGTTGAAGACAAGTGAAAGTGCAGAAACTTTATCAACAAGTGCGAGTCAGTACAGCCAAGAGAAGTGCCATGATATGCAGACCAATGTAGCAGCATGTCTGAATGAGGAACATCCGAAAGCGCCAATGTCCATCTCGGGGGAGTCCCTCACCAACACAAGTCAGTGCCAACCCACGTTGGTTGTCCGCGCCTGGAACATGAGTCCTGGCCAATGCAGCCATGTCCACTGTCGTCTCTGGACTTGTGACCATATCAACAACATGCAACCATGTGTCGTGACAAGTGCAATGGCTCACATCCAGTTGTGGCTGCAGGTACCTTGTCACCCATCCATGAACGCGAGTGCAGCTGCGTAGGCCAACATCTCCAATTAGCGATCGTCTTCCACCACATCTGACATGTCGTCAACGTAATCCATCAGCTGACCAGGACAGATGTGCTGACTCCAACCAGTGGACCCAATGTGCACCAAAGCCCAATCGGGTAGTGGCTCAATGTGCTCACTGCACACAGCGATTCGTGCAATCTCCCAGGTCCAGCTTCCAGCCTGCATGCCGAATATCCATGCATGCCATAAGCTGTCATCCTGGTGACACTCCTGGTCATGGGCCAACAGGGGGCGCACACACACATCGAAATCCAGGTTAGCTACCATTACGTTGGAGAGGCAGACATCCATGGACCACTCGACTATGCACGAGTGACAATGCAACACAGGCTGCACGCAGGTGACGTGCGCAAGGCGGAAGCCCACCCGATAACTGATCTGCAGCACTGCCAGCGGCAGTGCCCCCAGTACATGCAGCAGATGTGCACGGTACAGCTCCACGTGACTGGAGTAGACCATGTGTCTGGGATGGTCTGCCATTGCGTCAGTGGCTCTGTTTGAAGTGGCACTGGCTTGCCCTGAGACAGTCCAGAGGATGAAATGGCACAGTTCGGGGCAATGAGCAGTGTCTGTGTGCAACGGGTGCAGGCCTTGGGTGGGATGGGAGCACGTGCGAAGGCCATATCACGCACGCCAACTACAACCAAGGACCACTGCGTGTGGGATGTGTACACGTTGGTCTCACGCCGGGCAGTGCGTAGTGTGGGATTCGCAAGCAAATGCCATCGTACCTGTCAGTGGGTGCTGGGCACATGCAAGTTCCTGCTCAGAGCTGCAGATGTACTACCGCCTGATATATACAGACAAAGGACCTTTTATCCCTATGTTAACTTCGCCAGCTGCATCCATACAGGAGACGTACAGAGGCCAGTCGTAGATGTGGTGGGACGTCTGCAACCCTGGGAATCATGGATGATATGCCCAGCATGATGCACATGAGCGGACTCACTGTGTGTCACGTTGCTACACAGCTGCCCCACCCTCCCACGGGCACCCACATGTGTGTGCGCTGCACAGTTGCATCACGTGCACTCCTACAAGACACCATTCTAATGCCTGTCCGCGCATGTCCAGTGCATTGCCAACAACACCGCGACGCTGGCCTTTAAATGTATGCACCCACTTGGGTTTAGGCCAATGGTCTAGACAGGGCAGACACAGGTGTCCAGCCCATGGCTGGCTGGGACTGAGCAGCGAATGAGGACAGGCAACAGACTCATGCATCCGCAAGACTGATACACATCACACCTGGCATGCATGTGCCAAGACCCCGAGTGTCCTAGCGCTCCTACATGTGTCCGTACCTGCGGGCCTGCCCTCCTGGTACATACCACATTGCAACATCGTGTACTGTGGCCCTGGTGGCGACAACACCCCATTACAGAGACACAGTTACCACACTTCCTGCACCGGCCCACATCCGGACCATGCCCTGCCCCCCCACCAAACCAGCACACGCAGCCTGTGCATGCCGGGGGGCAAGTGCGGGGCTACATGTCCAGGGTCACTGCCAATGCTGAGGTGACATGGCACCGTCCACAGAAGACAGCACACTGTGGTGTTGCAGGGCCCGTGCACATCAAGCTGACACAATGAACACACGGACACACTTGCTCAGATGGTGTGAATGGCTACGGGCACATGCGAACGGCCACATTTATTAGCAGGCACACTTACCGAGTGACACCTGTGTTGGATGTGTGTGGGGTGTGTGCATACCAGCCAGCAAGAGCTGCCTGGTGCAGTCAGAAATCAACAACAGTGTACATCGTAAAGGACACAACCATACAATCATAAAGGCCCCATGATTTGTGCTGCACAGAGTTAATGGCTCGGATGCACAACGTCGTTCATGGGCCTGCCGCCATGGGCTGCTGACTTGCTGTGCACTGGGGCAGGGTTACGGGTGCAGAGCAGGTCCATGGGATGACAAGGGGCCTTGTCGCGGAGTGTCTTTAGGGACAGTGGAAGTTGTACCCCCAGGGCTGAGGTTCTGTAGCGATCTGAACCCGTGTATTCGGTATCGTAGTACTGACACGATTTTGGTACCAATGAACCGCAAATGATCCATTATATGCATGACCGTGTTTTCGCTACGCAACTAGCATGAATTCACTGAAAAATAGGGCATTCTGTTGTAAAGTCATGGCATCCATTTTAGTTACGGCATCCATTTTGTTTCTTGACCTCACATAGTCAATGAACGGGCGATGACCCCGGCAGAATCACCTTGTTAAGGATACGTAAGCTCGAGCCCGAGAAAGGCTGACGCTGCATGACTAGGCAGAATCAAGCTGCTTCCCTTGCCTGACGCCAGTCCTGCTATACTGGTTCTCGTGTCCGTTGTCCTGACTGAAAGGCCGAAGACGGTAGCCATGCCCGTTTATGATCCATAAACACCTCTTATCCTACTTTTCAATCCTTTGCACCTGGCTCTGCTCCTCTCCTCCTGGGCTTTTACAATGGGGAGGTTACGATTTTTATGATGGGGAGGATCGGGTAAAGAATGGAAAACTGACAAGGGGACCTGATCGAATACCGAAAACCTACGACTAATTATTGTTTGATGTCTATTTACTGTTTGTTTGGGATACCGGGTTGGGCATGAGAAATATTCGTGTAATGTTGCCTAAAGACATTTTTCGTGTATTTAAGGAACAACCCACTTAATGCAATTTGAACAGTCTCGTAGATTCTGCCTCTGTGTGGTTCCTATGACTTCTGTGTCCCTGCAGTAAATAAATCTTGGTCTCTGACGCCACCATCGAGAAACTCGCGTCTCTGTTTATTTGTGCACCGAGACAGGAAGGAACTCAGGGGTCTTTGGGTGTTGTTTCCCTGACACCTCTGGACTCTTAAAAAGTCCAGAACCTCAGATTGGCGCCCAACGTCGGGCGACATCATCCGGTACCGGTCCAAAGCCTGAAAAGTTCGAGAAGTTTCGTGTGAAGATTCCGGAGGGAGGTACCCCGCTTCATCGATCCCTGCATGTCGTAAAAGTGGCCCGACGATCTCTTCCACGAGGGTTCCCGTTCCCAGACGGCTACAGAGGACCGCTGCCCTGACTGTCGCCCTGTCTTGGACCCGAGGTGCAGACCTTAGTACGGCGAGACGTAGACGGGTTCTCCTTGGTGACGTCTTCCACATTTCAGTTAAGTATTAAGTGGGTTACGCTCAGTTTGGTTGTTCTTTGTTGCTCTGGTTTAATTCGTAGATTATCATTGGTTACTCTTGTTTAGATAATCTTTGTTTTAGTATTGGTTCATTTTGGTAGGCCTAAGTTCTCTGCGCATTTTGGTTGGAATTTGTCTTTGTTTGTCATGACTAGCAGTAGTAATTGTTTCCTGTCCTGGTTACGTTGCAACGGGGATTCCCGGTTGGAGGATTCGTGTTCGGTTCCTCCGATTGGAACTCCTACATGTGAGCTCTATTGTAAACATGGTGTAGGTCCTATTACGTATAATGAAGTATGGGTCCGTTATACCAGAAAAGATGGTGTCCTTAGTTGGCCACCGCATGGTAGCTTCGAAACCGAAATTCTAGACAATCTAGAAATGAAGTTGTTTAAAAGAAAAGCCCGGCCGGCAATGTTTGATTCTTTTCGCGTATGGCGCAAAGAAGCCAAACAGAGAGAAATTAGGAAGACGAAGAAAGAACAGAAAGAGAAAGGGTTGACTTTAATGGAGTCTGCTAGGCAGCTGCATGTCAACGAGACTGAGAAAGCAATGGAGATGGCGAATAGAAAATATAATTTGGCAATTGATAAATGCTACCCTGTATTGCCATCTTGTCCTACTAAGCCGATAGAGGACCATGAAAAGGATCCTCTGTTGTCTTACCTGTTGAATTCACCTCCACCGTATGCACAGGATATTACAGCACCACAGTTACTACTTGTTGTACAGCCAGCTGCTGGTCAGCCTGGAATAGTTGCTCCACTTCCTTTGATTCCAGCTCCTGTCCTTCCCGTGGTTAATGTTCCTTCGGCACCCCCTCTTCCTGGGTCGCCTGTTCTGCCTTTGCCTGTCGTTTCACAAACTGCTTTACCTACTACTCCCACCCTTACTATTTCATCTGCTTCAGCTGCCCAGCTCCCGAACCCTGTGAACATTCTGACTCCACTTTCCGTTCGTCGGAAAATAACCGACTCTGTAACTAATATCTTAACTCCTCTCTACAGGTCTTTAATTGGGACCCCCGTTTCTGACTCTATACAGAGACGTAGCCAGCTTCCTGGTCCTCAGGAACGAGAAATGTTAGATTCGACAGCTCTTAGGTGGATGTCGAAAGCTGTGAAGTATGATGCACGAAGAGTGTTAGATACCTTTATGCAATGGAATGAACCAACTCAACGTTATGTTTTTGACGTGATGTGTTCTCTTGTGCGTGAGGAATGGGAAGATGATGACTTAGATTCCGTCCCCTCTGATCTGATAAATGTCCAGCAGAAATTCGCCGCAGGAATGGTGATAGGTTCAGAAGTAAGGGGAGCGATAGAACTGATTTTAGCTTATAGGGATGATTCCCCCCTTCGAGCGACGAGGGACCCTGATGGTTCACCGATTACTAGGAAAAGACGAGGTCAATATCCGATGAGGGAAGTTCCACCGATATGGCGTGATGCAGTTCAAGCTGATGGGGCTAATGGTATTGCAGCTGCTCCGGCACAATTCCAGAGAGTGTGGATACACATCCCTTGGAAGCGGGCCGAAGTATTAGCAGTAAAACAGGCGTTGCCGGACCCGCGTAAAAATCCTGCTGGATATTATAAAGAGTTAACGCAGACAGTTCAAGCGTGTGTCATGAATTTGGCAGACATTGAAATGTTATTTGGCAATGTAGTGCCACAACCTATATGGGCCAAGATTCGGCAAGAGAACCACCCAGTCGCCCTAGGAGGTGATTGGCCAGCTATTGTAGCAGCAGATGCGCAACAAGTTGGCGGTGCTAAACCTGAACCTCTGATTGCTGCCTTACCTGGCAGAATAATTAATCTGATGAAAACGCTGATGCCAGCGTTACGAGTTAATTGGGATAAACTATCGGCATGCAAGCAAAAGAAGGACGAAAGCGTCTCTGACTTTTTCACTAGATTTGAAGAGACCTTCGTAGACCACAGTGGGCAAGATATGAGTACTGAGGGAGGCCAGAGGTTATTTGTCGACAAGTTCGTGTTTAATTTACTACCTGAGCTTAGTAACAAGTTAAAGGATTCTGAAAGTGCATGGGCAGTGTCGACGACAGCACAGATACTTGCAACTGCTCAGTATTACGAGAATAGAGAGAAAGAAGAGAAGGAAAAGTCAGAAAAGAAAACGAAAGATTTAAAGACTAAAGTACTATTGCAACAGGCGTATCTGCCTCGCTCGAATCAGTCAGATTCACAGCAGCGACCCCAGTTTCAGCAACAGCCACAATTCCAGCAAGGGACATCCCAAAGATTTAATTATGGTTTTTCCCGACAACAGTTAGCATGGAATCAGTGTGCCTATTGTAAAAAGGAGGGTCATTATAAGAATGAGTGTCCGGTACTGCACGCACAGACTAGTGGTGTCCCAGCTCAGAGAGGTAATGTTGGGTTTATGCAAGCTCCTAGAGGTAGAGGACGTGGTACAATGACACCACAGGCCAATCGCCCATCAAATTATTTCGATCAGCGAAATGTACAACCTGCGCAACCGGGTAGATCTCCACAGTATCATGTTGAAGATTATTATGATCATAATGAAGAGATTCAGAGAAGCGAGTACTAGGACAGCCACAGGCAAAGAGAGGGAGTAGTATCAGTTCCAGTTGATCAGAGTGGACCTTATGTCGCAGTAGTTACATCAGGCGTGGTCGAACCGTTTCTCTTGGATACTGGTGCGGCAAAAAGTTCAATTATGCATGCGAAACTCCCTGGCGCACCTTTGTCTGGCTTAACGAACACTTCAGTAGGTTTCTCATGCGCCCCTGTTCACAATCCTGTTTCTAGTCCTTTATCAATTTCTGTTGGGCCATGCGAACTAGAAGCACCCCTTATCCTAACAACCGGTTGTAATGAGAATCTGCTTGGTTTAGATCTGTTGAAACGCCTGCATGCGACACTGTACTGTTCTCCTTCAGGAGTACAGCTCACATTAGGCAAAAGAGTCATCTCTCCAATGTATATGTCGATGGATAAGCTCCCACCGGAGCTGCGTTCTCTCCCTGATACTCTTTGGGCAACTGGTCCTAACGATGTAGGCCTCTTGGAAATTCCCCCTTATGTGGTAAGTCTGAAAGCGAATGTTAGATTCCCACGAATCCCACAGTATCGGATTTTGAATGAAGGTGAACGTGCACTTTTGCTGATTGTGAAAGACTTAATACAGAAAGATGTGATAGAGGAAACTAGAGGAAATGTCTGCAATAGTCCTGTTCTGCCGATTTTGAAACGCACTGACCCGTCCAAACCTCCAATCTACAGATTTGTGATTGACCTCAGAGAAGTTAACAAAATAGTGATTCCGCAGTTTCCTGTGGTACCAGATATCACTGCATTATTGAAGTTGATTCCTGCCTCAGCCTCATGGTTTACGGTGATCGACTTGAAGAATGCCTTTTTCAGCATACCGATAGCCGAGGAAAGTAGAGACATATTTGGTTTCTCCTTAGGAGGTCGCAGTTTCAGATTCAAACGCACTCCACAAGGTTATTGTGAGAGCCCTTCAATTTACAGCCAAGCATTGAAGAGTCAATTAGATGCTCTTGTACTTCCTCCTGGTGTTGCTCTGATCCAATACGTAGACGATCTTTTATTGGCTGCTGATGACAAGGAAACTTGCAAAATAGCTACAATTTCTTTATTACGTCATTTGTCAGACTTGCATCACAAGGTTTCACCTTCTAAACTGCAATATTGTTGCCAAGAAGTGACCTACTTAGGTCATCTTTTGTCAAAGGAGGGAAGAAGGTTGACCCCAGAGAGAATCAAAGCAATTTCGCAGATGACTGTACCAAGCACACAGAGAGAAGTACGTGCGTTTTTGGGTATTACGTCATACTGTAGGCAATGGATCCCAAATTTTTCTCTCATGGCAAAACCATTGGTAGCCCTGACTGGAAAAGGTGTTCCGAGCCCTTTGCCATGGTCTGATGAATGTCAACAGAGCTTCTCCGACTTACGTGATGCGCTGTGTTCAGCTCCTGTGTTGGGTACTCCTGACTACAGTAAGCCGTTTACACTATATGTCCATGAAAGAGAAGGTTGCGCGTTGAGTGTATTAACGCAACAATTTGGTGACAAACAGCGGCCTTGTGCATATTTCTCATCCACATTAGATCCGGTAGCCCGAGCATTGCCAAGTTGTTTGAGAGCTACAGCAGCAGCTGCAGTGTCTATTCGACAGTCTGCTGGACTAGTCATGAACAATATGTTAGTAGTCATGGTTCCACATGCAGTGGATACACTCATGAATCGAACGAAAACTCAGCACCTCACCAGTGCTAGACTATCAGGCTATGAGCTGACGCTTTTGGCAAGTCACATTCAGATCAAGCGATGCAACATATTGAATCCAGCAACGCTGTTGCTGACTACTCAGGAGTCGAGTGATTCAGAGCCCCATGACTGTTGTTTTAGAACTGAGGAAGAGACAAAAGGTCGGATTGATTTAAAAGATACTCCGTTACTAGATCCAGATGGTACTTTATATGTCGATGGATCGTGTTTCAAACTACAGAATGGTGATGTGACGGCCGCGTATGCAGTTACGACTTTGAGTACGATTGTTGAGACTGCAAGAGTAAGTCAGAATTCTGCCCAAGCTGCAGAATTAATAGCATTAACAAGAGCGTGTGTTTTAGCTGAGGGAAAGAGAGTGAATGTGTTTACTGATAGCCAATACGCCTTCGGCGTAGCACATAGCTTTGGACGTCTGTGGAAAGAAAGAGGTTTTCTCACGTCCCATGGGACTAAGATCCAACATGGACAGTTAGTCAGCGATCTATTGGAATCTCTGACCCTACCGAATAAAGTTGCGATTGTGAAGTGCAGTGCACATCGAAAGATTACGGATGATGTTGGCCGTGGGAATGCGTTCGCTGATGAGGTCGCTAAAGAAACGGCCAAGAACATGACGAGCCGAATGTACGTTGCAACGTCTGCAAGATGGATTGCTGAATCAGGGATGTGTGAGAATACGATTGAAAGTGTGAAGGCAATCCAGAATGAAGCAACTGAAAATGAGAAGAATGAATGGAAGGAGAAAACGGGTAAAATGGATTCAAGTGGATGTTGGGTTGATTTGTCTGAACAGCAACGTTGGATGTTACCTGATGCATATGTGCTCGCAGTAGTCACGATGGCGCATGGAGCGGCGCACATCAGTTCGAAAGGGATCTGTAAAATGTTAGCTCCAGTATGGAAGTGAGGAAATATGAATTTTGTGATCAGTTATGTCCCCTATCGTAGACCCCAACGGCTCCATGTGCATGCTATAAGTACATGTATGTTCCCTCCAGTTCCAGTTTTGCAAGACGCAAATACATGTGCGTCCACCGTCAACATGTCCTCTATCAGATCCACCATGAATGGGTCAGATATCCCATTCCTAGGTATGAAAGGCCACCGACTTTATGAGGTTCACTTTCCACATTTCACAGATTCAGGCGAGTAGGCCCTGAATTCTGCCATCAAGCCTTTTCCTGCCTTCTGCCTCTGAAAGCTCCAGTCCGAGCATGCATCTGTATCCATGAACTTTGTCCTACTCCCTGCGCGGCTAACGGTGCCTAATCCAGCCTGTTGCCTGCCAAAAACTGTATTTCACCTTCAAGATTATCTGCTCCGCTCCTCATCCGATGCATTCCTGTCTAGTAGTTTAGGTAAACATTCTTCCAGCTACCGTGCAAAGGGTCAGGCCTCACTGTCCTCATGCAAGTAATTCATAGCCCCTGTTACCATGGAAGATTCCTGCCCCCTCGCATCTCATGTAGACACTTAGACGCTTGTACACGCACTAACAGTCAGTATAGAATAGATTCCGTCCGAGAGACTTTTCCTTTTGGATAATACAGTTCTTTAAACATAAGATATCAGATATGATTTGGGATTAGGTTGACATGACCCCCCAGACTTCTGTCTCCACATGTAGAGCTAAATGTCAAGTCCCCTTCACCCTCTAGTTGCACGTCAATCACACGTCATGCGGCTGCGCGCGCATCTCTGCCAAGTATTTCTGCTGACATTGCAGGATTCTCTCATGGATCCACCCACTTGTGACATCATGTTTAATGACGTATTTGGTTACACCTATGTTTACGCCTTTTTTCATTACGTATGTGTATTATATCTGTATTATCAGCTGTTACGTCTCTTGCATCTGTCTTAATGTAATGCTTTCCATATAAATACCATTACTTGTCAATAATGTATTGCCTTCCTTCCTGAACCCTCATGGTGATGGAGTGTGAAGCCTGCAATTCGAATTGTATTTCCTTTGTAGAGGAATAAAGCCTTTTAGAACCTCTAATACCACGGATTCTGCCTCTTATATTTACTGAGTTATTCTTACTAGACCTTACCGCATAAAAAATAGTACCGGTAATGAAATATTTACCACAGAAATTGGCGCCCGAACAGGGACACTTTCTCATCTCACACGCCGGAGGTGCGTTGCAGGCCCGGTCTCCTGCCACAGCTGAACGGACAAAAACGCGTACCTGCAGGATTTCCTGTATCTCCCTCCGGCCAAGCGGAGGTGACTGAGGCTGCGATCAACACCCAGACGAGGCGGTGAGAAGTGCGAAGTATCCCGACCAGAGCCTAGCTGAGAGAGCAAGATCCGAGGTATACAGAGGCCCACCAGGTTCCGAAGTTCCGAGTCCAGTCGAGTCGAGTCCAGTCCGGTCCAGTTTCAGTTCAGTTCCGAGGCCTTCCGTTCCGAGCTACCCGGTGAGTACCATTGCCGGGGAGGCATTTAAACGTGCACATAGTCTGTGCCGGTCAAGACGGGTTTGGGTACACAAATCCGGTCTGCACTGTTTCAGCAGTGTATCTGTACTGTTTAGCAGTATATCTAGTATGTCTTGCATATAATTAAGTATTATTTAGTGTTAGTATTATGTCAGTAACTAGTTTCTTATTAGTCATCATTATTCGTTAAATGTTAAATATTAAATGTTTTAATACGTTCTATACATTGTGGTGTGAATGACTGTTCATTATTGTGTTTATTTGTATTAAGGTTGTCTAAGATTAAGTAACCAGATCTAAAAATGCCGTTCTTTTCGAAATTAAGACAGATCAAAACTAGAAAAGGGGTACTCGAAGAAGCTGTTCCCATCCCACCTAGGGACACTCCAGGGTACTTTATGTATCATAAGCATGGCCTAGATGCCGTGTTATTTTTTGATTTATGGGTGGACTACACCAAGGATTTACCAGAGAGTCAAAGATGGCCCGCAGCGGGGACCTGGGATGCAGACTGCATCATGAGAGTAGAAGAAGAATTATGGAAAAAGAAAGCCAGACAGTCACAGAAAGATGCCATTGAATTATGGCGTAAAGAATCATATAGACGTACAGAAAAGGCGCTCAGACAGGAAGAGAAAGGTAGGGAGAATTCGAATAAAACCCGAGAAAATGTATTAATAGAGGAAGGTACCCGAGTTAAATCGGAACAAGTAGATAGACAAAGAAACACTCTTATGAATGGTATGTATCCTCTTCTGGCCGAAGGATTACCTAAGGCTACCCCGGAAATACCAAAAGACTTGACTCCTCCATTGCTCCCGACAAAAGCACATCCTAAAACAGCAAAGGACGTTTTCCTTTCCTCCTATTTAGATGACGTAGCTCCCGAGTATGCTAATACCATACCACACACACCGCTTGCCGATGGTGTTCAACACCAAGAGCATCCGTCTGTATCTCCGCAGCAGCAAACTCCTGCACTAGTTCCAACAGGTCCGTCCGTTTCTACTGTTTTTCCCGCATCTACAATTTCTATTTTACGTCCAACGAATCCTTTCGTGCCTAGCACCTCAGACGGTGCTACAGGAGGTACGACAGACATGTTTGCCACACCACCACGAAATAAACAGACCCTTAGAGATTTAGCACTTCAACGTACACCCCATCTAGTGACATTCGACATGTTTAGAGAACATCTTGTGGATTGTAGATACGATCCAGTGCCAGGTAAACAGGACAGATTGCTAATATCATCACTACGTATAAGACGGGCTACATTGTATTTAATGACGATACCAGGAATGGTTGAGCACCTAGACAATATATATCACTTTGTCCAAACAGGGCGAGGCCCAGAAAGTATTAACGAAGCTATGGAATACCAGAAAGTGGATGTACAAAGACAACTACTACGTTTTTTCATAAACTGCGTGATCAGGAACCAAGACAGGCCTGGGGCAGATCATGATACCATGCAAAAACTTGCCAAATGGGGTCAGAACATATCAGACGAGAAACATGATAAACAGTCATGCATAGTAGTTATGTGCCGAAAGATCCGCAAGGAAGTAGAACGAATACATAAAGAAAGACGAGAAGCAGACAGAATTGAATCAGAGGGAGAGGAGGAGCAAGAATCAGAACAAATAGAAACGATAGCTTACGTAGGTAGAGGAAGACCCCATAATAATACTAGAGGCTTCAATGATCCGATATGTCCGATACGTCCAGAATGTAATAGACATTTTCAAACCCCTATGTTAAATACAAGGTCCCCTGAACACCTATTCCAAGCTGCTGATAAACTACTCCGAGACCGAAGGGGGTACCATATGCTCGATTCCATGGATGAACAAGAATTAGCCAGGTCAGCAGTACAATGGGCTGACTGTCCCGACAAATACAGTGATGATGCACTAGCACACACGTTTCTGAACCTTACCCCAGACGAACAGCGTTTAGCTAGTATATACATGATTCAACACCTCCTTATATCATATAAAAGTCAACACTCCGATCCTGGACCCTTACCTGACATATTGACCGAATTACTCACGAATAAATGGAAAGGTTCAGGTACTGATTTGATTAAAGAAATTCTAGAATTTCGAAACCAGTATATAACTTTCGTGTGCCCAGAACACGTTCCAGTTCCCACTATGGCAAGAAAAATGTATCACATAGATAGACTGAATCCGTTACGCGAAGTACACCCAATCAGAGGTGAAGGTAATAACTTTACACGCGTGTTTGTGTACACGCCTATAACTAAAATCGAATTATTAGAAATGAAGAAAGTAGTACCCAGCCATGACAAGGATCCAGCAGGTTTCCACCGTGAGATAAAAGACATGCTACTCATGGGAGAGTATACCTACCCCGACATTATGAAAATACTGAAAGTGTTAATGCCTGCCGGTATTTACGAGAAACTCAAAGAAAAGGAATGGGAGGTGGGAGACCAAAAGATAGATTGGACAGCATTAGAAAACGAAGAAAAGGCCTGAGCTGCAGGAGCAGGGCTTGGGGAAAAGACCACTTTAAAGGAAAGGGAGTAGGAGGATAGGGAGGCAGGCTTTTTCCTCCTTTTATAATGTACCTAACAAAATAAGGAACCTAGAAGGATCCTAAAAAAGCCTACCTGGACAAAGATAGGTGCTCCATAATTAATAGAGTCCTACACTAGAAAAAACCTTTTGTTTTTCTATAGTCCCCTCACTCACCTAGGGTTGCCCCAGGGTGACATGCTTCATCATAGGGGCCCTCCCAGGTATCTACTGCCTGGGGCGTGCTGCAACTTGGCGAAATACGCAGGAGCACTTATATTTTCAACTATGTGTGGTGATGTGTAGTGCTGTGCTATGTGGAGTGAAAAAAAGGAAAATTATAATAAAAATTACCTGGATAGTGAACCCTAATTTTATTCTGCTCCTATCCGGTAAATGTAGATTAAAATGGGGCTAGTAATAGAGTACAGTAACGTTATGTGTGCCTGTCCCTAATTACTTGGTCGACATGTTTCGTGGTTACCCCAACCACTTCCTCAGGACCGCGCAAGGACCAGCCTTGCGTGTACCACTCCGAGTTGTTACAAACAAATCACTAATTTGTATTGTTATTAAACTATTTGTTAATCAAATACGATACCCATAATACCAGGATTTCTTTCGAAGTATTGGGTCGTAGTTTTTTTCTTTTCAGGAGGGATAATTCTACTCCATGGTGTCAGCTATTGAACCTAGTGACTCCCAGTATGCGGTGTTCCTGGGAGTCACTAGGTTCAATAGCTGATGGTGCATTCTAGACAAATCTCTAGAGCCTCCTTGCCCCAGCAAACACCATGGAGTAGAATTATCCCTCCTGAAAAAAACTACGACCCAATACTTCGAAAGAAATCCTGGTATTATGGGTATCGTATTTGATTAACAAATAGTTTAATAACAATACAAATTAGTGATTTGTTTGTAACAACTCGGAGTGGTACACGCAAGGCTGGTCCTTGCGCGGTCCTGAGGAAGTGGTTGGGGTAACCACGAAACATGTCGACCAAGTAATTAGGGACAGGCACACATAACGTTACTGTACTCTATTACTAGCCCCATTTTAATCTACATTTACCGGATAGGAGCAGAATAAAATTAGGGTTCACTATCCAGGTAATTTTTATTATAATTTTCCTTTTTTTCACTCCACATAGCACAGCACTACACATCACCACACATAGTTGAAAATATAAGTGCTCCTGCGTATTTCGCCAAGTTGCAGCACGCCCCAGGCAGTAGATACCTGGGAGGGCCCCTATGATGAAGCATGTCACCCTGGGGCAACCCTAGGTGAGTGAGGGGACTATAGAAAAACAAAAGGTTTTTTCTTGGGGAAAAGACTACAGCACTACCAGGATTACTAGTACAGGTACTGCCACGTTTATTAACTACGAAAAAGGAGGACTGGGGTGCAATCTCAGCCTGTAAACAAAAGCAAGATGAAGACACTAGTGATTTCTATTCCCGATTTGAAAAATGTTTTGGTATAAATAGTGGCATAAAAGCAAGTAGCGAGTCATATCCACATTTGTTTGTGACAAAATTAGTTGAAAATTCCCTACCGCAAGTTAAGAATAGAGTATTGAAATTTGAGAGTACCTGGCAGGGTAACACCCCGTCACAGATGTTACAGATGTTACAATATCACCACAATAGAATTAGAGAAAAACAAGAACACGAACAAAGACGTATGAAAGATACAAAAATGAAAATGCTTGTTGCTCAGTCAGTTCCAGCTGATGGTCACCAAAAGGGTGATTCAACAGGTCCAGTTAAAGGGACATGTAACTATTGTAAACAACAAGGTCATTATATACACGATTGTCCAGTTTTGAAACATAATATCGCCACGGGTAGAACTCAGGAAAGACCACGTCCACCTAGACAGGATCAGAATCAACAAC
This sequence comes from Triturus cristatus, assembly GCF_964204655.1. NCBI lineage: Eukaryota > Metazoa > Chordata > Amphibia > Caudata > Salamandridae > Triturus > Triturus cristatus. Next base: position 353,839,478 of record NC_140584.1, read on the forward strand.
AATTTCCTCAGCATGCACAACATAGGTCAGCTCCGCAACAACTAGCTCCGCAACAGGCAGCTCCACAACAGACCGTAGCACCACCACCAGCGCAGCCTATTGCTGCCACACAAGCGACAACGCAACAGATGTACCAGTCTGCACAAGCAGATTATCCTGATTATCAGCGATACACATGAAATAGCCTAGAGAGGGAAGTTGGCTTACCCCTTATTGAGGTTCCTGTAGATCAAGAGGGACCTTATGTACATAGTGAACTATTAGGGGAAGACAGAAAGTTTTTACTTGATACAGGGGCAAGCAGAACAACAATACGACGCAGTGAAGTTCCAGGGGCACCCCTCTCAGGCTCACAAAATATTTCCCTTGGATTCTCAGGAAAACCTATAATTAATGACGTAACACAGCCCCTTCCACTTACGGTTGGTCCATTGACACGAACTACAGATTTATTGCTTACTAAATCATGTCCAGAAAACTTGTTAGGTATAAAAACATTGAAAGCTCTAGGAGCTATAATATGTTGTTCTCCGGAAGGAGTACGATTATTTTTACGTGATTTTAAAGGTCACTACGTGTCCAGAGACATGGATCACCGGCTGCAGAGCTTACCTACGCATTTATGGGCACAAGGCCCCACTGATGTTGGTTGCATGAACATTACACCATATCGAGTCACACTAAAAACAGGAATAGTACTACCACGAATGCGACAATATAGGTTACCACCAGATGCTGTTGCGGCCTTACTGCAAATCATTGACAAACTCATTGCACAAGGAGTGGTTGTCGAAACCGACTCCAATGTATGCAATTCCCCGATAATTCCGATTCTTAAAAGAACGGATCCAAAAGCATCACCAGTATATCGATTAGTTATTGACCTGCGCGAATTAAATAAATGTATTGTACCACAATACCCTGTGGTCCCAGATATCTCTTCATTACTAACTGCTATTGATTCAGAAGCAACGTTCTTCACTGTAATTGATCTCAAGAATGCTTTCTTTAGCGTCCCAATAGATCCGGAAAGTCAATATTTGTTCGGATTCAGTTTGAATGGACGAAGTTTTAAATTCACACGCGCACCTCAAGGATTTACAGAAAGCCCCAGCATCTATAGCCAAGCACTAAAACGAGAACTTGACAGTATCCACATGCCAGTTAACACTGCCTTGCTTCAATATGTCGATGATCTGCTGATCACCGCCCGAAGCGAACCTGAATGTGAAGCAGCGTCACTGACGGTTTTAAAATTTCTGGCCGACAAGGGGCACAAGGTGTCCCCTTCTAAGCTGCAATTCTGTGTCCCGCGAGTTGTCTACCTTGGGCACTCGCTGTCCAAGGAGGGAAGACAGCTTACACCCAACCGCATCCAGTTAATTGCTAACATGCCACCACCCAAGACACAAAAGGGGGTGCGGGCTTTTATAGGCCTCACTTCATACTGTAGGCAGTGGATCCCTCAATATGCATTTCTAGCAAAACCACTCATCCAGTTGACAACACAGGAGGCCGCCACACCGACTGTCCTCCCTTGGACTCAAGAACATACACATGCTTTTGAAAACTTAAAGAAAGCTTTATGCCAAGCACCTGTTTTAGCAACACCATGTTACAATAAACTGTTTACACTATTTGTTACAGAACGCGAAGGTACTGCCTTGTCAGTACTCACTCAGGAACAAGCAGGATCACACAAACCATGTGCTTATTTCTCTAGTACATTAGATCCAGTAGCTCAGGCTCTTCCTGCGTGCCTGAAATCAGTGGCAGCAACAGCTTTAGCAATCAGACAAAGCGATGCCATAGTGTTAGGACATCAATTGACAGTACAAGTACCACACGCAGTAGAGGTTCTCTTGAACCGCACACAAACACAACACTTGACTATAGCGAGACTCACCGGTTACGAATTGACATTGTTTCAGCCACACATAGAAATCAGACGTTGTAATACGTTAAATCCTGCCACACTTTTGCCAGTAAATGGAACAGATCCATTAGCACATGATTGTATTGAAGTCATTACTATCACGACAAAACCCAGACAAGACTTGACAGATATCCCTTTATTAGATCCAGACTTGACATTGTATGTAGATGGTTCATGTATGAGAACAAGTACAGGAGAGTTAGTGGCCGCTTACGCAGTCACAACAGACACTGAAGTCATTGAAACAAATTGTATTAACATTTTGTCAGCTCAAGCAGCAGAGCTCATCGCTCTGACACAAGCCTGTATTCAAGCCAAAAATAGGAAAGTCAACATATACACAGATTCACGTTATGCATTCGGAGTCGTCCATGACTTCGGCGTGCTGTGGCGAGAGAGAGGTTATTTAACTTCTCACGGTGCCCACATCCAACACGGACCCCTCATTCAAGCCCTATTAGATGCGATTCATTTACCTACTGCAATATCGATTATGAAATGCAAAGCTCATACAAAAGTTACCGATATCATTTCTCAGGGTAATGACCTAGCTGACAGAACAGCTAAACAGACTGCTCAGAACCAGACTCATACAACTGACGCGACAAAGACAATAGTTCCGACACCAACACATTGCATGACAGTTAAGGATCCCGCCCTTGATATAATTGACATACAGACACACGCTACACCAGAAGAAATAAAGAAATGGACTGAATTAGGAGGGATCCAAACGGATCAAGGATGGATGACGAAGGAAAAATCTATATGGTTTCTTCCCGATTCCATGGTTCAAGTCATCATTAACACAATACACAGTCCAGCGCACCTAGGAGAAAAAGCTATGCTAGACAGTATTCAACACATTTGGTTCAACAAACACTTGCGAGCAGCAGCCAAACAGAAAGTACGTACCTGTATGATATGTTGTCAGTTTAATCCAGGTAAAAGCATCCCCGTAGAGCAGGGTGGATTTCAACCTCCCGATCATGCTTTTGAAGTCCTCCAGATGGATTATATCCAGATGGAACGATGTCGAGGATTCAAATATGTTCTCGTAGTTGTCTGTGCTCTTTCCCGTTGGACAGAAGCCTACCCGGTTTCAGATTACACTGCCCCGACTACTGCCAAACAGCTAGTGCGAGAATTCTTCCCACGATATGGTTTGCCACGTGTTGTATACTCAGATAACGGCCAGCCATTCTCATCCGAATTAATGAAACACGTTTCACTTTTGTTAGGCTACCAATGGAAATTCCACTGTGTCCGACATCCTGAGGCAGCAGGTCTCGTGGAACGCCATAATCAAACTCTGAAAATTAGATTGTCCAAAATATGTAGAGAAAAAGGTGTCGATTGGATAGTAGCCTTACCAGTTGCACTCTTTTACATGAGAATGGTAGCACATTCTCGAACAGGGCTATCCCCGTACGAGGTGATCTTCGGTAGACCACCAAATATGTGGGGGACGCCTATACCTCGCAAAATCACTGATGTTGACTGTAATATGCTGACAGATTACCTGGCTTCCTTGATGTCTGCACTACAATCTTGTCGTTCACAGGTAGCTGCAGCTTTTCCCGATAACACTGAGGTGAAGCCCCATGACGTGGTTCCAGGTGATCTGGTCCTAGTGCGGAATTTCGACCGGAAGACCCAACTGGAGCCTAGGTGGAAATCGCCAAAACTTGTTCTACTAGCAACAAGGACAGCCGTGAAGATCGAGGGACGTAAAGGGTGGTTGCACTCGAGTCATATCAAGAAACTTTATGGACTACCGTCCAGTGTGAACACTCAACCCTGCATTTCCTCACAGACAGACTCAAAGCTCCCCTTGGTTGAACCCACGAAAACGGAACTTTATAAACTGAAATTAAGGTCTAGCAAGTCAGACAATTTGATTGTTTAAGTCCTCTCCAAGGTGAATCGGTTGAATTTGTCTCTGACATGTATCCTCTAGACCAGAATAGAGAAAGAAATCAACAGATGCAGCTTAAAAAGCATGCGTATTGTAAATCGCTTCGTAGTCATTGCACAGTAACACTATTAATTTTGTTTTTTCTAAGTTTTCTGATCATTATAACTAGTATATTACTTCGTATGTATTACCCTATTTCTAAACGTGCTTATAATGTTACTGCTGAACATTCTTTTAGTGAATTACCTCTGCATGAGTTGTCCTATAGATTTGCGCTGCGCAACAACACATTCATTAGTATGTTACATCATTCCCATCAGACCAGCAATGCTACAAATTGTTGGATATGTGGCCGACTCCCTCCTTATCAGAACTATAAGGGAGTTTTGCCCCTCTTTCCATATCCGTTCACACACAATGGCTCCTGTGGAGCATGGTTTAGTTTGATTAATTCCCTAGATTCAAATTTCGCAGTTTATCAAGACAACTGGGTATGGGGAAACCTGAACTTGGTTTTGCTTAAAGTCTGCTACCCTAACAAGGAGGGACTTCCCAAAAGAACAGGAACTGATCTAGAAAATGAAGTATATGGATTAGGTAATTTTACACTTAACCTCCTGATTCTGAATGTCGAATCCGAAGCTACACCAATCTTGCCCGCTATGTCAGTATTCCCAGTTAAAGGGGAATTATGTGTAAGAAAGAATGGTTCCATACACATGGGCCATAGTAAATGCACCACTGTAATAAAATTCAGTGATCAAGGCAAATCTACATTTAGAGCTTCCCGTCATTCTTACTTCATATGTGGCCAGACCGCATATATATGTCTACCTCTAGATTGGGATGGTACCTGTTACATAGCATTCCTTCTGCCACCTGTTTTCCTAGCTCCTCCTGATTATCACAGAAATACCCATTTAGTACACAATAGACAGCAGAGAGATCTCCCGATTGTCGACTACACTGAAACGGCATGGGAACAATATACAGATTTCAATAAAGGTTTCTTTCCCTATATAGGTACAGTCACTAATAGTAAGCTGATACGTAGATTAACTAGAACCCTTGAAGCAGTAGTAAACGAGACTACTTCCGCCTTAGGCAATTTAACAGAAGAGCAGTCTGCTATGCGGATTGTTGTGCTTCAAAATCGTCTTGTCCTTGACGTCATCCTGGCCGATAGGGGCGGAGCTTGTAGAGTCATCGGATCAAGTTGCTGCATTTTCATACCAGAAAATTCACCGTCAGTATATAAAGCCATAACCCGCCTTCATAAGATTATAAGCCAGATACACCAGAGCCCAGGCACCTGGACTTGGTCCGGTTGGTTCTGGAGCATGTTGTCAGCCTGGGGATGGAGGATCCTATCCTTCCTAGGTATTGGCTTTCTCATACTATTCAGTTGCTGCTTATGTCTACAATGTGGGCCAGCGATTTGTGGCCTGTGTGCCACATCGTGTATCCCACCTCCAAGTTTTCGTTCAAAATCCCGGAAGAAGAAAGAAGAACAAATGATGCTATATGAACAGATCGATGGATTGATGAAGATTGATATCTCCTGAGGGTCCGTAGGGGACAAGGAGGGAATGAGGAAATATGAATTTTGTGATCAGTTATGTCCCCTATCGTAGACCCCAACGGCTCCATGTGCATGCTATAAGTACATGTATGTTCCCTCCAGTTCCAGTTTTGCAAGACGCAAATACATGTGCGTCCACCGTCAACATGTCCTCTATCAGATCCACCATGAATGGGTCAGATATCCCATTCCTAGGTATGAAAGGCCACCGACTTTATGAGGTTCACTTTCCACATTTCACAGATTCAGGCGAGTAGGCCCTGAATTCTGCCATCAAGCCTTTTCCTGCCTTCTGCCTCTGAAAGCTCCAGTCCGAGCATGCATCTGTATCCATGAACTTTGTCCTACTCCCTGCGCGGCTAACGGTGCCTAATCCAGCCTGTTGCCTGCCAAAAACTGTATTTCACCTTCAAGATTATCTGCTCCGCTCCTCATCCGATGCATTCCTGTCTAGTAGTTTAGGTAAACATTCTTCCAGCTACCGTGCAAAGGGTCAGGCCTCACTGTCCTCATGCAAGTAATTCATAGCCCCTGTTACCATGGAAGATTCCTGCCCCCTCGCATCTCATGTAGACACTTAGACGCTTGTACACGCACTAACAGTCAGTATAGAATAGATTCCGTCCGAGAGACTTTTCCTTTTGGATAATACAGTTCTTTAAACATAAGATATCAGATATGATTTGGGATTAGGTTGACATGACCCCCCAGACTTCTGTCTCCACATGTAGAGCTAAATGTCAAGTCCCCTTCACCCTCTAGTTGCACGTCAATCACACGTCATGCGGCTGCGCGCGCATCTCTGCCAAGTATTTCTGCTGACATTGCAGGATTCTCTCATGGATCCACCCACTTGTGACATCATGTTTAATGACGTATTTGGTTACACCTATGTTTACGCCTTTTTTCATTACGTATGTGTATTATATCTGTATTATCAGCTGTTACGCCTCTTGCATCTGTCTTAATGTAATGCTTTCCATATAAATACCATTACTTGTCAATAATGTATTGCCTTCCTTCCTGAACCCTCATGGTGATGGAGTGTGAAGCCTGCAATTCGAATTGTATTTCCTTTGTAGAGGAATAAAGCCTTTTAGAACCTCTAATACCACGGATTCTGCCTCTTATATTTACTGAGTTATTCTTACTAGACCTTACCGCATAAAAAATAGTACCGGTAATGAAATATTTACCACAGAAAAATGATGGAATTACTAAGTGTGCGGAAAGTGTGGTGAAAAACTGCATGATATGCCTGATGCATAATCCTGGCAAGGGAACCCCAACCCCAACTGGTCATTTTGCTCCCCCTTCTTGTCCCTTTGAAGTGATTCAGTTGGATTTTATCCACATGGACAGGTGTAACAATCTTAAATATGTCCTAGTGGTAGTCTGTGCCTTTTCAAGATGGATTGAGTCATATCCATTAAAGGATAACACTGCTATGTCCACTGCCAAAATACTCCTCAAAGAATACTTCCCCAGGTATGGTATGCCACGGATTGTTTGGTCGGACAATGGAAGTGAGTTTGTAGGGAAAGTCATGAAGAGTGTGTGTACGGGTCTGGGTATCACCCAGAAATTCCACAGTGCGAATCACCCACAGTCAGCAGGTTTGGTTGAAGGGTACAATGGTACCCTGAAGCTGAAACTTGCTAAAATTCAAGCTTCCACTGGTCTATCTTGGCCAGATGCACTGCCTTTAGCTCTACTGTCCACCAGAGCGACTGTACACTCTCGAGTAGGGCTTAGCCCATATGAGATTGTGTTCGGTCGTCCTGCTAATGTTTGGGGAGTCCCTAGGCCAAAGGAATTCAAACAGATCGAATATCCAATGTTGATTGATTATCTTTATGACCTGACTGCTAAACTAAGCCTTATTCATCAACAGGTATTCGAATCCTTGCCCAAACTGCCAGAGAGTCCAGGCCACACGTTGAAACCAGGCGACCAAGTGGTGGTGCGGAATTTTGAGCGAACCCGGAACCTCCAGCCAAGATTCGTGGGTCCGTTCCAGGTACTCCTAACAACGAGAACTGCTGTACGCCTAGCTGGAAGGAAGAATTGGGTGCACGGTAGCCATACGAAGCGTGTCCCTCTCCCACTCCCCTATGACAACTGGGTTAGACAGGGATTTGGTGTATCCGAGACAGAACCTGTTCCTAGGCTCATCCCTTTCAGTGATGCAGAGTACATTACGGACCCACGAACTGAAACGCAGAACTTTGACACCTCAGCAGGAACTGCTCCTTTGAACCCTGGACAGAGTGTTGTACAAAGTGAACATTTGTCACCTGTGGATTCGAACATTTCTGCACCTGTAGACCAGCTATTCCAAGATCAAACAAGACCCGGGAAGTACAGATATAATCTACGTTCTCATGCTATGAACTAATGACATTGCATAATTACCTTTTTGTTTGAAAACTGTTTTGATCTTATTGCATTCCATTCAGTCAGGAAGTTTGCTCTAAATTTTTATCTTTTTGTTTTCGTTGTTCTCTCACCTTGCCGTCTGGGTTACCGTAGGGTCGTAACGTGTGCCTTGTTTTAATTTGCAGGGAACTAGACACAAGGTCGGTTTCTTCTGTTTACTTTGGGCACTCCCAGAGTAGACAGAGGCAATTTTTTAACAGGTACAAACCATCCGTTGCGAACGGTTGTAGAAGATGGAGCTTCCTGAACTGCGACGGGTTAACGTCATAAATGTGCACAAGACAAAACTATATGACATATTGTATAGCAAATGTTTTCTAATGCAATGTGCTCTGACACTTCTGATTGTTTTAATAACTTTGGTAGGCGGAATTATTTTTGGTATCCAGTTGATCTTTACACCTGTTACATCTACAGTATCTCCCCATGTTCCCGTTTCTCCGACTGTTGTTTCTCTTCATTCTTTCCATCCTTTTCCTGCCCACGAGCAAGCACGACGCTCTGAGTTTATAAATAACACTTTCATTCAGCTCTTGCACCAACATCAACTAGTGGTTAACACAACAAACTGCTGGGTGTGTGGCTTGATACCACATACCATGGACAAGGGCATCCCTTACCTGGTTCTGCCCTTTAGTTATAATGGATCATTCTGGGCATTTCAGACCATGTTCGCTTATGCCCTAGAGACCTATCCTCCACGACCTCCGCGTTCCACTAGGTATAACTCTGCTAATAGAGCCTTGGTAAAAGGAATCACTGACATGGTTAGAGATGTCAATAACACTCCGTTCATTCCCAAGGATGAATTGCGAGTTTACATGGGTTGGAATGTTACGGAATATGGAATTACTTTGGGTGAGAACAAACGTAAAAGCTCGACTCCGATCTGGGTCGTACCCCACCAAGGTCAGGTCTGTTTGCAAGGAAATGGGAGGAATCCGAAAGCTCGACTAGGGAAGAGTGACTGTATCGAAACATATGTTTTCCCGTCACAGTCTTCCCCTGCATTTTTAGCTGCTAAGGGTACCTATTTTGTTTGCAAAGACAGAGCATACACATGGCTGCCTGCTGACTTCTCAGGCTCATGTTATATCGCTCAACTGTTACCTCCGACATACACTGCTGCACCGGACTATCACAAAACTAGAGTTGTGAGAGGTGTTTTCAGTAAAGAAGATACTGCTGTCCAAGAAGCAGGAGACTTCTTCAAAGGTTTCCTTCCGTCCTGGGGGCCTATGGCCAACAGTAGAAACTTACGTCAACTAACACGGGTAGTTGAATCCACTATCACCGAAACTGCGGGTGCCCTTAGTAACCTGACAGCTGAGCTTCAAGCGGATCGCCTCATGACGTTACAGAACCGTATGGTCCTTGATGTGTTACTTGCAGATCGAGGTGGAGTATGTAAGATGATCCAATCGAGTTGCTGTGTTTTTATCCCAGATAATGCGCCAACGGTATACAAGGCCATCTCTAAGTTACACAAAATCTCTGACTCTATTAATGTAGAGGAAGGTGACTGGTCATTAATGGGATGGTTCTGGAGTCTGTTATCTGCGTGGGGATGGAAGGTTATAATAGTCACTGGTGTTGCGTTGGTATTTTTATTTTCGTGCTGTCTCATTGTTCAGTGTGGTCCTGCCCCATGTAGCCTCTGTGTTTCGACATGCGTAAGAAGACCACCTGTTTTTAGAGATACGCCACGGGATAGAGTAATGCTTCAACAACACATCAGTGACCTGATGAACATAGAAATGGACTCTGACATAGAGTAAGTTATTGCCTATATAAGGGCAAAAGGACGGTCTGAGGTTCTGTAGCGATCTGAACCCGTGTATTCGGTATCGTAGTACTGACACGATTTTGGTACCAATGAACCGCAAATGATCCATTATATGCATGACAGTGTTTTCGCTACGCAACTAGAATGAATTCACTGAAAAATAGGGCATTCTGTTGTAAAGTCATGGCATCCATTTTAGTTACGGCATCCATTTTGTTTCTTGCCCTCACATAGTCAATGAACGGGCGATGACCCCGGCAGAATCACCTTGTTAAGGATACGTAAGCTCGAGCCCGAGAAAGGCTGACGCTGCATGACTAGGCAGAATCAAGCTGCCTACCTTGCCTGAGGCCAGTCCTGCTATACTGGTTCTCGTGTCCGTTGTCCTGACTGAAAGGCCGAAGACGGTAGCCATGCCCGTTTATGATCCATAAACACCTCTTATCCTACTTTTCAATCCTTTGCACCTGGCTCTGCTCCTCTCCTCCTGGGCTTTTACAATGGGGAGGTTACGATTTTTATGATGGGGAGGATCGGGTAAAGAATGGAAAACTGACAAGGGGACCTGATCGAATACCGAAAACCTACGACTAATTATTGTTTGATGTCTATTTACTGTTTGTTTGGGATACCGGGTTGGGCATGAGAAATATTCGTGTAATGTTGCCTAAAGACATTTTTCGTGTATTTAAGGAACAACCCACTTAATGCAATTTGAACAGTCTCGTAGATTCTGCCTCTGTGTGGTTCCTATGACTTCTGTGTCCCTGCAGTAAATAAATCTTGGTCTCTGACGCCACCATCGAGAAACCCGCGTCTCTGTTTATTTGTGCACCGAGACAGGAAGGAACTCAGGGGTCTTCGGGTGTTGTTTCCCTGACACCTCTGGACTCTTAAAAAGTCCAGAACCTCAGGGCAGGATGCAGAGGGCATGCCCACGCTGATACAGTCACTATTGTGGAGATGAATGGAACAGACACATGTCGGACACCAAGTCCGGTCTAGCCAGAAGAAGATGCAGAAAACCACCAGGCCATGGGCTCTGATGCCACCAGGGTCCAAACAGATGGTGCCCATGACTCATTGTGCACAGAGTTAGTGTCACCACTGCAGTTAGGGGATGCCGCCTGTGATGAGGCGTGACCAATGGTGTGGATTCCTCCACATCTTACCCAAAACACAGATCCACATGTGTGACCTAATGGACCGCAGTGTAGGCCTGAGGTAGCGCTCGGCACGGGCCATTCACCGAGTGTCGCAGGCATAGGTTGGATGGCCCCACCGGCCTGCGTAGTTCAGGTTCAGTGGCACCACGTGACGCAGAGTTGCGATGGACAGGGTTGATGGCACCAGGTCAGTTGTTGATAGTGTACGGTCACCTCAATGACTGTGACCCGGGTTTCGTCCAGACTGAGCAGCATCTTCCTCTTACTCCACTCCAACCGACCACTTTTATGTACTCCACCATTCGTGATTCGCCACTAGGTGCTGGATGTGGGACCTAGTGGTCCGCAGGGTAGTCCTGGTACCTCATCCACGTGTGGCCGGCTGGCGTTGAACAGGGTTAGTGGCACCACGTGTGGCCAGCTGGCGTTGAACAGGGTTAGTGGCACCACGTCTCGCAAGATGCCCATATGGAACTATGCCACACTGATCGGGGGGGTTTGGTGCTGTGGCCGCTGCCCAGGCTTTGGGGTCAGTGCCATTCAGGACTCAGGACACAGTTTCACATGTGGGACCTACTGGGCCAAAGAGGACGCCGGTGTAGTATGTGATTGTGGAAGGAGTAATGTGGGGCAGCGTGGGGGGGCCAGCGATGGTCTGCGGAGGCTGCAGAAGTCACGGAACTGGTGCTTGGAGCTTGCACCAGCACGTGGTGGACCCTCCTTGACACACGCCGGTGTCGGCAGGTGATCAGTGTGGCCTGGCTGCGCAGCGGCGGGCCTGGTGGTTTCAGGATCCAGCGGGCCGGGGTACGGCAGTCGCACAGGTTCGCAGGCAACTCCGATCATGAGGACAGCGTCAGCCTCGTGCTGTGGTGGGAGGCGCTGCCCTGGCAGAGACGTAGGGCTTTTCAGAAGTGGACCACGCCCAGGGATACGTGCTTTTTATTCACACCCCTATGCTGGCCTGGCGTACGCCGGGCAATCCCACTCCGCTCATGCTTACGGGGGGGGGACGTAACAGGCAACATTTGCACAAATTCCCCCACTGGCCGGGGGGACATGGGTGCGTCCACTGTCCACCTCACTCCATACACCAGTGGTGTGTGTCGCCATGGATATGGGTGTGTTCTGCATACTGCGGTCTGTCCAGCACATCTCCACCACTCTTGGCATTGTGTGCTTTCCCAGTCATGGTTCTCCTGCCTCCTTCACACGCCTGGTTGCAACCTCTCCCCACATTCGGCTAGTGTGTGGCTGAGGTTCCATGCCATTGATGGCTCATGTGCAGGGCTGGCCCAGGTTACCATTGTGAGTTGTTCTGTCGTGTCTGGTGGGTGGGCATGTTGTTTTGCATGTTGGTTTAGATTTTGTGACGTGTGCATTGCCAGAGTTGTGAGTTGCATGGTTGTGGAGTTGAGGTGAGTGGGGTGTTCATTTTGAACTTGCCAGGGGCTGTGCATTTCCCTTGGTGCCATCCTGGGGACGCTGGTTGCTGATGGACTGTCGGAGGTTGGAGGAATCGTGCACAGTGGCTGGGTATTTGGAGGCAAGATTGGTGGAGTTTCCATGGTGTTCGGTCGTTGTCTGCACATTGCTGTGAGACGTGTGCTTTCGGTTACGGTGATTGTGTGCTGTGTTGGCAGGGGGCACAGTTATGACATGTGTGCTGTGGATTGCCCCCGACATATGCGTGCATCCAGCTATGCCGTATGGTCCTTGCTTGGTGTCCAGAGGATCCTGCGCATTGTGTTGGACGTATAGGGACTGGGGTGACAGGCTGATGGTGTTGTCCAGGTCAGGTGTGAGGGACTTGGATGTGGCTGGCTGTGTGACTCCTTCGACTGTGGTGGGTGTTGGTTGGGGGGTATCAGAGGCTAACAGGCGCAGCACAGCCAGCAGCTTTGTTTGGGGTGGGATGTTGGTTGTCCGCTGTGTTTGTTCCGTCGGCCTGTTGGGCTTTGTTGGTCAGGATGCATAAGATGGTTGTCCTTTTGGGCCTGTAGTGGGCAATGACATTGTCAGGTGTTGGGTCTTTGAGGCTGGTGCGTTTCCTGGGGGTCCGCTGTCTTTGTCTGCGCTGCCTCTGTGGTGGTCCGGGGAGGGTGTTCCGGGTGGGGTTTGGGGTCCTGTGGTGATGGCGGTGGGTGTTGTGGCCCTCTTGGGTGTCTGGGCCGCATCTGTTCCCCTTCCAATGTGTCTGTGGGCTGTGCTCCCTTTTGTGGTGCAGGCTGTGGTCCAAGTTAGCACCAGGTCAGAGAAGGTGTTATTTTCCTGCTGCTAACGCGCCTTATCGCCAGTTTTGTGTTCTTATCGCAGTTCTGTCTGGTCGTTGTGAATGTTGTGGAGCTGTGTTGTCACGGCTTTTGGCACGGGAACGCCTACTCTGCATCTCATTAGCGATAGTTGCGGGGGTCATCCGTGGCGATGTTTTTTGCGGCTGCTATCGAGGGTAAACTGGTGCTGTGGGCTGTTAACACCAGCTTGTGAATGGGGCGATACATTTATCACAACTTTGGCTGCGATAACATACCATTAACTCAGCTATAGTTCCTTGTGAATATGCCCCACAGTGTGATTCCGGACTGGTATTTTGCTGCTTCTGTCATTGTATCCAGATATATTATACAACAAGAAACATTACACCTACAACAAGCCAGGGCTATTGGTTTTGCCAGTGCTTGTTAGTTGTGGAAGTCAGCAACGACTATGGCTTCGTTGTATAGAATATTGACAACGCTTCAGTTTTGAAATGATGAGACTGTGAAAGAACTATAACGAGTATCTTTGAAGTTACCTAAAAGGCAGTGGAGGCTGGGGTACTTCTACGGAGTTCAGATTTTTTTCTCACCACTAGGGTGAGGGCAACAATGGAGAGCCCGATAGAGACCCGTCTCAGCACATGCTTTTTTTTTTAGAAATACCGGTGCTGAGCATCTGCAGGACCCGGCCCACTTAAAGCCTTGGTTTTAGACCTCAAAACGAGGAACAGACTTCCTGTAGCTCTAAGGCTCTTTTTCGAGGTGTTTTAAACGGGGGTCCTTTGATAAAACGTGGATTAGTCCCCCTTAGTTAGTGTATGCAGTGAGTCTGTTCAGTGATAGAATTGCTCAGATTTGTGATGCATCAGTGGCGTGTGGGCACCAGGATCATCAGGGTCTCTGCCATTGGCCCAGAAAGACCCAAAGGACCAGAGGACCGGAATACATCAGACCTGTAGCCGAGAGGAATAGAGACAACAAGGCGTGATTCCGAGACAACAATGGCAAAACTAGACTACCTCTTTGATTCTAGTCTAAACAGGAGGTTAAAACTGGTGATATAGATATATCTTTAGACCTATTTGACTTACCAGGAAAAGACATCTTCGGAATTAATAGTTGAATCCGGTTGGAAAGAAGACGTTGACTTTTTCTTTTGGCCTTGTCCAAAGGAATAAGTTGGGAGTGGACGATGAAAATATTCACTGTGATACTGTTGTAAGTGAAGGACCTCAGCCAGCACGTAGGAACTAGAGAGGGGTATTCACATACAGCGTGAAAGAACATACATCTAACAAACCATCATAAACATTAAGCATCGAAGATCAAATTGAGCCCAGACTAGAGAAGTGGGGGGTGGGTTCTATTCTGGAACATATGTAGTAGAAAAGTGAAGGTTCCATCTTGTTCTGAACCTCAGGGTATTGAATAAATTGACATTCATTGTTAATTTCATGAAGAAGGTACTTCAATCAATCAATCAGGGAATTGTCAAGCGCGCTACTCACCCGTGAAGGTCTCAAGGCGCTGAGTGCATTATTCCATTGAAGCAATTCAGCTACAGAACCACATCAGCGTTATTTGTTTTCTCAATGAAGGTACAAACTGCCACCATTGGCATTTGAGAGACCATATCATAGAACAAAAAGGTCATGTGTAGGGAAGGAAACAGGGGGCTATGCTACCAAAATATGGTGGACGAAATGTCATGGTATCAAATAGTGTGGTCAAAATATTCAGTTCCAAAAGATTGTGAACCTAAGTATATGTAGGCAATAATGGGTTTACTATGCTTAATCCACATATATTTACTTTGAAGAAAAATATATATATACATATAAATCTGGAGGCTTTGCATTGGCTTCCTGTCCGGAAGCGGATAGTTTTTAAAACTCTCACCCTGGCACACAAAGCCTTGCACACTTCTGGAGCAAAATATCTTCAGAAAAGGCTGTCATTTTACCGTCCTGCCAGATCGCTTAGGTCTGAAGCCTTGTTTCTTGCTGTAGTGCCCCGCGTGAAGAGAGCTCGCATCGGTGGCCGCTCCTTTAAACTATTAGCGCCTCAGCTGTGGAACAAATTGCCTGTGTCCCTGCGCAGCACCTCTAACTTGTTGGCCTTTAGGAAGGGGCTTAAAACTTGGCTTTTCACTTCTTAGTTTCAGGTCCTATCAGGTTTCCTCTGTTTCTGTTTCTGTTCTTTTTCCCTGTTGTGTTTTGAGATTAGTGTGCAATTCAAAGCGTCGGGACACTCTTTCGAGTAGCCGCACGCTATACAAAATACCTGTATAACATAACATATTTGTTCAAGGTGTCCGTCTGTCTGTCTGTCTGTCTGTCTGTCTGTCTGTCTGTCTGTCTGTCTGTCTGTCTGTCTGTCTGTCTGTCTGTCTGTCTGTCTATATGTCTATATGTGTGTTTGTGAATAACCTTTTGGGGGAAGTAGAGAAAAGAAAGGTGCATTAAAGAAAATGCAAATTGTGAAATGTGCTTTTAGCAACAGAGTTCACATGTTGGGCAGAAAGATATGCTACTGTCAAAGATAACACCCAAATTGCAAATCATCTGGACTGGCTTTTGAAGGGTGGCTCATAGTACCAGTCCAGATGAAAGGTAGAGGTGAAGGGTGATTTGGGCTCAGAAACAAGATTTCCTTCTTATGATTGTTCACGCAACCACATTTTGGATTTTAAAGCATTACCCTTGCTTCAGGTAATTTGCAGCGTGATGCTGAATTTCTGAAAATTTCCAGTTTCCAGATGATTGGTCCATCTTTGTTAGAAGACATTCTGGCTTTCCAGAATTTGTGTTAGAGTGTCCATACTGTCTATATCTTCCTCCATGAAAGCACATTTCAACAAGATTTTTGGCAGTTTTAATGTAGCGCAAACTCGACCCGCAGGTATTGGAGAGTTTTACATGAACACTTATTTAAAATATCGCTATCTCGTTGATGATATCACGAAGCTGGGGTAGTGATATTTTCCCATGGTGTTTTGTCAGGCACGCCTCCTTTGCATCTCATTAGAGATGCAAAGCGAGGCGAGAACAAAATGGGAGATGAATCAAGGAAACACACGCTAGCGTGTCCTTGCAAATAATGCAATATAATTATCGTCGCTTTTCGCCCAAAAACGGACGCTAAAGGGGCGATAATTATATATTCAGCCCTTGATCATATGCCCCTGAGTGATTTGCACAAAATCACAGGATGTTGAGCGGAAGCGCAGACTCTAACGTGGTTGCCAGTTCCAAGGTCGGCAGCCCTAGCTATACTGTAACATCCTCTCCCCGCATCCACTGTCAAAGTGCTGTTAATGTTCAGAGAAACTTCTCATGAAAGTGAGGCATCCTCTGTCCTCTTTCTGTCCACAGGCTTGCACCCCCGGCACATCCTTAGCACCATCCTGGTAGGTCCCAAAGTTTCAAGGTCACCTGCTCCAGCTTGTCTTACGGGTCTTCTGCCACATTTAGGAGATTCCTGGTTTTTGCTTTTCTCCTCATTCTCTGGAATCACACATCAACTCATATACAGTATATTGAGGACTAATGAACATCAAAGAATGGAAAAATAACAGCTAATATTTCATTATCCATCCCTGTTTTACTCTTCCTCTTTTGGGAACGTGCCCGAAATCATTTGCACTGCTAGTTGGCGTGGTTTCCGTTCAACCATTAATTACTAATTCATTGCCGCTGAACCTCTTTTATTTCCTCTCCTTGAGAAATTGAAAGATCCAGGCCTCCGCTACAGCCTATTTCCAAGGGTATCCCAAATCCACTTTAATCATAGCTACCACCAGGTCCTATGCAATATGGGGCTGAGTCCTTCAGCGAGTCAACGCTTTTCACCGAGCCACACATAGCCAGTTTGCATTTTATGAACCCATGCTTACCAGCGTTACAATCTACACGTTCCAACCACTCCAGAACTCGCTGTGCTTCCTAACAGGAGCGGCCGCTCGTACTATGAAGTGATGGGGCATTGGGGCGGGTGGGGACACACAAAAAAAGACAATAAAAAATTTAATACAACTACACTTAGCTGCTCCGACGCCGCTGCCTTCCACTCGATCCTCGCGTCCTCATCAGGAACCTGCTGCACATTGCACAGGCTCCCAACTCCCAATCCCAGCGCTGCTCACATGCCGAGAATGCTATACCCTGCATGTGAGCAGTGCTGGGATTGGTCTAAGCGCCTCGGTTTAGTGCTCAGACCTAGCCTGGGAGCCTTTGTTGATTTCTACACCCAGCTGTACAACACAGCTAGGTGGAGAAAGGCTAAGTACGCATGATGGTTTGGCCGGCCCTGTTGAGGCGGCCAAACCATCATGCTCATTTAGCAGGGCCCATCACTCCTCCCTGGTGCTGCAGCTGCAGCGTCATTGTGGCTTTCCCTGCCCCTCCCTCGGCTCGGCTGGCAGGCAGCCTGCAGGACGCAAAATAAAATGATAATAAAAATGTTCTATTATCATTTTATATATGTCCTTGCCTCTGCTGGCTTTCAGCGGGGGAGGCAAAGTTCCTCCGCCTTAATGGATGAGCCGCTACTGCTTCCTAAGATGGCTCAGAGAGGCCGCCCAGGTAAGCCAATCTTCTTCATGTATGTGGAGACCCTGAGTAGTGGGAATATCCAAGAGTGTATATATCCAGGCAACTTTGGGAGACTGATCTCGGCCATCCACTATCTGACACATGCTGGAATCTCAGGTTAAAGACATTCAGTTTAAATAGAGGCACAAAATAATTAAATTCAAATGAATTAACCGTTTGTAGTTTACCTCGGAATGTATAGCTAAATCTTCTCCTGGGGGTGTTGTGGAATATAAAAAATGTAAAGTGACACGTGTAGCGTTTCTTCACATTGCTTGGTCCTCTTGGTGCTAGAATTCTGGAATAAGATACTTAACTCTCTAAGTGCAACCCTCCTGGGCTCCACAGAGGTCATACCTGCAACAGTGCACAGATTCGTTTCCATGGCACTTCCCCTGTCTAAGAGACGAGTGGCGATGCATTGGATGAGCGCCAAGTCACCCAAACGTCATGGCCTCAAGATTTGGCAAAGGGTAATGAACTAATGGATAGCTACACTGCTGTCAAGCATCCTAAAGCTCACCGAAAGATTTTCGTGAGCTATTCAGATCCTTGCGTCGCCAACAGCGAAAACCTACTTTATAGATCTGCTATATATGGTGCATGTTGACCTGAGATCTTGGTCGGTTTACGTCCAGGTTATGTACTAGCTGCATTATCCTGCTAATGTTGCATATACCAGTGCTGCGCAGCTGTATTTGTAAGTGTGTACGTCTTCATCATATTAAAAATATAAATAAGATGTACAAAAATCCACAAGTTCCCGAATGCAAATGCCGCGGGCTAAAACTCCAAGATGAACTGAAAGCGTCACACATGGCTTGAAGCCGCTTGGCAGCTACGTGTTGTCAGACCACTTTTACTTGAGAAATACCCAACACTTGAAAAGCACTTTACTGCAGTGTACTTGACAAAAGAAGTGGGATGACCCCCAAATCAGATGACCCTCTATTGCAAACCATGTGTCTTACTGTGGGGGTAACCACTGGGCTTTGTATCACAGGGGACAGCATGTTCCAATCCTTTGATTTCCATTTTCCAAATATCGAAACCTGAAAATATATTCTAATTGGGTAAATTGCTGGGAATCAGTACTTCAAATCCCAGAATGCAATAAACTCTGAAATGCACTGCCAGAATAGGAACATGGTGTCTCCATTGACACGGAACCATGTGCTAATCTTTCATTATAGCCTCACATTTTCCCATGGAAAGTACAACCATTGTAAAATGCAACTCATAACTGCCTGGCATTAGTAAAAGCAGCTCCTGATACCTGTTTCGATCGGATTAAAGATCACCAGAAGAGTGTACCTCATTCCTTTAAAGAGATGGCGTCTAGAACGAAATATTTTAAAACTAGAAATGCATTCCATATAATATGTGAAACAGAAAAGGAAAGTGTCACTTCTTTCTTCTGTCCTTTGAGTAATGAATGTGCTCAGTAAAAAAGACCCTATGGACCACTCATGTGTCCTCAGATCTGATATATGTTAACAAATAGTGTTTGCCTTGTGGAGATACCTAAATTGGACATGATATGTAAGGGCAAGTTGTCCCACTAGTAGCTACCGGTCTGACTAGTTCTATAAATGTGGAGCTTGAGGCCAATACTTGTGCAATCTTTGTTTTTTGAGAAACTCAATTCTTAATCTTGAACTGATATAGTACCCAAGTAGACCTTTTCTAAATTTTCATTTTAAAGGTTTTTTATGAGTACGTTTCCTAATGTATTATGTATGCAATAGTTGTTATTATTATGTTGTTATCCCATCTAGTTTGTTTTTTTATAACAATGATTTCTACCTATTTTGGGATGTTTTAATCTGCTTTAAAGGTTGTATATACGGTCATAGAGATTATTATCTCTATGACCGTTGATCATGGTTCTTTTATTATTTAACGTTGGGCTGTACGGCGACCTATAGTATGAATTGGCCATGGCACACGACACGTTGGGTAGACCTTTAAATGGGTATGCACCTTATGGTCACTACTGGGAATTAAAAAATGTTACTTAGATTTTGTTATTTAGCAGCCAAATGTGTATTGATTATTTTTTAAACAAGCACCTTTAGTGTTGTGATTTTTCTGTGGTTTATTTGTGGATATTTTATATATGTGACCACATGAAGTACTTTTATGGTTATATATATTTGTAACCGAAATAAAGTTATACTAACTAACTAGTCATGTTGAAGTAATACTTGTTTCCCTAGCGAGGTCATAATGTGATGTCCGCATTTGACCCTGTCGCAAACACAGACAAAAACGATTGCACACCACACAGCACTCAGCTACTAGCATTTTTCTGTTTTGGGTCGGATATTGTACTCATATATTGAGGGCACAGTAGCTGTTGTGTATGTGCTGCTCTTAAGGTTGTGGGTTGTGTTAGCAAGTGTCTTCTCGAGTGCCAAGACACCCTTTGTGGGTATCACTCTCCACAAATGATCAGGACGCTACAAAACAATAATTAAGAAGAAATAAAGGGGCAGATTTACAAGCACCTTGCGTCATTTTTGCGCCGCAGTTGCGTCACTTTTTGTGACGCAGCAGCAGCGTAAAAATGGGGCCCATTTACAACGTGACGCATCTAGGGAGATGCGTCACGTTGTAAAGTCCTGCGTCACATTATACCTGCGTCAGGTATAATGTATGCAGGGTGGGCGTTCCAACGCAAAAAAGCCTCTACAAGATTTCACTGCGCCACTTCTAGGACGCCACTGCGTCAAATTCTTACGCCTGCTTGAAGCAGGCGTAAAGGAGTGACGCAGCACAATGAGGATAGGCATCCCTCTGCATTGCTGGAGTTGGGTCGTGCTTTCGACACGACTCCAGCAATGCGTGACTTTTTCGTCAACAGATGCGTCACTTTCTTGTAAATCTGCCCCAAAATATGAGCGCGGGGGCATTAAACAACCTTAGTACAGCATACCTGAGTGTGTGTTTTTCTCAGTTATGGCGTGACATTTTTTTTTTATATCAATTTGTTTTAAAATAAAGGATTTAACCAAAGCCGGGAGCAAGTTGTTCCTTTTATGTGGTCTGAAGAGGCTTCCTGAGTAAAAGAGAATTATTTCTCTGTGTAATGTCACTGCAACTTGCCATCCGTGAGGCAGTACATTATGTTTACTCTAGATCAGTTTCACTGTACAGTGAAAATACCCTGGTATTTGGCCTTTGCACAGTAGTAATAAATGTGCGAATATGTGTTTGTTAGTAAAGTCGATCTATGTAACTTTTCTTCTTGGGCTGTGGAATAAATATATATGTATTCACATAAATATATGCTCATAATATTTCAGCCTCGGAAATGTAGGTTTTGAGAAGCAGTCCATAAGTTATGAAAGGGGTTTTCAAACTAATGCCTTATTCAATTCAGCCTTTACCAGATCAGTTTTCCTCACTTTGAAGTTATTGCACCGATTTGTATCATAATTCACAGGTAGCAAAAGATTTCTACAAGAAGGTTTCGTTTTGTAAAATTAGATGACTAGTTATAGCTATTTTTGAAAAACTACATTTAAGTGTCTTCAAGTAGAGACGCGGTCCTTATTTATAATTTAGTTGCTTTTTGCCTCATCTGATTGGCTTCATAAAGTGGCATTCAAGGGAATTTTTGGGTGCGCTGAAAGTGATGTGATTACTGCGACGCTCATACCTAAGAGAAAACAAAACTAAAACTACTCATGCTCAGAAGAAAACAGTGAAGACGTGCAAAGTGCATTGAGTGCCTCTGTCTACAAAATGGCGTATAATCTTTGTGAAACTGCATCAATCATATATCATATGTTCAGAAGATTAGTCTCAGATATTTATTTTTACAACCCTCAGGGTATTTCTCTAAAGGCACAGAAATTCATTGCTATTTCATTCCATGTGCTTGATTTTTACTGCATTTATGAACAGGTTCCTCTAACATTCACAAGTGCAACTTTTCTGAAACTCTGATTCTCGGCTACAGAGGCTATTTAGGGTATGGATTTGCCTGGAGAGGTTGAGGTGAGTAGAAGAGGTTATAGTGGACGATAAATATGTCACCATCACAGTCAACTCCTTGGTGATGGTAAAATGTGTGCAACAGATAAGATTTAGCATCACATTTTCATCTTCATCATCCATACCGGGTCTTACTTGCCCCCACGCTCAATCTGTTGTAGGGCACAGAAGTTGAAGAAATTACCTATGATTCTGCCTTACATACATATACAATGTAAATTAATTCACCCTACCAAAAGACCTATCCATGTCACTTGGGGATCTAACCTGCATTAAAGGTGGTGAATATCTAATTATGCACACATAGGGGATATTTACGAGGAAGTGGCAGAGAGAGGCGTTAGACTCCTTGGCTTAACGCCTCTCACTGCCACTTCGGAAACGCCAGGCTGCACCCTATTCTCAAGAATGTAAGGCAGCCTGGCATTTCCCCCTTCGACGGCACTAAGTCTCACGACTTACCGCCAATGCAGGCACCCTTGCCCCAGAGTGCAAGGGTGTCTGAGAGCAGGAAGGTTTGTTTATGGACAGGAAGGTGTCAAAACAAAACAAACCTAAATGCCATTTAGTAACTTACATGGGTGTTGCTTCATGCAGCGCACATGTAAGTTTCAAAACAGCATCTTTTAAAAGGTTTGCTTTTGTACAGGAAGGACACCTTCCTGTACATAAACAAACCATGGCATTTTGCTATTTGCACGTGTGCTGCACAAGGCAGCACACATGGAAATAGCAAAAACGAGGAGAAATTAAGCATTTCTCCTCATTTTGACACCTTAAGACCAGTATTTTTCTGGTCTTAAGTTTGGCGCTGCCACCTATAATCGCCGCCCTTGATAATAGGTCGCAGCGTCGAATTCAATGGGTGTTGCGGTGGTACGCCCACTGCAACACCCACTAAACGCCCCCTTTCACGCTAAGTTTAGCGTGAAAGGGGCCCTATTCTCAAGGCAGCGTTAAGCCACTTGACGTGGCTTTAAGCCACGTTAAGTGGCTTAACGCTGCCTTGAGAATAGGGCGCTGTCCCTATCGCCATGGGAACGTCAGAAAAAGTGACGTTCCCGTGGCAATAGGGGCTTGAGAATATGCCCCATAGTTGGGCAAATTCATGAAATGTCATACTTCACATGAGAGTACAAGGTCCGAAAATTCTGCCTGGGGTAACGTAGGTAAATATTCACCTGATTCCTGCCGGCTGATGTCTTATTTTACATGGATATGGCATCGGATTGCAGGGATTCGGTTAGTGGTCGCTGTGCTCCTTCTTGGTTCCGTGATCTTGAAAGTTCCATTGAGTGACTTCTGGCATCACAAGGTGACGTGGTCAGGTGGCTCCCATGGTGATTCACATTGTCACTTACACTGAGGGAACTGCTCTAACTCATCATCATCGTCCCTTGATCCTGGCAGTCCTAGGCCAGGTAACACAGAAGGTGTACAGAACAGTCAAATCATGGTAAGGTGCTGCTGTCCTCTGCCTTGCAAGGAAGTGTGGAAGTTTGGAAGTGACCTTTATTTTGCTTTTGCCTTTAAAAAAACACGGCAGATTTACATTTTTTTAAAGTTTGGAGTTCTAAGCCATCAGCCTTTGCTTTTGAACAATTTACCGTGCACCTAATCTGGTACAGCCCTGCCTAATATTTCTGGAGCCATCGCGATAGAAGCCTTCACTCATGTTCTAAAGGTAGAGGAGGATGTCTAGAAACCCTGTTTGCAACGTTCTGATGCAAGAGGTACAGTTCAGATAAATCCTGTCTGCCTTGGATACATCCAAGAAATTGAATATTGTGTCCTGTGTAGTAACCAGAACAGGGTGAAAGTGAACCCACAAAGAGCAATCTCTGACTTGAAAAGAAACCAAGACTCCATCTTTGGAAGGAGCCCCGGGCCAGTCCTAAGCACCATCATTTCTAGAAAGAATCTCAAACAAGGATTCATGACCACAAGAGACCACATTTCTCACTACCCTCTGACTGACTCGCTAGCCACCAGAAAGAAGATTTAAGAAACAACGGGACATATTTTCAAGGATCTATATCGCCGAGTTATCGGCACTTTATCGCAGCCAAAGTTGCGCTAAATGTATTGCCCCATTCACAAGCTGGTGCTAACAGCCCATACCACCAGTTTACCTGCGATAGCAGGTGCTAAAAACATCGCCACAGATGACTCTGGCAATTAACACTAATGAGATGCAGAGTAGACCTTCCCATGCCAAAAGCCGCGACAACACCATTCTGCAACATTCTCAACGACCAGCCAGATCAGCGACAAGAAGACAAAACATGTGATAAGGCGCGTTAGCTGCAGGATTTTAACACCTGCTCTTACCTGGTGTAAAGTCAGACGACAATCGGCACCAGACAAGGGAGCACAGCCCAGAGCCACACATGAAGAACAACAGATGCCCTGGAGCACCTGAACATGCAGCCCGGAGCCCCAATAGGGCAACAACACCCACCGCCACCAACCCCAGGACCTCACAACCCCCCCGGGGCCCTACCCCGGGCACCCCCCCCCCCCTTTGGACAAAGACATTGCACATCAACTCGACGAAATCCCGAACCAAATAATTCGCAGGAAGTCGCACAATAACAACACATAACATACATGTGTAGACAGAAAAAGGAGATTCGTACATTTATCTTAGAATATCCAAATAATTCATTTATTACAGAATAAATCCAAAACAACAATTCTGAAGAGTCATGGCGGATGTTCTCAGGACATTCTGTAAGTCACAGCCTGCAAGACAAAAATCTAGATAAGAGAGTGTGTCATGCGCTCATCAAAGTACAGAGAGAGAGAGCGAAAGAGAGATAGAGATAGAGTTAGAGAGAAAGAGAGAGAGATAGAGTGATAGAGAGGGAGAGGGAGCGGGAGAGAGAAAGAGAGGGAGAGAGAGAGTGAGGAGAGAGAGAGAGAAAGAGAGGGAGAGAGAGAGTGAGAGAGAGAAAGAGAGAGAGATAGGGAGAGGGAGTGAGAGTGCCGATACTGCGGACCCAGGCCTCACTGCTCACCTGCTGCCACCGGTGTGTCTCCAACCACGTGCCGGTATACACTGCAGTCCCCCAGGTCCCTTATTTGAAGCAGTTGCCAGAGACATGCATGGCAGAGTCCATACAGTTGCACACGCCATCATCGATTGCCCGCCCCTACGCACACAGGCTGCTGCACCCCAGCCCCTCCCGCCGCCCAGTGGTTATTGCCCGCCCCTGCGCAACCAGGCCTCACTGCTCACCTTCCACCACTGGCGTGTCTACAAGAGGGCCCACCACGTGCCAGTGCAAGGTCCAAGCCCAGGGCCCACAACCATGGCACCCTCCACATCAGACAGCCCCGTGGGCCACCAGATCACACACTTGATTCTGGGTCTTGATTTCGCAATGGCAGAGATCGCATCAGTGCACACGGCCTCATCGCAGGCTGCACACCCGCTCAGCTCTTGAGGTGTCACTAACTCTGTGAACCGCGAGGCAACGCCACGTGGCGGTAGGCCCACGCTGCCCGCTGGCTCAGGCCTACACTGTGGTCCAGCAGGACGGCGCATCATCGCAGGCTGCGCACCCGCTCAGCAATTTAGGTGCCCCTACCTCAGTGCACCGAAAGACACTGTCCCGTGGCGGTGTGCCTGTGCCTGACGCAGTGTATCCGGTGCCACCAAGTCTGTGCACCGCAAGCCATGGACCTTTTATGATTGAGTCTTGTGGTGCAGATGCCATCATGTCACCCCCGGCACTGGGCAATGTGAGGTGGCAGGGTCCTAGGCCATCATGCATAAATGATAACCACAAGGAGACACCCAGTTAGAGAGTGGAAATGGCGTCCAGCACGTGCGCCAGGCCCTTTTTACCTTTTTATTGGCAGGGTCACATGTCCTGTGACGGCTGTGCTGGTTGGGTGTGGTGTGGGTGTAAACCAGCCGTGAGGGAGTGGCTGTGGCATGCTGACAACTAGACCTGTGAGCAGCTGATACCTACAGGGAAGACCTTGGACATGCAGCGTTGTCATCGTTCCCCTGTGAGCGTAAGCGGAGTGGGCTGGCCTGGTGTATGCCAGTCCAGCGTAAGGGTGTGAACAATGACCCCGGGGCTCTGGGCGTGGTTCCGTCCTGGGCTGAACAAGGAAGTAACTAATGCATGTGTCTCCGTTGTGGTGTCGGCGCCACCCGGACCGCAATTGGCAATGTGTCACCTTGTGACCCAAGTCCCACAACACGAGCAACATGGACGTAAGGGGGAATCACTGACCCTGAATTCATCCATTCTTCCACACTTGTAAGATCATAGACATGGCACATCTGTGTGAACATGAATGTTTATTGTACATTCAGTGGAGTTTTGAAGCCGTAGCAGTACAGGGCTGCGCAAACCCCACTTTACATTGTTGGCCCGTGGAGGGCTAGCCACAGTCCTTTAGGGAATGACAGGTACATCAGAAGAGGAGGAGTTCAGTCCGCAGTCTGATAGCTGTGTCACTCGTGACCAAACGGAATATGGCAGTCCATGTCGAGGTCCAAGGTGAGTGTCGCAGAGTGCATCGGGGGACAGTGGAAGGTGATGATGCAGAGGGCAGAACCAAGCAGAAACAGGCCACATGGCAGAGATGACTGCTACTGCGTCCTTCTGACCATGAAGGCAGATTCATCCGCATCTTCGTCCTCTGCTGTTGCATGTGCCTCACATGTGGGTGGTGGTGTTCCGTCTCCAGCACTGTGTGGCAGTGACACCTCAGGGTCCGGAGGTGGAATGTCTGCCACACTGTGTGGCACTGACACATCAGGGGCCGGAGATGTGGATGGATTGGTAGCAGCAGCATGCATCAGCGCCAGGCCTTGCGCCAGGCCTTGCGGCAGCAATGCCATGAGGATGGTCTTTAGGGCATTGAGGGACCCAGCTACCTCTCGCTGGTGTGCAGCCATGGCAGCCACTCTTTCCGCTTGCGTCCGTTCCATGTTCTCCATGAG
The DNA here is from genome assembly GCF_964204655.1 of Triturus cristatus. NCBI lineage: Eukaryota > Metazoa > Chordata > Amphibia > Caudata > Salamandridae > Triturus > Triturus cristatus. Next base: position 353,866,123 of record NC_140584.1, read on the forward strand.
CCTCCGCATGTGTCCCAACTCCCGGGCAAGATTGCTGGAGCCACTCTGACTCTGACCGCGAGGCAACGCCACGTGGCGGTAGGCCCACGCTGCCCGCTGGCTCAGGCCTACACTGTGGTCCAGCAGGACGGCGCATCATCGCAGGCTGCGCACCCGCTCAGCAATTTAGGTGCCCCTACCTCAGTGCACCGAAAGACACTGTCCCGTGGCGGTGTGCCTGTGCCTGACGCAGTGTATCCGGTGCCACCAAGTCTGTGCACCGCAAGCCATGGACCTTTTATGATTGAGTCTTGTGGTGCAGATGCCATCATGTCACCCCCGGCACTGGGCAATGTGAGGTGGCAGGGTCCTAGGCCATCATGCATAAATGATAACCACAAGGAGACACCCAGTTAGAGAGTGGAAATGGCGTCCAGCACGTGCGCCAGGCCCTTTTTACCTTTTTATTGGCAGGGTCACATGTCCTGTGACGGCTGTGCTGGTTGGGTGTGGTGTGGGTGTAAACCAGCCGTGAGGGAGTGGCTGTGGCATGCTGACAACTAGACCTGTGAGCAGCTGATACCTACAGGGAAGACCTTGGACATGCAGCGTTGTCATCGTTCCCCTGTGAGTCGTTCTTGTCTCAGAGTCAGGACTCTGGTGATGTCAGCCATGGTTCATTGGAGAGCATGGAGAGGACTGTGGGTGTCCGTTCGGGGCTGTGAGTTGTCACTGATGGGACTTAGACACCCACGTATGGCATCTAGTTTGGCTGCCAAGCTGTCGAACCCCACCTGCACCTGTTCAGCCAGCTTCTCCTGGCACCCCAACACACGGCGTTGGAAGGCCATGTGTTCGTCATAGGGATCCTAGGAGGCAGCCGTGGTGATGGGTGCTGCCTGCTGTGTGTTCTGTGCAGGGGTGGGTTCTCCTCGTAGCAGCTGGGCTGCCCTGCTCCTGGAAGTGGGCTGCGGAGGCTCTCCACGAGCTGTTGGAGGGCGTCGGAGTCGAATGTGTGTTGGTCTTCTTCGTCATCAGACGAGCGGTTCAGCCTGCTCTGCAGGAGGTGTTGGATTTCCCCCTGCAATGTGAAGGGGAGATGCAGTTTAACATTGTGTTCACATGTATGTTGACGCATTGTACATGTTTACATTCAGACTGCATGACAGTGGACATTGTGACTGTTTGGGGGGAGCTGCCTATTTGATGCAGGACAGTGGACATTTCGACAACATCACGGATGTGCGTTTGTACTTGTTCATTGCCAACTCACATTTACCTGCAATGCCATATGTGATTGTCCAGTTTCTACACACAAGCGGCACCAGTTGTGTCCTCTGTTCTGTTGTGAACGTCTTGCAGTTTGTGCCACATCGTTGTCAATGTTGATGTGCTCTGCATGTAATGTGTGTGTGCCGCATTTTGGGGGAGTCACCGCTGCAGCTCTGATTTAGCTGCCCCTTATCCCTTACATGCGGTGTGCCTCTGACTTCTGTGCTTATACAGTGCTGAGATGTTGCATACTTGAGTGCATTGGTCTCTTGGTGGGAGTTGGGGGTCTGGGGATGGTTTGTCCGCAGATGTGCTATACTTACTTGTGCATGTGTGACATTGTGCCCATCTCCCCCCGTCCCCCCAGTCCCTGGTCGTTACTCACCCTGTTGCTGTTGTGTCCGGTCATGTTGAGCAGTGTCCGGGCCACCAACTCCTGCCACTGTCTCCCCACTGATGACTGTGGACACCATTTCCTCCATCTCGTCCAACTCCTCCTGTGGCGCTGGACTCCCACCTCCAGTCTGCATTGCTGCCTTCTAGTTGTTTGCGAGTTTCTGCTTGGTTTTGCGCTTCACATCATTGCAGCACCTCTTGACCTCTTCCTTTGTCCTCTTCAGCACTCCGACTGCATTTATCTTGTCCATGATGGTCTGCCATATTCCATTTTTAGTTGCCAGTGACACAGTGGAGGTGACAAACAGTAGTTGATCGTATTCTACCACCTCCGTTATCAGGATCCTGTTTTCCTGCGGACTGAATCGCTTCTTCCTACTCTTCTTGTCCTTGCCCTTCCCTGAACCCGAGGTCTCAGGCTGGTCCTCTGGGGGGGCTTGTGGGGTTCTGGTTGTCCTCTGTACTTGCTCTGGCTACCTCCATTGTGCTTCGCTGTTGTTTGGCTTTTGTATGTATTTTTTTTCTACTTTTATATTGCATTTTCCTGCATGACACGTGGGAATTCCAGGCCTATGACTGGTTTTCGCTGATTTTTGTATCGCGATTGGCGTCATCACTAATATTTTCGCGTTCGTATTTCGCGTTTTTGCGGCGTCGCGTTGATTTAAATGCATTCATTTGACGCGTTATCATGGGTCTATCACATGGTACCACCGTGTTGAGAATACCACGTTAACACAGAGTTATTTTCCTACGATAGACTGCGATGTGAAGAGTTGCGTTAAGCTAATTTTGCGATGGTTATCACACGTTCTTGAGAATATCCCCCAACATGTTCATTTTAACCTCCATTTAGGCAACACTTTATTCAGGTGTGGAATTTTTGTAACAGACAACATGAAAACCTTTGTACATTCATGATTTAAATCAACGAGGAAATAAGACAAATGCCTTTTATAAACACTGCTTTCATTTCCTTCCCTCTGAAGATGAGTCGAACAGGCAGGTTTAATCGGAAATGTTCCTCTAACTCCAGTGCCACTTTAGACTGAAATAATTTAGTTGCCAGAGCATCTTTTCAGTTAATCGACAGCTTCTGGTACAAGGCCTCAGTCTGTCACCCTCATGTGCTTCTATCAATTCTGGCAATCACTTGATTTGAAGTCATATTAGATAGGAATAGTATTCACCAGAAATTCAACTGTGTATCACATTCTCAGGTCATCACACAAGATTTATTGTCCCTTTGACCCTTACCTTAGAAAACAAAAATCACACTTCGAAGGAGGACCCTCACTTAAACTAGAGTGGCTTTGTTGGCTCAACATCAGTTTAGCTGCCAACCCAGAGATGGGTCCTTAAATGTGACAGCCTAGGTGTATGCTTATCATGGAATACTGATCAAGAGAGGTGTACCTACTGGAGTGAAGTGGGGATGGGGATTGTGGGCTTGAGGCGATAGGTGTAAGGATTTTCTACTTTCCTTATGCCCACACAAGGGTATCCGGCGGCTGAGGAGGAAGTCAGCCACCATGTGTCTCCCTTTGCAATATTTCTGAACCACACCGACTCTTCATGCTGTGAGGATACAATAGCATCCTCGCTGGCAGCCATATTGAGGTCAGGCACCTGCTGAAATAAGGGAAAGAAATGTAAATGTAAAATGAAAGAAAATAAATAAATAAGAAGGGTTTTGCTGCTCTCCAATTTTTTCCCTTCGTGCAATCTGGTGTCTGGTACTTCCTCTGAGGATAAGAGGCCCCTTCTTCAAACCAAGAAGACACTATACGCGTCACGTGTAAGACCTGCACTTTACAGCTTGCGACGCCATAATCTTCGAGTAAAGCATCAGGTTAAAGGAGTTCTTCAAATATAAACATGTATGGCAGCAGTTGACAACCTAACACTGCAAGTTCAAAACTTGACCACAGAAACTGCTTTGCCGGCCATTGGCCATTTTGCAACAAAGCACTCTGGATCCTTCTGGATCCTCCTCTGGCTGGCTTGGTGGAGATGAAATTTGATGGCAGTTCCAGGAAGCTAAAGACCTTCTGTAGACAACTGCCAGGTTCAATTCTCATTTAAACCCCCACACCTATGCTTCTGAAATATCTAAGATGGGATTTCCCATAAGTAATGTAACCGGTAATGCATTGACTTAGACTAGGTCATTAGTATCTAGCGTCAGTCACCTGTTGGACAACTTTGCAGCCTTTCTTGTGGAGTTAAAAAAAAAATTCTGACCACCAAGACTGCAATTTCTCTGCCCAAGAAGAGATTATGGAGATTTGCCAAGGTTCACTGTATCTTCACTCCTACCTCTCGAAATTCAAGATAGCAAGAGAAATTGATTAAACCAATTCTACCCTCTTTACCCTTTTTCGGAAAGGCATAAAGGATGAGTTGAAAGATGAACTTGCAGGTGTTCCTCGGCCATCTTCCCTCTCATTCAGTTAACCATCCAGAATGATAGTCATCTGTAGAATGACAAAAATGCTCAACATTGAAGTCAACCTATAGACCATGAATATATGTTGATACAACGCAAAGCAAAACAACTCATGCTTTTACAACAATGTTTTTAGTTCGCAAGTACCAATACAATGGAATTTATTAGTACGCATACCATTAGTTTGCAAGTGTATTGAAATGCATTTAAAATGACATTACAACAGATCCAAATACCTGCATACTTTCACAACACATTAAACCCCCCAACACTACGCTAAATCCTAAATCCAAATACAAATACACTACCCTACACAACACAAACTCCACAACACTACCCTAAACCCTCTAACACTACCCCAGCACGACCCTCCCCCTGTCCAGTCCCTACTCTCTAACACTACCAAGCACGACCCCGAGACTACCCTAAACCCTAAAAAACTACCTTACACTAAACAAACACCACAACACTATCCTAAACCCTAAAACGCTATGCACAGCACGACCCTCCCCCTACCCCTAGTCTGGTCCGTACACTCAAACACTACCCTGCATGACTCCCGACATTACCCTAAATCCTAAAAAACAACCCTACACTACACAAACATTACAACACTACTTCCACACTACCCTAAACCTAAAATAGTAACCCCCACCCCAGGCCCAATCCTCCTTACCTCTCTCTCCTCGTGGTTCCTCTCTCCTGGTTCCAGCGTTGACTGAGGGGCGGTGCACGTCGTTGTGAGGAAATGGAAAAGCCTCCGTTTCCTCACAACGATGTGGATAGCCATTACATTGCATGCGTTGTAAAAGCGCATGCGATGTAATGGTATGCGTCGTAATGGCTACGCACTGTTACATCGCATGCATTGTAACGCATGCAATGTAATGGCTTGCGTAGTAACAGCCTCGTTGTAATGGCTGTATACCATAGACCATGATTGAAGGCCGTACCAAATCTTCAGAACCTGAAGATGAGCTAATGTAAGTTAGATTTCGCTAATGGTCCCCTAACTGTTGAAGAAAGGGCGAGAAGACAAAAGCTCAGATTGTGAATGTACTGTGGTCAAAATGGCCATCTTTAGAATTCCTGCCCTGTACAGCCTAATTGCAATTCTGGGAAACTAAAGAGCCTGCCCCTAGTGCAGAGGTGAGAGATAATCATAAATCCTTGCATATGCCTTCGAAATTCTCAAACTTCGTCCTCCTACAAGCACACTAGGGTGGCATTCGGCCACTCCTGGTGGGGCCCAATGATGAAGCATGTCACCAACCAGGTTGGTGAGTGAGGCCTTTTATAAAAAAACGAATGTTTTTTTTACAATAAGTAATAATCTTATTACAATTATTGGCATGCTTGCTCATTTATTTTGTTACTATACTGATACACTCCTCTGTTGATTGTCTAATATTTCACCTCTCCCTATATTACCTATTACGTTGGATATGGGTGATATATTTTGACTTCATGGATAACCTTTGAAAATCATTTCTGAATGTGATCCTCAACGTGTCTTTAAATTTCGGAAATGTCTGTGTCTTAAGCTCGGCATCCAAAGAGCATTACCATTTCATCCTCAGTCTAATGGACAAATGGAGGAGTTGAATAAAATTGTGAAAGAATATTTAAGGTGTTATATTTCTGCCTCTTAAGACAACTGGAAACCTTTTTTGCCTGCAGCATAGTTTATTTATAATGACTCTATTCATACTTCTAATGGAATCTCTCACATTTTTTTAGTGCGAGCATTTGAGACCTCTTGTATATACTTTAGTATATACTTATATGTGTATGTACTTTGTGGGCTCTGGAGATCAGCCCTAGGACTTGTCTGCTTCCGCTTAGGGACTTTTTTCCTGTTCAACTGCCTCTGTTTAACTGTCTTAATAAAAAAGGACCAGTACAGGTCAGTAAAATACTAGAATTGCTTTCTGCTGGGGGACTTTCTTTTTTTTTAAAATTCTGACAACTGCGTCTATTTAACTTTCTTGATAGAAAATGACCAGCGGAGGTCAATAAAATACCAGAATCACTTTAGCATTCTCTAGATTCTAGTCCATAGAAATTGTCTTCCACGAGCACCTGTAGACAATAATACATTTTTCAAATCTTGTATTTTCAGTAATATGACCACCGAAGGCCCTGATTTTATACTAAAAACAGAGCTTTGGACTATACCATTTCCCGCTGAAAGGCAATATTTCTCTCCATGTGTTCCCATACCTGGCGTGTCACGCAGTTTGGTGCTTACTTTCCACCATGTTAAAGAACAGTAGATGTTTCAGCACTCAGGCTAATGTGCTGCATAGCTAAATACATATAAGGTCCCAAAGGCGAGACTGATTGCATTGCAAATGCTTGTCTTTAACAGGAGTACATTCTCAAACCTTTCTGGATTCAATAGAAACTGAAGATTGTGTACCTTTAGTTCAAAGGTTGTTAGGGAAACTAAAGAAAGTTTGAGAGAAAGTACTTTAAAATTTGTTTAATTCTAAGTCCAGTCAAACATTTCAGGTCAATCGGCACGGTCGACCTGCTCCTACATACATGGTAGGCAATAGTGTCTAGTTCTCTTCTATCAATCTAGCTCGTATAATCTCTTGGTAAACACTTTCCCCAAGATATTATGGGCCTTTTAAAATGAAAACTAAAATTCCTGTCACAATATGTCTTCAATTTCCATCTTCTTGGAGAGTTCACCCTACGCTTCGTGTTTGCCATTTGAGCCCCTATCTCCATCATAAGGGCCATTCTTTTAAAGTAAAACAGAGTCCATACTTATTGACAGACAACCTGAATATTAAATCCAAGAAATATGTGAGTCCCGGTATTTTAGAGGGAAACTTAAGTTGCTTGTTTATTGGATTTCTTGTGACCATTCTTGGGAACAAGCAGATCAGGTTCAAGCTCCCCATTTGATTGAATAATTCTACTTTTAAAAAATCCCCCAAAACCTGGAGCTCCTAAGAAGAGGCAGACTGTATGGAGTTTCTCCTTATCTTATGCTCTCGTGCAGACCCTGCAGTTGTGGCTGTCTTCCTCTCCAGCTGCCCTAGGTCTGCTTTCCTGCCATTTTCATGCCACACCATCTCTTTCTGCTGCAAGGACGCAACAGCGTCCTCGCTGACAGCCATATTGAGGTCAGGCGGCTGCTGAAATATGGGAACAAAGGGGGAAAAGTAGAACTTCTTCAAACCCTAGCTGATAATATGAAGGCTATATAAAATATAGATAATATTAACGATTATTTAGGGGGAAAAGTCATAATATACATTTTCTTACTTCTTCCCAATCCAAGATGGCTGACCGTTTACCTAAAATGATGTTGTGCCCTGTTATTTGTTTTACAGGGGCTCCATTTCAAGATCCAGTTGCGTTGCAATTGTTTGTCTACCATTGCTCACTCACTGGACCTTCTGGATCCTCTGTTCTGTCCAGTTCCCTTGTTCTACGCTACTCCTCACCTCACTGCTTGAACTGGTCAGTCTGAAGGGTTTTCTGGTCTCCAGTTGGTCCCTTCTTGCTGAATTATTGTTTGGAGAATTTCTAGACTTCCTGATCCAATCTGGAACTGCCTTTGAGGATAAGAAGACCTTTTTTGAACCAAGAAGACACTACAAGCGTCTCCCAGAAAACCTGTACTGGACAATCAAAACCTGTAATGCTGGAGATGATCATAACAACCTTGGGCTATGCAACCAGAATTATAGGTTTAATTGACCAGTCTGGCCTTCAAAAGCCATCCCACTAAAGTTAATCACACAGGCCCAATCTGTCTAGACCACATACCCAACCACATTGAAATTTCTGCATTACTGTCCATGTGGGTTCATGAACTGCTGTAGCTGCAGATACAGTATATCCTGCATAGTGCAGGATAACTTTTATCACTGTCTGTGTGGATGTCTTGTGGAAATTAGGCTTACCCTACCCTGCACCTCGTCCTAGTTTTATGACCTACTACACATACCTGAAAGAAGGATCCATGAATATCGACAGAGCAAAACATTGACCAAAAATGAAGTGGTGAAGCTCAACCTAGAACTATTGCTGGAATGGTAATGCCCTGACCTGTTCATTGCAGGCCATACAATGGAGATTGGTCCAGCACATAGACAACAGAGGAGAAATTGGAAAGGAAGAAATTCAGTTTTAAAAAGAGTTAAGCAACTTTAATGTGGCATTGACCTTGGAAGCCGCAGCCTTTCTTTCTCTTCCACCGTCAAGTCTAGTAGACTTTGAGAAGGGAGTGAATTTGGTAGTGCTAAGTGCGAGTGCTCATGAAGGGAAGGAAGGGAAAAGGACATATTCTGACAGCTTTCTTTTCTCTTCCACAGAGAGACTATGTTTTTAATGTTAATATTTTGTTGATTGGTTGTAAACCAGTTGGATGATGATTCTGGTTTTGAGGTCATCATCGGGCTTCTGTCTGAATCTGCTAGGAAAACAGTAAGCCAGGCTTCCCGCTTCGTTCTTACTCCTACCTGGTGTCGAGCTGTTGGTTCTTTCGCCGTCGCCCTAGGAGGGGCTCTGCCTGCTGTTGTCACCGCGTGAGGAGGCGCTATTGTGGGGTAAAGGCACTACATGGGACTCCGGATCCCAGGAGCCCGTGTGTCGCTGCACCTGTGCTTCTCCCCGCCCACCCGCCACAGCCTCGTGACGCCCCAATAAAAACGTGACGGCAACCGCTACGCGGTACGCGAGCGGGACGCGCCGGACGAAGCCCGGACAAAGGGCGGGCCGTCTGTGGCCGTCCGGGGCTGGCCAAGGCTGGGCTGGGCAATCCCTCTTCCAGTGAGTGTCCGAACTAAGTTGGCGGTGGAACCGTTACTCGACCATCATCGCTTGTGTTGCTTAGCTAATCTTAATACATACTGGGAACCTATTAGCACTGTGTCATATGGCTGGGAAGGGGAAGCGCGCTACGGCTCCCACAACAGTGTCTGGCACAATGGACCAATTTATCACCAGAGCAGTTTCGGTATTAGAGCATGAAATCGCCATCACCGAGAGGCGCCTTTCTACAGATCCTATGCATGCAAGACGCTCGTCATTAGGCTTATTGGCTCTGTCTAAATCTCCTATTAAATCAAGGGAGCAGATTCGGGGGGATGTACCCTCGCTTATTGAGACCGAAATGCTCTTTAACGTGTCAACATCCCCAGATAGGTTGCTCGAAGTCACTGATATGATTGATGGTGCATCTGCAGTGATAGAAATGGCCCCATCTAACCCCAAAGCTATTCGCCCTCAGACAAGGGCTGCGACCAAACGTTCTAGACCTGTCAATTTGAAAAGGAAAAGGGGTGGGATAGCGGATGGTATAAGGCAGGCGAAAATGTCAAAAACATCTAAAAATATTGCAATGCCCGATACTTCGTGTCTCCAGGAATGTTCAATTGTGGAGGACGCTAGCATAAGTACCCCCCTTTTGTCAAAAAGTAGCGCCATGATTTCCCAGCTAGAACAGGCTGTTCGTTCCCTAACTTTACCACTCTTAGAAAGGGTTAAAATAGTTACTGAAAAAGTTGACCGGCTGGAACAAACCATTCTGGACAACTTTTGCTCATTAAAGAACGTTGTCAAAATGTCCACTAGAGACATTGTTAAAACCAACTACCCCCATACTGCAAACTCTTCGACCTTTGTACCGCCCCCAATTGATAAATTCCCTTTATCCAATAACACAGGTTTAGGCATTGGCTCACCTAATTCTGTGACCAACACCCACCAGTTGCTAGGGCGGGCGGGAGGGACAAGTAATGAACCTATGGGTAATAATGCAAAGGAAACTGTGGAAGGGAGAGAAGCTGTTAATCCTGCTATTCCTGTCAATCCATCAAGTTCACCCTTAGTTCAAATCGATTTACCACCCGAATCCCTCCCTTACGTTGTAGTTTTGACTGGTGTCCCCGAATTACCTGGTAGCAAAACTGAATCTTTCCAGGAATTAAAAAATAAAGTGAGTCACTGGCTAAACACAAACAGGCTAATTCCTAATAACCTGAATGGGAGGATTTTATTTGTAAGAAGAGTAAAATGGGTAGGCTCAAGACCCAAAAACATTCCGGGTGATTGCATCATTGTCAACTTTGAAGATACACGAATCCCGAGGTTCATCACTGATCATACACCTTATGGGCTTAGATCAGGGATAGAGGTGCATAATCTACACCATTTTTATAATTTAGGTTCTCGGTATTGACAATTGTACTGCAAGCCAAACATCATACCTTCTAAAGTTCTGAGGGCAACTGAAAGTGATTTTACTTGTGGACGTGATGCTGTCACCCCGGTTCCAATAGGGGTGCCTGCCTTACTCAGGGTTGCTTTGCCAAGCCAGTGTAGGATGAGTGTAAAGTCAAGTGAGCCAAGTCAGGCCGTGGCACACCATGATACAATGTTCGGCAACAGGCTAGGTACTTTGCTATCTTGGAATTTAGCTGGCATTAAGACTAAACTAGATTCCCCTGAATGGGTTGATTTTGTTAATAAATATGACGTTTGCCTTCTGCAGGAAACATGGACCAGCGAGGCTCAGTTTTTGCTGGGTTACTTGAACTTCTATGTTCCAGCGATCAAGGGCCCAAAAGGCCGTCCCATGGGTGGATTAACCATCTGGGCCCGACAGGATTTATTTTCTAGAGCTGTCATGATTGACACGGGCTCCCCGGACATCCAATTAGTGAGACTAACTTTTGGTCTAACGGATACATTAGATATTTACAATTTATACCTTCGTGGGACAAAAGGGAAAAGGTCACGGGTATTGGATACTTTGTCCAGTCTTATTGAAACCAACTCGAGCAATAGGGATCTGATTGTCGCGGGTGACCTTAATGTTACATTTGAACCCCTTCTAGATCCGGACTCCGAATGGGGCCTTGACCGCGAAGAGGATCGGCTGTGGGGAATACCCGCCCTGCCGCTTACTCCAATTAAAAGGTGGTCTACGGTAGCAGTTCAGGTAAATGCACTATGCTACGAGAAAGGACTAAGGGCCCTGAACGGAAGGACCTTAGGGGATAAGAAGGGTGCACCCACCTTTGACAATGGCCGCTCAGCCAGTAGGATTGATTACGTTCTTTGTTGCATGAGGTTGTAGCAGCATATCACCGACATGGTGGTTGAACTAAGAGTCGAGAGCGACCATAACCCCATTTGTGTTACTCATTGTTTGTGGGGGGACCGTAGCATGGTGAGAGAGGAACCAAAATTGGTTCACCTTGACCGTGTCCCTACTAATGACATGCGGAGACTCAAGTGGTCCCAGGTTAAGACTAATGCCAAGGTTATCGCTAGCATTGACAATGAGCTTGCCCAAACTATTGTGAAACTGGAAGACATTCTGGTGACTAAAGAAGGTAGCGATCAAGTCACTAGACTACATGAGTCCTTCTTCGAGGGACTACGTGGTTTTTTCTACAAGCCAATAAGCAAGGGCAATAAGCCACTCTTTAAGCGATTAAGATGGTATGATGAGGAGTGCAGACGAGCCAGAGGCAACCTGACGCAAGCCCTTTCTAATGGGTGCAAGACAAGTATTCAATTAGCCAGATACTATTACAAGAAGTGCCTTGCCCAAGCGAAAAAAAGATGGGACGATTTGTATTGGCTAGATTTGAAGGAGGCATGTTATGCTAGGGACTCCAGATTGTTCTGGAACGTGATCAAGTGGAACAGAGGCGGCACGCCTGACAGTCCATCTAACCATGTTATACAAGAGGAGTGGACAGGGTATTTTAAACCACAATATGCATGTAATCCCCTATACAAATGCCCGGGGCTGACATTGTACTTTTTTTATTTGCATGGTCCCTTTAGTCCCAAGGACGTTTTAGCTGCCTTGGCTTGTGTAGCTGCTGGGCGGGCACCGGGTTTGGATGGGGTCCCTTCTGACCTATTCCTTAACAACAAGTCCTGTTGGAGCAAGTATATCGCATTAGTGGCTAATGCTGTGGCTGAAGGTGCTCCAGTGCCCAAATCTTGGGGGGGGGCAATTATAATCCCTATCGTCAAAAAGGGAGACAAAACCCTCCCAGGAAACTACAGACCTATCAGTCTAATAGACACAATCCAAAAGGTCATCGGGAGGATGGTCCTGAACGAGCTATTGGTTTGGATTGAAGATAATAGGATACTCTCCTGTTTTCAAGCTGGTTTTCGTAAATTTACCAGCAAGGTGGACCAGGTGTTCCGCTTTGTACAACTGCACTGGAAGGTAGTAACGCTAGGTAAAGGCAGTCTCTATGTCGCTTTTGTGGACCTTAGAGCTGCCTTCGACCTTGTCCCCCGGGAGCAGCTGTGGAGGGTTCTCGAAAAGCTCGGGCTTTCCTTGGAACTTTTGACTCTAATTAGGCGGCTTCATGAGCCTAATTTTGCAAGAATTCAGTGGGGAGGCTCGGGGGATATTACCCCCGAGTTTCCGGTTGAGCGAGGCGTGCGCCAAGGCTGTGCCATGGCACCCACGCTCTTCTCCCTGTACATCAATGGAATAGTAGATCACATGCTACGAGTCAACACTGATGCTCCCAAGTTGGCTGGAGTGATTACTCCAATATTGATGTTCGCTGACGATACTCTTATTGTATCCAAAACCCCGAGTGGCATGCAAAGGGCATTGTTAGTTTTTGAAGATTTTTGCAGAAATTATGGCCTAGAGGTTAATGTGACCAAGACTAAACTTATGGCCTTTAACCCGTATTCAAGTTATAGAGCAGGAAAGTTTATTATGAATGGGCAAATACTCGAGGAAGTTAAAAACTTTGTCTATTTGGGCATGCACGTGTCACATGATAATAAGTGGAATAGACATTTGGAAATGTCTACACTGAAATTTAGGCAGATAACTGGAACTCTGATTAGTGAACATAAAAAATCCTTCACCAAGCCTATTAAACCTGTGCTTCAAGTATATGAGGCTAAGGCTTTAAGCTCAGTGTTGTATGGGGCCGAGCTATGGGGTTTCGACGCATTGTCATCTTTAGCAGTCGTTGAAAATAAATTCTACCGTAGCATAGCTGGTCTCCCGCAGAGCACGCCCTTGGTACCACTACGGTACGATCTAGGTAGGAAGGCTATCAAGGACTTAGCCAAACTTCGCCCGGTCTTATATTGGAGGAGACTCTGGACTACTCCGGAGCTCCATTCATACGCAATGGGCCTTATGGACGTAATACAGGCCGATACGTTCCATAAGATTGGGTGGTTGAGGAACCTCAGGGAAACTTTGATAGACCTGGGTTTGGAGGGGCTATGGAGCGACCCAGTGGCTGCCGAGTTCCCCCTAAGAGATACCTGAAAATGCTCTATTGGGAATGGGTAAATCATCGAGTTTGGAGCGACTCTGTCTCCCCCACAATGACTAGCCGATTCTTGGAGGTGAAGGTTTCCCCAGTTTTCGAACCTTACTGGGATTTGAACACCCAACCCAGAGATAGGAAACTTTATTTCCAACTTAGAGCAGGTTCTCTTCCACTCAGGGCCCTAACTAGCGGGTGGTTTGGTGCAAGTGTAGGGACTTGTCCCGTTTGTGGCCTTCAAGAGAAATCAATTGCCCATTTTCTGTTTGTTTGCCCTGCATATGCCAACCCTAGACGAACATGGCTGTCTCCTTTGTGTAAAACCTTGGCCACAAGGAGTTCTGCTGTTGCCCTAAGACTTCTATGCACAAGTACTCTCCCAGTTCTTTCAATCGCCCTAGCTAAATACCTGGGTTGGGCTTGGTCCTTAAGGCATATGGCTCTTAGGGAAATTGCGGGAGTACCCCCGTAGGGCTTTATGTTCTAGGGATGTTGGTTGTAAATCCCCCTGTCCGAATCGTAGCCTCAATCTTTGAACTGTATTTTAAAATATGTTTCCATCTTTAGTCTGTAGATATGTTTAATTCTTGTTTTAACTGCAACTTTTAGATATTTAATGGATGATGTTATGTATTTTATAGGGAATTGACTAGTGATAATTTTGTGTTTTGTATATGTTTGTGTCTTGTATGAATTTTTTTAAAATTCGAATAAAGACTATGATGATGATGATAATCCAGGCTTTAGTCATCTCGTGGCTGGATTACTGTAACATCCTATATCTGGGAGTCTCTCAGTTTTGGCTAATGAGGTTCCAACGTGCATAGAACTCTGCGGCTCAACCACTGCTGAAACTGCCCAGATGGTATTTGATGGGCTCTGCTCTGCATAAATTGCACTGGTATCCGACGAAGAAGCATCTGTCCTTCAAGGATCTCTGCCATTGTTATAGGGCCTTTAAGAAATCAGGTTCCAGATATCTTCACCGCTTCTTCAAACTCTACCTCCCCCCAAGGTGTCTGAGGTCTGCAGGGGCTCTGTTGGCTGAAGTCCCCAAAGTAAAGAAACTGATATAGGGTTCAGTTACTTTAGCTTTCTCGCTCCCAAGCTATGGACTTCTCTTCTGCGCCACCTCATACAATCTAAGACAGAGCTTTTATTCTGGAAAAATCTCAAAACATGATTTTTTTAAATAGTTCACAGGTTTCCTTCAGGCTTTCTGTGTCTCTTTGCGGTAGCTAGACCATATCAGCGCTTGGACACTTCTGCCAAAGTACCCATGCACTTTATAAATGGTTTCATTTATTATCATTATTAATATTAGGTGTAGCCAGTTTCCTTCTTGACTTCTGACAGAATTTAAATAGTGTTGATGCATCTCTTCGTGAGCCCAGTCGCGATTTTATTTTTTAAATAGTTTTTTTTAAGATCCCAGCGACTATACCCTAATTACCATACCTGCTAGTGATAGAGTAAAAGAATTTAGCTTAAATAAATGCCATAATTAACACTAGACATTAACACGAAAATGCTTACTAGAATGAAACGTAGGAAAATGTTCCTCTTCTTCAACGTGCAAAATTAGCTGATAGCATATTGTTTGCAGTTAGCACTCATTCCTATTGTAATTACACTACTAGGCCAGACTAGGCCTCTTCCATTTTCTTTCTTTCAGTTCATTTTCTTCTTTAATAAATAAATAATTTTAGGAATGCTGAACTATGCAATATGAGCTGATAAATTATTCACACTTAACTTGCTTAAACGTGTCATCTCTGTAGAATGTGTTGACTTTAAAAAATGTATTTCTTCTTTTCCGAAGCTACATGGTCTCATCATATTTAGGTAGTTTCCATCTGCCCATATTCACGATGCTGAATGCTGAATGCTGAATGCTGAATAGTGCATTAAAACAATAATGCTTACATGAAGACGTGAATCTCATGACTTAATCTCGTAGGCTGCAACTAGAACGTTTCTGCTTTCAGAAGCGTTCACTGTTACACAGTGGAATACTGAATAGCAAATAGTTTAGACTGCAGGGCTCTCATGGGAAATTCGAGTGAAGCTAACGCACATGAAAGTTTAGCAACTAAGTTAACACTTGTAGATAGCACCTTTACAAATTTGTTTGTTTACTGTGGTAATGAAGGAAGAAGCAACAGACCATCGGAAGATCTTTCATTATTGGCTCAAGGTGACCTAAAACCAGCATGGATTGTTACATATGTTTTGTGTTTTATATAATACTTGTTCTTAGCCTATTCGCTGTGAGCTACTACTGACAGTGATTTCTATCGCCTGCTACTTTGTGGGTGTCTGTTTTCTTCAATGTTTATGGCTACTGCTGTGACTATTTTCTTAGCTTAACTTTTAACAGTTGTTCCTGTGACTTTTTGCTGATGCTGGTTGGGGGGAAGAGACATGGACGAGTTTCTGGAACTACCCTTCATGACGGGTTCAGCTACAATCTGATTCTATTTCATTGCTCCTTTAAATTTTGCTCTTTTCCAAAAGAACTCTTTATGGGTTCTGGTAGGTTAAAATCCACTTAGAGTAGAATAGGGATACATTTCCTTTATGGAACATGCTATAATTTACTTGAATGACTCTATGAGTTTTCTTGATATTTCTGAAAACAGATTTACTAATTTGAGCAAAAAGACAAAGATTAAATCTTATCAATAAAGGTTTTTGAACTAATCCAAAACTGTCATCATTGACTGAACTAAGGGCCTGATTATGATAATGGTGGGACCTCCACTGACAGCCCATCAGTGGCAGTCCCACCGCCATGGTAACCATGTTTACAGCCCGCCATATTACAATGGTGGGCGGGGATGGTTGACGGTCGGAAAGACCGCCACGTATACGATGGGCTCCTTGAGCTTGCTGGTGAATCGGAGGGAACCGCAATCCCTACAATGGTGGCAGTGCCTGCCAGGCACCGCTGAACGGATTATGATGTCTCTCCCCGCCGGCCGTTTCATGGCAGTTTACCTGCCATGAAAAAAGGCTGGTGGGAAGGGACATTGGGGGCCTGTAGCAGGCTCCCCCTTGCGCCCTGGCCCTCAGTTTTGTGTTTTGGGGGCACCTATCCCTGCACCATGTGGCAGGCACTGCCACATGGTGCAGGGATATGCTAAAAGTGTATGTTTTATACTGCGGCATGTGCTGCAGCCCACAGCACAAGCACAATATAAAAGATACTCTTTGCGACATTGTAATGCCTTTGGCGGTACTGCCGACAGCAAGTCGGGTGGTCCCGTCTCCGATATGATGGCGGTCGGACGTAATGTCTATTGAGATTTTTTTTTATTCATGGTTTATTCTAAATGGTGGCAAAGATCCATTGCAGAGAAGAAGATTTTGGTGCATAGTTGAAGATCCCCTATTGTAAGTTACAGGTTGAACTGAAATTATTAAAGAAAAACATTTCTGCGCCAGCACGAGTCAGCTACAGCCATTACTTCCAAGCGAATCTTATGTGTGTGTGCAGTGTATGCTCAACATTCCTATGCACACTGTAGTATACACATGCCATGCTGTGTTACACTAAGGAAGGATGATCATGGAGGGAGTTGTGTATATATTGTGCTCATAAATTCGCGATCCTTACATATTTTGGATTTGATATTCCCACGCCACACCATTTATTACCATTGTTGGCCATAAGAAGGGGCCATAACTCAAAAGAGGAGAAGCCTCGAGTGATTCATGATGCCTCTGCACTCCCTCAACAATGGTAAGAAACTGAATTTTATACTTTGCACATCTGCATATAAAGCTTTAAACTTATGCGAAGGTATTTTTTCACGTGTATGTTTTTTAACAAACAATATTTAAGCAAAACTTGGATGCAAGATGTTAAATAAGTGCAGTATAGTAAATTCACATTGAGGATACCTCATGACCAGTGCTTAATTTGAGCTGGTGGTTACAGCTGGGGCACAGCGGCATTCAGTTTTAGGGATCGGCACTTATTTTTCCTCATTAGATTTTGACCAAGAGAGGGAAACCACACAAGGGAAAAAGAAGGAGGAAGAGAAAGACAGAAAAACCATGACAAAAGGAGAAAACAGGATCTTTGAAAGGTGAGAAAAAGAGGCAGAAGTGGTCTCCTTGTGATTTAAAGAGGCATGAGGTGGAGTTAAGATTACACAGCCTTTCCATTTGGCACATCAACTTATAATAGCACTGGCCATAGGCTTGAGAAAAAAAACTTTGGGCCCGACACTTATTGTTTTACAAATTAAGCACTACTCATGACTATTAAGAGAGTTGTTTCCCTGTGTAAAGTAATTGTTACATGCAATCTGTGTGGAAGTAAAAAGTGTTATTCCCCATGTCAGTTTTGCTGTACTCTGGTAATAGACTCAAATTTGACTTTTTCACTTTGATATTAAATGTGTTAATGTATGTTTATTAGAACAGTTTGTCTAAATACCGTCTAAATACCGTGCATTATTGGGCTAAGCTTATTTTTACTGCTACGGTGCAAATATATATATATATATGTGTGTGTGTGTGTATATATACATACATATATATATATATGGAGAGAGAGAGAGAGAGAGAGAGAGAGAGATCTACTTTTCTTATTACACTAACAGCAGTTTTTCAAAACCCATAATTTGCGGGAATGCTGCTTCCAAACGCACCAGCTGTTTTCAATAATTTAAAATAGCGGAATGATACAATTCCTGTACATTTCAGATTTTAACAAAAATGCTTTTATCATCCATATTGAAAAAAACAGGTGATAGTAAGCTTGCATATTACACTCAAGTAGTGCCTCTTCACTAGCTTGCGGCGACGTTCCCCCGCCATTCTCTGTGCCTGTTACCTTGAGAATATTACCCTGTTAGCAATGTACTTGCAGAGTAGACAAAGCAACGCTAATAAACACAAGCTAGAAAAAAGGTGTTTATGAAATCCCACACACGATTGAAAACCCTTCTTTGTAATGTCGACTTTGTATTCTTTTCACTCCACATTGATGTTGCGAGGAGGTTCGTAGGTTATCAGTGGTTGTATTGTCTCCTGCATTGTAGACTAAATTTAGATCATTTACAATACTTTGTGGAGTTGTTTTGGAAGGAAAATTATCATTACTATTCAGATTGTGTGCTGCTCAAAGATGTCGGTTTTGTCTATAAAAGATTCCAGTTTCACTGGTCCTCGGGAAGCTGAATTAGAACTTAATACGAACAGATGTCCTTAAAGGGGCATTTCCTGTTTCCGTAAAACTGTTCCCAATGGACACCCACTATTCTGTATAATGACCTGCAGGTGATGTGCCTAGGCATTGCTCCCAGTACATGACTGGTGTTTTTAGTTCGGATTCTAGGAGCAGAGGGAGCCCGTGTGGGTTCCTATGGCCTTCTCTCTGGAGAGAATGTAGTTCTATATGAAAATGTAGACCGAATAAATACAGGGCACTACCCTGCGTCAAAAGAAAAGAGGCACTGGCACAGAAATGACTGCCTTGCACAAATGCAGGCACTCTTGAATCATGGTGCAAGGGTCTCCGAGCTGTAGGAATGATTGTGTTTGTGCAGGAAGGGACACCTACCTGCACAAAAACAATCAATGGAGGCATTGTCCTCTTTCTGCAGCACCCACAGAAAGTGAAAAACAAAAGGAGAAATAAAGGTATTTCTCCTCACTACGCCACCCTTGGGTAGGCACACGGATTTGACGCATTCCCAAATGGATGCTATGCTGTAAATCTGGGATGTGTCAAAATCCATGGCCATTGCATGGGAACACCCACTGCAACGCCCATGGCACGCCTCCCTGACGCAGTGTGAGGCAATGCAGCGACTTGAGCTGCGTTGCCTTACACCATATCTACGAGGCCATGAAAAGCCACGCAGGGTGGCTTTGTGTGGCCTTGTAGATATGGGTCTCCACTCTGCCGTTGGAGCATCATAAAAAGTGCTGCTCCGGTGGCGCACAGGGCTTGTAAATAAGTTCCATAGACTGAAACTGCTAATCATCAACTAAAAAAAAAACTAGTAAAATCAGGATCTTTTTTAAACATCAGTCTTCTAATTTTCCTCAGTGGCCATTGCTTGCTTTTTGTCCCTCTAGATTTTTAATACAGTTGGTGCTTTGTAAGTGCACCTTAAGGAGCTTTATTTGACCAGACCTCTCTGCTGCGACTCGCAAGTCCGTGTTCATCCAGCTCAACTGAAGCCCGGATCACTGGGTAGGCCCTTGCAGTGCCAGGAGTGGCATGGGGAGGATGGCTTTGGTGGCATGCAGAGGCCCATGTGGAAATATCATGTGAATGCTGGCTAAACCATCAGGAGGTGTTGTACCAGCTACAGAGATGTAACATACTTGTTCTGTCATAGAGAAATAGTTGAGGGGGTTAATATATACGCAACGGAGACATGTGCATAACCTTTAGGGGATAGTTTCTCTTCCTATATGCTTGCAGTCCAGAGGTGTTCAGGGTGAGTGGTGTCTATGTGAGTGTTGTCTCTGTAAGTGCAGAGTGAGAAGTTTGCCTGCACGAGTTCAGCATGAGCAGCATTACTTAGTAACTCTAGGTTAAGTCTCTGCAAGCCCACAATGTATGAGTGCACGGGGAAAGGTGTTTGTATGACTGGAGACTGAATTATGCCTGTACGAGTGCTGGGTCGAAGGGTGTTGAGAATGATAATATCAATGTCAATGCTTACAATGATACACTGGCACACATGAGTGAAATCGCATCCTTATTATCAAATTCGACCATCGCCCATCATGAACTCTCCATCAACCCCGACTCAGAAATATGCGGTCAGGCATGCTATAAGACAAAGGCTTGATGTTACTGATTGACAGGTCACAGTGGGGTGGCACATAGCGGGCAGAAAGACGTGTGAGCAGGAAACTCAGGTCCATCCCCCAGATAAGCGCAGCGACACCACAATGGTCCAGGGAAATTGGCCCCAATAAAGCACGCTTGGCAAGAGGGATGCATGCATTCCAAGATCATTATAAAGTCAGATAGCATATGAAGTTAGGAACACATAGCCAATCAGGACACAACACACAAAGTACAAGCAGTAATCACGCGCCCCTCAATCCGGACATCTGAATATGTTATCCACTGGCCCCCATTGTGTCTACGCAAGGTCAAGGTCCACCTGAATTTGTTATCAGGAGCTTAATTTGTGACTGTACACACAGAACCCGCATTCATTTACCAAACAAGAATCTCCTGTAATATTTTTATGATACCCAAAAAACTGTATAAAGACTCGCTCAGATTGATTGTACTTTGAGACCGTCCTCAGACTTCTGTAACTGTGCTCCTGGCCGAAGTATTTAATGAAAGCAACTGTTCCTGTTTTACCAAACGCCTCAAGGTAAATTCATAGTCGAGCAACAAAGGTGAGAGGTGTACCCGTCTTCATGCATTCAGAAAGGTGTACTAGGTGAATGGTGTGTCTGTGTCAGTGAAGGGTGAAAGGGGCAATTCTGTGAGTTCAGGTTGCACAGTGAAGGCAGGGTGAAGAGTAGGCTTGTGTGAACGCAAGTGGAAGTTGTCAGTCTGAGTGTAGAGTAAGGTATTCCTGTATGGGTGCAGTGTAAGTGCTGGGTGCCACAGTGAGGGTAGTTCCTTTGTGAGTGCAGGATGTTTCCATGCCTGTATGCATAGAGATTAAGTAGTGTCTGTCTGATTGCAGGGGGAGTGATGTGTCTGTATGAGTGCAGGATGTCTCTAGGAACAGGGTGAGTACTATGTCTGCCTGTGTGAGTGCTAGATGACTCTGCGAGGGAACAGGAAGTTATTCGTGCATCAGAGCAAGGTGACAGGCTGAGGGGAGTTCCTATGTAAGTGTAGGATGTCTGTTTGCATGCAGGATGATTAGTGGACCTGTTTTTGTGCGGGGTAAGCTGTCTGCCTGTGTGACTGGAGGATTTGTGGTGTAGGGGTGTGGCTTTGTGAGTGCAGGGACAGGCTATGCCTAAGAAAGCAGGGGACGGGTATTCATGTATGAGTGTAGAGTGAGTTGTGCCTGCGTTTATGGTGAGTAGTGTGCCTGTGTGATGACTACATCATTGCAGGGTAAGCTGCGTATATGTGAGAGTTCAGGTTGAGAAGACTAACTTTGCGTCTTTGGTGAGTAGTGAACCTTTGTGAGAGCAGGGTGTAGCATATTAAAATTCATACCTATTAGCATTTTCAAAGCTTGTTCTTCTGGTTGTTCTCTTTTCTGTAGGAATATACGTAAAATGTTATTATTGTGTTTTTTTAACATGCTGTTGGCACTTCCAGTCGAAATCTGATTTCATTTTGGATCTGCTTGGGATGATGATGTAACGAAAATAAATGTTTTTGGGCACTTTGTACATGCCAATATATCTCTGGGACCTCTAGATTTCAATATACAAATAGCAAGTCTCATGCGTTGAGATACACAAAGAGTAACCACATCACTAAAGCTCTTTATAGACACTGGACCTTGTTCACAAACTGCACTTTGTAGTACGTTTTGCAGTACTACAAAAAACATACTACAAAATTCAATTAACAAACTAAGTGCAGTTTTACAACTTTGCACTGCCTATATTGATTTGTGTGGAGTTCTCTGCCTCGACTGCGGAGTCTCCAGGGGCAGAGAGATCGGCACACATAAGCATAGGGAGTGCAGAGTCATAAAATTCCACACATGGGGGATATTCTCACGAACGTGTGATAACTACACCAAAAGTAGCTTAAAGCAACTCTTCACATCGCAGTCTATGGTGGGAAAATAACACCTTGGTAGCGTGGTATTCACAAGCCGGCGTTATTATGCGATAGGCCCACAATAATGCGTCAAATGTCCGCGATAAAGTCAACCCGACACCGCAAAAATGCAAAACAGGAACGCAAAAAAAGTTGCGATGAGGCCAATCGTGATACAAAAACCAGCGAAAACCAGCCACAGACCTGCAAATCCCACGCGTCATGCAGGAAAATGCACTATAATAGCAACGGAAAAAAGGGAGAAAAAAAGAAACTGCGTAGCACCATGGATGGACCCGGACCAAGTGAAGAGGCAAACGCGAACCCCACAAGCCCCACAGACCACCAGCAAGGAACAACGGGGTCAGGGAAGGACAAGGAGAAGAGTGAGAGGAAGACGGGTTGCAGTCTGCCGGAAAACCAGATCAGCGGCACAGAGGTGACAGAACACTACCATCAACTGACACACAATTTGACCAATGTGAATGCAATCGGAGTGTCGAGGAGGGCAATGGAGGAGGCCACGAGGCTCTGGCATGATGTGAAAAGCCAAAGCAAGCACAAACCTGCTGCCAACAGGAAGGCAGCAATGGTATCAGGAGGTGGGAGTCCTGTGCCACAGGAGGAGCAGGAGGAAACGGGGGCCACAGGCATCAGTGTGGAGAGGCTGCAAGGAGGTGGGAGTCCGGACACAGCTCGAGAGGACCTGACACAACATCAACAGGGTGAGTAACGACCAGGGACTGGGGGGAGATGGGCACAATGGCACACATGCACAATGATGTGTAGCACACTGCACACCCACAGTGACTCTGGATCATGTCCCTGATCCTGTGGCACACTGCAGCACACACACATAGCAATCACAGCACATCCACATTGACGTCAATGTGGTACAATGTGCTGACCCGACACTCAGAACAGAGGACACAACTGGCTGCGCTCATGCGCGTAAACAGGCCAACCACATCTAACAGAGCAGGAAACTGTGAGAAGGAAATGTACACGTACAACCTCACATCCGTCATGTAGTCCAAATGTCCACTGTCCCGCATCAAAATCCAGCACCTCCCAAACAGTCACAATGTACATAGTCATACAGTCTAGTCTGCATGTAAACAAGAACAATGCGCCAACACACATGTCAACACAATGTCAACATGCATCTCCCCTTCACATTGCAGAGGGGCAAATGACACCTCCAGCAGAGCAGACCAGACTACTCATCAGTGATACTGGAGAGGACCACCACATCACGACGCCCCACAACAGCTCATGGACATCCCAGGCAACCCACCAGTAGGACCAGGGCAGCCAAGCTACATAGAGGAGAACCCAGCCCATGCACAGACCACACAGCAGGAAGAACCCGCCAGCACGGCTGGCTCCCAACACCTCACCGAGCCACACATGGCATTCCAATGCCAGGTGTCAGGATGCCAAACGGAGGTGGTCGAACAGGTGCGGGTGGGGTCTGAACCTATGGAATACGAACTAGATCACATGCGTGGGTGTCTAATTGCCCTCAGGGACCACCTACACCACACAAAGAGACCCACACTGCGATAAAGACACATGCATTTGCACATTTCCGCTACTGAAGCACACCCAGAGGCACGCAATTATCATTCACAAACCGACGCTGGACCTGCATACGACAGCCCAGTCCACTCCTCTTACGTATTGAGTGGGTGACTTTAAAGCTACATGTCCAAGGTCTAACACGCTGCCTGCGGTGACATGTTGGCATCCACTGTACACAACGCAATGCAATGTTGTCGGGCCCAGGGCCCTCATGAATACATTATGACCACACGGACACACGCAGATAGTTTGTGGAACTGGGCACGTGCACGTGCGCCCGGCCCCTTTATTGGCAGGGCCACATGTACAGTGACGCCTGTGCTGGATGTGTGTGGGGTGAGTGTGAGTCAGCCCCCAACGGAGTGGTTGGTGCTGGGAACAACTTGAACAGTGAACACCATTAAACAGGAAACTGCAAACACCAGCATAACAGAGACAAATGTGGAGCATCATGGAGGTAGCTGGAA
Organism: Triturus cristatus; assembly: GCF_964204655.1. Taxonomy (NCBI): domain Eukaryota; kingdom Metazoa; phylum Chordata; class Amphibia; order Caudata; family Salamandridae; genus Triturus; species Triturus cristatus. The sequence goes on from NC_140584.1 coordinate 353,890,303, forward strand.
CAAGTACAGAGGTCACTTAATATGCAAACAGAAGTGTCTGTGAGTTGCAGTGCCCTGAGGTTGGGGCACCTGGAGAGCTGAGCAGGGTATCAGGCAGATGATGGCATCCACCACAGGTGTGAGCAACTCCGTTAGTCTGCCATTACAACTGTTTCGACTCTTGCAGTTAGCGGTTGGAGGTGACCCTGGCGGTGATTGAATGTGCCTCCTGCAGTGATGTGTCGTCAGGGCCGGTCAGGACTCGATTTGATGTGTGAGCCCTGGTGTGACGCAGTTGAGGCCGGAGGCAGCGGACAGTGCAGGGCAACATACACATGGTGTCGATGATCCCAAGGCCATCATCTCAGAGGCCATCCAATATCTCAAGAGCCAGGGTCCCTGACTTGAGTTGCACAGAGTTAGTGGCCCGGATGCACTGCGGCAGGCACAGGCATACCGCCACGGGACGGTGACTTGCGGTGCAGTGGGATGGGCCACGCGAGCTGAGCGGGTCCTCATCGATGTTCAAGGTGAATGTGCTGGAGGGTTGCGGGGGACAGTGAAAGGTGTCCTCCAGGGCATGATGCATTGGGTAGAAGCTGTCCTGAAGCAGCAAATTGAGGAGTGGAATGCTACTGCCTCGTTTTTGCCACCAAGTCAGTATCACCGACATGATGGTGACGACAACGCCCGGTCTATGGACTCAGTCGCCACCAAAGTTCAACCAGATAGTGTCCATGGATCTCGGGGAACAGACTTGGTAGCACCGGAGCTTAAAGGGTATGCAGTCTGCGTTGAGGCCTGTACAATAATATCAAGTCTGCCATAAACAAATCAAGACTGGGTTCGAAATGTGTGACCTACTCGACCGCAGTGCAGGCCCGAGGCAGCGGTCAGCGCGGGCCAAACGCGGTTCAGCGAGCTCCACCTGGAACTCTAACACACGACGTTGACATGGCATTTGGGGATGACTTGTGGTTGACGGAGGTAAACCTCATGCCTGGTGCCTGGAAGTCGGGCTATCCAAGAGCAGTGGAAAATAGGGCAGTAGCTAGTATGTAGACAATGATGATGGGAGAAACAAACAACCAACCTCTTAAATACACAACCCAAAGTCATGCTTACTTTTAGGGGCTGGTTACGAGCAGTAAATTATTGCAGAGTCGGAGTAATTGATTCTGATAGGTAAATGCACCCTTGCACCATGCAATTGCGAGTTTTTAAGTGGGGATTAGGGAATAACCACTGGCCTAGGAATACTGGGTAATTTTATACGTGGTTATCCCCTATTCCATGGACTTTTCTGCTCTAATTTAACATCAGCTTTGAGCAGGCTAGATATGGGAGTGCCAAACCCAATGGACTGGACAGGTTGGTGCCAGGGAGAAATAGACTTTGGGGCTATAGGGGAGCTTTCCATATGTCCCGGTGGTTGAGGAACAGCTAAATTGGGCGGTGGGCTATGCTAATGCCTGCCGCCCTCGCCCCGAGCCCTCATATATTGTTACCAGGTCCTTATGTCTAATGAAAAAATTGGGGGATCTCTCAAAGGGGCATGACCGATATAATTAAGGGCGTGGCTTAAAAGCACATAAGCTAAAAATCTGTGCTTAGCATAGTGCACCGCCCGGCTGGTATGTTGCTGCTTCTGTCCTTGCAACCAGGTATATAATACAAGTAACATTCAACCTACAACAAGCCAGGACTATTGGCTTTGTCAATGGTTGTCAGTTGCATAATACAAATAAGCAACAACTACGGCTTTGTTGTAAATCACATTGAAAATGCTTCAGTTCTGAAATAGTGAGACTGTGAACGAACTATGACGAGTCTCTTTGAAGTTACATCAGAGGCAGTGAAGGCTGGTCCTTCTGCAGAGTTAAGATTTGTTTCACCCTGAAGGTGAAGGCAAAAATGGAGAGCCCGATAAGGACCCGTCTCAGCACCTGCTTTTTAGAATTGCGAGTCCTGAGCACCAGCAGGAACCGGACCACTTAAAACCCTGAGTGTCACCATGTGTCCTTGCGCACCTGGCAACATAATGTCCCTCACTCACTAATCTTGGCTGTAGGAACACCAGTCAACTTGTAGTCAGGCGAAGCACGGTCTTCCTCCCAACCCTACAGGTACTGCTCTGTCCTATTGGTAACCAGGCCCTTAAGAATATATGATGTTACAACACATGCAATTGCAACGCATTATTTCACAGCGCAGACTTTACATTGCGCCTACCAATACATTGCATGATTTTACAACGCATGCCATTACAATGCATTTTTTAAAACTACCATTACAATGCATTCCATTACAACGCATAATACTTTTAGGGCAACAGTAGGGTAAGTGTTGGATAGTGTAGGGGTAAAAATTACAATTTCCATTCCAGTGAGTGCAACAGTAGGGTAAGTGTTGGATAGTGTAGGGTTAAAAATTACTAACTGTTGGTTAGTGTAGGGGTAGAAATTACTATTCCCATGTCCCCCAAAACCTATACCCACCCTAATATAAAAAAAAAATCTCCATTACCTACCTTATAATGCGTTGTAATGTCATGCGTTGTAGTGGTATGCGTTGAAATGGCATGCGTTGTAGTGACATGTGTTGTAATGACATGCATTGTAATGGCATGCGATGTAAAGGCAGTTGCGTTGTAACAGTTGCATTGTAAAGGTAGGTCGTTGTAATGACTGCATTGTAATGGATGTTTCCTGGCCCTTAACAGTACAGCAGTCATAGTGATTAAATCACAAGGAGGGTAAAGCAGCCTACAGGGTTACAAGGAGCAACAGAGGGGCAGCGCTTGCCACCCAGACACCAGGAAATATCCAAGACCTGCGCCCAGAGCTGAAAAGAAATCTCACTGTAGCACCATTCATTTAGGATGTACTTTTCTTTAAATTCTAATTCCATCATTTCTCAGAATAATAGATCAATATTTCTACAGTTAACAGTTTTGTTAAAAACCCTGCCGTAAAATGAAATAATGTCTCTTTTGCTGGCTCGGAACTAGTGTGATGTTAATTTTCTGGTTTTGTGTCAGTTAAGGGCAAATTAGCCTCGCAGCTACAGTCATGACTCATTCTGTCATTATGTGTTAGGCACTTACCTCCACTACCATGCAATTTAGATCCAATAAAAATTGTGACAGCGTTTTTATCCACTTCATTAAGCTACTAATTTCTTGTAAAAAAAATGTACATTAATCTTTTTACAGCTTCATGCCGACTGGCATATTTTCCGTCTAAAACATTGATTGGTTCCTAGCTGAAAATCATTTGCATGGTACTTTTGGAGAAAAAAAAATGTAAATAAAGCCGCTATAATTTAATTTTTCTATTGAAAGCAATGACAGTATTGATCGTGAAATGAGCATGTTGGCTCTGTTTGTTGTCTAGAACAATGCGACTGTTTAGCAGCGCAACAAATTACCATGGCATCGAAAAACAGCACACAGCATGCTAATCCAATCACCAGCCGGCTTGTTTAGGCAACAAACGTAAAGAAGATTATTTCTTTAGGTCTCTGAAGGATAGCTATTTGGGCTTGCAGCAGGGAAATTAAAATATGCGCTGATTCAAGAGTAAAATTAGTTATTACGTTTATTCTGTTCTCGGAGACACAACACTGTAGGACAACTTTATTAGTTAAACTAATATACACACAACACTGTAGGACAACTTTATTAGCTAAACTAATATACACACACGATTTACAGTGTTTAGTCTCGCAGCCTTTTTCACTGATCATGAGGTGCCATTGAAACCATGTATTTACAAATGATGGCGTGTGACATCATTACCATAGACACAGAGAAAAAACTTTTCTTTCTTTTCGGTATTTAGCAATTCATTTACGGCAATTATAAATGTGTTACATTATTACATGTAAATTCATGTAAATTCATGATTCGTTTTTTGAGTCATTGGTTGACAGACATTAACGTATATGTAGCAGTTTAACGCCACTGGTGAAAAACGGGAATTAACTGAATTGCATTTTTTTCCTGGCAAAAGCATTGATTTCCTTTCTGGACTTGGGAAAGGTGTGGTGAAAGAAGGTATGCGGAGTGTGCCGACTCTGCCTTTAGCCGACACCATCTCTGATTTGGTGCACCATGGAAGTCAGCAAGTTGTGGAAAGGATGCATGCACACACACACACATAGATATATATATATTCACTGAAAAAACCATAGGTTTCACACATGTTATAGTTAGGAATTAGCTTTTAAAAAACCTTGCAAATTCAGTGAAAAAACCATAGGTTTCACACACGTTATAGTTAGCTGGACATTTCACTCGTAAAAAACCAATGAAATTTTCCCGTTATAGTTAGTTAAGCTAACTATAACTCGCGCGCCCGCAATGCACTGCTGATGACGTCACATATTACATCACTCATGACATGGTCAGTGACATCACTCATGACATCACTGATGACATCTCAAATGACATCACTGATGACATCACTGATAACATCATCCAGTGAATGTGTGTTTTTCTGAAAATTAAATATGTTTTATATATGTATATCTCAAGGTCGATGGAAGAATAAATGGGTATATAAGTGTCTAAATGGATGATTTGTTTTTTAAAAATTGATTGTGTAACTGACTGATTAAGTGTATCTTAGTGAATACATGGCTTAGTGAGTAATGTTTAAATATGTAAATATCTGTATCAGTCTCTCACTTTGTGTATAAGTGGCTGCATGGGTTGGTGAGTAGCTACATGAGTGTCTATATAGGTTATTAGTTGGTTTTTTGAGTATCAGTGTCTATATGGTTCGGTGGGACGCATTACGTAGTGCATAGGTGCATGAATGAGTGACTCACTGTTTGTATGTGTTGAAGACAGCATATGTGCAGGACTGTATGGGTGGATGAGTGTGTGTATGGGTGTGTTAGTGAGTGAATGGCTGTCTCAATAGTGTCTTTATGAGTAACTACATATGTTTTAAACTAGTATATGTGACTATTGGTGTATATAAGTGAGTATATGTGAGAGTGAGAGATTGAAAGAGTTCCTGTATGAATAAGTATGTGTTTCTATAAGTGATTGTTTAAAAAACTAAGTATGTGTAAGTTTCTGTAGAAGTAAGTGTGGTGGTGTGTGTATAACTGTATATGCAAGTAAATGTTTCTTTCTTTTTTTCATGAGTGACTATGTGTGTCAGTAACTCTGTGGATGAGTGGCATTGTGTAACAGGATGTATTGGTGTATGTGTACATATAATGTGTGAGTACACGAATGAGTGACTGTACAGGACTGTTGGTGAATGAGTGGATGTTTATGTGGTTCTTAGAATTATTGAAGAGGTTGTTGTAATTGGTATTGGTATGTCCATTTTTTTGAAAATTTCAGTCTCTCTTTTTGAATGTGTGTATCAAAGGTTATATTAGGGTGAGAGGAGATCTGCCACTCCATCACATGGATGATGTCATCAGTGATGTCATAAGTGATGTCACTGACCATGTCATGAGTGATGTAATATGTGACGTCATCAGCAGTGCATTGCGGGCGCGCGAGTTATAGTTAGCTTAACTAAATATAACGGGAAAATTTCATTGGTTTTTTACGAGTGAAATGTCCAGCTAACTATAACGTGTGTGAAACCTATGGTTTTTTCACTGAATTTGCAAGGTTTTTTAAAAGCTAATTCCTAACTATAACATGTGTGAAACCTATGGTTTTTTCAGTGAATTTGCAAGGTTTTTTAAATGCTAATCCCTAACTATAACATGTGTGAAACCTATGGTTTTTTCAGTGAATTTGCAAGGTTTTTTAAATGCTAATTTCTAACTATAACGTGTGTGAAACCCATGGTTTTTTCAGTGAATTTGTATGGTTTTTTAAATGCTAATTCTTACCTATAACATATGTGATTCCCATATTTTTTTTTTTGATTTTGTATGATTTTTTTATTATAAATTCTTATCTTAAATGTGTTTTTTTTTTTAAAAAAAACAAGTTTTTTTTTAACTTTTTATTCTCTTAAAACACTTTTTTTTTTTAATAAAAAATATGCAATATATCAAGTTTTCTCTTTTTTTTTTACCAAACAGGTAAGATATATTAGTATAACATAGAAAATATATATTTTTTTTTTTTTGGTGCGCGTACGGTAAGCGTACGGTAAGCTTACGGTTTACGCAATGTTTGTAATTTATCTACTCTGTTTGCGTATAGTTACGCAAATTGCTTAGCCGCGCGTACTGTGCGTGGGGCGCGTAGGCGTGTACGCTACACACGCACGTTACGCGGAAGTGTTGTAGAGTGACTGTTTTGCGCATGCGCGCGAGCGCGTGTCTTTTTTACGCGCATGCGCACTTTTACCGTAAGCGCACCGTAAGCGTAACGTAAGCGTAACGTACGCGCACGGTGGGTCATGTGATCATGAAACACAACTTTTGATTGGTTGAAACTACTTTCAGTTCTAGAACTCTCCTACACCACACCCATTCCCCTCATTTTTGCTTGTGATCCCTTAGGAGAAGGAGCTGAGTTGTCTTTGGGATACGATGGCAGACCAGCACTCTTCTGCTGAGAGTGAGGCTAGCAGCACCACCATCAGGCAGAGAAGGAGGAAACAGAAGGGCTCTTTCATATGGGATTATTTCACTTTTCCAGAGGGTGAGAAAAAAGTCAATGCTGCACTGGTGACTTGCAAGCTGTGCCAGCGTGTACTTTCGCGAGGTAATCCCAACAAGAAGTATTCCTTTGGGAATCACACTATGTTGAGACACCTTGAGGATGTGCATCCTAGGACACATGCATGACATACTAGGGGCAACCCTTCAGTAAGTCGAGCGAACACATCCACAGCAGCTCAGCCGAGTCCTTCTTCGGAAGCTCAGCAGAGCCCTTCATCTGTGGGGGCACAATCACCTTTTTCTGAACCTCTGGAAATGAACCCTCGGTTTGGTAGGGTTACTATGCGGTGTTCATTTTGCCATGATCTAATTGTTCACAGGGAGACCAGTGTTTCCCTCATTAACAACAGAATAGATCAGCACAAATGTCCAACCCTCTAATGTTCCCATACTTCCTTTCCTCTGTCCCTGCATGAACACAACGGCTCTTTTAAGAGCCAACCTTACCTCTCAACTTTTTTTTATTTTTTCTTTAAAACTTTTTTTTTTTTTTACCGTAAAAAACACTAAAAATCAATTACCACATCTCAAGATCCTTGAGGAATTAATAACTAAATACTAAAAATCTTTTTGAGATAAAGTGGAAGAAAGAGACCTTCTAATTTCTCAGTTACCTGTCCCACCCAACAATTTAATTTTTAATTAAAATGTAATTGAAATTACTTGAAAAAATGGTTGGTTGTTTTGAAAATTTTCTTTCACAATCTGAAAAAAAAGAAAAAAGTATTAATATTTAATAAATCAATATATTACACAGAGTCATGTTTTCACATTAGTCACAAAACGAAATTTCTTTGCCAATTTGAAAGCACACTTACTACTCTTTTTTTTGGCAAGTGATAAACACTTTTACAGACTGACACATTTTGAATCCACTTTTCAGATTCTTAAAAAAGCACATGTCCAAACTGCTTTTTCAGACCAGCACCATGTGTAACCAGGGTGACTGACTACACTCCAGCAAGGGCAACCAGCCTTAGTGATGCTGAATGTATTTGTATTACTGACTGAAACCTCAAACCCCACTCGGTTGTGAATACTGTGCATGATTCCACAGGATAAGCAGCTGGGTGTGTGCTAAGAGTCTGCTTCTGCACAAACAAAATGGCTCCCCCTTTCCATCTAATGCAACTGTGAAATCACCAGAGCAATACGCAATAAATCTCTGCCTGTAATTCCTCTTTGCACACAGAGTCATGTTTTCATATTAGTCAGAAAACGAAATTTCTTTCCAATTTGAAAGCACACTTACTACTCTTTTTTTTGGCAAGTGATAAGTGCTTTTACAGACTGACACATTTTGAATCCACTTTTCAGATTCTTAAAAAAGCACATGTCCAAACTGCTTTTTCAGACCAGCACCATGTGTAACCTGGGTGACTGACTACACTCCAGCAAGGGCAACCAGCCGTAGTGATGCTGAATGTATTTGCATTACTGACTGAAACCTCAAACCCCACTCGGTTGTGAATACTGTGCATGATTCCACAGGATAAGCAGCTGGGTGTGTGCTAAGAGTCTGCTTCTACACAAAAAAAATGGCTCCCCCTTTCCATCTAATGCAAATGTGAAATCTCCAGAGCAATACGCAATAAATCTCTGCCTGTAATTCCTATTTGCACACAGAGTCATGTTTTCACATTAGTCACAAAACGAAATTTCTTTGCCAATTTGAAAGCACACTTACTTCTCTTTTTTTTGGCAAGTGATAAACACTTTTACAGACTGACACATTTTGAATCCACTTTTCAGATTCTGAAAAAAGCACATGTCCAAACTGCTTTTTCAGACCAGCACCATGTGTAACCTGGGTGACTGACTACACTCCAGCAAGGGCAACCAGCCGTAGTGATGCTGAATGTATTTGCATTACTGACTGAAACCTCAAACCCCACTCGGTTGTGAATACTGTGCATGATTCCACAGGATAAGCAGCTGGGTGTGTGCTAAGAGTCTGCTTCTACACAAAAAAAATGGCTCCCCCTTTCCATCTAATACAAATGTGAAATCTCCAGAGCAATACGCAATAAATCTCTGCCTGTAATTCCTATTTGCACACAGAGTCATGTTTTCACATTAGTCACAAAACGAAATGTCTTTGCCAATTTGAAAGCACACTTACTTCTCTTTTTTTTGGCAAGTGATAAACACTTTTACAGACTGACACATTTTGAATCCACTTTTCAGATTCTGAAAACAGCACATGTCCAAACTGCTTTTTCAGACCAGCACCATGTGTAACCTGGGTGACTGACTACACTCCAGCAAGGGCAACCAGCCTTAGTGATGCTGAATGTATTTGCATTACTGACTGAAACCTCAAACCCCACTCGGTTGTGAATACTGTGCATGATTCCACAGGATAAGCAGCTGGGTGTGTGCTAAGAGTCTGCTTCTGCACAAAAAAAATGGCTCCCCCTTTCCATCTAATGCAACTGTGAAATCACCAGAGCAATACGCAATAAATCTCTGCCTGTAATTCCGTTTTGCACACAGAGTCATGTTTTCATATTAGTCAGAAAACAAAAATTCCTTTGCCAATTTGAAAGCACACTTACTACTCTTTTTTTTGGCAAGTGATAAGTACTTTTACAGACTTACACATTTTGAATCCACTTTTCAGATTCTTAAAAAAGCACATGTCCAAACTGCTTTTTCAGACCAGCACCATGTGTAACCTGGGTGACTCACTACACTCCAGCTAGGGCAACCAGCCTTAGTGATGCTGAATGTATTTGCATTACTGACTGAAACCTCAAACCCCACTCGGTTGTGAATACTGTGCATGATTCCACAGGATAAGCAGCTGGGTGTGTGCTAAGAGTCTGCTTCTGCACAAAAAAATGGCTCCCCCTTTCCATCTAATGCAACTGTGAAATCACCAGAGCAATACGCAATAAATCTCTGCCTGTAATTCCTATTTGCACACAGAGTCATGTTTTCACATTAGTCACAAAACGAAATTTCTTTGCCAATTTGAAAGCACACTTACTTTTCTTTTTTTTGGCAAGTGATAAACACTTTTACAGACTGACACATCTTGAATCCACTTTTCAGATTCTGAAAACAGCACATGTCCAAACTGCTTTTTCAAACCAGCACCATTTGTAACCTGGGTGACTGCCTACACTCCAGCAAGGGCAACCAGCCTTACTGATGCTGAATGTATTTGCATTACTGAGTGCAACCTCAAACCCTTAAAGTATTCCTTATTTTTACCAGTACACCTTAATTTATCGTGAAAACATATTCCATATTATTTTACATGTTCCTCACATTTAAATTTCTCCCAAAACAGAAAATAATAAACACAACTTCAACAAAAGGAATTCCATTTCTATTATTCATTTCTTAATTTACCATATACATCCCCTCTCAAACTCTAAACTCACCTTTAAAATTAGTTAGTTGTGAACACGAGCAGAGCGGGAGTGGTGCGCGGCCGCCGTCAGACTGCTAGACTGCTACTGAAGACGGGTGCTGGTCTCAGGAGTGGAAGTCCGGGAGCTGCGCCGGACCGCTACGGACCGCTACGGAGGTGAGATCAGCGCTGACTGAGAGACGGCGAGCGCGAGCCGTGGGGTTATCGGCGGGACGCACAGACAAACCCTGCGGTACAACAGGGCCGCCCACCGCCATGCTCTGGAGTGGCCCTTGTGAGAGGCACAGATAGTGAGCAGAGGCCGGCAGCGGAGAGGTGCGCCCGCTGCCCAAGCGGATGCGGTCAAGACACAGCCCCACCTACAAAGCAGCCTGCACCCTAACTCCACGGCCACCAGTGTGCACAGACGCATAGTGGCAAACTCTGCACGAGGCTGGGTTGAGGCCTGTTTCTGCTAATCCACCTGAGGAGGAGGGCGAACTGCAGTGCGACCTCTGACAGCTGCGAGGCAGAAGGAGAAACAGAAGTCTGCGAGTTGTTCACCAAACCGAGAGGGAAGAAGGGAATATATTGCAGGGTGCCCGGGACACCGGGGGACTGCGAGGAACACAGAACAAGTGAGCTGCTAATTGGAAAAGAGGAGCTAGCGCCCGGAAGTGATTCACCAGCATTTCAGATTTCGGACCACGGCGTTTTTGGGGATTTCGGACCACGGCGGTTTTGGCCCCGCCTGCTCTGCCTCTTTGGACCCACCGATCGCGCCCTCACCATACTTTTGTTTATCTGAAAACCTGGAACCTGAAGCCGGTTGAGTGAGGCAGCTTCCTTCTTCTGGATACAGCTTGGTAGCTCCCTACCTCCCGCAGTGCGAGGACGTGCACGTTCCCTGCAAAGTGACCGCTTTCAAAGACGAGTGCCCCCCCCCCCCCTCTCAGTAAGTGGTATTTCAATAACGGCGAACATCGTAACGAGATGTTTATTTTTTTTAAAACCTGGATACATTTACTTCCTTTGACCTGCTAGTGCGAGGCGCATTAGAAAACACATTTTGTTATATTGAGCACAGTCTGAGTAACTGAGGATTGAAGGACAGTGCTACTGACTTTTTGTTCTTTTCAACAAACTTTATTTAAACAATCTTGCTTATTGATAAGTGGACGCATCCAAAGGGGGCTCGAGAGTGGCTCTTCTACTTACGCCGTGAGGGCAACGGCAGCATCGAAACGGACACAGAGGGGCTCCGATTCCAGAGAGCAATTACCTTATAATTGACCGCCGGGTCTGCCGTGGGGGAAACGGCTCTATCCACTACAAACCCCAGGTTCCTCCGGGCGGCGCAAGCAGGTGACGTCAGTGGCAGGCGTCACCTGCCTACATCTTCGCTGCACGCCTCCCGCAGCGCGGGACGCGCGCGGGCAGCGCCCGGGCGAAGCCCGGGCCAAGGACGGGCCCGTCCTTGCCCGTCAAGGACCGTCAGAGGCCGGGCAGGGCTACCCCACTGACATCATCGCAGCTGGAAATAGCAGCAACCAAGGTACTGTGTCACAAGCCTGATACGCATTTCAAATCCCCGACTCATCTTATGTGTTTGAATCGGTTGACATTCTGAACTACAAGTTTATCAGTATCTCCCCTCACAGCTCTGTGTTAGTTAACACCTAAGGGAATTACTGTAATATCTTGCGCGATTGTGTGTATTTTACACTTTGTTTGTAACCATGAAACGCAATGGTAAAAATCCTAGCCTATCTACTTCACGGCCAACAACTAGGCAACAGACTACAACTGCGCAACCCCTCCCAAGCTTGACAGCTATTGACAAAATGCTGCAGCAGACAATTGGAGCCGTGGCCTCGGCCATAGAAAACACAGAGCGGCGTTTATCAATTACTCCTGCAATTCCCCCCCCTTCCCAAATAGTGGAGAATGTGTCAATTGCTACAACTAACGCCCTTGATCTTAATTCCTCCTTTATTTGTTCCTTCGCTGACCTACCCTGCGCACAGCCCACTACCAGCGATACGCACGCCTTCCAGGTTCCCAACTCCCCACCCCACCTTCCTCCTAATAAGGCTCCTGCGACTCGTATTGTAGCCAAGAAACCTAGGGTTGGGAAGAATAAAATACTAAGGAAAAACAAGCCTCCAATTAATTCCTCTGCATCGATTGATGCTCCTTCTACTTTGTCCCCCACGCAGGCTCCTCTGTGGGCCACTCACATGATTTTAGATCTCCAGGCCCATATTGAACATCTACTTGGTTCCCATTTTAAATCCCTCCTGTCTAGATTGGACAGATTGGTTTCTACCATCAACAACGCCGGCTTTGGTAAAACCAAGCCGTCCACAGACTCTACAAACTTCCCCCCCTGTCCTGCTCTTGCCGACGACAACGTCGGAGCCGCCACTGAAACCTCCTCTGCTCCCCCTCAAATAGCTGTCATGATTGTTCCCGCTACAACTATTTCTCTGACTAGGGCCATAGACCCAGAAAGTTTCAGAACACAGAGGGAGGTTACCAATGCGGGGGAAAAATGTCTAGACAACCAAGCTAGAGAGCATAGAAACACTTCTACTGAGGGACTTAACACCGCACTACCCTGCATTGACTTGCCACCTGAATCTCTCCCGTATGTTGTTGTCCTTGCTGGTGTTCCCCCCCTACCTAAAGGGAAGAACGAGGATTTTCCGGAACTAAAAAACAAATGTATGCACTGGTTCAACTTAAACAGCCCCCTCCCCTATAACATCTCTGGAGAAATTCTGGGTATTCGGAGATTAGATTGGATTGGGCCTACTCCTAAATCCATCATAGGAAATTGTGTCATTGTCAATTTTAGACATCCACTTGCTGTAAATTATATCTGCAACAGGACACCCCTTAGACCAAACACTCAAATCATCCCATTGCATCTGTCATATTTCTATCCAGCCCCACAGCATAGAGTAGGGCAGACCAGGGGTGCAAGTTGGGCGGGGGGCCAAAATAAATTGTACGCTAGATCAGTGGAAGAGACCCAGAATATGCCCTTGTTGTCACTCTTTGCTCAAAAAAAAAAAAAAAAAAAATAGTTGTGAAAGAAATGTGGCACTCAAACAGCAGATTATCAGAGCCAGGATCTCTGTTCTTTACACCTCTCTCCTCTCAGCAGAACCAGATAATGGCAAACTTTCCCTCTCTTTTTCCACACATATACATGTTAATTTCAAATCTCAGTGCTTCCCCCTTTTTTTCAAATGTAATCACACATTTCTATTGGTTGAAAACCAACCCTTTTCCAAAAGTACCCTTCCCCCAACTTGACTTCTGCCTAGTACCCTTCCCCCAACTTGACTTCTGCCTGCTACCATAGCAACAGCTCATGGAACACTGCTGTGTGGAGTTAGGTCAGAAGTTCACCAAACAATGTTTCAATTCCACAGAGCAAGAGTGCTTGACTTTTCAAACCTAACAGCAAATCCATAGTACTGTTCTTTGGTAACACATTTTTCTGTACCAATACAAAACATGCTTCTATTAATTTACACATACAGCCTAGTTTTTATTCTAGAATGGTATGAAACAGCCAATCAGTTCTTTTTTTTTATAAAAAAAATATGTATGCCTCCATTTCCAAACTGTCTTTCATTTCTTTTTACCATTCTACTGAATTACACCTCCTGAGTGCATCCAGTTCTCCTTTGAAGATGTTCACAGTGTGGATTGTAGGGCACAGCTATGTCTTCTGGAGTGAAAAGTATGCAGAGAAAACAGATATGGTGAGAGACCTTGCTTTGCCAAATGTAGACATTAAATGGATTGGTCAGAGAGGGTTAAAGTGACACCAATTGATGCCATTGGTGAAATCCTTCATGCAAATCCAACACCCTGACCTCATAATAGTGCACTGTGGTGGCAATGACCTAGGCACTTTGACTGGGGTAGGTCTGGAAATGTTTATGAAGGACACCTTTGCACAACTGTTTTCACTTTTCCCTAAAACTGCCTTTGTGTTTTCTAACATATGCCAAAGGCAAAAATGGAACTGGTCCAATCATTTCTGTCCGCAGATTGACAAAGCAAGAAAGCACGTCAACAAATCTGTTTCTGCTTTCCTCCGTGACTATGGTATGGGTTCCATTTACCACAACAACTTGCGTTACGACATGCAAGACATTTATAGAGGAGATGGTGTACACTTCACTGATGAAGGGAACAGAGTCTTCCTCTTGAACCTTTTGACTCTGCATCGGTACTTACTTGTAGGTACCACTAAAAAATCACTTCATAAACACAACGGCTCTTTTTAGAGCCCCCTAATATCTAAACTCTTAAATCTGCATTTCATTTCTTTCTTTTTCTACCGTACGCGTACGTTGAGCTTACCGTACGCGTACCCCGCGATTTTTTTTAAAATCAATAAATGTTTTCTTTGTACTTTTCTGTCCTTCTTTGACCCCCTTACAAATGTTAGGGGGTCTGTAACTCTCTCCCTTGCCCCCTTTTCAAGATATCACCCTTTTTTTTCTGAGTGAAACACACGAAATGGCGGCCGCCGCTTCCTGGTTTCGACCGATTCGAATGTTTACTAAGATCTAAGAGCCAATCAGAATCGCGCTCGCGCACGCCACCGTACGCGTACGGTAAGCGCACCGTAAGCGCACGGTAAGCTGGCTCAGATATATATATTGATTTAAAGGCTATTTTCTCAGAATCTACTGAACAGCTTTACACCAAACCTACAAAAGGCACTTCCTTGACCTGAGGACTACCTCTCTGCCAAATTTCAAGTAATTCTGTTCAGCCGTTCGGGCTGTAGCTGTGTCTAAAGGTCCTATGGAAAAATGCATGGGAAAAATGCGTTTTGGGACCCCCCTTTTATCTCAGCCCCCGCTTGACGAATCCCCCCGAGACCTTCAGGGTAGGAGCGGAGCGTAGCGCCCCACCTATTTTGAAAAAATTCGCGAGGATTCGTCGACCGGCGCCAAAGTTATTCAAAATAGAATGTTGCGGATTTCCTATGGAAACGTAGTCCTAACTATAACTACCTACTGGCGACCGCCAGTAGGTAATATAGTCACTGAAGTGACATTATAGCTATGTGAAAATGTCAGTTAAAGCATACTGTCTTGAACTAACAAAAACACAGAAATTCACCATTTATAGTTATTTCAAGTAACTCATGCACCAAAGTAACTATAACTCACGCTCCGTCATGCATAGTTTTGTTATCTGTGATGTAATTTCAAATGTCATTAGAGATGTTATCAATGCAGTCATTAAACCTGTCATGAGTGATGTAATATGTGAGGGTAGAAGCAGCGCATGGTGAAGGAGCGAATTATAGTTACATTAGGGTAAAGTTATGGCATAACTATACTTTATGAATTTCAGAACTTGTGTATTTCAGTGGTTTTGTTCATTTAAAAAAGTATATTTTAACTGACATTTTGCCTACCTTTAATTTCCTTTAAACTTTGTTTCTTCAGTGAATTTTGAAGTTTTTTTTATTATAAAGTAAAATATTATTGTAATTCATAATTATAATGTCAGTTTAACCATAGTTTTTTACAGTGATTTTCAATTTTTTTTAAAGGAGGGTTGGGTGCTCAACACGTATGGCCAGGCACTGCACCCAAACACCTACAGGTGCACAACTCCCTTTTTTATTTTTTTGGGGTGGTTTTGGGGTTCCCTGGATCTGCTGATCCACCGTGATGCCTGACTCAACACCACTAGGGATAGGCTCCAGATCCGTGGATCCAGCGCAAAGCCCCAGGGACAGTGGATCTGCAGATCCAGGGAACCCCAAATCAACCTAATTTTTTATAAAGACCCTCCCACAAGGCCCAGGTTGTCAGGGTAGTCCAACACTGCTGCCTTATATATTATTTTTTTTTGCTACTTGGAGACTGATTCCAAAAGTCCTAAGATGTAAGCTGCAACTTTTCTTTCATGGTGGCAGCTAGCCAATCACTACGCAAGATTGAGCTTGCGGATCCATCGTGGATCTACTGTGGAATGCATGCGGCATGAAATATCTAAATATTTGTAACCTCAGGTTCTCAAAAACTACTGGATGTAATTACACCAAATCACAAAAAGTACGCTTTCTGGACTAAGATCTTGCTTTTTGCTAAATTTGGTGTATATCCCGTTCAGCCATTTTGGCTGTATCTGAACCTAATTTTCCTATGAAATAATGAATGTGAAAAACGTGTTTTGGGACCCCCTCTTTCTCTCTGCCCTGGTTAGATGGATCACCTCAAAACATTCCAGGATGGAGCAATTTTTTTGGGGAAAGTATTTTGCAGATCTGTTAAAAGTCACCAAAGTTATTGGCAAACCAAAAAATACTTTTGCTTTTCCTGTGGAAATGTTGTCCTAACTATAACTACCCAGTAGGGGCTGCCACTGGGTAATGTATATATATATATATATATATATATATATATATATATATATATATATATATATATATATATATATATATATATATATATATATTACCTACTGGCGGTCGCCAGTAGGTAGTTATAGTTAGGACCCTGTTTCCATAGGAAATCCGCAACATTCTATTTGGAATAACTTTGGCGCCGGTCGACGAATCCTCGCGAAATTTTCAAAATAGGTGGGGCGCTACGCTCCGCTCCTACCCTGAAAGTCTCGGGGGGATTCGTCAAGCAGGGGCCGAGAAAAAAGGGGGGTCCCAAAACACGTTTTCCCCATGCATTTTTCCATAGAACCTTTAGACACAGCTACAGCCCGAACGGCTGAACAGAATTACTTGAAATTTGGCAGAGAGGTAGCCATAAGGTCAAGGAAGTGCCTTTTGCAGGTCTGGTGTAAATCTGTTCAGTATTTCCTGAGAAAATAGCATTTAAAAGCATATATATATGTGGGCGGAGCCTAACCACACATCTCATCCTGAGATCTGATTGGCTGTCAGCACTTCATCCAAGAAGTGTTGGCAGCCATCTTGGGACCAATATACATGATAGCACCTCATTAAAAAGCATTGCAGTTAATAGAAGGTTTTAAGACTTTAGTTACATTATAAATCATTTGTTGATGGTACCATACTCATTTTAGGAATTGTGGTATGTTCTAAGGTGATTTCACCATGTGAAAAAGCCTTCTGCTGGGATATCATGATTGAGAGAAAAATATTTTCTCATGCTTTTACCACAGAGGTTTGGAAGGTGATCTATAGGCTAAACTGAGAGCTTATTTTCTGTAAATTCACATTATCTTTCTCAGTCATGTGAGAATGAAGTCTGACATTCTCAGTAAAACATGTACATCCAACAAGGGCAGAGACTGTCAGTTGATTCCTTTGTGTTCTACTGCAGCTTCCCAGAGTGTTCCAAAGAACTACTAGAGCGCTAACAGTCCTACTTATGATAAACGTATGGCACACCTGAAGCCATCTTGCTTGGATTAAAGTGGTAACTCTTAAAACATTTAATTTAAAAAGGAACAAAATGAGGGGGTTCATTTTTCCATAAAAAGTATGATTAGTGCTGCAGAAAGAAAAATTAGGGCACATTTTGAGTGACTTCTCAAATCCTCTTCTATTTCATTAAAAAATTCTGACATGCAGACTGAAACATGCACTTTCAATACCAGCAGCAGTTTTCCCTGGTGAGCAGTAGCTTTACTACAGTGATCTAATGAGCAAAAAGAGTGCTAACATTCTGAATTTATGGCAAATGTGTGACACATCTGAATGCCTTCTTGATGGAATCAAAGTAAAAAACTGAAAGTATTTCCTACTGAGGAGACTGCAGTAAATGAGGAAATTAGGAAACTTCATAACAAATAAGTCTTCCAAGATGGCCACCAGAGACAAAAGAGCCCAAATGTAGCCCAAATATCACCCAGATGTAGCCCAAGTATAGCCCAATGACAGAATGTCCCAGAATGTTCTTAAAAACAACTAGAGCGCTTACTGTCTTCATTATGACAAAAGTATGGCACACCTGAAGCCATCTTGATTGGAATAAACTGGTAACACTTAAAACATTTAATTTAAAAAGGAACACAATGAGGAGGTTCATTTTGCCATAGAAATTATGATTAATGCTGAAGAAAGAAAATGAGGGCACATTTTGAGTGACTTCTCAAATCCTCTTCTATTTCATTAAAAAATTCTGACATGCAGACTGAAACATGCACTTTTAATACCAGGAGCAGACTTCCATGGTGCAGTAGTTTTACTACAGTGATCTAATGAGCAACTAGAGTGCTAACATTCAGAATTTATGGCAAATGTGTGACATACCTGAATACCTTCATGATGGAATCAAAGTAAAAAACTGAAAGCATTTCCTACTGAGGAGACTGCAGTACATGAGGAAATTAGGAAACTTCATAACAAATAAATCTCCCAAGATGGCCACCGGAGACAAAAGAGCCCAAATGTAGCCCAAAATCAACCAGATGTAGCCCAAATATAGCCCAATGACAGAAGTGTGCAAAACACTTATTATTTTGTGTTTTTGCAGTGTTATATAGTGCAGACTTGTCAGGTATTGGAGTGCTTTACATGAGTATTGGTTACATCACACAAGAACAAATTCATTTTGGTTGTAGACATGGGGAGACTAAGTGATTTGACCAGAATCACAGAATGTCGAGCTGAAGCAGAAACTTCAACCTGGTTCCCCAGTTGCAAAGTCTGCAGTTCTGGAAGTAACACCACATCCTCTCCCCTAAGTGCAACATTTAATCAAGTGGTCAACTGGATAAAAAAACATAAAGATAACAAATAATTTAAAAGTGCTTTGTCGCTATTTGAAAACTCAGAAAATATGTCCTTATTTTAGTCTTTTAGAGCACTAACCATAATTTTGATGCCAATAAGACCCTCTCATATATGTAATTTCTAAAGGAAATGCTCTAGGTATTACAGTTTTGATTACATCAAGATGATGTCAGGCGTTCCACACTTTTGTAATAAATATAGAATGTTAGCAATCTAGTTGTTCATTAGGATACTGTTGAGAGGCAGAGGCCAGGGGCACGGACTCTGAAAATTGAAGGCAGGTAGGAGGGTGCAAAGGCAACAATTTAACCACACTGAGCAGGCAGGAAGGGCCGTGGAAGCACAACAGACTATGGAGGGCAGTGGAAAGGGGGGCAGGGGCAACAAACCAACAATACAGGACTTGCAAGAGAGGCTGTTGGAGGGAAGATCTATTACGGATCAAGGAAGCTAGGGGCGGTCCCCAGATCCCCGGGAGCCACCACAGAACTGAGCAGGAGAGTGAGTCAGGGACAAAAGGGGCACCTTAATTTGAGCCGGGGTGCCTAGGAACGCTTGCTCCAAAAATGAAGAAAACAGACATATGAGACATGGAATTGGAGGCAGAATACAATGGCAGTTTAATGAGAAGATGCAACTTCAAAGAAACCGCAGAATAGAGACATAAAGTACAAAATACAGAATCCAGATAATCATACAGCTGTCATAATATTCTCTGTATCTCAATTAATGTACTGACAGAGAGAGAGAGAAAACACATCTATAAATGCATCATGAGAAACAAGTTACACCAAGGAAAATGTTACCTAGGAACACTCACGTTTACTCTTAGAGCAAGCATTCCTGCAATTACAATACAAAATCTTTTAAATGCAAAAGTAAAGAGAACAATGGTTAAACATAACATGACATTTCATATAGGTAAAATAGAATAAGATACTTCAAGCAAAGCAGAGCAAGACATTTTAAGCAAAGGAAGACAAGAGCTCCCAGCTCTTGGGGAAAACCTGCACTGCCTGTTAACCTACATACAGACGGCGAGGTAGTCCGTCGATATCTGTGGGTGCTCCCTTTTTATATCATTTTGTGGGCTCCTTTGCACGCTACATCTACCTACGTATGCTACCCAAAAGCTTCGTCTGCAGATTTTACCAGACATTTCGTCATTTACCCACTTAATGCTGACAATGGACTGGGTGAAAAGGTCAGTCTCTCAGGCCAATCGCTTATCGTAAGTTCCATAGAGCAAGCAGAAAATAATGGGTATTGTACGGGAATTCAATATATTCATGTATAAAATCTCCTCAGTTCTCCTAACTTGACGCTCTGCGGTTGCCACTTCCTTAAAAGCGGGAAACCTGCCCAGGAAGCAAGTACCAGTCCAGGATGCAGCCTATTGTATGTCGACAGCTTCAGGGGGATGTTGAACTTTGATACCGAGCACGGAGCACTCGGGTAGGGTGGGGGCTACTAGTTTGGATCAGAAGGCCTCGCAGACCTGCCTTCAGACTGGTATACACTAAAATTGCAGAGCTATGGTCAATTTAACAAAGAGGCCTACATATTGAACAGAAGGGCCTACACAGGGGTTTTATGCTGGCTGAGTGGTAAGGATGTCTCAGGATAATTATATAGCAACACAGGACCCGCTGGTCAATTGAATACGGCCTACAAATGCAGCTGGAAGGGCAAGGACAAGGGTCTCATACTTCAGGTGTGGACAGAACGGGCCAGGGGCCCCCTGTGATACAAAATCTACCCTCCTTCAAGGCTGTGGCAATGTAATAGACCATTGTGGGCAGAAGGAAGAGGCAATGGTAGTACAACCATACATGCCAACAGACCCGATTCAGCCAGGAAACGTCCAATGTTTTTAAGCTCAAATGGGCTTTATTTGATCTGTCTCCTGTCTACAATATCCTCTTTTTCAATGTAACTCAAAGGGGAAAATCAATACCCCAGTTTTTTTTCAAAATCTCCCTCTTACCAAGTTCAAAATGTTCGCAAGTATGGTACATTGGATCATGGAAGGAAATGGGATAGGGACATGGACTTGGATAACAGAGAACAGAGGGGCAAGAGGCAATGGTAGCTAGCTGACCATAATGGACAGACAGGAGAGAAAGCTGCAGCATAACAGACCATAAAGGGCAGGAGGGACGGATCAGGGGCATTACAATGGAACAGACAAGCCAGGAGGGAGGGAGTAGGGCTGGGGGCAAGGGGGCAGGGCAGGAGCAGCAAGATAGCCATGGAGGTCAGGCAGGATGGGCACTAGAAGCAAGACACACCATGAAGAGCAACAGTGAGACTGTGATGGCATACACACAGACCATGGAGGGAAGGTGGGAGGGGGTCAGGGGCAGCTAACTGACCACACAGGGAAGGTGGGAGGGGCCATGGCAGCACAGAAGACCATGCATGGCAAGTGGGAGGGTTAGTGGCAGCACAATGGCTATGATGGGCAAGAAGGAGGGTGGAGGGGCATGCACAAAGGACAATGGAGGATAGAAGGGAGGGTCAGGACCTGTGCACAGACAAGAAAGTTCAGGGGAAGGGACCTCACAACAGACCACACGGGGCAGGCAGGAGGAGCAGTTGCAGCACAACAGACCAGGGAGGGCAGAAGGGTGTGGCAGTACAATGGACCATGTAGGACAGGAGGAAGAGGATAGGGGCATGGCATGTGGACAGGCAGGGTGGAGGTGGCAGGGACAGGTTACAGTCATCTGACAATGCTAGGCAGGTGGGAGGGGAGTGGCAGCTCAACAGAACACTCAGAGTAGATAGGAGTGGCAGGTCCATGGGACATGGTGGGCAAAAAGGATGGAGCAGGGGCATGCACAAAGACATCGGAGGGCAGGGGGAAGGAGAATAGGGGCAGCAAGCTAAGCACAGAGTTTAAGCAGGAGGTCAATGATGGGGCATAGAATTGGGCAATGGAGGGCAGGAGGAGTGGACTGGTACATCATACTAAATTGAGGGCAGTGGCAGCACATCAGACCATGCATGGCAGGAGGGAGGAGGCTAGTCCATGGATTCACACAACAGAGGATAGGGAGGAAGGGGATGGGGCAGCAAGCTAACTGTTCAGAGAAGGCGGGTATTAGGAACTTTATTGTTTTTAAAACATTGTGTCTGTGCGAACTACTTAAAATATGAACAAGTATGCAGCATAATCTCACTTTTATTCAGGAAGAAGAGGACGTTTGTGACTGTGACTCCGGGCTCACTTGGCAGAAACACCCCCTGACCCTCCACCCCCTATCGCAAAATGTAATGCCCGTGAAAAGGGTAGGTGAACACAGTGTTATATAGAACATAGTCCTGAGAGCACGATTGAAAATGAAAACTAGATATAGTGTATGGTATAAACTATGCACCAAAAAGTGTGATATAAGATGAACCGGGCGTGAAATATAATATGCAATACATTGTGCGCAATGACAGATTCATTGGAGAGCGCGAGATAGCACAGGCACTAGCGCGTGCTATGCGATATGCGCCTTGGAGTGTAATATGCACAGGGCAGTGTTGTGTAACCTAACTAGTCTCTAAAGTTGTAATATAAAATATGTGCTGGGGAGTGTAACGTTGCATATGCACTGTGACAAAGATATGGATCCCAGATTGTAATATGTATGGCATAGCACTGTGCGTTATAACATAGGCATCGAGAAAGGCACGTTAGATGGGGCAATATAACCCGTGCGAAGACAAGTGTGGCATGACATATTCACGGGGTGGTGTTACAGTGCACATGGGCTAGAGAGTGTCATAGCATATGCACTAGCTAGTGGAATACAACACAGAGGTGTGTGGCACTCGGCAGGCAATGGTGGGTGTAACACAGCATTGGGCTCTGTCAGGAGCACGCTGTGACTCTCAAGTGATGTTCGTCCCCTTTCCAGAGAGTAAAATAAAAAGTATTACACATCCGGCAGTGGATGTGTGTTTTATTAACCGTGAGGGGGGTTTCTTGCATAGTTTTGGTCGAATTTTTGTCGAATCCCCTTTGAATGGCTTGGTGTGCATGTGTATTAAATGTGCCCGTCAATAGCTACCCATGTTTGTATAAATAAACGACAAGGGTGTCTACCAGGATTAGGCACGGTAGGGCATCAGACATGTCAGAGCTTCACTAGTGGTGTAAATACATTCCACGTGGATTCATTGCATGCATAGTCGCCTTTTAATGAATATCACGCAAATCGTCATGGTGATAGGTACGTACGGTTTGTCCAGCATGTCCTAGGTGTGTCTATAAATATATATTTTTTAAAAATAATAAAAAACAGTGGCCGGCCCTGGGGATTGGGGTCAAAAAAATATAATTAGGAGACTGGCCCTGGGGGATGGGGTCATCAGGGCCAATAAATTAGAATAAGAAGGGGAACCAAACAGCCCCCCTTCTTAAAAAACTAAAATAAATAAAAGACTGGCATCGTGCCGGAGGCCATGCCCCCTCCGTGCAGCACTCTGCAAACGCGCCCCCAACAGGCATCTCCAGTATGCGCCAGGGAGCTGCGCTGCAGCCAGGTGTTCTGAGGCCAAGCCCCTTTTTACACCTCTCTGCAACGCAGCTCTGTGGCGCTTACTGGAGGTACCTAGTGGTCTAGTTTGACCCTAGGGACCCTTAGGATTCAGGGGGACTTAATCTCTCAACTTAGAACAGCCACAGGGCGCGTTTACACAGTGGTGAAGGGAGGGGACGGGGCCTGAGGTGACGTGTGCAAACACGCACTATGGCATGTTTTAAATTGGGGATATAATTTCCCTTCAATACTGAGGGCCCCTGGGGGCTAACTAGCCCACCAAGTGCTTCCAGTAAGCGCCACTGAGCTGCATTGCAGAGAGGTGGTCCAGGCCGTGCCACTTTTTACACCTCTCTGCAACGCAGCTCTGTGGCACTTACTGGAGGTACCTAGTGGGCTAGTTGGACCCTAGGGACCCTCAGGATTCAAATGAACTTAATCTCCCAACTAAAAATGGACACAGGGCGTGTTTACACAGTGGTGAAGGGAGGGGACGGGGCCTGAGTTAACGTGTGCAAAAACGCCCTGTGGCCTGTTTTAAGAGGTAGTTTTAATCCCCATGCCCTATTATACACTAGGGGCTTACAGAGGAGGTCATGCTAATCACAGGGGGACCCCAACGCATAATGTTCCCTAGTGTATGTAGGTGTTTTCACTGTATTCTAAGTGTCTTTTAACATAGCACTGGCTCTAGGACTGGTTAGTCAGACTCAGTTACCACCAGTATCCGTCTGAAAAAGTTGAGGGTACAGGATGATTTTGCAACAAGGCTTCTTTCTGCTCTTCTTTTTGTTCTTTCTGCACGTTATCCTTCTTCCTGCACTTACCTTCGTATTTGAGGACTTCTGTTGCTTCTTTCTGCACTTCTTTTGTTTCTTTCTGTGCATTTTTTCTTCTTTCTTCACATGTCCTATCTCTGTAGGCATAGTTAGAAATTAGCATTTAAAAAACCTTTGAAATTCAGAGAAAAAACCATAGGTTTCAGGCACGTTATAGTTAGGAATTAGCATTTAAAAAACCTCAGAAATTCACTGAAAAAACCATAGGTTTCAGGGGTGTTATAGTTAGCTGGACTTTTCACTTGTACAAAACCATTGAAATTCCCCCGTTATAGTTAGTTCAGCTAACTATAACTCGCGCGCCCGCAATGCACTGCTGATGACGTCACATATTACATCACTCATGACATGGTCAGTGACATCACTCATGACATCACTGATGACATCTCAAATGACATCACTGATGACATCACTGATGACATCATCCTTGTGATAGAGTGGCAGACCTCCTCTCACCCTAATATAACCTTTGATACACACATTCAAAACTAGAGACTAAAATTTTCAAAACAATGGACATACCAATACCAGTTACAACAACCTCTTCAGTAATTCTAAGATCCACATACACATCCACTCATTCACCAACAGTCCTATACAGTCACTCATACATGTACTCACTCATCATATGTACTCATACACCTATACATCCTGTTACACAATGCCACTCATCCATAGAGTTACTCACACACATAGTCACTCATGCTAATAAAGAATCAAACATACATTTACTTGCATATACAGTTATACACACACCACCATACTTACTTCTACGGAAACTTACACATACTTAGTCTTTTAAACAATCACTTATAGAAACACATACTTATTCATACAGGAACTCTTTCAATCTCTCACTCTCACATATACTCACATATATACACCAATAGTCACATATACTAGTTTAAAACATATGTAGTTACTCATAAAGACACTATTGAGACAGTCATTCACTCACTAACACACCCATACACACACTCATCCACCCATACAGTCCTGCACACATGCTGTGTTCAACACATACAAACAGTGAGTCACTCATTCATGCACCTATGCACTACGTAATACCCCCCACCGAACCATGCAGACACTCAGACTGATACTCAAAAAACCAACTAATAACCTATATAGACACCCATGTAGCTACTCACCAACCGATGCAGCCACTTACACACAAAGTGAGAGACTGATACAGATATTTACATATTTAAACATTACTCACTAAGCCATGTATTCACTATGATACACTTAATCAGTCAGTTACACAATCAATTTTTCAAAAACAAATCATCCATTTAGACACTTATATACCCATTTATTCTTCCATCGACCTTGAGATATACATATATAAAACATATTTAATTTTCAGAAAAACACACATTCACTGGATGATGTCATCAGTGATGTCATCAGTGATGTCATTTGAGATGTCATCAGTGATGTCATGAGTGATGTCACTGACCATGTCATGAGTGATGTGATATGTGACGTCATCAGCAGTGCATTGCGGGCGCGCGAGTTATAGTTAGCTGAACTAACTATAACGGGGGAATTTCAATGGTTTTGTACAAGTGAAAAGTCCAGCTAACTATAACACCCCTGAAACCTATGTTTTTTTCAGTGAATATATATATATATATATATATATATATATATATATATATATATATATATATATATATCAAAATGTTTCTTCGAATAACGATGCACACTCAGGAGTCCATTGCATCCACAGGTATTTATTTCAGACAATCGCTACGCGTTTCGACACACAGAGTGTCTTGATCACACGATCTCAATGGAAAATCATGACGTGTATATATTAACAAACATAAAGAAAGCACTTCCTGTTCGGTATACATTTTCGCCACGTTAGTCGGCATCCATCTTAAACTAGTTTGCATATAATGAAATGCATCACTGTTTCTTTGGTTTGCGAGTCTCTAGAAAAAGAAAATTGATTCTAGCAGTGGTATAACATGTATTTCATACTCATACATGATGTGATTGTTTAAAAACTGTTGATGTTCAACATTTAAATAAAACACAAAAAATCATACAACATTGCTATAAGGTTGGTACGATCGCACATTGATCAAACCTATGCATTGTGCTCGTAAACTGCAAGTGCAGAAAAATCATTCATCAGCCGAAAGAAAATTCTTAAGATTAATACTGACAGTTACTGACAGTTGTATGAACTCGTATTTGTCTTTTGTCGATTGTCAATAAAGTTTATAGACAAAAGAATGAAAAAATATTTCTATATAGCGCGACAAGTGTCAAACTATTACAAGACTCCATTTGTTTTTTAAGTTCAAACCAGTATTGTGCTTGCAGGCTATTGTAGCAGAATAGATGGAATGCATCTTAAGGCATACTATAATATATGTGATCTAGTGTCCAAAATATTCAGCGTTAGTAGAGTCTAAACGTAGCTTGAAAAGGCAAGTGCCCAACAAAAGCTTACTTATTATTGAGAAAACGAAAAAGGTGAGATGGATCGTTTAAAAATTGAACGCCACAGTGGCTATGATCCAGGCCTTTAGACGTGGTTCAAGTTAATAAATTCCAGGTAAGTGCATATGAGCGTATAAACTAGTATCAGAAAAAAGTGCTGTACATAATCAGACGTGTTTTTACTTCTCTTTGACGGTGAGTGCCCAGATGATTCTGACGAAGGAAAAGGGTAGGGTGCCCGTGAAAATTGTGCCCGCAAGTGCCAGTGAAGGGTCCCTTCCTTTCCTCCTGAAATTCAACAAGAAAAAAAACGTAGGTTAAAAACACATTATATACAATATAGATATGAAGTATTCGTTGTATTAATCACAAACATTGTTTCTGTACATACAAATTCATATTTAACACAGTTAGTAACCTAGAGATGGGGGGGGGGGTGAAAGGAAATTTCTAATCTTCCTGTAAATGACTTGCTAGTTCTTCATCAAGATTGTGCCCCCCCGGGAATCTGGTTTCTAATTCTATGATCCATTTCGATTCTTTCTTCCTAAGGGCTGCCTCTCTGTTTCCGCCCCTCTTACTTGTGTTCAACTGTTCAATAGCAAAAAATCTCAGAAGGGAGTTATTCGATTGATGTTTGGTTTCAAAATGACGAGCTACGGGGTAATGCTGATCTCTGTTACTAATAGCACGTAAATGCTCCTGCACTCGTTTCTTAACCATTGAGGTTGCACTTCCCACATATCTTAATTTGCAAGGGCATTCTAGAACATATATTATGAAGGTGGTGCTGCATGTCAGGAATTGCTCTATTTTTCTGTTGTGTTTCGTCCCTGGGACCTCAAGCTCTTTCACCATATGGCTAGATTTACACGCCCTACAGTGCCCGCACGGGTAGAAACCTTTGAGATTGTGATTCTTTCCAGGAATTTCAGTAATATCTCCTTTAACTAAGATATCCTTTAGGCTTCTGCCTCTGCGATACGTGATCAAGGGTCTGTCTCCTATGTTCGGACCTATCACGCTGTCTGTTTTCAGGATTTTCCAGTTGTCAACTAGTATTTTTTTAATCTTTTCAGAATCATGATTGAATGTAGTGATTACTCTGGTTTCAAATTCTTCACACTCTGCTGGTTGTTTGGTTTCCAAGGTGCTTGATCTCGTGGTATCCTTGATTCTGTTAATTGCTCTGTTAAGAGCCCATTCCGGATACCCACGTTCTCGGAACCTGAGCAAACTCAGCGGCAAGTTCGAAAAATATGCTAGGCATACTGGTGAAGTATGCATGGGAAGACCGGGAAGCCATCATGAAGGAACTTCAACAGCTAGATGAAGAATTTAACAACAGCACTGAACAAGAGAACATCAAAAAATTCAAAGACGAATTGAAAGACAAACTGAAGAAATATGAGGATGATATAAAGTTCCGTAAACAAAGGAAACTTCACAGAGACTGTGGTGACTACGAGAGCGGCCGTATTTTGACATACAGCCCCAAATACGACCATCTATATAGTCAGGATGGAGTTCGTGCAGATAAAATCATCACTGAGGAAGTTCCAACAACTGTACAAGATCATGACCGGATCAGCGATACAGACACTGATGTGTCAGCAACAACTACAAGCAGTACCTCCGATGTAGAAATCACCTCCAAACCAGCGACTTTTTTAGACGAGTTTCGGGTGTTGAGAACACGTCGACAAAAGGAACAATCACAATCAACACCCCAGCCATATCAAACAGAAAGAGGACGGAATCGGGGGAGAGGAAGAACAAGAGGCAGGGGCGCTCAAAGAAGAAATGCCTCTAACAGCAACAGAGGAAACGGAAGGAGAGAGCCAGTGGGAACCAAACGTGGGGGCTACAGAGGAGCAAAATGAACATGGATTTGTCAATGGTAAATCGTACTATCATTAATTTATCATCAAGAACACTGACTCAAAATGAGAAAACAACACTGTGTTTGGGACTTACGTTCTGTCCCACTGAACTATTTAACTACACCAACACCAGAGTAGACATTTTTAAATTTATTCGTAAATTAAAATTAAAAAAATGGCACTCTATCTTTAACAACGAGCAACCAACTACCATGTCAGACGTATGTGATGAAGCTAGCAATCTTCCCATGTTGACTGTAGGTGATGCAAATATGTTACAAACTGTGTACAATTTGGGTGACATAGAAACGAATAATGAAGATGGGGTATATTCACAATATACCAATACAAATAGAGCAGCATGTACCCCTTTTAAACCCAAATCTGTATTTTGCCCTGCTCTACCCCATGACTCATTAGACACTTTTCATGAGGTTGTAAACAAAGAACTGAACAAACAAAAACACAGAGCAGTCAAATATAAGAACGTTAAATTTAACTTAACTAGACAACAAAGAGATTTCATCACCACACTGGCCAAAGACACTAATGTGATCATCAGACCATCAGACAAAGGTGGCAACATCGTCCTTTGGGGTAGGCAGATGTACATTGAGGAGGCCTACAAACAACTCAATGATAGCAATTTTTATGTTGTCAGCAGTACCACAGAATATAACCAAACTATCACTGACACATGGGAGAAACTGGCTCTATGGCAAGAAAATGGTCTACTGACTTGGCCGGAGTACTGTTTTCTCAAAAAGGACTATCCTAAACTACCCATAATATACTTACTACCCAAAGTCCATAAAGATGCAAACAAACCACCAGGCAGACCAATTGTCTCTGCGATAGGAAGTGTGAATGAAAATATATCTAAGTATATTGATTTCTTTTTAAGAGATTATGTCACACTTCTCCCTTCCTACACTAAAGACACTAAAGACTTTCTAAACAGAATCGAGAATGTAGAATGGGTCAATGAGTACTTTTTGATCACAATGGATGTAAGTTCACTCTATACAATTATAGACCATGACCAAGGTATAGAGGCTTGTTTTCATTTCTTACAACAACGGGATATATGTTATCTTGAACACACAAACATGATTATTGAAATGTTGAGAATATGCCTTACTAACAATATTTTTATGTTTGATGGTGACCTATACAAACAAATACGCGGTACCACTATGGGTTCTTGTTTTTCACCGAGTTTTGCCAATCTGTTTTTAGGCAAATGGGAGGAAGAAATCCGCAAGGACGATAATCTCAAATCTGAATTTGATTTAGTAGTGATGTGGATCAGGTACATTGATGACCTGTTCGTCATCTGGAAGGGTACAGAATTAGAAGCACATATCTTCATTGAGAAACTGAATTCTAACCCATACAACATTTCACTTACTTCTAACATTAGTAAGGAAAAATTGGATTTTCTTGACACACTCATTATAGTGAAAGAAGGTAAGCTAGTCAGTAGTCTCCACAGAAAGGAAACAGCTGGGAACAGTCTCCTTCATGCCCTCAGTGCTCACCCAGAAGCTCTCAAATGGAGCATTCCATTCGGGGAATTACTGAGGGCAAGGAGAAACTGCAGTACTGAGGAGTTGTATTTACATGAGCAGGAGAAAATGCTTACAAGGTTCCGAGAACGTGGGTATCCGGAATGGGCTCTTAACAGAGCAATTAACAGAATCAAGGATACCACGAGATCAAGCACCTTGGAAACCAAACAACCAGCAGAGTGTGAGAATTTGAAACCAGAGTAATCACTACATTCAATCATGATTCTGAAAAGATTAAAAAAATACTAGTTGACAACTGGAAAATCCTGAAAACAGACAGCGTGATAGGTCCGAACATAGGAGACAGACCCTTGATCACGTATCGCAGAGGCAGAAGCCTAAAGGATATCTTAGTTAAAGGAGATATTACTGAAATTCCTGGAAAGAATCACAATCTCAAAGGTTTCTACCCGAGCGGGCACTGTAGGGCGTGTAAATCTAGCCATATGGTGAAAGAGTTTGAGGTCCCAGGGACGAAACACAACAGAAAAATAGAGCAATTCCTGACATGCAGCACCACCTTCATAATATATGTTCTAGAATGCCCTTGCAAATTAAGATATGTGGGAAGTACAACCTGCATGGTTAAGAAACGAGTGCAGGAGCATTTACGTGCTATTACTAACAGAGATCAGCATTACCCCGTAGCTCGTCATTTTGAAACCAAACATCAATCGAATAACTCCCTTCTGAGATTTTTTGCTATTGAACAGGTGAACACAAGTAAGAGGGGCGGAAACAGAGAGGCAGCCCTTAGGAAGAAAGAATCGAAATGGATCATAGAATTAGAAACCAGATTCCCGGGGGGGCACAATCTTGATGAAGAACTAGCAAGTCATTTACAGGAAGATTAGAAATTTCCTTTCAACCCCCCCCCCCCCCATCTCTAGGTTACTAACTGTGTTAAATATGAATTTGTATGCACAGAAACAATGTTTGTGATTAATACAACGAATACTTCATATCTATATTGTATATAATGTGTTTTTAACCTACGTTTTTTTTCTTGTTGAATTTCAGGAGGAAAGGAAGGGACCCTTCACTGGCACTTGCGGGCACAATTTTCACGGGCACCCTACCCTTTTCCTTCGTCAGAATCATCTGGGCACTCACTGTCAAAGAGAAGTAAAAACACGTCTGATTATGTACAGCACTTTTTTCTGATACTAGTTTATACGCTCATATGCACTTACCTGGAATTTATTAACTTGAACCACGTCTAAAGGCCTGGATCATAGCCACTGTGGCGTTCAATTTTTAAACGATCCATCTCACCTTTTTCGTTTTCTCAATAATAAGTAAGCTTTTGTTGGGCACTTGCCTTTTCAAGCTACGTTTAGACTCTACTAACGCTGAATATTTTGGACACTAGATCGCATATATTATAGTATGCCTTAAGATGCATTCCATCTATTCTGCTACAATAGCCTGCAAGCACAATACTGGTTTGAACTTAAAAAACAAATGGAGTCTTGTAATAGTTTGACACTTGTCGCGCTATATAGAAATATTTTTTCATTCTTTTGTCTATAAACTTTATTGACAATCGACAAAAGACAAATACGAGTTCATACAACTGTCAGTAACTGTCAGTATTAATCTTAAGAATTTTCTTTCGGCTGATGAATGATTTTTCTGCACTTGCAGTTTACGAGCACAATGCATAGATTTGATCAATGTGCGATCGTACCAACCTTATAGCAATGTTGTATGATTTTTTGTGTTTTATTTAAATGTTGAACATCAACAGTTTTTAAACAATCACATCATGTATGAGTATGAAATACATGTTATACCACTGCTAGAATCAATTTTCTTTTTCTAGAGACTTGCAAACCAAAGAAACAGTGATGCATTTCATTATATGCAAACTAGTTTAAGATGGATGCCGACTAACGTGGCGAAAATGTATACCGAACAGGAAGTGCTTTCTTTATGTTTGTTAATATATACACGTCATGATTTTCCATTGAGATCGTGTGATCAAGACACTCTGTGTGTCGAAACGCGTAGCGATTGTCTGAAATAAATACCTGTGGATGCAATGGACTCCTGAGTGTGCATCGTTATTCGAAGAAACATTTTGATACTTATTTACCGGCTTGGGTTTCTGCCGGTCGACGCATCACCTGGCGAAGGGACTGATCTCGGAAGGACCCGTATTTTTCTCTTGGTTTATATATATATATATATATATATATATAGCTGCACAATGGAAAAAAAGAAAAAAGGTTTTCGAGTAATGCTATACTTAGGTGTTGAAATAACACAAAAACTAATGTTTGAAAACCAAAACCACACTGAAATTTACTACTTATAGTTTACTGAACTAACTATAACTTGCACCTCTGCTATGCACTGTTAATGACCTCACATAATAAATGACTCATGACATGCTACATGACATAATTGATTACATCAATCATGATATCTAAAATGACATAATTGATGAGTTCACTGACATGTCCCATTACATCGTTCAACCATCAGCACCTCAAATTACTCTATGAACAGTTAGATCAGAGGTTATTAACCTTTTGACTTCTGTGGACCCCCACTTCATCATTACTGCAATGCGGGGAACCCCAGTGAATCTTTATTGGAATCTGAGGACCCTCTGTGAGTCATAACTTTATGCTGGGAACCCCAGCCTAAGCAAATCCAATGATTTGAACCTCAAGAGGGTACACAACCATACAGAAACAGTATTCATCAAACAAACAAACAATTATACATTGTATTTAATTCACAACACAAACATTAAACAAACTAAAAAAAAATCATTTCAATGGGCAGTTAGGGCTTTTCTAAATTCAACTGAGGCCACTCATCTTCCATAAAATAATCTGTTTGAACGTTTCAAAATCTTCAATTTTGGCTTTTTTAATTATACACACTTTCAGACTACAGGTTAAGAAATGTTGAGCTCGTTCATTGATAAAAACAAAGCAGGTAGTAAACGGCCCACAAACATATAAAACATAGATTAAATATATGTACATGTGTATATGTGTGAAACAGAAAGAGTGTACTACTGGAAACAAGTCTGATTCAGTTTTGGTAAAAGTTATTTGATGCACACTTTAGCTACCACTGTCATTTTAAGTTCCAGCAGTACTTCACTTAAACAAGGTAAAGGCTGAATGCAACTAGTGTGAGTTGCTAGCATGTGTATCAAATACGTTGTGGCTTGAATTAAAGACCTGTTACCGAAACACACGAAAAACGAAACCTTATCCTTACACTACATTATTCACTTGTGGATGTCTGTGTAAATGCTGACGTTAAACATTTGTAATGTAATGCTATCAACAATTTCTATATAAACTGGAGATTTATGAAGTGCAGATATTTATTTCCATAAATTCAGTGAAAATTCTGAGACATTATACATTGTTGTAGAATGTATAATGTAAAGGTGGCTCACAGACGGATCAAGTTGCAGTATGGTTGTAAGCATGTACATCATTCCGCTCATTTCATACTTTAACAAACTATGGAGGGATGTCATCCGAGACGGATTATGCAAGCCTTATCATTGGTTAACGTGTAGATATGAAGATGTGAGATGATATATTTCACAGGCATTTCTTGTTAAGGTAAATAAGGACCAAACAATTTTCCAACAGTATTCAAGGCATTAATGCCTGAAGAGCCAGTACGTATCATACGTAACTGAATACCACTAAAGACAGATCATAATATCTACTAAATGAGGATAACTTCACAGATATGCTTTATATCCTGCATGTATAGGGCCATTAGCACTACAGAGGTGATAGACAATTGGGACTAGGTGTCCCTTGCTGAACGTCTTCCAGTTAGAAAAACAATGGTAAACTTTTACCTTCATTGGATGATGTCATGAGAGGTGTCATCAGTGATGTATTTTAAAATATCATGAATGATGTAATAAGTGAAGTAATAAGCAGGTCAGTAAACCATAAATTTCAGTGGTTTTTGTTTTTTAATCGTTAGTTTGTTTATTATTACAACACCTGACTGTAACGTTACTTTAACCTTCCTCAGTGAATGTCTATGTTCTTTTAATATAAACTAAGAACTTGTTACCATAACTAACCATAATGTCACCTTAACCTTTGCTTCGGTCAATGAATTTCAGAGGTTTTTTTAAAAATGTAAGGTAAGATCTTAATACCAAACCAACCATAATGCCATTTTAACCTTTGTTTTTTTCAGTGAATTTCGGGGGATTTTTAATCATATTCAGCTTACTTCCCCACTGAGCATGGCTTTTGGCTGTGCCAGCAGGGGGTTGGAAGCAGGGCCTCTGCTGTGGCCAGGCCCTGACTGTCTGATAATCCTGAAGATCATACTGAGTTCTGACAACCAGAGGCTTCATTCACCCTGGTTGCGGGCACACTGAAAAGGTAGTGAGAAAGACTGAGAGGTCATATCTTCTGCACTAAAAGATTGGCTTAACTTTTTGCCTTCACGTTTTGATGATGGCTAAGAAGTGATTTGAGTGTGGGTGGTTTTCTAAGAGAATACAGGAAAGATGTGTTTCTCTACCTAACATTATGCTCAGTAAAGGTGCCCAATCACTCAATGTTCTAACTTCTACACTAGACTACATCTCCTCCTTGATTGTGGAATAATATTTGTAACCACTGTTAGACCTCATGGGGCTTTTTGTCCTCACTGAATTTACAGTTAAACGTCTAGCTAATGTTGCACCTTGCACATTAGGAAGACATAATATGACCAGTAGGTGGTTTTGTAGTATGCATCTATAAAATGTAGCATGTGTGATATATTTTTTTCTTGTTAATAGTCAATTATGTGATTTTGTCTACTCAATGTGTGTTTTGTACATGTCAGCATAATTTATCCATAGGTTTGCAACTCTCAAGAATAGAATTTTGGATGTTTTCATCTGCAAAGTGAGTATACATTAGAGAATATTTTTTTTTAAGTATGGTCAAAGTCAAAACTTTGGTATGCTGACTGGTTGACCATATTCAGTTGTTTAGCACTCACTACTCCGAGTGTCTAACTAATGAGGGCATATAATGGTTACTTGGAACGGACAAGCTACTGGCAGATGTTTGAGGAAGTAGCTCTATTGGCCACTCCCTATCATGGGAAGATCATTCCACACCAAAGCACCAAAGCAGCCTAGGTGGAAAAATCCTTTCCATTTAGAATTAATTTTCAACACTCAGGAAAGCACACCGAAGAGAATCGTTAGATACTTACCATGACAGATGTAGTATAAGACAGTCATTTTAAAGTCAAATAGGCAATTTAAATTTTTACTTAGAGTTAAATAAATTATCAGTGAGCACTAGAGATCCACAAAGAGTTAATAAGCACAACCTAGATTGAAGTTATTTGCTAGTAAATGAATAGTAGTAGCCCAGTTGTTATTAAAAAAAAGAGCTACTGAAAGAGGAGGACCATATGGCATATAGAATGAAGTGGGAATGTTATTTGATATGAGGACAAAGTAGGGTGGACAGGATTTCCACCAGTGTTTTGGTGGATGTTCCACACCCGCCAACCTATACATAAGTGCCTACGTTTCTGAGGCTGTGAAGCTGGTGTCAAATAGGATGTCCATCTCTGGTAAAGCCTGGCTGAAGAACAGGAAAAGAAGCAAAAACACCTATAAATCCAAAAAACAAGTGTTACCCATGTATACACTATGAATTTGGCAGATAAGACAGCCATCATATGTTGATGGGTGGCTTGCATCCGTCAAAGTATAAATATTCTCACCAGTTTCTTTCTAGTAACCACCAGCAATCACTGAATGTCAGGAATCCGACTTATATCGATCCAGACAACATTTCTATCCTAGGAGCTATAGCCTGGTACCATCATAAAACATACGTTCAGGAACAAACCATCACCTTAGTGCCTTTGAATAAACACTAACCAAGATGTTTGCATGCACTTGTTTGTGTGCACTCTGATGTGTGCTAGTAGTACTGCTTGTTTTATTTTTATGCTGTACTTCTGTGATGGCTTTGAAAGCCGCTTAGTCAGAGACTCTGACCACTGTCTGGGGTTCTTCACTGACATCACCTGGGAAAATATAGTTACTTGGTTGACATCAAGTAGGGTGGTACCAGTTCCTCCTTTGTGAGAGGGCACAGAGTGACCTTGAAAAGCAAGGATTCTTTTTTTAGAACACATTTTATTGACTTTTATACAGAAAAGCAAGGCTTCTTTAGTACCTTTTCTACTCCTCTGGAATTCGGCAGAGGCAACTTTTCTCAGGTGGGTTAGACAGTTGATGAATTGGTGTAACTTCTATGTATTTATGTAGGTACGGGTACTTACATTACTAAACCAACCTGGGAAGCTAAAGCGAGCTGAATAGAAGAGTGAGAGCCTAGTTACGTTTTATGACTATTTACAAAAAAAGCTAAAAGAAGGTTAACTATGACAGAAGCAAGAACAGCAGCCCATGGAGACTACTCCTTCTCCTTTGCGGCAGCAGGACTGTGGAACTCTCTCCCAGTGCATTTTCATGCAGAATCCAATCATAACCATGTTTAGGAAAGGTATTAAAACATGGCTTTTTAATCAGTAACTGTCCAACCAGGCCCAAATTGCAGGTTTATTCCATGACTTTTTGCCTCTTTCACCCTATTTTTCTGCTCCTGTTTCTGTTGGCGTTAAGACTCTGGGCACTTAACCACTGCTGATCAACGCTAAAATGCATATAGTCTCAATGTAAATTGTGATTCAAGTTGGTTATCCATTATTGGCATATTTGATTTACTGGTAAGTCCCTAGTAAAGTGCACTGTGTGTACCCAGGGCATGTAAATTAAATCCCACTAGTGGGCCTGCAAACCTGGTTGTGCAGCCACATCAGTGCCCTGTCCATGTCTACCTGGCAAGTGTACCTGGAGTGTGTCTGGAGCCAAGACCAGGCAAGGCAGGAA
The DNA here is from genome assembly GCF_964204655.1 of Triturus cristatus. Lineage (NCBI taxonomy): Eukaryota > Metazoa > Chordata > Amphibia > Caudata > Salamandridae > Triturus > Triturus cristatus. The sequence continues at coordinate 353,927,268 of NC_140584.1, forward strand.
CTTCTAAACTACAAAGACTTCAAAGGTCAAAAGCGGTATAAGTATTGGACCTAAAACCCCAGACTTTTAGAACACTTCTGGATCAAGAGGACCCAGCCAAGAAGACAAACTGAAGAGCTGTTAGGAGGAGTACTTCCCCTTTGCTGTGTGTTGCTTTGCTGGGTTGGCCTGCATTTGCTGTTTCTGTCTGTGGGCAGTGGAAAGGAATGGACTTTTACTTTCCTATCTCCTGCTTGAGAATATTCTACAAGGGCTTGAAGTAGAGCTAGCCTCCTGTTAAGAATTCTCAGCGACTACACCTGCAGCATCCTTGAACTCCACTGCTAGGAGTTCTGACCTGCCTTGTGGTGCCAATTCCAGTTCTGGGCCCTTGGAGTTTGTTCCTGCTGCAAAAAGCTTCAAGAACACAACAAAACTGCTGCATCGCCCTTCTAGTGCCTGTATTTCTGAGGCAGCACTGCTGTGCGGAAGAAAATTCCATACACCTCTGCCATGCGGCCGGAGAAATCGAATCAGCGCCTGACCATGGCTGAACAAACCGCTGCAACCCGAGTTCAGTGCACCGTGTCTCCGAAGTTTGAGACCACCGCACTGACTCTGACACAGAACCTGCTGTGCGACTGAAAGAATTGACATATTATGGGACCACGGCTAAAGAAATCGATGCAGCGCCTGTTTGCCACCGCAACAACCTCCAGTGCATCTGGATTTCCACATATCGCACCTGTGTGCCAAATTGTTCTGACGCATCACCCACAGACCAGAACTGGATTTTGCCGCATCGCTTACCCATACAGTCTGGATTCCAAGCAACACTTCTCCTTCATGCAGCAGAACTGACGCATCGCCTCCCCGTGGACTCAGGAACCGACACATTGCTGTGTTTTCCGACGCTTCCCTCCTCTGAGGCTGTTTTAACGTGTGGATTTTGATGCATTTGAGAAAATCAACGATCCATAGAGTTCTCTGGACAGTATTACTAAACCTTATAAAAATTCATATTTTGAGTTGTGTATGTTGGATGTTGGATTTTCATAGTTTTGGTCTTGTTTGGCTTTTATAAAGATAACTATTTTTCTAAACTGGTGTGGTGTCCATTTGTTGTGTTTTCACTGTGTTACTGTGTGTGTTATGTACAAATACTTTACACATCGCCTCTGAGATAGGCCTGACTGCTTCTGCAACACTACCAAGGGGGTGAGCAGGGGTTATCTTGGGTGTGTAATCCCCTTATCCTGTGTTTTAATTTTCACCAAATTTCTCATACAGTATTTTTATTGCATGCCCCTTGCCCAACACATTCCTACTGCCTTTGATTTCTCTTCATTATACAAATCAAAATAATTCTTCCATCTTGAATTGATGACATAGTTCTGATGTCTTTCCCCATGTGACCAATTAGGTACTTTTATCACTCTCCCAGTCGATAACGCGATACACGAACGTCTGGAGAGTAATGCTCTGAAACACGCTCTATCATTATTAATCATGTGAAATGTGTTTCCCCTTTTTTTCGGAAAGGCAGAACAATTTAAGAGTGCAGTTTCTGAAGAGAATTTTCTTTTGTTAAATTCTACCTTCACCGGCAAGCCTCGTCATGGAGAAACCACACCCTAGAACATCATTTAAATACCTTCTGTATTTATGTTCATGAGATATGTGCACATCACACACCTACCTCCACTCTTCTAGAAGCGACTCCTCTCGTTGTGGGATTTCTGGTCTGACCTTGCTGCCATCTTGGTGAACATGGAAGCTGCCCATGTCTATCTTTTTAGGTCTCGCGAGACTATAGTAAGGGGCTTTTAAAAGTGCTCCGAAAAGCGGATTGCATGGCGAGCACGCGCACAATCACGCGCATTGTGCTGCCATGCAATCCGTTTGGCATCGCACTTCAAAGTGTCCGCTCCCCCGCCCCAGCCAAGCGCGCGCGCCACGCTCCGCCGGGCTTGTCTTGTTTCCTTTGCAGTAGCTTAGTTGCATTTTTCACAATTTGCACGTCTTTTTCACCGCATGTGCAATTTCTCGTGTTCCCTTCTTCAGAACTTAACCTCTTTACGAACATGTCAATCTTTCGTAACATATTTATTTTACAAATGTTTTTAACCACTCCAAGTACTGGTAAATAGTGTCGATTGGGGGACAACCATCTTCTATTCCCCGAGACATTCTTCCTCAAACAAAATAACTTGTTTTGTTGAAATTCAAAGCCTCCTCCTGATATCAATTACAACCTGCTTTATGGAGAATCTAGAAGCACTTGATGGAGACCATTTTGGTTCATCAGGGGGAGGGACGGAGGTCAAAAAAGCATGTTCCTTAAGTTTTAGCACTCAGATTCTACTAACCAGCTGTGTCATCATGAGAACAGTTTAGGTGGAAGAAAAGAAGATAGCATTGGGCACAGGTCGTGGATTCAGGTAGATTCTCTCAGTGAATCTTCTCCCCTCAAGGGAGTTGTGTGCCCAGACTGCTGCAATGTGATGTAATGGTAGGTGGACTTGTAAAAAGCTGCTTACCACCCCTGAGGCTATCCAGGCGCTGTCATCATTGTGCCTGTTTTGCTTGATTAAATTTAGGCTTTAAAAGGCATTCACAACTCATTCCACATTGGAGAAACACAAATATCTATATTGTTTTTTAATGCAGGCACTGAGGAAGGCTTTACATTTTTGTATCGCGCTAAATTACTGAAACACATCCACCCACATATTCAAGGTGTTCCAGCGCCCTCGAAAACAAAACAACAGAGGTGCATTACCTCATGGGACTGTAAGAATAATTTGCTTGTGCATTTCATAGAAAACACCACCTACAACACGCTGCAGTGTTAGCAGGGTTGTCTTGTGTTTTATATGGAGAATGGAAGGGTGAATTGCTCAAAGAACTTCTTTCATATTGCTACCTATTTTTTTTATTGAATTTTTCCAAGAAGTTTTTTTTTATTGTTTGTGAGACTTATATTGACTTATTAAAGTTATGAATAAAAGTGGTCCACTTAATGAACCATGCTAATAATTCTTGAAGTATTTTTAAAATAATGTCTTATCTCACATTGGCTGATACTTACCGTTGCCACTTTTGTTCATTTTGCACATATGATTGACCTCAACATTTAGATGTGACAAGCCCAATTTCTGTGATCAATGAAATAGATGCCTTCAACTATTGGGCTGAATGGGGGGCATGAACACAACTACAGGTCTAACACGGGTTGAAAACCTTTGGTCTAAACGTAGGGGCTTCATCAATTTTTATTCATGGAAATGGTGGTTTAAGGTTATTCCTGCCCATTTTTATTGAATACCAAAATATTCCCTGCCTGAACTCTTGTTTCTATTTTTGAAGCTGCATCTCTCTTACGAAGCCTAAAAAGGTCAGAACATGGACAGAGATGCATGGCTTCCTGTTGAGGGGGATATGACCTAGTGTTTTGGGCGTGACTGACCATTTTGAGGTGAAACCAAGACTATTTGGCATGTTTGGTCCCTCTCTATAGTGGTACAACGAGCATAAAACGATTGAATGGAATAATATCAGAGCAATGTCAATTATTATGATTAATTCAAGCATTCCATTCATCTCATTATTGTTCTTTTCGGTACATCACACTACATGGAAAAGTTACACAGACCACAATCCACCGCAGAAAACCCTCACACCAAACGCTCCATCACACCACATTGAAGGTCTTGTTCCCAAAGCTAAAGGTACACTTTTGCTGTAAGTTTACTATTTGTTTGCTATTCACAAACTACGAGTGTGGTTCTACGATCAGTAGTTTTATGACTGCAGAGACTGTCCTATCTTCTTATGTGCTGAGTTCGCCACAGTCGTAAAGATACTGCACGTAAAACTACACTCGTAGTTTGTGAATAGAAAAAAATTAGTAAACTTGCACCAAAAGTGTAAGTTTACTTTTGTGAATAAGGCTCATGATAAAACACTCACCAGATGACAAATCTTCGGGGTCAGTAGGAAAAGAGAAAACCTGCACAGAGAGAACAAGCATTTGCAATGCAATAGGTCTTGCAGGTTTTTAACCATAAATAAAACGCATTGTCATATACAATGCCAATAGGTCAAAATCTCGCCAATGCGAGACCTATTGCATTGCAAATGCTTGCTTCCTTTTTGGAGTGGATAGAAAACTTTAAATGGAAGAATGGTTTCTTGTAAGTACTGCTCAATCATCAGATCTTAATCCTTGACTCCCCCAGTGTCTTGTCCTACGGTTTGGATACTGTACAAGATGCTCTTCTTCCATTAACCATTCATCCATCTTATCCTATGATCATATGGTTCTTCCTTCCAAATGCAGTTTTGCTCATGACTGCAATGAATACTACTTGTTGCCTGTTCACCCTCTCTGGGATCTTAATGTTGTTGCTAATAGATAGATGTATCAACTCTGTATTATTGTCGATAAAGGCATCGAAAAATAAGGGTACCAATGTGCTTTTGCGCTACTCGCCGAAAAACGCTTCAACGCTTCGTCAGGGGTAGTAAGCGCTATATAAATGCAATTACAATACAATACAAAACCTATGTGGCAATCTGTCTCCCCTAGGTGGGATGCCTTTTTCTTTTGTCGCGTAACTCATTTTTGACCCAGTGCACCACAAAAATACTACTTAGAGTGAGCATGAGCTTTCAGTTGTAGGCGCTCACAGGGTTACCTGGTGTCCTGAGACCACCAAGGCGGACGTAGCACCGCCTTACAAAATCCTTACAATAACCATACATGCAGCAGAAGGGGTGATGCTGGAAATAAGTATTTTTCCTGCAACTCAACCAATACAGTGTAATACAAAAGCAATAAAACACGTCTTATAATGGTTATATGTATGCCATACCTTGTTTTGGAGCCCCTATGCTGTATGTTTCCCTTTCACCGCTTCAGAATGTATTAGGTCTGTCTTGACTCAATGAAATGTCTGATAGAAGAAGAGACAGTTATCCAGGGCCGGACTGGGAACCGAAACTGGCCCTGGCAAACTGCACGGCCGGCACACGAGTGAGGGGGAGAGGGGTGCGGCCGAGCAGTTTGCAAGGGCTGGTTTCTGCTGATTTTGTTTCAGGGGGCCGATATTTCAGGTCCCCGGTAACAAAAACGGCCCCCAGGAGCCCAAAACCGGCCTCCACCCTGGCGGCCCACCGGAGAAATGCCCGGTGCCCTCTACGGTCAGTCCGACCTTGCAGTTATCAACTAAAATGTGCCATACTCGAAGGCTGGTGAGGACATCTCAGCCTCCTGAACTCCAAGTGGTTCACTTCTCGGCTGATTTTTTTTACTTGTATTGGATGATTTATATAGCACAGACCTAGATATAAGGCTTTTGTAGTGCCTCATGGTTAGAGTCAGCTCATTCCAGAGACTGAAGCTAAATCTGCCAGTGTATCTCTGCCTAATTTTGCACCAGTTGGTCTCTGCAGGTATACTCAAAGTACAACCCGGGGGCCGCAGGCGGCCCTCCTGACCTTTGTATGCGCCCACCTGGTCAACAGCACAACTGGGCTGCTGTTTTCTTGACTTAGAACTAACATTGAACAATAAGTTACATAAAGAGGCAAGCCTTTATTTAATGATTAATTGAAGTCAAAGAAAGGAAGTAGCTACTTTATCCTGCACAACCTAACTTTCCAAACACTTTCATTTTTAAAGACATCTCATAGCAAAAGTGCACACATATGAAAAGGTGTCTTCAAAATTTAAAAAGTGTATTTAATGAACATACAGAAGCATTTCACCTTAAAACATCACACTATATCAGTGCATTGAGAAGTATTTTTTTTAAAGCAATAGTTTTCAAAAATTCATTCTTTCCCTCTCCCTGACAATAGTGTCAATAGCAAATTAAGCTGCACGTCAGTTGTTAAGTGCACTCTATGGGCTGGGTTCCTATTATACATGAAAAACATTACAGTGTATTAAATCAAAGTCAGGACAAGGTTTTGTACAATGCATATCCAGAAGTCATATATTTCGATGTCCTTTTATACGACAGTGAAGAAAAAGGAGGGAACGTGAAATTAAACAATTGCCTAGGATCACACAGTTTGATAAACTGGGGAAGCTGGGATTTCTCCCAGGTTTTCTGGTTTCACATTGTGCAGTTCAACCACTGGATGCATATGCTTTGCGTCCACACCCACCTTACCAGCACCGCCCTACGGCACACCCCGCCCCGACCACCATTCTGCTGGCATCAATGTGTCCCTCTGCCACATAACAGACAAAACCTTTTTGGCCCTGGGAAAATGTTTGTGAGTACCCATGGTCTACAGCATGGGTACTCATAAACTTTCTCCCGGGGGCCAAATTTACAGTGTGGTTTGTGGCCGAGGGCCGCACTGGTGGGGGCGGAGTCAGAGGGGGAGGGGCGGGGCTAAAGCAAAAAAGAATTGTGACCATGAGGTTGAACACAGGTCCCTGCAGCAGACGCCTTCGTCCACTGAGCCACCAGACCCGGCATACACACATTTCTCTCTCTCCCTTCCTCTCCCCTTCCCTCCCCCTCCCAATCCCCCTCCCTCCCCCTCTCCCTCCCCCTCTCCCTCTCCCTACGTCTCCCTCTCTCCCACTCCCTCTCCCTCCCTCCCCCTCCCTCTCCCTCTCCCTCTTTCTCTCTCCCTGTCTCTCTCTCCCTGTCTCTCTCCCCTGTCTCTCTCTCCCTGTCTCTCTTCCTCCATTGCCCTCCCTCCATCGCCCTCCCTCCGTTGCCCTCCCCCCTCTGTCGCCCTCCTCCCTCTGTCTCCCTCCTCCCTCTGTCTCCCTCCTCCCTCTATGTCTTCCTCTCTGTCTCCCTCTCTGTCTCCCCCTCTGTCACCCTCCCTCTGTCACCCTCCCTCTGTCGCCCTCCCTCTGTCGCCCTCCCTCTGTCACCCTTCCTCTGTCGCCCTCCCTCTGTCTCCCTCCCTCTATCTCTCCCTGTCTCTCTCCCTGTCTCTCTCCCTGTCTCTCTCACGCCCTCTGTCTCACTCCCTCTTCCTCTCTCCCTCTGTCTCTCTCCCTCTGTCTCTCTCCCTCTGTCTCCCTCTCCCTCCCTCCCTCCCTCACTCTGTCACCCTCCGTCTCCCTCCCTGTCTCCCTCCCTCTCCCTCTGTCTCTCTCCCTCCGTCTCCCTCCGTCTCCCTCCCTCCCTCTGTCTACCTCCTTCTCCCTCCCTCCCTCTGTCTCCCTCCATCTCCCTCCCTCCCTCCATCTCCCTGCCTCTCCTTCCCTCCGTCTCCCTCCATCTCCCTCCCTCTGTCTCCCTCCCTCCGTCTCTCTCTCTGTCTCCCTCCCTCTATCTCTCCCTGTCTCTCTCCCTGTCTCTCTCCCTGTCTCTCTCCCTCCCTCTGTCTCCCTCCCTCTCCCTCTGTCTCCCTCCCTCCCTCTGACACCCTCCATCTCCCTCCCTCCGTCTCCCTCATTCTGTCTCCTTCCCACTCTGCCTCCCTCTTTGCCTCCCTTCCTCTCCCTCCCTCTCCCTCTGTCTCCCTCCCTCCCTCTGACACCCTCCATCTCCCTCCCTCCGTCTCCCTCAATCTGTCTCCTTCCCACTCTGCCTCCCTCTCTGCCTCCCTTCCTCTCCCTCCCTCTGCCTCCCTCCCTCTCCCTCTGTCTCCCTCCCTCTGTCTCCCCCAGACTGCGCCTCTCTGTCTCCCTCTCTCTGTCACCCTCTGTCAACCTCTTGTTTTTTTAAACACAGGTAGGATGTCTGCAAGGTCCGCGGGCCGCCAAGGAAGGCTTGCCGGGCCACTGGCAGCCCGCGGGCCTTACTATGAGTAACCGTGGTCTACAGTCTTGGGTCACCAGCTTCTTAAGTGTATGCAGATATCACAATGGAATCTAGCTGTGTGGCGCCCTCTAGTGGCAGGGCAGCACTTTCCTGGCAGGAGTTAGGACCTTAACCAGGTTTTGCATTGGATAAGAAGCTTTTTAGTTGTTGGAGGACAATAGGACACGTGAGGTTCCTACAAGGAAAGCGCCTCAAAGCACCCCCCTACACACACACTTTCACACAGAAGGCAAACCCCGATTCAGATATTTACAGTAAGCAGTCTGCAGTTCTTCTGTTGTTTTCCTCTTCGTAAGGTGGGAGTGAAGGCAGCATGTCACCAGATATCAGATGCTAATAAATTCAGTTCTGTACTTTCTGCAATGTCTTTGTAAATGAGATCAAGAACAGTTACAATGGAAAAATGATGTTTCAGGGTGATATTTCTTGCTGGCAGTCACGAGAACAGGTGCTTCTAAATGCAAAATTAGCTGGCGTGGGTTCTGCCTCGCTCTAGGTCAAATCGGATGGAATGCTCAGAAACACAAATACAAAGAATGTTTCATTTAGATCCGACAAGAAGGGCGTTTCCTGATATAAGTAGCATCATTACATCCTGTCTATCTCCTCCTTTACATAAATATGACAACTTAGCAGTGTGCAAGTTTAACAGCCTAAATGTAGTGGAAAAACATTACCTTGAGCTCTCAGCCTGCATAAAATAAATATGCACGAACTTATTTTGCATCTAATAGATAACTGCATTGTTGATTAATATGAAATATCGACTAAGCATGCGCACTCCTACGTACTTTCAAATACACTGATATCGCAAATTTAAGCACCGAAAACCTTCTTATATGCTCCGCAAAGCAAAATGATCAGCCTCTTGGCGCTGGTCAAGAAGGAGCATAGAAAGCCAGGTAGATAATCAGTCTGTTAGTAAAGTGCTAACATCTCTAGGGATGTCAAAGTGCTGTACGTAAGCATTACATAATCAATCATAAAAACAGTTATAATGAAATACATCATCACAACGAACATGAATATATGGACCATATACTGAAATATTTTCTTATGTTAGTTTTATCTCTTATATTTGATATCTGCTTTCTGTTTAATTTCACCCAAAAAGCACATATAATGGGAAATGGTTCTTTTTCAGGAGGAAGTGAGTTGCTGTCTCAATGATAGCGTGTGCTTGAGAAATCTTGGAAATATACAGAAAAAGTTTGTTATCAACAGTTTGTGGACTACTTCTTCAGAAGCGAGAGAAATAACTAGAGTTGGAAGTAAATTCTGTAATTTCCATGTCCTAAATGAGTGGATCATTCCAATATTCACCAAGATGAGGAAGTGGCTATTGGTGTTAGCTTTGCTGCGCACATTTATGGAATAAATGGACCCCGCTCACAGTCGACAATATACAGAATGTGTTTTTTAGGTCTCGCCTAGCGTTGCTGCGCGCATGCGCTGCCCACTCTGCGAGGGCTACTGTGATCGAGGAGATTTCAGAAGGGGTCTTGAAGCCCCTCCCATCATTTTCATTGGGTCGCGTCAGTGTTTATGTTAAACGCTGGCTTCCCATTGAAAAGGATGCTTCTTGGTTACCGCCCTGTCTCCCTTTTGGACGGCCCATGCGGACTGGGTCGTCTGCTTCACGGCTGTCGTGAAGCAAATTGTTATCTATAGGGGGAGTGGAGTGGCGGATCATGTTTCTGAAGTTAGTCCCCGTAGCCTCTCACTTTTTTATTATTTACTTAATGCGACTCCGGCATGCCTGCAGTAGCAGCACGTGTTTATTTTTGCATTACGCTTTCACTTAAAGTGAAAGCGCGATGCAAATTTAAACAAAAGGCTGCCTTTATTAGGTCTTGCCTAGCGCTGCTGCGCAAGTTGCTTCATTTTGCGAGGCATGCTGTGCATCCCCCATGGCTTATCGCGTTGTTTGGTGCTGCTTGTTAATTTAATGTGTGTGATTTATATTTTATATGTATTTACCCTAAAGTTGAAAACTCTGACAAAATAGTTGCAGCATGTTCCGTTCTTCTTAGCTACATCACTGCCCCCACACTCACTGATCCCGCTCCTGTGGCACTCTGGAATACAGTCTGCATACGTTTTTAATGTAGTTAAGCATATGTAATGCTCCATGGTCAGAGGCATTGGCTCAGTGGGGCCGCCAGGATTGAAACTAGAGTAGGCTGTAGTCGTGCATCAACGTCTTGATATAAATATTGAAGGCCACACCCCATTGTCGCACACTAGCAGCATTAACTCCCTTGCTTACACCATGGCAGCTTCAGGTGAAATCTCGGATCGCGAGGGCACCTGGATTCCATGCCTGCGAGTTTCAGGAAGGAATGTCCTTTGGCGCCGACAATCAGTTCATTGCCGGTACATATGCTGCTCTGTGGTTGATAGGAGGATATGCCCCGGGCTGCTTCCAGGCATTAATCTCTCTGTGGCTTCAGAGCCCAGGCCTGCCTGCCTGCATCGCTCTATCTCGGCTCCACCCACTGCGTATTTCTAGAGGTAGAGGAACTGCCCTGACTCTCTCCCGAGGAGGCTGGGGGTGGGGTGCAAGCTCACACTTGTAAAGTCTGCATTGCTAAGACTGCCGGCAGAGACAGACATCATTACACCTAGACAGGAGCAGAGAGCACAACGAGGTGCCATCCTCCTACCACTGGGTGCAGCTGGAAATTAAGGAAAAGTCTTTCTGAATTGGATTCCCTGCTGGCTTAAATTGATCTCTGAGACAGGTAAGATGAACTCGTACCATGGTCACCTGGGCAACATGTGCACATGTATATGTCTCTATAAGTTAGTGGGCATCTAGTCTGAAAAGGTGCGTTAATCGTTTTTCCAACCAGTGGGCTTGAGGGAATATATTCAATTGTTCTGGTGTATTTACATTTTTAATTCTCACCCCAGACTTGCACGTCATATGATTCCCCTCTATTGAGACCCTACTGCTTCCCTCTCTTAGCGCCAAGAAGCTGAATCTACGCTAAACTCAACTCCTGAAACTCCATTGCCCCTACAAATCCCAATAATGTATGTTTATACATTTGTATAGGTTGGGGGCTAATGTCCTGCCACTCCCCCTCCCCTAATGGAGACGTATAATCTCCATTAGGTTCTTCTCCTTGACTCTATTGTCCCAATACTCCCTGCCGTGTTACGGAGACACGTATTTTATGGAGGGCGCAAGGAGATAAAATCAGCCCCTTTGTAGACAATTAACTCAAAAAAATAATTGCCGCCTACTGATCCTTGGGAAGGAGAGGTCGCCTACCGGCTAAAAGGTGCATAGGGATAAAAGCATCACTATATATCCCACCAGTTCTCCTTTGACTGCATCGTGTGATCTTGGTCAATTGAACCATTCCTCTGTGCATACTTTTTATCAGTATCGGTAGGTCTTAGCAAATCAATAGGTTAAGTAGCTATGATGTAAAACGGAACATTGACAACATATGACCTTTGAATTGAATTCTAGCCCCTTGTGAATTTTCCTGCACACTTTTTAAGGTGGGTTGAGCGCCGGCATTTTCACTCGGGAGCCTCACACTGCCCAAACTTTGGGAAATAGCGACTTGCACGGTGTTGGCTTCGTAAGGTTGCGGGAGTGGGGTGGGGGGTACATATACTTGACAGCAGGGTTCCCTAAATTTTTAATGGACAGCTTGAGCAGTCTAGTCAGAAAGAACATTGTTGCCCCGGAATCACACATTCTGCCTGTGGGTGTGTTTTGGGATCCTCGCCCAGCTAGCTGCTTGTTTTTCCTAGTTGTGTTATTATTCTAAAAGGTCATTGGAATAAAAGAAAGGCACCTTTTATTTTCCCCACTTGTGAACAGAAAGCCCCTCCACCCCCCGCTCCCCACCCCATCCAAAGGACAAACAGCGCAGACACTCACTTTGAAGATGCATTGTCCTTTGTGAAAAGTGCAGGAACTTCAAGTCTTGCGCCATCTATAGTCCGGTGAGAAGTGTAGGAACACATCGAGAGTACTTGCGGTCTGGTGAACACTGCAGGCACTCACTATCTGACAGTGCCTGTCCTCTGGTGAGAGGTGCAGTCATTGAGGGTGCTCTTTCTCTGGTGAGAACTGCTGTTCTATCTGACAAGGTCTGTAGCCTGCTAAACATTCCATCGTACATTTTAAGATCCTGTTTTTGTATTTGTATTCATCCATTCACACCTCTTTACGTTAAAATAGCCATAGCTTTACTGTACAGTTGCTATAAAAGCCCATAATATAGTATAGTGTGCACTTTAAAAAAAAAAGATAATCACTCCACTGCAAACAGAAAATACCTAAATAAAAAAACATTGGCATTTACAATACCAGTAGCTCCAACTCCAACAGATGCGAGACCTATTGCATTGCAAATTCTTGTTCTGAAAAGCATTCATATGTGAGAGCTGAGTGAGGCTCTGCTGTCCTCTCATTGCACTAAAGACACGGCTACCAGGAGCCTCAGACCACAGATGGACAACCAGTCTCACCACATCATGTCTACTACCTTCTGTAAGTTGTTATACTGGTCTTCACTTATCAGCACAGACACCATCAATGCTGAGCAAGGACCCGTGCTTTTTATCCCTTCTGGCATGGAATGGATCTGAATCATCTTGACACGCTCTGATCCAGGCTAATGTTGAGATGTGCAGTGCATCACAGAAAAACCTAAGGGGCATATTATCAAGCACAGCGTTAAAATTATCGCCGCTTTAGCGGCAGAAAACTGCCGCTAAAGCGGCGATGATGGGCTTGAAAATATGCCGCAGAGAATTCCATTAGAAGCCCATGTTGACACCAGAACATGGGCTTCTATGGGAATTCTCAAGAGCATATTATCAAGCCCATTATCGCTGCTTTAGCGGCAGTTTTCTGCCGCTAAAGCAGCGATAATCTTAACGCCGTTTCTTGATAATATGCCCCTGAGTAACTAAGTAAACCATTCAATTTACAGATCAACAGAATGTCAACTCTTCTAGTATGTTTCTTAGCATTGTGAGTTATTGCAATTCTTCGTCTAGACTTGTTCCCTATTTCAAAAGAGTCTGGAACGCCAAATCTTACATTGGTCTGCCCCTATAGTGTTGTCTAGACCGCCCCTTGTTTGGCATGCATGTCTCTTACCCATTCTTTCTGCATGGCCTGCATGCACTACTCATCACCTATTGAAATAGGTCCTCAGGACTGTCTACTGACATCACAAATGGAACCTCGAAACAGCTGTTTTGTGTAGATTTCTTAAAACGAAATCATAATTGTTAGTGTTTTAATCTCATTTGGTGTTGCATCTACTAGGAGCTAACATCAAAGGAAAACAAGAAAAAATGTAAGTCCTGTACCTCGGCCAAGACAGCCCATTATTCAAGCCCTGCAGCTGTATCCTAAAGGCGGTAGGCAGGAGGCTACACTCTATGTTCGATAGCCCTACACCCAGTATGCATGTGGCACATCCTGTGGTTTTTGGCCTTACCCGGTGCCCAGTACCCACTGGCCTCAGCTTATTCCTGTGCCCAATAGGTTTCAGCCACAGCCTGTTGTCTTCAACCAGACCTTGTGCCCCGTCCCCTTTCTACAAATACGTATGGGATAGGAAGTGATGCAGCCTTTTTTTTCTCAATAGAAAATGTAGATTTTTGGACCCAGCTAAACTTCCACTATGACCATTATGCACTCATTTGCCAAGTTCAAGTATAGGTGCATAATGTTTATATTTGTAAAGTCGAATGCAGACATGTCATACAGTGCGGAATTTAAAAGGAATCCAAAAGTGCTTTTTCATTGAGTGTACACAGTTCCGGTTCCCATACATTTTGGTTCCAGTGAAGATAAGGGGTTGGATGCAAGCGCCAGGGTTCAGTGGCGGCTCCTCCGCTATGGCAGAGGAGGTGCATCGCCACTGCTTTTGAGCAGTGTAAGAGAAAGGAAATATACAATGATGATAACTGTGAGTTATTATCATTTTGTTTCCTTTGCGGGAGGGCAGGTGGGTGGGCCTGCTCTGCTTATGGAGCTGGGCAGGGGAGGAGTGGTTTGCCCACTCCTAAGTGCACAATGACTGTTTGGTCGGCCTTCGTGGGCCGCCCAAACTAGTCATACGCACTTTCCTCATTCTCCATGCAGGCTGCATTACAGCCTGCTTGGAGAACAAGCCCAGGCCCCCATTCCTTGGTTGAGCGTCGAACCAGGTCTCTCAAAACCAATCACAACGCTGCAATGCAGCATTGTGATTGGTCAGGGGAGCCTTGGTGCTTACCAATCACAATGCTGCATTGCAGCATTGTGATTGGTCAGGGGAGCCTGGCTGTTCTTCCTGGCTTCCCGTCCCATGAGAAGAGCAGGAGCAAGGAGCAGAGACGCAGGACCCGGATGCAAGCTAGGTGTATAATTTTTATTTTTTATTTTGCATTGCGCAACGTTGCGACCCCCCTGTGCCGCACCACTTGCCCTCATGCGCCCGCCTCACCACCCATGAGTCATGCCGACCGCCACTGCCAGGGTTAGGATACTAAGTGAGAGGGGCGTTGATGTAATTTCAACCCAAGTCTCTCAGAAACGAAAAATATTGTTTTATGAAACTGGACTTTAGGTTGTGTACCATGTAGTCATCTTAAGCCAACTTAGATATGGAAAATATTGCATTTTCTACGGCTCAGTGACTTGCCACAGCATCCATGGGAGCAGGATGTTGAAACCACGTTCCCACATGGGGCCACAGAGTTATTTTCATGAAGTTCATGAAGCAGCAGTTGACTGCTGTGCCAAAGAGTTTTGATTTAGATTTACATTTCGGCATTTGAACTAATTGATGCACCATATTCTTTGGATATTAAAATGCAACTAGATGGATTTACACCAGAAGAAGAAAAGAATATAAATAAACCTTCTGACCTAAGTTAGAGTAAATCCAGATGACCAGAAGGTCTGAATGGCTGGAGCTCCAGGGCAAGCAAGGAAATTAATGGCGACAGAGAGCCCGGGCCTGTAACCTCTGTCCAATTGAAAGTGCTTGAGATGTATGCAGTGGCAGCTCCTCAGCCAGCAGATAAAAACATGTAAAGTAAAACCCTAATAAAGCAGTTTTATTATCATTTTATTTTACATGACAGAGCCGCAGCCGGAGCTGTGTCATGAGGGTGGAGCATCCTCTTAAAGTAGCAGGAGGTGTGGTATGCACAGGGCACTGCAAGTGTGCATCATGACAGTTTGTTCAGCTGTCTTAAGATGGCCAAACCATTATGTACACTTAGAGATCTCCAGGGTATTGAATGGAAATGCAGCAGGAACAGGCTTTGTTCTCCAGATACATGCTCTCAGTCCCACTGAGAGTGTAAAACCAGCCTACTCCGTCCAATCACAGCCCTGCTCTCATGCTGGGTAATAGTATTACCAGCATGATAGCACCATCTGGTTTGGCGCAGGGGGGTCTGGAAGCCTGTGATCAGAAGAAGCGGACCAAGGCGGCAGGTAGGTTTTCTTTGTAATTAATTTTTTATTGTCCCCCTTGTGGCCTCACCAATTCTCCTCGCTGGCAGCCGCCACTGGTTGTATGTCGCCCAATTGAAAATAGCAGAAAGCAATATTCAGCGTAATTATTCTCATAGGAAATGACAACTGCATGTCCCCATTCCCTACATGTTTGAGTTGGTGTCTGGAATACTGAGAGTAAATGAGGATGTATTAGAATGTTGTGTGTATGTGTGTGTGGTGTGTGCTGTGAAAGTCTGTGGACAGGGCAACTAGTGGAAAGGAGAAGCCCTGACTAGCGCTATTTACCTTGTGCTCTACCTAAGAGCCTAACTAGTACCTGACTGACTTCTGTCTCATCTTTGAAGAACTTCCATGAAGACTTAACAATTTGGGGATCAGTATAAAGAAAGTCCTAAAAGGAGAAGTAGAAATGCTGTGCAGGCCTCTCGGAGCTGATACTGAGGGCGAGAAAAGGTGCCCCCAGGGCAGTAAGGATTAGATTGGGTAACCAGTCTCACATTCACAGCAAGGCATTTCAGTGTGCATTCCTGGGCAGGAGGAGCTCACTGAGGACGGTGGGCAGAGAATGGAAACGCTTGCAGTGGCTTATGAGAGTTGGAAACTGTGCAGAACACATTAGAGAGTAGCTGAAAGGAGAAGAGGAAGGCGGGGCCGGCATCGGCCCCGCCGCCATTATGGTGGTCGGCCGTGCCCCCGTCTCTCCCACGTCCCGTAGCACCGCATTGGTTGGGGGGCCGTGCCCCGGAAGTGATTGGATCACTTCCAGGTCGTAAAAGGCTCCCCCGCGCCCCGGAAGTGAGCTGATCGCTTCCGGGTCACGGGTGACCCTTGCCAGGAACCAGTTCCAGCTGGTCACCCCTTTAAAACCGTGAGGAGCACGAAGTGCAGTCTCTTTGCACTCCGCTCCCCTCGAAAGCACACCCGTCGCGTGTGCCCCCTCCCTTGGTAGGGTTTCTAACCTTTTTTCTTCTTGTTGTTTCCAGCTTCATCGAGTCAAGCAGGAGCATCGACGGACTCGCCGGACCTTGGTTTTCCGTTTTGTTCATTTTTCCTGTTTGCAGGTTGCCGTGGGAGTGACGAGCGGGAGAGCGGATCCGGCCGTTGCAGCGTGTCGAGGATTCAGCCAGCGGGACTCGGTGGGAGACTCGCAGCGGTTCCTGATTGAGCGTCTGGTCTTGTGCGCGTCTGGAAGGACTGTGACCCGAAGAGCCGTCTTTCAGAGAGCCGGCCGTCATGGAGCAGATCAGAGGGTGCCCGAGGACACGTAAAGGGCCTGCATTCCGGCGCTGTTAGGAGCCAAGCGGGTTGGAGCCTATTGCTCACCTGCCTTACTGGGCTAGCCAGTAGAGAGGCTCTGGTAGCGTGGGTGCTGTGGCCGGTCGTGTTTTTCCTCCTACGACGAGTGGTAAAGTTTTTCTGCCAGGTCTCGTGTTGAGGGCAGGCCGCGCACAGAGTAGTGTTATCATGCCTCCTAAGGCCAAATGCGGCGAACGGCGTCCTAACATAACAATGGTTTTAGACACTTTAATGAGAAAGATTGGCGAGATGGATAGCACTGTGGCACAGCTGGCGGGAAGGCTGGATGCACAGGAGAGGTCTTCAGGGAGATCACGTAGGGACGCTTTACCTCCTAGAGAAGCTTTCCCGCCCCTGCCTAAAAAGAATAGGGCAAGGAAAAGATCACAGGTTGTCCCTGGGAGCGGGGAGGGGAGGAACCAGCTCTGCCTATAGTGCCCGCGGCCCTCACCCCACCGGCAAGCGTGCCTGCACCCGTTGACCCGGTAGGGGTGCCAGGTCCCGTGGTTCCTGGAGTAGGTCCGGTACCTCCGGTACTCCCTGTTTTGCCACCAGCGCCAGTTAATCCTAGCCTCCCAGCGGTGGTACCAGTGCCAGGGTTGCCCATACACAGCGTTCCTCTAAGTGTTCCAACAGCACCTGGGGGGATACCAACGCCTCCGATTGATTTTGTTTCCAGCTTGGCAGCCGTGCTTCCCTGGCTTGGGGGCATGGGGTTGAACTTGAGTGTGGCGGGTGTTTCCGGGGTGGACGCATTGGAAAAGGCAAGACAGCTAATCGACCAAAACAAGCCTAAAGAAGTTCCACTGGTAAAGAAACCCAAAGAAACTTCGGGAGTGTCACATGGTAAGCCGCAGACATTACCATTGTTAGGGGCGGGTGAATCACGCACATCTTATGAATCACTGTCTCGCCATTTGTCGCAGGAGGCTAAGGAGAGAATTTGGAAGGGGACATACATTGACATTTTTTCACTCTTGATAGATGAGGTTGAGAGGGAAGAGATCAGGAGGAAAAAAGATTATATGCCCGCGCGTGATTGGGCGAACGAAATGCAGAAGTACAGGGTAGAGGAGAACATCAGGCATTGGATGCTGGCGTTCAATATTTACATGGCTGTGATGACAGAGCGGTTCCCGGAAGAGGCGCCCGCAATGTCTTGTTATCTAGCAAGGATCAGCACGGCGCAGGCAACGAAAGGGGGCACAGGCTGGTTAGACTATGACAAGAAATTCAGGAGAATCAGGGCATCCGATCCTACTCTAAAAAATGGAACCGAGGGGATAGCGTGGTTAGATCACTTGGGGGGTGCGGCAGTCTAGCCTGCGAGGGAAGCACCAGGGCCACAGCCCTTTCGGTCATTCCCCTCATCTGCACCAGGTGGGGGGGCAGGGAAGAAGGGGTCCTGTTGGGATTTCAATAGGCGCACCTGTAATAGGCCACCAGGGACATGCAGATTCAAACATGCGTGTAGTTTCTGTGGCAACTCAGGGCACCCAGAAGCAAAATGTTCTAAAAAACAGAAGGATAGAGGGGGCAAAAAACTGGATTGAAGGTGGGTTCAGCAAAGCTAGGTCCCCGATTCTTCTGCATGCAATGACACCCTAGCTAAACAGATACAAATGCACGTCCACCGCAAGGATACTGGTGGAAGGTTTCAGGGAGGGGTTTAGAATCCCAGTGGCGGATTTTGTAGGTCCATCCTTTTGCAGGAATCAATTGTCGGTGACTCAGAACACTAGGGTAGTCGCTGTAAAAATTGAGAAAGAACGTAGGTTGGGCAGAGTGGCAGGACCGTTCGACAAGATTCCTGTACATAACTTTGTGTGTTCTCCGCTGGGGGTGGTTCCAAAAAAGGAGCCAGGTGAATTCAGGTTGATCCACAATCTATCAGCTCCAACGGGACAGTCGGTAAATGACTCCATTGATGAGGAATTCTGCTCTGTGCGTTATGCATCTGTTGATCAGGCAATTGAGCTCTTGCGGGGTTTGGGCCCAGGGGCACTGATGTCAAAATCAGACATAAAATCTGCATTCAGGCTGTTACCCGTTCACCCGCGTGATTTCCACTTACTTGGTTCCCAGTTCGAGGGCAAGTTTTTCATGGACATGTGCATGCCTATGGGCTGTTCTGTGTCTTGCGCATATTTTGAAATGTTTAGCAACTTCTTAGAATGGTCTTTCAGACAAGCGACAGGGCATAGACATGTGCTGCATTACCTTGTTGACTACCTTTTTCTGGGGCCACCAGGGAGCACAGTGTGTGGGCAGGCGCTGGATGATTTTTGTGCATTAATGAAGAGTTTTGGGGTACCACTGGCATAGGGAAAAACCGTGGGACCAGCCGCAGTCATGGAATTTCTGGGGATCGAGCTAGACTCTATCTTGGGGTGCTCATGGCTCCCCAATGATAAGGTGAAAAAATTTGGAGACACACTGAGGCAATGCCTAGTAACAAAAAGGGTGACGTTGCATCAGTTGCAGCAAACGGTTGGTCAACTGAACTTTGCATTGCGTATCATACCAATGGCACGCCCATTTTCAAAATCCATTGCGCAAGCAATGTCTGGCCTAAAGCAGAAATACCATCACACCAGACTGAGCGAAGAGGTCAAGCAGGATATGCGTATTTGGTTGGCATTTCTGCGGGACTTCAACGGCTCTGTCCTGTGGTTCGACCCGCTCACCTCCTGTGCAGAGTTGGGATTAATGACAGACTCCGCGGGCAGTAGGGGTTCGGCGCCATACTGGGCACTCGGTGGGTGGCACAGCATTGGCCGGCATGGTGGATTGGCGCTGGACTCACGGCGAACATTGGTTTCCTTGAATTGTTCCTCATCTGGGTGGCATTGTTCGTCTGGCCGGAACAACTGGGAAACAAAGCAGTTGTTTTCTGGTCTGACAACATGACAGTAGTTGAGTGCATAAACAGTCAGTCGGCAAAATGTAAATTGATCCTCCGTTTGATCAAGGAGATAGTTTTGAAATGCATGCAGTTAAACTTACAGTTTAGGGCAAAACATGTCCCGAGGGTATTGAATCATGCCGCTGACGCATTGTCTCGTTTTAAGATGCAGGTTTTCAGATCTCATCTCCCGGGAGCGGCACCACACCCAACGCCTTTCCCCGAACTGCTCTGGCAGATTGGTGCCCCCACTTACCGGACTTGGTGGCAGCTAGCCTAGCGCCAGGAACGAGGAAGGCATACGAAGGGGCGTTTGGGGCATACTGCAATTTCCTAGGGGGCCAGAGAGAGGGGCATTGGGCGGACTCCGCTATGGTGTGCGCTTACTTGCAAACCTTGCGGGATGAGGGGCGGGCAGTGGGGTCAGCTAGGAGACACATGGCAGCCATTTCCTTCTTTGCACAAATGAGAGGCAGGCGGGACCCCACTAAGACATTTGTAGTGCGCAAGGCATTAAAAGGTTGGCAGCGCCTACAGGGGTCCGCACCTGACACTAGGCGCCCGATTGGTCTTACTACCTTGGCATCAATTTTAGGGGTACTAGAGCAGACCTGTACTACCGAGCTGAAAGGAGAAGTGGTAGTTGGTGGGCGAAGGACAGATGTTTGCTGGACATCTGATGGAAGAGGAAGTAGCATCTGTGACTGCCCCTGATAAGTGAGAAGGGCACATTCTGAGCAACAGGAGCTTGAAAAGATTGAACATTGTATGGTGACTGCAGTTCCAAAGAAGTGGAAACACCTAGCACAGGGAGGAGCTAGAAATGTGAGAAGATTTTGTTTTGGTGCATTTCAGGGTGTAGACCAGTGGTTATCAGCCAACAGTAGTTGAAAGTACTGTGATCTCTTGGGGGAAATGCAAGATTTTGAGAGCTCCTCAGACCTCCGCCAGTTCTCAGCAATGGTGAGTGTGGGTTTTTTCAAGGTCTTCATGTTTGGGGAAGAAATTGAGTTACTGGTAAACTAGAGTTTTGAAAAGCTAGGACACTGTGCACCACAAACAACAGCCATTTGTATTTGTTAGGAATGGCCAACTCTGCTCTGATGTAAGTGAGGCACCCATGTGCTCAACAGACACATGAAGTGTGGGGCAGTGAACCTGGGCATCTGCAGGAGGACAGGAGTGGTCACTGCCATGGCCCATCAAAGCCTGCACAAGCTTGTAATTGTACCTGGTACCTGACTCCACCAACAGAGAAGAATTTCAAGCTACTGTCTCATCTGTAGCCCCTGAGGAATTCCCAGCACACAATCTCTTCTGCACGTGAAACAGGGAAAATCTGCCAACCTTTGGTAGGACTAAAAGGAGCCATCAACTAGAAGTGAAAATGGACTGCAGTGAGCATGTCTATGTGTCTTCTGGATACTAAAGAGAAAAGGGGGACTGTTAGTAGTCCTGAGACTGGATGCCGGCCTTTCACACAACATAGGGAATGTAGAAGTATTTCTAGAGTCTCATAAGCATCTGTCCCAGAGACAGTGATGCTATTTAAAGAAGTAAACATCTTCTAATGGGTACCATTTATCAAAGTAAAGAGGAAGATATACTACTTATTGGGAAGTGCCCATTTGGTGATGCTTTATTGTTGGTCAGTTTGTGAGCTATATGATTGAGAACAATGATTACATTTCTGCAGAACAAGCAATACAGCAATACAGTTTTTAGGTACAAAGTGTGTACTTTGTTTATGATTATATTGCAATACTTTATTTGTACTGTAAGCCTGTTCCTGCTTTATGGAACAAGCCTCATTAAACATTCTAGGTTGGGACACTATGGTGTAAGTGGCGTTAGAACCGTGTGAGGGGTTTTGATGCCAGTTGAACTGTGCTGAGAGTGGAGGAGCTCCTATGTGTTCATTCTCCACAACGAGTCGCTCATTTATTGAAATAACCTCAAGTTATTTCACCCGTGACTCATCCCAGTCACTACATAGATGTCTTAAAAAAAATAATTCTTGCATTTGATGGTTGATTGTGCAGAGATGCTGGAAATGCAAAGGGACTGATTAACAAAGATAAATTACACATGTATATTTACATAAGTGTTGATCTACTCCTACACCTAAGTGTAACTCTGCACTTTTTGATATTACAAGCTATTATAAGGTGAGTACATCACCTCCACAGCGACTGAAAGCAGCATTGTGCTCAAATTGTGTCGATCGAGTATCCCTCATAATCGCCCCACAAAATAAATCTGAAATATGCAGGACCCCTATAGTGTTCCCCTTACTTTCATTTATATTATCAACGATGCCTCCACCCTGGCATATTTAATCTCATTTTGATACAGAAAAGGATGAAATGCAGATCACAATGATATGCAATTGGGTCTGCATTAGGACCACATGTCTGGCCAGCTGGCTCAGTTTTAATGGCTGTAAAATGTGTTGTATTGTGGGCTAAAGCAGGCTTGACTTCCTTACTTTTCACAATCCAGTCTTCAACCCTGTGTTCCAGGTAAAAGATTTAGGTCTGACTCAGTATCCACGCTCTATATACTGATAAGCTAAAGGACCACATGGGGTCAATGTCATTCTTTCACATGGTTCAGAAACGATGGGTACATCTTCCTATCACTGTTAAATGAGTGAACAACTACATGCCTTTTGTAAAATCTCAAGATCTGTGTTAACCTTAAAGAGTATTAATCCTCTTCCAGGGGCATATCATCAAGGAGGCGATATAAAATTATCGCCGCTTTTGAGTCCGTTTTCGGACGAAAAGCGGCGATAATTTTATCGCCTAATCAGCAAGGTCACGCTGTCGCGTGAATCCTTGCATTATCGCCCTTTCCCCCAACGCCCATCTTTGCATCTCTAATGAGATGCAAAGTGGGCGTTCCTGCCCTGACATAACTGGTGAAATGTCGCTTAGCGACATTTTTCCAATTATCAATGGGCACGCGAACCTGCAGAGGGACAAGCAAAGTAGCGATAACCTCTGCTATCGCTACTTTCCTTATGCCTGCTTCAAAACTGACTTAGCCATGATATCCTATGTAAGGTGGATATCATGGCTAAGTCTGCCCTGCCCTATCAACAAGCTATCAGCAAACTTTGGTAGTTAGCACTTGGAATTGTATCGCTTTTGAGATAAGCGTTGCTAATAGCACGCTATCTCAGCGATAAAATTCCACGTTACCCGGAGATAATTATCCTTGCGCTAAGTGCGCTTAGCGATAATTATTGCCAGTCCTTGATGATATGCCCCCAAGTTATTTTCTATTACTGCTTGGAAGCCATTTTGGGCAACAGTGCACTATAAAAAGTACTTAAAATTCATAACAATCTCCCATCATCTGGATGCTCTCCTGTCAGAAAGGGGACAGTTAGCTGGCCGTCATTGGGTGAAAGGCTGAAGCCACTGTGGTATGGGGAGAAGTTGAGTTCTTGGGCGACCTCACTTGACCTTACTGCCTGGAGAAATCCCTGGACCATTCAAGAAGTTCTAGAATTAGCATGATTCTCTGTTAGAGGTGGACAGAAGACAAAAGAAAATCACACAGAAGAAAGCAAACCTTGTACAAAAAAGATTAAATAAGAGATGCCCAGCAGCTTCCTGCCTTAATAAAGCAAATACATGAAATGTCACTCCTCTTATAAGAAAATATACTAGAAACGAGTTTGACTTTCACAAGCTAAAAAACACACTGGTCCGTCGGCTACGCTGCCGACTTTGGTGCTGGAAACCAGAGTTCGAGCCTCGAGGTCGTGTCCACATCCTGTGATTCTGGGCAAATGGGAGCCTGGGGGGCAGCCGAGCACCGCGAGGTCTGCCGCCCGGGCAGGTTGGGAGGGGGGAGAGGGGGGCGTGGCCGACCGGCCATTTTGTAGTATTTTGGGCTACATTTGAGGGATAGCCCAAATGTAGCCCAAATCCAGGGACAGTAGCCCAAGGGGTATATAGGTAAAACGCGCGATAACCCAGCCACCATTTTAGACTTGGTGACCTGGTGGCTGGGTGCGCTAGTTTCAAAGTTTGTGGCGGTTTGTGGTGTAGAGATAGAGAAGTGTTGAAGTACGTCATGTCGGTAGGGGATTTCCGTGTATTGGAGGCGATTCGTTTGTTGAGCGAAGCGGGGAGAATGGACCTGCTGGTCCAAGACGCTAATTGGACGAGGCGCCCGGCGAGGCGCGCGTCCGCGGGGGTGGCGGCCGCCGTCGCGGCTTGTTCGCCACCCGGGAGTCCGTGGAGAGGAGCGGTGAGTGACCGAGGCGGCGCGGATGTCAGGAGCGCCGCCTCCGGGTCTGCGGGGGTAGCGGAGGGAGGCTCGAAGGGCATGGAGGCGGGGAGGGGGCGGGGTCGCGCGGCGCGACGGGGGAAGACTCCGGACGCCTGTCAGGCAAGGCCCAGGTCGTACGCGGGCCGCTCCTCGAGCCGGGGAGCGGCCGTTGCCACGGTGACGCCGGGAGCGCGGGGACGCTCTGCGGAGGGCCGGGCTGGTCAGAAGGGAGGCTCGCGGAGCGCGCGGGGGCGGGAAGAGCGATCCGACGTCGAGGAGGGGGAGGGGATTGGGGAAGGCCCCGGGGAGAGAGCTATGTTGGAGGGGATATCTGGGGCCGGCACAGCGCGGAGGCGCGTGGCCCCGTGGTTGCAGGCGACAGAGCGGGGGAGGGGAGAGATGCGGGGGGGGCGGGCGGCGCGGGCCTGGATAGAGCAGGCTTGGATGGGCAGGCCAGTCAGAAGGTGGGGAGCCAGGTAAAGGAGGGGAGCGCGGCCTTTATTAGGGTGGCGTTCGCGTCAGGCCACGAGGGGGACGAGGTGGAGCCGGGGAGGGGCCGGGGGGGGGGCGAAGAGAGGGCATGGGAAAGGAGAGCAGGGGCCAGGGGTTTGGCGGGGCGCGGGGACGTCGGGTGGGGGCAGGCAGGGGGGGCCGTGGGGGGGGAAACAGCAGGGGATGCATCCCCAGTGTTATTCGAGTCGGAGGGCAGCGAAAGGGACTGGGGTGGCCTGGATATTTTTGAGTCATGGGCGGAGGGGTTGGGGGGGGCGTCGGGGGTAGGGGGCGGGGGCATGGGATCGGGCGAGACGGAAGGGAGGGGGGAGAGGCGTGTTGGGGGTGGCACGGACGGGGGGGGACCGAGCGGACTAGGCGCAGGGTGGAGCAGGCAGGGGGAGTGGAGCGACGGGGACGACGGCGATGGGGAGGGCGACGAAGGGGCGGACATGAGCGCGGTGGGCAAGGCGTGGGTCGCGGAGGCGTCGGGGGCTGGCAAGCGGGGATGGGATGGCAGGAGGAAAGTAGGTAGGCCCAGCACACCAGACCATGCCTTTTCCTTGCAGGTAGCGGAGCGACAGCTGGATCAGCGCGGGGTAGCGGACTTGGCAGGGCTGGGAGCGGCCTGGCGACGCCAAGGAGAAGGGAGGGTGGAGCCTCGGGCGGCGTGCCCAGTACCTGCGAGGGATCCCGACGCGGCTGGCACAAGTAGGCCCGAGACGGGCTCGCCAGCCCCAACACCCACGGGGTTACAGCGCCCCGGGGGTCAGAGACGGAGGAACACCGATAGGGATGTTGTTTGTTTTCCTAAGCAGCAGGTGGCATGTCCAGCGGGGAGCGCTGGGGGTGCAGGACAGGAGGAATTGGACTATGAGGAAGAGAGTATGGAGGAAGGAGAGTTGCGTGAGGTGGGGGACGGTAGGGACGGGGGGCCGAGTAATGTTGTGGCTAGTTTCTTACAGGTGTCACGACGCCAGGCGCAGCCCACGGGTCGGACATCGAGGTGGGAAAGCAGCTCGGCCCCCAGGACTGGACGACGAGAGGAGCGACGGACGGAGACATTGGCGCCAGGTAATGCACATTTGCTCGGGCGGCCAAGGATGGTGTCGAGAGGTGTGGGGGGGGTGGGGGTGGAGGGGGGGGTGGGGGAAAGATTGCGCAAAGGTACGTATGTGGTAGATGTGGCTGTGGGCACGGACGGCGTAGGACAGGGTGACAGCGGGCAGACTAAGAAGGAGGGGACAAGCGAGAAGGGGGCAGGGGACGCAAAGGCAGAGGAGACAAAACTGGAGAGTAAGGAATTGAAGATAAAGCGGTTACCATATATGGGAGTGACCAAGCCCTTGGGGGCGCACTTGATGTTGGCAACGAAGGAACGGATCTGGAAAGGGGAGTACGTGGAGATACTCAAACTCCTGCACAGAGAGGTCAGGGCAAAAGAGGGCTCTAAGGAAGAGGAATTTGAGCTCGCAAAAAGGCCTAAGGTGCCGCTGACAATAGAAAACTGGACAGCGGCTTTTCTGATATATGCCAGCGTGTATTGCGAGAAGTTTCCGGAGAGGTCAGTGGCCATGTTTAAATACATGGACGTCATTAGGAAGGCACAGATTACGGGGGGTGGATATGCCTGGGCTCAGTATGATGAGGAATTCCGGGCGCGTATGGCATGGGATGCGGAGGCAAAATGGGGAGAGTTGGATACGGATCTGTGGCAGCATACCATGGGCCTGGCTGGGTCGGGGAAGACTATATTTACGGCCAGCGGGCTGCCGCTGGTGTATCAGCCCTTTCGAGGGGGTCCCACCCGCGGGGGGGTGGGGGGAGCCGGCAGAGGGACGACAGGAGACAAGGGGGCTTGCTGGGATTTTAACAAAGGCCTATGCACGAGAGAGTACTGTAAGTTTCGGCACGAATGCTCAGGCTGCGGCAAACGACATCCGCTGGTCAAGTGTTGGGGGACACCAGGTCCGGGACACAGCGGTCAGCAATGGCAAGCGGGAGCCCCTAAGGCTGGAGCACAGCAACAGTCGCAGCAGGGAGGGGGAGGGAGGGGGGCGAGGGGGTCTGGGGCCAAAGGCTCGTACTCTGGTTAGGTTAGAACAGTTGGTAGGGGCACTGGGGGGCTATCCGGACAGGGCGGCGGCGGAGAAGCTGAGATTGGGGTTTCAAGAGGGTTTCAGGATGGGGTACGAAGGGCCAAGGGTCCGTAGATGGGCGGACAATTTGCGATCAGCGAGAGAGCATCCACAGGTGGTTCAGGCGAAACTAGATAAGGAGGTACAGGAGGGCCGCATGGCGGGACCCTTTCGCGAGTGGCCTTTGCCCAATTTGATTGTGTCGCCCGTTGGCGTGGTACCTAAAAAGGAGAGGGGCCAGTTTCGCCTTATTCAGCATCTGTCATGGCCGGAAGGGGAGTCGGTCAATGACTTTATTGCGGACAGCGCGGCCACTGTGTCCTACTCATCTGTTGACGTGGCTATGGCACTGGTGGTGTCCGCGGGCGCAGCAGCACAGATGGCAAAGTGCGACATCAAATCAGCTTTCTGGTTGCTGCCAGTTCATCCAGATGACTGGGATCTGTTGGGCATACAATTCGGCGGTCACTGGTATGTGGACAAGGCATTGCCGATGGGCTGCTCCATGTCCTGCGCGCTTTTTGAATGTTTCAGCACGTTCCTACAATGGTTGTTTACGGAACGAACGGGTCACCAAGGCGTAACACATTACTTGGATGACTTCTTTTTTGTCGGCACCTCAGACTCCGCGGACTGCCAGCAGGGTCTGGACAGATTCCATGAGATCATGGGGGACATGGGCGTGCCGCTGGCCCCGGAGAAAACGCAGGGCCCCAGTACGGCACTGGCTTTCCTCGGTATTGAATTGGATTCGATCCAAATGGAGGCGCGCCTCCCGGACGACAAGAAGCGAAACATGTTGAGCTTGCTGACCAGTGTGTTAGCGCGACAGAAGGTGACGGTCAGGGACATACAGGTGTTGCTGGGACATCTCAATTTTGCTTGTAGGGTGGTCAGAGTAGGGCGGACTTTCTGCAGGCGACTGGGGCGCGCTTTGGAGGGGCAGAGGCCTCCACACCATCATGTGCGGCTGTCAGCAGGGGTGAGAGAGGACTTGCGAATGTGGCAGTTTTTCCTGCACCAGTTTAATGGGGTGCCTTTGATGACGGAAGTGGACATGGTATGGGACGTACAGATTTTCTCGGACGCAGCGGGGAGCAAGGGATTTGGTCTGTATTGGCAGGGGAGATGGTGTGCGGAGCCCTGGCCCGAGGAATGGTTGGAGGGAGGCAGGAGCATCGCGTTTTTGGAATTCTTTCCCTTAGTGGTGGCAGTTACACTGTGGGGGGTTCTGTTGGCCCACAAAAAGGTCACGTTCAGGATCGACAACATGGCAGTGGTCCAGGTGGTGAACAGGCAGTCCGCACGGGATGCGCAGGTGCTTAAGCTGTTGCGGGTTTTTGTGTTGGGGTGCTTGAGGCATGATATTGCGTTTCGCGCGGTGCATGTGCCGGGAGTGGACAATGACATTGCGGATGCCTTGTCTCGTTCACAGTGGGGGAGATTCCGTGGGCTCGCCAAGGACGCGGACGTGAACCCGACCAGGATGCCGAACCAACTCTGGGAAGTAGGCAATACCGGATGCTACAATTGGTTCTAGGTTCATTAGCGCGGTCGACGAAACTGGCATACAGGGCGGCGTGGGAAGAGTTTGTCCGCTCAGGGGCGAGATGGCGGGCTTCCGAGGCGGAGAGGCGGGAGGATGTAGTGCAATTTATTCTGGATTTAGTGGAGAGAGGTTTGTCGAGGGTGACGATAGTGGGCAAGTTGGCGGGAGTTGCGTTCATCGGCAAACTGTTGTGGGGTTATGCGCCATCCGCGGGGGAGCTGGGGGCGCGGATTTTGGAAGGTTGGGCGCGGGAATGCGGAAGGGTGGCCAGGGTGCGGAGGCCACTGTCCTGGGAGCTGTTAGGTAGGGTGCTGGGGGTGTTGCCCGTGCTGTGTTGGGACGGTGGGGAGGCCTTGTTGTTCGCCACGCTTATGTCTTGGATGTTCTTTGGGGCGTTTCGGGTGTCGGAGCTGCTGGGGTCGAAAGGGGAACGGGGTTTGGCCTGGGATGAGGTATCCTTTGGGGAACAGGTAGTGAGCATTTGGCTGCGGAAGGCGAAGACTGACCAGAAGAGTCGGGGGAAGTGGGTTACGTTGAGGAAAGGGCGATCCCCGGGGGTGTGTCCGTTCCGCTGGGGGCGGCGGTGGAAGGCGTGCTCTGGGGGACTGGGGGGTTTGGTTTTCTCCCATCACCAGGGGCAAGGCGTTAAGGCTTCGCAATTGCTGGCAGTATTGAGGAAAGCACTTAGGCATCTGGGGGTCGAAGAAAAGGGTTTTGGCACGCACTCCTTTCGCATTGGGGCAGCGTCAGAGGCGCATGCGAGGGGTTGGGACAGGGAAGAAATCATGAGGTTGGGAAGGTGGTCTTCGAATTGCTACCAGCGTTATGTGCGCAGCGAGCCGGGGGGTGGGGTGACAAAATAAAAAAAAATTAAAAAAAAGGGCAGAAGGGGGAATTAGCAAGGGTGGTGGAGCGTTTCAAGGGGTGTGGCTAGGTTTTCATTCTTGTTTTTCTTTTCAGGTTCGGTTATGGGACCCCTGGCCCGAGAAATGTCTATATGGATTGTGGGGCACTCGTTCGTGAGGAGGGCCCAATTGCAGGCGCAGGAGAGCTATTTTGGGGAACAGTTGGGTTTCAATAAAGATGTGTTCTCTGTGGGGTGGAGGGGTAGGGGGGGGATGCGTTGGAAGGAATTGGTGCCGGTGTTGAATGGGATTTTACGGGCAGGTCGGTGCCCAGATGTATTGGTTCTCCACTTGGGGGAGAACGACATGGTGAAGGAGACATGTTTGGCACTTATGCGGGCAATGAAGAAGGACCTGGCTTTGATTAAGGAGAGATGGGCGGGTTGTTCTATTGTGTGGACGGAGTTTGTCCCCCGGAGGAGTTGGAGGGGGGCGGTGAACCCAGGTGCGGTGGATAAGGCGCGGCGCAAACTTAATACGGAGATGGTGAGGTTTTGTCGGCATGTGGGGATTGGCCGAGTGGCACATGGGGATATTCGCTACGATGCGCGGGAAATGTTCAGGGATGATGGGGTGCACCTGTCCAGGATGGGAATGGACCTGTACCTTTTGGAGTTGAGGGAGGTGTTGGCGCGTCTGCTGGGAGTTTACAGAGGTTAGGTCATGCGGGGTCGCGGCGCGTGGGGGGGGGCAGAAAAAGGGGAGGAAGAGGCGCAGTCGCCGACACTTCCCCCCTTTTCCTGGGTGGCGGGGTGGTTGACAGTTGGCCGGGATTGGCTAGAGTTTGTTGTTAGAGTTTTGGTAATGTGGGTCCAGGGACAGGTAAAGGGTAGACAGGTTGGATAAGTTTAGATTAGAGGTTGGATAGTTACAGTTGCATTAAAGGCAGGTAGGGGTTACGGTCAGGGGAGTTTGGGAGTTGGGAAAGGCTACATGGTGTAGGATTGGGTTATATGTTGGTTAGGAATGTTATGTTGTATTTTTGGGGGATGGGGGAAATGATGGGGGGATCGTAGGGGTGGGGGGAAAACACAAGGGGTCAGGAGGTTATTGTATAGCGAGGCGTTAGTTTTGTAAGGCAGTGGCCAAGGAGTTAAAATTGTGATATGCACCTGTTTCAATAAAGCGGCCTTTTTCACACACAATAAAGTGTTTGGTGTCGGATTGCCCCCCTCTCCCCCCTTAATCTCCCAATCACTTAATCTCCCCGCGCCTGAATATGTAATGTAAATAAGGTGCTATGTAAAGCGCTCCAATACCTTCGAGTCGAGTTCGCGCTATATAAATATGCAAAAAAAAATATATATATACGATAGGCTCACATAAATACCGTTACCACCCCCACCCCCACCCCCGTAATTATTATTACAGGTCAAATGCCCAGGTGAAATGGCCCCTATATACGCCGTTCCCATGTAACACAAAATTCCGATGGAAACAGTAAATGCTGTTAAACGCCCCTTCGGAAGTTACGGGCCACTCGTAAAGAGGCCCATAGAATCATTACATTTAATGTATTCAATACCGTGAAACAATAGACTGAAAAAGCGAACTGCAAAATGATAGATTAAAGAATTTCACCGACAATGATGCAGAAAGGTAAACCCATTGCCAAGCTCTTGCCCCTACACATGCTAAGGCTGAAGTCAGAATATTTACTTAACCCAATACTAGAATTGGTTAGAAGTAAGTTTGGCTCGAATTTGAGAATTTAAATCAGGTCCATATTTATATAGGGAGTTATTTAATTAATATCGACAGTTTTTCAGCCGATGCCTCTTCATGGCACCATTTATGCATTCACAGTCTTTCCCCATCTTGTTTTGTCAGTCCCTAGTATAAGTAATATTTGGGATTTAACAAAAAGTGCCTTGCCTTCCCCTCGAGTATTCTGATCGGTTGCCTATATCCGGGTCCATTCTATGTACTGCACTTTCCTTTTTATAACTCCTTTGGTCCAATTCTTTTTAAGGAAATGAAGCGCTTTGGAATATGTGGCCTATAAATTCAATAAACAAATATACACATTAATTTTACAAGACATGCAGAGTTGCAAATACTGATACAAAATATGCACAGCACCTAGTTACCCAAGTTACTGTTCATAACAATTAGAGGTGATGTGCATGCATTGATATATTAAATAGTACATGGGATGCACGTATTTAAACAGGACATGAGCAGGAGGACTGGATTCCTAAGTTTGAAAACTATTTACTTTTTTTCTAAAACCGACAATATCTACATTTTTCCTGCGGCGATGATCCAGGACGACTCTTTTTTATCAAGCTGTCTACTAACGGCGCAGCTCTGTAACAACCTCTCAGTGACTGCCACATCAAAAACCTACCTTTTTACACTTCCTGGGGGAGTTTTAGCTTCTCCCTATTAAACATGAATAATAAAATCTTCAGCTTTCATCCTAATGGGGTTAGGAGGAGGTGGGTTCTTTTTATAGCTGCACGGAGGAGCCAAAATCTAGACAATCCTATCACAAAATTAGGCAAGAGGTCACTATCAGAGAAGCGGTAAAAGGGAAGGCTTTGGAGAACGTTCCTGGGTTTATTTCGGAGAATTCTCTCTAGTGATATTGAGCGGTGTAAACTGGGGTTGTGGTTCTTTTGAACTATGGCATGAAATGCGTACACTTGTTTCAAATGTACCACGTTAATTCAAAAACATTAGGAAGCAAATTGATGATCTAACTATAGGTGGCCATTGAAAATAAATCTTTGATTGTGCTATTACCTCTACAAGTTGTTATTCAATGTTTCTTTATATATAATAATTGTGATCTCCTGGGGGTACCACTGTGTGGCTGTTTATAATCGTGTCGCTTGCCTTGCAACCCCAGTTGTTTAACTGACCCGACTTCTGATATTATTAAGTTAAACTTATTGAGGGGCATATTTACAAGGAGCTTGCGCCACTGGTGTGTCACTTTTTTGGATGCACCACCGGTGTTTTCTTTGCTCCATATTTACAAAGTGATGCGTCTAGATAGATGCGTCACTTTTTGTCTAGATGCGTAGGGGCAGATTTACAAGCCCCTTGCGCCACTTTTGCGTCACTTTTCCCATGTTAAAAGTGACGCAAAAGTGGCGCAAGGGGCTTGTAAATCTGCCCCGTAGTTTTTTTCAATCATTGGAATCGGCTGTTGTGTTAGAATTAATATGTGCAAGGTAGGCGTTCTTCGTAAAATCCCCTGTAAAAGTGATGCAGTGGTATTTATGATTTTTTCCAAAAGTCACGCATCGTCAGGAAGTGGGCTGCTGCACTTGAGATGCGTCAAAATACCTACACCTGTAAAACCCAGGCGTCGGAATGACTCATTGGCTGTTTCAGAGGAATTTGTCATGCTGAAGTGACTTGAAACTGTATAAACTGCAATCAAGTCACATCCAATCAACAGGTAACTGCGCACATAAGGTAGATAACAGTAAATCACACATTACACAGCAATAATGACTTATGTCCGACATACTTAGGCATAATGGTACACATGAGTACACTAGGCCCACTTGTATGCGTGACATACAGGACCAATGTAATAGAGTCCAAGGGGAGTTTTTCACCTTTTGATGCTCTATTACATTGGTCCCCTTACAGTAGGCTACTTGCTTCAGTGAAACCTGACACTTCGCCTCTTTGTTTGATGCATCGTTGCAGCTATGTCAGTATTATGACCAACAACAGCAATGCCCCACTTTTAGGCTGGATGCCTTGTGGCATTCTTCCCAAGGACAAGTCAGAATTTCTGATACATCCTTGGGGCCTTGTGCCATGGAGCCCCGTCTTGTATATACAGCGCACCCATGTTGTCGTAAATATTTTTCCCAAAGCGCAAATAATTTTGATGCATCACTTCCTCGGTGCAGCGATGAGTCATTTCATGTAAATATGCCCCTATGTTTTTACTAGTCAAGTGAATGAGTATTTGAGGCTGCTAAAAACACTGGGACATATTTATGAAGAGGTTTGCATCACGCTTGCTCCACGCAACATGGTGCAAGCGCGACGCACAACCAAAATGCCATTTAGGAAGCCACGCAAAGCCACTTTGCGCAACCTTGAGTGACTTTATAAACCTGGAGTAATGCAATGCAGAACTAATCGCTGCATTGCGTTACTGTACCATGGGATGGCGTTCCATGGGTATTGCGTGAGTGTTCCCACACAACTCCCATGGTTTTTTATGCATTCCTAGATGTACCAGAAATGGTAAGCCTGGTAATGCACGAAAAAGATGCGCCTTTCCGGGGAGGTGTAACGACGAGAAACGTCTCTATTTCTCCTCGCTTCTCCTCTTTCTATGTGTGCTGCATTC
Source organism: Triturus cristatus (assembly GCF_964204655.1). NCBI lineage: Eukaryota > Metazoa > Chordata > Amphibia > Caudata > Salamandridae > Triturus > Triturus cristatus. The sequence continues at coordinate 353,960,449 of NC_140584.1, forward strand.
TGCAGCACACATAGAAAGAGGAATTTGCCTCTCCAGGTCTAACAGCCTCCCAGGATTGTTTTTGTGCAGGAAGGTGCCCCTTTCTGTAAAAACAATCCTGCATGCAACACAGGCACCATTGGTGCAAGGATGCCTGCATTGGCGCTAGGCTGCCAAACGAGCACCAACGAATGGGAAAGGACAAGAATGTGTCATATTGCTGAAAATACTGCACATTTCTGCACTTTCCCTGTCTGAACAGTGCAACCTGCATGGTGACCAGCTGCGCTGCACTGCGTGACTTCATAAAGGATCCCCTCTGTTTATTAGCATACCTCATCCTCAGATTTTAATTAAAAACTCTTCAATAAAATGTTCAGCGCTCAGCCACTGGGATCAAGGTTTGTTTGATGCTACTTCCCTTAATGTCATGTCATTGTGTTCCATAGCCTCCATGATTTTGGTCAAATTAGGCTATTGCACATATTATGTGGGATAGATAATTATCTGTTGTGTGCTATAAGGATATTTGAGTCAAAACTTAATTGTGACATTCAAATCAAAATCCCTGGACTATGTATTGTAGTAGGTCTATGTACACCTACAGTAACAGTTCAAAGAAAAAATATTTTCCAACCGTCATCAAAGAAGCTTTCATGGTCTATCCTTGAGAGACCAGGAACCAAACCCTTTACCTTTAGAGTAAGAGTTTGTGACCTCAATCACTAGGCCACAGTGACTATTTACTGGTCTTAATCAAAAACGTAATAATAATATTCGGTTTCAAAACGTAAGTCTATGAAGTGCAGAAGGTTTATGTACACCTACACTAACATAGTTTACAGAGCGACAGAGTAGAAGGGGAAGGACGGAGAAAGAGAGAGAGTTTTTAAAAAAATCTGGAGTAAGATGTAATTAAAAAGTGAAATATTTAAAGTGAATAGAGAAAAGATTTTCCAACCTCTATCAAGGAAACAACCAATACATATCCCTGTAATTTAGCACATGAAATTATTGAAACACCAGTAATCAAACCCTTCGCCTTAGGAGCCTAAGATTTTGAGTAGTAGGCCATAGAGACTCCGTAGTGTTCTGAATCAAACCTTAGTGATGACAATCAGCTAAAAACTCACTCCTATGTAGTGCAGTAGGTAAATGTAAATGTAAATGTAAATGTAAATGTAGTGCAGTAGGTCTGTGCACACCTACAGTATCACAGTTTACAGAGTAACGGAGTGGAAGGGTAGGATGGAAATGTTTTTGTTCTCTGGTGTAAGATGTACTTTAAAAGACATCTATTCAGACAAAGTGAAAAGAAAAAATATATTCCAACATTTATCAAAGCAATTACCACTGCCTATCCTTTTAATTGAGAAAACACGAACATTAAAGCACCAGGAACCAAACCCTTAACCTTTAGGGTAAAAGTCTTAGACATTAACCACGAGACCACGGTGACGTAATGGTCTTGATCAAAACGTAATTAGGACATTTTAATAAAAAACTGCAGCCTATGTAATGCAGTAGGTCCGTACACCTACATTAACATAGTTTACAGAGTGGCATATTGGAAGGAAAGAACAGAGAGAGAAAGAGGTTTTTTATTCTCTGCGGTGGGATGTACTTAGAAAGCAATGTACTTAAAGTGAAAAAAAAAAAAATCCCAACTTTTATCAAAGAAAAAAAAACATTGTCCATCTTTCTAACTAAGTGCACACAACCATTAAGACACCAAGCGCCATATTACAGAAGTTCCCCGGGGGCACAACAGGTCACCTGGGGACCCCTTCTCATTTGTGAATGGGTGGAGGTAAAATTTTAATATACATTTCTCACCATAAAGTGTACTCTGTGCCTCTGTGGCCTGCCCCATGCTTGTGAGGGGATGAACAGGGCTGGACGGTGGCTAAATGATGGCCCTGGATGGACTCTGTGCCCAGCAAGAAAATAGTCTTGATGCCCTGCAGTCAAAATTGTTAACTCATCAGACCGTGAGACAAAACCTCAGACTGCTTGTGCCGCAGCACAATTGTATTGCCCTTCTAGTGGGTCTGTGCTCCTCCCCTGCGATACCACCCAGGTTCTTGTGTTTGCGCTTCTCTCTCCTTTACATGTGGAACCCAACATCATGAGTGAGTCTGGCCACCCCCAACCGGGTTATCTATGGTTGAATGCCCCCCGCCCCCCAGTCAGCGGAGTCAGTCTCTGACACAGGCTTGGCAGATAAACTGGATTTTACAATAGTGGCAATAGAACATTCCTGCCTTGATGCTCTGGTCTCTCAGATGGCCCTTCTTTGTGATGAAAACAAGGAGCATGTGACCCAGACAGAACAAAACACTGCGAGAGGTACAACCTAAAGCATATGACACACATGAACAAGTTTTGGCCCTCATGGAGAGAGTGTGTAAGACAGAGGACGGGAAGGGATGGACCCATAATATAAACCTGCATATTGTGGGCTTAGAGGAGGAGACAGAGGGCACGGATTCGGTAACCTACCTGGAGGAGTAGATTAAATCCTTCATGCTGCTGCAGGCCCTGACCTCTTTCTCGTAAATTCTGAGGGGTCACAGCGCCCCTGGGCATCAAACTCCCCCGGGCTCTGGATCCAAGTCTCTCTTGGTGACATTACTACACTACAATGACCGAAATGTGATTATCCAGGAGGCTCAGAAAGTTGGACGGGTGAAGGCCAGCAAGCATTATATCATGCTGTTTCAGGGCCACACCCTTGCAGTAAAATGCAAAAGCCCTTCTTTGCTGGCATGAAATGAAAACTGCAGGAGCTGGGAAGAGGTACTCTCTATTATTCCTGGCAAAGCTATGCATTACTATAAAGAATAACTCACACTTTTTAAAGATCCAGCGGCGGCCTGACACTGGAACAGAGATGCTTGCCACTGCAGAACGTCTGGAGTCGGCAGGGGGCTCGAGTGCGCAGGTACTGGTGGTCTCATCCTCTATTCGAGCCCAGGGAGCAATGTGAGGTGACCCCCATGGACAGTCGGGTGGCAGAAAGCCAGTGCTCAGCAGTGGGAATCACAGCCACCTCAAGATGTATGTGGATCTTGCGACTTCGTTCAGAGAAGCTGAATCCATTTCTTCACACCTGTTGTTGATGATGGTTTGGGGCCTTCAGGATATCACACAACAAATGGCTGAAAACCTGAATTGACTCTTTTTCTTGCTGCCGCTATACCTTCATACCCCTAATATGTTGGGAAGAAACTCTCTCTCTCTCCTTTTCCTTCCTCCTCCTGCAGCAATCCCTGCACAAATGTATCTCAACATTACAGCATTTGCTTGCCAAGCTGCATATACATATCTGGAACATGATTGTATCCATTCCCCTGTTCTAGGTTTATAGTTCTTTGAGAAGGGTTGGAAATGACTTTACCACTGACAAGCAGGCAGGCCAAGACTGCGAAGCTTGGGAAACTTCACAGCTAGGAGATGCATCTACAGTCTCACTACTTACTGATGTCACTGATGCACCCCATAAAGTACAACATAGTGATTTGTGCAAAGCATGCGCACGGCCGGCGAACTCTACTCTGTGTACTTTTATCAATAATCGTTTATCAAAATAGCTCTCCTACAGGATACACATTTCATGACTCAAGAAGCTTTACACCCACAGAGGAGATTTAGACGACAAGTTTACTCTGCGGGATACTTAGCTTACTCGAAGGGGGCACTGATTTGCATCAGGGCAGACCTTCCATTCCAGGTGTTGACCTCTTTCATTGACATATTTGGAGAATATGTGCTGCTACAAGGGCTCCTTGAGTAGTCCCAGCTAGTGCTCAGTTGCATAAATGTTACGAACACTTGGCAGGTCTCCTTCATGGCCTTGCTGTCTTCGAGGCTTGCAATGGGTTCACCTTCTAAGGGTGCTCGGGGGCAACTGCAATTATGTACTGACACAGAACTAGCTAGAGTGGAGAAGTGTGGCTCAATGGTTAGAGTGGCAGACCTTGATGCAGAGCTCTGGTCCGGGACCAGGGTTCGATTCCCGCCTCGGCGGGGTCTCAGGCTAAATAAATCCTCGGACCTGATATTCTCGCCTCAGTGCCTATTCTAATCATGGGTCCCACGCTGCAACTCTGGGCAATAGCTTGCTTAATCACTCCACAACTGCCCCAACAGCGCTGGGATGCCTGGCTTCACCATGGGGGTGCCCAGGAGTGGACACTTCACAGGGAAAGCCAGGAAGGGTTCCTACAGCGGTATGAGTACAAGCGCCGAGATGCCTCAGTGGTGATTCGTGCGCTATACAAGTACCAAGTTTACAAGTTTAGCTAGATTGTTCCCTCCTTTACTGCAGACACCCACTACTTATAAAGGGTGGACTATTGGGGCCTACTAGATGTTTGGTGGCATCGTAACTTTCCCCTACATGGGCTTCATGTGTGCCTTGACAGAATCCTGACTTCACTTCCTCCAGACTGGGTCCCTAAATAAAAGGTGCAAATGACCTCAGCCGCACTATCTCTGATCATAATACCCTGCAAATGCAGCTCAGTTGGGGCTGGCCTTGCTCACCTGTTCGCACCTGGCACATGTGACCAAAGGTGCTGGAGGATGCGACCTTCTGTATCTTGCTCCAAACAGTACTTACTTAACTCTTTGGTATAAATCAAGGCACTGCATCCTCCAGAGCGCTTGGATGGGAGGTTTGCAAGGTGACAGTCAGAGGCCACTGCTTTGTGGCAGTGGTGGGCGTGCGGTGCAAACTTGAGAAGCGACTTATTGCTATAGAAAAAGCCCTAATTTCATTAAAAGAACAACAAATGGCTCATACCGCCCCCCAGCACAAGCATGCACCTGTCACTCAGAAATTTTGGAATGACACTGTGTAAACCTCAAGGCATGCATAGCATGCACGCATTCTGAGACTGGCAATCTAGGCACTCCACTGGCCGGGCTGATCTGGGAGGACCAGACCCATCACCCTATTACCACCATAAGGACGGACCCTGACACCTTTCTCCAAGTGAAGCATGAAATAAATAGAGCCTTCTCTGCCCACTACCACACCCTATACGGCTCAGCCAGCCCCATGACGCCCTCAGCAGTTATATTTGGACACTATCCCTATACCACACATCACCCCAGGTCAGCGTTATGACTAGGATGCACTCATCATTGTGGCAGAAATTAAAGATGCAATCTGCTCTTTGGCAACGGGGAAACCCTGGGACACTGAAGGGCTTTCATTGGAATTCTACTGCGCCTTTCCTGATATCCTTGCACCGTGGTTAGAAGCTCTGTATTGGACAGCGCTTGTGGAAGGGTTCCACCCCTTTATAAGAAGTATTAGTAGTCTTTATGGCAAAGCCAGTCAGAGGCTGTCAAGGATTTAGCCTTGTATCATCCAGTAGCAATCCTAAATTCCGACTATTTAAATTTTAAGTAGGATTCTGGCTATTTCGCTGTTGCCCCAACTGGCTCGTCCTAATCAAAATGGCTGTGTTCAGGGGTGCAACTCCTCCATGAACATTTTCAGGCTCTTCCACATCTTGGAATTTGATCATCACACACTCCCCAGCTTGCCATGTCTTGAGCTAGATGTAGAAAATGTGTTTGACTCTCTGGACTATACTGACTGCTTCACATTATTCCGCCCTATGAGACTGGGGGAACACCTATTGAAGCCCACACACCTCGTTAATACTGGTCCAATTGCACATGTACTCATCAGACCCTACATATTTAATTATGTGCAAGTGCTCAAGGGCATGCAACAGGGTTGCCCCCTCTCCCCACTCTTACTTGCCTTGGCAATGGAACTGATAGCCACAAGGTTGCGTCACAGGGGCAGAGCAACACATTCCTCTAGGGCAGGTGTCTTCCAACTGGGGGGCAGCCCCTTACAGGGCCAGGGGGGACCCAAGCTCTGGCCACAAGGATCATTATGTTCAGCAGAAAAAAATGAGTAGCAGTAAGCCACTCTGTAATGGCCATCACTAACATCTTTTGTCATTTACATCTTGGCTGAGAGAAGGTCTCAAAAGGGAAAGGACTCTGAATATTCTTCAGAACCTCCACCTTTTTTAATAGTCACACTGTGGATACTTGTACATCTTAGTAAGGCCTACCTGGCCAGAATAGTATGTTTGGAAATAATTTATTTGATTGCATTTTTAAAACGGTTTATTACTTACCTTCAAAGTTCAAATTTTACATTTTACTTGTAATTGTCTATTTTTAGGTTGAGCCTAGACAGAGCAAGCACTGTCTCTTCGAGACATGCTGTACTACTCTGTGGGCTTATAGTCTGCCCACTGCTTTTCATTTGTTTGTTTCAGTGTCATTAAAAATCCTTGCTTGCTAGTTGTCAATCCTTCCTCCTTGTCCTTCCTTTTTCTGTTTTGTGGTTTAAGCTATGGTAGTTTATCGGTTTATTTGGGGGGAACTCTTTTTTATTGTTTCCTGCTCACCTGCGCCGTCCTCCCCCCACCACCAGCCCATCAATTCTGAGGTCGGGCACTGTTCTAAAGCCCACATGACTCCTAGGACTCAGCAGCTGCTCTTGGGTGCCAATCCATCCCCTTTACTGCACCCTTGTTTTAAATTGTACATTAAAGCTGATAGATAGGCACACATCATCGGCTCCTGTTGTGTGTATATTTTTTAACAACTCGTTGGTGTTATGTGGTGTTGGGTTTGTTTTGGGCTTCTTTTATGGTACGGGCAGTGGCTGCTCTGGCCGAAGCACCCGGCCACGCTGAGCGGGGTACCATGATTTCTGCAGTACTGCTCTCGGTGCCCCTCACCTCCCCTCCCCTCCCGCGGCCGCATCTCTCTGCATATCACCATGACTCTCACCTCCCGCATCGCCTGCTCAATGGTCAGATGCTTTGTAAGTCTTTTACTGCTTTTCGAGGATTGGCATGCTGGGTGGATGCATGTGCCCTAGTTTATGCAAAGATAAGATTGAGTGTACCTCTTTCTGCATTTTGTTTTTGGGGGCATGCCCCATTAGCATCTCTCGTCCTGCCTTCTGGCTTGTTCAGATTGTTTTTCCTATCCCTGACATTTGCCATTCACAGGTGGAGAGAAGCTGTGAATGAGGCACTATTTTGGTGGAGAGCATGGTTGTCTGGCGCCTAGGACTCAAGTTTCCAGGAAGGTTCCTCACAGCATCTTCTGAGCAGACCCTTTTATTTCTGATCTTTTCATGCTCCATTCAGCCCATTGCTGTGCATGATCTTGGTAGACTTCCTCCACATTCCCTTGTGCTTTTGGCAGGGAGGGCCTATGTAATGCTTTTCATGGCGGTGAGGATACTCGTAACATGCTTGGCGGGCCACAGCAGCCCTGCCAAACATATTGCTGCATCAAGACCGTCACGCCACCACCAGGGATCTCTGATTCCTGGTGGTTGCAGTGGACCTAGGGTGGCCCAACCACCATGGTCATAATAGGGTGGTTGGAAGACCCTTCATGAGTCTGGCGGTCCGTGGATCACCAGACTCATAATAAGCCCCATAATCCATATCTGTTGAGTTAAAATAGCTTGATCTGTTCCATTACTGCGCTATAAGACACAAGTCTCGTCAGGAATTCACATCAAAGCACCTCCTCTTAGCGTAGCGGGAGAATCTCTTATGTGGTTCTTATGGTCGAAGTGAGCATTAACATCTGAAATATGTGATGAATGGACATTTTATGGTTATCTTTGCTATGCAACACTTTATCCCCATTTTAAATCTGAGGACACACCCTCCTTCTGCAACCTAAAAATAAATATGCGAGACTCCGCTTCACTCTATTAGATAGCAGGACGATGCATTTGTCTTGGGAAGAACCGAGAACATCAAGTGCATGCAGATTTTGTCACTGAAGTCAGGAAAGTCTGGCTCATGCCCTATTTTGTTATAGTCTTTTTAATGAAGGAGGATCTTTACTAATTCCAGCTTTTCGACGATCAGGAATTGGAACTTGTGCTTCAGCAGTAAAAGAGTGTTTCAATACTGCAGATCTGCAACTGGTTAATGGTATGACAATTTTTCATCGACTAAGAATTGGATTGGGCTTAGGATACCATTATTGTATGTTGATGATATATTAATTTTTTGAAAGCAGATAATGTGAAAATGCACCTTGGATCTAGTGGGTCTCTCATTTGTCCGGACCACATCCTCTTTAAAGCCATGTCATAGTCCCAGTCACTGATGTCAGAAATTGTTATTCATGCATAATTTTAATGGTCATAGTTATGTACAACGAAATGAGAAGAATTTGACTATTGGGTGGAGAGCTTATTTATTTGATAGAGACCCTCCACAAATAATATAAATATATGTAATGTGTATTTAAGTTTGGCAATGCAAATGAGTATGCAGAATTCCAATCTGTACTCATTTGTTTGTGTAATACAGCCTTTAGCGTAATTGAACTTAGTTAATCTTGAATGATGAAAAAATCTTGATTTTGAGATGTGTAAATCTACATGGGCATTCTATAAGGACGTTTTTGTTAGCTTCTGCGAGCCAGAAACCCATTTAAAATACAGTCCCAACAGTTCAACACTACCTGTTTAATTGTGTTAGCGCTCACGCACATATATATTTTTTAATTTTCCATTCTAAAATACTAATCTTCCAAGTTGGAACGCTAAATTAAAAGTGGCAAAATAGGCACACATGCATACCGGCAGGTATCTTGGAATGGTGAAAAGCCTTTATTCAGTGCTCCAAAATGGCTACCCCAGACATGCATGCATGCATCAATTCTACATCATAACAAACTGGCAGCAGTTTTTATTTTTACATTTTTTTTATTTACTGTTTTGGCATGGCCAAAGGCCATTTTAGACCAGGGAAAGTATATGTGCAAGGAGGGCCAATGCAAACACAATGGCATAGCCGATATGTCAGCACTTCCCTTTTGAAGGCGAGACCTATTGGCTTTGCCAATGCTTGTTTTCTTTTCTTGTGCCTTGATTCTGATGCACTGCAATGTACACACGCTCAGATGATGGCAAAAACGAGAAGCATGTACTCCTGCTATACCACTGTAGGCTTGACTTGCCGTTCCCCCAAACATAAAACAAATCAGAATGGTATATGGGTCTGCATTTTTTTAACTTTATTATTTAATTTAATTGTTTTTATGATAAAAAAACATACAATACAAACAGTTAAAATAAAAGATAAACAGAACCACAGTTAGTCACAGCATTCATGAGTATACACCAAATAATATTACTGGTAGGGCAATGCATGATGCAGTGATTGATTTACCAGAGTGATACATATGCACTATTGGAATCTAATTTTCTCATAGAGCTCCTACCATTATGCCCAGGAGGGATGACCAGTGGAACCCGATATGCGGATAACAATTCAAACAGGTGCAGGAAAGGGCACATAGCACCTTGTGCGTGAATGATGTTACCTTCCTGACATAACTTCTGTAGTATCTGAGGTGACTACCCACCACTTCTATTGCACCCCCTATATGGGAACCGCACACCTAGTGGATAATTTCTGGCTTTATAAGTAGGTCTTGTATAAGCTCCAAAAGTTCTTGGGGCGGCTTCATGGGGGGAGCAGTTCGCTGTATAATTCAGACTGCGTATTGCAAAACAACAAATCTTTATACCATTGCGTCAGAGTGGGGGGTGAACCTTGTGCCCAGTGCATAGCCAGCACTCGCTTCGCTATCAATAACCCAATGTCGATTAGGCGTCTTATATCTTTACAAACCCGTTTAGAAAATCCCAGGAGAGTGTTAGACGGACCGGGAGGGTTGGCCGAGGACAAGGGGAGAGGTCTCCGGGGAGAGCCGTCTCCAGCGATCGTACAGACGAGTAACTTCCCCCCCACAGATGTACACCACACAAAGATAGGTTTTAACGTTATTTATAAGCAATCTTTAGGTACGATAGAATGGTACAAGGAGGTCAGGACTCAGGGGTCCCCTCGATTCTAGTCTCTTGGTTGGGAAAGGGGGTAGCGGGACAGTCTTGTTACCAATCTGGTAGATGCGATGAAATGATGGATAGCTCACAATCCTCGAGCTCGGTGTTCTAGTTGGACGGGCCGCGGCAGCGCCAGCAGGTCCCGGTGAAGGTGATCGTTACACGGTCCGCGGCAGCGCCAGCAGGTCCCGATGAAGGTGGTGGTTACAACGGTCCGCGGCAGCGCCAGCAGGTCCCAACGAAGGTGGTAGTTACAACGGTCCGCGGCAGCGCCAGCAGGTCCCGACGAGGATGGAGGATGCAGAAGGCCGCGGCAGCGCCAGCAGGCAGAGTGATCGTTCACAAGGCAGGGCTACGGCAGCGCCGGTAGTCCGTCAAGGATGAGTTCTTCTCGGTGTCTCTCGACTCCAGGATACAACTGCCTTCCTGCTCTGGAGCTGCCCCAGTTATAGGTCTGGCGCCCTTTGATGTCCGGACCCTCGCACTTGGAGGTCGGGAGGTCCGGGATGAGGGAGTCCAGACACCCAGCAGGGGGGTGGAGCCAGCGCCCGGGGGAGCTGGGGGGCGATCGGCACCTGGCGGGGGAGAGCCATCGACACTTCTTTCTCCCATCGACCTGCCAAGTGGTCCGTTCACCTCCTGGGTGGATGGTGGTGCCGGGATGTTGTGGCCTGGCCAGGCCCAGGGTTAGGGTCGAGCTGAGGCCACGCGGCCTCGTGGTGCAGGGTCCAAGATGGCGGCCGGGCCGTACGAGGGAGCCGGTAGTGGTTCGGCCCCATGATACAGAGATGTCCGGGGGCAGGAGTCCCGTCTGGAGACGGAGTGCGGGTGGTTTCTGTGGGTAACACCTGGAGGGCCGGGGCTCGGGCCCTGTCATGCGGGGAGGGAGCAAGCCCTTCATGTGGCCTGTCCAACATGCGTCCCCCCCAGCTGAAGGCGGGGAGAGTCACCCATCCTCTTGGGGACTCTCCTCGTCGAGGCGGAAAAAGCGTGACAGGCCATCTGCGTTTGCGTGGTCTTGGCCCGGTCGATGTTCCACAGTGAAGTCCATCCCCTGCAGGGAGATGGACCAACGCAATAGTTTGGGGTTTTCCCCCTGCATCTGCATTAGCCACTGCAGGGGTCGATGATCTGTTTGCACCCGGAAGTGGGTACCGAAGAGATAGGGCCGGAGCTTTTTGAGGGCCCACACCACTGCGAAGGCCTCCCTCTCGATGGTGCTCCATCGCTGTTCTCGGGCCAGGAGGCGTCTGCTGATGAAGGCCACCGGTTGGTCAAGTCCCTCGGAGTTCAGCTGGGAGAGGACCGCCCCGATGCCATGGTCGGAGGCATCTGTTTGTACGATGAATTCCCGACTGTAGTCGGGGGCCTGAAGCACAGGGGCAGTGCACATGGTGTGGAAATTTAGCTTGCAAACTGAACATTATCTGCGCCATCTTGCCTCTCCCCAGCGCCACGCATAGCAAATGTACGGTCGCCATTTTAGGCACCCCACTCTCTCTCCCCGCTCACTCTCGATCGCCAGCGCTTTCCCCCGGCGCTGCGAGCATCCCCCGCGCGCCGGCCACCCCCGCTCTCTCATACAGGCCATAAACCCTCTCCTTCTGCGCGACCCTGCTACGGAACCACTTCCGACCGACAACCCATACATGGTCATGCCTCTCCTTTGATAACCCCCCTTCCTCTGCGCCCCCTTGTCCGAACTGGTCCCAGGCCATCACCTAGCCCTGCGGATGCAGTTTATTGCCCCTACTGTAAGGGAAACACCCCACATCAAAGGGATTACAGTAGATCAAAGCCCCTACCCCCTGAGACCCGGCCGGTTGCACACACCCCCGGGAATTAGCGGAATTCCCTGCTGCGCGATAGCCATCTCCTACTGTGGATGGGGTGGGAACTTCTACTGTATCTATGTGTGGGAACGGATCTGAACCGGGGCTTCAGGGGATATTCCCCCGCACATCAAGGGAATCTCAAGAATGTACTATGTGTAATAAAGCAATAAACCAGTGTATAAGAGACCAGGTCTCAGAGATGCAGTTAGAGCACCTCGTGACGATACCTTGCTGTCTGATCTGATGTGTTCTGCTCCGACGGAATAAAACCTTGTTTCCTGCCTTCCAGTCTCCGGCGCCTGCCTCTTTTATTGGTAAATTATCGAGTGGTATGAGAGGCGATTACCGCCGGGCAAATACTTGAAAGGATACCGACTGAAACTGCCGCTACCATTTAACAATTGGCGTCCCAAACGTGGGGCCCATCAGCGACACGTGGATCCAGTGGGAGAGGTCCCGACGACAGAGTGAACGACTGCAACGATCGGGAGAGCTCCTGCCCAATAGACCCTCGTCTGGCAGCCGATCATCCGAACTTCACTGGTTCCGAGCAGACCTCTCTCGAGTGATCTACGGTCCTGACTGGGAACCATCAGGAGTGCCGCGGCAAATACGGAGAGTAGAGGACGATCGGGCGCTGGAGGCGGAAGACGAGAAACTGTCCACGCGGTCCGGTTAAGGTCGTGATACACGACAAATTGAGAAATAATTGATTGATTGTTTGACGCTTTTTGAAATACTAGTATTGCTCATTGACTGTGCTCATTGATTGTTCTCTTTGAGATATTCGCTGTCTACAAACGGGGAGGAGTAGAAATACTCTCTCTCTCTCCCTTTGTAGATAGTGAAGGGTAGGTAACGCAGACTTTTGTCCCCGTTGAAACCCGTCGTGCCTATCTTTATCTCCCCATTGATTGATTGTCCGAACATTGATTGTTTTGAAGAATAGTGCTTTTTGAGATATTCTCTGTTTGCAAACAACGTAGAATAGGAATATTCTGTCTAGTCTTTGCAAATAGTGAAGGGTAGGTAACGCAGACTTTTGTCCCCGTTGAAACCCGTCGTGCCTATCTTTATCTCCCCATTGATTGATTGATTGATTGTCCGAACACTAGTTGTTCGATATTGGTTCTTTGGAGGTATTCTCTGCTTGCAAATAACGAAGAATAGAGATATTCTGTCTAGTCTTTGCAAGCAGTGAAAAGATAGGTAGTGCTGACTTTTGTCCCCGTTGAAACCCGTCATGCCTATCTTCTCCCCACTGATTGGTAGTTGGTTCTGCCCGGACCGCTTATTAGAGGTGAACCATCCGGCTCCACTGGAGGGCACCCCTAATAAGGACATGTTCACTAAATATGGACTAGTCGCCGTAGCTTATACCAAGCTATGGCATAAATATACAAAGAAGGACCCCGAGAGTCAGTGGCCACTGATGGGATCCTTCGACGACCATAAGATAGAAGCGCTAGAAATAGCTCTGCGTAGCAATAAGACGACGCCTACTATGCTTGACAGTATCGGCATGTGGCGCAAAGAAGCAACGCAACGGAAAAAGAGGGAAGAAGTAAAAGCAGAAAAGGAATTACGAAAGGCAGCTCACCTTGCCGCTAGAAAGTTAGAAGAGGACATAAAGGAGAGAAGGGAAACTAAACTAAGACAGGAGCCCGAAACCTCAGGCCAGTACGCTGTTAGGACCCCTTCTCTGCTCTACCCTGAGTTGTCCTCCAAGCAGCGAACGAATGACGAATTACTGTTAGGTCCCCCGATCATTTACATGCCCCCTCCGTATGCACCCTCCCAATCAATAGTGCAACACCCACAACCCCCGAACACGAGCGAAAGCAGTACAGGGGCCTCGGCCCTCACGGCCTCCGCGCCGGCTGAGCCTCTTGTGCCGAACCCAACGTCGACTACAACGCTAGACGACCATGAGATAGGAAAGAAAGAGTCCACCAGAATGAACCGATTAACTAAGGATGAACGAACAGGAATCGACAAGATAGTAAAGGCACTGGTAGGATCCTTTTTGACCTTACAAAAACTAAAATAACGCTAGGAGTTAGCCCTTTGTGGGACATATGAAACCAAGGGAAGGAGTCAAGCTCACGGTCGAGACGACCGCGAGGTAGCCCGACTCCATTACTCTCGCTACCTAAACATGTCTGCCCTACTGCCCACCCCGCCCAATAAGCATGACAAAATCCCGCACAAACGGAAGCCTGCTGACACCCACCATCGACGTCACCAAACTAGGGCTAGATCGCGCACAATTGGGCTATGTTATTTTTCCGATTGCACAGTAACCTCCTTGTGCTCGTCATCAAACTACAAATATGTACAAACACTCCAACGAAGTAATGTAGTTATAACATTTTAATAACTTATAGGATATAACAAACACACCAACAGGGTAAACAGGTTAAAACACGTTTTAAAACAACTATTTACATGACAGTCTGCTGCAACCTCCATCCCAAAGCCTTAACGTCCACGTGACACCGTCCTCGCCTCTCCTTCCTCAAAATCGCAACATTGGCCTGTTTTGGGCGGTCCCTCTTAGTTGACTTTGGGCTATAAAAGCCATGCAAAAATCCCTTGACATCAGTGGCGGGCGATTGTGCGAATAGGCCGGAGGCTATACGAAGCGCCGAAGTCCTGGCAACACCAAGGCGGAGCCCGCCACGCTGTGCGGGCCTTTCCGCTTTCTCTTCTTCTTTCTTTAATGAGGGCTGGTGCCCTGGCGGGGGGAGGCGACGCGGACGGGCCTCCCCCACCTCCCCAGGTGGAGGCTCGCCGGGCACCCCAACCGTCTTTAACTCGCCGACCAGCTAAGCTGCACCCAGCCATCTTTTTCATCGGCCTGCTGAATTTCACCCTGGCACGCTGTGCGGATCTTCCCAGTCACTTCTTCCTTCAATAACGGAGGGTGCCCTGGCGGGGGGAGGTGACGCGGACGGGCCTCCCCCACCTCCCCAGGTGGAGGCTCGCCAGCAGATGAGGGCACCCCAAACCGCATCTTTCACACGTCAGCCAGCTGAGTTGCGCCCTGCCACTTCATTCGCCGTTCGGCTGAGCCGGCACCCCTGCACGCGGCCGCCAGGCAACCACCCAGGCACAGGGTTCACCAAGACTGCCGCTAGCACCCGACGCGGGGAGTGGGCCCCCGCAGCCAAGTAAGTAGGGGCCCACTCCGATGGTGATACCATCCGAACTGCTGTTGTCGCTGCTACTGGAACCACTCCGGTGGCAATACCATCTGAACTGCCGCTGTAGCTGCTGTTGGCCCCTCTCCGATAGCCGTACCGAAGAGCTGCTGCTACTGCTGCCATTGAACTCCGGCGGTTGACCCCTCCGGTTCCAGGCCTGGCCCACCGTGAGACAATTCTGGACTCGAAAGCTTGTTTGCTAGGGCATGGGCCCCACCCTTGACAGAACGCTCCCCTCAGCCTTGCAGGATTGGTTGGAGTCATTTGACATTCGACTCCTGCGGACTTCCGGTAAGGACAAAACCACCGCCATTGCTCTTTTGCCCCCGGGCGGCAGCCGCCTTGCCTCCGCTTGGTGCAGTGAGAAAGTAGAGCGTCGGCGGAAGAACCCGCCTGCTGCCCCGCCCTAAGAACGAACCATGGCATTGCTACAAGGTTGCAGTGACGCCATGCTGACGCAAAGTTGACGCTAACGAAAGTTCTCGAACTACCGAAAGGAATTCTGGTTCAACAGCTCACTGACCCGACCCCGCCCCAAGATGGCGCTGATGTAGGAGTGGCCTACAACTCCTTGTGGCGTTCCAGCCACGTGACATTTGTGTTAAAAAGAGATATATAAATATATGTATGCGATGCTTTCACACATGATGGTGGGGGAGAGGGGGGGGGGGACCGATTTTTATGTTAATCTAGTGTTGCTCATGTTGCTCGACGCCTCTCGCACCGTGGCCGGCCTATAGCGGCTGTAGGCCCGTATTTCTACACTGACATTGTTTTAAATAAAGGGCTTCTTAAAAAGGAATTACGGAATCAGTGTCATGACTAATCATCTGGGTTGTTGAAGGTTTCTCTTTTAAATAAAAGATTGTCACTCCTAAGCGAAAGCATACAGATAATACGGACTCAATTTGCCTTAAATATTTTTGTTTAACGGAATTTGTACCCATCACGCCTGCCCCCCTTTTTCCAAGAATTGTCAAATCAATAATGAACTATAACTTAAGGTATATGTCGCACGCAAGGTATGGTATCCTGCACCATAATACACGACCAATTGAGAAATACATGCACGACCAGGGAACCCGAATTTAGGAGATGAATGAACTAGAGCATCTTTGCCTCGAACTAAAGAATAATAGGTCCGTGGTATTACCCACCCCTGCGGCTAGCCTGGTACATGGTAGGTAGAACTTTTCGTGTCTGCGCGCGCTGGGGTATTCTGAATACTGCACCTCCCCTCCCCTCTTATTTTCCCCTCTATAGGTCACGACGAAGTTCCAACTGAAGAGTGGAGTGGACATGGACCGAACCAAGTTCAATATCAGGGAAAACATAGACAAACGTTGTGAGATAGTGCGTAAAATTACAGACCACCATTGGGAACATGAAAAACTGTATGATATGATTGTGCGTGTGTACTACGATTATACGATATGAATGTGTATGCATTTCATGTTCGGGTCACTTGAAGAGAGCGTCATCGTATGATTGAGGTGCTCGTCCACCGATCAAAGGGAGGAGAATAAAGGGTCAGACAACCCATAAGATAAACTACAAAATGCTAAAGGTACGCAGCATGCATAGGAATAGAGGACAGGAAAGGAGAGGTCCCCGTGCTCGACGCAGCCCTGAGTCTCCGTCTTGATGCATGTACTGTCACACCCTATCCGGCATTTGTGTGTACGTGGTCACCGAATTTATGTCTTTTCCCCGCTTGTGTTTTCTTACATGGAACAGACCCATGCTACTCCATGTTGTGTGTGCACCAAGTGGCCTATTATCTTACCCATCTCTCTCTCTCTCGTTTTGTGTCGTATGTATGCCAAAATAGCCTACTTGATGCACACGTCTCTCTCTCTCTCTCTCTCTCTCTCTCTCTCTCTCTCTCTCTCTCTCTCTCCCTCCCCCTCTCTCTCTCTCTCCCTCTCTCTCTCTCTCTCTCTCTCTCACTCTCTCTCCCCCTCCCTCGCAAAAGGCTCTTTCTTGCCCTCTTTTCTTCTTGAATAAATTAACGACATACACCTCTTTGGTAAGTGTATAATTGGCCTGAACACAGTGGTGTTCGAACAAATTGACAGAAACAAAAACGACCATACTTTACCACGTTACTACCTCTCCTTTTTACAAACGTTAAGCCTAATCGGCTGAGAAGGAAAGGACAGGTAAGACGACTGATGTCTCCTAATCTGACCCTCAACACGGGGACTATATGTCAGTGGTTTTTGTTCTTAAGGGACACCATCTCCACCGCCCAGAATTACCCCTGACCAATTAGCCCGAAATAGAATGTCTAAAGCACCCTGTTCTCCCAAAGATAACTCCAGCCCTATACTAGCCGTCTCAGAGTGTCCCGAACGAAACAGCTGATGGCCCTGTTTTAAACTGATAAAGGGTCACCTACTGTATGAAAAGGATACTCGTGAACGCATGACCGTAGCACCTCGCACTTACGGGTATTACCAAACCTTGTATTATAAGGCGCAGAAACCGACACCTAGAAGGCCAGACGATGGACAGGGACACCCACAGAACCCTGCACCACAGCAGTAATTAATAGATTAGTAACACGCACATTAACATCAGAGTTAATAGGCACCAATCATGTAGTAACAGATAAGAGCATTTCCGCAACTACTCAGTGGTTGGGAGAGAGAATGAAGTATGTAAATGTCTTCCCTGCCAAAATCCCTAAGACTTTCGTTTCTTATAACCTATTCAAGGATAACCCGCAGCCATCGGAAGAGAGGGGTCGGACGTGACGCACAGTCTGGCTGCGGATCATAAAGCATCTATGACATCGACCAAGGGGGAAGCGACGAAGCAAAAAGGGTGTGAGACGAGACACCATTATCAGAACGATAAGCGCGAAGGGCTGCATCGAGGCCCCTGCTCACTGACCAGCGTGCCTGAAGTCTCAACCCGTCGGGCCCGATTGATGGGCCCAGTGCTGAAAGATTCTGCTCTCCTTGGTCCGCATTTTTGATCCGATCCCACGCCACCCCATTCTCTCTTCCTCTTTCATTTGGACTATGACTTTGACCTACTACCGAGGAACAAAAGGCCGGCACCCTGTCTCAAAGTGCCTGTGGTGAACTGTGTTAAGGAACAGGACTGTGATCAAAGAACAGTGAGTGATCACACCCTGCCACGTGAGAAATCGGATTTGAGCTGGACCTTAGCTCCACCGCCGGTGCTCAACAGTGCCAACGAAAGAAGGACAACAATGAGAGCTTACCAGTGATAGCTCTTTATAAAACAAGGACACTGGAAAGAAGGACCCATGTCAAAGTTGAAAATCCTCTCCCAACCACCTTATTATATTAACTATCTTCTTCATGATGTTGCATCAATCACTTCCGACTGTACACTGAGAAGTTAAGAAAATGTAACTTTGTATAGTAACATTCATACAACACCAGCCATGTACACGACTATACTGCAACTTTGAATGTACTTCCTCCTCGCCTACTTTATCAAACTGTATGAGACAATGTACAAATGTGTCAGATTACTCCTGCCTACCCTTAAGACTCTGTATCTTTAAATGTATGACGAACATTGACGATACTGTAACTGAAAGGCTAACAAAGGTGAATATTGGCCGGACAAGCTGGCGAGATATGTTAAAAGGGAGGACTGTGGAAATTTAGCTTGCAAACTGAACATTATCTGCGCCATCTTGCCTCTCCCCAGCGCCACGCATAGCAAATGTACGGTCGCCATTTTAGGCACCCCACTCTCTCTCCCCGCTCACTCTCGATCGCCAGCGCTTTCCCCCGGCGCTGCGAGCATCCCCCGCGCGCCGGCCACCCCCGCTCTCTCATACAGGCCATAAACCCTCTCCTTCTGCGCGACCCTGCTACGGAACCACTTCCGACCGACAACCCATACATGGTCATGCCTCTCCTTTGATAACCCCCCTTCCTCTGCGCCCCCTTGTCCGAACTGGTCCCAGGCCATCACCTAGCCCTGCGGATGCAGTTTATTGCCCCTACTGTAAGGGAAACACCCCACATCAAAGGGATTACAGTAGATCAAAGCCCCTACCCCCTGAGACCCGGCCGGTTGCACACACCCCCTGGAATTAGCGGAATTCCCTGCTGCGCGATAGCCATCTCCTACTGTGGATGGGGTGGGAACTTCTACTGTATCTATGTGTGGGAACGGATCTGAACCGGGGCTTCAGGGGATATTCCCCCGCACATCAAGGGAATCTCAAGAATGTACTATGTGTAATAAAGCAATAAACCAGTGTATAAGAGACCAGGTCTCAGAGATGCAGTTAGAGCACCTCGTGACGATACCTTGCTGTCTGATCTGATGTGTTCTGCTCCGACGGAATAAAACCTTGTTTCCTGCCTTCCAGTCTCCGGCGCCTGCCTCTTTTATTGGTAAATTATCGAGTGGTATGAGAGGCGATTACCGCCGGGCAAATACTTGAAAGGATACCGACTGAAACTGCCGCTACCATTTAACAATGGCGGCTTTCAGCTTCTCGAAGGCCGCTTGACAGTCTGGGGTCCAGTTGATCTTCTTCGGGTGGTTCTTGGATGTGAGTCCCGTGAGGGGCCCCACAATGCTGCCATAGTCCCTCACGAACCGCCGGTAGTAGCCGGTGAGCCCCAAGAAGGCTCGGACCTCGGTCTGCGTGACTGGGGGCTGCCAGGACTGGATGGCAGCGATTTTGAGTTGCAGAGGGGCCACCAGACCGCTTCCCACCTGGTGTCCGAGATAGGTCACGGACCCCTGACCAATTTGGCACTTGCTGGCCTTGATTGTGAGGCCGGCCCGTTGGAGGGCCTGCAGGACCTCTCGGAGGTGGTGGAGGTGGTCGGACCAGTGGCGGCTGTACACAGCGATATCGTACAGGTAGGCGGCGCTGAACTCCTCGAGCTCCGCCAAGACCTGGTTCACCAGTCGCTGAAAAGTAGCTGGGGCATTCTTCATGCCGAAGGGCATGACTTTGAAGTGGTAGTGGCCATCGGGGGTAGAAAAGGCAGATCGTTCTTGGGCCCGGGGTGTGAGACCGATCTGCCAGTAGCCCGCTGTCAGGTCGAAGAAGCTGAGGTAGCGGGCAGCCCCCATGCGGTCGATCAGTTCATCCGCTCGGGGGATGGGATGAGCGTCGGTTCTGGTAACAGCATTTAAGCCCCGATAGTCGACGCAGAATCGGAGCTCAGGAGTGGTGCCGGGGGCAGCAGCTTTGGGGACCAGCACGACCGGGCTGGCCCAGGGGCTGTCCGAGGGCTCGATGACCCCGAGCGTGAGCATCTTTGATACCTCCTCTTGGATGCAGGCCCGTACCCGATCTGGTACGCGGTACGCCCGGTGTCTGATAGGGGGACTGTCCCCAGTGTCCACGTCGTGCAAGCACCAGGGGGTGACCCCTGGGGTGAGGGAAAACAAGGTAGCAAACTGCAGCAGGAGGTCCCGGCAGCCTTGGCGCTGTTCCGGGGTGAGGGCATCGGAGAGCCGGACCCCGTCCACGGAACCATCTTTGTCACGAGTCTTCAGGAGATCAGGGAGAGGCTCGGAGTCTTCTTCCGCTCCACTGTCTGTAGCCATCAGGAGGCTGAGCTCCGAGCGCACAAAGTGGGGTTTGAGTCTGTTGGTGTGGAGGACCCGGAGGGGGTTCCGTGGGGATTCCATATCGATGAGATAGGTGACGGGGCTCTTGCGTTCGACCACTTTGAAGGGCCCCGTCCACTTGTCCTGCAAGGCACATGGTTCGGTGGGGGACATCACCCACACTTGTTGGCCAGGTTCGAATTCAATGGAGGAGGCATTTTGATCGTACCATTTTTTCATGTCCTCCTGACTGGCCTCAAGGTGCGCTTTCGCCATTTCTCTGAATCGCCTGGTCTGATTGCGTAGGGTCAGGAGGTACTTGAAGACGTCTGGAGGGGTCTTTAGGGGGGCCATCTCCCAACCTTCTTTGACTAGGCTGAGGGGCCCTCGCACAGGGTGCCCGTACAAGAGTTCGAAAGGGCTAAAGCCGAGGGACTTCTGGGGAACTTCTCGATAGGCGAAGAGGAGGCACGGAAGTAGTACATCCCACTGGCGACGGAGGGGTTCTTCCAACCCCCCAATCATTCCCTTGAGCGTGCGGTTGAACCGCTCGACTAGTCCGTTTCCTTGAGGGTGATAGGGGGTCGTGAATCGGTAGGTGACCCCGCACTGTTGCCAGAGGGACTTCATATACTTCGAAATAAAGTTTGTGCCTCTGTCGCTGACGACTTCTCGGGGGAAGCCCACCCGGGAGAAGATCCCCATTAAGGCCCGGCCGACCACCGGGGCTGTTACAGTTCGCAGGGGCACAGCCTCGGGGTAGCGGGTGGCGTGGTCCACCAGTACCAGGATGAACCGATGTCCTTGTGCTGTACGGGGGTCCAGGGGCCCCACAATGTCTATTCCCACCCTCTCGAACGGGGTGGTGACAACTGGGAAGGGTTGCAGAGGTGCTTTGAGTTTGCGGCCGCTCTTCCCGCTGGCCTGGCACGTGGGGCAGGACCGGCAGTGGTTGAGGACGTCGTTTCTCATCTTTGGCCAGAAAAAGTGGGTCACCAGGCGACTGTAGGTTTTGTCCTGGCCCAGGTGTCCAGCCAGAGGGACATCGTGGGCCAAATTTAACAGGAAGTCTCTAAAACGGAGGGGCACCACCAGCACTCGACTGGCCCCTAACTCCGCGATTTTCTGTTCACTGTACAATAGTTCGTTGTCCCAATAGATCCAATGGGCTCCGGTGGTGTCCCCTGCGCTCTGGGCGAGGGCTTGCTGGAGGAGTCCCTCGAGGGAGGGACAGGTCTTCTGTTCTTGACGGAACTGTTCCTGGGTGGGCCCCCCTTCTTGACGCCACTGAGCCAGGTTGGGAAGGTCCTGGGGCTGAGTGAGCCCTTCGGGGGTTTGCTCTGGGGGGTCGGTATGGTCGGTGTCCTCTACTGGAGCGATCGGGGGAGGAGGTGCTGGCCATTCTGGTTCTTCTGGTCGGGGGATGGCACGGGCGGCCATGGACCGGGTGGTTACGCACGCCCAGTCCGGGAGGCCCAACATCCCCAGGTGCTCTCTTCTTTCTACGGCGGCCCACGGGGAACTCTCAAGATCATTCCCCAGGAGACAGTCCACGGGGGCATCATCTCGGACCGTCACCTTCAACATGCCGGAGACTCCTCCCCATTCGAAGGGGACGCAGGCCATCCGACATAGACTCTCCGAATTGTCGGCTGAACGGACGGGGCAGAGAATGTTCGGCAGGATCTGCTCTGGTTTTACCAGGTGACAGCGGACGGCCGTCACACTGGCCCCCGTGTCACGTAGTGCTTCGGCCCGGCGTCCATTAATGTTCACCCACTGACTATATTTTCTGGTGTTGGCGGGTAGGGGAGCCCGCGGGACCATGTCTCTTCCCCCTAGGCACGCTAGAACCATGGCGGCCGGTTCCCACTCTTGTTGTCCCTGCTCGTATTCTTCCTGTTCTTCGGAGATTTGTTCTCCCCCCAGGGCGGCGGCAGCTACCTGGCGGGGTCTCGGAGTTTGGTTCTGTGGACAGTTCGGGTCATTGGCGTAGTGGCCGACTCGCTGGCATCGGTGACACGTGACATTGGCTCGGAACCCCGGGCGCATCGGGGGGTTGCCCCGGCTGGCCGGGGGCGGGGTGCTGGCAGCGGGAGCGACTGGGACGGTGTCTCTTCCTCGTCCCTGGCCTCCTCCTCCTCCTCGGGGACGGTGCTGACCTTGGTTGTTCCGGTTCTGTTCGTGCGGCCCTCTCCGGCCCACTCGGGTGCTTTCCCACCGGTCAGCTTCGGCGGCGAGTTGCCGTGGGTCAGTCAATTTACTGTCGAGGAGGTGCTGCCTGAGCTCGACGAAGCAGTTGTTAGAGAGGTGCTCCCACACCATGAGATTAAAAAGTTGCTCGTAGGTCGTTACGTGGCTTCCCTTGATCCAACCCTCGAAGGCTCGGCTGAAATAGTTGACATATTCCACCCAAGTTGTACCCGGGATCCGGGTGCAGTCTCGGAACCTCTGGCGGTACATTTCGGGTGTGCGCCCATATCGGGTGAGGAGGGCAGCCTTCATGTGGTCATAGGATGACATCAGGTGGTCTGGGAGCTGTAACAGGGCATCGCGGCCTTTATTGACGAACCTCCCCCATAGACCGGCTCCCCAGTCACTTCGATCGATCCGGTGGGAGGTCATGTCGATCTCGTAGGCCTTGAACCACTGTTGTATGTCGTCCTCTCGGACATACTCTCGAACGACATCCTTGGGGATGTGGACTTTCTTTTCTGTCGCTCCCGGGGTGCGCGGTCGCTCGGGCACCTCCAGTTCTTTGTTCTGCTTCCGTAGGTCTATCTCTGCCAGTTTGCGCTCGTGTTCGTATGCTAATCTCTTTTCTTCGAGCTCTCTCTGCCTCTGTTTTTCTTCCCGTTCTTCTCGGAGCCGCAGATGCTCTAGGTTCAGTTTTTGTTCGGCTAATTTTAGTTCACCGTCCATTTTGAGCCGTGCCATTTCTAACTCATGTAGTCTGTTTTTTTCTCTCTCTTGGATCTCTTCCTGCGAGAGGCCCGTTCTTCGCTCTTCGGGAGCCGTGGTGTTCCTCTCTGATGCTGAAATGTTTTGGTCCGGGGATCTGGCGGCCCCGGTTTCTGCCCACGACTCAATGGCGTGCTTGAAATCGTCTTTGGTACTCAGGCCGGTGGTAGCAATGCCTAGTTCAATGCAGAATTGTTTCAATTCACGATGGCTGTACTCTTCCAATTTTTCCATCTGGAATTTCTCGGTGGATCTGCTCTCTTTGGTTGACATTGTGGTTTCGTCGTGGGGTGAGCTACTCTCTGTACGATTACGCGTTGATTCGGATCGCGCCCCTGGCCACCAATGTTAGACGGACCGGTAGGGTCGGCCGAGGACAAGGGGAGAGGTCTCCGGGGAGAGCCGTCTCCAGCGATCGTACAGACGAGTAACTTCCCCCCCACAGATGTACACCACACAAAGATAGGTTTTAACGTTATTTATAAGCAATCTTTAGGTACGATAGAATGGTACAAGGAGGTCAGGACTCAGGGGTCCCCTCGATTCTAGTCTCTTGGTTGGGAAAGGGGGTAGCGGGACAGTCTTGTTACCAATCTGGTAGATGCGATGAAATGATGGATAGCTCACAATCCTCGAGCTCGGTGTTCTAGTTGGACGGGCCGCGGCAGCGCCAGCAGGTCCCGGTGAAGGTGGTCGTTACACGGTCCGCGGCAGCGCCAGCAGGTCCCGATGAAGGTGGTGGTTACAACGGTCCGCGGCAGCGCCAGCAGGTCCCAACGAAGGTGGTAGTTACAACGGTCCGCGGCAGCGCCAGCAGGTCCCGACGAGGATGGAGGATGCAGAAGGCCGCGGCAGCGCCAGCAGGCAGAGTGATCGTTCACAAGGCAGGGCTACGGCAGCGCCGGTAGTCCGTCAAGGATGAGTTCTTCTCGGTGTCTCTCGACTCCAGGATACAACTGCCTTCCTGCTCTGGAGCTGCCCCAGTTATAGGTCTGGCGCCCTTTGATGTCCGGACCCTCGCACTTGGAGGTCGGGAGGTCCGGGATGAGGGAGTCCAGACACCCAGCAGGGGGGTGGAGCCAGCGCCCGGGGGAGCTGGGAGGCGATCGGCACCTGACGGGGGAGAGCCATCGACACTTCTTTCTCCCATCGACCTGCCAAGTGGTCCGTTCACCTCCTGGGTGGATGGTGGTGCCGGGATGTCGGGGCCTGGCCAGGCCCAGGGTTAGGGTTGAGCTGAGGCCACGCGGCCTCGTGGTGCAGGGTCCAAGATGGCGGCCGGGCCGGGCGAGGGAGCCGGTAGTGGTTCGGCCCCATGATACAGAGATGTCCGGGGGCAGGAGTCCCGTCTGGAGACGGGGTGCGGGTGGTTTCTGTGGGTAACACCTGGAGGGCCGGGGCTCGGGCCCTGTCATGCGGGGAGGGAGCAAGCCCTTCATGTGGCCTGTCCAACAGAGAGCTAACAGTGGATCTGGTGACAGGGGTTCTCCGGGTATATCACTTAATTTTGAGAATATTGAAATCCAGAAGTTAGCTATTGAGGGGCATAGTTATGCTAAGTGTATGAAGACAGCTGACTCTTCACCACACCTTTCGCACTTATCAGAATCCCGCAGACCGAACCTATACAAATGGGCAGGTGTATGGTATATTCAGTTAAGGAATTTAAACTGAATGAGAGAATGTCGTTCAGAGTAATGCGTTGTGTTGCCTCGTAGCAGTCCTTCCAAGTATATGGATCTGCATGATGCTTCCTTTTGTAACTTTCACAAAAGTTCAGTAAAAATACGTTTAAAAAATAAAATAATACAAAATACTGAATTTAAGTAAACTACACTGATGCTAATGCTGTCTATCTGAAACTACTCACAAACATTATATTGAATTTCTAATAAACAACAGCCACTGTAGTCAAACACTACATATGCACATTTAAACTATCAACAACTACATTGTCAAGTATAATCTAAGATCAGAATTACACTAGCTTATCCTAAACCCTATTACACAAACCTACAACTTTAGTAAAACAGATCTATCTAAACATATACTAATAAAATATATCATCCGTCCCCCCTAAAGTACTTATAAAATCAAACTAACCTATTTCTATCTTAAACTATCTCTAAAATATACTAAACAACTCCTAAATATTTTCTAAACAATAAAATGTCAAAATATTTTTGAAATACATGATTTTTAATTATTATTTAAAAAAAGCAAGTCATAATATTTAAATCAAATGTTCTCATATTCCGGCTACAGTGCAGAGTACCTGTCGGCACCTCTTTAATATTATTCTTATTTGGCACGTTTGCAGGTTTATCATCCTGTTTGATATATTTATCTTTTTATAAAGTTTTTTTATTTTGTTGCTGTGCTTTATATATATTTTTTTCAAAGTTTATGTTTCATTGCCTTCTTTCTGCTTTTGCTTGCCGTTTTCACACTTGTAGGCTGCTTGGGTCGGTGCTTTTACAAGCATATAAGTGCCCTTTTTAGGTCTTGCCTACGCAGTGCGCATGCACTACTTAGGCAAAAAGACCTTTAGCAACCGCTTCAGCTTTTCAGCTGAAAACGTGCACGCGTTCCATTGCCTTCAATGGCAACGCGTGCACGTGTGGCGATTGCCTTGCGGGAGCGAGCTTGACACCATATGTTTGTAATTAACTTATAAACACATGGTGCCCCTTGCTCGCTCCCGCAAGGGAAATGCTTTGTGTGCTGTCGCACTCCCCCCACCCCTCCCACCTTTAGTGCGAGGCGCGCACGCGCTTGTTCAGCACGGCGTTTGTGCTCCCCGAGGGCAATCTAATCACCGTTGCAACACCCGTCCCCGCTATGACAATCTCAGAACGCTTGTTACTTTTGTTACTCACGGACTGCATTGTCCACAATGCATTGCTATCACACCAAAATTTCCATCAATTGCTTTCTTTTTCATAACGAGCTTCAGCAGACTCACAAGCTTCCTTTTCAATGCTGTAAGTATGTGTTCTCATGGGAGGATTGTACATATGATATAATATACACCATTAGGCTGCATCATTCGGTTTACGTCTTACAAGTCTACAAAACATGTTGATGTGTCCTTTTTGTCAGTACACCAACCACACGCTCTTAGTAGATAAGGAATAATGCTTACATGGGCAGTGCTTTTAGGAACTGATTAATAATGCTTCGCTCTCAAAAAAGGATGAACTTTGTAAGAGAAATACCTGGAAGCTTTTAATGTCTCACGATCATTTTGATGCTGGACATTATTTCTTATCTTGATTATTTCCTGTTGCTTGATGTATTTAACACAATATATTTTATTGTTTATATTTTTCCTTCTTTGCAAAAATAGTTTTGCTTTTGAGTTTGGTCTGCCTTAGAGTAGTTGCCTTCTGAAAACTCTGTGTTCTCTGCATTTTAAGCACCTCGAAGTAACTAAAATGAAACAACCTCTATAAACCTTCCAGATAATTAATGCGCTATTGTGTCAATGCCCTACGGTGTGTCCTTGATGATTGAACAATATATAGAGATTGTATGTCTTTGTTTGGGTATGGTGGCTGTGGCTAACATTAAAGTTGCTGTGCCTTGCACAGACGAGTATACAACCGCCTGAAGGCGCTATAATAAAGCTTGAAAATAAGTGCACCTGCCTAGCCAGAGGTAAACTGTAATCCGTTTAAACAATGCAGCAAATAATTTTAAGTCAGTTCAATACCTTATACGATTAAATACAAGCAAACTGAGTCCTTCCAAACTCTTCCCGTTTTTTATTGTCCTTTTGTTTTTGATAGTCCTCCTAGTGCTTTTAAACTATGCCTTAACACTGCAGCAATTTAAACCCAACTGTTCTTTTTCCTCCAATATTGTTCTAAATCATATGCAATGGATATTTATAAACAAAAATTATTGAATAGTTAATTTTTTTATTTCATTTTTATTACAAGCATACGACCACTACCTTTATGTAGCAGCATTTTTTCCTTTTTGTGGCAAACTCTTCCAATAAAAAACAAGCATTTGCAATGCAATAGGTCTCACATTTACACAAGTTTAAGCTATTGGCTTTGTAAATGATAATGCCTTTTATTTATGTTTCAGAAACCAAAACCTAAATAAAAAGCATTGCCATTTACAATGCTAATAGCAAAATCTCACGTAAATGTGAGACCTGTTACATTGCTAATGCTTATTGTGTGTTGCAGACGTAGTTGTTTTCAAATGTTTTGCTCGTTTGGCTCTGTGCTCTCCTTTTGTCTCTGTATATTTTTTGCCCGTTTCTCAAAAGCCACTGGCAATTATCTCTAGCTTTTTCAATGTAACCTTCCTGACAAAATGCCCTTTTTTAAAAAATGTTACTAGACAATGTAAAAAAATAGCATTAGTTATTTAAATGTTAGTTCTTAAAAACCTATTCTATATTGAAGTAATGACATTAAGTATTGCAGTACATACAAATATTTTTCTTTTTGAAATTGAAACTTGAAATATTATTTACATTAAGCTTCACACACGAGTATAATAAACAGCAATATATGTACAGTCGGGAAACAGCTGTTACAACAGATGCGTTACAACGCATGCTTTTACCCCACATGCTGTTACAATGCAAATGGCTTGCTGCACGGGGTATGAGGTGTTGGATTTAACTCCAACACCTTCCCTACTGTTGTACACACCGGAGTTGGAATAGTAAATTATACTATTCCAACATCCAGCTCAACCCCGACAGTAAGTCGGCGTAAAAACTTGTGTTATAATGGCATGCGGGGCAAAAGCATGCGTTGTAACATCATACAACCGTACAATCATCACAAATCACTTATCATCAGTCAACATAATCTCATAACAATACCAACATACACCAAGAACATGACCATGAAGAGGTCTAGACTTTATCCTTAGTCTAGCCAAGGAACGGTCTCATCCTAAGCAGCTCAGCATACTTAGCATACAGATTCATTCTTGCAAGGAGATGATTCTCCGATGTACATAGACAGCAAACCATGATCCCAGACTAGACTTATTGATGGAACACAACATGGTTTAGATCAAGATTATCTATATTCCTCCCCAAACCAACAACATGTCCCTCACCACCTCACAGGTAGATGGCAGCATCACATGTCTCGTTTTACTAATAAAGGAATTGACCAGGACCCACTTCTTATAACTTTGAGGATATTTGAGAGGCACATATTCCCTCCACAACAACAAAGACTGCCACAGACCCATCTTTCTAAACCTCACCATCAACTCAGAAGTTATTAAAATAAATCAACAGGATGGGCAAATCCCCCCAGTTCACATAGCAGCCTACCAGACACAGATCATGTAAATGTTACCATGACACACAACAGACAATTCTGACACCAGTACCTCAAAAGATAACACACATAGAGCAGCCAACCTGACAGCATCACACATAAATCACACTGCTGAGGATAGTCTTTGGAATAAACCCAATACCATATCCAACCCTACATCAAAGTAGCAACACCATCCTAATCTGGAAAACCACCAAATAAAACACATCCATCCTCAACTACTCAAACATGCATATCAAGAGTGTTATTTAAGGCTTGGAACAGTCAAAAGAAACCACTCATTCAGTATTCATATGAAGAGATTGTTGCCCTGATGCTGTACTACTAAGGAAGATTGCAGGTCATAAAGGTACCTACCTTAGACATACCAACCATAGTATACAACTACAGAGATTGCACACACTTCAAAGAGCAGAATGTTACCCTTCATGATTAAAATACTATTCAATATGAACCCAAACATGCATTGTAACATGAAACAGTGATGATTGTGAATTTCATGATACACAACAGCAGTTTGGTGTAATCATATGCAACCAGTGGCGGCTGGCAAGAGTAGGGGTGACAAGGTGGGGAAGACATTTTTTTATTAAACCACTTACTTTTTGCTGGCCACTGTTTCTCCTCCACTTCAGTCCCCACCCAATCCGCCTTCTCCTCAGCTTCGGCGGAAGCAGGACGCACACAGGCTCCTTCCCCTAAACCAATTACAAAAAATGCAATGCAACGTTGTGATTGGTCTGAGTGCCTTGGTTCGGGACTGTGGTCGATGCATATATCATTTTCATTTTTTGATTTTGGCTCCGCCTGGTGAATAACATTCAGTGGGTCTCCATTACAACATGGGCACAAGAGTTTTCGGGCAGACCGTTTTCTATTTTCATGGCCTTGTGAACCAGGCCGGCTTCCGAGTGATGTCTCTTTATTCATCTGCCTGCTTGCGTCTTTCATAATCAGATTCTGTCTGTCCCTCTGCCCGATTTAGCCAAAGTCAGCTTCTGAAGGCTGCAGAGACCGCTATTGACATACAGCACTGTGCGGCTCCATTGGCTGGAACCAAACGCTTGTTTCTGGTTCCATTGGTTGGAACCGCACGCAAGTATCCGCTACAGATTAACTCTTCCCTTCAGAACAACACACACAGTTCTTGTGTTGCCGCAACTGAAGGGTCTAGATCAGTAAGTTGGGATGGTGCACGGCGCCAGTAATGGTTTATAATTATATAACCTGATTGGAGTGTTTTAGTAATTGGCACCTCAGATTGATCAGTTTATGTTTGTTTGGAGGCTCTGAGTTTTGTGTGGCCATAAAGTCTTTTAGAATCAGTTTTCATTCTATTGATAATTGTGACCAGGGTGTCGCCATTCCGCAGGAGTGAATCATATGGCCTCTATTAGATATAACATTCTTATTCCTTTTCAACTTTCGCCTTAAGTGTTCCAGAAGTTTTTGTAGTAATATTCATGTACTAGGGTTGCAGGAAATTATGTTTTTTTGAGTTGAGATGTCAAGCCTTTCCTATCCTTGGACGCAACTGTGATTTCTATGCTTTGGCTTTTTGTTCGTAGGATCTAACACTGACAGCAGGAACAACCTCCTTTGTGCTCCTGTGACACAGCGCATTTTAGTGTTGCCCTTCCCTCGGGGAGGCCAATAAGTCACAGAGCACAATTTGAATATTGAACTCACTCAGTATGATACTAACCCCTGGCATCATTTTTGCCAATTTCCTTACGTTTATTCATAATTTCTTCTATGAGTGCTTTGTTTATAGCTCTTCGACACAATCTAACTTCTCTTGTTACTATCTATGGAATTATTAGTAGAACATTTATGTTTGCCAGCATGACTGTCTATGCCGCTTACTGTGCATGCAACTCAAGGAGCACAACATATGAGTTCTTACATGGTGCACTCTGCAGTTAGGTGGGATTGCTTGTGTTAAGCTTTTACGGGTGTCATGGTTGGCCGGTGCACTTTTGTCGCCTACCAAATGTTTCTTGGAAGTATTTGTATATATGGTTTTGTATATCTTTCTCCATGTTGGTACTCAGTCTTTCTTCTGTCCAGAAGAGGCCAAAATACTTAGGCCGAAACGTGCCGACATTCATGCTGGGGGAGTCTGCACAAATATGACACAACCTGGTTAAGGACAACTAGTGCACACATTTGAGAACAAAGAGGAGGAAAAAAAATTCCTCATATGTGCGCTACCTAAAGACTATTTCCAATGGACACTGTGTGAAAAATGAATGGCACAGCCACAACTGATAAATTAATAGGAAGATCGAGAGTAAAAGTATAATTGTTCAATCGGCCTATCAGGGGTTGAAATCTTGTGATATATGTTTGATGTAACAATGTGAACTGTTATGTATACAGTTGTTGTGTCTGCATCAGGCAGAACCCATATACTCTTCATGTGGTTGGGAATAAATATATCCCTGATTGATGTATACCAAATAAATGTGCAGCAATTATGCTAAAATGAAAGTGATTAATTAGAGTAATCACATTGGAAATTACTTTACATGTATTCATTCCCGTATTACAAATTTTTTCTGTTTATGTTGTATTTAGCCCATGTGATGCGGGTGAATTAGGGCTTACCCCAATATGTTTTGTCAGACGGGGAACCTGGACATGTTCCTCACCAGGCTGTGCAATGCAACCTGGTGGGGACCATGCAAAGTGCGCATGACTGTTTGGCCACCCCAAGTGGGCCAGCCAAACAGTCATGCACACTTAGGGAGTGCAAACTACTCCTCCCCATGTGACCCAAGCCCCGCCCTAACCCAGCCCGATAGTGAAAAATAAAATGATAAAAATTGGGTTATTATCATTTTATGTTTCCTTTCTCCTGCTCTGAGTGCAGTGGGGTGACGCTCCTCCGCCTTAGCAGAGGAGACACCCCTGCATGCCACCTACATTTATTAAATTAAAAATATTCTGAAGTTTGATGTGTTACTATTTACCAAAACATATTTGAAGCAAGCGTCCAACCCTCTCATGCTTATTTTGGAAACACCCTGCATTCACCATCAAACATCGATAACAAACACAATGAGTGGGTGTTGGGGCTCAGACAACTCCGTAATCTGTAGTAATCAGGTACACAAATGTAGGTTTCTTCAATAGTCTTCTTTATTAAGTATGCATTTCACATCTCCATAACCTCCAGCATAAAAACCCACTAACAGTATATTCTAGAACATAGATAAACATCCCATTCTAATGACATCAAAAAGCCCAGCTACAATCTTGTACCACAGTGCGTTCCCACACTTCTCCCCCCCCAGAAAATGAGGAATATAAACTAGTGCAAAGTTTGGTATTAGGTTTAGTATTCAATTAGAAATATCTGTTTTTTTCCAAATAACCACATTGGAGATTCTTTAGTCACAGGCTCCCTTTCTTTAAGACCAACAAAAGGGGAACCCCCCCCGTCACTGTATGTAGAGTAACTCTAAGAGCCCATATCATTTTTTGCAATTCTTCTTTTCATGCCAACCCATTAGCTAAAGATAAGATGGATATTATCAATAACAATGCAGTTGACTCTCTCTACCAATCCATTGACTTGAGTACAATAGAGTGCAACTCTGACATGCCTATTACCCAGACCAGCCAGAAACTCAGACATGGCTGAAGACAGCAGCTGCACTTCATTGTTCGTAACCAACGCCTCGGGTATACCTTACTTAAAAAACACTTTCTTCAAGAATCCTATCACATTCCTAGTTGTGATACTGTCAAACGTCTCAACCATTAACCATTTGCTGTGATAGTCACAAGAACTGCAATGAACCTGCCTCTATGACCGAACTTTTCTACAGGACCTAAAAAATCAATTGTCAACTTCTCCCAAGGCCTACTGGGAAGTTTTACACACTCTAACGGAGGTTGCCTGACCACCCTGTTCTCGTCACTATTACCACATATAACACAATCATTAACCACAGCTTCTACTTCTTCATCCATACTAGGCCACCAAAAAAATTGCCTTAACCTCCTTTTCAGCAAACTTCTCCCCATATGTCCTTCATGCACAATTCTAACTAACCTCCCTCTCAATGCTCTGGGAGGAACAATGTGATTGCACCCCAAAACTTTGTCTCCCAGAATACTCAGTTCTTCTCTCACAACTGAATACTGGCTTAAGTCTTCACTCAAAGTACCACTATCCGAACACCAACCTTTGCATAGTATTGCACTTCTCCATTCCTCTTGACTTAAGGCAAACTCTCCATCCATAGAAGCACTTATCAGTTCAACCATATCTGTACAAGAAACGTCAGAAATATCTTCGTCCTCAATCACAAGCATATGTGCTAGGTAATCAGCCACCACATTCTTCCTCCCTCTAATGAATTCCACGGTAAAATTAAGGTCCATTACAGTCAATAACCACCTAGAAATTCGATGTGTGACACTGCCTTCAAGTCCCCTGCTACACTTAAAGATGTGCACCAAAGGTTTATGGTCAGATTTGAGTACAAACGGCAATCCCCACAAATACCACCAGAAGTGGTTCATACCACAGCAACAGGCCAATGCTTACTTCTCAATTGCTGAATATGAACACGCCGCCCCTTGCAACCGCTGTGACGTAAATCCTATAACTTTGTCCTCACCTTCCACCTTCTGAATTAAAACTGCTCCAAGTCCTGCAATACTGGCATCGGTAGACACAATGATCTTCCTATTAACATCAAAATGTCCCAATGTAGGTGCACACACCAGTGACTGCTTGATGTTATTGAATGCAGTCTCACATGCCGTTCCCGATTCAAACAATACCTCCTTCTTCAATAAGGCACTCGTGAGTTCCACTACATCAGCAAAGCTGGCATAAAATTTGGAACAATATTTGGCTAGCTCCAAAAAAGACTTTAACTCTTCCTTGTCACTAGGTTGAGGGGCATCCTCAATTGCTTTCATTATACTCTTTTTCAGTCTTATACTTTTATCAGATATTTCATGCCCTAAGTAACTCACCATCTGTCTTTACAGCTGACATTTTTCCTACCTAAGGGTTAAACCATGATTGCCAATCCTTTTTAACACCTCATTTAGTAACATATCATGATCCTCCCATGACTTACTCACCACCATAATGTCGTCTTGGAAGCACAAAACGTTTTGCATACCCTTGAAAATACAATGCATTATTCTTTAAAAAACTGCCGAGGCTGACTCCAAGCCAAACAGCATCCTACAATACTGATAAGTACCCAGGGGGGTCACAAAAGATGTAAGTGATCTGGATTCAGGATGCAAATTTACTTGATGGTATGCCGCTGACATGTCTAATACACTGAACACCTTTCCCCCTCCCATATCACTCAACATTTCAGCAATATTAGGCAATGGTTGTCAGTCAACCCAAATATTTTTGTTTAAATCACGCAAATCAATGCAAAGGCAAATCTTGTTCCCTTCCTTAGGAGCAACTACAATAGGAGCAAGCCATTGGGACAATTCTATAGGCTCAATAATCTTTTCACTCAACAACTTATCCAATTCTAGTTGACGTTGCTCTCCCATAAGAAGGGGTACAGGTCTCACCTTATGTACGGTAGGAATGGCATTCTTTTTTAGAATTATTTGGTGAGTAAATCTTTTCAAGAACCCCAATTTGTGAGAGAATACATGTGGAAATGACATTACTAACTTCTAACCCCAATCTGTCTCAATA
The DNA here is from genome assembly GCF_964204655.1 of Triturus cristatus. Lineage (NCBI taxonomy): Eukaryota > Metazoa > Chordata > Amphibia > Caudata > Salamandridae > Triturus > Triturus cristatus. Next base: position 353,994,954 of record NC_140584.1, read on the forward strand.
TCAAAGAGTTTTCGTTCACTCGTTCAATACACATTGCAGGCTCCACAGCATTGAGATCGAGAACAATTAGAAATCTTTCTGGTGGCACCACCCTAAAAGATTTCAGTCTTCCTCTGTTACGTACACTCTCCCATGGACACCATTTGCTTGAAATGAATATCCATCCACCTCATACCTATGATATTAATCCTTCTACCACCATATTCCACCACTTTGACATCTGCACACTGGAAGTCATTAATCCGACCCTTAACATCATCAGCATATGTGTCTTTAGAAATTAAAGTGAACAGACTTCCTGAGTCTGCCAGGACTTTGGCTTGAACAGTCCCTAAGTTGATATTACAAAATGGTTTTCGAATAGCCCTGAGCTTTCCATCCATCATTAGGCTTGACATTTTGTCATTCTCCACAACTACAGAATTTTTGATTTCATTTATTGTCACTATAATTTCTTCTTGGAGTTCTTCTGAACTCTCTACGACTTTAACACTAGCATCTTGCATTCGCCCTTTTGACCTACAGACTTTAGCCAAATGACCTCTTCTCCCACAGGCCCTGCATGCGACATTCCTTTCACCACATGCAAAACTGGAAGCACTTATCAGTTCAACCATTTCTGTACAAGAAACGTCAGAAATATCTTTGTCCTCAATCACAGGCAATAGGTGTCTGTAATAGTCTCAGCCAACCCATTGTTGGGGCTCAGGCAACTCCGTAATCCCTCTAGAGTGCCCATCAATGTCTACATCCATGATATTATCTCTTCCAGAACCTGCAGCTGGACCTCATACACGTTTCTGTCAAAGTCTGCTTGAGGGTCTTCGTGATCTTGCACAGCACACTGCCCACATGTTCAATGTGAAGAAGTCGGGTTCCGATTACTTAGAGACACAGCAACATCTTCATCCCCTGATAGGATGGGAAAAGAATCATTGAAAACTTTCAGAAGATCATTGAAGGTGTCATCATACAAGAAGAGCAAGTTGGAATCGAGGTCAGGAGACACATCACGGGTAAACAGCCAGCACTCGCAAAACTTGCTCTTCTGCTGAAACAGAAGATGAAAGACAAAGATAGTTATAGTTATAAATGGGAGATATTTTATTATGTATTTGTATAAAAAACATTGTCAAAAATGTATTTCGCAATATAGTCAAACTATACTTAAAAAATTCTACATTTATATTATTACAATTCACCTTCATATATTAATCAAATTTTTTTAAGTCTTCTAGTTAGTTTACTATTTTTTTATTGCAGCAACCACACTGCACTGAGATGTGTAGAATTTCTAAATAATTCATTTTGTAGCGAAGCATGATGTAATTGGCTCTTGCTTGATGCAAATCTGAGTTTCATCATGTCATTCTGACTTGCAGCACTCAATTTGGCTTTCCTCACGCAAGAAGGAGTTGTTCTATGATGCAAATACAACTTTGTTTCATGCTGCATTGTGGCTATGTCCCTTTGTGTTTTGGTGCTTTATACAGTAAATAGGACACTTGGATGAGCAAGTAAGCAGCGGAACACAACAATTTCTAAGGTAATTCTACACAACGCAGCACTGCATGAGTTTTAATAAATCTGGGCCTTAGTTTCTAACATGTATTCTTGCAGTCCATGTGAGATAGCTGTATGTACTTACGTCCAATGTTTTTCAGAAAATGTAGGAATCGTTGAATCATACAAGGGTTACACTGGCAAAGCGTAGTGTGGCAAATGAGCTCTATTGACGTTAGGACACCCCATCAGGACTTGTAACTTTCTTAATGTATTTGGATATTGTAAGGTGGCACACTTAATCTATACCATTATTATCAACATCAGGGTCGTTCCTCCTCTGCCAAGTGGACACAGACAGTTGAGCCGGATGGCTATGGTATGTGTCGCTAGAAGATCTGAAGATCAGATCTTAATGCCCTCACACACATGTTAGGGTGTCATGCTTCATCATTGGGCGCTCCTCAGCTGGCCGGCACTGCAATGCCTGACAGGTCTGGGGGCTTCTTTGTCGGAGATCTTTTGATCTGAAGATGCCTTAATAATGAAAGCAGGTGAGGGAGTTCAGTGAGTTTAGTGAGTGAGTAGTGACTAAAATAGGCTCCGGTACCCTCAAAAAAACTATTTTTTTAAATGAGAAAAGGGTACCAGGACTAGGTCAAAACAGTGGTGCTATCTTGTGGTCTTTAGGTGCCAGGATAGCTACTAGTCGAAAATGGCCACTAGTATAGGATGGTCAACATGTTTCCTGCCATGTGAGCTCAATCTTTGGGCAGCACTTCGTCAGGACCAAAAGTCAGTTAGTCCCCTATCTGGAGCTTAGGGTCTCCTCGAAAATCAAAGGGGACCTCTTAGTGTATGCCTGTATCCCCTACTAGGGTGCCGGTCAGCGATTCCACCTCAATTGAGGTTGGGAAAGGCTTCTTAGTGAATTGGAGGGTCCCGACAACAGTGAGGGACACTTGATAGTCGATCAGGACACTGCCGTCAAACCTACCCTCCTCCATCCAACCTGGATTGTAAAATCTATACCCTCATTACATAAGTCATATCCAAGGAAAATCACATTCAAATATGAAATATTAGATTTAGTAAAATTGATTGATTGATTGATAATATATCAGGTCAAAAGAGTCACTATCCTGTTCACCCTAGCCACGTGTTCAGTCAAGTCATTATCTGTAAAATACATATCATCCATATATGCTAGTGCATCTAAATCCTCTTGTACAATCTCCATGATTCTGGCTGCAAATACCTCAAGCTATTTTTTATATCCCAGTGGCAATCTTGTGTAAGTGTACTGAAATCTGCGAAATGAAAAATCAATTAGACATTGAGATTGCGGCACTGTATTTTGAATAAAGAATCTATTAAATATGTCTAAGTTTGTTTTATACCTTTTTCTCACTAATTCCTCATCAGTCCAGTACTGTGAGCATGTTGTACAGTCTGTGTGTGTGCATGTGCTCTTAAATTTCTATAATCTAAGATTATCCTACATTAATTATCAGATTTCGTTACTGGAAAAAGAGTGGTGTTCATTCTGGAATGATGAGGCACTATTATGCCCTGATATTGTAGCTGATCTAAAATAGCCTTTATATTGCACTTAGCTTCTCGTTTTAAAGCACGATGAGCCTGTACTTGGGGATTTAGGGAATCATATGAGGAACAGATTCACGAGGTCCCACCCTGCCTGGTTATTATACAACACAAGAGCTTGTTTCACAGCCCATTCACTTGCATATGTTACATGAGTTCTTAACGTGCTAATGAGTAAAATGCTTTCACTATCACTTCCTCACTTCAAGGTGCTTTGCTAATAATATCAGAGGCCAGTCATCTTTGGCAAAAATGACATCATAAACATACAATAAATGAGGCCAAAATACAGCTTTAATCTTGCATAGTATAGGTCCCTCAATCTGTATCTTTACATCATGAACTCTATCTGAAGATGTAAATCTGGCATTCGGCATCTTAGCCTGTGTGCATTCTTTAGTGGTCCACACCAGATGCTTGCTGAGAGTCTGCAAAACTATCACTGCTACCACCCAAGTCCTGTTTCGCAGAGGTGTCTGTAGTTTACAAGGCATTTCTTTTTATTCGACCAGCCTTTTTTTTTTTTCTTAAAGTTAGTCTTTGAGTCCAAAACATTTTCTTCTTTCGTTATACTAACTTGAGCTTCTGATTCTCTTTTCTGCATGATTTTTGTTGTTATTTCTATGATACTCAGTCAGTCCACTTTTTTTCTGCCCTTTTACTATCACCAAAATGATGAAAAAAATAGGAAGAAAGGCTATCAGGATACTGATAACAATCTGGCCTTTTCATTTTGTTGTGGTTCCGCAAACTACATCCACCTGTTCTAGATTCCTGCATGGAGGGAGATCTAGTATTTTTTTGGGGTTTTTACTTTTTGTTAAATTCCAGTGCTTTTTTTTTCCTTGCTAGAACCCTCAATCACATTTTTTTCTTTGTGATGTGCTTTAAAAGATCGTGAACCCAATGTATCATGGCACACAGAAGAGTAAAGGTCTGCACTAATCTTTGAAAGTTCCTGTTCACAATCTTGAAGGGGAACCACTGCCAAACGCTAGTGCACTCTCAGAACTGCAGCGCCTTGGAAAATATTACACAGACTGATTGAGGAGACTGACTTGAAATTACTCATTAACTTCATTCCTAAATCAAGAGCAGGTACAGCTACATCCTCCTTCTGTACTTGTTTTAGAACCTGCAGTAGCACTGCTAATGAGTGTGTCCTATGTGTAGCAGTATAAATATTCACATATACGATTCCCTGAGTGGCACGCTCTTCTACGGGTTGTACAATCCCAAGGGGAAGACAAATACTTAAAATTCTCTGTCTATCAGTAGGAATTACCTACATACGCTGAAGGAGGAACCCAATATTACGAGAGATGTCTCCGCTAACTGTAATACTTGTTGAGTGTGCCAATGAGAATTACCCAAGGATCTAGAAAGACTTAGGGATATATTCACAAGAACGTGTGCTAAACATCTCCAAAAAATGTTAACGCAGCTTTACACATCGCAGCCTATCGCAGGAAAATAACCCTATGTCAACATGGAATTCACAACACGGCGGTACCATGCGATAGTCTGCTGAAACCACGGCCAATGTCCGCGACACAACCACCTCAACGGAGATAAAAACACAAACCTCAATGCGAAAAAACATCCGATGGGCCAAAGCGCGATGAGGAAATCAGCGATAAGCAGTGCCAGGCCTGCAATACACACATGGCTTTCTTTCCTTCTCTGTTTCTCTGTGTCTCACTCCTTTGATGAGCGCATAACACACGTCCTGATTTTGTTCTTTATTTTCCAGGCTGTGACGTCGAGATTGCCCCTGACGGACCCGACAGGAGTCTTCCGCATTGGTGTTTTGTGTTGTATTTCAATAAAGATTTTGGTTTTTACTTCAGTGCTGTGTGACTGTTTCTCGTTCTTCTGGCCACATATGTGTGCTTTTTATTGGCAATGTGCGTCATCATGCGCTTTTTGTGGCTCTTGTGTCGTGCACGGTATGTGTATGTCGGGGGGACCGGGGTGGGGGCTGGGGGTGGTTGCGGTGGGTGTTGTGGCCCTCATGGCTGTCGGAGCTGCATGATCATTGTCTCCATGGCATCTGTGGGTCTTCAGGTGTGGCTCTTGGCTGGGCACCCTTTCATGCTGTGGGTAGTCGTCCTGCTTAGCACCAGCAAAAGGCAGGTGTTAAATCCCTGGTGCTACCGCGACTTATCGCCTGTTTTTGGTTCAGTTCGCAGATCTGGCAGTTCGTTGTGAAAGTGGTGTTGTGGTTTTTTCATGTGTTTTTGCATGGGAATGCCTACTCTGCATCTCATTAGGGTTAGTTGGTGGTGCCCACCGTGGAGATACATTTTGGGGCAATTATCGCGGGAATTCTGGCGTTGTCTGCAGTTTGCACCAGCTTGTGAATGAGGTGTTAAATCTATCTCCACTTTTAATGCGTTAAGGTGGAGATAAAACGGAGATAAGTCCTTGTGAATATCCCCCTTAGATCTTTTGAAGCTTTGCATTGTAGACAGTTTACCTCCCCTGTCAACCGTAACTCCTTAATTTTACAGGCCCACACCTTAGCCCAGCCGTACACTTAGACCAGAGCAAAAAACATGCACCCAATTCAGCTGCGGTAGGCTTTAACTACTGGACATATTATCCAGCCCTCTGTTCAAACACACCATCAGCATGCCATTATGGGGCATATTATCAAGCAGGGCGTTAAAATTATCGCCGTTTTAGCGGCAGAAAACTGCCGCTAAAGCGGCGATAATGGGCTTGATAATATGCCGCAGAGAATTCCCATAGAAGCCCATGTGAACACCAGAACATGGGCTTCTATGGGAATTCTCTGCGGCATATTATCAAACCCATTATCGCCGCTTTTAGCAGCAGTTTTCTGCCGTTAAAGGGGCGATAATTTTAACACTGTTTCTTGATAATATGCCCCATAGTTTGTTGTCAATTCTCTCCTAAAAGTACTTCCCACTAAATACGAACAAACACAGGAAGCCCAAAAATCCAGTTAATGAATAATCATCCTGTCTAGACAGCCCTACCAAACTCAACAAGCTAATAATATCTGTAATTATTACCAAAACAACTTCAAATATTCTTAAAGTGCTCCTACTTACCACAATTCACAAATAACAATGGACACCGCTCTGAAAAGGGTCTTCGAAAACAGGGTGAGAAGGTACCAAACTGTGTGGATGTTGCCATGCCATACACATGACAGTGTGAAACATATAAAAATGAATGACTTAACAGGACGTAGTATAACATAACATGACAACATAACATAACGCGTAAAGTTTCGAGATATAATTGGAATTGTATTAAAAGGTTGTTTTGTTATCCAATAGCTTTCTTTGAAATATGCTCAGTTTGGGGAGTAGATTTATAAGATCATTAAAGCCTTGTTTGAAATCGCACCTACTGTTGCTTAGACAACCGAATGAAAAATGGCCCTCCCATGTGGTAGTAATATTATTGGCATAGATGTATTCATGTGGAAGACACTTGTGCCCACTTAACACATTAGCAAAATTAATCACATTTCTCGGGGAACAACGAAAGAAACAATTATTTCTCATTTCTTTCATGACCTATTACAAATTAAAATAAACAGTGTCAAACGCGAGATCTGAGAAAGGAAATGCGACTGCATAAAATCGAAATAATGGGAGATAATTGAGCAATAGATGCAATATTGTTGAGTGATTATTACTGACATCTGCATCTGAAGGTGGCTCGGTCAATTGCCCGCACTCGGCGCTGGGAATTCGACAATATGGGCAATCATTGTTATGCTGCAAAAATCTCATACTTGACTTAGGTGACATTCTCTTCACAGGGGCTAAGCTTTAAGGGTAATGTTTCATGAAGAGATCTGTTTTACGAAGAGAGTGTGCGAGCACACACACACACACACACAAACACCTTTTTTTGAAACCATTTTTTTTTAGATTCATGGCACAAGACAGTGGCAAAAAAGAGACAAACGTATGACATCTCACACCCTATAGATGATAATTCGTACTAAAGTAGCTAGTCTTTTCCTCCGTTAATGCAATTGCTTCAAACACCAACACGTGACGCCAACAACAATAATGTAATACAGTATTTGAACGGTGATCTGAGGGTTGCCAAGAAATTCAACAAGTGTCAGGAGGCTGGCCGATGTAGCGCACCCTGTAGGCTAGATGTGTTTCTAGGGTAGAGCGCTTCACTCCTACATCTCTGTTGTATGAGTGCGATTGGGTGCTTGAAGGCGCTGATTTAGACTTTGGAGTTTGGAAGTAAGTCCATCTACTTTTCTCCTGCTATACTGAGGATCCTCCACACACCAAATTTGGAGTTCTATGCTAACCCTGTGGACAACTCTAAACATTAGCAGGAACCGCCGTAACAAAGGTACATGCCAATGTACTAAAAGTTAAATGACGGTACCGTCCATAAGAAATTGGATTATTAATTATGTAGGATGTGAGGCCTATGTAAGTAATGAGTCCACAATTTCCCCTTACTAGAAACCAAGCACCCCTTTGTTGCACTTGACACACTCGGGGTAGCGAAGCAGGGCTGTCCATAGCCTACTCTGGGGAGGTGGTGTTGGACAGTGATCATCATTCACTGGGATGCAATGATGACACTCAATAAATCATTGCCCAGTCAGGGCTTTTTCTTTTAAAAAGGAAAAGTACATTTATTACAAACACACACATACTAACAAATACTATGCATTAATTTACAAATATATACATCAGGCAGATAGAAATACCTTTGATGACATTCAAAACTACATTTGGCCCCCAAAAATCACAGTACCCTGCCCCGGTATAAGATAGAACATCACAATATAGAGGGTGTATAACCTTAAATAAAGCAGGCCTATTGGCTTTGTCAATGGGTCAACACACTAAAAGACCAATAACCACATATAAAATAAAAACATCATTTTATCAACATAATCAATAACCATGTTCAAATGCAATCATTATTATCCATAAAGCATTTTAATGATTATTTAAAACCATGTCAACATAATACTTATAATAAAGCTTCTAAAATAAACATGACTTGTGCTTGAGTCTTTTGTATGCACCTTTAAACCACATAAAATGCTGTTATAGAAATAACCACTAGAGGTTGCTGTACTTCCAGGCTGTGGAAGATAGGTTCCAACCTTGCAAGTGATTGGAAAAGAATGAAAAGTCTCCCCTGGTTATGTATATGAGGACCTGGGAGACATAAGGTTAATGCTTAAAACATTAGAGGTGGGAGCTGCTGCACATCATGACACCCTCAGATTACTTTAAAAACATGTTGGTGGTGCCCCTGCTGTCCTGTGGCCCCCACAAAAAGGAACATCTTAGGCAAAATAAGACTTGCAGGGCTTTATGGTCCGCTTCCTCATTTCTATGTGGCTGGGCGCTGCACAACTTGTTCTTTACTTTTTCCTTTTTTTTTTTAAATAATTTTTTTTTAAAAGGTGCCGGTCCTGCCCTGACACATCGAGCCCTTCTTCCATGTTGGGGCAGTGCTGGGAGCCCACTTCTGTGCTTCTCGGCCACTCCCCAGGCACCTTCCCACATGGGCAGTGGTGCCGGCAGCAGCTTCTCCCGTCCAACCAGACAGGAAGATTTTTGTGATCCTGCAGTGAACAGCAGAGTCCTTCTTCTCAGTCCCAGGGATTGGGTTCTGGGACCCTGTGGTTGCATTTGAGGGCCGGTGTCCCAGGTGGGAGACGGCCTTTACAACACAGGCTGAGCCAAGGGTGCTGTTTCCCTGCAAGCAGAACCTTGCTTGCCTTAAACACACATATTCCTTAACCTCGCATATGCATGGTTAAGGCAGTGTGCATGTGCAATCTAGATATGCGGGCACAGGAATAGGAAGGATCAGGAGAGGGTGAGGTCTGGTAAGTTGGTCTGGGGTGGGGTTTTGGAGGGTGTGGGGTAGTTTTTAGAGGTGGTGTAGTTTTAAGGGCTCAGGGGGTTGGGGTTGTTTATAGGGCAGGGGTCGGGTTTTAGGGCTCAGGGGAGGGGGGTTGGGGTAGCTTTTAGGAAGTGGGGGTCAGTTTTTACTTTTTAGTGCTCAGTCCAGGGGAGGGGGAAGGAACAGGTTTCAGGGCTGGGAGTAGTTTTAGGACTCAGGGCGGGGCGTCTGGGTCAGGGAAGTTTTTAGGATGTGTGGGCAAGTTTTAGGACTCAGAATGGGGGGGGGAACGTTTTTAGGTCTAAGGACAGTTTAGGGCTCAAGGGCAGGTCTGGCGTCGGGGTAGTTTTTAGTATGTGGGGCTGGGTTTTAGGGCTCAGAGGGGGGAGGCTGGGGTGGGATCATTACACTGCATATCCCTTTACCAATCAAGACTTTACCACACATTGCATGGTAAAGGCGTGCGTGGAACAGCATGTGTGGTAAAGGAATGCATTGTTAAGACGCATTTGTTGTTCGGGCAGCTTGATAGATGCATGTCTGGTTTAGCCATGCATGCTTCTGTCATACACCCATCCCAGGCTCTACTTAAGATTAAATCAACTCAGGGGATTTCATCGGTGGTCTGGGACGGGTTCGCATCATGCACCCTCTCTGGAGAAAATTAAATAAAGGAATCCTGTGCCGGTAACTGACCCACTGAATTTGCAGTGAAGTGCCACGTGTCTCACGGGGGAGTCAAAGGACAAATCCTTTAAAAGTGGATAATTCAGGCCCCGGTGATGCCAATTTCAGCAATCTTGGGCTCATTTTACTCAAGGTGGGGAGCTCTAGCCACCAGAAGAAGCCATTTCAGCAGGCCTCCTGGCCTTAGAAGGGTTACACTCCATGGGGAACTGGCTTTCACTGGCTCTTTGCACAAGACTTCTCCTCTGCTGTGCCCTCCATAGATCCAATGACATTCCTGGCCACCTTGCAGGGCATCTCAGGGGTATAGTGGAGTCCAAGTCTTCCCCCAACTTGTCTTCGGGGGTTGTAAAGGAACCAGCCTCACTGGGCCTGGAGAGACCTATTGTCCTAAGGTCAGTTGTAGGCAGAGTCCATAGTCCATTAGGGCATCTGGGTGCTTGTCTCTCCAGCTTTCCATGGTACTGCCACTGTCCAATTCCAGTGTCAAACTCTCTTTCGCTATTGTGCAAGAGTTGTTAAATGGGGGTGGAAAGATCTAGATGCCTGGAGACCCTTGGATAATTCTAGAATGCCACGTATCCTCACCACTCCACACCATCTCATCCCAATCCTCCTTCACAGCATACTGGGACAATCCTAGATGGCACCATCAAGAGTTCTCTGTGCACATCTCCGCTGGGGGCCTAAGCTCCACCATAAGCCGACATCACTACTAGGGTCATTCCCACCAAAACTTCAAACGGGAGCCCCCTTCTGCGTTGGCTTCAAAGCTCTGGCCTTTCTTTTTCTCAGTGGGCCTAGGCTATCCCATTCCTGATACAGCATGACAGCTAATTAAAAGATGCAGCTTTTATTCCCCACTCCTTCCTCCTCAGGACCTGACTGAAGCCGTGTATATTACTCCTTTTGTGCTGTGAGGCCTTTGTTCCCTCTGCTGGGGAGCTGAGTAATTAACTTGGCCAGGTGGTGTGACAAAAGGCCTGCAATCTGATCCTGAGCTGGGCCGGCGTAATATGACAATTCTAGATGACCAATTATTTGTGTACATAGATTTGTGGGACCTGTGTATTCAAACTTGGCACACATATTTCTACCCAGTTTGATTCCTTATGGTGTCACTGCTGCTGAACCAGTAAACCCAATTGACCTAACCTATGATTGCCGACTAATATTATGAGGCCTATCGCAGGTCAATATCTAACCTTGTAGAGTCCCATCTGTGCCAGGCCACCTGTGCGCAGTTACTGGGTTGCGTGTGATGGTAGTCTTACATGCGCAGTCCGCACACTTGTAACCAGCCAAGTCCATCTTAGCTTAGCATTACAGAGGCCTTATTTTAAAAGTCGAATACTGGTGGTAAGCACGCGAAATCCATTTACCATGTGACTATCATCGGTGAGACACAAGTAGTGAGACTCACCCACAGTAAAAAATCCAAAACTGGGTAATCAAAAATCAAAAAATATTGGGATTGTAAATGGACAGACCCCATTTGCAACACCATCCTTCAAAATTAATTTTTTTCAAAAACAATATCTCAAAGCAAGTTTTTGCTCTTTAAAGCCAAACACTAATGACCACTGCCCCTCCCACAACATGAGAGTTTTCTGCCATGGTTTTTTAATTACCTTAGAAGACAAGGATTTTGGTTTTGGTTATCTCCTTTGATTAAACATGGGGGTCAGTGGTTGCTCCTTCATAATGGCGGAGGAGCATCGCCCAGCCTGCTGCGAGCGCAGCAGGCTCACACATAAATAAAATGGTAACAAGTACCATTTCATTATAATGTGCCCCAGCCTCGCACTGTTACAGCGCGAGGGCAGGGGGTGGGGCTGATGTTGCAATGGCACTAATAATGCAGCCCTCTGCCAGTGTGCATGTCAGATTGGCCGGCTGAATAGAGCCAGTCAATCTGACATGCGCATTTCGGAGCTGGCAGTGCCAGGGCTGAGAAACAGCCGAGTGATTGCAGCCACAGCTCCCAGCCTCGAAATGGGTGCTGGGTTAGCCTGCTCAAACCAGTCCTAGAGCTTTGCTGCAGCTCCAGGATTGGTTGGTTTTATTTTCCTCAAGGGCGGAGGTCCTTCCTTTTCCACCGGACTGCCACTAGTCACCGCCTAGGAGAGCAGAGAGACCACAACAAGACCCTGCGAGCCAGTGCAACAAATGTGGTGAGTTTTTTGGTCATCGCGCCCTAACATATTTTAATGTTGCTGGTCGCTACTGCTGGGGGTAGAAAATTCACGCTGAGATAGTCTTTGCTAAGCCTTTGAAGGAGGCCTTAACAGGTTACAGGGCTCATTTAATGATAGAAAATCATTTAAAAAGTCTACATACAGATATATACATGGTGGGCTTTTGGGGCAGCCCTCTCCTTCAACTGGTCTGCGTGAGTGCCATTCTCATTCTGCTTATGAACGCATTTGGCTGATCATGTATTCCTCTTTTTAAACATAAGTGAGCTTCAGTGCCAAGACTATGGAACGTCCTTTAGTTTTCCATGTTCTTCTTTAATAGGTGTCAATTAATTTATTTGATTAGTTTTATTTTTTTAAGAGTGCAGCTGCTTACTTGTCCCTCCTTTCTATTCCTGTGCATTGCATCCTGTACGGCCACTGATTTTAAATTAATTGTCAATTTTGGAATGGAATTATCTATAGTGTATCATTCATTGTTTTATCATTGCAAAATGGCCACAATGTTTAGAATCATTTCGCTGGGCATCTTGGATTGGTACAACAACATGCACAATACCATGCAGTGCCCTTGTTGCAAATTTAAAACGATGACATACTCTGCAGTAAAAGTGCAAATTGGCTACCTGCTGTTTTTTTTATTTAACATTTTATTGTAAAACTATTACAACTTTAAGTAGCGGCATGTTTTTTTTCTCTAATTGTATGTTTTTACTTTACCTTGCATATGCTTGTTGCGTTAGAATGACCGAGTTGTTCTGTTGTTGCTCTATCTTCACCAGTCCCTCTAATGGGTTGGCTGACGCAGGTGACGCATACAGTGCTAGGAACAGCTGCTCTTACCTGGTGCAGGAGCAATTTCCTGAGCTTACTGTAAGTGACTGCAGCATCACCACCATTGTTGCCTGACAAATGTTCAATCAATCAATCAGGGTTGGTAAAGCGCAAGTACTCACCCGTGAGGGTCTCAAGGCACTGGGGGGAGGTGGGGGTGTGGCAGCATTGATGCTGATCCCAAAAGCATTGTTAGAATTTAGCATAGGTCCTAACTAGATCCGTTTTTGTCAGGCAGCAGCTGCTATTGGGCTGCCCAGCCTCTGTATGTAGTGGCTGTTGGAATATTGGCTACTTTTTGAGCGGGACAGAGTGGGCTCATTTTTTAGTCAATCACAAATTATCCCACACTCCTACTTCTCGTTGCACTCAGTTTCCATATGGAACACCAGCCTCCAATTCCAATCTTTTCACAGAGTCAGGAGTCACGCAGATCAACAGATAACCAGTCCCAGATTACCAAATAGGAAAAGAAGGCACCGGCCTATGGGGCCCACTCATTTTAGGGGCCCCTCGACAACGGATCAAAATAAGATTGGTTTGATTGTAAAGAAAATTACAATCAAGCTTTCTTAAATATTGTTTCCAAAAGATAGAAAAGATTAATCAACTCAAAGAAATTAAATGAAAACTTTACATTAAAGACTATAGAGAAAATGCTGTATTAATTATTAATGTAATGTACCCATTAACAACTTAAAGTACATAAACCAGAGACATCAGATTCACATAACAGTTTGTGTCTTAAAAAGCTCATCTTCTGGCAACTGCCAGTTTGCAAAAACATCTGGTGCACTGGGTATTAGGAGATCATTTGCGAGGGGGGTCCCAAAAGTTCGACTGCCTCGGGGCCTTTACAGGGTTTAATCCAGCACTGGGGATCACACTGACTCTGTGAACTGCAGCTTCCTTCAGCTGCAGTCTGGGGCATCCCTGTTCTTAGCATGAAAATTAAATCATTACACGGGAAAGCTATTTTTGTTAACAAAGAAGGCAACTTTCGCATCAGTTTTCCGATCTAAAAAATGTAACTGTTCATATCTATGATTTAACTTCTTTTAAACTTTAAAATAAAGATGTTGGTGGTAAGTACTACAAGAATATTCCCAGATATTTGAGAAATGTACAAGATGTTGTAATCTACTTCAAGGCCGGCTTTATGGTGGTGAGAGCTGTGCTGCCACATCTGGCCCTGGGCTCGGGTCACTGTGTTTAGAAGTAACTTACGTGTTAAAAAGCACCAGATGTATAGTTCCTTGTGTGTTCAGCAGTTTTGAGGCAGCAATATAAGTGTCAAAATAACTCTGGTGATGAATGTTCCTGCAGGGAGGAATGGAGTTGTGAATAGAGCCAGTTCCGACTAATCATAAAGTAGCACAAAGGGTTAATGTGCCTGCTGCAAATAATGTGTACCATTCAAATCACAGAACTGCATATTACATGGATAACTCAGATACCTCAGTGGGTTACTGCTTTGGCACAGAAACCCCTTTGTTAGTTGTGGTTAATAAGTTACAATCCAAATATAGTACAGTGACCTATGAACTGTCATCAAAGAGCTACATGCAAATTGCATACTATACGTTCGAACGGTCTTTTATTATTCTACTATTGCTAAAAAGAATTTGTTTGGGTACAAATGCATTCTTATTAGAAAAGCCAAACCCAAAACCACTGTAGTACGAATTAAATTCTGAGTTGGTGCTTTTCCAGAACAACTACTCTTAAAATATGACTACTAGCATGGATGGCGTGGGATTCCTACACGTTGTAAACCTCACTGTCTTCTGTAACATTTCCTATAGACCGATTTCCACACGAATGAGTCATTGTCTCTCTATAATGGTTGTCTGATGTAAAGTGCTCTGACACACTACACTGGTAAGAGCAGTGCTGTAAAACAAAGGAGATGAATGTGAGAGGGGGCTTGGAGAGATGAGGGGTACTGTTGCAGCGTGTCAGTAAGAGAGTCTGTGGAGAAGGAGGCCATTGGGGGGTGTTAAAAAAGATTGTTGCACTGGGCGCCACCAGGGCTAAAACTGACCCTACTCTCCTGTTGCTGAAGCTCCAGGACCATTTAGTCTAGCACTGCAGCTCTGTGAGGCGGCAGGCATCGTCGTTACAAGAACCTATACTCAGCCATTGAAGGCCCACTAAGCATTGGCAGAGCAGATGACTCTCCTAGGTCCTCTCTTGCTTGTCACTGTGTTTCGTGGTCCCCCTGACCCGATACTCACTGCTTCCGCAGGTGGAGAGTTGGACCTCTCCGCCACGGCAGTATGTACTCTCTGCCTGGCTTCTCAGTGATCTTCAGCACCAAGCACTTCCCCTTCCAGCTGCTTTCCATGAGGCTTTGGCATAGGAGGAGAGGGATTCCTGTGGAATCTGAGAGCAAGTAATGTTCAGAGGGCAGGACAGACCAGGGAAATCAGAGTTATTCCCGCTGTGTGTGCAGAGAGAATGGAGCTGAATCCTTTGGTTTATGGACCAGAATGTAGGGATGGCACTTCTCAGACCACAGAGTGACTTTTAATGGAAACGCTGCATAGCCACCAAGTCACAAAACGTGTCACACAAATTCTAACAGTCACAATTGGATGGCATTTTTCACACTGTTTGTACATTCAAAGTGAAATACACAATAGGTGGTGGGAGGAATGCTTGCAATTTGTCTAACCGGTGGCAATCCCTCGGCATAGCATCCCAACCCATTGTTCTTTTGCTCATCATGCCACCTCAGTTTTTGACCCAGTGATGTGCAAATCAGTCTTGACCCTGCTCCTCATGGGAATAGTCCAGCCCAAAGTGAAAGATCAGGTCCTCCCTGAAGTGGACCACAAGCAGACCAGGACTGGTTTCGCCCTAGTTATGGGCTCATCCACCGGGTGCAGCTTGGTTCCAGTGACACAGTGAGCATGGGACGCATGCCTGAGCAATCAATGTGACCCTGTACCTGTCCAGCTTTAGGGTAGGAAGCACAGCCCTGGATTTTATAAGGGGTTAACATAAGCAACAATGTATGTCATGTCTGCCTCCATCACTTTCTCTTGTTTCTATACTGCTGGGTAAACCACCTGAGAAAGTCATAGGGATACTGCTCTGTGAAACAATTCTGTAGCTTGGGATTTGCCTCTGGACCTCAGTTTTCACAGTTCTTAATTTCCCACTGTTCTATGTACCAACTCACTGTGCTAAGCTCCATTACCTGCATTACCCTGTGAAATGGAGATGTAGCAGAGACATTGTAAAAGAGGAAGCAGTATTCTAGTTGTACAGTAGGATACATGGCTTTGACCTGTTAAACCAAAACAATCATTTCTTCTGCTCACAAACTCCCCCTCGAAGTTAAGTTAGATTTCACAGCAGAAGACTTTTAAGATGGCTGATATGTGCAGTAGGTACCCTAACTATTGCATGAATTATGTTGCTTGACACTAACACAATTTCAAATACATGTACAAAACCAATCCATCACACGGTAAAACTAGGTAAGTGAATGTGGAGGCAAGAATAGTAATTATATGTTTAGCCAGGTGATGTAGTGGTAGGCGATGTGTCAGTTATGATGTAATTGTGTTAGTATTATCGACCTAGGTATACTGTCATACTACCATGGATATATACCACAGCACATTATGTAGTACACTGAATTTCATTAGCTCTTCTAAGTGTTTGCGGATCTTAAGGGCAATAGTCAGAATTCACATTTGTGCCGATCTGGTGGGCGCTAAAAAGCTGGAACATGAAATCGCCTCTTATTTTTACTTTCAGGAAAGTGTGTGCCAACTTTAAAAAGAGTGCGGGCGGTGTCAACGGTTGAGAAAGGATGATGGTTTTATCTAAACTGATGATGCCTGCAAATGGTCGGTATATTTTCAGCCATCCATCTGACTTCAATGGTGCACTGTAGACACATCACCTTCATTTCCAGAGTTTTCTGTTCCATAGAAACACACAATTCTAATGGTGCATTTCCACCTATGCTCATCTAGACTGCGGGGCACTTGCCCTATGCAGCCACTTCTCAACGTTTCCACCATGCAGATAAATATATTATAGACCTTCTGCATGCTACTGCCAGGCAAATAATGCTAGTGCTTCTCGACAAGATTGAAGAGTTAGGTGTAGATCTGAATATGCATGTGGGTCTTCCAAGGAATGGTGCAAAGTCGATTCTAGGCTGCGACAGGGAGCTATGCAGCACAATCATCTGTCCATTCATTCCTTCATGCATTGACACATCCATGCACGCATGCACTCACCAACCATCCAGCCGTTATTTCACTTCCTTGTATTCATTCAGTCATTCATACCTAGCGTTTGCCCATCCATACAACCACATCCACCTGTCAATCAATTAAATACTTTAATTTATGAATAAATAAACAGGCCAAACTAGTCAACTGCTTTTTATTGACACTTGAAATTATTCTCCGCAATGCATTGCGCTTATATATTCCCTGTTTTTGTTATATTAATCTCCTCTAGCATTCGCCACTGTAGTCTGATAAGGAGATGTGTTTTGTTTTGTTGTTGATCTTTGCCAGGTTAGTTTATGAGCTGATTGGATTTCATCTGCATAGTTATTGCAATATTACTCATTTACCCTTGTGTTTCTTGTGTGCTCTAGAAGCAACAGCAGTAACTAAACATTATTTAAGTGAAACTGAGCTCAGTGCTGTGAATCAAGCTGTCTGCGGCACCGGTCGTACTTTAAGATCTTCTGTAATTATTGCATAGAAAGATTGCGTTCATAATTTTAGGAGACGGAATATCTTGCATAGGTTTAATTTGAGTCGTCTTTGTGAGACATGAAGTTAATTGGGAAGCTCACGCTTCTACGCATACCTGCCTTTCCTCAAAGCATTTTCTGCCCAAGTTCCTAAAATCTCTTTTCTGGATAAATAGATGGGTCTTGTTTCAGGTCAGTTTACTAGTGTGTGGTGTGTGGCCTGTAATGGAATGTAGTGTGTGCTGGTGTCTAGCAGTTTGTCCTTGACCAACGATTGTGTGTGGTGAAGTGTGGTTTGAATGTGGTGTGTGTAATGTGGCATAGGGGGAGTGTGGGGTGTGTTGTCTGGAGCAAGGTGGGCCTAACACAGTGTTTCCCAAACTGTGGGTCACGACTGTGGTGGGTCACAATTGTCCAATCCATAAAAAAGATGCCTTTAAATTGTGCGTTTATCTTGTCACATTCGTTGTGCTTCAAAGACAGGGTTCAAATATCCGGCTAAATCTTCTGACAATTGCTGTGATTTTTGGTGTTTACAAACTCCTCTCTCTTTGCAGTCAGAGAAAGAAAAGTAAAGGGAATTGTGTGACAATCTTGTTGAGGTACAGAGAGTGTGAAAGGAAAGGCCGTAAGATGTCATTTGTTGTAACACATTCAGCAGTTAGGAAAGCAAACATTAAGCACATTTTTGGGTAATTCTGAAGTGTGATGGAAACAAAGGTTTCAATAGGATCAAATCAAATCAGAACACTTTGTTGATGCACCAATGATGAATATTCACTGGAAATCGATTTCCACTCATTATTATGTGTGCGCAGTATAGTTTCATCAGTAAACCTGTATGTCTGCTTAAAGGTAGTGGCCATTTCAATGGAAAATGTGCTGTTTGTAAATGACAGTGCACTACCCAGAGATGCTTTATTTACATTAAAAAAAATTGCATGCCTCATTGCCATCAACAGCTAGGTGGGTCACAAAAGATTGTTCTAAAAATTGGGTTGTGGTTTTACAAAGTTTGAGAAGCACTTTTTTAGCTTTTAAATCTAGCATACTAGACACCTACTTCGTAGATAAGCAACCTGTACTCTAATCCTAGCTTCCTCCCTTGACCATGTATGTGTGATTCTTGTCAAACCTCTTTGTCGTTGTGCCTTAAATTGTAAATATCTTTAAAGTAAATATGTGTAATCTCTTGGTTTTAAATTTACACAATTTGAGGTACCTTCAATAATAAAAATAAATGTTGTGGAGAAGACAATATTGTTGTGTAAGGTCTATTGTGGAAGACCATGAAAGAGAGGGTTCACATGCTCTTAAGTGTAAATTGTGGAGTGTTTGCGCATTCCGGGGAGTTGTGTTGTATGTTAGAGTTGGAAGTATTACACTTGGTTGAGTGTGTGGTAAGGCAGTGCAGTGTTGATTATGGGGAGGTGTGCAGTCTGGTGGGACTGTGACACCTCTCTCATTGACCTCCAACATTTTTCTGAAAATGACATATTTTACAGACCATTGAATCCGTTTCACTAATCTTTAACGATAATACTTTGGCTCCTAATTGTGTTACATTTGTGATTTTTGAGATGAGCCTTGGGCGACTGTTCAGGGGAAGGGCGCCCCTCCTCACACTTGCGTCTGCAGAAAGCAGGCCAGGGTGGAGGGAGCTTGGAAGGGGATAAACATTTAAGCAGCACACCTCTGCTAGTGGGCAAGACCTGCAAGCTGGCTACAGCAAATAAAAGAAACAATAATTAGTGCTCAACTTCACCAGGTTTGCAGTTTGCAAAATTAGTGATGTTTAAAAGATTAGAAAAGTTTTGAACTTTGTGATTTTCTGCACCCTTGAGTGCAACCAAAGCACCTTTTCTGCTGTAAGACCAAGCTCGGTTGTACTCGGTTGTACACGTTTTCCAGTTGAATAAATGCAAACAACACTGCCTGCCAAAAAATGAGTACTGTGTAAGATTATGTAAGGTAAAGTTTTCTTCTTTATTTAGATTCATTTATTCACAAACTACAATCATGAATGACAGGAAAAATAGATCAGTGTACAATGTGTGGGCCTCAGACGTTCTGCATGTAAGGTACAATAAGTTATACCATAAAATATTGTAAACGAGATAGGGGAAGGGAGGACAGGTGGGAGAGGAGGGGAAGATTATGCATTATTTCCTATTTCAGACCAACATCAATACACTTCACAAAGAACTTGGCAGTATCAAAATATGAGAGAATGGTGAGGTGTATTGTTTATGAATAATAAGGACCATGAACAACTTAGATATATGTTTACAAATAAATGTACCCTATCCCAACAATTTTAAGGGGATGACAGGACCATGTTTTGTCACAGATGGGCATCACTTTCTCTGTGGTACGGAAAGTCTGACCGCCTTCTAGATGTATTCTCGTGGATTTGGCCTCACGAATTGATGTCATCAAGGACAGGCGCCCAAACCTGCAAGTAGACCTACCTCTCTATTCTCTTGCACCCTGTATATAATCCTCTCATAAGAGGCCAACTTATACATTTATATCAACCATTCTGTATGTGTGGGTAGCCTTGGAGAAACATCAATGTTCCAGTCTGGCCAGCATCAGCGCAGTGAATAGGAGGCAGCTTTCATGGTTTGCTGGGTCGGGAATGTCAGTGGTATCTTGAAGCGTTACCTCCTCATCCATCTTCCTGGATGCAGTCCTTACGCATGAGATACTTCTCCTTTCTGGCAGACCAGGGTCTGTCCCAGAAAGAAAAACAGGAAGTACTTCAGTAGTTCCTCCCTTTTGTGGTGGCTCCTGGGTAACGGCCATCTTAGGGGAACTTTTTGGGATTTCAGCTAGGGAATTAGTTCTGACAGGGAAGAGAAGCATCTCATGGGTAAGGACTGTATCCAGGAAGACCAGTACTCGGAGTAATGAAGATTACTGGTAAGTAACTGGGGCATTATCAAGTGTGGCAATAGAACTGAAATATAGCTCACCTTAGGTAAAATTAAATGAAAGTAAACAAAACTACTAAATATCTGCCATTCTAGTTTTACTTCTATGTGTGTTGACTTATATTCTAGTCTTATATAGGTTTGTAATTTCTAACACTTCTTATGTTTAGTGATTAAAACAGGGAAAAATGCCTTATCTATCAGTCAGAAGTTGAACAAAAATATCGTTCACTACTGTGTTTGTTGACGTTTATCACAAGGTGCTGCCCGATTACAACTGCCCATGTAAACCTGGGCGCCGGTTTCAGCTTTTGCATATAAGCCATATTACATACATTTTAACACCAATACACTGCACAGGAATGCAAAGCAAAATGCCATTCGACTATTTATGCAGCTTTTGTAACAAGAAGCATGCAGCTTTTTTGTACCTTACATTCACTTTCACCTTCCACATAATTAAAAAGTTGAAGAAACAGTATATGGTTCATTCATTATTAGGCAAATACAACAAACGTAGAGCAGCTCCCTTTTACTCCATTCTTTCAGCGGTAAAATGAATGTGAATGTAAAAAGGGTCCAATCACCAGTGGACAAATAATGAAGCCAGGCCCCTTGTGAGTCTGCACCTCTGAGCGGTATTCTCGCTGACATACACTGTCGAAGAGGCAAACCATGAAAAATACAAAGGATGCATTTTGATGGGTTTGGACGTCAATATAAATAAGCGCAAATCTATTAATAAAACACAGAAGAAGCAGTGCTAAGAGATGATAATGCACACTAAAGTGGTACTTTTACCTGTTAGTATATGAAGGGTTCAACTCTTTTTTCAAACGGGCTGCCTAGCACACTTTAACAGAGAGCTAAGTCACAATGATTACACTGCATCAATGCAAGATTCTGCAAAACCTCCCAACATTGTTGCAATGCATGTGATCTGACTGCTCATTCGCTCGTATTACCACAGAGTGATTCTTCATGTAATTTCATTTTGAAATCACATTAGTTGTTCATAATTACATCAGCAATATAGGTGCTTGCACATGTTTTCACTGTAAATTCTGGTGTACAAATCTTTGAGGAACAGTAGAAAGATAGCTTTGGGAGTGAGAACGAAGATTCCAATTTTCTTCTCTTTTCTTTTGTAATTCTAATTGTATTTATATAGCGCTTCCCACCCCTGAAGAGGAGTCAAAGCGCTTTTCGGCGAGTAGTACGCTATTCCAGAACCCCAATAGGATTAGTGGTGGACTCGTACAGTGAAATCTGAGTAAATTTGAGCAGCAGACGTGTGAGTCTGCTAGTTGGATTGAAAAGAATAATAGGGATAATAGGGAATAGAGGAGGGAAGAGTCTAGGATGCGTTTATTGGGAGATCATAGTAGTGAGATAAAGTTTGGAATGTGTATAAGGAGAGAATGAGGAGGGAAGAATCTCTAGAAAGGGATTCGGGAGATTAGTGTGAGGCGGTGAACTTGGTTTATCCTGCATGTTGTCTGTCATTCCACAGCATGTGTTTTTAAATAACAGCGTGTGCTAGATTTAGCAGCCTGAGAATTTCAGAGCCATTGCACGATTCCCAGACAGAAGAGAAAACAACTGGATTTATTCTTAAATATTTATTTGGAAAGCATCTGAAAAAACCACGCCGTACAGAGGGTACATCGATTAAACTTCATTAAAAGCTACATGAAATGCTGAAATGATTTCACCCAATCAGATGATTACAGTGCAGGCATTGACTAATGTTGCTTTCCAGAGTTCTGATTTCAGAGAGAAAGAGAAGCAGGCACATGAAGCCAGTAAGGGCAGTAGGTGTGCTCGATTGTCAGTCGTTAGGGGAAGGGGGGGGGGGGAATGCTTACTTTGCGCAGTTGAATGGAGATGGTGGGAATCTGCGCTAGTTTTTGGGGACTGTGGCTTATTTTTCGATATCAGATTTGGACACAGGGTAAGAGAGAGGAAGGCAGAAAAGGAAGAAGAGGCAAGAGAAAGAAAGTAAAGCATGAAGCAAACAGAGGGAGCACGGCTGAAAACGAACATGCGAGACTGAGACAAACATAAAGGGGCAGATTTACAAGCCCTTGCGCCACTTTTGCGTCACTTTTAACATGGGAAAAGTGACGCAAAAGTGGCGCAAGGGGCTTGTAAATCTGCCCCAAAGTGTAGAGCTGTGAAGAATAGGCAGCGTTGGCACTCATCAGCGCTGTCAGCAAACTCGAAAAAACTTTGAGCCGCTACACTTTTTTTTATCATCAATTAAGCAAGGGGGAGGAGCTACCTAGGCCCTATATTTCACTGGGCACACTACCCAGGTCTGCTCTGCAGAACACCTTCTTCTGTGGGCCCGAGATGCGAACCAGAATAGTGCCCATATTACAATCAATTTGCTGCCCCAGCACAGCTGCGAACTCACCCTTGCGCTGAGATCAGCGCATTAATAACGGCCATATGCCGGCAGACCAAAGGGGTGACAGAAATCCCCCTGCAAGCGGGTGCAGCAAGTGACTTCACCTCCCTGAAGGGGTTGGCTAGGGTTCCATATGCCCCTATTTCTCGATCCCAAGGGGCACACATGGTAGGATCACTGACTCTGTGTCTCCTGTATGGGATGCACAGTCTAGGCACCCAAGGCAGCGCCTTTGCCTCCGCCTGCTTTTATAATAAGGGTGCGGTGCAGAGGCAAAGTGTTTCCTCATTGGTACAGGGCGCGCGGCATGCAAAAGCGATCTGCAGGATCCTATTGCAGGCACAGGAGTATATGGATATTTAATGAACTCCAGTTTAAAGTTGCATCTTGGAACTTATATCCAATAGTGTATATTGGTTTCACTTTGTGTTGTTTTTATTTTTCTAGTACAATTTCCCTTGCTTTGTTAAACTGGAACAATGCTAGTATTTTTATTTATTTTTATTTGTAATATTAGTAGTAGAAGTAGCTGTAGTATAGTTATTCACTTTATTATTATTACTATTATTTGTATTTTAAATATTATCAATAATATTATCCATTTTGTAAAAAGCTGTGTGATGTACTTAATATAATTTGCATCAGTATGCAAGTTCCAACTTCCAATGTAAGAAATGCGCCAAATGAATCCTGGACAGACCATTTGCAGCTGGCCAACTGGAATTTCCACAAGGAATGACATTCGGTTATTACTATGCACAACGATTCTGACATCTGCATTTTTTCCCTTCTACAAAGCACGTCCATGTGGGATTGTTTATATGCTTGCTTCGGCTTTGTGTGAATCTAAGTATGTTTTTGTTATACATTCTGGACGCCTACTCGCATGTGATTTAAACTTAGATGGCAAACAGTGAGCGCTGAGTGAGAAACAATATCTGTATTTTCTTGGACCACAGCAGGGTTTAGTCCCTGAACTGAAAGCACCCCATAACATATTCATAGCAGTGGTTCTCCCACTGTCTGCTGACTTCATTGAATCTGCTGTCTTTTATATAGCTAGTCTTAATGGAATTTTTAAATTCGACGGACTTATTTTCTTCTGAGAAATTTACATTTATGTTATGTATTTATAAATGAGAATACAACACACGCACAACTTCAGAAAAGTGAATTGAATACCAGATTTTAGACCCACAAGCCGCTGTAATCGGTCCAAACAATTGTGTGGCATTTTAACAATGTTCTGTACAACATACCCCAATGCAAGTGAATGGTCTGAATAATAACTGTTGATCATCATTACACTGAGTCCAACTCTTCTTCATCACCATCCTAATGCAAGGAGGTTGAAGCCGCCCCTTTAGACAAGCATTCCAGCGCCTACATTTTCTCTTTTGCTTTTTAAACCCCTTTACAGTGGGTATTATTGGGCCCACCCATCTCGCATATGTCTCTGCGTTGCCTCTCAGAGCAGTCGGCAGGCCTGGTCGGAGGTGCTGACTGCCAAGTGTGAGACTGATGCTTCTACGACTGTGGCGAGGAAGAGTCAAAGTCATCGCAATGATCTTTACTAGCGAGTAGACCAATCGATATTACTTCATCACTCTTCTTTGTCATATTTTGAGCATCATGAGATTGTCCACAGCAGTACCATGCAAGACATGAAGCTAAAAGAACCTGAAGAAAGACAAGCTCAGTTCCCTGAATGCCATTTCTCACTAATACCACCTTCGACTACAAACTAAGATGACGGCCACAGACTGAAAACGTTTGAAGAACACTTCCCTCACCTGAAGTTTGTGATGTGCAATAAAAATGGGCCATGTGGTGGCTCCACAGTTCCAAGATACTTAGGGGCATATTATTAAGCCAGGCGATAAAACGGCGATAATGGCTTGATAATATGCTCTATGGAATTCCAATTGAAGCTCAGGTTAGATGTCCTTCACATCTAACATGGGCTTCAATTGGAATTCCATAGAGCATATTATCTAGCCCATTATCGCCGTTTTAGCTGCAGTTTTCTGCCGCTAAAGCTGCGATAATTTTATCGCCTGGCTTGATAATATGCCCCTTAGATATTTCAAAACTATGAAATGAATGCTGTCATTCTTCTGAACAACAGCATGAGCAAAGAACCAGCTCCCATTCATATCTACAGGCAACGGCCAGTTTAACCACTCTAAAATGTAGCAATGGAAGGCTTCTTGGGAGGCAACTATAGCCAACTGCAACAAGATTGGGCAACCAGAGCAGAGCAGGCCTCTCCAGATAATTGTCTAAGAGTGTGCAAATATTTGCAATTTATGTTGTTTGAAATTGACAGATGTTATGCAAAATTATGCATACTGCGAGAGATACTTTTCACTAGTGTATTGAGTACCTTCTCTCACAGATAAGACATCGGCGATACTGGAAGACATCCATGGAGGAAATATTTTATTGAAGGAGCCGGGAAGACATAGTCTTCTTAAGCCAGTTTTCTGCAAGATAAAATCATGCAAATTTTTGCGTCAGGAGAAATGGAGCAAACTTTGCACAGTTTGTGTAATGTGAAATTTGGCAATTATGCAATATTATGCTCGTGTAATGAGTGCCCTCAACACATCTGAGAACTGTAGATGAGATTTAATTTGTGGAGCTGGTTCTGTATATAAAGAGGTATGGCTCCATCAATAGATAAAACGGTCCGTGGTAACCACAAGCATCATCATCGTTGAAGTTTCTGCCACAAAAAAAGAGTCAATCTCTATATGTGAGAAGACAGTAGAAGAATCCAGTTGTTCACCACCACAAGATAGCAAAGAAGGCAATTTCAAGCCATTGCGGTCCATAAGAAAACAATTCCTGTCCTGGCTCTCTCCCACTCTTACGAAAGAGATGGAAGATCAGAAAAATCAGGCCAAAAAGAAAGCAGAATCTCCGGAGACCGAAGATAAAAGGGCCGGTTTCCAAAATTATAATTGTAGGATTCCCACTTTTTAACAGAAAGGAATGCATGGAGAAGATAACCCCTTAGGAGACACACAGACCCAGACACTGCGACACAGACACGGGTCCAATCTTGCAATCACTTCCTTCGCACGTGTCCATCAGATGATAGAAACAGTGGGTTCAGTCTGATTACCTGTGCATATTCCATTTGTGGACTCTAAACAACTCTTGGAGATCGACGATCTCTTGACAAAGGGACTGATTAGCCGGAAGTTATGACATGGTTGACAGCTGGAACAGCCGCATGCTCCGATTGGGGTCTCCTGACACTAATCATCTTCAACTCTAAGGAGCCACCCCAGTGCCTGCTATTAATATCGTTAGTGCAGGATCAACATCAATTTACTTAGATAGAATCCCTGGATCCAGCCACCACGTCATGCACTGAGTCAGAAGAGCCGAAATTGTCATTAAAAGTGAACAAAGTTCATGGACCATGCTGGACTAATGGCTTTCAATGAAGTTATGCTCAAGACGACGAAGACAGACAGTACTGTTTCCATATGAAATGTAAGTGAATGATGGATGGGAGATGACCTCTCCACTGGCAGCATCGTGATTGCCATCTCAGAGTTTCAAGTCACACCACAGACTCATAAACACCCTGAGCCTCACACAACCCCAGTACTCTATTCACTGCACTCTATGCCACTCTACTCTGCATCACTCCACTCTATGGCACTGCACTCTGCAGCACTACACTCTACATCTCTGCACTCTAGGCCACTACACTCTACAGCACTATATTCTACTCTGCATCACCCTACACTACTTTGCTCTGCACATCTGTTTGCCACTCTACTCTGAACCACTGCACTCTATGCCACTGTTCTCTACGACACTCTACGCTGCACCACTTCACTCTGCACCACTGCACTGTATTATGCAACACTCTAATCTATGCCACTGCATTCTATGGCACTACTTTGTATGCAGCTTAATTCTATGCTGCTGCACTCTGTCACTTCACTCCGCACCACTGTACAACACTTTACACAACTTCACTCTATTTCACTCCAATAGACAATACTCTATGACACTCCACTGTACGACACTCATCACAATTCCACCCCATGACACTCCATGCCACTCTCCTCTATGCCACTAACATTTAGCCATGCTGAACAGCAGCCATCATGGTGTACAACATGGCTAAAACAAATTGGAAAAGCCAATAGCTCTTACATAGGTGAGACCATTTGGCTTTGCCAATGCTTGTTTTTCTCACTAGTCCCTTGCTAGGAAGTTAGTTTTATGGGTGAATCAATCTACAGAAGTGACATGCAAATCACCTTTTATAGGTAAAAATATCCACTTGAATTCTTTGATTTCAATTTTTTCATTCTTTAAGTTTAAATTCTGATTGACAATGAATCGTATTATGATATCTGAATATTTGTATTTGGAATTGAGCCACAAATTCAAGCAGGTTCCATATAACGTGCTAATGACCAAGACGTGTTTCGACTAGTGGCAAAGACACACGGAAGCGTTTTCAAGGCTTCACGGGTCACTACATTACCGGCACGATTGTCAGTGTTCTGAGTCGAATGTTCTTTCATTCTGGTCTCGTTTGTTTACCTATGGTTTGTCTACAGGCACCATTGAACACGAAAACAACCATTCATGCTTCCCAGGTCGATAACAACTGTACCATTGACCTGAATAACTAGTCTCTTGCATGTATTTGAAGAGCTAAAATATATATATGCTTGTCATTCAAATGGAGGAAACTCTGTACATGGATAATAGTTACACTTGCCAGGTAAAGCAGGACAAAGCTGTATGAATGTATTGCCTAGCACTCTAAGGGGCATATTAACAAGCCAGGCGATAAAATTATCGCCGCTTTAGCGGCAGAAAACTGCCGCTAAAATGGTGATAATGGGCTTGATAATATGCTCTGTGGAATTCCAATTGAAACCCATGTTAAATGTGAAGGACGTCTAACATGGGCTTCAATTGGAATTCCATAGAGCATATTATCAAGCCCATTATCGCTGTTTTCTGCCGCTAAAACGGCGATAATTTTATCGCCTGGCTTGTTAATATGCCCCTAAAGTCGCCATAAAGTGACGTGAGGCGCTGTGAAAAACATAAATATCTAAACATATAAAACAAGTTTTGGTTACTATTTCATCTCTTCTTAGTTAAGCATGGAAAGAGAAAGTTATTTACTTTGCGCAAGTTATAAAATGAATTCCATGTCATTTATAGAAACCGATCTCTATTTTTCATACCGAGCGAAAAGGGTGAACAAAGATAAGTGAAACATAAATTATTTGCAATAAGACGGAAGTGCTTTGTTCGTAGCCTGTGAAAATAGCTAACAGCTCATTGATGACATCTATAGAATTCGAATCCACTCTTTTATTCAAAAATATATCTACCAACTTTTAATTCATAAACATCGAGCATCATACATCTTAAAACTGTCGAGCAGTTGCACAAAATATTTTTCTGAATAAAATAAATAAACATAGCCAAAGCTATTAAGAATGTGCTAAAAGGCGCGTGCGCCTGTTTGAATGGTGCGCGTGACACGCAGCACGCAAAGCGCGCTTGTCAGTCAAACGCGCACGATTTTGTTGATGGAGTTAAACAGCCAGGCTTCCCTCTTCTAATTGGGAGAACATACTGTAACTGCTTACCGAGTGACATGCGTTTGACTGATAGGTGCCCGGGAAGCAGCGATGCTGCAGGCATTCTAAATAAAATACGCATAAATGGGGTCGACCGCTCCGGCAACTCGGTGGCGGAATTCCGACGCGCTTTTCTAATACTGGTTAAAATCAGTATTTTTATTTATCTACAAAAAATGTTTTTGTCCTTATCTGCCGTTGCCCAAAAGGATTTTTTTTTATCAACGTTTTCATGTTTGAGTTATTTTAGTCGTTGAAAATGCAGCTACTTGTAAATCAGTCTTTAAATTGGCTCAGCAGCTTCTTTTAAAACAGCATGTGTTCCAAAATATGTCCAGGGATGTCCGCTTCTAATGAACTATCTGGGCAAGACATCCACGTGAATGATTTCTGGTGCCTGCTCTGCTGCTGTCGTCTGCGTTTCGTCTTATGTACCGTCGTTCAAAATAACCCATTTGCATTGAGGGGTGGGGGGAGGGGCAGAGGCTGGCAGGGGGGACGTGAGATTGTCTGCCATTGAACGTTGACGTGTTTCTGCAATTATGTGCGTGCCCATAAAGATAGTAACCCTTGGGGCTCACCTCTCCCCCAGCTTGCTAGCATCATCTGCCAACTTTTATGCAGCATTAATCCGGAAACAAAATCTCAGTAAATACCAGGAAAGTCGATGGTAGTGTAAAAAGCTCCAAAATTCACGTGTTGTGCCCCGTTTTAAGGCGAAACTTATGAGAGGCACAATTTATTGCACGGAAGACAGTGATGTTGGATCTCACTGTGTACTGTGTGACGTAAATCGCTCTAGGGAGCTCAAAACCAGGACTTTGGTCTTCAGAAAGAACTGAAAATCCTATCTGTTCAAGCACCCCTTAATTAATGCTCACCTTCAAAATAAACTCTGGGACGCCACCTCTCCCAGCATGACACACACACACACATTGACCTCCATTTGAAGTACAAATAAAATGAAATCTCAGCAGCAATCTCAAAAACAATATGTTCTAAGCATGCGCTCATCTACAGGTGTGGGAACATTGACTAATGCAAGTCTTTACAGGAGCTTCTTTCGGCACACAGACCTGCTGAAGTCCCACAGGCTAATGCTCTGGTCTTAAAGTGGTTGGAGATTCTCCTTTGCCTGCCTTCTGCTCTGGAACTCGCTCCTCTTCCTAGAACGTGCTTTCTCATCTTGCAGAGCATCCACCGAAGTTGCTGCACTGTGTTATGCATGGGAGAGAAAGCAACCCTCAGCCCTGCCGATGCTCAGTACTCTTGTGCATTATAAAGAAACAATGGTCCTGGACCAATTATTCAAGGAAGAGTTAGATTAACAGAACTAACAACTTATTTGAGCTTACATTAATCAGCTCCCAAACGTCTGTAAATCGTGAAAATAAATGTACAGAAAAAAAACACTAAGTATTATTACAATATATTTATTTCATTTAAAGGAACAATGATTAGACGGTAAAGAAGGTAGGAAAATGTTCTAGGGAACGTGTAGGAAGGAGTGCTCAAGTGTATATATAGGAGTCAAGAGAGCTCAAAGTGTGTAGAAAAGTAAAGGGCATATATTTACAAGACTGTCCAAAACTGATAATCAATAAACAGTTAGATGCAACCTGGCCACATGCAAATTATTCATTTGAATTTGTAAGGAGAGTTTCCTTAAGCCTGTAAAATGGGGTAATGGGGAAGGGGAAATTGGTCCAGGTGCGGTAGGGGTTACCTGGACCAATTTCCCCTTCCCCAATTCTCCTTGACTAATTGGTCCAGGACCATTGTTTCTTTATATTAACCGATACCCGGGTCCAGGGACCTTTTGGGAATACCCCATTGTTTATATTCAGTACTCTTGTGCAGGCGCACGAGCAGGCTACTAGCAGCTCATGCAATCTTTGCACCATGGTGCAGCATATGTGCGCATTCTGACTAGCATATAATTTGTGCTCTGGTAGCACACCATTCAACATAAAATCCCACAGGTAGACAAATTCTTAAACATTTGACACATTGTATGTGTGCTTTACTATGCAGTGCACATGCAATGTGTGGAAACTTTGGAGAAAAACAACATTTCCTTTTGTTAGCACCAGCTTTAAGGAGTAATTATATTTACAGCTCCTGGTTTTATGGCATTTATTTTTTTAACATTGCCGTCTGTATTTATCAATATTTATATTTTGGATGTCTTATTGGTATTGATCCATATCTATTTTGTGTTTTTAAAATAAATGGAGTCGCAAAATGGTATATTCCATATTTATTTAACTCTTAGACGGCAATCTTAAGTGGATGCTTGTCGCGCTTTAGCAAATTAGGCAACCACATATAACAAAACACTACACCCACATGTACATAGTAGTTATACTGCAAATATACATTAATTTAAGCCTGTATTAAGGAAACGTCATGCTGTTTTGTAACTTCCATGCTGTCTATCTGCTCAGCTTTTGCCTGGAGTTCATGAAAGACAGCATGGAGAGTCTCTCACAAGAAGCACAGTTTTCATTATTTTTCTGCTTTTAAAAATATATACTGACAGGAAACACCTTGTTTTCTGTCTGTATTTATCTGTAAAAATCAGTAAAAATGGAAAACTGAGAGCCCTAATTATGTTTCACCTGAACAGTGCATGCAGCACATCCACTGTCCTTGCAAAACCTCTTGTAAACAAATAATATGATTATAAGGGGCTTCGAGTCTGGTCTTTACTTACCATTACTTACCATTAGTTGTCTTGCATGTCCCTCTTGTTTCCTTACTTCTTATTGGTCAGCGGCTTCCTGGGCTTCCTGCTTTCTCCTGGATGTGGAGTTTCTGTCCCTGCAGTGGAGCATGGACCAACTAGAATTCCTGTTCTGCACTCTTTTACAGGTACTTCTTTTTTATTTACACATGCACTCGCTAAGAGAGCTTGTGTCTTCATTCTGCTGCCCCCCCCCCTTCGTCTGTGATTTTCCTAACTCCCACCATCTGTGGTCCTGCCCAAACCATCCCCACCCCCTCATATTGCTTGCACTCCCACCCCCTCATGCTGTCTGTATTCTTTGTGCCCACCATCCTGCCTCATTTTCTTCCCTTGCACAAACTCCCTCCATCGTGTTGTTTGCCTGTCTCACTAGATACCTCCTTCCTGCTGTCTGCCCCCCATCCTTGCTTCTCCAGTTCCCTCACAAAAAACATTTACAAAGCCAAATAGCACTAGCAGAACTATTTGGAACCGGAGTGCACACACCCATACTGACTTAAAATCCCATATTATTTTAGGGCAGGCCAAGCTGCTTGCATAGGATTGAGAACCAGTGTTAGCTATGTTGTGCGTTCTCCCATGTTTGGCAGAAAGAGAACAGATTATAGGGAGATGAGTTGATTTGCTTAGGATCAAGCAATGCAATCAAATGGAGATGGAGGGACAAGGGCCCTGGTATACTGCATCCAACAGGAAGCTTTTTCCCTGGATCACATCTGTTTCCATTTCCTAGAGAGGCCAAAAGAGTGTTCAGCCCTGAGACTCCAGTAGTTTAGGATAAATAACAACTTTTGTGAGGCAATTGACAGTGGGTTTGCCTCTGTACTTATAAGATTTCCAACACGAAAGCAGCTATTCTGAGAATCATTTTGTGAGAAATGTTACTTGCCCATTTTACTTGCCAATGTTGCAAATTAGTTTTTACTTTCCAATGTTGGTGATTTTTCTACAGAACTAAAATAAGGTTTGGTGTGTGGAAAGGTGAGATTAGAGTGGGCTATCAGCGTAGTCGTGCAAAATGCTTGAAACACACACAAAGACAGAACTGTGTGGGTTCTTATGTACCTGTCCAAAAACCCACTAGAAACAGATGTACATCTATTCTTAAAAAATAGATGAGTAATTTTGCTTCCACTGTGGAAAAGGGCAAACATTAGCCCCATACTGCATGGGGTGTAGGGCAATGAACCTCTACCTCCCCAGAGAACAATTTTGCAGGCGTAGGAAAGAAAATAATAATTAGATTTCAAAGCGCACTTTCTCATGAAGCGTGCGAAAGTAAAGGGCATTAGGAGTGTGCGCATGGCGATCCCTGTGAATCCTCATAAAGACTGAAAGGGACACAGACCTAGGGTGAAACCTATGAAGCATTGTTTTCCAACTTTCGAATGGGTCCTTTTAAGACTCAGTCCTCAGATACCAAGAGCTTGAAATTTGTCAATAACTGGTGTTTGATCGAATGGTTGTGGAAATTGAATCTCAGGCGATTGTGGGATTGAGTCCACTGGAAACCTAATTTTCAGCGTGTTGGTTGGATACTGTGATTGTGGACTGCAACGCGCTCTACACCTGTTCCTGCAGAATAAATGAAAGATGTTTCAGCTTTGCCAATTCAGCATCTTTTATGAGCATTTACAATTCACAATTATATTTTGCAAAACAATGAGCAGAACAAGCGATTTCTCCTTTTTGGGGCCAGATCCAAGGCTGCGTTGAATTTTTAATGTTGAGCTGAGAGCTCAGAATGGAGCGTAAATGAAAGGGAATACCAAGTAGGTTCCTCACTAGATGAAGCACCGCATCCCAGAAGAGGGAGCCCATATTTCCTTAGCTAGTAAGATTCAAGTACAATCAATCTCTTGCAAATCTTCCGTAAATTAGAGATCCTTTAGTTTTTGGGTACCATTCAGAAATAGAAGCGATTGCTGAAATTAATAGAGTGTCTGTGGAATGATTAACAATTAAATTACTTTTTGCTAGACCTATTCAATCAATTGATTTATTCCTCTGTTAATATTTTATTTTACTTTATTGTATGTTATTATATTACTGGTCTTTACACTGTGCAAAGCTAGCCCTGGAGGGTAGAAGGTTGTGTACCAGGGCTTTGAGAAGGTTCGAGTCAATGATCAAATTATGTGTAACATCAGTGATTGTTGAAGTCATTGGGGTTTCAAAGTCGTCTAAGGAGGTGCAAGCAGCATCATAAACACAAGAGTAAGAGGACCTTCCTTATGACTCTGCTGATGCAATTTACGCTCTTTGAACATTGCATACCTCTACAGACATGCCTTACTATATATCTATGATCAAAGTTATGCCCAGGGTAAATTTCCGTTACACATGTGTATACTCTCATAATGGCAGTCATTTCTTGTTACGCTTGTTAGATGAAATTCCTGAAATTACACTATTACGCCACATCAATTAATTACACGCCATTCACTGCAAAAATTAAATGTGACTGCACAGCAAGAAGGCAAACTATCAGGACACAAATGGTTGCTGTTTATGGCACATTTTTTGGTGCTACTTCTTTTTAGCTAGCCAAAATGCTTTGTCTAGCCCCAAAACGGAAGTGGAGACACATTTTGCACTAACATGCCAAATGCCGGTGTTGCCTTGCATGTAATTTTCTTTTCATTTTGCTTATTTATGCAAAAGCAAATTATGTGAGTTTTGTACAACTGCAAATTCAAAGTAGAGTATTACTGACAGCTCAACGATAAAAAGGGTTTATGATAATGAGCATCCTCAGAACAGGAGATGAGGCTTACCTGGCAAGAGGAAGTTCAACTGTGTGCATTACATGTATCTCAAAAACAAAATGTATGTGTGGGCGCTATGACAAACCATGGGAAAGGTGTTCCATGAGAATCATTTCTGATCTTTTTCAGAGGTGTTTGAAAATAACTTGGAATGGTGGTGTTTGTGAATTGGGTGGGAGGCGTCACATTTTTAACCTTTTTCATAGTGGGGCGGATTTTCTGCCAAATCAATGGAACTGATCATTACAGTTCATAGTTCAACTCTGTAGTTTTTCTTCAAACGAATCTCAAGATCATGCCCCTTTGACATTCAGCAGTTTATAGGGTTTGTAAACAACCTTGAATGAATTATCTGATTGGTACAACCCATCAGAAGGCTTAAAATGTGGTCATTAACTACTGGTGTTTGCCCGCATTCTGTGTTTAGTAAAAAAGAAAATGGTGAGACAATCAAATGTTGCTTCTGCTGTGTGTGGTGGTTGAGGTCAAGCTGGGGCTAACAGCTTCATTTGACACTTGTCTGGTGCTAAACCCATCTTTAATTCCTCTTTCCACTTAGTTCGTGGTACACTGTTGCTGTGAGGACACTTAACAGCCATTAACTCGGTGTGCAGAGGGCAATAACGCTTCACTTTGCCTTCTAGGAGGATCAGGTTTATAAAGGGATTAACACAGCAGTTAGTGTGAAACAGGGCTCGATGCCACATCGGAGGCATGTGTGACTGACACTGTGGAACAGCGTTCAAGGTGAACAGCCGCTACCTCCTTAATCGTGTTCCTCGCTGATTTCTAAATGGGCTGTAATCAATTCTCACCTCAAATCTTTCCAACATCAAGACAGGAGTGCTGCCAAAACATGTTTCAAAAACGTATTTGATTAAGAGACACGAAGAACAGTTTACATGCTCTTATTTTTCTTACATTTTTGGGGTTTATTGTATTGCATGTTGTTGATTTTATCGTGAGGCTTGCTTAGGTGTCAATGGGCGTAGTTCAGCCACGGCCCATGCAGGTAAGAGCGGCGGAGCCCGTGGGGGAGGGTGGGGGATTTCGGCAGACGATGACGAGGGAAAATTAATTATTTATTTAATTTAATTTTCCATTGTCATAGTCAGTCTAAATCCCCCCCACCGGGCCCACCACTCTTACCTGCACGGACCGCAGCTGGTGTAGTTTATTTTCTTCTTGTAGGGTTTTATTTGGGGAGTTGATATGTTTTACTTTGTGTTAAAGCAGATAGGTTTGGTTTATCATTCCATTGCAAAATTGGGTGTATTTTGTTTCACTGCTTTATACTGCTGTGCAAATATATTTGCAAATTGCCTTCATTTAGCATGGGTGTGGATACTATGGGAAAGAGGCGCAATGATTTGCCCATATCAGAGAATGGTCGTTGTTGACCGGTAGACCTGAATAAATCACTTTGAAAAGGCGGGTTCCCAATTTATGGAAATTACCCATACATTGTGGTGGGGCTGGTCGGAGGGGAGGGGTCTGGCAGAATAGTACATTGCTGCATGGCCCCGCCCATTAATGAGTAAATGAGGGACCAATGCTGCCCTCTCCTGACTAATCATTGGTCAGCCACTCTTCCTGTCTTTCCAAAATGAGCAGCCAGGGCTGCTCAAAATACATTGTAAGTTCTGTTCTCACGTTTTCCACCAAAAGTAGTTCTGTATTTTCACCCATTTTAAATGGGGTGGTAATAAATTAAATGGGGCACGGCTCGTGATGCACACAAATCAACCTCCTTTATGGGAAATGAAGCCCCTGAAGGGTTCGGACCTCGCCTCTGCTGCACATTAGACCTAGTAATAGAAGTGCATTGGCCCCTGGTGATGAATGAAGCAGAGGTAAGCTACCACACGCTACCTTTATTTGTACAACTACACATAGATGCGATTCCACATGCTTGTAGGTGAGTAGCAGTCTCGAACTTTTTATAAAGTAGCAATGACAGCATTTTGCACAGATTTCCAGGTATTCTTGGGCAAACAGACATTTGTCTCAATAAAGTCTTTTTTTTGTAAATTTAGGCCACGTTATGGCAATTGAGTGAGACCAGAGCATTTGGCATTACGATGTTACACGTGCGTCATGTTAAAATTAGGGCTTCTAACATGGGTCCGGTAGGGCAGGATCCATGTACGTATCTATGTATTTATCTCCTATTTAGGTAGTGCAACCATAGCTTAAAGGCTGCACAGAACTGTACAGGTCTAAAGGCACAATAACCTGTAACTGGAGGGGTAGCTGGTATCATAATTTAAGAGTCTCCTCATAAGATAGATTTACATACTATTTGATCTATTTTACAAAGTCAATTGTTATGGATAAAATTTGATATGGATCCAGTCTTTCGGGACCTTTATTGGACGTACGTGCTCTAAAACATGCAAACACAAGGTAAATGGTAGGAGAAGGATACTGCTGGGAGGGAGATTAAGCAGAGAATTGGCACAAGGAAAAACAAAGCAGGCAGGGGGAGAGAGATTCAGGGGAGAGAGGAAAGGAATGGGGGAGGCAAGCAAAGAATGAAGGAGGGAAGAGGTGGGGGGGTAGGAGACACAGTGAGGAGACGAAGAAGTAACTGTGTCTGATATCCAGCTGGGTGGGAGACGGCTCCCCGTGGTAAAGGGATCATTCTCAGTCTTCCACTTTGTGTGATTCCCTTGTCACGGGGGACTCTCTCAGCGGGGTCGCTGAGACTCCAGGGCATAGATGCTGGATCCCTCCCCAACAATGCTGTATAGTCTGCAGCGGCCAGTGCAGGTATGCGTGGTGGGGCAGTGGAGCGGGGCAGGGTCGAAGAGGGGGCAGGAGGGGGGTGAAGTCGGCAGACGACGGAATAGCGAAAATTAAATAAATAAATAAATCCTATTCAATCATCAGTCAACATCCCCCCCACCCTCCCCGCCCCACTACTCTTACCTGCACCGATCGCTGCTGTATATAGTACAACTGCATTCACCACAATTGCCAAAGGACGAGGATTTGATCCTTACTGATTCATTGGAATTTATAGTTTTGAATGAAGTATGTGATTTTGTACAGAAAATACCAGAGTTCAGCATTATATAAGCTTGGAATTGGCACATTTTGATGCAGTCAACCTCCTGCCAGGGACTAGTTACTACAAAACACACCTTAGGGATTTATGTGTTGGAGGTGAAGGCCTGGGGCTCACTATCCCTGTACCCCAAAATACATTGAAATATAAATGACGCGATTTCACTGATTCAATTTGAATAAGTTTGACACCTCACTATGTGTCATCTGCGCAAAATTTTTCCAGTCTAGTACATTCATTTGACAATCCAAGCTCCACCAGGAATTGGAGGCATGGGTCCTTTCTGTTGAAATTAATCAACTGAAATGACTCAAAAATACTTTTTAAAGAAAAGTTGCGGGCTTGAAACAGGGTGCCCGGTTCCATTTATGGCAGTAAATCTATTTTCACAGCAGAGAATGGAATCATTTACACTTGTGAGGTATTCACAAAAGGAGACCTGGCAGGCATAAATGGTGTTAATACTTTGTCATTATACACCACAACCATGTACATCTATGCAGGATTAACTCTCATGCAAAGGGTGAACAGTGGGAGGATCAAGGCATAGTTTTCAATGGGAAGTTGTGAACACTCAAAATCTTGTGAGTTTGCTGGTGTTCACAAACTCTTCTCTGACCTTGTCCCACCCATCAAATGACTGGCTATTTACTTCAACTAATTGCGGGCCAAAACTGCTAAAGTAACTCCTCTTTCTGGGTGGTAAGGCGAATGCCGCAAACCCCGGATTCATGGAGGTAAGGGCAATCGGCTTCTCCGTAGGAAAAATGTTTTCAAGGCAGAGAAGAAAAAAGGAAAAGAAAAAAATATGCATTTGCATAGCAGGCTGAATTCCCCAATATGGAGCTGTAGCCTGCGTACGAGTCTGCATTGCTGAAATAGCAAGAATCACATGGTGTTCCCAGTAGCATGCCTGGAAAGCTGAGACTAGAACAACTTTCTGGCAATCTACTGGAAATGTTGAATTCTCCAAGCTTGTGCATTTACACTTAGGCTTAAATGTACGTGTAGAAGAGTAAATGTGGAACTTTTTTTGTGAATTTGCCCCAAGTTGTCCCGATCACATGAACTAGGCAACCTTCGGGTCAACAGAGTAAGTAACAAAGAGTACTGCTTGAAACCCCAAAGATCCAAATGAAAATCTTTATTGTAATGTCAAACCAGTGATTATTTTGTAAAAGAAAGAGTGCCTTCACCCGAAGCTCTGCTTAGACATTTATCGCTGATGCAATTAAACATCGGAGTGCCAAATACAAGGCTGGCAGTCTTAAATACACTGTATGTCTCTTTAATTCACTAGCAGACACTCTCTACCCTTTTATCTGACTCTTGCAGGATCCTGCTTTGTTCCTTTGTGAATTTTTTCGGTCTTTCTCTTGATCCCTCTTTCTGATTTGTGTTTCCCCTCTCTTGCTCGTGTACACATCTCTTGCAGAAAAATAAGTGACAGTCCCCAAAATTAAGTACCGGAAGCCCCCACCAAGTTAAGCACTATGTATAACGTTCCACGGGTGTTCTGTGGTGTTCCTTGAGGATCAGAATAACCCCTGACATTGTGAATGGTTCCTCTTTAGCTTCATTATATGTAACTTTTCCCCCAGCGAAATTCCTGATAACTGATGCATCCATCCTACATGGATCAGCCTTGGACTCCCCACTATAAAAGAATATTGTTCAAACTATGAGCCTAGTGTCAAGGTCACTTACTGACAACCTACCTTGATGGCATCCATGTGCTAAAATGTCTTGTTGCTCTTTCTTCTGGTTACCTTAAACACATCTCCATTTCACAAACCTTGTTAAGATCCTTTTTCAGCAGTTTCAGAGATGCACAGTGCTGACCATGTTGTGAATTCAGAGAACCACCCTTGAAAATCCCTCCATGCCACAGAACACAACCTTTTTGCCGTAAAAAAAAATCGCATCTTAAAAAGTTTTAGAATGTCTTCGAAAATGTATTTATTTTTGGGGTCAACCAAAATGGCTGAAGGCGATCCCTTTACATCCCCCATCGTGTGCTTTGAATGCACTTGGTTTATAAACAGACCTGAGAAACTTGTCATTTTCCCAACTAACAATAACACCTGGAAGGGATGCAAGTCAGGATTCAATTTAAACTAGAAACGAGGAAGGGAAAGCAAAGACCACCATTTTACTAAAATGATCCGTTGCGAACGCCGTAGGGACAGACCATGAAACAATGGTTTTGGGGTGCAGCAGTGGTTGTTTTAAAGTTACGCACACAAAGCCAAGATTTTAGAAATGTGCCTTCACAAATTGAACAGATTTTGTCAATTTCACAATCTGTGGTATTTGTAGACCTGTTTTAGATTTTGTGGGGCAGATTTACAAGCCCCTTGCGCCACTTTTGCGTCACTTTTCCCATGTTAAAAATTACGCAAAAGTGGCGCAAGGGCCTTGTAAATAAGCCCCTGTATGTCCATACTGCGGAACTGGTAATGTGAACGTTTTTACGAATTACAAAGCGATGGATGAGTTTGCGCAGTGGCACCATGCGCTGGAAATGTATACTAATATGTAACAGTCGTCATTAAAAGCTGTGTGAGCAAACTGATAAAGTAATACAGCAGCAGGCAGGAATTTCCAAAATTACCGCATGTGGTATTGTGTGTTTCCACAAATAGAATGGGAAATTGCCAGGGTAATCGGTGCTTGCCCAACAATTTCTTCAGGGTTTCCCCATATTCCGGACACTTTTCTGCAGGGGTTACCCACCGCGTCTTCACTGGTGACAAGTCTCCGTATAAAACTCAAAGGTGTGGTCATATATGGCACAACTCGTATTCCTGATCAGGAGTTTCCGACCGTGTCTGATTGCATCTTAAGGTGTAATGAAGGCCTCGACGTTTTTCCCACAGAATGAGAGAGTAACACGTGCAGACGATGTTTGTACCTGCTCTCGTGTCCGTCATGTGCTTTGGTTTACCGCCAGCTTGCAGCCAGTGCTAAATCAAAAGGCAAACCCTAAGGGAGTCGGCACAATTTGTGTCCAATTCGCAAAAAGAGCAAAACACTATAAAAGTAATTTTGCCTTATTTTCTGAGTGGCAAGCACTGTTCAGGCCTCTAGATGGCTGTGTTGGCCTACTCAGTAAAACAAGCACAGTCCAGCAGGCAAGTGCAACACTCCGAGTCCCCAGCCAGCGTGTGCCCAGGAGCCCACCTCTGTACAGCAGGTGCACAGGTAAGCATGTGTGACTGTACAATGGAACCCTGCGGTGAGCACGCGCCCGGGAAGGCGCGCGTGCCGGACAAAAAGTATTTCCGCCGTGCCACGGGCTCATTTACAACTTCATTGATGCGCGCCACAACCTGTATGCCAAGATAACACAGAACGATGCCGTGCGCCGGATCTAACCCCAACATTCCTCAACATCTTCTTCGATAGGGTTCTTTTCCCTGACTTCAAAGTGCACCGTAATGGGACGCGGAGCAGCAGCTGCGCAGCACCGCGTGAGTCTGACTAAAATGCCAGCGAGCGGTTGATCTGGAAATAAAAAATCAATATTTGCCATTTTCCTCCCTAAAGCTGTGGATGCACTGGAGTAAACCTGCTCTGATCTTAAGTCGCTGTTATAGACACACGCTGCGGCGCATCAGCGCGCGAGGTCCACTCTGACCCGGGGAGTGCTGAACTGGTTTCTAAGAACTCTACCGAGACCACCCATCATATTTAATTTGTCCTCCAAGACAGACTTGAACCTGGTTCTTTACTGGGAAGGGGCAGTGCATTAATCATTGTACTGTCTCCCCTCTTCCGGTGCGCCAGCTCCCCCTCCCGCGACCCTCGCACGTGCAGGAGGTGACCGCTTCCTGGTAGCGGACAATGTCATGGGACGAGGCCCTTCCTGCCTTAGTCTCGCGCGGGGACTGTCATCATTCGGTATTCAAGAGTACGCTTCCAGCTTCCGTGCACGGACTGATCTCTGAACATCAGCCACCCAAGGGCGAATGCTATAGGAGACTGCACCCCTATTAGGGTATGTGAGTTCAATTTAAATAGGACGGCTTCCACCTTTGCAATACAAATAACGTATCTATGCGCAACGCCATATTTGTCTTGTGAGAGACGTCTTGCTACAGGAATGCTGCCTGGCCCTCCCAGATGGTATGATTGTGACCATCACACAGAATCTCACTGCCCGCTCTGGAAGGTAAATGAGCATTTTAAGATCACCAATGCATGAACAATAGTGAGAGAACCAATGTTGATGCCAGAGTCAACTTTGACCAAATGCATTCTACCCAGTCTCATGTTATGTTATGTTAAAACCATTTATAAAGCGCGCAGCTGCCCCAACGAAGGGGCGTCCCGGCGCTAATAGCAGTTTCCAAGCGAGAGAAGGTTAGGCTATGGGAATGCAATCTGATAGAGCGAAGCGCTTCAGTGCATTTAGCATTGGACATAACAGGCCTTGCACAGGTGTATGCCTTGTGCCAAAGCAAGGCATTCCAGTTTGGCCGGTGGCTTGTTGCGTTAATGAACATGGACAGAGTCAATACGTCACCCAAGGGAGACGTGAAACGGAGGCTGACTAGGTCTGGCCCCTATTGATTTGCTCCCGAGGTCAACTGGAAGGGGTCAAAGAGTCTCAATGACCTTCAGGTGATGAATTGCACACCTGACATTGGGACTCTGGGCCTCTACTAAAGTCAAGTGGGCGGGTTGCCCAATGCATGGGCCAGGATGAACCGCACAGCGCTCACAGAGGTACAAACTCAAAGTAGAGCTGGACCAGCCTCGGGAAACCTGACACAGGTTCGAGCCAGATGCTTGGCTCTGGCTCAGCTCGAGGTCCTTCTGGGACCTCGAGCCCAAACCGAACCGAGCTTTCATGTGCCTTCTGCCTCCCTCCCTTGCTCTACCCTCTTGCACAAAGAGATAAAATCAAAGCATTAATTTTTTAGGTAAGACGACACAAATGAACATCCATTTAGTGGCTGATTTGCAAAGGAATGAAACCAGAAAACATGGTAATAGTAATTTAAGGAAATGGAGCACACCAAACTTGTGTTATTAATATTCAAGAAGATAGTCCATGTTTTTTATGTTTCCTTAATTTTCACCACTTCAGGTACTGTAGATGATCTTGTTTGGACAGTATAATTTAATAGCCTATAATGTTGCTTTAGCTATAAGATGTTGTGCCACATACAGGGTGGACAGCAGCATGTGGGAGCACACCGCTGACCTCTCAGGCAAGGTTTGCCCCAGGCATTCTGGGTAATGCTGTCTCTTGTAGATCGCTCCGATATTTGAGTGTTTCGCCAAGGTTGGCGCAGATGGTGCTGATCTCTAGACACGTGTTTCTGGTTTATTAACCGTCATCAGTAGAGAATACAGTCTTGTATTTTGGGGTTTGCTGATTAGGCTGCCAAACATTATATCAGGTCCGGTACCTCTCACTGGCACGCAGGTGCTTCGTCCACAAGCTCGTCAGCTCAATGACTCACGGGAGTACTTTAAATAGACAACAGGATGTGGGAGCACACTGCTGACCTCTCAGACAAAGTTTGCCCCTGGCATTCTGGGTAATGCTGTCTCTTGTAGATCGCTCCGATATTTGAGTGTTTTGCCAAGGTTGGCGCAGATGGTGCTGATCTCTAGACACGTGTTTCAGGTTTATTAACCGTCATCAGTAGAGAATACAGTCTTGTACAGGGTGCACGCGAAAACTGACTTTCTCCTTCAGTCACTAATGACGCTGTCACCTGAAAAGGGGTGGAGGCCGGAATGGTTCTAATTTCATGATTAAAAAACATCACTTTTAATAAGGACCTCTCAGTGCAGGGATATCATGTAACATATTAATGTCAAAGCTTTCACATGTTAAAGAAATACACCATGTAGAATTTTAAAGATAATTTATCATATTTTACTTCATGTTTCTTGTATGATTTACATGGAAACAATTTCAGGGCTCGGTTCCTGCACAGTTCTTAGAGCCAAGGAAACACAGTCTAAAGAAAAGAAAAAAAAGGAAACAATTGTGCCCAAGTCTTTAGACTCTGCTGCAGAGCATGGCTGTGCACGAGCGTCAAGCAATCTGAAGCTTCTCTTTGAGCAAGAGCCTGGTGGCCCATGTGAGGCTGAGTGAAGTCAGGATGCCCCAGCATCAGGAGTACCTCACCTCCCCTTGTACACCTTGAGATCGGGTCATATCACTGGTCTCTCAAAGTACATGGGGCCAGAGTGGTCACAAGAGAGGAGCAGCTGTGGCCACACTATTTGCAAACCCCAAGCAACCACTGCTAAATGTATTTATACATTAAAAAAACCTAACGTCTGCTTTTGTGATATACTCAGGTCTAGGCAGAAGACATCAAGACACCACTAGATGGCAACGTATCCTAGAGCAGCATCAACGTATGTCCTAGGCCATTGGTTTTCAGGGCACCTGGATCAAAACAATAAGCATTGGCAAAGCCGATAGGTATCGCCTATCAGAGCTTTTGGCTTTGGCAATATCTTGTAGCCACACTGTATAGCAACACTGATGATTTGAAGATTGGCTAAAACTCATTTTAAAAAGTGCTATGATGCAGCCAGGGCTAATGTGTTTTTTTAAAGTGCAGTAGTGCTGGATGCAGTATAGTCCTTTTTTATATTATTTTTGGCCATGCTGCACACCAGCCACACTGTTATACAGCATGGCTACAAATGACTGCTGAAGTCAGCAGCACCCATGCTGTACAGCAGGAACAAAAGGCAATGGCAAAGTCAATAGTCTCAAAGGCGGAACCTATTGGCGTTGCTAATGTTTGTTAGGTCTTGGCACAACGCCCCTGTGATTCTGAGCGAATCAGTTAATCTCTCCCTGCTACAAATAGAAAAAAATTACATTTGGCAATAAATCCTATCACATAAAGAAAGCAATTGCGCCCATGTCCATGTCTTAGTGCAAAGACATTTCGGAGCAGGTGGCATCTGTTGTCACGATAAAAGCAGATAACATCTGTAGCCAGAATGAACATCCATTTTAAAGGAGAAAGGGCTTCTTTGAAGTGCGTGTGGCATAGTAAATCATAGCTATATATGGAAAGAGATCCAACATGAACACTGGGAAGAAGAAAAGATAAAGGTAGTACCTCAATCACAATCCGATCAGCGGAAGGACATCAATCCGGCTGAAGCAGTCAGTACCTGGTCCATGCTCTAGATGAAAGCAGAGAAAGTGAACTCAGCACACACTAGCCAATTAGAAGGCAGCACATAAGAGTGACAATGAAGCCAATAAATGTTAAGCAATGGGGCAGGAGACAAGCCCCTTGTTGCATATAATATCTCTTGCAAGTGAGAGCTCATGCAGCAAATGCGCTATTGCAGGGAATACCTGAAGACAGAGAGGGCCAGGCAGTACTTTGGGACCCAGGCCCCTAAAAGCTCCTGATATGCCTGCATGGGCTAAGCTGTCCAGCTGTCAATGCTGCTGCAAAGCAGACCTTGTGTAATCCAACACGTAAGGAGAAAAGTGACAGATGAGGACTGCTTGCTCTCATGCAC
This sequence comes from Triturus cristatus, assembly GCF_964204655.1. Taxonomy (NCBI): domain Eukaryota; kingdom Metazoa; phylum Chordata; class Amphibia; order Caudata; family Salamandridae; genus Triturus; species Triturus cristatus. The sequence continues at coordinate 354,039,498 of NC_140584.1, forward strand.
TTCTCCGCAGTGTGATGGTTTTTATGAGCTTGTCCAGGATCTGCAAATGTTTGTATGTCAGAATCTGAAGCACAAAAATACAGTAGCCAAAATCTTGACTTCAAAAATATCACTAAATAAGTATGTGTTAGACCTGTCATCTTTTGCCGTGGTTTCCCCTTTCTTTTTGTATCTGCCCTCCTGTTTTGACTATGTGCTGAACTTTGTTTTTCTGGCGCTAGGACTCTGGGCGCTTTACCACTGCTGACCAGTGCTAAAGTGCATGTGCTCTGTGTCTAAAATGTAATGGCATTTGGTTTGTCCATGATTGGCATTTGATTTACTGATAAGCCCCTAGTACACTGCACTTCATGTGCCCAGGGCCTGTAAATCAAATGCTACTAATGGGCCTGCAGCACTGATTGTGCCACCCACATGAGTCGTCCTTAAACCATGCCTCAGGCCTGCCACTGCAGAGTCTGTGGGTGCAGTTTTAAACTGTCATTATCATCTGGCAAGCGCATCTACTTGCCATGCCCAACCTTTACCTTTTATTACATGTAAGGCACCTCTAAGGTAGGTCTTAGGTAGCTCCATGGGCAGGGTGCAGCGTATTTAAAAGGTAGGGCATGTGCTTTTACGTTTTACATGTTTTGGCATGTGAAAAACTGCTAAATTAGTTTTTCACTACAGCAAGGACAATCTATCCCATGGGTTAGCATTGGAGCTGCCTTGTAACACTTTACAAGTGTATCTTCCAATTGAGAGCAGATAGAACATTGGAGTTTAGTGTTTCTGGACTCACAATTTAAAAACACATTTTTTAGTGAAGTTGGTTTTTAAATTGCAGTTCTGAAAATGACACTTTTAGAAAGTTGTACCAAACACGGTGTTGGGCTCTTATAGTCAGTTAGGCTGAGCCACCTAAAAATCCAATAAACACACCAATGCCAAAACTGACTCTACTTTCGAAACAGCAATTAATCCATAGTCGCTAGATTCAATAAAAGCGATCACTATTTAATCTTTTTTGCAACATCCTACACACATTTGTGGTTTTTTTGTTGTTATTTTTGTTACACACCGAAGACTAAACACAACATTTATCACAAATTGTCTTCCATCCCACCAACAACACTTATTTATTTATTTGTAGAGTTTTATAAAGCGCTTACTCAACCCAAGGGCATCAAAGCATTTCACATAAGCACAACAGTGGATACAAACAAAAAAATAATTATTACAAATACATACAAATGAATAATACACAACACAAATAACATAAACACAATACATAAATAAATAAGTCCTTATTTTAAAATGTCCAGAGCAAAGGCTAAAGGGGAATACATTTATATACACCTATAAGACAATTCAAAAAGTTCAGCTGCTCTCTGATTTTGTGGACAAGGTACCTCTGTCAACACCTGACTTCTGTAACCAGGTTAGTGTCTTTTACTGTACCAATTATACATTCCCTGGATTTTTGAAGTCACTCTATATTTAAATAAAATTAATTGTGACAGTAGGCCCACAAACACTGGTCAACGTGTTTCCAACCCACTACATCATCTTTTCTGGGGTTCTCCTCAGGACACAGAACTGATATCCACTCTTAGGTGGCTTAAAGCATTGGAATGAATGTGCTGATTGGATTCTTTAATTGATAAAGGGACAGGCACTCCTATTTCAGAACGCGGCTTCCAATTCACTTTAGACTCGATGTCAAACAGAGTTGAGAAATCACTTTAGAGTTTCACCCAGGCAGGCCCCGCCAGGCTCATCAAGTCGTGCGGCAAGGAACGTCTACACCATCATGCAGCCTCTCCTCAGTTGTGCCGATCACTTGCACACATTCAGTAGCCTACGTCTCCACTCTCAGCCGGTACCTTTCTTCCTGTCTGTTTAGGCATTTGTGTGTTTGTTGGACATCTAGAAAGTTGATATTTTCTTACTTCAACCATTCTGTGCCTCTGCCTGTCCCTAGAATACACTTCTGGGTTGGATGACAGTTGGGCTTTGTGAATTCACTCTAGACAGTCATACACAAAGGGTGCTGAGGTATGCCCTTCATATCCTGATGGCCCATCACCAGGCTGATGAGCCTTCCTGATCTAGAGTGGTAGGAGGAGTTGACACTTGCACCTGAATAGGGCTGTGCCTCTCCCCACACAAGGAGCTACATACCCCCCTGTAGTGTCTATGGAGCCAGGGCCAGGAAGGGCAGGGGTAAGACCTTTTTTTGAAGTCTCCCTACTTCGAAGACTGAAATAGGTATAAGTACTGGACATCTAACACAATATGCTCAGAACACTTCTGGACTGAGGATATTCTGCTAGGAAGAAGTTGTGCTACCAGGAGGGACTACCACATTGCTGCTTGCTTTGCTGTGTTGGCCTGCAGCTTCTTGCCTGGGAGTGACAGGACTGGACTTTATTCTCTGCATTCTGCTTTCTAAAGGTTCTCCAATGGCTTGACTGAGCTTGCCTCCTGTTGTTGAAGTCTCAGGGACATCAAAGAGTTCACCTGCATCTGCAACCAGAACCAGGGATCCTCCGCTGTGTGTCCTGACCTGCCAAGTGGTGCCAAACCCAGTCCTGGGAGGTGAATTTGGTACTGTAAACAAGAAAATTGATGCCTCAACGGCATGTGTCAGTCAGAACCAGCGTCTTTCTACAAAATTGTCGCTGTCTACACCCGAAGCTGTGGACACCGCTCACCGGGTGTGCAATGCCATGATCTTGACTTCAATGCAGCCCGATCTTGCCACAGTGCTTCTGAAGATACGAGGCCGCATAAGTCTGGACATCGCGCCACCAATGTCGGTGGTGCCCCGTCCTGACTCTGCCACATCCCTGCCTCTGTGCGACTCCCAATCGATGCTGCGCCTTGGGCCCAGGGGTTCAACTCAGATGACAAGGAATCGACATTCAACGCTCTCGACACTGATGCCGCCTCAACGCCACATAGCAGTCTGGGACCGAAGTCTTACACCTGCAACCGATGCGTCACCTCCTCTGTGCAACTCATCGTCCTGGAGTGGCAAAAGCTTTAGCGACCCTGCACTGCCTTAAGGAACCAACACCTCACCTGCAACCGTGACACCTCACCTCCACAGTGCGACATCTTGGATTCCGACTCCTTGTTCTTGGTTTACAAAACCGCGTCTTTGGTTTTCGACACCTCCAAGGTACTGAGTGCCACCAGATAGGCTCAGTGGGAGACATAAACTACAAAGCACTACACATTTTTGATTTAATCTTTAAAAATCCATATCTTGACTTGTGTTTGTTAGATTTATTATTTTGGTCTTTTTTTTACTGAGATAAAGATTGGCTATTTTACTAACCTAGTGTGGAGTACTTTTGTGGTGCTTTCACTGTGTTACTGTGTGTGGGTTTGTGTGTATGCGTGTGTGTGTGTGTGTGTGTGTGCGCACACAAATACATAACACATTGCTTCCTTGGTTTAACCTGACTTCTCTGTGCCAAACTACCAAAGATTGAGTACATATACACTTTGGTGTGTACAATACTTACCCTAACTAGAGTGTGGGCCCCTACTTGGACAGGGTGCTTACCTCTGCTAACTAGAGACCCCATTTCTAACAGTATGAATTACTAGTTCAATAGTTTTGTATTTGATTCAGACCTCAGCTGAGGTCAACAAATACAAAATACATAAGTAAAACTGTTATTTGTAAACACTTTAAAATAATTTTAAAAAACTTCCTAAAAACTTGAACAAGTTGTAGCAGACAAAGTCATTTAGGGGTGATTTACACAGCTTGTTTAAATCTTGGGTTGAGATGGCATTAAATCTGAAGCAAATGGGCTTTATAAACTGACACTGAGCCTCTACCAAAATCGAATTTGTACAAATTAGCAACACAGAGTAAGATCTTGTATTCCTCCATTACATAAATCACATATACCTGAGCAATTTTCTAGAGTATTCCATATAGAAGTAAACGTTTTTAATGGAAGAATTACCAGACGCAAGTGGAGAATACAACATCTCACTCTGTGTTCTAATTGAAAGTAATGATACTGCTCAGGGGATTTATATACTAAACTTTTCATAAATGCTTTAGATAACTACAATGTTCAATGCCAGTTTGAAACTCATTCTAGGTGTACGAGTTTTAAAAAAAGAGTTTGAAATGCACTGGAGTCTCGCCCCGAAATAGTGCTACAGTGCATTGGGACGCATAAAGAGCTATATTGCGATTCCTATTAAAAGTATACTATGCCAATTATTTTCCAAAAGTCTCCAATTTTAATAAATATCTCAAAGTTCCATGGAGTGCGTGTAAAAGATTGTATGCCCACCTTATTATATTAGAGATAGCTCTAGCGTATATGCTCACCAAAGATAACTCAAGACGTAATGCTTGGCCCGGAACTGCTTAGGCGACATTTAACAATTCCCCTAAAAGTAGCCTTTCTTTCACTTGTATTGGTTGCCAGGTTTTAGTATGTGTGTATTCCAAATCAAAAGATGAAATAGGTGGAATTTTCATTTTGAAAACCTCAAGCAGAGATTGCAAGTGTCTATTCCCAGTAGAGAAATATAATCTCTGCAAAGCCCCCACATGGGCATCTGCCTTTCGCCCTATATGTTGGAAGTGGGGAGCGGTTTGCAAATTTTGAGAGAAAATTCGGCCCAAATAGGTATATTCTTTCACCGTCTCGATCCGAATACCTCCAAGTGACCAAGTGAAAGGGCGAAACTGCCTTTTCCCGCTAAAGGGAAGGACTTTCGTTTTTGAGATATTAGGGACCAAAGATTTCTTTGAAGCCGATTGGAGTACGATCTAGTATGACGATATCGTCAGCATACATTAAGCTCTGTATATCCCTTTGTGCTAATTTTGGTGGGAAATTGTTAGTTTGTAGAAAGTAATCCAGAAGGTCGCTTATATATATGAGAAAAGCATGGGAGCTAGGAGGCAACCTTGTTTAAGACCGTTCATTGTAGGAATTAAACTAGATTGGCCCTTTTCTCCCACCATTTGGACTCAACACCATGTTTCCGTATGCAATGAGATAATTATTGTAAGAAGATCATGAGGAATTCCGAGACTCTATAGCTTCTTCATAATGTTGGTCTGTCCACACTGTCAAAAGCGGTCGAAAAATCAATAAAAGCACAGTAAACTACTTGTAATTTACACAATACATACTTATCTAGGACAGTTTGAAGAACAGCAATATTGTCTGTTACTGAATGCTTTGGGTGGAAACCTGCCTGCGCCATTGGAATTACTCCATTCGAAAATGCCCAATCCTTCAAATGATCTAAAATGCAAGCTGCGAAGATCTTTCCTGTGGTGTCTAGGAGGGTGATTTGTCATAAGTTATTTGGGATCAATCTAGAACCACAATAGTCCCCCGCCAAGATTTTGGGATTTTTCCACTTGTAAAGCAGAGTTGGAAAAAGGTAGTTAAAATTTACTCCATTCATCAGGATTTAATTGTAAAACTTTGAGAGGGATATTTTACTGGGCCCATTGCTGCAGATGATCTGGCGGTTTCAATGAAGAAAGCGATTTCTGAGGAGGATGGAGCAAACAAATCCTGATCATTTTGGTCCTTTCTGTCCGACCGCTGGCAGTATGGCTCCTGATGTTGTGGGTTAGATTTATATAATTTGAGGATATGTTTCTCCCATCGACTTGAGAGTGGAGCATCAGCAACTGGATACGAATAATTGTAACTTCCTAATGGTAAAGCTACGATATAAAGTAAGCAATCAAGTTAAATTAAAAACCCTAATATTGATCAATGTATATATACATCCGACACAGAGTTCAAGGACGGATATTGTGCTATCCTTAGCAGTTTTTTGTTGGAACAAACGATGGATGACCCGTTTGCAGATTTTATACTCACAGGGGATTTTAATTTAAATCTGTTAGTACCTTTTATCAGAGATGATATTACACAGTCACAAGATCATCAGTGGGCAATTCCTTACCAGAAACTAGAAACAGAAATAAAGTCTATACAAAGTAAATTTTGTGAAGAATATAGAAGCAATGGGTCTACGAATATTAAATGGGAGATTCCCGTTAGACTCACCACCGGCATGGACTTTTTACTCACACAATTCGAAGTCAAGCATTGACTATACAATTGTATCACTGAACATCCTTAACAAAATTACCTCGTATTATTTGAGGAAGGTGCCTGATAGTGATCATAGTCAGCAAATAATCACCACAAATTTGTCTAGTAAAAAACATCAATCGTATATGACAACGCAAGGCCAACTACAGGAGACTTATCTGGACGACACATAATAAAGATGACACCAATGAACTGGCGCAAAAAATGGTTAAGGATTGTTTTGAAGATAAAATCTTGAAGTCCCCAATTGAACAATGGGTAAACTCTACACGTAAACTAGTCAAACCGTATGACTCTGCAGCTAAAGTTAAGAAAAAACAAGTGATACAAATGGAGAAAAGGAAAAATTATATCAATTTATTCTATACAATAAGGAAACTGAGAAGGACTCGTAACAATCTAAGGAGACAGATTACCAAGTTTCCATATAATGAGGAATTACCCATCAGATTAAAAAACATAAATCAAAATTTGAGGAAACTAATTTGAAATGAAAGAAACTAAGCTTAGCACGACCTGTGGACAACATTTGTTTATGCTAGCAACCAAACAAATTTAAGAGAATTTTTGGATAATGATAAATTGTCTAGTAAGACCTAATAAATCTGTGGTTTCATCTGTACTATCTGAAAAAGAACGGGTTAATTTTCTGCTAAATCATTTAAACTCCGATCAGACAATAATGAATCAGGATGGAAATCGGAGCAAGGTGGATACAATAATTCACAAAATTGGCTGTGAAATTGATATAACAAAATCTCAAGTCTCGAAACTAATAACGAAGCAAAAAGATGGGGCACCAGACCCCAACGGTATTACGTTTGCCATCTATAAGGAAGAACCGGATCTATGGTCAGAACATCTCACAGAAGTTTTTAAAGAAGTAGCACGGACAGGGACAATACCCGAATCCTGAAGAGGGTTGTTAAGCTCCCCTATTTATAAAAAAGGAAATTGGGCCCATCCTGAAAATTACCGACTAATAACTCATCAAGATACAGATGCCAAGTTGTTTGCGGGGATTTTACTTTCAAATCTTTCTGAATGGGCAACGGATAAAAAGATACTCCCGCCTAATCAAACAGGATTTATTAAAGGACTGGGAACTACTACAAATATATTAGCCTTATCAATATTAATGGACAAATCTATTTTAATGAAACAACCCTTGTATTTGTGCTTTGTTGATTTTAGATCGGCTTTCAATTGTGTGCACAGACAACTTCTGTGGAGAAAACTGCAGGAGAAAGATATTCCAGTGCAACTGTTAAAACTAATTTAACTCTTGTATACCAACACTTGGGTTAGAGTGCGGATGGGGGATGGCCTGACATTAACAAAGGAAATACTAACAACAGCAGGACTAAAGCAAGGGTGCGTATTGGCCCCTTTACTTTTTAATCTGTTTTTAGCGGATCTTACGGAGGCTCTGAATGAAACAAATGCACACCCACCTAAATTAGCCGACAAACAAATATCTAATCTGCTCTACGCAGATGATGTCATCCTCCTAAGCCAAACAAAAGTGGGGTTACAACGGCTAATAGATCGAATATCTTCGTATTCAAAAGAAAATGGTATAGTGATAAAGGAAACAAAGACTAAAGTTATGGTGATAACTAAAAATTCAAGATTAAAACATAAATCCAAATGGTTTCTGGAGAAAGCCCAATTAGAACAAGTAGAATCATACAGATACTTGGTAGTCCTATTCAATAACAATGGAAACTATCTCCCGCAAAAAGTGGACATTCAAAGGAAAGCAAATGCCTTGACAGCAGCATTTAGGATCCTGCAGAAATCATCAGGTAATCTGACTTATCGCCCCTTCTTAAATATCAGCAAAACGACTGCCTACCTTAACATATGGTAGTGAGGCTCTAAGTGGGAAAGACACTGTGAGCATAAATAATGCGGTCTCAAAAACATTTAAAACCCTCTTTCACCTGCCTTATAACGCATCCCCAGAACAAATATGGCTGGAGTGTGCTCCAAATAACCAGTTGTACGCAAGTAAAGGCCAATTTATTAAAATATGGAATAGAATAAAAAATGACCATGAAAATCAAATGTCCCAGCTGTTATGGCAGGAAATAAATAAAAACGGAAAATGACAGGCCTGGAATTACTTAAATACAGCGCTAGAAGAATTTGATGTGATGCCAATCTGGAGAACTACAATAACCCGGAAATCATTTAAAAAAGCAATCAATAAAACAACAAATCATCTATCGATGGTAAGAGATAAAGACATACTAGCAAAAAGAAAACATGCATGGCCAATAATGAGTGGGTTTTCAAAACAGAAGATACACGCATACTTAGAAACACCATGGTCGTTGAAAAATAAAGAAATCTTTACAAAAGCACTTTTTGGTGTATTACCGGGACTATGTCATCTTCCACCATGGATAAAGTCAGAAGAGGACACGTTATGTAGATTATGTAAATTAGGAGAGGAGAACATTATTCACCTACTATGTCTCTGCCCTGAACTGGAAATTGAAAGAAAAACCATACTCAAGACTCTTCTCAACGCTCGAGGAGTAAGGACATGTAGGCAAGCATTGATAATATGTCTGCACTCCGACGATATAATTATGAATTCCGCTTTGTAAAGTTTTAATAAGAATAGGAGCCAAATTAGAAGCGCACAATCAAAAACATATCAGTACTGTATGAAATAGTTTAAAATATACTATAAAATGGATTTTATCAAATGTAATTGGGTTAAAATCTATTGCACTTTTATTCTTGTTTTAACTGTTTTATACTGGATTACTATATGTTTATTGTCTCATTGTAAGTTTTTAATTAATCAAACAATAAAGAATAAACAAAATAAACAGTCTGATGAAGAGACTGGAGATGCTTGAATTGATTTTCCTATCCCCATTTGCTTGGAAACCATACTCCAGAATGCCTTGCTGTTTTTACATTTTACAGCAGTTTGAATATCAACCCATTTTTTATCTTTTTGCTCTTGATTCTCTTTCTTTTTTCCCAGTTGACTGCGTTTTTTCAGCTTTTTTATTTCTCTTCATCTAATAGCAGAAAAGGATTGAAATTGCATTCTGGTCAAGCTGTTAAGCCCTGATGACAGAGAGTGTACACGCTTTCCATGTGAGTGGGCTCTGCCTTTGTTTTACTTGTTTACGTCTGCCTGAGATACCAATTGCATTGTATCTTCATAGTTGGTTATAGGATCGTCTTCCTTATTTTTGTAGTCTATGATGAATGAAGAGATAATTGTGTTCATCTTGTACATTGCTTTAGAATTCCAGTGACATCTGCCCAGCCACCAAAGGAATATAAAGACCATGGAGAGGTAGTATATGTTAAAATTCCAATTTCCGTATTTAGTAATGCACGATCGCTCTCTTGAGTATACTAAATGTTTAACGATTGTACACTTGCGAAGAGCTCAATACTGCAAATTACATAGTGCAGGATGGAGGAGCTACAGGAACCTATTCTTATGAATGCAGCCGGGATGTCTCCTTCTTCCCTTCCGTTTAAGATGATGCCATTCATTGCCAAAATGTAGGACAGAAGTAGTGTCCCCGTTTGTCTGCTTTTATCTTGGCTGGAAAGATGGAGAAGGGAATTGAGAAAGCTGCCTCTTGTGCTAAGTTTATCCTACTATCCTGTTGGGCGTTCAAGATTTTACCATTGAAGTCCTCGGCAATTACCATCGGAGGAAACCCCCTTGATCCTAAAGTTGAGGTTATTTTCTCGAAGCATTTTTCCATAAGGGGAACTTGTGATGATCCAGGTGGAATATATACACTGAAGAGTAGCAGATCTTGGGCTAGCTGCGAGCTTTCTTTATTGAGACACTTGATTTGAATGCATAGCACGTTCGAAAGAGAAAGCTCTATTTACTCAAAGTCCCAGTGAATTTCTTCTTTTAGAAAGATTGCGAGGCCTCCTTTTGCATCCCCCCTTCTTGTGGCCTCTGCAGCCTTAATTAACATGAAACAGTCTTTTTTGGGAAAATGGGTCAAGGACCATGTTTCTTGCAGCATCACTATTGAAAGGGCGTTTTCCAGTAACAGGGCTAACTTTTCTGTTTTTCTTCTAGCAATATTCCATGAGACTATTTTTAGGTTACCACTAAAAGGGGAGTTTTTAAACTTTGCTCACTTTATTGCTGTTTAAAGAGCCCGAGACCCACGCCCAAGAATTGTCGTTAGATTACAACTCCTGTTTTGAGGAAAAACTGTTCCAAATACGGCGCTCTCCGTCTTTAAGTGAGATCGTTAAGGATCCTTCTGAAATGTTCCTATAGATTTTGAGGTGCGAACGTTGCTGATTGTTGTTGTATAGGGACTTATTCCTTTCCTTCTCACATATAGGGTTGGTCTGAAATTCTTTTCATTTAACTTCGGTAATGTCAAAACCGTTTTTATGAAGAATAGCTCTTTCTTTTAAAATGCTAATTGGGATTACATTTGACCAGAACTCAACCTTGCCACTGAGAGAAGGAATTTATTTGGGAAGGAGACTCATTTTATTTCTGCAGTGGCAAGTGAACGGAGTGAACTAATTTTATGAAGTAAATCTATTATTATCCCACGATTTAAGGAGTCCTTATCACTGGGAAACCAATCAGTTAATTCCAATATGCAGGAAAGGTGTTGTTCCTCACTGCCATGTAGTATCTTGCAGAAGGGGTGCGTTGCTGTGTCGGATAATAGTGAGGCCTGGACAAGTTTTGAGGATTTTGTAACAAAATGTAATGCCAGAGGATTTAAATGTTTCTTTTCTTCTTTGGTTTGAAATTATAAAAATGAATGTTCTGAGTTTTGGATTGCTTCTAAGACCTTTGGGACAAGATTGCTTTCCTTATCCTCTTGTTCTGGGGTTTGAGATTGAGGAAACGTAACTTTCCTTAGAGATCGTCTTGATATTCTGCACTTAGCTCTTTTCTTCTGAATATTGTTTTTTATTGCATTTCCCCTGGGTATTATTCCTTTTTTATTTGCTTTATCGCACGCTCTGTTTGCTTTATATTGAGGATATAGACTGAAACCTTATCATCTTTTTGAGAAGGTGAGTCGAATATCTCTTGCTGTTTTTTCTGAACAAAAATAGGAACCATAAGGTTGGTAGTTGGGGGAGTGCTCACTGGTAAAGATCCTCAAATAATTTACGGATTTCCGTCAGTAATGTTGTTGTGTTCCCGTTTTTAGAGGGGCCCCCTGTTTGAGTTGCCTTCTGTAATTTTCTAATAGAGGAGGTAATAGAGCTGGAAAGAAATTAGAACATTGGGTGTTTCTGATTTACTATGTTTAGCTCTACATCTGTACCTGGAAGCTAAATAATAGAAGCCAAGTTGTGTATATGTGCTGTTAAACATTGTAAAAATATACTTACCAATGTGTTCAAACCTTCACAATATTTTGGTAGTCATTATTCAGTCTATGATACTTTTTTAATATTATATTTAAAATTCGGGGGTATATTCACAAGAATGTGTGATAACTACCGTAAGAGTAGCTTAACGCAACTTTCAATATCGCAACCCATCGCGGGAAAATAACCCTGTGACAACATGGGATTCACAACAAGGCGGTAACATGCGATAGTCTGCCGAAACCGTGGACAATGTCTGCAATAAAACCACCTCGATGGAGATAAAAACACAAACCACAACACCAAAAAACTTGCTATGGGCCAAAGTGCGATGAGGAAATCAGTGATAAGCAGCGCCAGACCTGCAACACACACCTGGTGGGTGGGAAAAATCCCCATAAAAGCAGAAGAAACATCCACACACAAACTGACCTACACCCAAGCACCATGAAGCCAGAGTAGGCGCAGAGTACGAGCGCAATCCCACAAGCACACAGAATTACCAGCCTGGGACCACGGGGACAGGGAAGGGCAAGGATAAGAAGACGAAGAAGACGAAGTTCAGTCCGCAGGCGAACAGGATCATAGTCACAGAGGTGATGGAACACCATCAACAACGCTTCGTCACCTCCAACGTGTCACTGGGCACCAAAACTGTAATATGGCGGGCCATCGTCGACAAGGTGAATGCAGTCGGAGAGCACAAGAGGACAATGGACGAGGTCAAGAGGCGATGGAATGACATCAAGCGAAAGACAAAGGAGAAACTCTCCGCCAACCAGAAGGCAGCAACGCAGACTGGAGGTGGGGGCCCAGCGCCACAGCTGGAGCTGGATGACATGGAGGAGCTGGTGTCGACAGTCATCAGCGTGGTTACTGTGGCCGGAGTCGGCGGACCGGACACTGTTCGACAGGACACAACACAACCGCAACAGGGTGAGTGACCACCAGGTACTGGGGGAAGGGTGGAGATGGCCACAATGGCACACATGCACAATCAAGCAGAGCACAGTGCACACCCACAATGACTCTGGGTCATTGCCCAGATATACAGACTGTCACAATGTACAATGCCATGCTGTCTGAATGTCAACCTTTACCATGCGTCTACACACATGTGGACACATTGTAATACACCATCCCCCCTTCACTTCGCAGGGGCACTGTCAACACCTCCTGCAGAGCAGTCCCAGCCACTCTTCACGGATGACGAGGAGGACAACGCCAGCATCGACATCCAAGACATCATTGACCTCATCTGTCACTCACCTCCAGGCTCAGGGCAGCCCAGCTACATCGATGAGACCCCACCCACCACCCAAACTACCCAGCAGGAGGCCACCCAGCAGGAGGCACCCACAGCCCCGGCACCCTCCCAAGACCTCCAGAAACAACACATGGCCTTCCAACGCCGTGTGCTGGAGTGCCAGATGGAGACGGCTTAGCAGATGCGAGTGGGCTTCGGCATCATGGCTGCCAAACTGGACGCCAACCTTGGGTGCCTATGTCCGCCCCATGGTCAACGAGCCCTGACTGACATTGCTGGAGTCATGACGCGGAGAGTGGAACAGCTGTCCGCTTAGAGTGGCTCCAACGATACCAGCCATGAGCTGGCACACATATGGAGACTCATGGTGCATATGGAGGCGGAAAGGATGGCAGCCACCGCTGCACATCATCGAAATGTAGCTGGGATCTATCATGCCCTACTGACCTCCACCATGGCATTGCCGCCACAAGGTGTGGCGCAGATAAATGCTGCTGCCCCCACACCATCCACATCCCCGTCCCTTGGGGTGTCAGTGCCACCCAGTGCGGCAGCCGGATCCACTCAGGCCCCTGATGTGTCAGTGGCACATAGTGCGGCAGCCGGATCCACTCAGGCTACTGATGTGTCAGTGGCACACAGTGTGGCAGCCGGTTATGCAACACCCACAGGTGGGGCAGGGCACACACCCGGAGACGAGGACGCAGATGGGACTGTGGTCAGAAGGACCAGGCACTAACATTTATTACTGCCACCTGGCCTGTTTCTGCTTGGTCTCACACATGGCCTCATGACCTTACACTGACCCACGACACACTCCGGTGCACTCACCTTGGACAGCGACATGGACTGCCACTTCCGGATTGGTGACCAATGACACGTCGACCAGGCTGGGGACTGTACCTTTCCCTTCAGCAGGACTTGTCATCCTCGGATGAACTCTGGCTGGCCCTCCACGGGCCCATATTGGGTAGTGCGCTGGGCATTGCCCTGAACCGCTTCATCTGCATAAATGCACTGGATGTGCAATAAACATCAATTGACGCACTCCTGTGTCACATCTTTCATCAGTCATGTATGCATGTGTGGATGTATGTAGGGGCAGAGATTACCCTTGCGTCAATGATGCTCATCCTTTGGGATGCCAGTCAGAGGGTGCTATATTGCATTTTGTGTACCGGTTCCTGTGGACACCACAACAGGGATACACGCATCACTCACTTCCATGTCCGGATTTGGACTAAACCATGCTCAGAACCCACGTGTCATGGTGACAAGCCCTGCGCTGGTCCGGCGTACGGCAGGCCAGACCACTCCGCTTACGCTCAGAGGGGTGGCCGTCATTGCTACCCGTCGCAGGCGTACTCGCTGGTGGTGGTCACTGGTTTGGTTGTCAGCATGTCACAGCCACTCCCTGAGGGCAGGTTTGCACGCAAACCACACCCATCAGGCACATGCGTCACAGGCCATGTGACTCCGCCAACATAAGGGGCCGACGACATCACATTCTCCTCTGTCCGTGGTGACTGGATGACAGATGCCACAGTTCCCAATCATAAAGGGCCCAAGAGTTTTGTTGCGCACAGGGTTAGTGGCAACCCAGGCCTGCATAAGGCATGGGCTGACCACCACGTGGCGCTGACTGGGGTTGCACAGGGTAAGTCGCACCCGGCGCATTGCGGCAGGCACAGGCACCCCGCCATGGGACGGTGACTTTGGGTGCACTGAGTCAGTGGCACGTCAGGCTGCTCAGTGGGTGGGCACCCTGCGATGATGCCCCATCCCGGCGGTCCCGGCAACTCAGGTTTCGTGTGTCCTGCTGGACCGCAATGTAGGTCAGAGCCTGCGGGCAGCATGGGCCTACCGCCACGTGGCCTCGCTTCCGGGTCACAGACTTAGTGGCACCCATTGGGCTGATCGGGTGTGCAAAAGGCACACAATTGATGTACGTAATGCTGAACAAATCAAGACTGGGCGGGTGTGCAGCCTGCGATGTTGCCGGGTGCACTGGTATTTCCTCTGTCATGGAGTATTCAAGACCCAGCACCAAACGTGAGGCCAGGTGGCCTGCGGTGTGTGGCTGCATGGTATGGAGGGTGCCATGTCCGCAGGCCCCGGGCTTGTGGCTTGCAGCGGCACTTGACGGGACATCCACACTACACGCCGGTGGCGGAAGGTGAGCAGTGAGGCCTGGCTGTGCATGGGCGGGCATGCTCCGTGGGCGGCGGGTGCCTTTGTGATGCCTCTGTCTGGGTGTTCATGGGCGGGTAGGCAATGTTATCTTGTGCAAGTGTGTGTACTGTGCCAGCCATGTATCTGGACTCTGTTTCAGGTGACGGCTCTGACTCAGATGTGTGTCCTGGTGTACTGCTCTACATACCAGCACGTGGTTGGAGACACACCGGTGGCAGCAGGTGAGTAGTGTGGCCTGGGTGCGAAGGGGCATCTCTCTCTCTCTTTTTCCCTCTCTCTCTCCCTTCTTCTCTCTCTCTCTCTCTCTCCCTCTCTTCTTCTCTTTCTCTGTCTCTCCCTCTCTTCCTCTCTCTCTCTCCTTCGCTCTCTCTCTATCCTTTAATGTGTTCAGGACACACGTTCTCATCCTGTTTTTTTTCTTGCAGGCTGTGACCTACGGACTGTCCCACGGGTAGCCGCAATGTGTCTTCATTTCATTTCGGCGTTCATGTTAAAAAAGTTTTATTTGTTTCTTCGAAAGTGAATGTGTGATGCTCATTTCTGTGAAGACACATGCATTTCAACTGATGTGATTGTGCGACATCATGCAGAATATTTTGTACATATTTTTGTGTAGCTGATGTGGCATGTTGGGGGGGTGGTGCATGGGAGGGGTGGTCCGGGGGGTGGTGTCGGTGGGTGTTGTGGCTCTCTTGAGTGTCCGGGCCGCATGATGTGGGGCTCCATGGCATCTGTTGCCCTTCCGATGTGGCCCTGGGCTGGTCTCCCTTTTGTGGTGCTGGTTGCCATCCGACTTAACACCAGGTCAGAGCAGGTGTAGATTTCCTGGTGCTAACGTGCCTTATTGCCTGTTTTTTGGTTTTATCGCCCATCCGTCTGGTCGTTGAGAATGTTTAGGTGTGGTGTGGTCGCGGCTTTTGGCACAGGATTGCCAACTCTGCATCTCATTAGCGATAGTTGCGATGTTCCTTTGTGGTGATGTTTTTTGCAGCTGCTATTGCGGTAAACTGGTGCTGTGGGCTGTTAGCACCAGCTTGTGAATGGGGCGATACATTTATTGCAACTTTGGCTGCGATAGTGATAGTTCCTTGTGAATATGCCCCTCGATGTTCTGGTAGTATGCCTTATGGATCTGTGTTTGGAACTGTGAAGAGAAAGAACTGCTGAGTCACCACTTCAAAGACCTACCTGGTCCAATAGGTAGCATGGGAATTGAAAAATCTTTTAAAACTCTAAACTAACCTTTCTACCCTTATTACTTAAACAAGTGTGTAAGCCCAAGCATACAGATGTAACATGAATGTCCTATTTTATTAAGGCTCTTAAGACTGGCTTTCTACCCATTTGTGAGCGCTCTCAAGTTTGGCAGATTCTTTACAAATCTAGCATTTGTAGGTTTTGAGGAACTATGTGTGCAATTCTACTTGAACCAACTACAGAGTAGGATTAAGTCATCCAAAATTCCACATCCGTAGTCCGAGTTGTCCCTATAAAAAAATTGGCTACATAATTTCCAAACCTACATGGTCTTCCCTCGAGAATCCGAATACTGGTGTGCATGCTTTGCCCTACATGTGATAAAGAAAATTACACAATTTAGGAAGTTGCCAAAGAATCTACTTATGATTTACAACCTTGCCCCAGCCCTTCGCAGGGGGCTGAGAAATGGGCCTTGTCTCTTTTTGTCTTTGTGGGACTCTTTTAGTGTGTAATGAGAAGGGGGGCTGTAAAACCCCACAGTGCAAATACTGTGCAAGGGTTCACCACCATATTTACCAGTAGGTGCCATGATTAACCTTCAGATCCTATATTTTTCCATGTTCAAAGGAAATAACAGGTGAAGTTTGCACCTATTATTGTGACTGTGTGAAACTCCAGGGGAGGTGCTGGGGAATGGGTGTTAATGCACATCGTGAACCCAGAGGGAGCTTGTGTAATTTGACGTCAGTTCACAATAGGTTCAAAGAGGCGAGTTAGCCCATGGACATCTCGTGCATAGTCAAATAAGCACCAGAAAGACAGCTCATAGACACAAAGCCTGGCTTTGGTGCTTAGCACTCATCTATTGAAGAGGCGTCTAGGGTAGCACACGAGAGGATGCGGTTAAAGACTTTGGGCACAGAAAGTGGAAAGTTTTGCAAAGAATCAAACATTGTGTTCAAGTCGAGAAGCTCCGATTAAGGATGTACCCGGTTCCATGGTCAACAGCTTAAGCTCCAGATCACATCTCCTCAGATGTGAGAGAATGCAGTTAAAGGACATCACGTATTTTATAGCACAATTTTGGCATTGGGCAAACTTTCCATTGGCACTATAACACAGCTCCGTTAGCTGTTGACCATTCCATACATGGACCATGGGTTTGTGCCAGGTCTGCAATGGAGAGCAGACAGCCATCACTGGATCATGCAGTGCTTGAATGCAGTTCACTCACACCCCCATGTATTCACAAGTGTGCACACATACACCTACCATTCACAAGTACACACACACCCATTCACTTCACACTTTCACAAACACACATACATTCATACATACAAAAATGCATGCATGCAAAAAGCATTAAAAATCATATCACTTACCTTCTGTAGCGTCTCGGGAGGGAAGACTTGGTGGTTCCAGAAGGGCTGGGACTGCCGCCTCCAATGAGATGAGTGGGCAGTCCCTACCTCGTTGTAGAGTGGGGTGGGGTCATTGAGACTGCTGACCCCACCCCACTCCCTGACAAGGAGTTAGTGATAGACAATTGGCCCTGTGCATTTCAGGGCTTCAAACTGAATCACCCAGGTCCAAGCATATCAGTAACTCCCCCCCTTGACATGTGGGGGAGGGCCTCGAAGTGCTTTGCCAGGCTGAAGAGGTCACTCATGCTCAGAGGACGGTAACATCTTCAGCCCGGCAAAGCTCAGCTCAGGCAGCCAGGCGCCTGCACATTTTGTTAATGTCTAGCTCCTGTCTGCTTGACCTGAAAATAAAGAGCCTGACGTTTGCTCACCCTGACAGACACTCTTTTTGTCTGCCGAAAGGTGGGGGTTCGTGACCACTCCGCCCTAAAGAATGGGATGCTGCTGCTGACCGCATCCCTGCAGCCTAGGCTGCTACTGGAAGGGAAGAAGATGCCAGGGAATGTGAGAAGCACTGGGGAGGAGTTGAAGGGACACAATGCTGGTGCCATGAGGGTAGTATCTCCACTAGTAATGCAGCCGGTGCAGTGGCTCTGGGGCCCAGAGGTGAGAGGGGCCACAATAGTCCTTGCTCTGACTGCAGTCTCTTTAACGGGCTGTCCACTCTGATGTATTTTGAGTGCCTATGTGGGACCTGGATGGATTTGTTTACTCTTTTCCAAGTGGGCTGGCAGATGTGTAGGATGTAAAATAAAGCAAGAGAGAGAAACTCGAGCCATCAGGTACTGGACCTTTCAGATCGTAGAAACAGGGGCGTAGCTTAGGAGGCGTAGGGGGTTTTGGGTGTTACACCTCCTAATAGATGTATTTTGTGTTAAATTGTTGGGTACAACTGCTCTCAGTCGGGTATGATGATATGACTGTCAAAATTCACCAGGGGGTTTTACATATACACAGACAAAAACTGACACACTTTCTCCCTCTCTCTGTTTTGAAAGTATTCAAAGATTTTGGTTTTATTTTCAATATATTGTGTTTTATCTCACTTAGGGGCATATTATCAAGAAACGGCATTAAAATTATCGCCGCTCTAGCGGCAGAAAACTGCCGCTAAAGCGGCGATAATGGGCTTGATTATATGCCCTTGAGAATTCCCATAGAAGCCCATGTTCTGGTGTCAACATCGGCTTCTATGGGAATTCTCCACGGCATATTATCAAGCCCATTATCGCCGCTTTAGCGGCAGTTTTCTGCTGCTAAAGCCGCGATAATTTTAACGACGTGCTTGATAATATGCCCCTTAGTAACCCTAAAAATCCGTGTCGTCTCCCTTTCCACTGCCCCTTAATTCCCCCTGCTTGTCATGAAAAATATTTTAAAATGACATGCCAACGTGAATGTTGGAAAAGCTGACACTCACAACCCCCCAATCTTACTGACCAAGCTACTCCCCTTCGTAGGCTGTGTGTGTTTGGGGCAGACTGCTGCCTCCAGTGAGCAGTGCTGCTTTATAAAAAGTTGACGTCATCCCGTTAGAAGTCAGCTTAGTTCTAGACAACAAAATCACAGGGACACTACTAGCCCGTGCGAGTTCACATGGTGTCTGGCTTCCTCTCCTGCAGTTAGGATTGCCACCTTTCCCAGTGAAAATACCTGCCATCTGTGCACGTTTTAACAATCTGCAACGGCCAAAACACAATTCTTGAGTAGAACTTTATATGAAATCGCCTGCATTCATTTTGAACAAGGCTTTCCATTTTAGGTCTTGCGCCTAGCGTTGCAGTGCGCAACCCTGCTCGCGCAGCGCTAGACCTCTTGTACGGGGTAGAAAGCTACCCCGTCTGCCATTGGCTTGCGCGTGTTTTTTTTTTTTAAATGGCACTCGATTGGGCAAAGGCAGGACAATGCCCCGCCTTTGAAACGCTCATTCCCGACAGTGGCCAGCACACGCAGCAGCGCGCGTTCGCCTTGCTGTTACTACCGCGCTCCCTCCCCCCGCTCCTCTGTGGTGCGCACGCACCACTAGCTGTTGACAATAGCGATCGCGACGCGATCGCTTTCAGTGCCGCTTGTTTTCTTTACTTTTGGTATAATCGCGGCACCCATGCTTTACTTTTGATGTTATAAGTAAAGCGCGGGTGCGGCGATTATACCTAAAGAAATAGAAAAAACATCTATTTCTTTACTTTTGCTATAATGGCGGCACCGGCGCTTTATTTTTAACATTAAAAGTAAAGCGCGGGTGCCGTGATTATACCAAAAGTAAAGAAATAGATTTTTTTTTCTATTTCATTACTTTTGGTATAACCGCGGCACCCGCGCTTTACTTTTAACGTTAAAAGTAAAGCGTCGGTGCTGCGATGCTTGTTATATAGGCGAGCACATAAAGGTAACTGGGCATATATTAATACATTTGTTACACACTAAAACGCGACGGACTAGGTGGATTGTGTTATAACAAATGCCACATGCATGATTTTAATGACAGGCTGGCTTGCTGCGCTCATTACTACGACCAAGCATCCATTACTTGCATAAAGCAATACACCGTGAGCTTCAACACAAGAAGCGGCCAATTGTCAGGCCCGTTCTATTTACACAACGCATAACAAGCCTTAGGTGAGCGTGAGAATAACCTGGTTTGCACAGAGTCGACTTAAATAAAATGGCGCCGAGTTTCGTGTTCACCTCGGCGCCATTTTGGTTCAGTTGTACTTCTGCTGGGATGTAATTTTTTGCCCGTTTCATGACTAGCACAAAGTGATTTAAAACAATGAGTCATGGCTGGGGTAAAGATGGACGCAGGGCCGGGTGTCCCTCGAGTGGGCTAAGAGGCCGTGTTGGGGGTGGTTGGAGTTTGAGGTGATTTTTGCTACTCAACGCAGCACTTTTTTCATTCTTTTTTTTTTTTAACAGCTAAACTCTCTCGATAGAGTGCTCACTGCTAGGGCGATGCTGGGATGGATCTATCCTGATGAGACTGCAATTTTTGTAAAACTTCGTTACACACAAGTAAAAGCGCAGGGGTGGCGATTATACCTAAAGAAATAGAAAAAACATCTATTTCTTTACTTTTGCTATAATCGCGGCACCTGCGCTTTACTTTTAATGTTAAAAGTAAAGCGTCGGTGCTGCGATGCTTGTTATATAGGCGAGCACATAAAGGTAACTGGGCATTTGTTAATACATTTGTTACACACTAAAACGCGACGGACTAGGTGGATTGTGTTATAACAAATGCCACATGCATGATTTTAATGACAGGCTGGCTTGCTGCGCTCATTACTACGACCAAGCTTCCATTACTTGCATAAAGCAATACACCGTGAGCTTCAACACAAGAAGCCGCCAATTGTCAGGCCCGTTCTATTTACACAACGCATAACAAGCCTTAGCTGAGCGTGAGAATAACCTGGTTTGCACAGAGTCGACTTAAATAAAATGGCCCCGAGTTTCGTGTCCACCTCGGCGCCATTTTGGTTCAGTTGTACTTCTGCTGGGATGTAATTTTTAGCCTGTTTCATGACTAGCACAAAGTGATTTAAAACAATGAGTCATGGCTGGGGTAAAGATGGACGCAGGGCCGGGTGTCCCTCGAGTGGGCTAAGAGGCCGTGTTAGGGGTGGTTGGAGTTTGAGGTGATTTTTGCTACTCAACCCAGCACTTTTTTCATTCTTTTTTTTTTTTTAAGAGCTAAACTCTCCCGATAGAGTGCTCACTGCTAGGGCGATGCTGGGATGGATCTATCCTGATGAGACTGCAATTTTTGTAAAACTTCGTTACACACAAGTCGCTGCAGCAAGTGCCTTAACCCAATGATGTATCATGCTAACATTCAAACCTGCGACCAATACTTTACATACACCTCCCTGCAGAACTTACATCAAAGCACTGCTCCCATCCACTTCAAGCAGAATCTAGGATTGCAGAATGCACACTAATATGATGCTCATGAACAAACTTGAACAGAACTGTTTTTTAAATATATTTTATTGAGTCCTGTCCTGTTCCCACAAAAGATTCAAGAGCTGATGTCTAACTCACACAAAGGCAGTCACGGCTCAATATTTAGGAAGGCTTGGTATTCGTAGTTAATTGCACAATGTTTACTTCCCTCCTTACAGCGAGAATCTTCAAGATGCACAAATAATTTTAAAACACATTGTTAAATTATCAACCAACAAAAATAAAACACAATAGCAAAAAAACACTGAGGTTAAGATAACGTAGGCAGCCCCAGTACAAACGTATAGATTAAATTTAATTTCAGGTGCTTTGCATCTTTAAAGAGCTTTTCCATTAACGCTTAAACATGCAACCTTGAAGTTTGAAATTCTCGTCTGCTGAGGTGTTAACAAACCTTCTAGAGACTGACATGAAAAGTGCTTTGCAGGAGTTGGAGAAGATGGCGGCCGACTAAAGAGCTCGGTCGGGAGCTCCGTGCCCTAAGTTATATCAAACAAATGAGATATGGCCGTCTACATCAATATTCAACTACCATCGGATAAAGATTGAAATAATGTGGATCGGGAGTGGATCTGGAAAGATGGGATATACTACTGAGGCATAAAGAGGCATAAAGAGGCACCAACGAGGCACCAACGAAGAAAACGAAGATAGAGGAGAAAAAAAGCAAACCACAAGGGTCAACGTACCTGGTGGGCCATCGGCATCACTGGCACGATCTCGCTGCTGGCCGGCGGTCGGCATTGTTGTTTAGCGCTGTCCCGCTGTCTCGCTGTTGCGGCAGGGGTCACTCGTGCGAAGCCTGTGTGAAGCCCCCTGAAGGGAGGTCTGGCGTCTGAACCTGGTGCAAGGGAGCAGGTCGGAGGCAACATCGCGTCGGTCCGCGGGAGTGTGGTCGGAAGCAACTGAGGCGCGCCGCAGCAGCAGGAGGGCCACCTATAGAGTTTGCTTCCGGGGGAAAGCAGTGGCAGCAGTCGAGATAGCCTACGTGGAAGGAAAAAAGAAGAGCAGCTCCACTCACAGCATTACGGATAGCCCAGACTGGGAGAGATTAGATCGTATCATCATCGCAGGAAGGCGGGGGACAGGAGGACAGCATGAACATGAGCCAGTAAGTGTGCAGGGCTCTGGTTCTGGTTTAGTACCTGGCAAAAAGCTAATAGAAACGGGAGTAGGGCAGGGAAAAGCTTCTGTAGGGGCATATCTGGGCTCAACTCCAATGGGACCCGGCAGTCAAGGGGCAGTAGCAGCAGGGAACCTGGAAGGCATTAAGGTCCCTCCAACCACTAGCAGAGGTTTGGAGAGTGGATCTATTGAAGGAGGGGGTTATTGCCTTAGGAGCAGGTACTTGCCTGCTAAGGGGAGCACTAATTCCAGGACGCACCCAGCCACTAAAGACATTAAAGTAAGCAAAGAGAAATCTCCAACACTGGCTAATGCATCGCCCAAAGTGATAAGCAGTCACAACAAAAAGTATATCTCAGGGTAACCACAAGCCCCGTTGTCCAGGGCAAGTCGCGCTAACCTAAAAACACCAGGCCTGAGCAACGTACAGAAAATCACTCCCTCTATGAGATCTTACTTCAGGGTTCAGGAGAAGGACGACAAATTAGAATCAGGAAGGAGAGGATCAAAGATCTTGGAGAAAACTCTCAGCAGCGTCAACACAGAAACAGATCTTCAACCATCTCGTTCGCCTTTGGCGGGAGCCACAAAATTAAAAGCCATAAGAATATAAGAATGGCAGAGAAAACCAAGGTTGGAAGTATAGATGAGCAACAGATATCAAGTTCTCTCTACACAGGAGCCAGAAACTGGAGGAAAAGCCCTAGAAGGTGATGAAGCTGCAAAAGGGGTTGTCCCCAAGGGGGGGGGGGGAGCAGAAACTAACCCAAATATCAGACAAGATCCAGTTGCCTCCGGTAATCGCCACGCAGAAAACATCCTAGAAGAAATGATGAAGGAGATGAGAGCCATTTTTGCGATCTCAGAGTGGAATGAAACGAAGATACAAGAAGCCTGTGAGGCACTCAACCAAAAAATAAACACGCTCATTGATAGAGTGACGCAGGTGGAGGTGGAAGTAGAGTCACTGAGCAAGAAGAGAGAGGCCAATCATGAAGAGATAACTAAGTTGAAAACTAGAGAAATGGAGATCAGTGAAAGAATGGAATCCCTGGAGAACCATGCTAGGAGGAGCAACCTTACAATCCTAAATGTGCCTGAAGTTATTGAAGAGGAAGATATAAAAGGGTTCATGATTCAGCTACTGGAGGAGAAAATTCCCTGGACTAAATCAGTTAACCTTGCAGAGGATATCCAAAGGATACATCGAGATCGTTTCAGGAAAGGGAAACCGAGAAAAAACCCCAGAAAAATCT
This sequence comes from Triturus cristatus, assembly GCF_964204655.1. NCBI lineage: Eukaryota > Metazoa > Chordata > Amphibia > Caudata > Salamandridae > Triturus > Triturus cristatus. The sequence goes on from NC_140584.1 coordinate 354,063,397, forward strand.
TGATTAATTTCATGACATATTCCCTGAAAGAGAAAATCCTGAGTGAAGGTCTTAAAGCTGGTTCGTTTCCTAAAGATGATTGGTCTTGCAGAATCAGGTCAGACATATCTAGAACAACCCCAGATAGACAGTGGGAGTTGGGCCAATCATATGCCACAACTAAGATCGCTCGGTGCTACTGTTCAAATGCGCTTCCCAGCCTCCTTGAAAATCATGTGGGACAATAAAATGCACAACATGAGCGACCCGAAGGAAGTTGAAGGCCTCATAGAACAAATCAAAACACAACAGAAAGATCACTCCTAAGATAAAAGATATAAATTATAAGTCTGATCTTCAATGGTGATAGATGGCAAAATATTTTAAATATTGGTGAAGGGCAAGGAGCTCAAAAGGGCAGAAAATCTGCCCAGAAAAAACAAGAAAAGGGAGGCTTCTCCAGGGAGGGGGCGGGGGGGAGGTGGGGGGTTCATCGTAAAAAATGTACAACACAAAACTTTGAAAAAGAAAAAAATCATAGCACGGGGTGGGGAGCAAAATGGGGAAAAAAAGAAAAAAAAGTCCTAAAAGCAAATTTAAGAGGAGAAAGGGTACCCCTAAGTGAATTACAAAGGATTAAAGAAGATGCTGGCCGCCGGTAATAAAGCCAAAGAAAAGAGGCTTAACATTTTATCGTGGAATATAAATGGGCTAATGATAAAAAAACGGAGATTGAAGATCCTGGAATACATAAAAATATTGATTGCGAAATAATCATACTACAGGAAACTCACTTATTAAAAGAAGAATGGGGTTGATCTGCAAAAGTCAAAGATGGGTGTATCACTGTAAATGCACAAACCAAGACTGTATTGTTAAGGGCGTAGCAATTATATTAAAAAAATCTTTGAAAGTAATCATTGAAAAAACAGAAATAGATAAAAAAGGCAGATGGGTAATTGTAAAAGCAAAAATACATAATAATTCTTATACTGTAGCAGGATACTACGGCCCTAATGTGGATGATTCTGAGCCCCTGCAAAAAACATACTCTCATCTAATGACAGTACAAGCACCGATAATAATGGGTGGGGATTTTAACATAATACTAAATCCCAAGGAGGATTGACACCCAGCAAAAAAATCTTCCTAATCTACCAAAAATGAGAGAATGGGTCAGGATGTGCATTAAGGACTTGGGGCCTGTAGATGTATGGAAAGAAAAAGGAAATAAAAACCACAGATTCACCCTTCAGAATAAAAGGCTAGGGCATGCCTCTAGAATCGATTTCTTTTTGATTGACAGAAGCCTGGTTGACCGCACAAGTAAGGTTGAACATATTCCAGAACATATTTCAGACCACTCAGCTGTGCAACTCAGCCTTAGCCTAAAAACCTCCCCTTGTATTCAGAGATGGACAGTGAACAGAGTTATCTTTGCAGATACATCTTGCACTGATAAGCTAGCAGAAGAGACAGATCTTTTTTTCCAACTAAATAAAGAAGGCACAACAAAACAGATAGCCTGGGATGCCTATAAAGCCTTTATTAGGGGGAAAATCATAAACATCACAGGCCATAAAAACAAGGAGAATAAGACCATTATTAAACAAATTGAAAAAGATCTTGTAGCTCTGGATGTAGAGCATACGAAAGCAAAAACCGCACAAGAAAAGGTGGTAATAGAGGAAAAAAAGAAAGGAAAAAGGGTAGTACTAGTAGACTTCCTTGATACAAAGGTTAGAGACAGATGGGAGACCAGTAAATTATCACAATACGAGTATGACGAAGGCTGTGGGAGAATTCTTGCATGGAAAACAAAAACAGAATCAACACGAAATAGGGTCACGTTGATTCAGAAGGAAGTCCAACCTGGCTGCTGCTCGGAAGATATGGAAATTAGACGAGAATTTAAAGATTTGTTTGATAAATTATATATATGGAAGAAACAACTAGACCTAAAGAGCAAATACAAAGTTTTTTAGATAGGATAACAACTCCAGCAGCAACCCCTGAGCAAAGAATAGCCCTGAACCAGGAGATTTCCAGAGACGAAGTCTCAGACGCAATAAAAAGCCTAAAGAAAGGAAAGGCTGCAGGCCCAGACGCGTTACCAAATGAATTATACTCAATCTTAAGGGAAGTAATATCCCCCCTAACAGACCTTTTAAACAATATTTTTTGGGGGAAAAATGATCTTCCAGAATCATGGAATGACGCAATAGTGAGCATTTTACTAAATCCAGGAAAGGACCCAGCCAAATGTGAGTCTTACCGACCCATCTCACTTTTAAACTCCGACTACAAGATCTACACACAGATACTGTCCAAGAGACATGGGGAAGTGGCAGGATCTTTGATCCATCCAAATCAAAAAGGGTTCATCAAAGGCAGACAAATATATGAATTATCTCATGAGCTCGTCAGTGCAATTGACATCGCAACCCATAATTCCACACCATTGGCAGTGATAACTTTCGACGCTGCAAAAGCGTTCAATATGGTTAGTTGGCCTTTTTTGAACGCCACTCTAGTCAAATTTAACCTTGGGGACAACTTTAAGAGTGCAATTACAAATATATATAAAAACCCAGTAGCTAAAGTGGTGGTCAATGACACTCTCACAGACAATGTAAAGATAAAAAGAGGCACAAGACAAGGGTGCCCCCTCTCCCAACTAATTTTTAATCTTTATATAGAGCCTTTAGCATGCCTTTTGAGAAAGGAAGAGGGGATAGTATATTTTAAACATCAAGTCTGGGAAAAGAAAGTTTCACTATATGCAGATGACTTAATGATATTTACTGGTGACCTAAATAGCTCACTACCAAAGATAGAAGAGGTTATAGATCAGTTTGGGGCAGTCTCAGGATACCTTGTGAACCAATCAAAAACGGAAATCCTAGAGTGGAATACAAATTCTGGAAACCCATTAGTTAAGGAAAAAATAAAATATCTAGGGATAGAATACATAAAAGACATAGACAGGATAGCCAGTATGAATTTTTCTAGAATTCATAAAGACATAAGGAAACTCCTTAAGGCCTGGTCAGGTTTACAATTGTCTTTTTTGGGGAAATATAACCTAATCAAAATGAGTATATTACCTCAATTTACATACTTATTTAGTTCTATCCCGTTGGATTTCAAGACAGATCAGATAAAAAGACTGCAAGGGGAGATATCCAGTTTTATTTGGGCGGCCAAGGGGGTAAGGATTGGTTGGAAAAAACTGAGAAAAAACAAGGCGCAGGGAGGAATCGCAAGCCCAGATATACTCGAGTACTGCAGAGCTTTCCAATTTAAGAACATAAGGAGACTCCTGGGTAATTGGGAAACATGGCCTACATATATGAAAGCCTTGGTTGACTCTGAGGGAGACCATTTTCTTTATAAATTTGGACACCCCAAATTCTTCAAAAAGATTAAACTAAAGACCTTGAAATCAGCTGCAAAAACCTGGTATGGAATAAGAACGATCCTAAAGATTCCCTATTATAGCAAATATGCACCAATCTGGGACTCTCCAGGTACCCCTGAGTGTCTAAAAGACAGACTAGTGACTCCCATGAGAGAAGGAAACATAAACAACTGAGGACAGTTAATAGAAAACAACAAAATCATAGAATGGGAGACTTTGAACGAAAAGACTCTGGGATCGCTAGCAAGATTCAAATACTACCAACTAAACAGTTGGATGAAAGACATAAAGGAAAATCTACAAGGGGATAATGACATTGAACAAAAGCTGTTGAATACAAAGCCCTTCAATACGGAAATATCATTTTGGTACTGGGCCCCCATAAGAGCTGGCGAAATAGAATATAAAGGCCCCAAGTGAAATCTGGGGAAAGGCCTTGTTAAGGTTGGACATTTCTCATTACTGGCAAACCTCAATGGCAATTCTTGGGCGCGTGGTAAAATCAGCCCCACTGAAGAAAAATCATCTGTTCACGGTACACAGATCATATTGGACACCCAAACAGACGACTAAAATCAACAGTAATATGGTAAAGAAGTGCCCCAAATGTGGGGAGGAAAGAGCAGACGACCTGCACATGTTCCGGTACTGCGTTGAGCTGGAAGAATTCTGGAAACAAGTTGGTAAGACTCTTTCCGAGGTGCTGGAACAGCCCATAGAGGTAAGCATGGAGACAGTTATTTTTGGGATTAATCAACAAAATATAAATTATTGAATAGGGATCAGGAAAATATCTTCTTCTTATTCATACTGCTTGCCAGAAGGGAGATATGTATTAACTGGGTAAAAGTCACAACCCCAACACACAAAGAATGGCTGGTTTCTATACTGAGGGTGTACAAATTAGATAAACAAGGGAAAAAGAGTAAGAAGTTTAAATTTTGGAATACTTGGGAACGTTACAACCAAGTAAACAACAGGGTGTCTAATGATTAAGGCAATGGCAACAAAGATTTCAAGCTAGGCCTTGAATTGAGTAGTCATCATGATAGCTCCCCCAATTCCAGCAATCTTGTGCTGGGAAGATGGACAAAAAGGGGCCCCGGAGGACAAGGCTAGATCTACCCTATACAACACTGTAAGGTTGCGGTGTATCGGATAGAGAGTGTTTAAAGGGGCCCGACTCTTCCAAACTCCTAAAGTGCTTTGCAGTACATGTCTTTGAAAACACTTACAGCAAATACATATATAGGCTGCTTTATTAACACAAGCATTGAAAATGCAATAGGTCTCGCCTTTGATTAAGTTAAAGCCATATGCTTTGCTAATGGTATTGTATAGCAAAGCAAATGGCTTTAACTTAATGAAAAGTGAGACCTATTGCATTTTTAATGCTTGTTTTGTTTGCTTTAATTATCAGTCTGGGGTCATTTGGCCAGCTGCAGAACACATTTGAAAGTGTTTTGTTCTTATATGTAGGAGGCCCAGGCACCATTCTTAAGTAGAATTTTCTATGAAATCTTATGTATACTTCTTAACAAAGCTTTATCTCTTTATTTGCTTTAAATATCAATCTGGGATTCATTAGGCCAGCCGCAGAACAATGTTTTCTTCTTACATTTAGGGGCATATTGACAAGAAACTATCGCCGAGTCAACGGCACTTTATCGCAGCCAAAGTTGCAATAAATCTATTGCTCCATTCAGAAGCTGGTGTTAACAGCCCACAGCACCAGTATACCAGCGACAGAAGCCGCAAAAAACATCGCTAAAGAGGTCCCCCGCAACTATCGCTAATGAGATGCAGAGTGGGCGTTACCATGCCAAATGCTGCGACAACATCACACCTCAACATTCACAACGGCCAGACAGAACTGCGATGAAAACACAAAACAGGCGATAAGGCGCGTTAGCACCAGAAATCTACACCTGCTCTGACCTGGTGTGAAGTCGGACGGCAGCCTGCACAACAAAAGGGAGCACAGCTCAGGGCCACATCGGAAGGGCCTCAGATGCCATGGAGAAACCCATCATGCGGCCCGGACACCCAAGAGGGCCACAACGCCCATCAACACCACCCCCCAGGACCACCCCTAACTGGCACCCCCTGACCAAAGACATGCCACATCAGCTACACCTAAACATGCACAAAATAATCCGCCTGACGTCGCACAATCACAGCTGGTGACATGCATGTGTCGGCACAGAAATGAGCAGCACACATTCACTTTCGAAGCAACAAATGAAACTTTATGAAAATGAACACTGAAATGAAATGAAGACACATGGCCGCTCCCCTCAGGACAATCCATAGGCCCCAGCCTGAAAGACAAAAAGATGATGAGAAGGTGTGTCCTGCGCACATCAAAGGACAGAGAGAGCGAAGGGGAGAGAGAGGAAGAGGGGGGAGAGAGAGAAGAAGAGAGGGGGAGGGAGAGAGAGAGAAGAAGAGAGGGGGAGAGAGAGTGCCGCCCCTGCGCACCCAGGCCACACTGCTCACCTGCTGCCACAGGTGTGTCTCCAACCACTTGGCGGTATGTATCGCAGTGCACCAGGTCACACATCTGAGTCAGAGCTGTCAGCTGAAACAGAGTCCAGATACATGACTGGCACAGTACACACACCTGAACAAGAAAACATCGCCTGCCCGCCCATGCACACCCAGGCAGAGGCACCCCAACCCCTCCCGACGCCCATCGGAGCATGCCCGCCCATGCACACCCAGGCCTCACTGCTCACCTTAGACCACTAGCGCGTAGACGGGAGGTCCCACCACATGCCACTGCAAGCCACAAGCCTTTGGCCCACGGACATGGCACCCTCAACACCATGCAGCCACGCTCCGCAGGCCAACAGGTCTCACGTTTGGTGCTGGGTCTTGATTACTCCATGGCAGAGGACATACCAGTGCACCCGGCACCATCGCAGGTTGCACACCCGCTCAGCCCAATGGGTGCCACTAACTCTGGGATCCTGGCAGCAACGCCACGTGGCGGTAGGCCCGCGCTGCCTGCTTGCGCTGGCCTACACTGCGGTCCTGCAGGGCACACTAAACCTGAGCTATCTGGACCACCGGGACGGGGCATCATCGCAGGCTGCACACCTGCTCAGCAGCTTAAGGTGCCACTGACTCAGTGCACCCAAAGTCACCATCCCATGGCGGGGTACCTGTTGTGGCCGCAATGCTCCGATTGCCACTAACCCTGTGCAACCCCAGTCAGCGCCCCATGGTGGTAGGCCCATGCCGGCCGCAAGACCTCGGGTGCCACTAACCCTGTGCAAGCCCAGTCAGCGCCACGTGGCGGTAGGCCCTTGTCGTGCGCCAGTCCTCGGATGCCACCAACCCTGTGCGCAACAACTCATGGGCCCTTTATGAATGAGAAGCATGGAGCGGCTGTCATCCAGTCACCACAGAAAGAGGGGAATGTGACATTGTCTGCCCCTTATGTTGGCGGAGTCACATGGCCAGTGACGCCTGTGCTGGATGGGTGTGGTGTGTGTGCAAATCTGCCCGCAGGAAGTGGCTGTGAGATGCTGACGACTAGACCAGTGACCTGCACACCACCAGCGAGTACGCCTGTGATGGGTAGCAATGATGGCCCCCCCTCGGTGAGTCACAATGATTCGTGGGCTCGGGCGTTGGTCAGTCCATGCCGGACAAGGAAGTGACTGATGCGTGTGTCCCTGTTGTAGTGTTCACAGGACCCGGTACACAATATGCAATGTGGCAACCTCTGACTGCCATCCCACAGGATAAGCATCATTGATGCAGGGAAATCACTGTTCCTACATTCATCCACACATTCATACATGATTGATGTAAGACATGACACAGCAGTGCGTCACTGGATGTTTATTTGCACATCCAGTGCAGTTCTGCAGCTGGAGCGGTACAGGGCAATGCCGAGCATACTACACAATATGGACCCATGGAGGGCCAGCCAGAGTCAATCCGGGGATGATATGTACTGCGGAAGAGGAAGGGTACTGTTCGCAGTCTGTCCGCCGTGTCATTGGTCATCGAACAGGATGTGGCAGTCCATGTCGCTGTCCAAGGTGAGTGCATCGGAGTGTATCGGGGGTCAGTGGAAGGTCATGAGGCCATGTGCGGCTCCAAGCAGAAACAGACCAGGTGGCGGAAATGAATGCTAGTGCCTCCTGATCACAAACCCATCCATGTCCTCATCCTCTAATGTGTGCCCTGCCCCCCCTGTGGGTGTTGCAGTACCGGCTGCAGCACTGTGTGCCACTGACACATCAGGGGCCTGAGTGGATACGTCTGCCGCACTTTGAGGCACTGACACACCAGAGTGCGGGGATGTGGATGGTGTGGGGGCAGCAGCGTTCATCAGCGCCACGCTTTGTGGCAGCAATGCCATGATGGAGGTCTGCAGGGCATGATAGATCACAGCTACATTTCGATGCTGTGCAGCTGTGGCTGCCATCCCTTCCGCCTCCAAACGCACCATGTCCTCCATGAGCCTCCGCATGTGTGCCAGCTCTCGGCTGGTATCGCTGGAGCCACTCTGAGTGGACAGATGTTCTACTCTCCATGTCATGACTCCAGCGATGTCAGTCAGGGCTCGTTGGAGACCATGGGGAGGACATTGACACCCAAGGATGGTGTCCAGTTTGGCAGCCATGAGTTCGAACCCCACCCGCACCTGCTCAGCTGTCTCCCTCTGGCCCTCCAGCACACGGCGTTGGAAGGCCATTTGTTGTTCCTGGGGGACTTGGGAGGGTGCCGGGGCTGTAAGTGCCTCCTGCTGGGTGCTGTGGGTGGTGTCTCCTCAATGCAGCTGGGCTGCCCTGATCCTGGAGGTGAGTCGCAGGTGAGGTCAATGATGTCGAGGATGGCTTGTGCATCGATGCTGTCGTTGTCCTCCTCGTCATCAGTGAAGAGTGGCTGGGACTGCTCTGCAGGAGGTGTTGATGATGCCCCTGCAATGTGAAGGGGAGATGGTGTATTACAATGTGTCCACATGTATGTAGCCGCATGGTACAGGTTGCCATTCTGACAGTATGGCATTGTACATTGTGACAGTCTGTGGGTCTGTGCGAGGAGCCAGGGTCATTGTGGGTGTGTACTGTGCCCTGCTTGATTGTGCATGTGTGCCATCGTGGCCATCTTCACCCGTCCCCTGAGTACTTGGTGGTCACTCACACTGTTGCAGTTGTGTTGTGTCCTGTCGAGCAGTGTCCAGTCCCCCGACTCCGGCCACAGTATTCACACTGATGACTATCGACACCAGCTCCTCCATGTCATCCAGCTCGAGCTGTGGCACTGGGCCCCCACCTCCAGTCTGCATTGCTGCCTTCTGGTTGGCGGAGAGTTTCTTCTTGGTCTTCCGCTTGATGTCATTCCATCGCCTCTTGACCTCGTCCATTGTCCGCTTGTGCTCTCCGACGGCATTCACCTTGTCTACGATGTCCCGTCACATTCCAGTTTTGGTGCCCAATTACACGTTGGAGGTGATGAAGAGTTGTTGATGGTGTTCCATCACCTCTGTGACTATGATTCTGTTCGCCTGCAAACTGAACTTCGTCTTCCTCGTCTTCTTGTCCTTGCCCTTTCCTGTCCCCGATGTCCCGGGCTGGTCATCCGGGGTGCTTGTGGGGTTGCGCTCGTCCTCTGTGCCTGCTCCGGCTGCCTCCATGTTGCTTGGGTGTAGGTCAGTTTCAGTGTGGGTGTTTTTTCTACTTTTATGGTGATTTTTTCGGCCTGCTAGGTGTGTGTTGCATGCGTGGCGCGGCTTATCGCTGATTTCCTCATCGCGCTTTGGCCCATTGCGTGTTTTTTGGTGTTGTGGTTTTATCTCCGTCGTGGTGGTTGTATCGCGGACATTATCCGCAGTGTCGGCGGACTATCGCATGGTACCGCCTTGTTGTGAATTCCACGTTGACACAGAGTTATTTTCCCGTGATGGGCTGCGATATTGGAAGTTGCGTTACGCTACTCTTGCGGTAGATATCACACATTCTTGTGAATATACCCCTTAGTGTTTAAAGTATTTACTGATAAGGGGATACAATACTGGCTTTTGTTGATTTATTCTCTTTTTTGTACTGGCCAGGATATTAAAATACCGTGCATGTCAATATAAAACCAACCAGGAGGCAACCCTACCTGCAGCAACACTCAAATGAAACAACTCCAGTGCAATCAAAAGCAACAGGGAATTCAGCCGCCTTCACCAAATACCCTTGGAATGCCACAGTTTATGGAAAGAGCAATATCGGCAAAAAAGGTTATCCAAATATTAAATGCCATTTCATGCAACTGAAATCCATGATAAAATAAATTAACGTCAGTTGAAAAAGAGGCGTGTCTTTGTGCAGCAGATGTAAACTATCTACATCTTACAAAAGGAATTCAGGAAACAAGCTGTTCACTCTCCTCCAACGCTGTAGGAAAAACCAATACTTCTACTGCATGTGGAGCACGAAAAAGTGTCTCATTCAATGTCCTGAAAATGTTACTCCAAGCGTGTAACATTTGCTAATACACATTTCCAGTCTTTATATAGCGCCTCGTGCTGAACATTAGCATGTGTGAGCACTCCCAGTATCAGTGCATGTGGATCTAGGAAAAGCAATCTAAAATCCCACAGCTGGGCTGCCAGGAGTGGAACTCGGGTCTAATAGTTCTACAGACCCATTTCTGCCACTTTCCCGAATATAATCAAGTGTGTGCTGCAACCACTTTCATGTTACTTCACCGTGTTACTTACTGGGCAAAGCCAGGTGAGTGTGCTTTTGGGGCCAAACACTCTTTAGTGCAAAAGACAGTGTAAAGCTGGAGTCAACTTTCTCAAACTGCTAGTGTCTTTATTGTTATTACAAAGAAACATAAGATGCAAAATATAATTCCCCTGGGCCGCCCTGTCCCCTCGTTAACCTGCCCGATGTTTACTGAAAGGCCTTACCCGTTCTCCAGTTTTATATCTGGCTACTCCATTAATGTTATAGCTTCTTTGCTAGGACTTCGTGAGTTCTCAGTTTTTGTCTGACGCCTTCTGTTTAGTTAATGTTTCATGCATTCACTTTCCGAAACGTTCTCCAGTCTCTAGACTTAAACTGTGATAGTCTTTGGAGAACTTATCTGATGAACAATGTCGGCCTCTTGTATTGTGAGTTCTCTCTTTAGTCATATGAAGAAGGTAAGAGACAGACAGAGATATGGAGCTAAAAACAGAGAAACAGCAAGAGGCGGAAAGAGGGAGATACTGGAAAAAGAGTGTAGTTGAGCGATTAGAAAAGAGAGAGAGAAAGAATGAAAAATCAATGGGGTGGAGAAAAAGAGCCGATGGGAGGAAGCAGAGGTAAAAATGGAGGCAGACGACAGGGGAGAGAGACAAGGGAGAAAGAGAGAAGAGGAAGGTGATATATGTTGGAGTAAAAATGTCTTAGTTGTCTCGTTTACATACATTGTTTGCATAAGTTAGCATTCGCAGCACCATTTTATGTTTGGCCCCCATTTTGAGTCATGAACAAAACTAGTCCTCTCTCTGTCTCTGCGAGAAGCAGCTTTAGATAATTCTTGTTTTCTTCAAGGTTGGGCCTTGCTGTACTAATGAATACACTCTTCTTATTAGCGCATACCTTTCCCACTAGATAGAGGCCTGCTCCCACTAGTCTAGTGATGGGCGCAGGCAGAATGACCTTTGCATAGAGATAGTGTGTGCCCGGTCTCAGGATCGAAACGTATCCTTCTGTACCTCCTTTGTGTAGCTGCCTCCATCTGTAAATTTCCAGTCTGGGTGTGCCTTATTGGTTCTGAATCGTACATAATGTTTCACCATGTTTGCTGATGTCAGTCCTCTCTGCAGCAACTCTAAGCGACTGGACAGACGCAGCTCCGCTCGAGTGTATCTGAATAAACATATACTTGGTTTGTATTCTCACTGTCTGACCAACTCTTCATTTGTTTGGAAGGCTGAGAGATGGTCACGAGTGACCCGGGTGGCCCTAATCAGGTCACTTCCTTCAGTTGGCACCCGAACAGGGACTCCATTGGGTGACCAAGCCCCCCCCTACGGCTGGGTGAGGAGGTCGGGCCATCGTCGGGTTGGATGGACAGAGCAGGGATCCCAGCACGAGAGAGTTCCTGAGAGTCAGCCCGACTGGGGTCCTGAACAGGGAAACCCTTCGATCTGACCGTTTGGTCAGCATTGAAGAATACATTGGTTTGACCTGTGTGCACCAGGTGAGTTTGTATTGGTTCTTTGTGAATATGGTACCATTTTTGTTCGTACTTGGCTGCGGTCTGAGGACCGATTTTGGTACAAAGTGTTTACAAACACTTTGCCAGGCAACATAACGAATTTGGCTCACTTTCGAAAATGCCCGGGTTTAGCCGGTTCTTGGTTTCTTGTTGTCGTTGTTGCTCTGCAGATGCTCGATTGGAAGAAAGTCAGCCAGTGCCTCCAGAAGGCACTCCGAATTTTGATATGTATGTGAGGCATGGCCTTGGCCCTATTATATTTAGTACACTATGGCACAAATATACGAGGGACAATGCCGAGTTGCAGTGGCCACTGATGGGCACTTTTGCTGAACAAAAAATTGGTTTTTTACAGGAAAAGTTGTTTTCAAGAAGAAGTAGACAGTCTTTGTTTGATTCTCTTCGAACGTGGCAAAAGGAGGCTAAAGAGAGGCGAATGAAAGCAGAGAAAGAGGCCTGGAAGGGGAGAATGCAAACATTGACTCATAAAGCTGTAGACCATGATAGAGAGAAACAAGAGATATGAATTGAACATGAAGATAGGAGGTTTCGATTGAATATCGATAACTCTTATGTGGCCCAAGAAGAAAATGATACGTTTGTGGAACAGTTGTTAGATACTCGACCCACACCCCCATATGCCCTGCAGAGGATATATCCTGCTTTTCCCTCACAGCACCAGCTACCCGGTTCTTCCGTCTCTGCTGTCTCTGCTTCTGTTACTGTTGATCGGACTGCCTTGGCCATGGCATCTCCTGTTCTTTCTTTGTCCTCGCCGTCTGTGGCAACTGTGACTGTTAGTACTCCTGCAACACCTATTGCTTCGGCATCTCTTTCGCCAGCTCTTACACCTACGACGCAGCCGGCAGCGACGTTAGTGGCTGCTACCTCTGTTATTACTCCCACTGTGTTCTTCCATTCCCTGATATTACCCAGTAGTGGGACACCAGTACGTGGATTTGAGGATAGAGACTGGATGAAATTTAAGGAATGTATGGGGCGAATGTTAGTCTGAGCTGATGTAGGAGAGGACAAGAAAAAGGTTGTGGCTAATCATGCTGCGCAGTGGGCCTGAAACCCCATTTATGGTGTGGAAGATGTGTGGAGTGTGATGAAAGATTATGAGCCTTTTGTACAACAGCATGCCCTCAAGCACATGTCTGCTACTTTGATCGTTCTTTGGGAGCAGTGTTTCAGTGATGCAGCACCACAGATTATATATTGTATTAAGGATCATGTATATGTTACTGATATGGTGCCTTGTCAAGCTCTCAGTAATGTTGCAACGCTGGTTACTTATCGGGGTAGACTGCTCGAGAAGAGCCACCCCCCGGTATCTCAGCTTCCCATGCAGGAGGTTCATCCTATCTATCACCCTGAAATGCCAGAGCTAATGGATCCGCACAATGTTGTTACTAGACCAGGGGCAGCGGCCCGTTTCCAAGAACAATGGGTTTATACTCTGTGGAAAAGGAGTGAAGTCTTGTTTCTTAAGACTCAGTTACCTGATCCTAGAAAGAATCCAACTGCGTATTATAAAGAATTGACTGAAGCTGCCTCTCCTACAGTGATGACACTTGCTGATCTTGAAATGTTCTATGGCTTACTAGGTCCGGTTGATATTTGGAGACAGGTACACACACAGGATTATGCTGCAGAGTTGGGTGGTACCTGGTATCAAATTGAAGTATGGGATCAGGAACGGAAGACAGGTGATAAGCCTAGGCAAGAGATACTTGCTTTGCCCGGCCACATCATCACATATATGCATTCTCTTATCTCTTCAAGAAAAGTTGATTGGGACAAGTTATTGGCTTGCCTTCAAAATAAAGATGAGAGTGTGTCTGATTTTTATCACTCGGTTTGAAGGTGTGTTTCTAGATTATAGTGGACAGGATTTGTCAATCGAAGGTGGTTTTCGATTGTTTGTCAATAGATTTGTTGCCAATTTGCTTCCTGAAATTGCAAGCCGATTGCAGGCTTCCGAGAGCACCTGGTCCACATCTTCCCCTTCCGTCATTTTGAATATGGTGCAGTATTATGAACACAGGGAAAATGAGGATAAGGAGAGGACGGAGAAGAAGCACAAGGATCTAAAGATGAAGGTATTGTTGCAGCAGGCTTCTAGGGGGGAATGGTAGAGGACGTGGTGGTGGTTTGGCCCGACAGCTTCTACGCACTAGCAGGCCAACAAGTACAACGCCTTTAGGGCTGAATCAGTGTGCGTATTGTAAAGAGGAGGGACACTGACATAGCGAGTGTCCTCTGCTTTTGTTGAAGGTGGCAGTCCAGAGAGGACGAGGTTCAATTGGGCAGGGTCGTGGAACTGGTGGCCAGGACAGGGCTCAGAATGCTGTGCCCTCGCAGGGTAGTTTTGATCAAAATTACTTTGATGACCCTCGGGGAGGACAGTAATACCATGATGATTATGACATGGATGAGGTGACAGGGATGTCTTACAGCTAGGACAGCCAAGGGCAGAATGAGGGGCCAGTTCCGATACCTGTAGATCAACGTGGTCCATATGTTAGTGTGGATGTGCAGGGTTTGGCTAAGGAGTTTTAGTGGATACAGGTGCAACAAACAGTTCTATTTCTCGTTCCTTGGTCCCTGGGGTGTCTGTCTGGCCATAATAATGTTTCGGTAGGTTTTTATGGTGTGCTGGTTGTGCGCCCCATTTCAAACCCCTTGCGTTGACTATTGGTCCTTTCACTGTGGATTCGCCATTCTTGTTGATGTCTAATTGTGGAGAAAAATTGATGGGTTTGGATTTGTTGAAGAAATTGCATGTTACAATTTACTGTTCCCAGGCGGGTATTTACATGAAAATGGGTCCAGATGTCGTGCGCGCCACACAGTGCCTGTCCAATGATGCGTATCTTCCTCCGGAGTTTAAAGATGTACCGCTCTCCTTTTAGGCGACAGGTGACACAGATGTGGGACTGTTACAGATACCGCCAGTTTCGATCCGAGTTAAAGGCAATGCCATTCTACCTTGCTTCCCTCAGGATAAAATACAACAGGCAGGTGAGCGAGCTTTATTGTACAGGACTTGATTGAGAAAGGAGTGGTTGAGGAGACGACTGCTAATGTCTGTAAAAGCCCTATTCTTTCCATTCTCAAGCGGACACCTTCGGGTTCCTCTGATGATCATGCAGATGTTTATCACTTTGTGATTGACTTGCAGGAAGTTAATAAAATAGTGATTCCCCAGTTTCCGGTGGTCCCTGACATTACAACTCTCTTGACAATGATTCCTTCTTCTGTTACATTCTTTCCTATCATTGACTTAAAAAATGCTTTCTTCAGTATTCCCATTCATCCTGACAGCAGGTATCTGTTTGGGTTCACCCTAGCTGGTAGAAGCTTTAGATTCTGTCACGCTCCTCAAGGCTATACAGAGAGTCTGAGTTAATTTAGCTAGGCATTGAAAGGTCAGCTGGATTCCTTGTCGCTCCCTACAGGTAATGTTTTGCTTCAGTATGCCTATGGCTTGCTCATTGCCTCGGATACAGAACAAGGTTGTAGAGACAGTACAGTTAAATTGTTGTTACATTTACCTCAACATGGCCATAAAGTATCCCTTTCAAAATGTTAGTATTGTTGAAAGGAGGTCACCTACTTAGGTCACCTACTGTCGAAGGAGAGTAGGAGAATGACCCCTGAGTGTATTAGTGTTATTGTTAAAATGCCCATTCCTCAAACTCATAAAGATGTGCGCGCTTTTATTGACATTACTTTCTACTGTCGCCAGTGGATTCCAAATTACTCCCTTCTAACCAAACCCCGCTTGCTTTGACTACTAAAGATGTGCCTGAACCCCTGCCTTGGATGCCTGAATGTCAGCATTCTCTTGAGCAATTAAAAAATGCGCTTTATTCAGACCCAGTGCTTGGCACGCCTAACTATAGCAAGCTATTTGTATTATATGTCCATGAGACGGCTGGTTGTGCGCTTTCTGTTTTAACACAAAAATTTGGAGATAAGCAACAGCCATGTGCTTATTTCTCTGCTGTGCTTGACCCTGTCGCACAAGCCCTCCCGAGCTGTCTAAGAGCAGATGCAGCTGTGTCTCTATAAGGTAATCGGCTGGACTCGTACTTGATACTGATCTCACAGTCATGGTACCCCATGCTGTGGACACATTTTTGATTAAGACAAAGACACAGCACCTCACCAGTGCACGTCTGACAGGTTATGAGTTAACGTTGTTCGCCAGACATATCACGATCAAACGATGATCCCGGCCACGTTACTACCCCTCCCTTCTGAGAACAAGGAGATTGACACACATGATTGAATCTTCCGGACGGAAGAAGAGACAAAAGGATGGGTAGACTTGACTGATGTTCACTTATCTGACCCCCAAGAGGAACAATATGTCGATGGCTCTTGCTTTAAATGATCAGATGGCACTACAACTGCTGAGTACGCTATTACAACGCTGCGTACAGTAGTTGACATATCACGAGTTCCCTATCAGTTGGCCCAAGCTGCAGAGCTTGTTGCCCTAATACGAGCCTGCGAGTTGAGTGAGGGACTGGTTGTTAATAGTTATACTGACAGCCAGTATGCCTTTGGAGTCACCCATAATTTCGGGCGACTCTGGGCAGAGAGAGGGTTCCTTACTTCCCATGGGACAAAGATTCAGCACCGTCATCTTATATTTAGGCTTTTGTCTGCTTTGAGACTCCCTAAGAAATTGGCGATAGTGAAGTGCAGCACCCATAGGAAAGTTACTGGTGATGTGGGTAAAGGGAACGCTTTTGTAGACCAGACAGCTAAGGACAAAGCCCGGACTAGGATGAAAAGAATGTTCGTAGCAGGTCCCGCTAGGTGGGTGCCCGAGATTACCATGTTTGAGGACACACTTGAGAACGTAAAGGAAATACAGAGTGAGGCCACAGTGGAGGAATTAGCAGTGTGGTAAGAAAGTACAGCACAATTGAATGATGAAGGATGTTGGATTGACTAGTCATTGAAGCAAAGATGGATGTTGCCAGATGCATATGTTCTTCCTGTAGTCACGATGGCCCATGGTCCAGCCCATATCAGTGCTAAGGGTATTTGCAAGTTGTTAGACCCTGTATGGCAGAATGATAACGTCTCCAAAACTGCTACACATTTAGTGAAGTATTGCATGGTGTATATGATGCACAATCCTGGGAAAGGTACCCCAACTCCACCCGGTAATTTTGCATCACCTATTTTCCGTTTTGAGGTCCTTCAATTAGATTACATTGAACTGGACAAGGTCAATAACTTGAAGCATGTGTTGGTGGTCTGTGCATTCAGTAAATGGGCTGAGGCTTATCCCACTAAAGACAATACAGCCATTGCATCCGTGAAGGTACTCCTGAAAGTGTTCTTCCCTCATTTTAGCTTGTCCCATTTTATCTGGAGTGATAACGGAAGTCATTTTAATGCCAAGGTTATCCAGTTAGTTTGTGACGGTTTGCACATAAAACAGAAATTCCATGCTGCAAACCACTCCTGTGGTTGAGAAGTACAATGGTACTCTCAAACTGAAGTTGGTAAAGATTCAGGAGACAACAGGGTTACAGTGGCCAGATGCTTTACCACTAGCTCTTTTGTCGACAAGAACAACAGCACATTCTAGAATAGGATTGTCATCGTACGAGGTGTTTGGACACCCGGTAATGTCTGGAGCGTCCCGCACCCTCGTGGATTCTCTGATATTGAGTATCCATTGTTGACAGACTACTTGTGCCAGTTAATTGAAAATCTGTGTGCTATTCACCAACAGGTCATGGAGGCACTGCCTATTATACCAGAGGGACCTGGGCACAGCATTCAACCTGGTGATTCTGGAGCGAAAACTTCAGTGGAAGAAGAGTGTGGAGCCGCGCTGGAAGAGACTTCAACAGGTCCTTCTAGCCACTAGACCAGCAGTCAAGGTAGCTGGCTGAAAGAATTGGATTCACATTACTCATTGTAAATGAGTGCCCTTACCTTACCAATGGGTCGCTGATGGAGTTGGGGATACTGAGTTTGAGAAGGTGCCTCAGTTCATCCCCTTCAGCGATGTAAAATTAACGTGGATCCAAATGAATGCAGAGAATGATGACGCGCTAAATGCAGCAGTCCCCCCAGAAATTCGAGTCATTAAGGAGCTGCTGTTTGTTGACCCCTCTGTGCCTGGAGTTAGCAGATAGAATCTGCGCCCTCGACTGAGGAATGGTGCACCAAAGGAGAAGTCAGATTAGTTAGGAATGGACTGTGTAAGTCAGGGTGTACTTTGTTATAGTACCAGCAGTGTTAGTTTAGGGTGTCATGAGATTGGTGCACTGTTCTGACATTGGACAGGATAAATCGAACGTGCTCCCTAGGAAGGGGGTGCATTATCCTGCGGGATTCACCAAGAGCTTAAGACAGAGCAAGCTCCACCGCCGGTGCTCAAGAGCGACAACGTTGATGAACAATAGGAGCCTGTACCACTGAGGATCTGACGGACACTGGTAACACTTACCATTACTATAAGTTTTATTGCATTTCTTTTCTTTTTTTTTAAATATCTTTTTATTATCTGGGTGATTGCCTGCCCCCGAACCACTGTTTTAAACGCCTCCCAGAGTGTATTCGACGAGCCCACCGACCCTTCATTATCCTGAAGGTAGTGTTATATGGCCTGGGTGACGTTCTGCCTTATAGTGGGGCTACGTAGGTGCTACCGGTTTATGGGCACCACTCTGCCCACCTGTCCCTCCTCTACTCCCACCTGCACCCCCTGATCTGCTGGTGTGAGGATGTAATCAATGCGGGATAGGCTTTTATGTACCCCAGAGTGAAATGTAAATTGGGAGTCGGTGGGAAGGCGGACTCGGCATGTGTCCTCCAATCCCATAGCGTCCAAGAAGGAGGGCAGAACCAGCTGTGCAGCTCCCAAGTCTCTGGGAGAATGGCGATCATGCCTGCCACACACTAATGAGTTGAAGTTCCCTCCAAGCATCAGCCTCCCTTCTGGGAACTCTTTCATAGTGCTTCCCAACTCTCAAAACGCTATTACTTGTAGTCCTGGGTGGATATAGTAAGACACCATTGTTAAAGGCCCTCCTTACCATTTCCCTGACACTGCTGCGTATCTGCCCAGTTCATCAGTCCAGGTGTGTTTGATTGACATCGGGAAGGATTTACGCACCACTATGCCGACACCCCGAGATCCTGAGGTAAATCCTGAGTGTACAACCAGTCGGTAGCCCTATCTGTCCAGTGCCTTACATGTGTAACCCACCAGGTGTGTCTCCTGAAGCAAAACCACGTCTGAGGCGTGTCGTTTAATAAGCTGTAATAATATTCCCCTCTTCAGCTTATCCCCCAACCCGTTGACATTTCAGGATAGAAGTCAGAATTTCTTCTTTCACCTACCACTTATTTTACACAGTCTTTATATGCATTTGGGTACTCTCAAAAATGGATTTATCTTGAATGAGCAGTTGCGAAAATTAAGATTGTACTGGCATTGTATATTTTAACTTATAAATGCATATGAACTGCATTTGGATATCATTAATGATTAAGTACATATAGAAATGTGATGTGCTATTTTGCCACCTAAATTGTGGATATACATAGGTGAATGAGATTTAATTGTGTTTCTTTCATTCATGAAATCGCATGTTTTTTTAAAACAAAATTAAAATTGCATTGTGTTTTTAACATTGCGTAGAACGAGATAATAATTTTGTATAATCATCTTTCAATAAAGAAAGAGTTATTTTTATATGACTGGCAAGGTAATTCATCTAGGATGTTCACTGTTTACATATTGGGGTACATTTGGTTGAATGAGTATGTGTTGTATGAATGAGGATAATCTAATAAGATAAGAATACCAAAGGGAACAGCTTATTGTTATCTGTCTCAACCCAGTTTCCTTTGTTGTTTTGAAGGGTCTCTCTCTTTTTTGTTTAAATTCTGAATAAACATATACTTAGTTTGTATTTTCACTGTCTGACCTACTCTTCATTTGTTTGGAATGCTGAGAGGTGGCCGCGAGTGACCCGGGTGGCCCTAATCGGGTCACTTCCTTTCATATAGGAGAAGAAAAGGAAGGAAAGCGAAAGAGGAGAAAGGAAAGGGAACAAGGAAGTGGAGGTGAAGAAGGTAGGGTAACAATATGGGAGAAAGGCTACAGAGGAGAAAAGTCAGGAGATCAACAAAAGACTATGAGGCTTGGAGGTGTTAGAGAAGAGAGGTGAGCCGAGATAGAAAGCAGAGAGAGAAAGGGAGGTTGTAGGAGCGTGAAGGAACAGAGGAAGTGATGGAAAGAAAGATGGGGAGTGTAGAGAGAGAAAGAAGGGGTCAAACATTTGGAGAGTGAAGACAGAAAGAGAAAAGGTGAATTTTAGTGGTAAAAAAAGGGAGTTACTAAATCAAACAAAATGTATATGGAGGATAAGGGAGGGTGACAAGTAGCAACAAGAAGAAAAGGTGAGAGAAAGGGAGCAGGAGAAGAGGAAAGAAAGGAGATAAGACTAAGCTAAAGGGTACAAGAAAGAGAAGCACAAAATGGAGCAGAAATTAGGATGTCACTAAATTAACATGAGTCAAACCCAATGGTAGCTATGCAAAGAGCATACAGTCTCAACCAAGGGCAATGTGAAAAGTATTTATGCAGTGCCAAAACAGTAATAAAGTGAAAATGCCAAATAAAGAAAATCCCAACCCAAATTAGAAAAATTAGAGAAAAAACGAATAAACAAAATGACAAAAAATCTAATAAGGGAAACAGGAGATATGAATTTTAAAAGGCTGGGGATATGTTTGGGAGTGCCATGGGATAATCACCAGTGTCCTTCCATGTTTAATATTAAAATCTAGTTTGAGGCAGGCATTATATCCACAACAAACAAAGAGACAGAAATCTGGTAGGACAAAAGCAGGGTCCTTCAGCAACTGGACAGGGGGATCCACAAAAACTCACTCATTTACCACCAGCAACTATGATGCCCAATAGTACTTCCTAACAGGCTGGGATAGCAAGCCCTTCATCGTATATCCCTGTCTGTAGTTTGCCTAGTGTGATGCTCAGTGCACCGCTGTTTCATAGGAGCAGAAGGAGCTCTTGGTCTATTTACTGAAGAACTCCACTGGAATCGCGTAGGGTTTATTTTGTCGCATGTATAGAAAGCCTGGAAGTTCCATCATTTTATAGAGCCAAAGGCAGGGTACGCCACTGTCCGACATCATTGTGGAGTCACTCCAGTTGGGGGAACAAGTTCCTCTGAATAAACATGTGCAGAACACGGATGACGTATATCCCGAGGGACCAGAAGCCCTCCATCACCACCAGCGCGGTGCAATTAGGAGGAAGCTGTGGCAGCATCCCTGACAAGGGAAAAAAATGGGTTTGGACCAGTTAATACGGTAACCAGTGTAACTACTGAAAAGATCAAAGATATTCAATATCCTGGCCATCAGAAAATAGGGTCTTGTAATGAACAGTAGGGTATCATCTGCATACAGAGAGACGTGTTCTTTCTAGCCGCCTGTGGCTCTGACCCCCTAGATCAGTAGGTCCTGGAGAATTCAGGCCGCAAGTGGCTCAAACACCAGCACAACGATCATGAGCGAGAGAGGGCACCCCTATAGGGTTCCCCTCCACAACTCAAAACTGTGGGACATCATCCCATTGACTCGTACCTTGGCCATAGGGTCCTGGTAGAAAAGTCTTACTCACTCACAGAATTTGGTCCAAAGCCCAGTCAGGGCCAACAAAGTGAGTAGGTAAGGCCATTCAATGCTATCTAAGGTCATTTTGGCATCCAGAGTCATCAACAGCACCTGATCTGTGCCTGGCAGGCCAGTCATGTGGAGCACGCCATAGAGTCTCCTCAAATTAAGGTGAGTATTCCGGAGCGGCATAAAGCCAGATTGATCCGGATGTACAATGGTAGTAATGACTTTACTTAAGCGCGTTACCAGGGTCTTGGCCTCCACATTCAGTAAGGATATGGGCCTTTAGGACCCGCAGTCAGTCGGGGTTTCCCTTTTTTGTGTACGGCCTCAATCTTAGCCATGCATTTGTCATCTGGCAGTCAGCCATGTGTTAGCGCCGTCTGAAACATAGCATGCATAGGCTTAGCTGATTTATCTACCAACCCCTTAAACAATTCAATGGGCAGGCCATAATGCCCCCAGTGGCAGTATATGGTGTATATGTGGGTGTAATTTCATATTAGACATACAACTGTGTTTCCCTCTGTCTTGCACTGCATGATGAGCAATATTTCAATAGTCAGACTTTCAAGAATAAAATAATCTTCTTTGCATCCTGTTTTCTCCCTTTCAAGTGGGCCCCAAGTGTTACATGTAGCTCAACAGACCTGTCAAGCAGGATTTGACAGTGTGGTGTCTGAAAATGCCCAGAGCCCCCACTCTGAATATTCTGTGGAGTTCGAAGGAGTGAAATGTGCCCATTCAGGCCAGCCTATTGTTTGCTGCTGGGAGGCATTTTACACCTAACCAAGGCTGAGCACAGGCTGGGAGAAGCTGGAGAGCTAATGCACATTGGCTCCCTGGATCTTCAGGTAGAATAAAACGGAGTTTTGATAGTTACTTTTCTTTAATATTTAATAAAAATCCAACTTCACAAGTGAATTCGTTTTTTAATAACTAAAACTATTAAAAATAATAGTTTAATTATTTTTCTAGCTGGTGCCTTTCCTGGGCTAACATATTAGTATTTTAATCTGCACTCTGGTTTTCTACACAAGAGAGCTAGACTTATCATAGTAAAAATATATTTTTGGGCATTGTCACTGTAGGGAAATAGCAACATTAATTGTCTATGTGTCCCACTTTTAAATACCACACACCCTATCTTTTGGGCTACAAGGCTTACATAGTGGTGAATATAAAAAGGAATTTTTTACCGGTCAAAGGGGGTTCTCTTACCAGGCCGTAGTACAAGTTTTACACTGCAGCAGTCAGGCTACACAGGGTAGACCTGAAGCATGTTACACTAGTGGCTGGCACAAGAAGTGCTGCCATCTACAGGTGTCAGTTAACCTTTCATGCCATGGGTGTATTCCTACACCATGTACTATGGCCTTATAGAAAAGTTAAATAAGCCAATCAGGAATTAGCCTATTTATCCATGTTTTAGGAGTTAGAGCATATAGATTGAGCACTGGACAGCAGTCCTACAGTGTGCAGATTCTAAAAAGCAGCAATAAAAATGGGACCAGCAAAAGGTATATAATATAGGTAACCACACAGAAAAGGTAGGCTTCCTAGAGTGTGTCTGTAACAGGTTTCCGGGTGGACCACTGGCAATGCTGAATGACAATTTAATATGTTGCAATTTCACCAGTTTTGTGCACAGTAAAATTCCACATTGAGAAAATGCAGCCCCACTGTCTTATTGCACATTTCTTTGTTTTTATTCCATTTTTTTTTCAGTCTGAAAGAATGTTTTGCCCTTCTTCTATGCCCTCATGAACTTTAGCGGAGTTACATTCCACCTTCTCCCCCTCAAAGGAGATTTATTTGCACCCTTTGATGCAGTAAATCTCCCACCATTCCAGGGTGGGCAAGGGTAAAAGAGGAGGTTGTGACTGTTCACAAACACACAAGTTTGCAGCTGTGCACAAACTCCCAAGACAAACCACACACGGATTTCCAACCTCTTGCACTGAATTTGCCACTGTGAATCATATACAGTCATAGTGTGCCATTATGTAGCAGTAAATGCGCTTATGCCTGCTATTCATCCTTGTGTGGGTTCAAGGGTAAAAGCAGCTCTGTGAATCAGGCTGCACTACCTCAGTATGGAATTCAATGAACATTCACAGAAGGCTGGTGGTTAAAAATCACACTTCTATTTTCTGTCATTGCTCACTTTCGCTCAACCGAAAGGTAGATTCAATTGCACCACTTTTGTCTTTTAGCAACTGAGGGGAATATTATCAAGGCAGGCGATAAAATTATCGATGCCTTAGGGGCAGAAAACTGCCGCTAAAACGGCGATAATGGGCTTGATAATATGCTCTATGGAATTCCAATTGAGTCCCATGTCAGATGTGAAGGACATCTAACCTGAGCTTCAATTGGAACTCCATAGAGCATATTATCAAGCCCATTATCGCCGTTTTAGCGGCAGTTTTCTGCCGCTAAAGCGGCGATAAGTTTATCACCTGTCTTGATAATATGCCCCAAAGTTTTTTCATTTTGTTGCCGTGGGAAATTACTTCACAGCGCGCTCTTTTCTTGCACAATTGTAATCAGCTAGCTAAAATGTTTGATTTTATAATTCAGGAGTTTACATATGCATTGAAAATGTGCAGCATTCGGAATAAATGCTTGTCACACTTAGCTTCATCTAAACTTTATGTAGCACTCATTCTTTGGTTATAAATAGCCTCTGCCTTGCCTCTAATGTTGTTGACTATGGTTGGGTCCTTGTGAAGCCTGAAGGTGGCTGGACTCCAGATAAATTAGAAATAAACAAAAAATTGTCTCCAGCAGCCTTACAATCTAAATGCTACTTTGTGCAGAACAGATACTATTAGAAATGGGGGTCTCTAATCGGCAGAGGTATGCATCTTTTTCTAAGTAGGGACCCTTCCTTCCAGTCTCGGCCCATCCAGGTAAGAGCGGTGGGGCCAAGTTGGGGGGGATTCGACAGACGATCACAAGGGAAAATTAAATTAATAATTAATTTCCCCTTGTCGTCATCTGTAAAAATCCCCCTCCCCACCCGGCCCCACCACTATTTCCTGCACAGGCTATGGCTGCTTCCTTCTAGTCAGGGTAAGGGAGTTACATACTTTAGATAACCCCTGCTTACCCCCTTGGTAGCTTGGCACGAGTGGACAGGCTTATCCCAAAGGCAATGTGTAAAGTATTTTTACTCCCAACACACAGTAACACAGTGAAAACACCGCAAATGGACACCACTCCAGTTTAGAAAATGTAAGTATCTTTATCTAAGCCAAACAAGACCAAAACGACAAAAGTCCAACCTACATTTGTCAAGATATCATGGTTACTTCAAATAATAAAACAATAGAAACAAAATAGCTTTACCTAGAGCTATTACGACATTGTGACAGGCACAAATCCAAAGTACAGCGCTGACTGAGAGGTGCTGGGCAAGGCACGGAGTCACACAGACCCCCAAACAACAGTATCTTGGAAACGAAGAAAACAGATGATGCATGGTGTCATGAAGGTGAGGCATTGGTGTAGGCAAAGCTGGTTCCGTCCTGCCACGGGGAAAGCGAGGAGTCGAGACCGTGAGGAGGCGAGGTGTTGAATCCAGGACAGTGGAAGTTATGCGGCATTGGCAGTGAGGCATCGGTTCCGGTGAGGCGATTATTTATTTATTTATTTAATAGTTTTATAAAGCGCGTAGTAACTCAGAGAGCATCCCAGCGCTAAACCTGAATCTCCAAAGGTTTCTGCCGTCTGACGGGATTATATTTGTGGGAAAAGAAGAGTCTTTAGAGTTTTTCTGAACTGGAGGTAGTTCAGTTCTGTCCTGAGTCTCCGTGGTAGGCGGTTCCAGTGTTTGGCCGTGTGGACCGAAAAACGACGGCCACCGGTCCTGGCCTTTTTGACTCTGGGAACCGAGATCAGATTTTCTCCACTAGAATGGAGATCTCTCTCCGCTTTGTAGGGAATTAGGAGTTCTTTCAGAAGGGGAGGGCCATTATTGTTGAGGGTTTTATGGGCCAGGCAGAGGGCCTTGAAGACCACCCTTTCTCTGACTGGGAGCCAGTGGAGAGACTTGAGCGCTGGCCTAGCAGAGGATCTTGCCGGTGTGTCCGTAAGTAGGCGGGCGGCGGCGTTTTGGACTTTCTGCAGGGTGTTAAGGGTGGTTTCGGGGGCTCCCAAGTAGATGGCGTTACAGTAGTCTAATCTTGCCAGAATTAGACCCTGGATGAGGAGCCTCCTTGCGGTTTCGGGGAGCAAGGGAAAGATCTTCCTGCAGGCTCTGAGTAGGCCAAAGCATGTCCCTGCCGTCCTTTTTGCCTGAGTTTTAAAGCTCATGTCCTTCTCGATCCATACACCTAGGCTTTTGACCTCGTCCTTGGGTACGGGAGGATTACCTAGGCAGCTAGGCCAAAGGTGAGGAGGCAGGGAGGGCCCCTTGTGGCCCATCAACAGTATCTCTGTCTTGGACCCGTTCAATTTCAATGATGAAAGATTCATCCATCGGTGGACTTCGGAGAGGCAGCCGTGAAGGTCTGAGGGGGCTTGGTGGGGGTGTGAAAGGGTTACGACCAACTGAGTGTCGTTGGCGTAGTTGATAACTGATACGCCGAATGAACTGACCCTCTTCTTCAGTGGGGCCATGTAAACGTTGAATAACGTAGGGCTCAAAGAAGAGCCCTGCGGTACTCCACATCGGAGGGGGATGAAGGGTGAGTGGCTATCATTTTCCCGTACCTGGAAGGAACGTCCTGATAGAAAGGATTTTATCCACTTCAAAGCCATACCTTTCAGTCCAACTTCTCCCAGTCGGTGGATTAGGGTGGGGTGGTCTACAGTGTCGAAGGCCGCACTGAGGTCCAGGAGGATCACTGCCACTGATCCTCCCGTGTCCAGAATGCTTCTGGCCTTCTCCACTGCTGCCAGGAGGGCGATGTCCGTGCCCTGACCTGGGCGAAACCCTGTCTGGGAGGTCCCTAATAGGTTATTGGTCTCTAGGTAGAGTGATAATTGCTTGTTGACCAGCTTCTCCGCGATTTTGCTGTTTCCTGGGAGAAGGGAGATAGGTCTGTAGTTAGAGAGGTCCTGTGAGTCTAGGGAGGTTTTTTTTAAAAGGCCTTTAACTGCTGCTGCTTTCCAGCTAAGAGGGACTATGCCCTCCGAGAGGGAGGAGTTGATTAGGGCCGTGAGGGGGGGGATGATGGTACTTGATACCTTTTTCAGGAAGCGGAGGGGTGCAGGGTCGAGGGGGGAACCACTTTTAATTGAAGCCAAGGTTGCCCCTACCTCTTCCGTTGTTACAGGGCCAAAGACGTCCAGGGAGGGTTGAGGGCTAGCCGATGGCAGGGGGGGATTTGAGATGGTGATAGTAAGATCCTGGTCCAAATGGGCCGGTTCGGGGGAGGGTATAGCAAGGAGAATTTTTTTGAATCTTCTCGTCAAAGAAGGTGGCCAAGTTGTTGCATTTGGCTTCAGCTTCTTTGGGGTCGAGAGATTTAAGTGGGGGATCGGGGGCGTAAATGAGTTCTTTAAGAACAGAGTAAGTTTCTTGAGCCGAGCTGGCCGCGTTTCTGATTCTGTTCTCGTAAAAGCAGATTTTTGTGCTACGGAGCTCTTTTTTGTAAGATTTTATAGAGGTACGGAACATTTCTTTTTTTCCTTCTGTTTTTTCCTTCCTCCAAAGGCGTTCATTCTTTTTACAAGCCTTGCGCAGGAGGTTGAGTTCCGGGGTGTACCAGGGTGAGGGATTCACTCTCTTGATGTGTTTCAGAGAGTGAGTTTTTGGCAGACTGGCGTCGAGCGATTGGGTGATCCAAGTGTTGAATTCTTTGTCCCCTGCTACGGTGTTAAGAGAGGGGTCAGGGACGTTTTCCCTGAGTTTAGCTGCCCAATCGTCTGGTTCCAGTTTCTGCCATCGCCTGGTGTACGTTCTGATTTTGGGGGGTTGAGGGGGCGGAGTGGTAATATCCCATACGAGGGGGACCAGGAAGTGGTCCGTCCATGGAAGGGGGATATGGTCAAGGGTTTTCAGGTCGGGGATATTGGAAAGGATGGGATCAAGCAGTTGCCCTCTTTCATGAGTGGCCTGAGGATTTTTAAGGTCAAGGCCCATTGAGGCAAAGTCTTGGAGTAGTTCACTGGCCTGTTTGTCAGCCGGGTCCAAGAAGTGTACATTAAGATCTCCCAATAGTATGTAATTGGTAGTTGACGTACATTTGATGGAAGTCTGATCCATGATTTTATTAGGAAAGTCTGCTAAGTTGCCAGGCGGGCGGTATACCAGTGTTCCTGACAGTGAAGTAACTGGAGAGATTTGTATCGTATAGTGGCAGCTTTCGTATCCCTTGATGTTACCATCAGATGTTCTGCAGGTGAAGCCGTCCTTAAGGATTATGGCTAGTCCACCTCCCCTGCCTTCGTCGAAGAGTTGGTGAAGTCACCCTCATTGGTTATCTGCTCTTCACGAGCAGTGTCCCTGGCTTCGGTGCAGGTTGTGGCGTCCCTGGTGGCGTTGCTGACGGTGTCTCAATTGTTCTTCTTGCTCTGCAGCACCAACCACAAAATTCTCAGGGCCCGGGAACTGGAATTGGTGCCCTCTTGAATACAGGGGTCCATAGAGGAGTCCAGGTGCTATTCAGTGGGTTGCAGGTGAAGTCTTTGTATCCCTGAGACTTCAGAACAGGAGGCAAGCACACACAAGCCCTTGAAGATTCTTCATCAAGCATGTTCACAGCAACATTCCAGTCTTTGTCCTCTCCTTGGCAGAAGCAGCAACTGCAGGTCAACCCAGCAAAGCACACACAGCAAAGGGACAGTACTCCTCCTTACAGCTCTCCAGGTCTTCTCCTTGGCAGAGGTTCCTCTAGAGTTCAGAAGTTACCTAATTCTCTGGGGTTTAAGGTCCAATACCTATACCCCATTTTCTCTTTGTTCTCTATGTGGCAAGGGTCTCTGAACCAAATCCAAACCTGTTCTCCCTCTCTGGGCCAGTTGCACTACAGGAGGTGGAGACAGCATTTTGCAAAGGAGACACAGCCTATTTAGGTTCTAGTGAAACTCCTCTCACTACTCTAAATGCAGCCCAGGTCTATTCGGCGAATATACGACATTACAACGCAAACAATTACAACGCATGCTTTTACAATGCGTTTTTACATCGCAACTACCATTACATCGCATGATTTTACAACGCATGCCATTACAATGCATTTTTTAAAACTACCACTACAACGCATTCTTACAATGCATACCATTACAACGCATACCATTACAATGCATAATACTTTTAGGGCAACAGTAGGGTAAGTGTTGGATAGTGTAGGGGTAAAAATTACTATTTCCACTCCAGTGAGTGCAACAGTAGGGTAAGTGTTGGATAGTGTAGGGGTAAAAATTACTATTCCCACTCCAGTGAGTGCAACAGTAGGGAAAGAGTAGGAAAGTGTAGGGGTAAAAATTACTATTCCCATCTACCCCAAAACCCATACCCACCCTAAAACTAAAACAATCTCTATTACTTACCTTATAATGCGTTGCAATGGCATGTTTTGTAATGGCATGCGCAGGGCCGTTTCTACCATTAGGCAAGACTAGGCGGCCGCCTAGGGTGGCAAAAAACATGAGTTTGGAAATATCTAATGCATTAATTCTTATAGCCTGGGTGACAGGGGGAGAGAGTGATGGTAGTAAAAGGGAGGGGGCGGCATTTTTCAATTCTCGCCTAGGGCGGCAAAACACCTAGAAACGGCCCTGGGCATGCGTTGTAATGGTATGCATTGTAATGGCATGAGTTGTAGTGACATGCGTTGTAATGATATGTGCCGTAAAGGCAGTTGCGTTGTAACAGCTGCGTTGTAAATGCAGTGCGATGTAATGACTGCGTTGTAATGGATGTTTCTCCTATTCAGCCCAACTATTACCCACCCCGGAAAAGCAGGACACACCTCCACCCCCCTTTGGGACTGTCTAGAGTGAATGCACATCACAAGCCCCTGTTACTCCAAAACCAGACAGTGAACATACAAACAAGGGGAGGCACACAGAATGGTTAGACAAGAAAATGCCTTCTTTTTAAAAGTGGCATTTTCAAACACACAATTTAGAAACCACCTGTACTAAAAGATGTGTTAATAAGTTCTGCATTCATAGAGCTACACTTGTGTCCTTTAACACCTAACAAGTGTAACATTCCATGAGGACAGCCTCTCAATAGTGAAAAACGAAATACACCGTATTTCCTTATCAGGACTTGTAGAACATACCAGTACATGTCCTACCTTTAACATACACTACATCCTGCCCATACGGCTACCTTGGGCCTAACTTAAGGGTGACTCACATGTAAGAAAAGGGAAGGGTAGAGCCTGGCAAGTGAGTGAACTTGCCTGGTCAACATGAAAGTTTACAAACTGCGCAGATCTAAGAACCATTTACAGGGCTACACCTGTGAGTGCCACAATCAGTGCTGCAAGCCCACTAGTAACATTTGATTTACAGGCCCTGGCACACACAGTGCATTTTACTAGGGACTTACCAGTAAACCAAATACGTCAATCGTGGATAACCAATCATAATTACAATTTACACAGGAAGCACTAAACTGTGACGCTGATCAGCAGTGGTAAAGTGTCCAAAGCATGTAAGCCAGCAAAAACTGATTCCATCACACAGTCAAAAAGGCAGGAGGTAGAGACAAAAAGTCATGAGAACCACGTCGAGGATGCCAAGTCTAACCGATACAAATGCCATTTATCTGTAACAATCAAATGCATTGATGAGTATTTTTAAAATATTGCTATCACACATTTACTTATATGCACCAATGAACTGCTATACATTTTACAGAATAAATTCACATTCAACGTAGGATTATGCCACACAGCTATTAACATAGTGGGTGACAAGCAAGATCAAAATTGTGACTGCCCCCAAAGGTGAGGGTGCTCAACTTGTCTATATACGCAAAAAATATGTAATGCATTACTTCAAAGGGAAATTAAATCACCAGTTCTTAAATTTAGGATGAAAAAAGGACCAAATCACTGCAATCTGGTGGTAGGTCCTGTGTAATGCCCTGCAGGAGGCCTGGCTTTTATAGTGTAGCAAGGGGTATAAAGTTTCTACAACTGTCTCCTGGCTGTCCTCTCTTCCTTAAAGGTATGTCAGTTCCTACTACTAGGGTTAAGTCAACACGTTTCAACCCTCATCGAGGACTTATGGGTACAAGGACCTAGCGGTATCTCTGTATTTAACATGTAGGAAACTTGTAGTAACACAATGAGAATACTCAATTGTAAGCTGACAGTGAAAGATCCAAAGCGTTCAATGTGTGGCACACCTTCTCTTGGATTGTACAGCCATAAAAATGGCTCTCCGTTCTTTATGTTCCTAATGCACTGGTAAAAAAGGAGTAAGTAAAGGACACATGCTTGACTAAACAGTGGGGGTCTTTATGGGATAAAGAAAAAGTGTCCCATCAGGGTTCTAAGAACTACCACTAGACTGCCAGACACACATTATGCCATGGGTGGGGGACACTCTGCCATGAATGCTCACGTTTTGCCAGGACTACAATTATGTCAGAGATAGGCACCTCCATACTGTGGATGCCTACAAACTACCTTTATCCGGGTGACAGGATTTTACTAGGAATGGGCATCATGCCATGGATATGAACAAGTAGCAAAGAATTGTCACTGTTGTTTCTGGGCCAGCATTTTCCAAGGGTAGACATCATGGCATGGATTCCATAAAAGCTACCATAAAATGCAGCCATTATTCAAGTGTCGGCATATTACCCATGGTGGGCAATGGCTATCTCCCACGGTTGGCTCAAAGCTGCCAAGAATCATCCCCATTTTGCCTGGGACAGTATTTTACCAAGTGGATGGCAAGATGCCAAGGAGCCACACGCTTTTCCAGGAATTATCATCATTGTGACAGGACCAGTATTTTACTACTGGGTAGCATCATGCCATGGCTGCCCACAAGTTTCCAAGAATTATCACTATTATGCAAGGACCAGACGTTTACCATGGGAGGGCAATGGTCACGCTCCAAAGGATGTCCACGATGGATGTCCCCAAGAGTTACTTATATTCTGCATGAAATGCGCCATATCTACTTAGGCATGGCCCACTTCTGCTCTCTCATAGTGCTGGCGTATTTATGCAGTCTAACACCAATGCAGGCACCTTTGCACCATGGTGGAAGGATACCTGTGTTATGAGCAAGATTATTTTTATGCTGGAAGGAATACCTTCCTGCACATAAAAAAATCCTTAGAGGCATATTCCTCTTTCTATCTGTGCTACAGAATGCAGCACCCATGGAAAGAGGAAGTAACGGAGAGAAATAAACATATTTCTCCTCTTTACACCTCTCTCCATTAGGCACACCATTTTGGGACAAACCCAGGTTTACTGACTTTATTTAATGTAGGTTTGTGCCAAGATACATTGGTGGCTGCATACAAATGCCCATGCTACACCCATGTAACGCCTACCAGACGCAGGGTGATGCAAGGCAGTGCAAGGCGCTGCCGAGCGTTACTCTGCAACTGAAAAGTGACGCTAAGCTACAAAAAACTTGATACGTGTGGCTTTGTATATGTCATATCAGCACTTGCGTTGCCTTGCTTCCACCTATGTGATCCAAGATATAAAATAAGGTACAAGAAATTTAAAAACATAAACAAGCATGAACCTTATTTTTTTAGGTAGGGGACAGAACTCTTTTCTTTTTCTGCGGTGACAAAACCACATATGCCATCCATCACTTCATATCCTAGACGCTGTTCACCACCAAAAATGTTAAACGTCCTTAAATTGCACCTTGTTAATATCCAAATTCTGGGTTTAATGATCGGTTCCTTCTCTTTGTTTTCTGTCTGTCATTGTGACTGAGGCTGTAGAAACGGCTTTGAATCCTTCAAATCTCTTTATAATGAGGGAGTCTGAGGTGTTATTTGTTAAACGTAATAGAAATTCAACTGCGACAGACTTGAAGAATAAGGGGCATATTATCAAGACAGGCGATAAAATTGTGTGAAGGACATCTAGCCTGAGCTTCAATTGGGATTCCATAGAGCATATTATCAAACCCATTATCGCCGTTTTAGCGGCAGTTTTCTGCCGCTAAAGCGGCGATAATGTTATCGCCTGTCTTGATAATATGCCCCCAAGTATTTTTCTTTTTTTTTAAAGTGACATTATTTAGATTTTTCTGTTTCAGGCCTTTATTGTTACCTTTTTCTGTATCGACAAACGTCCTCCTCACATAATTTCTAGAAACAAGAATCCGTTGAAAATGAAGTCCCTTTGTGATATTGCTTAATGCCAATCATCTGCACTGCTGGTCGGCTATGAGGACCACTCCCAGGGTGGCAGCGGTCCACACTCATCCCACAGGCCACCACGCAGTTGATAGCAGATGCTAATGAGCTCGCGCAACTGCTTGTGCGCGCCAGGGTCTCACCTCTGACCTTTGTCTGCGTCCCACGTCTACTGCGGAAGCAGCGCAGTTCCCACAAGGTTCCTCTTTACTCCATTAACTATGCAGTTCGCCGCTCCTATCCTTCCTAATAGTACTAAACAATCTGAGCTGAAGGTATAGTGAAATTCTTTCTTGTTGCCATTCAAACATGCTAATCATTATTTGGATGTAAATCAAACCCTTGAGCCATGTGACGGCCACTGGGTGTTACCGCAGACATAATGAAACTGCCATATACCATCTGTCCCCTATTTCCTCCGGAATCCTTTGCATTAATATGCGCATGTATTGTATATCAGGAGACAGCGGACGGATTGCTTAGAATCGTGAGTTACATTTTGTTAAGCAATAAATACTTTGTTTTTCCCCTCTAAGAGTACCATTTATTACTCTCAGCATTTCATTGCTTGAACAGAATAGTCACTCGAAGCTGTGATCTTA
Organism: Triturus cristatus; assembly: GCF_964204655.1. Taxonomy (NCBI): domain Eukaryota; kingdom Metazoa; phylum Chordata; class Amphibia; order Caudata; family Salamandridae; genus Triturus; species Triturus cristatus. The sequence continues at coordinate 354,096,632 of NC_140584.1, forward strand.
ATGGACGTCCATGAAGTTGTTCAGCTTCATGCATCAAACTCTGATGCATCTACAATTTCTCTCATAAAAAGCACTGTGCAAATGCCCAAAATGTGGGTGACTAGGACAAGTCTTCGTTCTGGTAGAGGGTCTGGGTGCCCCCTGCTAAACCTACCCAGCTATTCACCATTTAGAGGCTAAATATTTTGTGAAAAGTATCCAAGAAGAACCTATTAAGGAGAAAAATGCATTTGACCTTGCATTGACAGCTCTGAGCACGGCCACTAGAGAGCCAAATTATGTGGCAGAGGTGGAGTAAATTATGTGGCAAGAAAAGACAAATCATGTGGCATAATGCGGGACATATTGTAACAGTATTACTTCATTATTTCGTAATTTTTAAACATGGTAACACTATTTGGCCATTGGTTTCACCTGATTAGTACCAATTTGACAACCAAATACAGCAATGTGGCAGGTGATGGAGTATACAGTAAATCTATAATCACGTGAAAATCACAGCGGCCGCAAAATCGCATAATTTCAGGGGCCCTGGTTTTAAGTGAACCGCTGGAGAGAGCGCTAGAAACGGAGCACTCAAACATTTCAGACACTCACCCCCAGTCACAGAGCTTGGTTGATTCCATCATCATTCTTTATCTCACTTCACCACCCCAGTTCAGACCCAGCCATATGCAAATCAGTCTGACCCTGTTCCCCATGGGTACATTCCAGCCCGAACTCCCAAGCCAGGTCTTCCCTGGACCAGAAACAAGCATCCTGGGACCAGTTTCGGGGTAACACCCCTCATCAGCCAGCCTAGCTTGAATCCAGTAGCAAAGTGAGCAGGGGACCCACGTCTTGGCATACCCTGCCAACTTTGGGCGAACAAAGCCTTGTGGTTACCATCACCCTAGGGTCAGCAGAAATGTACAGAACTCACAATCTGCACCTTCTGTAATCCCTTGCATAGATTGCTGCAAATGGACAGTCCTCTTTCTTTCATGGCTGGGCAGGAATAATGCAGTCAAAATAAACCCATTGTTCAGGGTCCTCTCTCTTTGCCACACCCTACCTGTCTTAGTTTGTAGATAATTTGTCATAAAACTTGAGGAGAGGACCGTAAAATATATCTAGGAAGGGAGGAGCGCCAGAATAGAACATGAAATTCAGATTTTCCACAGTTTTAATGGGTAGAAAATCATGGTTTTAATAAAGGCACGGAGGCTAATATTATGCATCATACCTTTTATTGCTCCCCAAACACAGCAGTAACAAACATAGAACTTAGAACACATAAAGATCTAGAATGCTGAACATGCATATATAGTCTGAACACGCAGCCATTATCCTCTTTGGGTGCTGTGAAAAAAAAATTAAAGTCCGGAAACAACCATAGTCCATCTTCCGAATTCCAAACCTTTAAGAACTTCTCCAACTCCGATCCAGACAACATACTTCCCAATCCTCTTCTTTATCCTGCGTGACAAAATAAATACTTAATAAACTAAGAGACAACAGAGGAGGGATAATATTAGCCTCCGTGCCTTTATTAAAATTATGATTTTCTACCCAATAAACTGTGGAAAATCTGAATTTTAAAGCAAGGCCCGGAGGTCAATATTATGCATGTTCAAAGTTCATCAAAAACCTTCTCCAACACATTTTCCACAGGTTTAAAATAAAACTTTTTGAATGTTGAATCATTAGACCAATCAGCTGCTTTCATAATCCCGCTCAAGCTAAAACTCCTCATAAAAGCCTTGCTAGCCATTGCTCCCCTAACTGAATGTGCCCCCAAAACACTCACATCCACACCAGCCTTAGACATAACCTCTTTAACCCACCTTGCCAAAGTAGGTGAAGAAACTGCCTTAAAAGGTTTCTTATAAGAAATCAAAAGTTGAGAACATTAATCTTGTCTTAAAGCAACGGTCCTTCTCTCATACTTCCTCAGACAATGCACAACACAAACTATCATGACCTTCCAAAAGAGGATAAACGATTGTCCTAGACATAGTCTTTGTCTTTTTCCTTAACTGAAAACACACACCTTCCGGCTGATAAAACCTAGAGTCAACTTCTAAAGCCTTAATATCCGAAACCCTCCTAAACGAAACCAAACATAGAAGCATTGCCAACTTCCAAGACAATAGCTTAAGATCCAAAATGGCGTTTGCTCCCCAACTGTCTACTTCCTTCAGAACAGTTACGTCCCAAAGAACAGCATACTTGGCACAAGGAGGCAGACCCACTCTTACGCCTTTTACCACTCTTTTAACCAAGGGATGTTGCCCCACTGGCAAACCATCCACTAACACATGCCCAGCCGAAATAGCAGACCTACTTAAATTAATAGAAATGTAAACTAAACCACATTTGAACAAACCTGATACAAAATTTACCACTTCTACCACAGGAGCTGATATGGGATCCAAATCCCTCTCAAAACACCAACCAGACCATCGTCTCCATGCTGACCTATATACTTTTGTCGTTCCTTTAGACCATGACTCTGATAAGATCCTCAGCCTCCTTTGATAATCCATGCACTTGCCACACTCTCCTGAAATCAACTAAGCTACTAACCTCAACTGCCCTTAGTCCACCAACCAATGAATCTTCCCCTGTACATCCAAAATTATCTCCCTTAAATCTGGTAATAAAACTGGATCCTCCCACAACAGACTCATCACATCTGGAAACCACACCTGTGTTCTCCAAAAAGGTGCTATCAATACAATCTCCACCTTCTCCCTCCAGACTTTTGTCAATACTCTTTGTATCATGGAGAATGGAGGAAATGCATAATTCCTCCCTATCCTTCAATCCTGAAGAAAAGCATCTATTCCCTTTGCTTCCGGATCCGGTCTCCAGCTATTAAACTCCTTTAGTTGACAATTCAGCCTGTTTGCAAGCAAATCCACTTGCAGAGGAGCCCACCTCTGTTGTAGACTCTCGAATACTTCTCTGTTCAACTTCCAATTGCTTACATCCCTGAAATATCTTGAATACCAATCCACTTCTACATTGCTCAACCCTGGAATATACTGAGCCTGAACCATAATCTCCTTCTCTAAATAAAACCTCCAGGCTTGGCAGGCTAGCATGGCGGACGCGCCTTAGCTCGGCTCCGTCCAGCCCGCCGATAAATATCCTTTTATTGATCCATTTGCCCGACCCAGGGCTCTCCCCTGTAGCGGTAGGGGTGTGTGGTCATTGGTGGCCGCATCCGGTGGCGCCCCGGCGTCTCCCGGGGTCTGTGGGGCAGCGCCGGGAGTGAGAGCGGGGCCTGGGCCTTCCGCGCCTCGGAAGCTGCGGCCTCGATTTGGGCAGCAGAGGAGGTCGTCCCGTCAGATGGAGTGGTGGACGCGGAGAGCTGGGAGCTGCGGTCCTCCGCCGGACAGGGGCGGCGAGCGCTGGCCTAGGTGGATCCTTGTGGAGGTGTACTGGGAGCCCGGAGGTCGGGGCTCCCTGGGATTGGATCCTGACGACAGCGGGAGTGGCGCTGCCCAGCGGGTACCCCAGCGGGGGTGTGGAGAGCAGTGCCGCGGGAGTAGCGGTGAGTGGCCATCGACGGCGGGCGGTTTCCCCCCCCATGAGGTGCACCTATTTCTTTGTGCCTGCAGCTGTGTTGGTGGGCCGGGGGCTCGGCGGCCATTTCGGGCCGCGTGGTGGTGGTGGTGGAGGGGGTACATGGCGGCGGCGCTGAGCGTCAAGGCTGGTGGGGCCGGGCCCCGGATGGCGTAGCTGTACAGGACCCGCAACGGAGACACTGGACTGGTTTTTCCCCCCTTCCGCTTGCCACCCTCCTAGAAGTGCTTTGAGTGAGAGCCCGGGTGCTCGGCGGCCATTTCGGGTCGCGGCGGTCGAGGAGGGTCTTACTGGTGGTGCGTGGTGGCAAAGTGGCTGGCAGTGCGCTGCGGGAGGTGAGCCACACTCCGGGGACTGCAGTTTGTTTCGGCCTCCATTTGCTCCACCGGGGGCCTCCTTTCTCGGCTGTGGTTCAGGGGCCTGGCAGATGCTTCTCAGTGCGCCTGGAGTGGGGGCAGCAAACTCTTGGTCTTGGTCCGGACTCTGTGTCGGGAGGCTCCCTGGTGTGTGCCCAGATGCGGGGGGTGAGAGACGATCGCAGCATGACCAAAGATAGAGCTGGTGGGGCGCCGGCCAAACAGGGGCCTATCGACAAGTTTATGGGCCCGGGCCCGGCCGGGGGTGCGGCCTCAGCGGCTCCGGACAACGCGGCCCTGCTGGCGGCCATTACCCAGTCCAGGGACATGTTAGACGTGAAGATTGGTGCGGTGGGCTCCGACGTAACATTGCTGCGACAGGACTTGCGGAACGCCGTGGCCCGCATCACGGAGGCCGAGACTAGGGTCTCGGGTGTGGAGGACGACGCCGCAATAACCTGCGCTACGTAGGATTTCCGGAAGGATGCGAAGGTACCAACATGGAGTGTTTCCTGACAGAGTGGCTGGTGTCCTGGCTCCCCCTGACACTCTTTCTGGCTGCTTCGTGGTGGAGCGGGCGCATAGAGCGCTGGTCCAAAGACCGGTGATCGCTAGGGTCCTTAATTACCATGACCGAGACGTCATCCTCCGGCAAGCCAGGGCAAAGGAACCACTCCACTTTGAAAATTCCCGCATTCTTATCTTCCCGGACTGTACGAGGTTGGTCCAACAGCAGCGTCAATCCTTCCTGGCGGCTAAGGCCCGGCTGCGGGAACTCCAGCTCTCCTACGCCTTGCTGTACCCGGCTCGGTTGCGGGTGATATACAAATCCCGGACCTTGTTCTTTGACACGCCCGAGGAGGTGTTTAAATGGACGGATGAAACTGAGCAACTTCTTTGTCACACTCCCCCCGGCAGAGACTCTACTTCCTCGCATGATGAGGCATCTAAGACTGGCTGTCGGCAGAAGGCGAGACGGTTCCGGCGGTCCAGGTCGCGCCGCCGCTCCAAATCTGGTGGAGTGCGACCTGGAGCTGGGGGAGCTGCTGGGCGTCCACCTTCCACTCCTTGATTGCTGTGGCCGTATTGGCGGGGGACTCTATCACATTGTAGACTATGTGTCGTAATCGATGATGTGTGTGGAGAGGGGAGGTCCTGGGTTGGGAGAGTACGTAACGGGCAGGTGCCGCTGTAGCATCTTGCGAGCGGGGTAGTTACCTGCGACTTGTTGGTGGGGTTGCGTTGGGGATCCATTGGTGGGGGGTTGGAGATCCAAGGTTGGGGTCTTGCGATGCTATCCACCGCGACAGGTACTTCAGTGGTTTTGAGGTATGGGGTGGGGGTTGGGGGGGGTTGGAATTGTTGTTGTTGGGGTTATGGGGTTTGTTGGACCGCACACACCCGTGGGAGCTGCCAGAGAGGAATGGAATTGGGATGCTTCTGGATGGGGCTCAGTGGACTACATTGACTGATCATGGCAGATACAGCTACTAGGGTCGATGGGAGACCTGCGGTATTCCGAGTCTTGAGTTGGAGCGTTAGAGGCCTGCTTGACAAGATTAAACGGGGGGCAGTCCTGCAGTATGCCAAGCGGGCGTCGGTGGATGTACTACTTTTGCAAGAAACACATCTCCTGGGTACTAAGGCTCCCTGTCTTCAGAGATACGGGTACCTGCATGTCTTTCATTCTGGGTTCACTAGGGGTTCCCGTGGTGTGGCCATACTCATTCACAAGTGGGTCCGATATACACACACGCGCTTATGGGTGGATACGCAAGGGTGGTATATTTTTGTTCAAGGAAAGATTGGGGCGGAAGTAGTGATTTTCGGAAGTGTCTATGCCCCACCCCCATTATCATGGACCCTGGCTGAAAAGATCATGACTGTATGGGCAGAGATGCCGTTGGCAGCAGGTATAGTGGACGGCGACTGGAATGATGTTATGGTGGTGTCAAGGGATCGCTGTTCGGGGAGTGGTGCGCGAGGCGACGATCGACCAACCAAACTACAGGTGTTGGCTGACGGTCTTAATTGGGTGGATGCATGGCGGCGGCTTAATGGGAATACACGGGCGTATACCTACCTCTCTGCCGTTCATGGGTCATTTTCTCGGCTAGACTACATTTTCCTTTCAGGGGCCGCGGTGGCACGGGGGGTGGAGGCGGATATCCTCCCACGTGGTTTATCGGATCATTCCCCGGTCTCGCTTCGTATGCGGCTGGGGGGGGGTCAGTGGGCAATTTCGCTGGCGCCTTTCGGGTTGGCATCTTCAGCAGGAAGACTACTGTGCCCGCATGACGGAGGCTCTGGATCTTTACTGGGCTCGGAATGTGGGCTCAGTGTCGGGAGTTGATATCTTATGGGAAGCTTGGAAACCTACGCTGCGTGGAGTTGACATCTCATATAGTGCGGCGGCCCGCCGAGCGCGTGATGCGGGATTGGTCCAGGCGGAGGGCGAGATTAGGGAACTTGAGAGTAGAGGCCGAGGGGAGTCAGGTGGTACCACACGGCGTCAGTTGCAATATGCCCAGCAAACATACGCCTAGCTTTTGATGGACGAGGCGAGGCAGGCATGGTTAGCTATGAGGAGCCGGGTTTATCAGTGGGGGGACAAATCGGGGACAATGCTTCATAGGCTGTGTCAGGGGCAGCATCAAGCACAGACCCTCCCGGGGATCACAGATAGAGAGGGGCGCGTGCTAACAGACCCTGGTGCCTTAGCGGAAAGCTTTGCAGCATATTATGCGGAGTTGTACGGATCACGGGAGACCATACCCAGGGGGCTTGTAGATCGGTTCCTCGATGATCTTCCCCCTAGAGCCCTTTCGGATGAGGCGCGTGCAGACTTGGACCGACCGCTGACGGTAGATGAGTTGGGGACGGCATTGGGGAGCTTATCCCTAGGGAAGGCCCCGGGCCCGAACGGGTTCCTGAGTGAGTTCTTCAGAAAATACTTTATGCAACTGGGGCCCCATTATCATGCGGTGGTGGAGGATGCCTGTGAGCGGGGGGTTTTGCCGGCCGATGGGCGACATGCAGAGATCGTCGTATTCCACAAGCCGGCCGCCCCGCTGAACAACATGCCTCCTATCGGCCGATTTCCCTTCTTAATGTGGAGGCGAAGATTCTGGCCAAGGCCCTGGCCAACAGGCTCTTGCCATATATTCATACCCTGATCCACCCGGACCAAGCTGGGTTTATGCCACATAGGGCAACGCGTCACAACATCCGGCGTGCACATGTGGCGATTGCTGCAGTCCAGCGGCGAGAGGCTCGGGCAGCTCTCCTTTTGGCCGACATAGATAGAGCTTTTGACTCTCTTAGTTGGCGCTATCTCTTTGCCTTGCTGCAACGTCTAAACCTGGGGCCACGCTTCTTATCCTATTTAACGCTTCTGTATGCGGATCTTACGGCCTCGGTTCGGGTGGCAGGGGCGACCTCGGCAAGATTCCCGGTGAACCGGGGGACACGACAGGGCTGTCCCTTGTCGCCTTACCTATTTGCCTTAGCCATGGAACCGCTGGCCTCCTGGGTTCGTATGGATGCGCAATACACAGGGTTTGAGTGGGAACATGAACTCTCGGATCGCATTGCCCTATATGCCGATGACGTGTTGTTCTTCCTTTCAGATCTGGATAAAACGGGACCGCGGCTGCTCCGCATGATGCAGGTCTTTGGGGAGACGTCGGGACTATACATGAACCCGAGGAAATCCACCCTTTGGGTACTGGGCGGTCGGTAGGCCTGGGCTAAAATTTCGTTCCGTTCGCGGAAATTGCGATAATTTGAAATTTTCGCGTTCCGCGGAAAGTGCGAAAATGTCAAAATTTCCGCATTCCGCAGCTTGGCGATAATTTGTTTCTTGCTCGCGCTATAAAATAATACATTCTCGCGCGCGCGCGATCGCCTTACCTGAATCCCTGCGTTCGCCGACAAGTTTTCTTGATCCGGTCGCGTTCTCCATGAGATGTTGTATTGTTTTTAGCCATTTGCGCTGTCTCGCGGCAGTTCGCGCCCGCAGTGACGTCATGCGTCGCGCGATCACGTCTTTCTTCTCGCGATCATGCACCGCGAGACAACTGAAACAAGATGGCCGCGCCCGCGAGCAACCACATGGGTAAGTTGGCGAGCCGCAACCATGCAGAAAATCTCGCGAACATGCGGGAAAAAAACTTCTGCATCTTCGCGATATTTCCGCATGTTTGCGATAATTTTTAACATTTTCGCGATAATTTGCGAAAGTGGATTTCGCAAATTCCGCCCACCCCTAGCGGTCGGGACGTACAGGGTGAGTGGACGGCGTCATTACGGGTTGTGGCCGGGGGGCACCAATATCTGGGGGTCTTCCTGACCGACGTGCCGACGATCGCCTGGGAGCGCAACATGGTGCCGGTATGGGAGAAAGTATGTCGAGATGTTAAGCTCTGGGCGCGTATGCCTCTCACCATCTGTGGCCGCTCTGCCATCTTTAAGATAGTGGCACTGCCTCGACTTCTTTACCAGCTCCAAAACCACCCATATGAGATTCCTCCCAGTTGGTTTCGGAAGGTTAATGCGGTGCTGAGCCAATTTCTGTGGGAAGGGGGTCTGGCCAGGGTATCGCTGCGGGTTTGCTTTCTGTCAGTATATGATGGGGGACTGGCTACCTCTGATATCTTATCCTATTATTACGCCTCCCATTTATTGGTCCTAAACGAATGGTGGTATGGAGATAGGGGGGACCCGGCGAGTGCGGTGGAGAGGCGTCTCATGGACCCACTTACGGTACATACCCTACTTTACGCGACTGCATTGCGAGAGGCACTGCCACCGGTCACTCAGGTGGTGTTTCAGGTGTGGCGCCGGGCTTTATGTCATATTGGCTGGTGGGGTAGGCTTACCCGAGAAACCCTGTTATGGCAGAACGGGCTGCTCCCTCTGTTGGCGACCCTCTCTGGATTTAGGGGTTGGGACAGAATTGGTATCTCCACGTTCGGATCGGTGGTTAAGGGCTGTGTGATGAAATCCTTTGGGGACTTACAGCATGAGTATCAAATGCCACAGACGCAGTTCTTTAAATACCTCCAGCTGCGCCACGCCCTCGCCCCTAGACTGGAGGGTATGCAATCCATCCCTGAATTCAGTCCCCTTGAGGCTAAGGTGTTTATGGCGGATCTCCAAGAAAAGAAAGTCTCTAAAATCTATCAGTCTATGGTGATTCATAGTGCTCCGTCCCTGCAGGGTCTGCGTGAGCGGTGGGAGACGGATGTGGGGCCGTTGGACGAGACGGATTGGAGGGAGGTGCTGGCCTCCCCCTGTGAGGCTAGTATAGCGATCCGACTGTGTCTCGTCCAATTTCGGTATCTACACAGGACTTATTACACACGGCAGCGGCTGTGGCGGGCGGGTCTTATAGCCTCCCCGGACTGCCTTAGGTGTGGGTGAGAGGTGGGGTCTTTGGTGCACACGGTCTGGCACTGCCCTGCAGTGCGCCGGTTTTGGGGGGGAGTGTTAGGGTGCCTATCGGAGGTGTTGGGCTGGGATCTTCCAATAGACCCCAAATTAGTGTTGCTCCATATTATGGCCGATATTGGGGGTAATATCTATAAGCGTCACTTGCTGCTTCTGGGCCTAACGACAGCCAAGCGGGATCTGGCCCGGGCATGGAAGGCCCCGGCAGCTCCCTCTATTAATGTTTGGAAACGAGGTTTAGATTTCCATATGGGCCTGGAGTTGCCGATCTTTAAAGCGCGTGGGTGTCCTCGGAAACACTTCAAGATCTGGAAGCGGTGGGCTGATTATAGGGGCATTTTCCTTGACCCGGTCCCTATGGATGGAGACTTGGGGCCTATTTGAGTGTCAAGTGTGGCGCTGAGTACTAATTGTATAGAGATGGTGCTGGTGGACTCTGGCGGTGGTGCGGTCGGGGGGGGAGGGTGTTGGGTGTTGGGAAGGGAGGGGGTTTTCTTGACAGATGATTTATGAATAGCTCTCCAATGTTCCTTGTTATGGTAAAAATATCAAGAGCTGTTGCTATTTACTATGTGGCAGATCCCCTGGTTCTACAGGGGCCTTTGCCTTTGCCTTCTTGATTAATAAAAGTGTTGTTAGAAAAAAATAAAACCTCCAAAAATCCTTCGCCAAATCTGCTAAACCCTTCGATCTCGGACCACCCAACTTGTTCACATACCTCACTGCTGACAAATTGTCCATCTTCAATAGAACCCTGCATTTCACCTGATCCTTCATAAAGCTCTTTATTGCAAAGGATCCCGCCAGGAGTTCCAAACAATTTATGTGCATGGCTCTCTCCTCCTTTGCCCATTGTCCCCCTGTCAGCACCATGTCACACCGCGCTCCCCATCCGTGCAAGCTCGCATCCGATTCTATTTCTGGAACCTCTCCAAAAATCGCCTTCCCATTCCAAGCCTCCAGACTCATCAACCACCAATTCAGTTCCTCTACTGTCTCCTGATTCAGTTTCATCTTCTGAGAATATTTTGCTCCCTTCCTCAAATAAAATGCTTTCAACCTCTGTAATGCCCTGTAATGAAGGAGAGCTGGAAAGATCGCTTGAATCGATGCAGGCAACAGACCCAGTAACCGAGGCAATTGCCTCAATGTAATCCAATCTGCATTTTTCATTCTTTTCTCCTCCTTCCTGATTGTCCTCATCTTTTCCATTGGTAACTTCAACACACATTCCAAGGTCTGTATCTGAAAACCTAAAAATTGCATCACCTGACTCGGTTCTATTCACAACTTCTCCTTGTTCACCACAAACCCTAGATCCTCCAGAAACCTCACAGCCAATTCTGTTTGCTCCATCGCAAAACTCTTTTCCTCCGCCATTATCAGAATATCGTCCAGATAAACAATCAAACGAATTCCTCTGAACCTCAACCAAGCTGCAACTGGTCTCATTACCTTCGTAAAACACCACGGGGCTGATGTTAACCTAAAAGGGAGGCTCTTGAATATCCATACTTTCCCTTTCCACCTGAACTGCAGAAAATGCCTTTGTTCCTTGCACATTGGAATTGTCTGGTAAGCATCTTTCAAATCCAGCCTTGTCAACCAATCCCCTTTCCTTGACAAATCCCTCAACATGTGAATACCTTCCAACTTGAAGTGATTGTCACAAACCCAATCGTTCAACTCTCTTAGATTTATAACTGGCCTCATTCCTTTCTCTTTCTTCTCCACTAAAAACTAATTGCTTATGAAACTTCCTTGCACCATATAAGCTGCCTCTATTGCTCCTTTTTTCTCCAAATCCTCTACCTCCTTTATCACAAGATCTTCCATCTCCTTTGAAAACCTCAAAACATTGGGTATTTTCACCTGCACTGGCGTTTGAATAAAATCTATTCTGTAACCTGACAGTTTCCAAGACCCATGGATCTTTTGTTATTTCTCTCCATCACGAAACAAACTGGGCTAGTCTGCCGCCCAATTTTAATTGGATAGAAATAGGGTCTTGTGAACATCTTACATGATGCACCCCTTGATCGCCTATCAGATCGCATGCCTCTCGCTCTACTCCTCTGCCTTTGAGGGAAAAAACTTGCCTGCTCCTGCCTTGAATAGCTGTAGTTGGATCCAAAACTGTTTCCATAGGGTCTAAAACCTCTTCCGAAGCTTCGTCTGGACACACCTTGTCCTCGGCCTCCTCATTCACCCGGCCACGCCAAAAACTCTGCGTATATCCTTTTGCGCTTTTTGAATAGTGTTGAAAGTACCAACGTACTTGGCCATATCTTTCACAAAATCATCACCAAATAATAAACCTTCACTATTCTCTCCAAGCTCTTTACTTGCTAAATCTGCCAATTTTGGATCTATTTCGAACAAAATACTTTTCCTTCTTTCAATACAAAGCACAGCATTTGAATTACCTAGAAGGCAAATTGCCCTTAGAATCCATTGCCGCATTTCTGCCACATCAATGCCTGTATTATTAGAATGTGCTTCCTCGCACATATCAAATATTTTTGTCAGTGGACCCAGTACATCTCAAAGCCTGTCCTGACAACCTTTTAACCCTTTGTCAAGACCCCTTCTAGGATCCTTGTCAGCCTTGTTTATGAAAGCACGCATCTTCTGATTCAACTCCGGAGTATAGGCAACCTTACTATTCAGAGTTAGACGTGGACATTCAGACCTCAGTCTAGTTCTTACATCCTTCGGAATTTCCCTCCGAATCCAGTATCTCACGTACTTCGCAACGTGTTCCACAGGTGTCCACTGTGGTGAAAGAGGATGTTGTATTAGGAGACGGTCGAACATCTCCTCCCCTTGTGGGTCAACAAAATCCCCAATTTCCAATTTAATCTCTTTTTCTAATACCTTTTTCTTTTTAAGGGGAACCTCCTCCATATCTGAGTCATCAAAACTAGAGCTGCAGGTAATCTCTATGTCCCCACTCGTAGAGCTCGAGTCGCAAGCCACAACCTTGTGCTTTCCCTTATGCGCCTTTATAACACAGCCTTTCGCCTTAATAGCGTTATCTTTATGAACCTTACGTTCATTCACTTTCCTCAACATCTCCACATGTTTCCTTTTTTGGGCTCTTTTCCTGCCCTGACCAGACCCACCTGCAACCACCTCAACCTCTTCTGTTGTCCAGAAGCTTTCCTCTTCACCAGACTTATGGTTTGAATCCTTTTTAGTCATAGTCTTCTCCACTGTACTCTCTATCTTCTTTTCAAGAGAAGCATACATCTCTCCGAACATTATCTCCATGTAACTTTTCATCCTTTCCCCTACTCCTGCCTCAGATCCTTCCATTTCTAAAACGTACTTAAATTCACCACAGCCAAAAAATCCTCCTCACAAATTAACGATAATTTATACACACTAAACTATGTTCTATTTTTCAATTATAATCCTTATAAATATATTTTCCACATCCACCTTAATAAATTCCACCTTGAATCCAACTACCACCTCGCTTTCACCTCACACAGACCTGACCGAAGTCTGTCAGATATCAAATACCGATATGACAAGCCTCTGTGGTATTCCCAAAATATGTCCAACTATTCTCTATTTCCCGCCAATGGGTATTAACCCAAACGTCTAAAATGGCCGCCGCACGCACCGTTGGTACGGCAACCCTTAATTGACATAAGACGCTCTTGGTCTCAAACGTGTATCTAACCTTCAACATCGGAGAAGCGTGTAAAAACAATGCGCACGAGCCCACATTCAGCTCGCGGGTCTACTTTGAATCCCATGCACTCGATCCCACTACATGCTCCACTTCCAGCGCGCCATCAGCAGGATTCCATACTCGCGCCCTCTCGTGCCCGAAACCTCGATCAACGGTAAACCTTCAAATGTAAACCTCATTTACGATCCCAAACCATTGGCATAAACCTTCTTCCCACAATCTTTTAAATACCGCTACTACGCTAATTAAAAGCTACAATAGTTTCCACATATACCAAAATCAATTTAAAAAACATCAAACCTTCCTTTTTAAATTTCCCTTAATAAATTATATATTTAAACCTCATTCATCATAGCATTCTTTTAACAACTTCCCATACTCAATCGATTAAACTAAAATCTCTTTCAAAACCTTTCAAATACATTCAAAATTAATCTTATCTTAAAGAGACTTATCTGTGTCTGAGCAGCAAAAAAAAGAGGAAAATGGCTGCGTGTTCAGACAATATATATCTGTTGTGCGTTCTAGATCTTTATGTGTTCTAAGTTCTATGTTTGTTGCTGCTGTGTTTGGGGAGCAATAAATGGTGTGATGCATAATATTGGCCTCCGGGCCTTGCTTTAAAATCATGTGTAACTTTAGAAATGCGAGAGGATACTTTTCAACATACTATAGATCTGCGCAACTGAAAGTCCTTTCAGATTGGTCCCGCAGGAAAACTGGCAAGTTTTGGGTGAATATGTGCTGCACAGTGGTTGGAAGATCCATCTAGGATTTAGTTTGAATACCAAAACAAAATTGGCCCCCAGGTGCTTACATCCACACTCCCACAAACACTGCATTTCCAGTATGGCACACATAGATGAAGCATCTACATATAACAACATTTCCCTCACCTCACGCCCCTATCAATTACAATCCGGCCTTTACATCAGCACTAACTCCTGGCCCGTTTGATAAATGGAGAGAGTGGGTGTGTCTGACCGTATCAGTTCTGGTCCAAGGAGCAGAGATCTTATCTCCTAAGACATGTAAAAGAAAGTTTCACATGTATGAAAACGAACACTACCACTGCGAGCAGTCGAGGGAGTGGGCGATGTACTTGAGTGTCAATAAAGTTGCTGCTAGATAACTAACCCCAGCTGAAAAATTTAGAAAACAGATTCTGGCATGAAAGGAGCAATCATGACTCTTTATAATATATCCATCGAGACAGCCCTGTGTCACTCAGCCAATCTAGCTCTAAATCGTGCAACAACCTGGTGAGGGACATAGGGTAGACCACATGCAAACAACTGACAGGATATCTTCTGGAGCTACAGCAGCATTCTATCAGGAAAGGCACACTATAAAGTTGCCTCTGGTTGGCATCCCTGCACTGCCAATTTGCATACATTTTACCCACAAATGATTTATGTTGGAGGGGCTGCAGTACACTATGTGGCTCTGCACAACAGAACATTGCACACACACATAGTAGGAGCGGGGAACAACCTTTACAACGCAACTTTTACAACGCACTACCTTTACAACGCATTTTTTACAACGCATAATCCATTACAACGCATGACATTACAACGCATACCATTACAACGCATTTTTAAAAACTACCTTTACAACGCATTCCATTACAACGCATACTACCATTACAACGCATTCCATTACAACGCATAATATTACACTGCACTATCCAACACTTACCCTACTGTTGCACCCCCTGGAGTTAGAATAGTAATTTTTACCCCTATACTATCCAACACTTACCCTACTGATGCACCCCCTGGAGTTAGAATAGTAATTTTTACCCCTATACTATCCAACACTTACCCTACTGATGCACCCCCTGGAGTTAGAATAGTAATTTTTACCCCTATACTATCCAACACTTACCCTACTGATGCACCCCCTGGAGTTAGAATAGTAATTTCTACCCCTATACTATCCAACACTTACCCTACTGATGCACCCCCTGGAGTTAGAATAGTAATTTTTACCCCTATACTATCCAACACTTACCCTACTGATGCACCCCCTGTAGTTAGAATAGTAATTTTTACCCCTATACTATCCAACACTTACCCTACTGATGCACCCCCTGGAGTTAGAATAGTAATTTGTACCCCTATACTATCCAACACTTACCCTACTGATGCACCCCCTGGAGTTAGAATAGTAATTTTTACCCCTATACTATCCAACACTTACCCTACTGATGCACCCCCTGGAGTTAGAATAGTAATTTTTACCCCTATACTATCCAACACTTACCCTACTGATGCACCCCCTGGAGTTAGAATAGTAATTTTTACCCCTATACTATCCAACACTTACCCTACTGATGCACCCCCTGGAGTTAGAATAGTAATTTTTACCCCTATACTATCCAACACTTACCCTACTGTTGCACCCCCTGGAGTTAGAATAGTAATTTTTACCCCTACACTATCCAACACTTACCCTACTGTTGCACCCCCTGGAGTTAGAATAGTAATTTTTACCCCTATACTATCTAATACTTACCTTAAATGTAATTTAATATAATGCGTTGTAATGGTATGGGTTGTAAAGGTAGTATGCGTTGTAATGGCAATGCGTTGTAAAGGTATTTTTTAAAAATGCGTTGTAGTGTCATGCGTTGTAATGTCATGCGTTGTAATGGATTATGCGTTGTAAAAAATGCGTTGTAAGTGCATGCGTTGTAAAAGTGTGCGTTGTAACGTCATACATCCAGTAGGAGCTGCTCCCGTGAAGCAGCAGTGGGGCGGGGAAGGGGGAAGTTGGAGGGGGGTGGTTTTAAAGCCAAAGAATAAATAAAAGAACAATTACCTTCCGGCAGGCAGGCCGGCCGCCTCCTCTCCTCTGTTCTCTCTGTCTTCTTCCTGGCTTCTGTGCGAGTAAGAAGCTAGAAGTACCCAGGCTCCCCTAAGCCGATCACAACGCTGCAATGCAGCATTGTGATTGGTCTGAGTGCTGTGTTTCAGCACTCAGACAGTGAATTGGAGTCTGGGCATGTTCTTTCTCCACCTAGGCTGTAATGCAGCCTGGGTGGAGAACATGCAAAGTGCGCATGGCTGTTTGGCTGGCCCAAGATGGCCGGCCAAGCAGTCATGGGCACTTAGATAGTGCCATCACTCCTCCCCCAGCTCTGCCCAGGTGTGCCCTGCAAAACTGCCTCAGCACAGTGAAATAAAATGTTAATAATCTTGCGTTATTATCTTTTTCTTTTTTACAGTGCTGAAAGGCAGTGGGGTGATGCTCCTCCACAATACATTGCATTTGCCCCGCCATGTCAACCGCACGTAGAAAGAAGGATGCTACGAAAGCTATTCAACCAAGCCATGGTTCGAATTTTGCTGTCAAGCCCTTATTGCAGCATTAAACCCGGAAAAGCTTGCTTAAACCTACGGGTTGTGAAATTTCTGGTTATCTTTGAGTTCGGAATAAATGTTCAAGTTGTTCCACATAAGGAAGAGACGGCCAAAAGAACCACAAATAACTGGAGGGACTCCAACTGTGATCTTAAACAGGACGGATGACCATTGCAATATGGCATTTTGAAATATGAGAACTTTACCAACTCACAATCACCTTTTTTTTTGTTGCAGATTTTATATAGCGTGAACCCGACCCGAAGGTATTGCTTTACATGAGCACCGGTTATGTTACACATTCAGGCATGGGGAGAGTAAGTGATTTGCCCAGAATCACAGGATGTGGACGCGACCCCAAGGCTCGAACCCTGGTTTCCAGCACCAAAGTCGGCAGTCTAACCGACGGACCACATCCTCTCCAACCTCACAAACTCCTACATTTTATTCTACTGAAAAAAGCATGTTTGAATTTTATACGCTCTTGCACTTCATCTTATTGAAAATGAAATACAAACACCATTGAAGGGCGCTTGTAGGTTAATTTTAATAATATAACTCACAAACATTTTTGGTCACCGTTTTAGATTTGATTAATGTGTAAATTGAATATGTTTAAATATGTATTGTGTGTTTATTTTATTTTTCTGTGCGTGTAAATATTTTAATTATATTTCATTATAACTCACACTAAATAAAGGATTGTACGCTAGCTAGGGATGAATGTGTGTGTGTATATATATGGGGGCATTCCCTACTAATGGACGAAAACCCCCACTCACCCAAGGGTGACATGCTTCATCATTGAGTTCCTCCAAGCACACTGGGACCGCAAGGTACCCAGTGCAGGCTTCAACTTCCCCTTCGGGAAGAAGCAGGAGTGTTTTAACCTAGCATCTGAATGTTTCTAGCCCTCAATGGTGCGGGTAAGGGGCAGAGTGCAAAAAAGTAAAATAAAAATTGTGTGAATTAAAACTATCTCAGAGGGTACAACTCAACTTTTATTCAAACGTCCCGCCGGATAGAATAACAAAAGTAACAGGATAAGGGTTATGGATGTCTGCCCTGTGTGATGGACCATACCCGCACCATTGAGGTATAGAAACATTCACATGCTAGGTTAAAACACTCCTGCTCCTTCCCGAAGGGGAAGTTGAAGCCCGCAGTGGATACCTTGCGGTCCCAGTGCGCTTGGAGGAACCCAATGATGAAGCATGTCACCCTTGGGTGAGTGAGGGTTTTTTTGTCCATTAATAGGGAATGCCCTCTATATATACACACACACATTCATCCCTAGCTAACATACTATCCTTTATTTAGTGTGAGTTATATTGATCTGGAAGAAATAGAGGATAGGTAACACTGCTACTGTCCTTTAGGTGTTACAAGGTTCCCTTCGACCCTTTGTGTGAGTAACAATTATATTTCATTGAAATGAAAATTTAGTTGAATTTAATGTAAGGTCTGTAGCTTATAGGGTAACTTTGAACACAATAGGTTGTTGGACTGTCCTATCTTTAAATCTTTCTGGGCTGATTTTTTGGTAGCTATGAAGACTATCCTGGCTATCCCCTACCAGTAGCGTCTCCTGGAAGGAGTGCTGCAGGCCGGTGTGGTGGGGTGGGGGAGGGTGGGGGGTAGTAAACTCCGGCATACGGCCGATCGGAGTTAGGTAAAGAAATAAATAAATAAAACAAATTACATTGCGCGCGCTACAACGCATTTGGCGTTGCAGCGCGCGCAATTTAGTTTGTTGTATTTATTTAGGGTGCATAGGATTACTGGGGGAGGGGTTTTGCCTGTGCAAACATATGCCCACAGTGGAGAGGGACACACTCCTGACACTAGAGGCAGAGGATCAAACCAAGTATGCCCCCATGAAGACAATCCTTGTTGCTACGTTTCGGCTGACCCCTGAGAAGTACAGTCCGAGGTTCAGGGACAGCTGCAAGCTCATAAATCAGTTCTAGGTGGATTTCTTTGATTATGCTAGCAAAACACTGATGGCCGGGGTGAGGGGCAGTAAAGTGGATGATTATAGTGGGCTGTACAACCGAATTCTTAGGGCGCACATGTTCAATATTTGTTTCCAGAGCTGCGCCAACTCCTAGTAGATAGCAAGCTTCCTGATCCCAGGAAGCTTGCTGAGGAGGCACGCCTCTGGGTCAGCACCAGAGTATCTAAGACGGTGTCTGCGGGGACACTCCCTAATGGGTGGTCAGGGTTCCAAACAGAAGAAAGAGGGGGGAGATATCAAAATACAGCAACGGAATTCGAAGATGGCGTCTGAGGTATTCCTTCTGAATGTCCTCACTAGTTGTGCAATTTGAATCCAGTGTGGAATGTGAAGCGTGCGCTACTTCAAAACGAAGCACATCACTGTTGAGAATCCCCAGAGTACTCCTATTTCTCAGTAGCTCCGTGCTAGAATAGTTGGAGTAGTGGCATCTGTATTTAGATAAAAAAACATTGCATTTTACTGTTTCGATGCATCAATATAATGATACCTATAAATGACTTCAGGAAGGAATTCCTCACAGTGACTGTGACACTGTCTCTCCTTCGAGTCGGTTTGAAGAGAAGGTAGCATCTCTCTTCTGAACCGAAGCTATGATTCATGTACTGTTCTGCCTCGAGGGACAAATAAGGGGTGTATCACACCCATGGAGCGTTTGGGTCATCTGAGTGAGTAGTATCTCTCAGAAGTAAGAGAAAATCAACAGCCAAGTACAGAAAGGCATTTTGTTTAGAAATTCCGTACAAGAAAGAGATTCACAGAAGGAAAAAAAGAGCAACAGAATAAAGACAACTTACTTGAATAGAGGTCCTTGAGCAGCGGCTCCAGCGTAGACTCTCCAATATTCCTCAGGCAGCATGCAAGTATTCTGAGAGAGACGAGAAAGAGTTATAAATGTTAATTTATTAGTTTAAATTAGTTTGAATTCAATTGTTAAGCAAGACAAGCAGAAAAGACATTATTAAACAGAAAAAGCTACCAATGTTTAAAGGTCATTTAAGAAAATCTTAAGAACAATACTACAGAAGAGAAGCAAGGCCTTAGTCTAACAGGGTATGTTAGGTGTTGTCATTAAATATATTCAGTGTAAAATATATGCTGGTTATAATAGGTTGAATAGAAAGTAATAAGATGTCATGTTTTTCTTGTAGTTTCTTGTAGTTTCTCAACACGTTCAACAGTAGTATATTACATCATATACTCATACATAACAAGGAAGAATACCAGAAAGGAGAGTGAGAGAGTGAGAAACCGAAGACCGACCAGGCAGTCTCTTCATAATCCCCATCCCCCTTACCCCGTCGTAGCACTCCTGACTTCCAGAATCTTGGAGAGCAGGAAGGGTTCTGAGAAGGGCATTCGGAACTAGCTTCGTTCTGCTCCTGTGCAAGTTATAGGTAACTGTCACTGACATCTACCTGCCTCCTGATCTGAGCCTCAGGGACAGAAAAGGCTCCCCAACCACCTACTGGACCCAACTGCAGCAAGTTCCTGACCCCCAATTGGTGCCTTTTATGTCCTAGACCCTTGGTGTGGCTCACAAGCTCTTGAAATCAAGTTTTGGGGCTAGTTGGGCAGCCTTCAACACCGTCTCCCACTGCACACTAGTCGCAAGACTACACAACGCCGGCAAACAAGGAGCAGCCCTGGACTGGATCCGATCATTCCTCACTGGAAGAAGCCAAAGGGTCAGACTGCCACCCTTCTTCTCTGATCCCACGAAAATCACCTGCAGAGTCCCACAGGACACATCTCTGAGCCCGACCCTCTTCAGCACCTACATGGCCCCCCTCGTGGCCATCGTCCTATAACACGGCCTCAACATCGTATCCTGCACCGATGACACCCAGCTCATCCTCTCCCTCACCAAAGACCCCACCAACGCCAAGGAATGCAAGATGTCGCAGCCTAGATGACCAACAGCTGCCTGAAACTCAACGCAGAGAAAACAGAAGTCCTCATTCTGGGAACCACCCCCTTGGCCTGGGACAACACCTGGATGCCATCCGTCCTCGGAAGCCCACCTACCCCAACAGACCACGCCAAAAACCTCAGCATCGTACTCGACGCATCACTCACCGTGAACCGACAGGTCAATGCCGTCACCTCCGGCTGCTTCAATACTCTCCGCATCCTCTGCAAGATCTTCAAATGGATCCCCCCTGAATCAAGAAAGACGGTCACCAACGCACTCATCACCAGCAGACTGGACTATGGAAATGCCCTCTACGCCGGCATCAACAAATCCCTACTCCACAGACTACAGACAATACAGAACGCTGCCACCAGACTGGTCCTAGGCCACCCCAGGCATGAACACACCAGCCAACACCTATGTAGACTCTATTGGCTCACCTTAGAGAAAAGAGTCACCTACAAGGTCGTCACCCACGCCTACAAATGCCTACAAAACAATGGCCCAAAGTACCTCAATGACAGAATCAACTTCCACGTACCCAATAGAAACCTCCAATCTGCCAACCTCGTTCTGGCTGAAACCCGTGCATCCAAAAGAGCCAGAGCAGGCAGAAGATCCTTCTCCTACATTGCAGCCAAAACATGGAATGAGCTACTGGCAATCATCAGGCGCGCCCCCTCCCTGACCGACTTCAGAAAAGCCCTCAAGACCTGGCTCTTCAGCTAAGCAGATCTGCACCCCCCCCCCCAGCGCCTTGAGACCCTCACGGGTGAGTATCGTGCTTACAATCCCCTGATTGATTGATTGAGTTGTGACCTTGAACTGGCCCATTTTCATCAGAACTGTGATGCTTCCACTTAAATTCAGATCGAGCCGCCAATAGCCCATCTCATCACACAGCAAGCATCGATCGCCCGCAGAGGACCGCCACTGTGAAGCACCAGCCAGCCCGTCCGTGACACCCGGCTTGTTCTTCACGCCACACCGACCACTGCCCATGACAGTCTCTTTGCTCCCCGTGACTCTCTCCAATGCGAACAGGACTCTTGGGACAAAACTCGAGAAGGTAAAACGTCAGCGAGATGAGTCTGGAAATCTATCCGACCCGTGCTCCATCGCGGTCATATGGAACTTTTGACTCTGACCCAGTCCAGTGTGACCAGATAGCCACAGTTGGAGCTCTCTGCTCTTACGAGCTATTTTACAGTTTATTCTTTAACTATTCATTGCTCCGGTTCTACCGATTGGATTTTTGTTGTTTTGTTCTTGTATTATTTATTAAATTAGGCTCTATTTTTCTAACCTGGTGTGGGATCTTTTGTGTGGCATTTAAACGGTTTACTGTTTGAAGTGTTGCACAAATACTTTAGGCATTGCTTTAAAGTTAAGCCTGACTGCTCAATGCCAACCTACCGGGGGTCGAGCACAGGTTAATTTTGGAGTTTGCTTGTTCATCACCCTGACTAGGATTGTGGTTGCTGTTTGACCAGGGCTCATACCCCAGTCAACCAGTAACCCAATTAGTAAGATTAAATATTTTTTTTTGTTTTTTGCTATTCTAATTTTTAATTTTAGCATACTCACTTTCATCCTTACAGCTTCTCACTGTCAATTCATTTCTGATAAAAATGTACTCTTTACTTATGAAGGTTCGAGTGAAAATAAAAATGTTGATATAAACAAATTAAAATCTTCGTTATTAATACTCAGCATTATTATTATTGTAACCATCACCCTTCTCATTACTATCATTGAAATTGTTATTAGGTTAAGTGCTGGTGTTATGAGAGCTATGTCCAGTTCAGGAAATTGCTGATTACACAATTCAAAGGTTCAAAAAAGCATCCATTTTTTAAGGATAGGGAATACATCCTGTACTTCAGGAATACTTCGGAAATATGTTAACGGTGTTAGTGATATCAGTAAGTGCCTTATTACTATGTCTGCAACTGGGCTTATTTCACAAATAAAACAAAATGAAGAACACCAGTATGACAACCTCGGGTGGGAGAAGCTCCATTTTGGTGTGTTTCCAAAATGAGGAGAGCTGTTTTCCTCGAAAAGGTTGAGCAAATTCCACACCAGAGAAAAGGGGCATGGGAGAAGATTGATGAGAAAATGGCACAGGAAAATTTCTAAGGTGAAGAAGAAGCAGGATTAATGTAGCGGGAGAGAGAATAAGCATTAGACATGGGTAGATGTCTCAGGATAGAAGGGGATACTAGGGTTGTAGTAGATTTATTAGGATATAGGTAGGTGTTGCAGTGCTGTGGTGTAGGTGGTGATAGAGACATCATAGCATTAGTAGGGCAGACATACAAAGGGGCAGTAGTAGAAGTAAAGGTAATAAGATAAAAGTAAGAAATAAAGATACAATGGTCTAGGTAGAGGGAGTGCAAACTGTGTGAAATAATAATAATATTAAATGCCAGTGATCAAAACTACTCAAACTTCACACTTACACACTGGCACTGTGGCTAACTCCCGCTGTTGTCAGTACTAACACAACTAGTGGTTGTAATTTTAGAGCGGTGTGGCATAAATCTCTGCCTCAAAGAGACTGTGAGTGAGTGAAGCAACTTATGCTATGGACTGCCTTAATTTGGCCAAGCATGCTTACTAATTCAAGGGTGTGCCACACTTATTCCAGGGTCAGCACGATGGCTGCCAAGAGAATGGCCACTGTGTTATGGATGGGTCATATAAGCTCATAGCCTGATCTTTGCATGTCTTCTGGCCTTGGTGTGTTTCTACTCACCAGCATCAGTCAAAGTCAAAGTCAAGAAGTTAGGTGCCGATATGTGTGATGGTTTCATTTATTTCCAGAGACAGTCACTGTCAGATATATCCCCGCCATGGCCCATCAGTGTCGAAGCACAGCCAAACCTCAGAAGCCCTAGTGCTGTCCCACCTTCATGCAAGTGAATACATCACAACCCATGGGAAGATGCTCCATTGGTTGCCCTGCACCATTGCTTCTCTGCTCCTTCACTGTAGGGATGGTCTTGCCTGCTGAGTCTGCCTGGTCCGTGGCTCACATGGGCAGGAACAGTCTGGCAGAAGCAATTTCCAGTCTTTCGAGATCTCAAGAAGTTTTGAGAAGGCTGTGAACCATCTGATCTGCGTCATCGATTTCAGATTGGTGATGTCTTGTGCCTCAATGGCTCAACGTCTGTGTGGTGTACCAGTGCTGCACTCGATGCAGGCTCAGACCAGTTGTCGAGGACACAATGTAGGACAGACTGCAGTTTTGTTGCTGCAGGTCCTGGCTGCTAGAAGCGGTCCTAGTCATCGTCTAGCCCAAGTGCAGCATCCTGAGTTCTGAAGATACAGTCTGGACTCAGGGGACAGTGGTTCTGGGATGGGGTTGCAGCAGGGTGGACTGATGAATGAACTGGGCATATCAGGTTAGTGGTTGGCACCCCACGGTTCTGCTTTTGAATTAACTCTTCATTGATACTTTTTGAGGGGTTACGACCACTGAGTTATTGCGTAATACTTGGTGTGGCATGGTGATATTTCAGAATTCTTCCCCTTACAAGTTCCTAAAAGCAATCATTATGCTTCCCATCAAATTGAGGCACACAATCCAGTGGGCATAGTACTTCCACCATGAACCTTTAGTGTGAACTTGGATAGGCGAGCACACTATGGTGCCAGTCGTCTAAAAGCCATAATTTCATTTTACCATTGATACTGTTCAGCTCACAAGATTTTGGCCTACTATGTAGTGAAGCATAATACAGTCAGTTTCCAATTGTTGAGGCTGAATATAAGGAACTACTTCCACCATCAGCCACGTGTAGTGGTTGGGAGTAATCACATACATAAGCCTGTGTTTTTAAGGGGCATTTCAGCAACAACCGGCGATAATTATCGCTAAGCGCACTTAGCGCTAGGATAATTATCGCCAGCTAGCGTGGATTTTTATCGCTGAGATAGCGTGCTGAGAAAGCGGTAAAAATCCTCACGCTAACTGCCTAACGTGAGATTATCGCTTGAAACCCAGCGATAATCTCACGCAATGTGGTGTTAGCTTGATGATAGGGACTCACAAAATTAGCCATGATATCCACCTTCCATGGGATATCATGGCTAAGTCAGTCCTGAAGCAGGCGTAAGGAAAGTAGCGATAACAGGGGTTATCGCTACTTTTCTTGCCACTATGCTTCATAGCGTGGGGCTTGATGATAGGAGAAATGTCGCTTAGCGACATTTCTCCTGTCATGTCAGGTCAGGAATGCCCACTTTGCATCTCGTTAGAGATGTAAAGCTGGGCATTAGGAATTCCTACGCTAACGCAAGTTTTCACGCATTAGCGTGAGCTAGCTAATTAGGCGATAAAATTATCGCCGCTTTTCGGCCGAAAACGGCCACAAAAGCGGCAATCATTCTATCGCCTCGCCTTGCTGATATGCCCCATCGTCTCGACCCACGACCACTATCGCTTGGATTGTTGGGAATGGATGATGGACCCAGCGACTGAGAAATCAAGGTAAAGGTAACCTGTCCTCACTTTTGCATTACTGTTCCTAGTTCATAACAAAGTAGCCCAGGAAAAAGGTTGCATATTTTGAGACACTTTTGAACACTAGTGTAGAAAAACCTTCCCCAGGTAACATCAGGGGTTGGACCATAGTGATGGGCCATTGCCTTTGTACGCAAACACACCATTATGCTAACTTTGTCATATGCAAATCTCTTAATATATATCTTAATGAGGTCACTGTTTTACCCTAAACCTTTGTCCATAAAGCATTTGCTTCTGAGTCTAGCCAGTAGTTGTTAGTGGGGAACAAGGCTGCAACATCTAATATTTCCTTCTGCAGAGCCACTAAACCATTGTACACTAATTTTAAGGCCGAGTTCTGTCCCACACATCTACGCTGGCTGCACATAGCAATTTCTTACATACAAATAGGCATTACCTTAACAAACATATATATGAATACATTAATACTCTAGGCTACCGG
Source organism: Triturus cristatus (assembly GCF_964204655.1). Lineage (NCBI taxonomy): Eukaryota > Metazoa > Chordata > Amphibia > Caudata > Salamandridae > Triturus > Triturus cristatus. The sequence goes on from NC_140584.1 coordinate 354,121,991, forward strand.
CACTGATTTACTTTCGCTTACAGACATACACATGTCTATTTTGATCAGGGATATAGTTATCCATATACATTCCAGTGACTAGTTTTCTAGACATCTCCAGTGCTTAATCTGGGCCATGGTTGAAGGTGGGGACCACCAGCACTCATTTTTGGGTAAACGTCATTTATTTTTCCGCAAAAGGCTTTGATCCTCCTCAAGAGTGAAACAGAATGCAAAAGGAGGAAAGATGGAGGCAGAGAAAGGTGCTAAACATGACACAGAGAGAAAACAGGGATGGAAAAGAACTTCCAAGAGTAATATAAAGAGGCAGCAAGTGTCTAGTAGTAGATTAAAGAGGCATGAGGTTGGATAAAGACTACGCAGCCTTGGTGTTCAGCACCTCGACCTTCAATAGTACTGGACGTGGGCGTCTGAGCAAAACTTTGGACCCCGGCACTTATTCTTTTACAAATGACGCACTGCACACCCCATTAGGTAGAAAGGAGTTCTGAAACAAACAGCTGATTCACTTCATGATTTAAAGATTCAGATCACCCTCCAAAATTTGAGTTGAGAGGCATTAACAACCGACTAGAGGGTTAAATAAATGAGGGTCCGCCATAGTTTAAATTTCATCCATGCAGACTGCAAGTTTTCAATGGTTACAAATGTTTGAAAACTTTACTTGATGATGCATTGTGCACAATGCAACTAACAAACTATTAAATAAAGTGACGTTTTAATGGTATTTGGACAAAATATCAGAAATGCAAATATCGTGGGACAGAAGATCGTGTCAAAAATATCGAGGACAAGAAGGTAATTTCTATGGGTAAGTAAAGTTTTACTATATATAATTCCACACATATGTACCTTGATGATATATATATTTTCAAGGTATGTAGATCTGGAGTTAAGAATAGTAAATTCATACTTTTTGCACATTTTCTTTTGCAGATTTATATAGCGCGAACTCGACCCAAAGGTATTGAAGAGCTTTACATGCCAGTAATGTTACACAAGGACACATTCATGTTTGGTAGGCAGGGTAGATTAAGTGATTTGCCCAGAATCACAGGAGGCTAAGCCGGCGCTGAGGCTCGAACTTGGTGACCCAGCTCCAAAGTCAGCATCCTATCCCACTTACCTTCTCGGTATTCTTGTCGTTAATATTTTTGACACGATATTCTGTCCACTTGATATTTGTGTTTTTGATTTTCTGTCACTGATCCATTTTAACTCTCTTTTTTAATGAATGTAATTACTGAAGGTGCTGGTTTTGTGTTTTCCAATGGTTACACCACCCCAAAGAAATAATTGTATTTTTCCTAACTTAGGATCCGATTATGAGATTAGACGATTGGACTGCTGTCTACTGTTGTGGCGGTCAGAAGACCGCCCGACAAGCAGACGGAAGACCTACCACCCAATTACGATATGATGGCCATGGTGGTGGACGTAAGTGCTAATTTACACTGTGGCTTGTGCTGCAGCCCAGGAAAAGGGCCGAAGCATAAGCCACAATGTAAAAATGTAAATGAGCGCTTTGTGCACACCCATCCACTGTGTGCCATGAACCATCTGGTGCATGGCACATGTTGCATGGATGTGCGTGGGGACATTACATGTGCCACCTGGACCACTTTGCAGTGGCCCACAAGGGACAGGGGCCCTGTCTGGGGTCCACAAAGTCCTTATCTGAAGGAATTTTCATGGCGGTGGGACTGCTATGAAAAGGCTGTCGGAAAGGGACATTTTAATCTCGACGGCGGTGACAGCCTCGGCACCACCATCATTAGGGATTGCGATTCCTACTGCTGCCCCGTCAGGACCAATAGATTCTGTCGGAGGTGGCAGTCTATCCTTCGTACAAGGGTCCGACCACCTGCATCATAATGAGGCAGTCGGACAGAAGGGCTGACGGTTGGGCAGATGGCCACCGATGGCCTGTCGGTGGCAGTCCACCCCACATCGTAATTAGGCTCCTAATTCTGTAAACCGTAAGAACCACTTTTAAGTAACTTGTATTTCTGTTAGACAAGAGAAGACTGTGAAAGTACTTGCGGATGAAATATTTTTAGAGATAACATTAGGCAGATTCAGTAAATAGATAATGAGAAGCTTAATAATTTTTGTCAATGTCAGAAAAAATGTATCAGTGTGTTAAGCCATATGTTTCAAGGGGTGTGCTTCTTAGTGTACCTTGCTAAATATATTTTATTTAAATGTTCAGAGGTATAATGGAGCCAAAGAAATAAATGTGTTTCTGATTTGTAAAGAACATATTTTCTAACCTTCTGTCAAATATCTGATGTAATCCTGAATTCAATTTCCACCTACACTTGCTATAAATATTCTGAATATTAGGTGTATTCTTCTGTTTTGTTTGTAGTGTTACCTATGCTAGAGTGATAGTTTGGCACATAAATGTATCATGAACGATCCTTTGTCAAGCCATTATTATTTAGTACTTTCTCTTTGAGTTCATAACATTCAGCCCAGAATGCACCTCAAAATGAACTGTAATAGTTGTAAGACAAGTTTGTCAAAATGTATTGGTTTGTAAATATTTTGCAGGGAAAGTTTAGAGTTATCAGTTTTTTTATGATATCATGCTTGTCAGTGTAATCTGGGTTACCCTTTTGTGCGTTCCAAATTGCGAGTCGCAAACAATCACAATTTGCAACCCGCAAATCGGAATGGTCATAAATCTGGCACCTAATCTTTTCTTAAAATGTTATGAGGAGCTGGGTGATTTGTACAAGACCACAAAGGCTGCTCTAGTAAACCAGTATTAAAATTAAAGGATTGTTCTTTTGTTAACAACTAAACTCACTAACCACTAAATCACATGTCCTCCCAGTGTAAATCAGCTGCCTTTGTATCACTTCCTATCTGAGGCGATTTCTGTAGAACTGATAAGTCTAGTCAGCCATTAACATGCTCATTCCTTTTATCATAATATTATTTCCAGCATGCCACTGATTTTAGTGTCTGTGTTGCCTAATCCTGCATATATACTTTAGCTCAGTGGTGCTTAACATTTTGACTTCTATGGAGCCCTTATTAATCATTAATGGAAACTGGAACCCCCCAGTGAATGATTATTGGAATCAGAGACCCCTTCTGAGTTATTACTGGCAGCCAGAGAACGTGGACAAAGGGGCTCATTACGATGGCTGATGGACTTATGTCCGTCCGCCATCGATGCGGGGACTGGGACCGCCCGCCTGTAAGGTGGCAGTCCCACACATCCGATTACGATGCAGCCCGTGCATGGTTAAGATTGCGGTGTGCGCTGCTGGCTGCAGCACCAGTCGCAATGCTAAAAATGCATGTTGTGCGTTTCCCTGCACTATGTGGGCACCATTTTAGAGATGCTCGGTGGGTCCGCCAGGCAATCGTAACGATTGCCTGTGGCGGACCCGTGGCAGACGGACTTTGTGTCCGCCAGCACACCGCCCGCCATTGAAATATGGTGGGCAGAGAAGTGCTTTGAGATGGCAGTGAAACCGCCACTAGCAGGCTGCTGGTGGCGGTTTCACCACCATCGTAATGAGCCCCAAAGCATTTTCAATGATTTGAACCACTAAACGATACACAAACAATACAGAAACAAGCACTGATCCATAAAATACACAAATGATGAAATCATTTATTTAATTCACAATAACATACAAAAAATATTTTTTTTTTATTTTAATAGGGGGTTGGATCGTCTCACATATCCATCTGAGGATACTAACTTAATTTTTAGCCTCCAGTTTCATATTTCTTCACATTTACAGAACATTTTAAACTTTGAAATTGTACATCTAGCCTCTTTATTTATATACACTCTATTGATATGTTAATATTATCTAATTTTCTAAGTAATCCCAGAACCCCTGAGTAGGCCTCATAGACCCCCGGACCACAGGTTGGAAATCACTGCTTTAGCACTGCTTTAGCCACTGATAGTAGGTTCAAGGCTGTTCATGAGTGGAAGATAATTTGGCATTGACAATGAAATAGACTTCTGAATGGCTTTACACCTTTGAAATGTCCATTGCTCTATGTATGTTAGTGTACACACATTTAAAATGGAAATTGCATAATATGCTGAAGTTTGGATGAGGCTCTAGCATGTTACAGAGGCTCTCTTGTTGAGAAACTGGAGACACACTGATCTTAAGACTTGAGTGTGTACAGTTAGGTGGAGCAGAAGCATTTATTTGGAAGTGAACATGCAGCAGCTGCAAGGAAGTGTGCAGTAAGCATCGGTGATGCAGGCAGTGGTGGGAGTGGAAGCTTCCTGCAGCTCTGCTGTTAAAGGATTTAGTGAAAAAATATCACCCACAAAAATATTGTGACATCAAAAATATTGTGGTAAAAACATTGACAGCGAAAATATCAATTTTTCATACTTATAAAAGTACAAAAATAGCTAGGAAAAAATATTGTAGTCTAAAATATCAACATTATAATAAGTATATATTTAATTGCAATTAACATTATTATATATTACGATAAAAGGTAAATACTTTAAGAAATATTTAAAAAAAATATGTATATAAGAAAAAGCATAAATATTAATTTAACAACTGTTAAGATATGTATAAGTAATAAAATTCAATTTGAATATTATACTGCAAGTTACAAGAAATGTATTATATAGATAAAAATAATTTTAAAATAAAATGATATACCAGTATTACATATATTAAAGGACAAAACACCACATATGTAATTAATTGTTAATAATAAAAAATGACATGTTTTAGATGTATTGTGACAGAAATTATTACATTAAAATACTAAGAAAAGATAAAATAGTAAATAATTTTGAAAACCTAACACAATAAAATTAATAGAAAGCCAAGCAGCATTTTGAAAAAATATAGATCTAATTGAATACGAAATATGCTCAAATTCTTTTAAAAAAAATGGAAAAAGTGATCAGAAGTAAGTTAGGGCCTGATCACGATGCCTGTTGGACTCTCGTCCCACCGGTACAGTGGCGGGAGCAGGACCGCCTGACTAGAAGTCGGCGGTCCCGCTCTCCGTAATAGAATGCAACTCCCTTCACAGCGGTCACAATGTGTATATTTTTAGTTGCAGTGTGTGCTGCGGGCTGCAGCAATGTCCCAAAAGAAAATAAACACATTGAAAACATCCCTGCACTATGTGGCAGTCACCATGCGTGGCCTGCCACATGGTGCAGGGATGTTTAGGGGGCCCCATAGGTGCCATCCAGGCCCCAAAGCGGAGGCCATCAGGGAAGGGGGCCCTTCTAGGGGCCCCTAAAGTCACTTTCCACCTGCCTTTTCATGGCGGTGAACCACCATGAAATGGCAGGCAGAAAGGGACTTTGTAATCCCAAGGGAGGTGCCTGAGCAGGGGCCACCATCATTGTAGAAATTACTGACCCTCTGACACACCGACGGACCCCTTGAGCCCGCCAGAAGTACGGCAGACAGTCCCTCCGCCAGATGCCTCTGCTTGCCACATTTGTAATGCGGCGGGCAGACGGCAGGGGCCGATGTCGGTGGGTCCGCCACAGACGAGCAACCAGTGTTGGACTCACCTACATTGTAATCTGGCCCTTAGAGTCAAAATTATTTTTAAAATAATAAACAAAATATAACTATTCAAGAACACTAGTAAAACTAAAATCCTACAAAATGCATTCCCTTGGAGGGCCAGATGTTTTATTCTTACTCCAGTCTAACAAATATTAAAGAAATTGCATACATTGTGAGTTTCAGATTTGCTGATCTAACTCCATTTTAATGATCACTGGCGAAAGTGCAAATATAATCAGATGCAATATTCTAACTAAAGTCTAACAAACACAGGGCAATGTGGATACAGTGGTAGGGTCATGTTTACTGTTATAAATCCTATAAAACAAACATTCTGAAAATAGCATGCTTATGCTATAACTTCAGTTTAACAAACCTTGGGAAAAATACATAAATGTGAGTGGCCCTAATTTACTTTGTTAGCTTCTGTCTATTTAACGCTAGCGTATGTGCATACAATGGATGGTTAGAGGGTGACAGATTTACTATTCTAACAACAAATATTGGGGGAAATGATTATTAGGGACAAATATTGTGAAATGAATTGATTAGGAAGGCAGATTTAGTATTCTAGCAAACATTGGGGATAGTGCATGCATTGAAGGATCCTATTTTCTATTTTATATCTGGTTTAGCAATCATTGTGGAAAGGGCATACATGGGGGGTCAAATAAATCAAATAAACAGTATCCTTTAGCCACCCCTCTCCAGCATAACAGATAACTATAAAGGAAAAGTAATACAATATTTTATGATGCAAAAGATTTTAATTGTAATGTAATAATTAAAATAAAAAAGTATTTTCTCATTCCCCAATATACCCCACATACCACAAAGTACATGAGACTAAAAAACATCAAATGTTAAAATTAAAATTAACACTTAATAAAAAAATAATAGTACCCACTCAAACCCTAATATGCAACATAATCCATAAAATATACTTTATATTTTAGTTTACAATACCACACATACACTTTTATGAATTAGAAATATTTAAACTTATAGAAAAAATGCAGCATAATTAATATAATAATTCATTTTCCAGGTGCTTCCAATTTAGATATTTTTTCTAAAACACTGCCCACCCAATCCCTGCATAAATCACACAAATCAAAATTTAAATTTATTAAATAATTGAAAATATAATTAAACATGTAAACGAAAAAAAACCAAATGAAACATATCAAAATAATCAAATAGATTGATTTAATGTACAATTAAAACACCCCCAAAGTATAATTAAAAAACACTCCCCTCCCAATCCCCAAATAAACCCAACAATTCAAAAGAATTATACATTACTATGATATTATTTAAAAAAGAACAAATCACTTTCAATATAACATTAATAATGAAATAAAATCATAATACAATCCAATAAAACAATACAAAAAATTATACGTTGATAAACTATATTTTAAACATGAATATCATTGTAAAAAAGTAAAAACAGAATATACTTGTCTGATGTGTCATCCACAATATTTTTAAATACCCTCCAAAAGAATGGTATAAATCAGCAATTCTTAACCTGCTGAATTCTGTGGCCCCTCCTGTAAATCAATACTGGAATTCAGGTACCCCAGCATCTGCAATTTCTATAATTTGAACCCCAAAACAATACACAAAAATACAAGAGGAATACTATATTCGAAAAAAATGCAAATTATGAAATATGGTATTTATCTCACAAAAAACTACAAATGCAAAAATTGAATTTCAATTGCAATGATAGAGCTTTTGAAAATGTGCCTTTATTTCAAAAAGGCAAAGCCTTATGCAAAACTCCAGTATGTTAAATTTTCTGTTTGATTTTCAATTTCTAGACCACTCGAATGTCCTAAGGTGTCTTGGCACTAGCATTCACCAATTTTCTGACCTGAAAGCCACAACTATGGGGAAAAAGAAAACTAAATAGATAAAGAGAACAGCTAGGATTTCAGTTTTTTTCAGAAGCTTGCCATATTAGACTGACAGTTATGGAGCATAGGCAGTCTGTTCCAAAGTTGACAGGTGCAGTAAAAAAAGCTATTGCTACCTCATGAAGCTTTCTTAATTTTTGGAACAATAACTGATTTGGAGGCTGCAGAGCACTACAGTCTGCCCGGTGTGTACTATACAAGTTTTCTTTTCAGGTAGTCTGGTCTACAGTCATGCAGTGCTTTATGTGCCAAACATAGAGGGCCAGATTCACAAAAGTAAACTTAGACGTTTGATCTAAACTTAGGCCAAACGTCTAAGTTTATGACTTTTGGATTTTTGGATTTCACAAAGGGTATTTACGAGTACTATCTTTATGTCCAAAATTTGGGAGATCCACCCCAGTGCAGATATTTGTAAATGTCCTTTGTGAATTCCCAAAGTCGTAAACTTAGGCTAAATTAAGTTTAGACCAAACGTCTAAATGTACTTTTGTGAAACATGCCCAGAGCCTTGAAGGACGCTCTTTTTAGGTTTTGCCTGGCAGGCGCTAGCGCTGTGCTTGAGAAATCTATTGTTGTTAATATAAACTTAAGAGGGACTCTCTCTCCTGTGCGTGCCATTTCTATTGGCTGTAGCGTATTTTCCTGCATTTATCAATTCTTGTTCCTCGTCTGCTTCTCTTATCAGTTTCCAATAGCCAAAATACTGTTAATATCCGCTTTGGTGGAACTATTTTTTCATAACGTTTTGCTTTTTACTCTTGCAGCTTATTCATATAACAATTTATCACCCTGGAGAGATTAAGGGCCTTATTTCGATGTCGGTCAGAAGGCTTTCCGACCGATATGGAAGCTTTACATTCCAATGACCGAAAAACCTGCTGGGGAAACTGACTGGGTTCAGAGGGGCTCAAGGAGCCCGTCGGACAGGCGGAAGCCGCTCAGAATCCCTTAACCCTTTAACCGTGGTGTAAAATCCGCAATGGTGCGGACGTTTCCGTGCGCGGGCGGGGCCACGTCAGCCAACAGACGTGCGCCTCACTACGGAGGTAGTGCTTGCGACGGCCATTGGCCAACGAACGCATCGAACGGCTTAAGGGCGGTGTTTCTGCAGTCTGGATTATGATGTCAGTTTCTGACAGCCTTTCTATGTTGGGCTTTCTGACATGGAAAGGCTGACGGAGAGCGCCTAGCCTCTTCTCCCTTGGCCCGCCATTTGAGGCCCTGTGCCCCCCTTCACACCGTGAGGTGCCTGCACATGGTGCAGGGATGTGCAAAAACTTTCAATGGGACCTTGTGCTGCGGGTGCTCTCGGACCCCTGCACAAGCTGCCATTGTAAAATGGTAATTTGCAACCGCACCATGTGCCGTAGCATCCTAATTGCGATGTCAGTCGGAGGCAACTTCGACTGACATCATAATGAGTCAGCAGCTCTGGCCACTGTGCCACATCCTCTCCACTCCCTTGTTATTTGTCAGGGAGCTCCTTCCTTCTCCCTGACCATGATTGATAAAATACAGCTCGTTATTCATCACATAGGTGAAACCGAGGCATTACCAATGCTTGTTTTAACTGGAAGCCAGTGAAGCTCCGACAAGGCAACCGAAACAGATTTGAACTTTGGTATCTGCTTGAGAAGATGAACTGGCTGCATTCTGCAGCAAGATAAAGGGCATTCTAATTATCCAATCTAGATAATAATAATGCAATGACAACAGATTTCTGCAAATCAAAAGGAATAAAAGGCTGAACCTTCTTCAACATTCTCAACAGAAAGAAACAAGGTGAGGTTAGTTTATTGATCTGATATATAAAAGACAGTTCAGCATCAAAGATTACCCTGAGGATCCTAACTTTGGACACTAGCTGGGGGGAACCCAATGTCTGTGGCCTCCACGATTGATTTCAAAAGAAGGTATCCTTTCCAAAGAGGAGAACCTCTGTTTTTCCTGAATTTAGCTTAAGGCAATTGCTGCTCATTCCAGCTGACACAAGCACATACATCTGTTGAACCGGTTGGCAACCTCATCCATATTGCTTGAGACAACAATTTGAGTGTCATCAACATAAGACACTTTGGCAAAAACCAAAAGAATGAATCAGCTTAGCTAAGGGTGCCACATCAACATTAAAAAGAGTTGGGCTTAGGGATGTCCCATGGGGGACGCCACATGGCAGAGAAAAGGGTTTTCCCCCAATGCATGCTCTTCTTTTGTCACGCATAACAGTGCTTCAATTGATCCCACCAATCGTGCATACTAGATTCTCTTTGCTGTTCTTGTAATGCTCCAGTCATTCAAGCTAAGGATATCAACTTAACTTTTAGCCTCAAATTTCAAATTCATACGCATTTCTACTGCATTTAAAACTTTTCCATTTTGCTTTTTTATGTATATATACTTAATTAATCTGTCAATTTATTTAATTTTTGTTAAATAGTCATGTTCTTCCTAAGTAGGCCCTACGTTAAATACCAATGATATATATAGTGAGGAACTTAAGCAACACTTTGGGCCTTATTACGATGGAGGTCGGACCATCATCACAATGGGAGTGGGACCACCCTACAAGTAGTCGGAGGTCCCACCTGCAATGTAATGATGCGATTGCTATGTAAGCGGTCGTAAACATCCCTTTTTCTATTGCGGCTTGTGCTGTGGCCCGAAAAAGGGCCGCAGCACAAGCCACAATAGAACAATAGAACAAGCATTTTCAATGCAATCATTCTCGCCTTTGGGACCTTATATGTATTTAGCTCTGCAGCACATTAGCCTGGGTGCTGAAACATCTACTGTTCTTTAACATTGAGGGGAAGTAAGCCCCAAACTGTGTGACATGCCAGGTATGGGAACACATGGAAAGAAATATTGCCTTTTAGTGGGAAACGGTTTAGTCCAAAGCTCTGTTTTTAATATAATTTCAGGGCCTTCGGTGTTCATATCACTGAAAATACAAGATTTGAAAAAAAATATTATTGTCTACGGGTGCTCGTGGAAGACAATTTCTATGGACTGAAATCTAGAGAATTCTAAAGTGATTCTGGTATTTTACTGACCTCTGCTGGTCGTTTTCTATCAAGAAAGTTAAATAGAGGCAGTTGCCAGAATTTTTTTTTTTTTAAAGTCCCTCAGCAAAAAGCAATTCTGGTTCTTACTGAACTCTACTGGTTGTTTTCTATCAGGAAGTTAAATAGAGGCAGTTGAACAGACAAAAAGTCCCTGAGGGGAAGCAGACAAGTCCTAGGGCTGATCTCCAGAGCCCACAAAGTACATACACATATAAGTGTCTACTAAAGTATATGGGGCATATTCACAAGGAACTATCGCTGAGTACCAAAGTTGCGATAAAGTTATCGCCCCATTCACATGGTGGTATTAACAGCCCACAGCACCAGTTTACCCGCAATAGCAGCCGCAAAAAACATCGCCACAGAGGCCTGCCTCAACTATTGCTAATGAGATGCAGAGTGGGCCGCGACAACCTCACACCTCAACATTCTCAATGACCAGACAGAACTGCGATAAATACACAAATCAGGCGATAAGGCACGTTAGCACCAGGAAATCTACACCTGCTCTGACCTGGTGTAAAGTCAGACGGCAGCCTGCACAACAAAAGGGAGCACAGCCCAGGGCCACATCAGAAGGGCAACAGATGCCATGGAGCCACCCATCATGCGGCCCGGACACCCAAGAGGGCCACAACACCCACCGACACCACCCCAGGACCACAACCCTCACCCGGAACATCCCCCCCCCCCACGGGACCACCACAACGCAGCGCAGACAAAGACAGCGAACCCCCAGGAAGCATACCAGCTGCACAGACCCAACCTCTGACAATGTCACCGTCCACCACAGGCTGAAAAGGACAACCATCCAACGCATCCCGACCACCATCGCCCAACAGGCCTACGGCACCAACACAGCGGACAACCAACATCCCACCCCACACCAAGCTGCTGGCTTGGCTGCACCTGTTGGCCCTTGGCACCCCCAACCAACACCTGCCAGAGTCAGAGGAGTCTCACAGCCAGCCACATCCAAGTCCCTCACACCTGTCCTGGACATCACCATCACCCTGGTACCCCAGTCCCTGTACATCCAACACAATGCGCAGGTCACGCTGGAGACCAAGTAACGACCATCCGCCATAGCAGGATCCACAGCACACATGTCCCACCTGGTGACACAGGTGGGACATGTCCCCAATGTGCAGGCAACAACAGAACACCGTGGAACCTCCAACAATGTTGCCTTCAAATACACAGCCAGTGTGCATGATTCCTTCATCTTCCGACCGTCCATCATCAACCAGCGTACCCAGGATGGCAGCAAGGGAAATGCACAGCCCCTTGGCAAGTTCCAAATGAACACCCCACTCACCTCAACTCCACAACCATGCAAATCACAACTCTAGCAATGCACACATCACCAACTCACAATCAACATGCACAACAACATATCCACCCACAAGAAATGACAGAACAACTCACAATGGTTACCTGGCCAAGCCGTGAACATGAGCCATCAATGGCATGGCACCTCAGCCAGACAACAGCCGAATGTGGGGAGAGGTGGCATTTGTGAAGGATGCAGTAGTACCATGATTGGGAAAGTACACAATGCCAAGAGTGGCGGAGATGTGCTGAACAGACTGCAGTATGCAGCACACACTCATATCCATGGCGACATACACCTCTGGTGTATGGAGTGTAGTGGAAATCTTGCCTGTTACGCCCCCCCTAAGCGTGACCGGAGTGGGATGGCTCGGCATACGTCACGCCAGCGTAGGGGTGTGAATAAGAAGCACATAGCCCTGGGCATGGTCCTCTTCTGGAAAGCCCAATGTCTCTGCCAGGGCGATGCCTCTCACCCCGCCACGAGACCGACGCTGTCCTCTTGAGTAGAGTTGCCTGCGATGCTGTGTGCCTGCCAGACCCTGGCAGGCTGGACCACAAACGCGACAGGCCCGCCCCTGCGCAGCCAGGCCTCACTGATCACCTACCGACACCGGCGTGTGTCAAGGAGGGCCCACCACATTCCGGCGCAAGCTCCAGGCCCGAGTCCCGCGACCTTGGCAGTCTCCTCAGACCATCACGGCCTCCACGACACAGGCCTGCTTTGGCCCTTTTTCACTGACGTACTCTACTGCCGCCTCAGGCCTGCTCCTCGACCCAGTAGGTCCCATATGTGAAACTGTGTCCTGAGTCATGAATGGCAGTGACCCCAAATCCGGGCCAGCGGCAACAGCACCATGCCCCACATGGGCTTCTTGCGACACGTGGTGCCACTAACCCTGTTCAACGCCAGCCGGCGACACGTGGTGCCACTAACCCTGTTCAACGCCAGCCAGTGACACGTGGTGCCACTAACCCTGTTCAGCACCAGCCGGTGACATGTGGTTGAGGGACCAGGAGTACCCTGCTGACCAGTAGGTCCCACATCCAGCACCTGGGCACAAATCACGAATGGCACGAGTCCACATCAGTGGTCGCACGGAGAGGAGTAAGAGGAAGATGCGGCTCAGTCCGGAAGAAACCCGGGTCACTTACACAGAGGTGTCCGAACACGTGGTGCCACTGAACCTGAACTACGCAGGCCGATGGGGCCATCCAACCTATGCCAGCGACACTTGGTGAATGGGCCGTGCTGACCGCTGCCTCAGGCCTACACCACAGCCAGGCAGGTCACACATTTGGAACTGAGTCTTGATTACACCATGGCAGTGAACACCATTTAAGGCATAGGACAAGTCACTATACCCCCTTCGATGTGGTGCCAACAAGTCTGTGCATGGCATCACAACCACATGTGTCTGTGGGCCTACACGGACAACTGCCCTCGGCCTACGCTGCGCACAAGTGGGTGTAAGATTTGGAACTGATCATCGGTCATCAAAAGGCAGAATACATGTCAACACACGAACGGAGAGGCGTAAGAGGATGACGCGTTGCAGTCCGGAGGGAACAGGATTATCGTTACGGAGGTGATCGAACACTACAGACAACTGCCCTGTTGTCACTAACTCTGTGCCTCGCCAGCCAATGACACGTGGCTGTGGGCCACTGCTGACCGCTGCCTCTGGCCTACACTGCGGTCCAGTAGGTCACAGTCTTCATTTGGCAATGGTGGAGTTCATGTCAGTGTACCGGCATAATTGCAGACTGCATCCCCGCTCAGCACCTGTGCCACTAAGTCTTTTACCCGACATTCATGGACACTCTCTGGTCGTACATTGGTGGTGTCTGAGTCTATGGACTTGGGACTGTTTTCATCCTCATGTAGCTGATACCGAATTGGTGGTGAAAATGAGGCTGGCGCTTTCTACTCCTCCATTTGCTGCTGCCTGATGACATCAGACCTTCCGCATCATGCCCTGGAGGACACCTTCCTCTGTCCCCCGCAAGCCTACGCCACATTCACCTTGGACATCGATGAGGACCCACCCTCTGCGCGTGGACCTACCTCAGTGCACCGCAAATCACCAACCCGTGGCAGGGTGCCTGTGTTGGCCGCAGTGCATCCGGGGCCACTAACTCTGTGCTGCTCAGGTCTGGGACCCCTTCTTCTGATATATTGGATGACCTCTGTGACGGTGGTCTTGTGGTCATCAACGCCATGTGTCTGTGGGGTAAATAGACATAATATCGAAAAAAAAATATCGAATGGACAGAATATCGAGTTTTTAATATAGAATGGACAGAATATCGAATTGCCAAAATATAGTGGTGAAGAATATCGAAAATCAGGTAAGAAATATCGATTTAAATAATATAGAAGTAAGTAATATCGACAGTCATAATATAGTAGTTAAAAATATCGAATTTTTTTATAGTGTTTTAAGTGTTAGTATATGTGTTAAAAGTATGTATTAATAATGGAATGTATGCTAGAATATTTTTAAAGTAATGAATTTTATGTTATTTCATTTTTGTGTAATATAATTCCGTAGCGGGTTGTGGGTTTATAGGGGAGTAGGGTGGGAAGTAATTTAATTATAGTACATTAAATAATAATTTATAGGAATTATTAATTGTTTTTAATTTAATTTTGCGTTTTACTTTTGTAGCGGGTTGTGGGTTTATAGGGGAATAGGGTGGGAAGTAATTTAATTGTTATTAGTTAATTATTAATTAGTATTGAAAATTAATTGGTTGTTGATTAATTATTAATTGGTAAATAATTTGTATTAATTGGTAATTAATTTGTATTAATTGTTTAATTGATAATTATGTTAATTGTATTCATTTAATATTTGTAGCGGGTAGTGGGTTTATAGGGGAATATGGTGGGAAGTAATATAATTCTAAAAAATTAATTATTTAAATAATTTGTGTATATTGATAATTAATATATTATTAATTAATTATTAATTGGTATTATTTGCATTTATTAATGTTTGTTATAGAAATATAATTGGTTGTTAATTAATTATTAATAGGTAATTAATTAATCAAAAATGTATTGGTATTTATAATTAATTAATTATTCAATATTGTGTGATTGGTAATTAATTTTAATACTTTTTTTGGTATTAATAATTCATTTATTTTTAATAAAATATTAATTTATTATTTTCCCTACTATTGCACTCACTGGAGTGGGAATAGTAATTTTTACCCCTACGCTATCCAACGTATTCCCTACTATTGCACTCACTGGAGTGGGAATAGTACATTTTACCCTCCCGCTATCCAACGCTTTCCCTACTGTTGCACTCTCTGGAGTGGGAATAGTAATTTTTACCCCTACGCTATCCAATGCTTTCCCTACTGTTGCACTCACTGGAGTGGGAATAGTAATTTTTACCCCTACGCTATCCAACGCTTTCCCTACTGTTGCACTCACTGGAGTGGGAATAGTAAATTTTACCCTCCCGCTATCCAACGCTTTCCCTACTGTTGCACTCACTGGAGTGGGAATAGTAAATTTTACCCTCCCGCTATCCAACGCTTTCCCTACTGTTGCACTCTCTGGAGTGGGAATAGTAATTTTTACCCCTACGCTATCCAATGCTTTCCCTACTGTTGCACTCACTGGAGTGGGAATAGTAATTTTTACCCCTACGCTATCCAACGCTTTCCCTACTGTTGCACTCACTGGAGTGGGAATAGTAAATTTTACCCTCCCGCTATCCAACGCTTTCCCTACTGTTGCACTCTCTGGAGTGGGAATAGTAATTTTGACCCTCCCGCCATCCAACACTTTCCCTACTATTGCACTTACTGGAGTGGTAATAGTAAATTTTACCCGCCCGCTATCCTATGCAGAAAATATTGAATATTTTTAATTAATATTACGTTAATATATATGTATACATTTTTTTTACTTACATTAATTATTTATTAATTTTAATGTTATTTAAGTTTTTTTAAGTATGTGTCAGTTAATTATATGTATTATTTCATTCATTTTACATTACTTATAAGACATTTAAAAAATTCGATATTTTGACTAACTATATTTTTAACAACGATATTTTGGATTCTATATTTTTGTACTTACCTGTTTGGAGATAGGGATTCTATATTTTGGCATTCTATATTTTGGCATCGATATTTTTGTATGTCTATATTTTGGTAGTCGATATTATGTCAGTGATCCGGAGGCAACATCCCCAAGGCAGGAATGCAGACTGGAGGTGGTAGTCAAGCAACTCACCCGGAACCATTACTGGGTATTGTGCTGTGGACTGCGGACGCAACTTCACCTCAGGCAGTATGGGAGACCTGGGACGTTGATGAGGAAGTTGATGCAGGTGTAACACACCCCACTGCATCTGCATCAGGACTAACCCGAAGGGACACAATCCTGGCAATTCCTTCACATGAGCGCGCTCATCTCTAGTGCCCCTACCTCTGCGCACTGCAACTCACGGAACCTCCTGACTGAATATTGGGTGACCTCTGTCTTTGCTCTGGCTCCATCCATGTTGCTGTGCAGTTGACTCTGTTATGCATGTGTTTTCTGTTTCCGTTGCACTGGTGTCCAATGTTCAAGTTGTTGCCAGCACCAAGCATTCCGTGCGGACTGGCTTACACTCACCCCACACACATCCAGCACAGGCGTCACTGTACATGTGTGACTGCCAATAAAGGGGCCGGGCGCACATGCTCGTAGCCAGTTCAACATGATACCTACGTGTGTCCCTGTGGTCTTGTTGTATGCATGAGGACCCTGGGTCCTACGACATTACAGTGTGCTGTGTACCTCGGATACTGACATGTCACCGCAGGCAGCGGGTTGGAGCTTGGACATGTAACTTTGTCGTCACCCACTCAATTCTTAAGGGGAGTAGCCAGTGCCATCGTATGCCGTGCCGACATGGGTGTGCGACTGCTATTTGCGCACCCCTGGGCGTGGTTCTGTACTGTGGATGTGCATCTGCATGTGTCTCTATGGCAGTGTGGGTCTCCTTTGTGGGTTGTAGGTGGTCCCTGAGGGTGATAGACACCAACGTATGTGTCCTAGCTCGCCTTCCATGAGTTCGGCACCCACCCCCACCTGTTGGGCCACCTCCTTTTGGCGTGATGACACATGGCATTGGGGTGCCATGTGTGGGTGGGTGAAGTGTCATGGGCCAGCTGTGCTTGCGTGCGCTTCCTGCTATGTGGTCTGTTGCAGGGGCTGTGTTCGCCTCTGAGTAGCTTGTCTGCCCTTGTCCTGGTGGTGGTTTGCGTGGGATAGCCATGGGCTGTTGTAGGGCATCGGTGTCGAAGGTGTGGTGGTCCTATCCGGCATCACAGATGTGTTGTCTTCTGTGCTCTGCTGGAGGAGTTTGTGCCCCTCTGCAATGTGAAGGGAAGATGCATGTTGACATTGTGTTGACATGTATGTTGGCGTATTGTTCTGGTTTACATGCAGACTGTTTGGCAATGTACATTGTGACTGTTTGTGAGGTGCTGGATTCTTCTGCGGGACAGTGTGGATTTGGACTACATGACGGATGTGAGGTTGTACGCGTACATTTCCATTTCACAGTTTCCTGCTCTGTAAGATGTGGTAGGCATGTTTCTGTGCATGTGCGGAGCCAGTTGTGTCCTCTGTTCTGCAGTGTCGGCTATGCGCATTGTACCACGTTGTCGTCGATGTGGGTGTGCTGTTCTTGCTATGTGTGGGTACAGCAGTGTGCCAAGGGGATGTGGGATATGATCCTGGGTAATTGTGGGTGTGCAGTGTGCTATGCCTCGTTGTGCATGTGTGTCATTGTGCCAATCTCCCCCCGGCCACCCAGTCCCTGTCCGTTACTTTCCGTGTCGATGTTGTCAGGTCCTCTCAAGCTGTGTCCGTACTCCCTACTCCTTGCACCATCTCCACACTGATGACTGTGGCTTTCCTCCAGCTCCTCCTGTGGCACTGGACTGCCACCTCCTGTCGCCGTTGCTGCCTTCCTGTTGGCAGGGGGTCTGTACCTGGTTTAGGTTGTCACGTCCTGCCGGCGCATCATGGCCTCCTCCGTTGGCCTCCTCGACACTCTGGCTGCATTCAAGGTAGTCTGCTTGTGGGACAGTTGCTGGTAGTGTTCTGTCTCTTCCTGCGGTCTGCACCCGGTCTTCCTCTACCTTTTCTCCTTGGCATTCCCCGTGCCCGTTGTTCCTTGCTGGTGGTCAGTGGGGGTTGTGGGATTCGCGTTGTCCTCTGCGCTGGGTCAGGGTGCATCCATGTTGCTCCGGGCTTAGGCTTGTTTCTGGTGTGTTGTTTCTGTGGTTTTTATGGTGCATTTTCCCGCAAGACGAGTGGGATTTGCAGGCCTGTGGCTGATTTTCGCTACTTTTTGTGCCGTGATTGGCCTCATCGCATGAATTTCCACGTTTCGCATTTTTGCGGCGTGGTGTTGATTTTGATGCTGTCATTTGACACATTATCTGGTGTCTATCGCATGGTACCGCCTTATTGTGAATTCCACGTTGACACAGGGCAATTTTCCCACGATGGGCTGCGATATTGAAAGTTGTGTTACGCTTCTCTTGCGGTAGTTATCACACGTTCTTGTGAATATACCCCTATAAGTATATACTAAATTATACACAAGAGG
Organism: Triturus cristatus; assembly: GCF_964204655.1. Lineage (NCBI taxonomy): Eukaryota > Metazoa > Chordata > Amphibia > Caudata > Salamandridae > Triturus > Triturus cristatus. Next base: position 354,140,497 of record NC_140584.1, read on the forward strand.
TATTGAATGCTCCATGCACCATGTTACAGAAACCATAAGGTGCCTGGCACACGTTGCATGGATGTTTGGGGGGGCATCACATGTTCTACCGGCACCACATAGCAGAAGTCCATGGGGGATGGGAGCCCTGCTAGGGGCCTCCAAAGTCCCTTTCCGACAGCCTTTCCATGGCGGTTGGACTGCCATGACAAAGGCTGTGGGAAATGGACATCGTAATCCCTACCGCAGTTCCTGCTCAGGCACCAACCCCATTGTAGGGTGTCTGTTCTGACTGCTGCCTCGATGGGCTCCTTGAACCTGTCGGAGGCAGCGGTCTTTCCCTCCACCACTGTGCTCCAACCGCCAGTAACATAATCCGGCGGTCTGACCGCTGCCCTAGATGTCAGGCAAACCACCACCGACCGCCTGTCTGTGGCTGTCCGCCCAATATCGTAATGAGGGCCCTTGTCTCAGCAGAAATTGAGTATGTTTCCTTTTTTGTTACAAGTTTCTTTCTTCTGTCTTATTGCATCCATGTAGGATATTTAGGGGTCATGTAGGTGCTGCTCTGCTGCCAGCCATGTGGTTAGTGCAGTAAGAGAAATCTGCTTTATCCAGCAGCGGCTGGCCCATAATATTGAAAGTTTATTGCTGAATCATTAGGTTTTCTCTTTGCATCTGCAGTCTCATGGTAGCAGACACTTTAATAAAATAAAACATTTATGGCAGGTCTACCCATCCCTGTAGCCCTGCTCAGATATTTTTTTGTTATACGAAGGCAAGCTCACAAAGCACGTTTGGTTTTAGAAAAAGAAAAATATGTATATTCCTGATGTATTGAGTGCTTTTCCATTTTCCTTGTAGCTGAGCAACACTTTTTCCAGTTCTGTACAACCATGCTGCACATGGTAGTATTGAACAGGGAAAGTGCAGGTATTCACACTCTATGAACATTGGCAGGTGTCCAACAGTGAGGGTGTTCCAGATAGTAGAAGGTCTGCTAACATGAAGTTCAGCATCCACCTCATATCAATGAGGCACAGGATGTGTGAGTCCAGTTGACGGGGCATCGTCCAATAATTTTGTGGATGGCCCATGATCACATAGACGCTCTACGCAGGGGTGCTGAGGATGCTGCAGCACCCCCAAAATAAACACGCTGGTTCAGAAGGTAAATGAGCAATAAACATACCTTCATATTTTGTTTTTATCTTGTGACATTTGCTATGCTTCAAAGACAGAGGCCAAATGTCAGACTATGTCTTCTGACAAATTGCTGCTTACTCTTTTAACTTGGAGAATTATGTTTACTTTTCTTTCTCTATCTGCAAAGTTAGAGGATTTTGTTAAGCAATCTATTTGACAGTCTTGCTGGGAAACAGGACGTGAAAGGAAAGGCTATGTATGTCAGTTTTTTTTATGTCTATTATAACACAACATTTAAATACCTGTAAAATAACTGTACACATTTTTCAGCAGTTAGGAAAGCGCAAATGTATTTTTGAATTTTTTGTGATGCTGAATTGTTTTGAAAACAAAGATTTATTCGGATTAAAGCAAACCAAGACACTTTACATGGTGATGTGCAAATGCTAAATATTTGCTGTAACTCGATATCTACACATTATCATATGTGCTCTGTATGGAATTTTTTGCCATTTTAATGGAAGAAGTGCTTTCTGTAAATGACAGTGCGCCACCACATCATACTTTAGTAATATATTTGTGACAGTGTGCTCCAAAATGCACTTCCAGCAACATACTGCTCCTTACCACTCTCCTGCTAAACTGGAAAGGCTCATTTGCTACACTTGTTCTTTGAATGACGCTTGGATTTTTCACCATCCCTGTAACCAGTGATGTAACATTGATGCCATCACACCCACTCTGACAATTGTTCCAGCACCACTGCATGACCATTATCTCTCTTTTCTCTCTTCTTTTAAGATCAATATGGTGATCATAGGAAATGTAATTGTATTGATGATCACCATACTGTTCATAGTTAGCACTAATAAATATACTTCGGGTGGCTGCCAATTATAAGTGGAGTATGAGTTAGGATTTGGGTTAGTCCACCTCCCAATAACTAAATCTGTCAGGAGGAGTCTACTGTTTTGAGTACAACAGCAAGGCACCATGTAATTATGGATTTAGAACTCCCCTAGTCACATCTAGAATCATTAAATATATAGAGATGGCGATCCCTGGGCCGTTCCACGTATCTCACAACCCAGTTTAATTTTTCCTTCGGAGTTAAGCATAAGTAATATCCTGCAACAGAGATAGGAGTTTGCTGATTGGTATCTTATTTTAAAAAGATGAGAGCAACTTAGGAGGTCATTAGGAAGGCGGGTGGATCACCACCGCCGACCCGGCAGTGGCGATCCGCCCGCCATCCCAACCTGATTTACCCCCACCATATTATAACGGCGGGGGTATCGTGGCAGACGCAAAGTGCATCCGCCGCTTTTCTGCCGGTCGGCAATCGTTCCGATTGCTGGCTGGGCGGATTTGGGCCACAATATGGTGGCGGTGCCTAGCAGGCACCGCCATCCATATTAGGATGCTGGATCTCAAAGGCCTTAGCCGCCATGGAAAGGCTGGTGGGGAATTGCAATGGGGACCCGTTGCTTGCCCCCGGGGGGTGGAGGGGTGGGTGGTGCACTTGGGGGGTGCCCATGGTACCCCCCTCCATTCCCATGCACAAGGTGGCAGGCACCGCATGGTGGCTGACACGTTGTGCTGGAATGCACAACATGGCACTTTGGCATTGCGGCAGGTGCTGCTTACAGGAGCACCCGCCGCAATGTCAACAATGCGGAATGCGACCGCCAAGATGGCGGTCACATCCTAATTAGCGGTGCAGGGCCACCGCACGTCTGGCAGCCAGGTCCCAGCACCGCAAGGATGGCGGGCGGACTAAAGTCCACCCACCATCCCAATCACCCCCTTAGTAAGGATTAATTTAGGTAATTTTTGCAGTAGAATGTATATGTCTCAGATTAGTACAAGCCTTAGAAGGGTATTTCAAGATGGTGGCCCTGGTTCGACCTCAATCATGTGAACTGTTTCAGTGTGCTTTAGCAGCAGTGGTGATAATTTGATTTGGACATGAACAGAGAGAGGTTCTGACTTGCAGCGACCCCGTTTCAGCGTGCCTTGGAAATCAGTTACGTTCTAATCGCTCGTGTTTTAGCAGTGCCTACTTGATTTAGCCAAATCAGAGAGAGGATCTAATTTGCCTTGACCTCCTGTTTTGAAGACAGTATATAAAGACCAGCGGTCCCTTCCCTAGTTATGCTTGAAGCGGTGGTAGAGAGTTTGTAATCTCATTCTTTATAGTTGCTGGGAGCCAAGTTTACCAGAGGCTTTGCCCTAATGGATGTATTTATATGAAAAAGCCTGGTGTCCAGACTTAGAGGAAATGATGATTTTAGGTCAATTAGACACAACTGGTGTAAGATCAGTATGCACTTAAGTCTATGATTATCACCAGATGGAGTTAGAAGTGGTGAGGTGTCCTTCCTACTAGTGTTTAGCGCATGAATGGCATGAGTTGGTCATTTTTAACCTTTGTTTTTGATGAATTCTTAGGTTAAGCATGGACTACACACAAGACGCTGTTAAGCCCTGGGGATGCACAAATGGTGTAAATGTTATATCACATATAGGATCACCACCCATAGGCAGTCCGTCGCGGACCATCTGACATGTCAGGCTGCGGTACGACCGCCACATAATGATGCAGTCGGTTGGAGCACAGTGGGCGGAATGACTGACACCTCTGATATACTCAAGGAGCCTGTCGAAGTGTCGGTCGGAGCGTAATCTCTAAAATGGGTCCGGTGCCTGCAGAGGCACTGCCGTACGGGGTTACAATGTCCTTTTCATTCTGCCTTTGCACAGCGGTCAGACCACCATGTAAAGGCAGATGGAATGGGACTTTGGGGGACCCTAAGAGGGCCCTCGTGGCCCTCCACTATGGGCCCAGAGGGGCACATGTGGTGCCCACCCTAAACATCCATGCAGCAAAGGGTGCCTGGCACTTGGTGCATGGATGCTTGAGAATTGCCCTTTTCCACTGCAGCTTGTGATGTGGCCCTTTTCTTTGTTTTTGAAGAATTCTTAGGATTGGCATGGACAACACACAAGTCTCAGTTAAGCCCTGATGATACACTATTTGTGTAAATGTTATGTAAAATATAGTGTAGGCAAATGTAAACTTATTGAATAATGTATCTGATTATTAGGCACTCCAGTCTTCCTAGTCCTGAAGAGGTCTGTGAACTAGGAAGGTCTGAAACGCATCGACAGTGCCAGCAGGAGGAGTTGTTTGTAAAATATAAGAAACAAATAAATCTAAATCAGTCATATGATTACCTAAATGAGTCATACGATACCCTCCATATAGACCTGTCCACACTGAACAAACTATTGGTCTTGTACACAGCAAACTGAAGAGCACACCGATACTAGATGCACTGGCAATCTCATACGTCAATAATTACCAGCCCTGTGCCGTTGGGAGCTCCAAGCCCGGGGTCCGCGACCATGCCACCCTCCACATCATGCAGCTCCGCACAGCGGGCCACCAGGTCACACACTTGATTCTGGGTCTTGATGTCGCAATGGCAGAGACCATATCAGTACACACGGCATCATCGCAGGAGCGCACACCCGAACAGCCCTACAGGTGCCACTAACTCTGTGAACCGCGAGGCAACGCCACGTGGTGGGAAGCCCGCACTACCCGCTGGCTCAGGCCTACACTGCGGTCCAGCAGGGCACACACTAAACCTCACCAGTCTGGACCGCCAGGACGGTGCATCATCGCAGGCTGCACACCCACTCAGCAGTTCATGTGCACCTATCTCACTGCACCGCAAGACACCGTCCCGTGGAGGTGTGCCTGTGCCTTCCGCAGTGTATCCAGTGCCACCAAGTCTGTGCACTGCTAGCCATGGACCCTTCATGATTGAGTTCCGTGGTGCGGACGGCATCATGTCACCCATGGCCCTGGGCAATGTGAGGTGGCAGGGCCCTAGGCCCTCATGCATAAATGAAAACCACACCGAGACACCCATTTAGAGAGTGTAAATGGCGTCCAGCACGTGTGCCCGGCCCTTTTTTTTGGCAGGGTCACATGTCCTGTGACGCCTGTGCTGGATGGGCGTGATTGGGTGTAAACCAGCCATGAGGGAGTGGCTGCGGCAGGCTGACAACTAGATCTGTGAGCAACAGATCCCTACAGGGAAGACCTGGGACATGTAGCATTGACGTTCCCCCCTGTGAGCGTAGCAGAATGGGCTGTCCTGGCGTATGCCAGTCCAGCGTAAGGGTGTGAACAATGACCCCGGGGCTCTGGGTGTGGTTCCGTCCTGGGCTGGACAAGGAAGTGACTAATGGATGTGTCCCTGTTGTCGTGTAGGCGCCACCTGGACCACGATCTGCAATGTGTCACCCTGTGACCCAAGTCCCACAACATGAGCAACATGGACGCAAGGGAGAATCACTGACCCTATATTCATTCATACTTCCATACTTGAAGGATCATGGACCTGACACATCTGTGTTAACATGAATGTTTATTGCCCATTCAGTGGAGTGTTGCATCAGGAGCAGTACAGGGCAATGCAAACCCTACTTTACATTGTTGGCCCGTGGAGGGCCAGCCATAGTTCTTCAGGGAATGACAAGTACATCAGTAAAGGAGGAGTTCAGTCCGCAGTCTGATAGTTGTGTCATTGGTGACCAAACAGAATATGGCAGTCCATGTCGAGGTCCAAGGTGAGTGTCGCAGAGTGCATCGGGGGACAATGGAAGGTGATGATGCAGAGGGCAGAACCAAGCAGAAACAGGCCATATGGCGGAGATGAATGCTACCGCTTCCTTCTGACCACAAGGGCAGAGTCATCTGCATTTTTGTCCACTGCTGTTTCATGTGCCTCACATGTGGGTGGTGGTGTTCTGTCTCCAGCACTGTGTGGCAGTGACACCTCAGGGGCTGGAGGTGGAATGTCTACCACACTGTGTGGCACTGACACATCAGGGGCCGGAGATGTGGATGGAGTGGTGCAAGCAGCATGCATCAGAGCCAGGCCTTGTGGCAGCAATGCCACAAGGAGGGTCTTTATGGCACTGAGGGACCCAGCTACCTCTCGTTGGTGTGCAGCCGTGACAGCTGCTCTTTCCGCCTGCGTTCACTCCATGTTCTCCATGAGCCTCCGCATGAGAACCAACTCCCGGGCGAGATCGCTGGAGGCACTCTGACTAGACAGTCGTTCTTGTTGCAGAGTCAGGACTCTGGCGATGTCAGCCATGGTTCATGGGAGAGCATGGAGCAGACAGTGGGTGTTCGTTAGGGACTGTGAGTGGTGCCTGATGGGACTTAGACACCCACATATGGCATATAGTTTGGCTGCCATGCGGTCAAACCCCACCTGCACCTGTTCAGCCAGCTTCTCCTGGCACCCCAACACAACGGCTTTGGAAGACCATGTGTTTTTCATGGGGGTCCTGGGAGACAGCCGTGGTGGTGGGTGCTGCCTGCTGTGTGTTCTGTGCATGGGGTGGGTTCTCCTCGTAGTAGCTGGGCTGCCCTGCTCCTGAAAGTGGGCTGCTGACGCTCTCCACGAGCTGTTGGAAGGCGTCGGAGTCAAAGGTGTGGTGGTCCTCTTCATAATCAGAGAAGAGAGAATCGGACTGCTCTGCAGGAGGTGTTGGATTTCCCCCTGCAATGTGATGGGGAGATGCAGTTTAACATTGTGTTCACATGTATATTGACGCATTGTACATGTTTACATTCAGACTGCATAACAGCGTGCATTGTGACTGTTTGTACTTGTACATTTTGAACTCACAGTTCCCTGCAATGCCAAATGTGATTGGCCAGTTTCTACGCACATGCAGCACCAGTTGTGTCCTCTGTTCTGTTGTGGACGTGTTGCGGTTTGTACCACATCGTTGTCAATGTTGATGTGCTCTGCATGTAATGTGTGTGTGCCGCATTTTGGGGAGTCACCCCTGCAGCTCTGATTTGGCTGCCCCTTGGCTCTTACATGAGGTGTGCCTCTGGCTTCGGTGCTTCTGCAGTGCTGGAATGTTGCATATTTGGGTGCATTGGGCTCTTGGTGGGATTTGGAGGTCTGGGGCATGGTTTGTCCGCAGATGTTCTATACTTATTTGTGCATGTGTGCCATTGTGCCCATCTCACCCCGTCCCCCCAGTCCCTGGTCGTTACTCACCCTGTTGCTGTTGTGTCCGCTCATGTTGAGCAGTGTCCGGTCTCCCAACTCCTGCCATCGTCTCCCCACTGATGACTGTGGACACCATTTCCTCCATCTCGTCCAGCTCCTCCTGTGACGCTGGACTGCCACCTCCGGTCTGCATTGCTGCCTTCCAGTTGTTTGTGAGTTTCTGCTTGGTTTTGCGCATCACATCATTCCAGCGCCTCTTGACTTCTTCCATTGTCCTCTTTAGCACTCTGCCTGCTTTCACCTTGTCCACGATGGTCTGCCATATTCCATTTTTAGTTGCCAGTCACACAGTGGAGGTGACGAACAGTAGTTGATGGTGGTTCTATCACCTTCTTTATCAGGATCCTGTTTCCCTGCGGACTGAACTGCTTCTTCCTACTCTTCTTGTCCTTGCCCTTCCCTGACCCCGAGGTCCCAGGCTGGTCCCCTGGGGGGCTTGTGGGGTTCTGGTTGTCCTCTGCACTTGCTCCGGCTATCTCCATTGGGCTTCGCTGTTGTTTGGCTTTTGTTTGTGTTTTTTTCCCCTACTTTTAGGGTGCATTTTCCCGCATGACGCGTGGGATTTGCAGGCCTGTGGCTGGTTTTGCTGCTTTTTGTATCGCGATTAGCCTCATCGCTACAATTTTCGCATTTTGTGTTTCACGTTATTGTGGCGTTGCGTTAATTTTAGCACGTTCATTTGACGCGTTGTCGTGGGTCTATCGCATGGTACCGCCGTGTTGAGAATGCCACGTTAATACAGAGTTATTTTCCAGCTATAGACTGCGATGTGAAGAGTTGCGATAAGCTAAATATGCGATGGTTATTACACGTTCTTGAGAATATCCCCCGATGTACTTTACATCCATTTCCTCTACCGTAAATCACCTTGATGTTGATGGCTACCTTCAAGCCTCTTAATTTACTCCAACACTGTTGATACTATTGTCTTTCCATGCTCTTCAGACATTATGGTGCTATCTCTATTTTGACTACTTCCGCTGCTATGGTATTAGGTGCCCCCTTTTAAGAACTTCTGCACTTACAGTCACTTTAGCTACTGCTGAGCACTCCTGTATCTGGTGCTAACCTCAAGTCTGTTTTTTAGAGCACCAAATGCAATTTGACAATACTGTTTTATTTTTATTTTTTTAATGGTTTTTAAGGTATCTTAACTCTTTTTATGTGTCTGTGTGTGTGTCACTCAGATATTGCTTTTACTCGTGTTTATGTATTGCTTCAGCTTAGAGAATTCACAGAGACATTGTAAAGATTTTTATTAATCATACAATAAGAGTTATTAACTAAAATCATATGGACTTAAAATATCATTTATGTTTTTTGAGAGTTTGCAGCCCAGCTATTGTGGAGCAATTTTGGCACACCTTTATATGTTCTTACATGACTGTCATCTCTAGTAAGCTTATTTTTTCATTTCACATGTGGATATCTCTTAACGTTGTTTCTAAACTTTCCCACTTTAAGATTGAAGAAGAGAGGCCTGGAGGTCTAGAAGAGCTTTATAAGCAATTTCCAGTATCCCGTTTAGATTGTGTGTCTGTTTACGTATCACTTCTTCATCTAGGCTCTTCTTGCCTGTTAGTGCAGCCTTGTCTGTTACTGCTTCGAGAATTTACCTGAGAGAGAATTAAAGGGTCCTTCTGAGTTGTCCTAACTAGTTTGAACATTTGAGTCAGAACTGTTTTTAGTTTCTCATCCAGCCTTGACCATACTCCTAGGGGTACGTTTACACGGGGATAGCACCACCAGAACGTCACATTTAGCAATGTTTTGGTGGCTCTATAGCCTTCTCCATATTTACAATTTGTGTGGCTTAACGCTGCTTTGTAAATACGGCCCCTTTACATGCTACACTTAGCATGAAAGGGGAGTGCAATGGGTGTTGCTGTGGGCGTTTCACCGCAACACCCAATGCGTTTTATGCTGCCCCAGATTTACAAGGATATGTAAATCTGAGGCAGCGCCAAAAAGAAACACCATACAAGCAGTGGCGGCTCCTCCATAGGGGCGTGGGGGCGTTGCTCCACTGCTTTCTCCCAGTGTGAGAAGACAGAAACATAAAATGGTAAAACTACCATTTTATGTTTCTGCTTCTCGCAGTGCGAGAAAGCAGAAGTGCCTGGTTGGGGGCGGGTGGGTTGTTTGGTCCTGCTCGAGGGCAGGAAGGGAGTGGCTTTGCCCTCTGTTGTGGGTAGTGACTGTTTGGTCGGCCCCAGGGCCGAACAAAGCAGTCATGCGCACTCCCTCTTTTTCTCTATGTAGGCTACTGCACGCAGCCTACATTGAGAAAATGGCCCGGCTGGGGCGCTCTCCGCTGCGCCATACCAATCACAACGCTGCCATTGCTGCTTTGTGATTGGCTTAGGGGAGGGGAGGGAGGCTTCCGAGGCAAAACGCGGCCAGGAGCAGCGGCAGGCAGGAGCTGAGGCGGCGGTGCTGCTGATCAAGAGGTCGAGGAAGGTACGTTTTTTATTTTAATTACTGTCCCCCACACCCCCTCGGCCTTTCTCCCCACCTTGCTTGCAGGCCGTGACTGCGTGTAACGGTGGTTAAAACGTGGCATGTGGCAAGCGGCTTATTATTAATGGGGAAGGGCTCTTGAAACCGAGAATTCTGCAGAAGCCCCGGGCCCAGTCTGCTTGTCAAGAGCACAAAATTAATAGCCAGATTTAGTTTGACCATAGGATGGGATTAGGAGATTGTCATTTATGCTTCTGAACTATTATACTGCTCAAACGAAAAGAAACTCGCTATACTTCAAATAACTTTGGATGCCAAAATCCACAACAACTTAATTTAAAAAAACAAAAACGGAGGCACAGAGATTCACTTTAATGAGGGAGGCTGCGTTAGCAGTTCGGAGACATTGTGAGTGGGAGTGCTCCATGCACAGCGGCTCTAACCTCAAATACCTCTAGTTTTCAAAACAGCGCTAAGAGGGCCAAGGAAAAATCTTTTCAGATACGCAGTTAAAGTGCCGAGATAATTCCGTCAGATCTGCTTCCCTTGGACCCTCCTAGCTGGCAGGGTGCCGCCCTGGCAAGCTCAGAGACCAGGATGCTGATTCGGCCAAGTGCATATTTCTGTCCCTTTGCACGTGACTAGGGACTCTCACAGCCAGGCGCGCAACACCCATTGGGCTCACCGGGCTTCAGCCCCCCCCCCCCCTCATGTGTGTCAGCCCGGCTGAGATAGCCTCGCGGGGTGGCGTCCGTCAAATTGCAGCCGGACCCGAGTACTTCACAGGTCTTTAAAAGCCCATTTACTCGTTAATGAGGCTTTTGTTGCGTTTTCGCCCCTTCTTACAGCCACTCTGCCTATGGCTAGAAGACTTATCTCCCCGAAATCTTTTTCAGCCTCCATCCCCCCCCCCCCCCGAAATTTGGCTCTAGTTGGGAGATTAAGGGGGAGGGGGGGGGGGAAAGCCGACACCAGACCACTTTATTGTGTGTGAAAAAGGCCGCTTTATTGAAACAGGTGCATATCACAATTTTAACTCCTTGGCCACTGCCTTACAAAACTAACACCTCGCTATACAATAATTTCCTGACCTCTTGTTCCTTCCCCCACCCCTACGATCCCAACATCAGTTCCCCCATCCCCCAAAATACAACATAACCTTCCATAACCAACAATTAACCCAATCCTACACCATGTAGCCTTTCCCACTCCCAAACTCCCCTGACCGTAACCCCTACCTGCCTTCTGTGCAACTGTAACTATCCAACCTCTAATCTAAACTTATCCAAACTGGTTACCCTTCCCTGTTCCTGGACCCAAACTACCAAACTTATAACAACAAACTCTAGCCAATCCCGGCCAACTGTCAACCACCCCGCCCGCACCTGTTCCAAGCGACAATACATCAAACTGCCCCTATGTACCTGTTCCAACAAATGCTGCCCACCAGACTTCCCAAACGAACTCCAACACCCCTAAAAACTAACGCCCCTTCAACCCCTAAAAATTAGGGTGGGTGGGAGGGGAAAATCTTTAGCTACTGCCCGCGCTCCCAGCCACCAGGTCCACCAAACCTAAAATGGTGGCTGGGGAGGCGCGTAACTGGCCTAAATAGCCCTTGGGCTACTTTTGCCGAAATTGGGCTACATTTGGGCTATCCCCAAATGTAGCCCAAAACTACCAAAATGGCCGCAACGGCCACTCCCCCCCCTCCCCCTCCCAATCTGCCCGGGGGGCAGACCTCGCTGTGCTCGGCTGCCCCCCAAGCTCCCATTGGGAGATTAAGGGGGAGGGGGGGGGCAAGCCGACACCAGACCACTTTATTGTGTGTGAAAAAGGCCGCTTTATTGAAACAGGTGCATATCACAATTTTAACTCCTTGGCCACTGCCTTACAAAACTAACACCTCGCTATACAATAATTTCCTGACCTCTTGTTCCTTCCCCCACCCCTACGATCCCAACATCAGTTCCCCCATCCCCCAAAATACAACATAACCTTCCATAACCAACAATTAACCCAATCCTACACCATGTAGCCTTTCCCACTCCCAAACTCCCCTGACCGTAACCCCTACCTGCCTTCTGTGCAACTGTAACTATCCAACCTCTAATCTAAACTTATCCAAACTGGTTACCCTTCCCTGTTCCTGGACCCAAACTACCAAACTTATAACAACAAACTCTAGCCAATCCCGGCCAACTGTCAACCACCCCGCCACCCAGAAACAAGGGGGGGGAGTGTAGGCGGATACGCCTCTTCCTCCCCTTTTTCTGCCCCCCCCCCACTCCCCACGGGACCGCGTGTGAAACCTAACGCCTGTAGACCCCTAGCAACCGTGCTAGGACCTCCCGCAACTCCAAACGGTACAGGGCCAACCCCCTACGCGACCAGTGTACCCCATCGTCCCTGAACAGCACTTGCGCCTCGTAACGGATGTCCCTATGAGCCAACCGTCCTATCCCCACATGACTACAACACCGCACTATCTCCTTGGTTAGCTTCCTCCTCGCTTTATCCACTGCCCCAGGGTTTATAGCCCCCTTCCAACTCCTCCGGGGGACAAATTCCGACCCGACAATGGAAAACGCCGCCCATCTCCTCCTGCTCCACATCAGGTCCTTTGTCATAACCCACATAAGTGCCAAACCTGTCTCTCTGCCCATGCCAGTCTCCCCCAAATGTAATACCAACACCACCGGGCACCTTCCCGCCCGTAAAATCCCGTTCAACACTAGCACCAATTCCTTCCCGCGCATACCGCCCTTACCCCTCCATGTCACATAGAATAAATCTTTATGGAACCCCAAGCTGTCCCCAAAGTAACTCTCCCGGGCCTGGCCCCGCGCCTGTCTCTCAAAAGAATGCCCCACGATCCAAATGGACATCTCCCTGGCGAGGGGTCCCATAACCGAACCTGAAAAGAAAACAAGAATGAAGACCGGGAAAACACCAACTAAACATTTTTTTTTTTTTTTTTTTTCTTCCCCCTGTCTCGCTGCGCACCTAGCGCTGATAAGAATTCGATGACCACCTGCCCACTTCATGATGTCCCTACTCTCCCAAACCCCTCGCCTCTGATGCCGCCCCAATGCGGAAGGAAAGCGTGCCAAAACCCTTCTCCTCGATACCCCGTCTCCTCAGCGCTTTACGCAGCACTGCCCGCAGTTGCGAGGCCTTAACGCCCCACCCCTGCCTATGTGAACAGACCAAGTCCCATCAAAGCTACCCATTTCCCCCGGCTTTTTGGTCCGTTTTCGCCTTCTTGAGCCAACTACTAAACACCTCCGCCCCAAAAGAGACCTCCCCACAACAATTTCCCGACGAAAGCGACCCCCGCCAACTTGCCCGCAATCGTCACCTCGGTCAGACCTTTTTTCACCAGTCCCATATGCACTGCACAACCTTCTTCTTTCTTGCCACCCCGGAAACCCATCCCCTCGCCCCTGAATGGCCAAACTCCTACCACGCCGCCCGGTATGCCAATCTCGTAGACAGTGCTAATGCGCCTAAAACCAAATGTAGCATCCGGTGTTGCCTACTTCCCGTAGTTGGTGCATCATTCTGGTCGGAGTCCCGTCCGCGTCCTAGGCGAGCCCACGGAATCTCCCCCCCATTGTGAACTAGACAAGGCCTCCGCAATGTCATCGTCCACACCTGGCACATGCACCGCGCGGACGTCATATCATGACTCAAATGCCCCAGCCCAGAACCATCCACAACTTGAGCTCTGCTCGTCCCGTGCCGACTGCCTGTTGACCACCTGCACCACTGCCATGTTGTCACTCCGGAACGTGACCTTCTTGTGAGCTAACAAAGCCCCCCCACAGCGTGACAGCCACCACCCAGTGAAAGAAATCCAAGAAGGCCTCCTGCCTCCCTCCAACCCTTCTGTGGGCCAGGGTCCTGCGCACCACCTCCCCTGCCAGTACGGCCCAAATCCCCTGCTCCCTTCCGCCTCTGAGCAATCTGCACATCCCACACCATGCCCGCGTCCCTCATCAAAGGCACCCCGTTAAACTGGTGCCGTAAAAACGGCCACACTCTCAAGGCTACCCTCACACCAGTCGCCTACAGAACGTCCGCCCTACTCTGAGCATCCTACAGGCAAAATTGATATGTCCCAGCAACCCTTGTATGTCCCTAACCGTCACCTTCAGTCGCGTCAACACACTTGCCCGCAGCTCTAACATGTTTGGTTTTCTTTTTTTTTTTTTTTTTTTTTTTTTTTTGGAAGGCGTGCCTCCACCAAAACGGAACCCAGCTTAATGCCTAGAAAAGCCAGTACCATACTGGGCCTTTGTGATTTCTCCGGTGCCCATGGCACGCCCATCTCCCTCATGATCTCATGGAAACTGTCCAGCGCCTTCTGGCAGTCCGCGAAGTCTGAGGTGCCGACAAAAGGGGAGTCATCCAAGTCATGCATCACGCCTTGGTGACCCGTCCGTTCCGTAAACAACCCTTGTAGGAACGTGCTGAAACCTTCAAAAAGTGCGCAAGACATGGAGAAGCCCATCGGCGATGCTTTGTCCACATACCAGTGACCGCCGAATTGTATGCCCAACAGATCCAAGTCATCTGGATGAACTGGCAGCAGCCGGAAAGCTGACTTTACGTCGCACTTTGCCATCTGCGCTGTTGCGCCCGCGGTCACCACCAGTGACATAGCCACGTCAACAGAGGAGTAAGACACAGTGGCCGCACTTTCCTCAATAAAGTCCTTGACCGACCCACCTTTGGGCCAGGACCATTGCTATATCCGCCAACACTGCCCCTGCTTTTTTTTTTTTTTGGCACCACTCCCATGGGTGACCCAATCAAATTATGCAACGGCCACTCCTCCTCCAGTTTCGCTTGTACCACCTATGGGCGCTCCCGCGCCGATTGCAAAGTGACTGCTCATCTCCGCACCCTTGTACCCTCACACCCCCACCTGAACCCGTCCAAAAACCCCAACCGTAGTCGCTCCGCCGCTGCCCTGTCCGGATACCCGCAACACCTTCTGCCCCTTAGCCGGAGTAAGAGCCCTGTGGCCCAGGCCCCTTAGCCCATATCCCGCCTGCTGCTGGCCCCCCAGCCTTAAAGGCTACGGGCTCCCCCTGCTGACCACCGTGTGACTGACCCCGAGGCCCCCAACACTCGACCAACGCATGTCGCTTGCCGCATCCCGAGCCTTCGTGCCGAAAACGGCAATAGTCCCGCGTGCATAGTCCTCTGTTATAGTCCCAGCACGCACCCGTCTCTCCCGTCGTTCCCCTGCCTGCTCCACCCACCCCCCCTCGGGTGGGCCCCCCTCGAAAGGGCTGATAAACGAGCGGTAGCCCGCTGGCCGTAAAACAGTCTTCCCCGACCACGCGAGCCCCATCGTATGCTGCCACAAATCCGTGTCCAGCTCTCACCACTTCGCTTCCGTATCCCATGCCATGCTCGCCCGGAATTCCTCATCATACTGAGCCCAGGCATATCCCCCCCCCCTGTAATTTGCGCTTCCCGAATGACGTCCGTGTATTTAAACATGGCCACTGACCTCTCCGGAAACTTCTCACAGTACCCACTGACGTAAATGAGAAAAGCCGCTGTCCAGTTCTCTATCGTCAAAGGTACCTTAGGCCTCTTTGCCAACTCGAATTCCTCCTCCTTGGAGCCCTCCTGTGCCCTGACCTCCCTGCGCAGGAGTTTGAGCCTTTCCACATATTCCCCTTTCCAAATCCTCTCTTTTGTTGCCAACATCAAATGCGCCCCCAAGGGCTTCGTTACCCCCATATACGGTAATCGTTTGATCTTCAATTCCATACTTTCCAATTTAGCCAAATTAGCCTCCTCCTCCCCTGTCTTTGCGTCAGCAGCCTCTTTCTTGTCCCCTTTCTTGTCCGTCACACTCTCAGTGGTCTTACCTTCGTCCCCCTTTCCTGTGCCTTCCGCGCCCACTGCCCCATCCACTACTTACGTTCCCTTGCGCCACCTCCCCCCGACCCCCCCCCCCTTCTCAACAGCCCCCCCACCCCTCTGTGAACCAACACTGGGCGCCCGAGCAAATGTTTATTACCTGGCGCCAGTGTCTCTGTCTGCCGCTCCTCCCGGAGTCCTGTCCTGGGGGCCGAGCAGTTTTCCCACCTCGATGTCCGACCCGTGGGCCGCGCCTGGCGTCGTGACACCTGCAAGAAACTAGCCACAACATTACTCGGCCCCCCGTCCCCCTTGTCCACCTCACGCAACTCCCCTTCTTCCATGCTCTCTTCCTCATAATCCAATTCCTCCTGCCCCGCACCCCCAGCGCTCCCCGCTGGTGGCGCCCTCTGCTTGAGTGGTAAACAAACATTCTCCGCTGCCGTGCTCCTCAGCTGATGCCCCCCGGGGCGCTGTGACCCCGTGGGTGTTGGGGCTGGCGAGCCCGTACCGGGCCTACTTATGCCAGCCGCGCCGGGATCCCTCGCCGGTACAGGATACGCCTCCCAAGGCTCCACCCTCCCTTCTCCTTGGTGCCGTCGAGCCGCTCCCAGCCCTACCAAGTCCGGCACACCGCGATGGTCAAACTGTCGGTCCACCGCCTAAAAAGAAATGGAATGGTCTGGTGTGCTGGGCCTACCCCCGCCCCGACTCCCATCCCATCCTCGCTTACCCGTCCCCCCAACGTCGTTGCTAACCACGCCCTACCCACCGCGCTTGAACCCCCCCCCGTCTCCGTCCCCGTCTCCCCCTTCGCTCCGGTCCCACCTACCCCCCCACCCCCTGCCCGCGCGCCCCCACCCCCCCTCTTCCCCCCCGCTGCACTCCCCTCATCCCCGCCGTCCGCCTGACCCCCCCCACCGACGTTGGCGGGAAACCCCGTGCCCGCCGGCTCCCTGTCAAAACTCCCCCCCGCCTAGCCCCCCCACCCTCCCCGTGCGCCTCCCGCACCCTCCCCCATGCGCCTCCCCCAGCCGCTCCACTCTGGGCCCCGTGCCCCTGTTAAGCGCGTGGCCCCCGTCTGCATCGCGCTCCACCATAGTTCCTGTCGCGTGCCTCTCCCCGCCATCCCCCCCTCTGCGTCCTGCCCCGTCTGCCCTCCACACCCTCCCTCAGCCTGTCGCAAGCCGGGGACGTGCGCCTCCGCCCCGCGCTGCCCCGTGAAACCGCCTCCGAAAGCCTGCCTTGTGCCGCCGCGCCCCCCTCGTACCCGCCCCTCCCCTCCCTATCCCAACCCCGCGGTGCATCTAGGGCCGCTCCCGTAGAAGCCGAGCGGCCCTGTCAAGACTTCTCTCGCGTTCCCCCCCCCTCCCGCTCTGCAGCCGCTCCCCTGCCTCTGGGGCGGCCGTCCCAACATATAGCACCTCACGAGTTGGCCCCCGGAGCTCGCCCCCCCCGCCCAGACGATGCCCCGCCGTCGCCGTCGCTAACTCCCGCCTCTCGCTCTCCCGGTGCGAACCTGTCACCTCCCAGGCCTCGCTTACTGCACGCAACCAGCTTGAAATACAGCCACCATCGTATAATTGCCGGTGCAGCTGTCAAGGTTGCTATCCGATTCAGCGCCGGAAACTCCGAGGCCATAATTCAATATTACTCGCGTCGTTTGAACCTCACCCTAGTCGCCCTATTCTTCTCAGCACGATAAAATTGTCTCACGTAAAAATTCACTAAAACTAAGTTTTATTATCTGTACATCGAACACCCTGAAGAGGGCTCCCGAGTCCCTAGACGCGTCCGTCCCAGGCCGATCTCACCTCGTAAAATCTGAAAATCTTTAGCTACTGCCCGCGCTCCGAGCCACCAGGTCCACCAAACCTAAAATGGTGGCTGGGGAGGCGCGTAACTGGCCTAAATAGCCCTTGGGCTACTTTTGCCGAAATTGGGCTACATTTGGGCTATCCCCAAATGTAGCCCAAAACTACCAAAATGGCCGCTACGGCCACTCCCCCCCCTCCCCCTCCCAATCTGCCCGGGGGGCAGACCTCGCTGTGCTCGGCTGCCACCCAAGCTCCCATTGCCCGCCTGCTCACAGCACTGTGGAACCGCTTTTCTCCAATATTCCGAACCGGAGGTAGCAGCCGGGCGCAGCATCTAGAAAGGTGTGTAGCTGAATAGAGGTTAGACAGCGACTGAATCAGGTAAGAATATCCCACCCTAAAAGTGCAAAACGTGTGCCGATGAGAACCAAAGCCTGAAAAATGTCATGTTTTACTTCTGTATGCTGCCACGTCCTGCTATAAAAAACAAAAGCGGCACTCTGCCATGGCATTCTTCATAGTGTAATGTGGGAGCCTTCAAGTAGCACACCACAGGAGGGGGATCCCAGGGGCGCATTACATGAAGCCATGAGGGGATTTATCTGCAGTATGGCGGGCAGAATTAAACTCCAGGAATTATATTTGCCGCCTGTGTCCGAATGGGCAAGCAGTGTATGATAGCGTAGCAGTGGTCTGGCCTCAAGGTGCAGCAATAGCTTTTGGTGCGACATTACAACACCGTGTTCCTCAAAGTAGATCACTGTGACAATCCGTGACTGGAAGTAGATCAACCTACTCTGAATGTGCAAGGCAGGCTTTACAGGTAGGAAACACTGTGTGCTTGTTTGTGTAGGTTTGAGCTTGACTTGGGGTTTGGAGGGCATTTCGGAGATTGAGGATTATGGTGAAGGCATGTTTTGGCTGTAAAATGCACATTCGAACTCCTTGATAATATGCCCTTGTGAATTCCCATAGAAGCCCATGTTCTGGTGTGAACATGGGCTTCTATGGGAATTCTCCAGGGCATATTATCAAGCCCATTATCGCCGCTTTAGCGGCAGTTTTCTGCCGCTAAAGCGGCGATAATTTTTACGCCGTCCTTGATAATATGCCCCTTATGTTTAATTTCCTATTACTTTTTCTAGAAATGTATGCTGTGAAATGCAGCTTTCCCCACTCTGCATACCACACCCTCTTCTTTCAGTTCCTGCTCGTTCGCATGTTCTACTTGGGTTGTCACTTTCCGCCTCACCATTTTTCCTATCCACC
Source organism: Triturus cristatus (assembly GCF_964204655.1). Taxonomy (NCBI): domain Eukaryota; kingdom Metazoa; phylum Chordata; class Amphibia; order Caudata; family Salamandridae; genus Triturus; species Triturus cristatus. Next base: position 354,159,167 of record NC_140584.1, read on the forward strand.
AGCTGCCACTGCATGCAAGACAGCCGTTAGAATGGCAAAACGAGGAGAAATACTTTTATTTGTCCTCGTTTTTGCTTTTTCTTTTTGTGCTGCATTCTTCAGCAATCATAAAAAGAGCCAAACGCCATTAATGATTGTTTATGTGCAGGAAGGTGTTCCTGTACATGAACAATCATTAAATAATGATGAGTTGCTACTTCTTATGTGTGCTACTTTCTGTAGCACACATAGAAGTAACAAATCGCCATTCTGGATTGTTTATGTGGTGTGGAGCAAGGGACACCTTCCTGCACATAAAAAATCATTCCCTGCAACTCAGGCACCCTTGCACTCTGGTGCAAGGGTGCCAGCGTTGGCGCTAGGCAACTCATTTTAGCGCCAGCACTAGGGAAATCATAGGGGTGCGGTGTATTGTTGTAAATACGGCACATCCCTGCGTTTTGGAAATCTTGGAGCGTGGCGCTGCAAAATGTGGTACCGCTCGCGCTCCGACATTTCATTGTAAATATGCCCATAATTTCTTAATACCTTGGGTGTTAGAGACAAACGCATTTTCCATAAACTATAATCCCCAGTATTCAGGGATGGGCAATATTTGTTTGCATTTTCCATATGAAGGGGACGGAATTGGCTGTAGCTGCGCCCTCTGTTTTACCATTTCTCTAACTTCGAAAAGTGTTGTGTACTCCGTTTTCATACTTTTACTTTTCCTCCTGTCTTACCAAGAAATCGTTTTATTCGAATGAAATGACCTTAATTAATTCAAAACCAGGCAACCTTTTGATGAAAGTGAAGGAAAATCAAACCTGTGTGTTTGCCACATTTGCAAGGAAGTAACCAAGCCTTCTCAGAGGGGCTGCACACCCCGCAAGAAAAACAGAAACACAGAAGAGAGATGACAATATGTGCCAGGGGGTGGTTTAAAGTTACAGAGTTTGCGTCTCTCCGCCATCTGTGCCTCTCTTGCGCTGCTGATATGACTGCGGCTTCAAGGAGGGAGTTTCTCAGCCAGCAACCCTCAGTGAAGCAGAAGACTGGAATCAGTCTGCTGGCTCAAAGCAGAGGAAGAAACTGGCAACCAGACTATTCTTGCACGCGCTGACTGTGAAATGTATTTCAAAAAGCAAGAGGGCGCGGTACCAGTCTTTACTGAATAGAAAAACACTTAGCACTCCGAGGAAATAACCTTACCGCGTGTTGCGGTATTGCCTGGGCCTTACTGACTGATACCAAGTTTTCCGCCTCGGAATGAGCGATTATACCCGGGATTCTAACTATTTTATCTTCTGATAAAAGTGAAGAGTATGCTGCTTTCCGTGTTGTATTATCCTCACAAATTGCCCAGTTACTAATTTCAGCAATTACCTTGCTTTTGTGTACAATTTTTACTCAAACTGGAACCTGAAATCGAGCACACAGTTTATGCCTGATTTCAGATTTACTGTGAGGTACTTTAATCCCCGTGCCATGTATTTGTGCTCTTCTGAATAAAGTGACATATGAAGATTAATAAATAATATCATTTTACATATCTAATACCTTAGTGCAGTACTTGTTAAAGAAATATGCAATATTGTGCAATATCTAGGCTAAAATCTCCGGATCTTTGATGTCTATGATGCATCACACTGTTTTAATTCCCATACAAAGATGGGATCAGAGATTTGCCCACCTATGATCAGAAAGATGACCCTCACACTTGCATACCATGGTACCCTAGTAAAGGGCAACAGGTTTCAATAAACTGATTAATTAGAAAGCGGTCTAGTTGGGGGGCATGGTCACGGCGCCGATCAAGATGGCCACCTAAGGAGTCTGCTCCGCCGCACCGGGACGTATTTTGGAGCCGCGGATGCGTTTTTCCTCAGCGCCGAAGTTCCGGAGTGCCTGCATCATGAACCGGAACACTTGCTGTCCTCGGTGAGCCTGTTTTGGAGCTTCAAGCGCGTCGCGCTGGTCGATTTATGACGGTGCTCCGCTCTCTTCATGACGGCCGCCATTTTAGGCGGGCGCGTCTTTCCCTGAGGAGATTTCAGCGCTGCTGTGTTCTGCTCTTTAGACGCTGACCCCGATGTTGCTGGTTTTCAGTTCCTGTTTGGGTATTCCATGGACTATCTGTGCATACTGTGTCATTATGGTGGTTTGCTCCCTGTTTTTTTTTTTTCCTGCTTTGTAATTTTTCTTCAGGATAACTGCCATTCTGGATGAGCGTCTCCTCATATGTTGGCATGTTTGGTTCTCCCACATCTCCTTTTTTGAGAATCCTTTCGACCACAACATGCCCACTTACTGTGTGCTTGTCTCTTCCATTTGGTGGACTCTCTCTTGCCTGCAATTTAATTTCATTCCTTGCTGACATTACTTATGTTGGATGCTTATTGCTGCCTGCAGGGGCGCGTCCCTCTTAATGCCTGTCCTTGCTTTTGACCCTTTGGAACACCTATTTTATTGTGTTCTTCGTATATGCTAATATAGTTGCCCATCAACATTTTCAACTGTTTTTCCTGGAGCATTTCCTTGTTATACATTGCTTTCTCTGTGACTTGACTGTTAATTTCCTATGGGCAAATTGCGTAAACCAAAGTTTGTTTTTAGTTCTTCAAAAAGTTCTCCTGCGGCAACGCCCTCAGGCTCCTCGACATCAGACTCGTCTTCCTTTTCAGGCCAAATGGCGGGTGTTGCACCTAATCGTTCTTCCTCGACGTCATCTACTTCAAATAAGTCCTCTCCGCCTAATGCTTCATCCAAACGCCTGAAACAAGACCTTCTCCAAATAAATCACCATCTCCTATCTCTATGGAGCTACTTTTGGAAGAGATACGCACTTTGCGCCCGTTCGTTGAGGAAACCAATAGTAAGATGCATTTTTTTGAGGAGAAATGGTCCTCTATGGACAATCGAGTAACATCTGTGGAGCAGCACTTGCCGGAGATACAGGTTAACTCCCAACGCATCTCTTCCTTGGAAAAATCAGTTTGTGCCCTTCAACAACATACTGAGGATTTAGAAAATAGAAATAGAAGAATCAACCTATGTATTTATGGCTTGCCGGAATCTTTGGAGGGGGATGAGCCTGTATCATTCTTCACCTCCTCCCTCCCGAAACTTCTGGACATGCCTCTTACTACTTCTCTCAGCATCCAAAGGTCTCACAGACTTGGTCCTCATTCCTCTGCTTCGGCTAAACCAAGAGGAGTCATCATTCTCTTTCTGAAATTTATGGATCTTCTTTCAGTATTATCTGTAGCTCGCTCTAAACGTCAACTTTCTTGGTTGGGTCAGAGGGTGTTTCTTACTCAAGATGTCTCCAACGCTGCTGCGTCTAGAAGGAAAGAATTTTTGAATCTTCGTCCCCCTTTGCGCTCTCTTGGGGCCCGTTATGGCCTGTTTCATCCATGTATCTTCAAGGTCACATACCAGAACCAGACTTGGACTTTCCAGGAGCCTGCGGAACTTAAGAACTTCATTCATATCCAAACTAACAGTGGCATGGACACTTCTGCTTCTTCCAATGGTTGATCTTCTAATCTTCCTTTTTCTTACAGGTTTTTTCTTGTTTTTATAGAGTTTTATACTCCTTTCTTTCTTCTTTGTTTTATTGCAGTCGTGCTTTTTTGATGGTTCTTGAATGTTTTTGGTGTAGTTCTTCTTGTAGCTTCTTCTTTTTTCCTCTGTTGTTGTGTATTCTTCTTTAGAGGTTACAAGTTTTTATTATTAATATTTATCTTTTCATATTGTTTGTTGATTTGTTGCGTATTTCTTTATCTTCTCTCCTGATTTTAACCTTCCTTTTTGCTTCATCATATAGATTGGTTGGTGTTTATCCCTTTTATCCATCTGACTCCCCTACTATCTTCCCTCGTCCTGGTGCATTCCGGACTCCCTCTTTTGGGAGGCTTGTCTTGTTGAGTGTCGCCATTGCCCCGCCATCCACATTCAAATTCCCCTCAGGTATGTCTCTTTCAGTCATCCTTTTTGGATATGTACTGTCTCTTCTTGGGTTTCTTACTTTTTCTCCTCCCCCTCTTTTCCTTCTCTCTCCCTTTTACCTACTAGATACCTTTTTATCATTTTTTCCTGTATTTATTCCTTTCTTTTCTCTTTGTGAGGTTTTACCCTTGTCTTCTTCACATTTCCTCATTTCCTCCTCTGGTTTTTTTCTAGTCTCATACCATGTCCTTCTTTTTCTTAATGGCATTTTCCCTTCCCCTTTTTATTACCGTATTCTTTGTTTTCATCAAAATTTTACTGTCTTTAATTCAAAGTTATCTCCTGGAATGTAAAAGGTTTTAATAACCCTATTAAACGACAGAGAATCCTTTCCCACCTGGCTTCATATAATCCTGACTTAGTCCTTTTGCAGGAGACACATCTTTCGGAAGCCGAATCTCTTAAATTAAAGAGAAGCTGGGTGGGTACGGTTCTATTCTCACCTTCCACTAATAAAAAGAATGGTGTTGCTATCTTATGTCATAAGAAGTTAAAATGTAAAGTTATATTACAAGAAAATGATGCTGAAGGTAGATGGATTTTAACTAAATTGCTAATTAATTCTATACCTTTAACTGTTTTTAATATTTATGGTCCTACACAACCTGATTGTGCTTTCTGGCCTTCAATTACGAACAAATATATTCAATATCGAGAGGATTTGTTTATTCTGGGGGGTGATTGTAATTAGATTTTAGACCCGTTTCTCGACCGTAAGTCTTCTGTCAGCTTTATTCCTCACAAACTCATAGACAATTTCTAGATACTATCTCTCAATCTCATTTTCTTGATTCTTGGAGACTCTCCCATCCTGATACTCTTGACTATTCCTTCTTCTCTCCTCCCCATGCATCTCTTTCTCATTTAGACTATATTTTTCTTTCTCAATCTTTATCTCAACATGTACTATCCTACTCTATTGAACCCATAGTTATTTCGGACCATGCTCCCATTGTGACAGTTCTAGATTTACTCCCCCCGCATCCCAAGTCTTCCCGTTGGCGATTTAATAATTCTCTTCTTACTGACCCTCTTTTTTCTTCCTCTTTTCGTTACTTTGCTAACGAATTTTTTTCACTCAACTGTGATCCCAGTACATCTCCTCATCTTCTCTGGGATTCCTTTAAAGCAACCGTAAGGGGATTCATTATTGATTTCGTTTCCAAGAGGAAGAAACTCTTTCTCCAGAAACGGAAATCTATACTCGCACATATTAAGCTCTTGGAACATGAATTTTACACTTCCTCGTCCAACTCCATTTCACCAGACCTCATACGTGCTAAACTTGAATTTAATAAAACCACTACTGATAATGCTTCGTCAATTCTTCTTCGTAGTAGCGCTCGTTATTATGGTGGTCGCAATAAATCAGGGAAGGTTTTGGCCAATTACCTTAAATCCCGTAAGGAACGTACTTGCATAGATTCTATCTTTTCCTCTGAGGGATCACTTCTATACAAAGATCAGGACATCCTTGAGCAGTTTCAAACTTTTTATCAAAATCTTTATACACCTGAGTCCCCTCCTACTTCTTCTCTTATTCAGTCCTATCTTGAGCAGCTTCCTAGTCCCTCTACCTCTCATCTTACTTTCTCTGATCTTGAAAAGGATCTTTCGTTAGATGAACTTTCCACAGCTTTGAGTACCCTTACTAAAGGGAAATCGCCTGGTCCTGATGGTTTCTCAGTTGAATTTTATTTGCATTTTTCTGATCTTCTACTTCCCAAACTCTTAATGCATTTTCGTTCATTTGACTTATCTGGTAAGGCAGAGGGTACATTTCAAGAGGCTACTATTTGTCTTATTCCTAAAGAGGGCCGGGATCCCAAATTTTGTAAAAATGATCACCCAATTTCTTTAATTAACGTCGATTATAAATTATTTGCTAAGCTACTTGCTTTACGTCTGGATTCCTTTATGCCCCATCTTATTGGTAAAGAACAATGTGGCTTTGTTAAAGGTAGACTTACCTCCGATAATTCTCGTCTCTTTCTTAACGTTTTAAATAAAGCTCCCTCTCTCCCCATTTCTTTAGCTGCTATTTCTGTGGATGCAGAGAAGGCTTTTGATAGAGTTGATTGGTCCTTTTTATTTGCTTCTTTACGTTGGCATGGTTTTGGTCCTAATTTCATTTCCCTTATCTCTTTATTATATTCCGCCCCTAAAGCGTCGGTCCTAGTTAATGGTCATGTTTCCTCTTACTTTCCTCTTCAGCGTGGTGTTCGGCAAGGATGTCCTCTTTCCCCTCTTCTTTTTGTTTTGGCCCTTGAACCTTTCTTGACTGCTATTCGTAACAATGATTCCATTTCTGGTTTTCCTTATGGTGACCATCAGTTGAAGCTCTCCGCATATGCGGACGATATTCTTCTATTCATTTCTGCTCCAGAAACATCCATTCCCCCTTTATTATCTGCATTTACTTCTTTTTCACAGGTTTCAGGTTACAAAATGAATTCAGATAAGACTGAAATTCTCCCTCTCACAAAATTTTGTCTTCCCCATTCCTTCTCCTCCACTGGGTTCGCTTGGAATAGCTCCAAAATTAAATACTTAGGTATTTGGTTCTCTAATTCTATTACCTCCTCAATTAAATTAAATATGTCTGCAGTCCTATCTCGCATTGACAAGCTGTTCTCTTCTTCTCTTCTTGGAACCCTCTTTTTCTCTGTTGGTGGGGGCGGTTGGACTCGGTTAAAATGATGATAGCCCCTATTCTAATTTATATCTTCTCCATGCTTCCTATTGACTCATGTCTTTCACGATTTCTTTGGCAAAACAAACTATCTAGAATTGCTTTATCAGCTCTTCGAAAATCCAAATTTAATGGGGGCGTTAATTTCCCAGATTTCCGTCTTTATCATAGGTCTTTCTCGTTGCGCCAAGCTTCAAAATAGCTCATATCAGAATCTTCTCCTTTCACTCCCCTTTGGCTTTCTATTGAACGAACACTATTGTTACCTTTTTCTTTTACAGAGATTATACGCTTCTCTGCCAAAACCCCATTTACTTCACTCCCTTTGTTCAGACATACTTCCTCTCTTTTATCACCTTTGGTTCTTCCTCCTACTCTTACCCGTGAGTCTTTCTTAGACACCCCTGTCTGGCATAACTCCCTCATTCTTTTGAGTAATAGACCTATTTTCTTGAAAATTTGGAGGATACGCGGTATTATGTGGGTTAATCAGTTTTTCGATGGAACGTTGCCCTGTTCCTTTCCTCAATTCCAACTTTTATTTCATTGCCCTCGATCTTTTCTACATACATTTTCCGTTCTCATGGCAATAATTCTTGATGTCTATTATTCCCTTCCTCCCTCATCTTCACCTATTGTTCAAAATCCTCTTCTCAAAATCCTTCTCGCTCTTCCTAAAGCTTCTCTTATTTATAAATTCTTTTCTTCTCCCAATCCAGATCGTGTTAAGTCTAAACTGGAACTTTCCTGGGAAGCGGATTTGGGTTGCACTTGGTCTGTTATACTTTGGGATAAACTTTGGCCCAGATCCTTAAAAATCTCCCGTTCTGCCTCTCTCACCCAATCTCTATTCTTTTTCTATCACAGACTCTATCTTTCTCCGGTTTCCTTGTCACGGTTCTCTCTTTCTTCTGATTCTAATTGCTGGACTTGTGGCTCTCCCAATGCTGATCTTTTCCATCTTTTCTTTCTCTGTCCTCCAGTCTCTAAATTCTGGGACAAGATTTGGTTATATATCTCTCGTATTTTTTCAATTTCTATTTCTTACTCTGTACCTCTCCTTTTTATGGGTAGTCTTTCTGACTCTAGTTCTCTCCCCTTAATGTCATGGTCTTTTTGACCTTATGCTTGCTCTTGCACTCCAACATATCTCTTTCAACTGGAAATCTCTTACAAACATCTCCATACAATGCTGGTGGAACACTCTCTGTCATTTTCATAGACTTGATGTTGCCTTTGCCTCTTCTTGCAAACCAGATCATAACAGAGATCTCTTTTGGTTACCACTTACTACTTACCTGGATCAGATGGCTGTGACATTACATTCACGTATCAATTCAGAAAATTTTAAGCCTCCGTGAAGCACTTTCACTCTGTCCTTTTCTTTTCTTTTTTACATAATTTTCATTTTAATGTTATTTTCTATGATGTACAATATATATTGTTTTCTCTATATTATCTTGCTTGAATGCCATATTCTGTATACTGTGATATTGTGGTATTATTATTCCCTTTCTTTTCTATTTATTCCTTCTCCTCGCTTCTCCCTCTCTTCCCTCCTCTGTTCCTCATAAATTCCACAAAATGCTTTGTTTTTCTCTAACTTGATATCAGCCTAGCTGTTGTTATATTATATTTGATTACTTCTGTATTTGCTGATCTCTTCGTGTACTACTATTATTATTCAATAAAGCTACTCAAACAGAAAAGAAAGCGGTCTAGTTGTTAACTTTATTAAAACCTAATGAAATTGCTGGCAGTCAGGGAAGCCGGTTAGTTTGAAGCATCCTGCTTGGAGGATAGAATTAGAGGTGTGCAAAATATACACTTTTTCTTTTTTAATAAGTTGTCCTTCACCTTGTGAAAATACAATATGTGGGCATATCGAGTAGCTTTTCTCCATGATAGTATATCTTGTAAATATAAATCATGCTAGATACCAGCAGGAGACTGACTTGAGGAGAAAGTGTCTCTTTTTGAGACATTTTTTAATCATATCAGCCTCATGGGGGCAAAAACCATAAGAAATATCACGTGTTAAATGGTGAACATGACAAAGGTTTGTGTAATAAGAAATTCAGGTTTTCCATGAGATTATGGCAGTTCAGCAAAGCTATGTAGGAATGTGCTAGACAAGGGCAAGGCTGAAAACGCGCCTCACAAACTCATAATTGTATCGTGAGCCACATCTAGCTCTTCATTCGCTCTACAATACATCATTCCTTCACTCACTCTGACCCCACTTACTTATTTTACATCTCATCTCAATTCATACCTCCTGACTCAGTCCTACTATATCCAGTAGTAATCCTAACTCACTTCCGTGGTACCCATTCCTTAAGAACTCACTTTGCAATCTTAGTACACACCAAATTATCTCACTCCTTACACATGACTATTTATTTCCCTTAATTCTCAACTAACTTCTGTTTTACAGCCTGCCCCTACCATATCTCTGACATTCCTTCAAAACAACAGACAATGATTTTTTTGGCTAAACGTTAGGCAGTTGATGAGATAACTGAATCGGGGCTTGTACCCTCTGCAGAGGTGTGTGTAACTTGAAGGTCTCAGGTTTGAATTTCATTGGAGTCATTGAAATCTTTTAACACTGGAAAGTTGATAATAGAAAAGGGACTGAGCTGCGACAACACGACTCCACAACATTCACAACGAACAGCCAGAACTGCGATAAAAACACAAAACAGGCGATAAGACGTGTTAGCACCAGGAAAATAACACCTGCTCTGACCTGGTGCTAAATCGGACCACAGCCTGCACCACAAAAGGGAGACCAGCCCAGAGCCACACCTGAAGAACAACAGATGCACCCGGGCAACTGAACCTGCAGCCCGGAGGGCTGAAACGGAAACAACACCCGCTGGAACCACCCCCAGGACCCTCCCTCCCGGCACCCCCGACCAATGACATGCCACATCAGCCACACCCAAACACGTACAAAATAATCTGCCTGATGTCGCAGAATCACAACTGGTGACATGCATGTGTCATCACAAAAATGACCATCACACATTCATTTCCAAAGCAAAAAATAAAACTTTATGAAAATGAACACTGAAATGAAATGAAGACACATGGCAGCTCCCCTCAGGACAATCCGTAGGTCACAGCCTGCAAGACAAACATCATGATGAGAAGGTGTGTCCTGCACACATCAAAGGAAAGAGAGACAGCGAAGGGGAGAGAGAGGAAGAGAGGGAGAGAGAGAGAGAGAGAGAGAGAGAAGAAGAGAGGGGGAGAGAGAGAGAGATAAGAAGAGAGGGGGAGAGCGTGAGAGATAAGAAGAGAGGGGAGAGAGAGAGAGAGAGAGTGCCGCCCCTGCGCACCCAGGCCCCACTGCTCACCTGCTGCCACCGGTGTGTCTCCAACCACTTGCTGGTATGTAGTGCAGTTCATTAGGTCACACATCTGAGACAGACCCGTCATCTGAAACAGAGTCCAGATACATGATTGGCACAGTACACACCATTTCACAAGACAACATCGCCCGCCTGCCCATGCACACCCAGACAGAGGCACCCAAGCCCCTCCCGCCACCCATTGAAGCATGCCTGCCCATGCACACCCAGACAGAGGCACCTCAGCCCCTCCCGCCGCCCATCGGAGCATGCCCGCCCATGCACACCCAGGCCGCACTGCTCACCTTATGCCACTGGCGTGCAGAAAGGAGGTCCCACCACATGCCACTTCAACCCACAAGCCCGGGGCCCGTGGACATGGCACACTCCACACCATGCAGCCCCGCTCCGCAGGCCACCAGGTCTCACGTTTGATGCTGGGTCTTGATTACTCCATGGCAGAGGACATACCAGTGCACAGGGCATCATCGCAGGCTGCACACTGGCTCAGACCAATAGGTGCCACTAGCTCTGTGACCCACGAAGCCAAGCCACCTGGCGGTAGGCCCCCGCTGACCGCTGGCTCTGGCCTACACTGTGGTCCAGCAGGGCACACAAAACCTGAGCTGTCCAGACCACCGAGACGGGGCATCATCGCAGGCTGCATACCCGCTAAGCAGCTCAAGGTGCCCCTAACTCAGTGCACCCAAAGTCACCGTCCCGTGGTGGGGTGCCTGTGCCGGCCGCAATGCTCCAGGTGCCACTACCCCTGTGCAACCCCAGTCAGCGTCATGTGATGGTAGGCCTGTGACGGCTGCAAGGCATCGGGTGCCACTAACCCTGTGCGCCACAACTCTTGGCCCCTTTATGATTGAGAACCGTCGAGCGTCCGTCATCCAGTCACCACCGGCAGAGGGGAATGTGACGTCGTCAGCCCCTTATGTTGGCGGAGTCACATGGCCTGTGACGCCTGTGCCGGATGGGTGTGGTGTGCATGCATATCTGCCCTGAGGGAGTGGCTGTGACATGCTGACAACTAGACCAGTGACCTGTACACCACCAGCGAGTACGCCTGCGATGGGTAGCAATGAGAACCCCCCCTCGGAGCGTAAGCGGAGTGGTCTGGTCTACCGTACGTCGGACCAGCGCAGGCCTTGCAACAATGACTCGTGGGATCTGGGCGTGGTTTAGTCCATGTCCGGACATGGAAGTGACTGATGCGTGTGTCCCTGTTGTAGTGTTCATGGGACCCAGTACACAATATGCAATGTAGCACCCTCTGGCTGGCATCCCACAGGACGAGCATCATTAACGCACGGGACATCACTGCCTCTACATTCACCCACACATTCATACATGAATGGTGAAAGACATAACACAGCAGTGCGTCACTGGATGTTTATTTGCACATCCAGTGCAGTTCTGCAGCTGGAGCGGTTCAGGGCAATTCTGAGCACACTACACAATATGGGCCCGTGGAGGGCGAGCCTGAGTCCATCCGGGGATGACAAGTACTGCGGAAGAGGAAGGGTACAGCCCACAGTCAGGTTGCCATGTCATTGGTCATCAACCAGGATATGGCAGTCCATGTTGCTGTCTAAGTTGAGTGCATCGGAGTGTATCGGGGGTCAGTGGAAGGTCATGGGGCCATGTACGGCACCAAGCAAGAACAGGCGAGGTGGCGGAAATGAAAGCTAGTGCCTCCTGATCACAAACCTGTCCACGTCCTCGTCTCCGGATGTGTGCTCTGCCCCACCTGTGGGTTTTGCAGTACCGGCTGGGGCACTGTGTGCCACTGACACATCAGGGGCCGGAGGAGGGTTGTCGGCCGCACTGTGTGGCAGTGACACATCATGTGCTGGAGTGGATACGCCTGCCACACCGTGAGCACAGACACACCAGGGGGCGGAGATGTGGATGGTGTGCGGTCAGCAGCATTCATCTGCGCCACGCCTTGTGGCAGCAATGCCATGATGATGATCTGCCGGGCATGGTAGATCCCAGCTACATTTCACTGGTGTGCAGCGGTGGCTCCCATTCTTTCCGCCTCCATCCGCACCATGTCCTCCATGAGCCTCCGCATGTGTGCGAGCTCACGACTGGTATTGCTGGAGCCACTCTGAGTGGACAGGTGTTCTCTCCGTGTCAGGACTCCAGCGATGTCAGTCAGGGCTCATTGGAGGCCATGGAGCGGGTCTAGACACCCATGGATGGCGTCCAGTTTGGTAGCCATGAGGTTGAACCCCACCTGCACCTGCTCAGCCGTCTCCCTCTGGGCCTCCAGCTCCTGGGGGTCTTGGGAGACTGGCGGGGCTTTGGGTGCCTCCTGCTGGGTGGTTTGGGTGGTGGGTGGGGGCTCCTCGATGAAGTTGGTCAGCCCTGATCCTGGAGGTGAGTCGCAGATGATGTCAATGATGTCTAGGAGGGCTTGGGTGTCGATGCTGGGGTTGTCCTCCTCGTCATCAGTGAAGAGTGGCTGGGACTGCTCTGCAGGGGGTGTTGACGCTGGCACTGCAGTGTGAAGGGGAGATGGTGTATTGCAATGTGTCCACATGTATGTAGTCGCATGGGACATGTTGACATTCAGACAGCATGGCATTGTACATTGTGACAGTCTATGGATCTGGGCGATGACCCAGAGTCATTGAGGATGTGCACAGTGCTCTGCTTGATTGTGCATGTGTGCCATCGTGGCCATCTCCACTCGTCCCCCCAGTACCTGGTGGTCACTCACCCTGTTGCGGCTTTGTTGTGTCCTGTCGAGCAGTGTCTGGTCCCCCGACTCTGGCCACATTATCCACACTGATGACTGTCGGCAGCAGCTCCTCCATGTCATCCAGCTCGAGCTGTGGCGCTGGGCACCCACCTCCAGTCTGCATTGCTGCCTTCTGGTTGGCTGCGAGTTTCTCCTTGGTCTTCCGCTTGATGTCATTCCATCGCCTCTTGACCTCGTCCATTGTCCTCTTGTGCTCTCTGACGGCATTCACCTTGTCCACGATGTCCCGCCATATTCCTGTTTTGGTGCCCTATGACACGTTGGAGGTGATGAACAGTTGTCGATGGTGTTCCATCACCCCCGTGACTATGATCCTGTTCGCCTGCGGACTTAACTTTGTCTTCCTCTTCTTCTTGTCCTTGCCCTTCCCTGTCCCGAGGTCCCGGGCTTGTCATCCGGGGTGCTTGTGGGGTTGCGTTCATCCTCTGCGCCTGCTCCGGCTGCCTCCATGGTGCTTGGGTGTTGGTCAGTTTGTGTTTGGGTGTTTTTTCCACTTTTATGGTGATTTTTCCCGCCGGCCAGGTGTGAGTTGCAGGCCTGGCGCTGCTTATCGCTAATTTCCACATCGCACTTTGGCTCATCGCAGGTTTTTTGGTGTTGTGGTTTGTGTTTTTATCTCCATCGAGGTTGTTGTATCGCGGACATTGTCCACGGTTTCGGCAGATTATCGCATGGTACCGCCTTGTTGTGAATTCCACGTTGACACAGGGTTATTTTCCCGTGATAGTCTGAGATGTGTAAAGTTGTGTTGACATTTTTTGGTGATGTTTAGGACACGTTCTTGTGAATATACCCCTAGGTTCTTTGTTTAGAGTTTAGCAGATGGGTTAGGCTGCCAAAAACATGAAGGATATCCCATCTAACTTATGACAATTGTCATAGGATACAATACACTTATAATAAGGCAGATGGGATATCGCTCACATTTGTGACAGAGTAACCAGTCTGCCAAACTTTAAATCAGGCCCCTACTTCTTAATGGTTAGGCACAGGTTTTTAAAAAACTAAGCATATTGAGGACACATTTAAATAGCTTAACACCTGCAGAGTTGTATGCACTGTCCTGGGAAAATGCACACAAACATCATTTCCAGCCCATACTTTTTTGTACCTCGCTAATTCACTCTTGTGCCCTCAACTTATCCTCAGCTCTGTTGCTATCTACCCTTTGTTCCAGTCTTGTTCATAGCCCGTTCTAAAATCATTTGAGTTTTGATTTCTGTTTCAAATTTCCATTAGAGATGCAGAGTCTCTGATTTACTCAAGAAACTTTTCCAATACCTTCAGGCAGATTGGGTGATGAGATTATCTCACAATGATCTGCTAGTAATCCAGAGCTCCTGCTGGAGATTCATTGATGTCAAAACATCTCTGAGCAAATATTCAACCATTTCATTCAGCAGCATATAGGAGGCAGTTAAGGGTTTATGAATGGGACATCAGCCCGATCTTGTGAAGTTACAGGAGTTAGGGCGTCAAATGAATGTGATTTTCCTTCCACTTATCTGTCATTTGGCAATTGTCATCCTTATGTGTACCCTGTGACAAGAAGGAGAACTTCAGGTTCCTCGCTCACTTCACAATTATCCGTGAAAAACCAAGAGTATTTTGCCCAAGTACCTGGAAAAACGTGCCTCTAAAAGTGAAAACTAAATTACATTTCAATGTTTAAAATGCTAAATAGGTAAATGTTTTAAAATAGAAAGTACCCATGCAAAAAAAAATGGATCCTCTGACCCAAAAAGACTTCTCAGAACTTTGCCTCACTCACAACATATTTTCAATTCCATATTATAGATTTTATGTATTTTCTTTCGGTGATGCAGTTTACCCCGCTCCTCTCCAAATTAACTTGCATCTATTTTCAGTCTCACCTGAAATGTTGGGCAAGCTTGCAATAAATAGCAGTGCATACATCCCTTGTGATAGCTTGAAAGACCTTACTGAGTATCAGGTGTCCTGTGCGTTTTTAGAAGAAAATATGTATCCAGCCCCAAATAATTAAGATTTTAAAGAACAATTACAAGAAAATATCAATCATTTTGGATGTCCCTATTGGATTATTTTATAGGAGGGGGGGGGGGAGTTTAGGACGCGGATATCTGAAGACCACTGACGGAGTATACCAGCTGACTTCTATTCATGCTGACTTACAAGGTAAAGACCCCCGAAGGAGGGAAGAGTCAAGCCAGTGTGTTCTTGGCTTCAGTCTTCTGCTGCATCCAGTACCAGTGGAAATGCCACACACCTAATCAGCAAATACAGAGCAGTCTGCTGTGCACGTGCTGAACTGGAGCCTGCCGAGCCCTGCAACGTGCGAATAACTTTCAGGTTCCAAGACCGCCACGGGCCAATCTGATGTATTTCTGCCTTCTCCGTTCCATTAACACTTAAAAAAAAGAACTCAAGGAAATATAGAGCGACAGGGTGACTTGGCAAGAATTTACAGAGATCACATCGTTTCATCAGCACGAAAACACATTGTTTCTGTTGATGAAATTCATGACTATTAAAATATTTCCTATTACAGCGTTTTATTGTTTTAAATAATTAAATAGCAGGAGAGTTAAGGCTGCCAAAAATGTTGGATTAAACTCTTGAATAAATTATACTTGTGAGTTCATCTGTGTTAATCCTCCTCATGGGGTCCTTCTGACATATTCTTACTTTGTTTAATGAAAAAAAAGATGTATTACATATTTATCATTTCTAATACTGCTCGCTTCCTTCTTCAGTGACTTGCTCTTCACATATTACTAGTGGGTGTACCGCCGATTATCTACAAACCACGTCAGTTCGTATTGTTTTTACGTTTTTTAGAACAATTTTAAGAAACATTCTCATGAACATCATCAGCAATGTGAATTTTCACAATTTTTTTAAATTTCTCTATTAGCCACTATCGAGTGCACACTTTATTATAGTGCCCCTGTTATTTTAACGGTGCAGTACAGATAAATATTAATGGTTAAATGTGAATGCAATTCCAGATTGACCTATGCAGTGTCTCTTAAGTAATGGTGAAATAATGTTTATGTAGCCTGTCCTTTAACACGCATGCACATTCAGAGTAGCTTAGTGCACAGTAGTGCATTTTATCGTCATGGGGATGCCGAAAGAGTTGACTGCGAAGCTATATAGACACCCATAAATGAGAGACAGACACAGCGTGGCCTAACTTTACAGAAGAGTAGGTGACATATTGGAATGTAAAGGAAGAGTGGTGCACCCAGCAGAAACATTGATTGTTGTGTTGTCGCAGTACATGTCAGTGCTAGGTTAATATTTTTTTATCTTATCACTTTATATTTAAGGTATTCTTTGTACTCAAATTTAACACAATACAAATGCAAAGACTTAAAAAAAGGGGCATTCTTCTCTCAGAATATTAGTTACTGTATAAGGTTTGGCAAAACAGTGTTGCATTATCACACTATTAATATATATATTAAGTAGTGTAAACAGTTCAAGCATCACTCGGCCTAGGTTAATCAATACAAGGAATGTATAATTTTTAGTCCTCCTGTCCCATTCACCACATCTCTCTTTCAGCAGATAAGCCTGGCATTCTATGCATTCTACCCCTTCTTTAAAACTCAGTAAAGTGCAATGGCGTAGCAAGGGGGGATTGTATGGGGCAGCCTGTCCCAGGAGGCACGAGTTTTGGGGGTGGTGGCTTCCCTCCCGCTCTTACCTGTAGCTGTCGCAGGGCAGCAAACGCAGGGACTGCCAGCACCTCCCTGCACCTAAATGCGGCAGCCGCTGGGCGGCAAACTCAGGAGTTGCCACGGGCGGCAAAAAGTCTAGCTACGCCACTGAGAAAGTGAAGTGCCATTCTCCACCCTCCCAACTGTCTTCTCATATCAGATTTAATTGATTGTCACATCCTCTCAAAGTGAGACTGCACAAGGGGCAAGTCCACCATCTATGTACCATAGTTCCTCTCGAAAGATAATGTGTCCCACGTAAGTCAGACCCTCTACACATGGCTTTTTGGCTCATGAGGGTCAGGCACCAAGGGGTAAGAGTTATTAGACATTCTCTTCATATTGATTGACAACTTGGATGACCTCATCCAAATCGCGGTCCATACTTTTCCAGTTATCTCTCTTTCTAGATCTTCCTCCCACAGAGACACATAACCATGTCTAGTATTTGTAAGGCTTGGTCTATCGTTACATATAGTCATCCATATATAAAGCAACCTTGTACTTTCCACTTCTAGTTGTCAATCCTCTTTTGGACTGGTTACTATTTATTGTTTCTTTTAAGGGGTTCTATGGTGAGGACAAATATGTATGACCATGGGCATCCTTGTCCTGTGCCTCTTGAGAGTTGGTTGAATTAGGATATTTTCCCATTAATCTTAATTTATGCTGAAGAATGAATGAAGTTTGAAATAATAAGGGAAAGCTTCATACTGCCTAAAGCAGTTTTGCAAAGCAATTTCGCTCTATACTGCCAACCAAATGCAGCGGCGTAACAAAACTTGAGGGGCCAGACTGCAAGGTACATGGAGGGGCCCCACTCCGGTCCTGATCAGGAGCTCTCAGGTCCGGGTATTTTGCTGAGGGTACCTTTAGAGCTTGGGAACCCCCATGCCCCGCAGAGGTTGCGGGGGCCTATTTTACGCCACTGACCAAATGCCTTCTCTTCACAAGTGAGAGCAGGACAACTGGAGTTTTATGTGTCATTGCTGTTTATTAAATTTACTGCCAGCCTGGTGTTGTCAATAGACTCTCAACCTTTCGCAAATCTGGAGTGCTATGTGGATAACAGAGTTGGCCAGACTACATTGAGCCTAGAGACGTAGGGGGCAGATTTACTTTGAATTCCCACAACGCTTCACAGCAAGGCAAGGAACTGCACTGCATTGCGTGAAAGGAAGACAGCAGAGATACTCCCTACGTACAAAGATAGGTAGCATTTTTGAAACGGTGCAATGGTGCCTGTGTTATGGGCCACATCTCTGTCAAATGTCAATATTATTAGGGAGTGATCGGAGAAAGCACCTGTTCCAATTATGGTGTGAAGAGTAAAATAAGCAACAGACATAGGGGCAGTTTTATATCAGACTTGCGCCACTTTTACGCCGCCGTTGCGTCACTTTTGTGACGCAGCGGCGGCGTAAACCCTGCGCCACGTTGCGCCCTATTTACATCGTGACGCATCTATGGAGATGCGTCACGGTGTAAAGCCCTGCGCCACATTAAACCTGCGTCAGGTTTAATGTATGCAGGGTGGGCGTTCCATCGGAAAAAGCCTCGGAAAAGTGACTCAGTGAAATCTATAAGATTTCACTGAATCACTTTTCCGACGCTGCTGCGTCAAAACCCTGCGCCTGCTTGAAGCAGGCGTAAGGCATGACGCAGCATGATAGGTATGGGCAGCCCCTAAACATTGCTGGAGTTGCGTCGTGCTTGCGACACGACTCCAGCAATGCGCCGCCTTACGCCATCAGATGCGTCACGCATCTGTTTATCCTTGCGCCACGATGCGCTGCATTGTAAATGCGGCGCATCTGTGGTGGCGCAAGGGTAAACTTGCGTGACGCATATTTCCTGGCGCATCCATGCTGATTTGCAGGGATGCGCCAGGAAACATAAATCTGCCCCATAATCTTTAGTAAGAAAATCTATCCTTGAGTGGCTCTTGTGGGCTTGGAAGTAAAAAATATAGTAACATGTTTTACTATAGAAAATCCACCAGCACCAAATCGTTTTTCTTGTGATCTTTCAGTTTCAATTCCTATTACTTCAACGAGGTGTGGCAACTCAATTTTTTTCTATATGAAATTTTAGAAAGAAAAATGGAGCACTCTGCATTTAGGCAACTGTTGTTGCTTTCGGAAATGTGTATGACGTCAATGAAGTGCCAAGGCCCATATTAGGAAGAACATTTCACAAGAGCCAGCATTCAACTTTAACCACTGTTTTTAGTCATCTAAGCAGGCATCTGATCTAACAGTTGGGAGCGGGAATTCCTTATGGGCTGTAACATCTACAATCGACAGTAGAGAACCAGTCTCTAGAAAGAATCCAGATCTAGTAAGAAAGCTTTCTGTTTTCTATATAAGACAGTTGATGACGTTTTTTCTGGACTATCCGAGGAGATAGCCAGGCAATCTAGTTTAATGGCTCAGTTGCTTAACTTTCATCATAGTTTACTAATTGTATTTTTCACACTAGATCAATAACTCGACAACATTTTAGACACATTTGCAAATTCCGAAATTACTGAAACAGACTATTTTGCATTATGTATTACTTAGGACTGCAGAAATGTCAATACGCCTGTAAGAAATGAGGTGGTTAGAAGTTATAACTCTGGGTCAGATTGAGATCTTAGTTTTACCACTGTCCTGCCTTAGCGGTGGTCCCTTGTATTCTGCTGAGTCACCGGTCTTTCACCACCCATATTGCGATGCATGCAGGCTGCCTTGCCATCCGCGTCAACAGAGTGTTTCGCGCTGTGTTTGCTTCACACTGCCGCAGCAGATTCCACTGCTGGCGAATAATACTCCATTGCTGTTAGGGTGGAGGGTTCTCGATGAGCAGATTCTGATTTTACAGTTGTGCTGGGGATGTACTAGCGGCGGCTCTCAGACAGAATGAGTCCGTCATGGTACTCGCTCAAACAATGCACTGTCGCTGTGGCCATTGGATGGATGCTAGTAGAACACACCTGATATCTATTGGCCAAATAGAAACACTTCCATCCCACACTATAAAATACGCCCCTTTTCAGACCATAATCCTTTGTCATTCCAGCTCCACCACGACTTTTGCTACCAGAGGCTTAGCCAGTCAAGTGAGGGTTTATTGCTCATTCTCCCTGCCTCCTGTCCTTTTATCCCCTTTCATTTAGTACCTTGTGGTCAATTACTTAAATTAATCTTGTTTTGTGCACAATGCCAAGCCCCAAACGTCCACATTTGACTGAGGGAAAGTTTTCAGTCATAGTGGATTAAATCCAATGAGTAGCGCCACAAATGTTTGGAGCTCAAGTCCAAGGTAGAGCTCTATCCCAGAAAAGGCAAATATGGTCCAGAATAGTTGACAGAGTGAATGCTGCAGCAAACAGCCTGTACACACAGAAGGACATTAAGAAGCTGTTTCTCAAAAGAATATTGCTAGGTCATGTTGCACATTTTCTCTTGTCTAACAGATTTCAACATGTGGTAAAGAATCATGTAGTGATCAATCCCTATTCAATGCTCTCTTCTGAAAAATGTTTGTGTTGTTTTCGTAAGGTTGTCCTGTTCTTCGCAAAGAAATGAATTGATGTCATGAGTTCCACAGATCAAACAGTGTTGGCACAAAAATTGTCAGATATGTAAATTACTATACTGGATATAAGTGGTACTTGCAAAACTTTACACTGCATTGTCCACATGATGACTAATGCCAAACATCCGTTGAAGTTGTGAAACTGTTCTGAAGTCAGCTAGGCCTTGGAATCGTCAATTACACATTTTACCTCTCCACTCTGTTGGTCCAAATGATTGGGAGATGTTAGGTATACTCCCTAATCACTTCTTGAACATTTCAGGACATCGTATTACCTGCTCATTTGAAGTTGTACAGTTTGAAAATGATGAAAGGCAGGGTGATATATGCAATACCACGGGAAGCTATCATCACAATAATCTCTACCTATTTTGTCTAATACGTCTCTACATTGTTGCCTCTAAAGATTTGAATGTACAATACACACTTTTACTCAACTTCAGCCCAGAATGAAGCCTTCAGTGAGGACAGCACTCCTGGTAATATGGAGGAGCTTAAGAAGCCTGGAACAGCTAGTCAGTCTGGGCAGACGGCTCAAGTGACACTCCCTGCGCCCACGTTGACACCTCCCACCCCAGCTGTAACACCTCAGCAATCCAAACACTCCACTTTCTGTGTTCCTACTACTTTGACACTGATCGTGTGCCCCCCAGTCCTGGGTGATGTTGAGAGCACACCACCACCAGCTTCAGCTTTGCTAGGAACCACTAGGATGGAGTACACTGGGGCAAGTGCACAGGGTAGTGGGGTTAAGGGTCATGGGAGGGTGTTTGTGGGCCCGCATACTGAGTCCACTGGGGTCACTCACACCCTGACCAGCATCGACTAAGTCTTGGGAGCCTACCATCAGTCCCAAGACATGATGGACCAGGTACTCATCAAGCTCCGGGAGATTAAACAGCTGCAGAAGGAGCACAATCAGCAGATGGAGACCCATAACTCAAATATGGGCTCGCAGATTGGGGTGCTGCAGGGCATTTACACCCATATGTGCAGGGCTTTCCATGCACCATCTACCCCTTCCTGTGATCCTACAACATCTGAGCCATCTACATCTGCAACAGCCACAGTATGGGAGGTCCTGAAGAGCCACTTCCAGCCCCATTGCCCCTACAACTGCGAATTCACCTTTCACCCGCAAAAGGGGATTTCCATATTTATTACCAGGAAGTGAGGATGGCAAGACCTCTGACCCCACCAGCAAGAAACGCTGATCCTAATTTCCTCCTGTGTGTGCCTACCATTCACTCTGTAGACTATTTCTGGACACATTTGACTTTCTGATGCTACTTGTATTTTGGACTTCAAACTATTTTGGCTATTCAACTATGGTTTCATCCACCATGACTGACTTCTTCACTTTTTTGGTTGATATCTCATTTCCACCCAGTTTTTTTTACATGTTTAGATCATTAAAATTACTAATAAAAAATTCATCAACTGGTGTGGTATATCTCAACTCTATCAATGCATTTGTTTTATCTCATCATAAGGGTCGTGAACATACATACTTTGCAAGTGCATAATGTATTTCTCGAGTTCCCAACCATGACTCCCAAAAGATTAATACCATTACATTATCTACTACTCTGTTCATCACATTTGACCAAGAATTGTCTATCAATATTTACACTTACATAACAATCCATACATAGACAATACATTGTGGGGAGTATAGGAACAGCATTCAAAGATATAAATTAATGACACCAACAAGTTGATTAATCTGATATTATACATTCTTTACTTATTCTTAACAGATAAGCATAATTTGCATTATTAAGTTCACAATAACATTAATAACATATCAATCATTTTCCAATGTCTAATGGTCCTAATGGCCAAATAATTTAGTACAAAAACTGAACACGTTATGGTATTTGACGTAACCATAGCCAACACGTATTTCACGGATGTTAGAAATGGGGGTCTCTAGTTAGCAGAATTAGGTACCTTGCTTCTAGTCAGGGTATGGAGGATACACACTTTAGATACCCCCTGTTGACCCCCTAGGTAGCTTGGCACAAGCAGACAGGCTTATCCCAAATGCAATGTGTAAAGTATTTTTACTCAAAACACACAGCAATACAGTGATAACACCACAAATGGACACCACACCAGTGTAGAAAAATAAAGTATCTTTATTTAAACTCAACAAGACCAAAAAGACAAAAATCCAACATACAGGTAATGAAATATGACTTTAGAAGAGTTATTGCAAAAATAAAGCTTGTAGAAAACAAATAGCTCTACCTGGGGCTCTTGCGAGGTTGTAAATCCAAAGTACAGCGCCGACCGCAAGGAGCGCTGCGTCGGGAGCGGAGTCACACGGACCCCCAAACAAACTGTTCCCTGGAAACAAAGTCTGTGATGATACATGGCGTCGTTGAGATGAGGCTTCGGTGCCGAGGTCGAGGCCGTCTCCCTAGCTGCCACGGGGGAGGCGAGGCGTCGTGTCCACGAGGAGGCGAAGTATCGAGTCCAGGTCAGGGGAAGTCGGTTAAGTTGGAGGTGAGGCGTCAGTTCCGGTGAGGATGCGAAGTCGGCGAGTTCGTGGAGTCTCCCTCGGCGGTTATTGGTGCCACGATAACAGGATGCAGGCACTGGCAATGACGGAGTTGGTGCGAGCACTGGCATCTGGAAATGCTGAGAACTGCTGGCATCAACAGGCATCGAAGGGTGTTGGAGCTGCGATGCAGGCCGGGCGGTGTGGCGTGCCCTTCACTAGCGGTGCTCCTGGAGACAGGTTTTCTTACTTCTGTCAGGTTTCCTCTAGCTTCCAAACCTCCAAGCTTCCTAGGACCGGTTTCTGGCATTTCAGCCGTCTTCAGCCAGGCTTGCCAGAAACCGGTCCTAGGAAGCTTGTTTCCGGTCCAGGGAAGGCATGGCTTGGCAGTTCGGGCTGGACTGTTCCCATGAGGCACAGGGTCAGACTGATTTGCATATGGCCATGTCTGAACTGGGGTGGCAGAGTGGGCTAAAGAACGGTGATGGATCAAACCTAGATCTGTTGACTGGGTGTGAGTGTTTGATTGCTTCTGATGCTCCGTCCATCACCACCCCCTTTTGTACCGCTTTGTTCGCCATAAGTTGGCAGGGTATGCTCAGACGTGAGTCCCTTGCTCACTTTGCCACTGGATTCAAGCAAGCCTGGCTGAAGACGGCTGAAATGCCAGAAACCGGTCCTAGGAAGCTTGTTTCCGGTCCAGGGAAGGCATGGCTTGGCAGTTCGGGCCTGGCTGTTCCCATTAGGCACAGGGTCAGACTGATTTGCATATGGCCATGTCTGAACTGGGGTGGCAGAGTGGGCTAAAGAACGGTGATGGATCAAACCCAGATCTGTTGACTGGGTGTGAGTGTTTGATTGCTTCTGATGCTCCGTCCATCACCACCCCCTTTTGTACCGCTTTGTTCGCCATAAGTTGGCAGGGTATGCTCAGACGTGAGTCCCTTGCTCACTTTGCCACTGGATTCAAGCAAGCCTGGCTGAAGACGGTTGAAATGCCAGAAACCGGTCCTAGGAAGCTTGTTTCCGGTCCAGGGAAGGCATGGCTTGGCAGTTCGGGCTGGACTGTTCCCATGAGGCACATGGTCAGACTGATTTGCATATGGCCATGTCTGAACTGGGGTGGCAGAGTGGGCTAAAGAACAGTGATGGATCAAACCCAGATCTGTTGACTGGGTGTGAGTGTTTGATTGCTTCTGATGCTCCGTCCATCACCACCCCCTTTTGTACAGCTACTTTCTAAAAGTGGCATTTTCAAACACACAATTTTGAAAAATATCTTTACTAAAAAATGTTTATTAAATTCTGAGTTCAGGGAGCCTAAACTTTACTTCTCTATCTTGTCCCAATGGGAAGTACCCCCCATTCCATCCTTTGAGGCAGATAGCATTTCAATAGTGAAAAACAAATTTAGCAGTATTTCACTATTAGAAGGACATGTCAAACACACCAGTACATATCCTACCTTTCACATACGCTGCACCCTGACAATGCCAATGGGGGTACCCTGTGCCTCGGATAGGGGTGTCTTACATGTAAGAAAAGGGAAGGTTAGGGCCTGGCAAGTGGGTGCACTTCCCAGGTAGACACAGCAGTTTAAAACTGCACACAGACACTGCAGTGGCAGGTCTGAGATACTTTTTCAGGGCTACTCATGTGGGTGGCACAATCAGTGTTGCAGGCCCTCTACTAGCATTTGATTTACAGGCCCAGGAAAACTCAGTGAACTTTACTAGGGACTTACCAGTACATAAAATATGTCAATCAGGGAGAACCAATTGTAATAACAATTTACACAAGGAGCACTTGCACTTTGACACTGATCAGCAGTGACAAAGTGCCCAAAGCATCTAAGAAAGCAAAAACGAAACCCTGCACAGCATACAAAAATACAGGAGATAGAGGCAAAAAGTCATGGGATACCACGCCAAAGATGCCAAGTCTAACAAAGGAGAAACCGCTTCTTTAAGGCTACAGACAAAAGAATACATGGAAAGAAAAAGAAGACAAAAGAAGACTTTGAGACCGGTATACAACTGTTGTGATTAAATGTCAAAATTCCTTACTTATACATGAAACATCATATTATTGAATAACCATAATAATGTAATTACATTCAGGAGTGACATAGAAAAGCAGAAAATATAGCTAGGCAGGACACGTGAAAATGGCAGAAAATGAGACAAAGTAAACCAGGGCTATATAAAGAAAAAACTTAAGGCGAAAAATCACTTTAAAGAGTTCAACAGGTCCATCAAAAGGCAATTGCATCTATCTAGATATCAAACACTGAGACAGTGGACATCAGACCTCATAAATAAAATATGACATTACATTTGAGCTCCAGAAAGGAGGCAAGAGATATATCTAAGTTGTTATCAAACCGTGAGTCGTTCAAGGTAGTAAGCCTCCATAGCAGATTGACATATACACAGGTGTGCAGGCTAGTTCATGTGCATCTGAGCATTTCCAGGGACCTTTCGTCCATAAAGAATATAAGTTCTTGTGACCAAAAGTTATGGAGGTTAAGAGAAAAAGGGAAAAAGAAAACATTAGGCCACCAGAGATGGCAAAATAGCTAGCAGCTTACACGAGTAGAGTCTTCCAAATACCCACAATCTAGGAAAGAAAATGTGCTACACACTGTGGTGCCACAAGACCTAACATGTGACCTGAAGGGAGCTGCAAGTGTGAAAATCAAGCCAGAAAAAAAAACACAAATGAGGAAAAGTGACCTAATCTGGAGCAGCCCTGAAATAGAAAATTAAATACACAGTTCTACACAAACCGAAACGTATTAGAGTATAAACACGGGAGCCCATGTTCATGGACACGGTGCCACACATTGTTACCTGGCGAGCAAGCTTTAGAAATACAACAAATCATGGATATGGGCCAAAACAGAAAATCAGCTTGAAAGAAGACTAGCATTTTAAAACTTAAAAGTAGCATATATCTGCATGTTACACCCTCAAGGAGCAGAATGAACGTGAAACAAGACAGGAGCAAAAGAGGACGCAAGGAAAAAATTATTATGAGCCAAAGTAAAAGAATCAAGGGGCATATTATCAAGGACGGCGTTAAAAATTTGCCCATGTTCACACCAGAACATGGACTTCTATTGGAATTCTCTAGGGCATATTATCAAGCCCATTATCGCCGCTTTAGCAGCAGTTTTCTGTCGCTAAACCGGCGATAAATTTTAACGCTGTCCTTGATAATATGCCCCCTAAAGAGTTTAACATGAAAGTGTCCCGCAGGTCATGCTCACACAAATTAAACAGTGCATTCCAGCAATGATCCTCACATCTATGCACATCATCCGAATAGACAAACCCAGGCGCTTAAATACCCAATCCCTTGCTCCTTAAAAAAGGCTCGGCCTAGCGTGGCAGTTCATGATTCACTCATTTTAATTTAGAAGGAAAAGAAAAAAGTATTTGAAATAAGTGAGAAAACTCCCATGGATCAAAACATTAATAGGGGAGCCGAAGCATTTAAGCATAGAATTGAGCAATTGTTAACCTGATAGTGAAATATGTTTGTGAATTTCAAAAATGTTGCGACAATCAAAGAGAGCATAACGAAAAGCTGGACACCCCAGAATACACTAAAAAGTTAATAAACACACATAGTGAGACAAAATACAAATTAATAAACGCAAAAAACAGTTTTGTGATAAACGAAAGTCTGGGGAAAGCACACTCAAGCACCCTGTCAGGTATCATGGTGCAAGTCTTCAGGCTGAACTATTTGGATAACATGGAACATTCTATGTTAAGTCCCAAAACCTAAGAGCTGCCCCATGTGAAAGGAGTTATTTCGAAGCACTACAGAAGGATATATATCTGAGAGTGGAGAAAGAATAATAAAATGGACACAATTAACATTAAAAAATGTTCGCTAAAAGAAAAAATGCACACAAAGAGATCACCATATCTGGATGGGAGGGGAGAACACAAGAACACCCAAAAATCGTCAAGAAGTCTGCATGGTCCATGTGCTAAACTTAATCCAGTTCCTATATGGAGCACAGCAAATTAAGGGGTATATTCACAAGAACGTGTGCTAAACATCACCAAAAAATGCTAACGCAACTTTACACATCATAGCCCATCACGGGATAATAACCCTATGTTAACGCGGAATTCACAACACGGCGGTAGCATGCGATAGTCCACCAAAAATGCGGCCAATGTCCGCGATACAACCACCCCGATGGAGATAAAAACACAAACCACAACACCAGAAAACGTGCGATGAGCCCATTCGCAATGAGGAAAGCATGGGATAAGCACTGCCAGGACCGCAAAACACACGGCAGGTGGGAATAAGCACAACAAAATCCTGAAAAAGTAAGACAGACCAAACAGAAAACAACAGCCAAACACAATGGAGGCAACCCGAGCCAGCAGACAACCCCGCCAAACCCAATGGCAACAAAACATTGTACATGGCAGGCCAACTTGGACAAGATGAATGCAGCCTGAGAGCGGAGGAGGACAATGGCAGAAAACCAAAACTCCAGCAATGATGTGAAAGGCACAAACAAGCAGAAACACACCATCAAACAAGAAGGCAGCAATGCACACCGGAGGTGGGAGTCCAGCGCCACACCAGGAGCTAGATGACATGTGGGAAATGGTGTCCACCACATCAGTCTGGAGATGGTGGCAGGGCTCGGGGATGGGAAACTGCACCAAACAACAGACACAAAAGCAACAGGGAGAGGAACCAGCTGGGACCTGGGGACGGGGGGAGATAGGCACAATGGCACACATGTACGACCAAGCATAGCACAACTGCAGACAACACCAACCAGAAGCGCAAGTCACACAACCCGGCAATGTCACACCACTGAACAAGCACAGAAGTGAAGACAACACCGCCTGAAAGGGAGAAGGGTGAGCCAAATCAGAGCTGAAGGGACATCTCACACACATTGCAGCACACACACATAGGAAGCAGAGCACCCCAATATCGAACACAATGTGGTACAAACACCAACTTGTGCACAACCAAACACAGGACACAAGTGCACCCGCCTGTGGCCGGAAAACGGCCATTCGCATCTGGCAAAGCACGAAACAGGGACATGAAAATGCACAAGTACAAACACACAGTCCTGATGGGGTAGCAATGTACGTATGGCAGGGAGCCAGAGAGTCTGTGACACACACATTGGCATACAAATCAAGACACAACACAGTTGGAGACAAGTGAAAGTGCAGAAACTTTATCAACAAGTGCGAGTCAGTATGGCCAAGAGAAGTGCCACGATATGCAGTCAAATGCAGCAGCATGTCTGAATGAGGAACGTAGGAAAGCGCCAATGTCCACCTCGGGGGAGTTCCTCACCAACACAAGTCAATGCCAACCCACGTTGGTTGTCACCGCCTGGAACATGATTCCTGGCCAATGCAGCCATGTCCACTGTCGTCTTGGGACATGTAACCATATCTACAACATGCAACCATGTGTCGGGACACGTGTAATGGCTCAAATCCAGTTGTGGCTGCAGGTACCTTGTCACTCATCCATGAACGCAAGTGCAGCTGCGTAGGCCAACATCTCCGATGATCGTCGTCCACCACATCTGACATGTCGTTGACGTAATCCATCAGCTGACCTGGAGAGATGTGCTGACTCCAACCACTGGACCCAATGTGCACCTACATGTCCAGGGCCACAGCCAACGCTAAAGTGACATGGCAACGTCCGCAGAAGACAGCACACTGTGGGCCCGTGCCCATCATGCTGACACAATGAACACACGGACACACTTGCTCAGATGGTTTGAATGGCTATGGGCACGTGCGCACGGCCACATTTATTATCAGGCACACTTACCGAGTGACACCTGTGTTGGATGTGTGTGGGGTTTGTGCACACCAGCCGGCAAGGCCTGCCTGGTGCAGTCAGAAATCAACAACAGTGTACATCGTAAAGGACACAACCATTCAACCATAAAGGCCCCATGATTTGTGCTGTACAGAGTTAGTAGCCCCGGATGCACAGCGTCCTGCACGGGCCTGCCGCCATTGGCTGCTGACTTGCGGTGAACTGGGGCAGGGTCACTGGTGCAGAGCAGGTTCACGGGATGACAAGGGGCCTTGTTGCGGAGCGTCTTGATGGACAGTGGAAGGTGTACCCCAGGGCAGGATGCAGAGAGCAGGCCCACGCTGACACAGTCACTATGGTGGAGATTAATGGAACAGACACATGTCGGACACCAAGTCCGGTCCAGCCAGAAGAAGATGCAGAAAACCACCAGGCCATGGGCTCTGATGCCACCAAGGTCCAACCAGATTGTTCCCATGAATCATTGCGCACAGAGTTAGTGGCACCAGTGCTGTTAGGGGATGCCACCTGCGATGCGGCGTGTCCAATGGTGTGGATTCCTCCACATCTTACCTAAGACACAGTTCCACATGTGTGACCTACTGGACCGCAGTGTAGGCCTGAGGCAGCGGTCAGCACGGCCATTCACCGAGTGTCGCCAGCATAGGTTGGCTGGCCCCATCGGCCTGCGTAGTTCAGGTTCAGTGGTACCACGGGACGCAGACTTGTGATGAACAGGGTTGATGGCACCAGGTCAGTTGTTGATAGTGTTCGGTCACCTCCGTGACTGTGACCCGGCTTTCGTCTGGACTGAGCCGCATCTTCCTCTTACTCTTCTCCATGCGAGCACTGGTGTGGACTCTGCCATTCGTGATTCACGACTAGGTGCTGGATGTGGTACCTACTGGTCCACAGGGTAGTCATGGTCCCTCATCCACATGTCGCTGGCTGACATTGAACAGGGTTAGTGGCACCACGTGTCGCCGGCTGGCGTTGAACAGGGTTAGTGGCACCATGTGTCGCAAGATACCCATATGGAACTAGGCCTCACTGATCAGGGGGGTCTGGTGCTGCGGCCACTGCCCTGGCTTTGGGATCACTGCCATTCAGGACTCAGGACACAGTTTCACATATGGAACCTACTGGGCCGAAGAGGATGGCGGTGTAGTATGTGAATGAGGAAGGAGTAATGTGGGCCAGCGTTGTGGGGCCAGAGATGATCTGCGGAGGCTGCAGAGGTCACGGAACTGGTGCTTGGAGCTTGCACCGGCATGTGGTGGGCCCTCCTTGCCACATGCCGTGTCGGCAGGTGATCAGTGTGGCCTGGCTGCGCAGGGGCGGGCCTGATGGGTCTGGGGCCAGAGGGCCGGGGTACGACAGGCGCACAGGATCGCAGGCAACTCTGCTAATGAGGACGGCGTCGGCCTCGTGGTGTGATGAGAGGTGCCACCCTGGCAGGGACATTGGGCTTTCCGGAAGAGGACCACGCCCAGGGCTACGTGCTTTTTATTCACACCCCACCCCAATGCTGGCCTGGTGTACGCCAGGCCATCCCACTCCGCACACGCTTACAGGGGAAGACGTAACAGGCAACATTTCCACGAACTCCCCCACTGGCCGGGGTGACATGGTTGCGTCCACTGTCAACTACACTCCATACACCAGAGGTGTACGTAGCCATGGATATAGGTGTTTTCTTCATACTGCGGTCTGTCCAGCACATCTCCGCCACTCTTGGCATTGTGTACTTCCCAATCATGGTTCTCTTGCTTCCTTCACACATGCCTGGTTGCCACCTCTCCCCACATTTGGCTAGTGTGTGGCTGAGGTGCCATTGATGGCTCATGTTCATGGCTTGCCGAGGTTACCATTGTGAGTTGTTCTGTCATGTCTGGTGGGTGGGCATGTTGTTTTGCATGTTGGTTTTGATTTTGTGACATGTGCATTGCCAGAGTTGTGAGTTGCATGGTTGTGGAGTTGAGGTGAGTGTGGTGTTCATTTGGAACTTGCCAAGGGGCTGTGCATTTCCCTTGGTGCCTTTCTGGGAATGCTAATTGTTGATGGACTGTTGGAGGATGGAGGAATCGTGCACACTGGCTGGGTATTTGGAGGCGACATTGGTGGAGGTTCCATGGTGTTTAGTTGTTGCCTGCACATTGATGTGAGACGTGTGCTTTCTGTTGCGGTGATTGTGTGCTGTGTCGGCAGGGGGCACAGGTGTGACATGTGTGCTGTGGATTACCCCCAAAAAGTGCGTGCATCCAGCTATGGCGTATGGTCCTTGCTTGGTGTCCAGCGGATCCTGCGCATTGTGTTGGACGTATAGGGACTGGGGTACCAGGCTGATGGTGATGTCCAGGACAGGTGTGAGGGACTTGGATGTGGCTGGCTGTGGGACTCCAGGGGCCAACAGGTGCAGCACAGCCAGCAGCTTTGTGTGGGGTGGGATGTTGGTTGTTCGCTGTGTTAGTGCCATCCGCCTGTTGAGCGTTGTTGGTCAGAATGTGTACGATGGTTGTCCTTTTGAGCCTGTAGTGGGCAATGACATTGTCAGGTGTTGGGTCTGTGCAGTTGGTGCGTTTCCTGGGGGTCCGCTGTCTTTGTCTGCGCTGCCTCTGTGGTGTTCCAGGTGGGGGTTGGGGTTCTGGGGTGGAGGCGGTGGGTGTTGTGGCCCTCTTGGGTGTCTGGGCCGCAGGACCAGTGGCTCCATGGCATCTGTTGCCCTTCCAATGTGACTGTGGGCTGGGCTCCCTTTTGTGGTGCAGGCTTTGGTCCGCATTTGCACCAGGTCAGAGCAGCTGTTATTTTCCTGCTGCTAACACGCCTCATCGCCTGTTTTGTGTTCTTATCGCTGTTCTGGTCGTTGTGAATGTTGTGGAGTGGTGTTGTCACGGCTTTTGGCATGGGAACGCCTACTCTGCATCTCATTAGCAATAGTTGCGGGGGTCTTCTGTGGCGATGTTTTTTGCGGCTGCTATCATAGGGTAAACTGGTGCTGTGGGCTGTTAACACCAGCTTGTGAATGGGGCGATAAATTTATCGCAACTTTGGCTGCAATAAAGTGCCTTTAACTCGGCGATAGCTCCTTGAGAATATGGCCCTAAGTGTGGAAAAAGCATAGCAAGACTGAATAGCACAGTATGGTAATATCTAGCCATGATGTTCAAACAGGGACACCCTGGAAAGAGTGGATGGAACCAATATCTGTGATCAATGCAAACGTGTAAACGTCAAATGTAATAAAAAACAAACTGATAGAATGGGCAGGGACATCCACTTAAGAACACTAGTATCCATGTCAGTATGTTGGATAAAACCTCATACCAAGTTTCATAAATAAAGCAATGATGAGGAAAACCCAAATCAATCCAATTTGCAGTGTGGAACACAAGGTTTGGGTTTTTCTCATCAGTTAAATTCTTCTGCTCCCCTATTGATGCTTCGATCCACCGAGGTTTTTCCCTCTTACATCAAATGCTTTGTTTAATTTTTTTCTAAAGACAAATAAACAAATAATGAACTCCCATGCAAGGTGGACTGTCTTTGAAGAGTTCGGTATTAGATGTAAGCACCTTGGTTTGTCCATTCAGATGGACGTGCATAGATGTGAGGATCATTGCAGGAACGTCCTCTATTTTGTGAGTATAACCTGTGGGACACTTTAGGTTCTTAATGGTTTTTTCCTTACATCCCCTTTTGCTCTTGTTTTGTTTCTCATGTATACAGATGAGCCCCCCCCCACATGCCTTGACCAAGTAAAAGGGGGGCTCATCTGTATGAAACCGCATTTGATCGATCTCGTTTAGAGCAGTTACATAAGGGTGACTTTGATACATTATCGCTGATCATATTTTTCCACAGTGTGTGACTACATGCCCGCCCACCCCGGCCGATTACGTCCATGTGACATTAAGTATATTATTTTAAGGTCTATGCTCTATCATTCACAGCTCTCAATCAGTTTCATGCGCACATTAAGTTTTCAATCACCCCTGATTTTAAGAATGTAAGTTTGTATGCTCCACGCGTGATTGCACTGCACGTGCCCTGCCATTTTTATTTCTACGTTTCTCACCAAT
Organism: Triturus cristatus; assembly: GCF_964204655.1. Lineage (NCBI taxonomy): Eukaryota > Metazoa > Chordata > Amphibia > Caudata > Salamandridae > Triturus > Triturus cristatus. Next base: position 354,191,699 of record NC_140584.1, read on the forward strand.
GCACCATGCTTCTGGCATAAGAAAGATTATTGTTGACGGAATGGCATAGTGTGCATCTGGTATTACTCCTTGTACACATTTTTAAGTATGTAAAAGCACTATGCAGGAGGAGACTTAGCACTCACTAAGTTGTGAGTATAAAAATGTTTGTTAACACAGTAGAGCTTACTGTGTTTCGATGCCCTGAAGACCATGGCATGATATGGGCATGATTGAGCTGGTTTAGCTACTGTTGTTGGCCTGTTTAATGTTCTCACATTTTATCCACTTCAGATTTCAGTAATAGAAGTCGATGACAACCATAAGTTACGATCCACCATACTTTCACTGCATGCCTTATCGCACATTACACTAGGCTGGTTCTCGTACACCTGATCCTGAAGAAAGCCACCGTAACTTCATAGCACACATGATTGGCTGAAACATGTAGGCCATTTTCCGTGATATGTGAGACCATTATTCTCTCACTTCATATCAGTTGTTTTTGCTTCCCTACCCAAGGTATCCATTGGAATGGACAACCTTGAGGCAGTTTTAAAACCACTCACGAATTCACTACCACATAAAACAAAATCCAACTCCGCTATAATCAGAAGTCACAGCACACCCGGGATGCACTTGGCATCTGGGGTGGGAATCCAATGGTGAAGCATGCCTGTAACTAGGTTGGTGGGTGAGGGTTCTTATAAAAGACCTAATGGTTCCCCAGATACGTGAGTAAAGAGAATTCATGACAACAGAGTCTATTGGTAGCGAGCTCGTTCTTATTTGTATGTGATATATTAAGATTGTATTTATTAGCAAGCCAGACCCTCTCAGGTCCAAGTTGTGACATTTGCAGGTATATGGGGTGGTTCGGCAGTACAAAGGAATCATGGGCAGGGGACGGAATACATGCACAGATGCTTGTGATTTAAGCAGACAACCTTCATGTTGATTGAATGGAAGTGTTTCCGATTCCAATAGACCTTTTCTCTGATGTGGTGGTTGACGTAATCCACCAGCTGACCCGGACAGATGTGCTGACTCCAACCACTGGACCCAATGTGCACCAAAGCCCAATCGGGTAGTGGCTCAATGTGCTCACTGCACATGATGACTTGTGCAATCTGCCAGGTCCAGTTTCCAGCCTGCATGCCAAACATCCATGCATGCCATAAGCGGTCATCCTGGTGACACTCCTGGTCTTGGGCCAACAGGGGGCGCACACACACGTCGTAATCCAGGTCAGCTACCGTTACGTTGGAGAGGCAGACATCCATGGACCACTCGCATATGCACGAGCGACAATGCAACACAGGCTGCACGCAGGTGACGTGCGCAAGGTGGAAGCTCAGCCGGTAACTGATCCACAGCACTGCCAACAGCAGTGCCCCCAGTACATGCAGCAGACGTGCATGGTACAGCTAGACGTGACTGGAGTAGACCATGTGTCCGGGATGGTCTGCCATTGCGTCAGTGGCTCTGCTTGAAGCGGCACTGGCTTGCCCTGAGACAGTCCTGTGGATGAAATGGCACAGCTCGGTGCAGTGAGCAGTGTCTGTGTGCAACGGGTGCAGTCCTTGGGTGGGGTGGGAGTACATGTGAAGGCCATTTCACGCATGCCAACTACGACCAAGGACTACTGCGTGTGGGATGTGTACATGTTGGTGTCACGTCGGGCAGTGCTTAGTGTGGGAGTCGCAAGCAAATGCTATCGTATCCGTCAGGGGGTGCTGGGCACATGCAAGTTTCTGCTCAGAGCTGCAGATGTGCTCCCGCCTGATAGTACAGACAAAGGACCTTTCATCCCCACAGTAACTTCACCAGCTGCATGCATACAGGAGATGTACAGAGGCCGGCCGTGGGTGTGGTGGGATGTCTGCGACCCTGGGAATCATGGATGATATGCCCAGCACGATGCACATGAGCGGACTCACTGTGTGTCACATTGCCACACAGCTGCTCCTCCCTGCCACAGGCACCCACACTTGTGTACGCTGCACGGTTGCATCATGTGCACTCCTACGGGACACCATTCGAATGCCTGTCCGCGCATGTCCAGCGCCATGCCAACAACACCGCAACGCCGGCCTTCGAAGGTGTGCGCCCACTTGGGTGTAGGCCAATGGTCTGTACAGGGCGGACACAGGTGTTCAGCTCATGGCTGGCTGAGATCGCGCTGCGAATGAGGCCAGGCAACAGACTCAAGCATCCGCAAGACTGATACACATAACACCTAGCATGCATGTGCCAAGACCCCAAGCGTTCTTGCACTCCTACATGTCCCCATACCTGCGGGCCCGCCCTCCTGGTACATGCCACATTGCAACATCGTGTACTGTGGCCCTGGTGGCGACAACACCCCAAAACAGAGACACACTTACCGCACTTCCTTCACTGGGCCAGGTCCGGACCACACCCTGCCCCCAATGCCGAACCAGCACACGCAGCCTGTGCCTGCAGGGGGGTAGGTGTGGGGCTACATGTCCAGGGCCACAGCGAACGCTAAAGTGACATGGCAACGTCCGCAGAAGACAGCACACTGTGGGCCCGTGCCCATCATGCTGACACTTGCTCAGATGGTTTGAATGGCTATGGGCACGTGCGCACGGCCACATTTATTATCAGGCACACTTACCGAGTGACACCTGTTTTGGATGTGTGTGGGGTTTGTGCACACCAGCCGGCAAGGGCTGCCTGGTGCAGTCAGAAATCAACAACAGTGTACATCGTAAAGGACACAACCATTCAACCATAAAGGCCCCATGATTTGTGCTGTACAGAGTTAGTAGCCCCGGATGCACAGCGTCCTGCACGGGCCTGCCGCCATTGGCTGCTGACTTGTGGTGCACTGGGGCAGGGTCACTGGTGCAGAGCAGGTTCACGGGATGACAAGGGGCCTTGTTGCGGAGTGTCTTGATGGACAGTGGAAGGTGTACCCCCAGGGCAGGATGCAGAGGGCAGGCCCACGCTGACACAGTCACTATGGTGGAGATTAATGGAACAGACACATGTCGGACACCAAGTCCGGTCCAGCCAGAAGAAAATGCAGAAAACCACCAGGCCATGGGCTCTGATGCCACCAAGGTCCAACCAGATTGTTCCCATGAATCATTGCGCACAGAGTTAGTGGCACCAGTGCTGTTAGGGGATGCCACCTGCGATGAGGCGTGTCCAATGGTGTGGATTCCTCCACATCTTACCTAAGACACAGTTCCACATGTGTGACCTACGGGACCGCAGTGTAGGCCTGAGGCAGCGGTCAGCACGGCCATTCACCGAGTGTCGCCAGCATAGGTTGGATGGCCCCACCGGCCTGCGTAGTTCAGGTTCAGTGGTACCACGGGACGCAGACTTGCGATGAACAGGCTTGATGGCACCAGGTCAGTTGTTGATAGTGTTCGGTCACCTCCGTGACTGTGACCCGGCTTTCGTCTGGACTGAGCCGCATCTTCCTCTTACTCCTCTCCATGCGAGCACTGGTGTGGACTCTGCCATTCGTGATTCACGACTAGGTGCTGGATGTGGGACCTACTGGTCCACAGGGTAGTCCTGGTCCCTCATCCACATGTCGCTGGCTGACATTGAACAGGATTAGTGGCACCACGTGTCGCCGGCTGGCGTTGAACAGGGTTAGTGGCACCATGTGTCGCAAGATACCCATATGGAACTAGGCCTCACTGATCAGGGGGGGTCTGGTGCTGCGGCCACTGCCCCGGCTTTGGGGTCACTGCCATTCAGGACTCAGGACACAGTTTCACATATGGGACCTACTGGGCCGAAGAGGATGCCGGTGTAGTATGTGAATGAGGAAGGAGTAATGTGGGCCAGCGTTGTGGGGCCAGCGATGATCTGCGGAGGCTGCAGAGGTCACGGAACAAGTGCTTGGAGCTTGCACCGGCATGTGGTGGGCCCTCCTTGCCACATGCCATGTCGGCAGGTGATCAGTGTGGCCTGGCTGCGCAGGGGCGGGCCTGATGGGTCTGGGGCCAGCGGGCCGGGGTACGACAGGCGCACAGGATCGCAGGCAACTCTGCTAATGAAGACGGCGTCGGCCTTGTGGCGTGATGAGAGGCGCCACCCTGGCAGGGACATTGGGCTTTCCGGAAGAGGACCACGCCCAGGGCTACGTGCTTTTAATTCACACCCCACCCCAAAGCTGGCCTGGTGTACACCAGGCCATCCCACTCCGCTCACGCTTACAGGGGAAGACGTAACAGGCAACATTTCCACAAACTCCCCCACTGGCCGGGGTGACATGGTTGCGTCCACTGTCAACTACACTCCATACACCAGAGGTGTACGTAGCCATGGATATAGGTGTGTTCTTCATACTGCGGTCTGTCCAGCACATCTCCGCCACTCTTGGCATTGTGTACTTCCCAATCATGGTTCTCCTGCTTCCTTCACACATGCCTGGTTGCCACCTCTCCCCACATTTGGCTAGTGTGTGGCTGAGGTGCCACTGATGGCTCATGTTCACGGCTTGCCGAGGTTACCATTGTGAGTTGTTCTGTCATGTCTGGTGGGTGGGCATGTTGTTTTGCATGTTGGTTTTGATTTTGTGACATGTGCATTGCCAGAGTTGTGAGTTGCATGGTTGTGGAGTTGAGGTGAGTGTGGTGTTCATTTGGAACTTGCCAAGGGGCTGTGCATTTCCCTTGGTGCCATTCTGGGAATGCTAATTGCTGATGGACTGTCGGAGGATGGAGGAATCGTGCACACTGGCTGGGTATTTGGAGGTTCCATGGTGTTTGGTTGTTGCCTGCACATTGATGTGAGACGTGTGCTTTCTGTTGCGGTGATTGTGTGCTGTGTCGGCAGGGGGCACAGGTGTGACATGTGTGCTGTGGATTGCCCCCAAAACGTGCGTGCATCCAGCTATGGCGTATGGTCCTTGCTTGGTGTCCAGCGGATCCTTCGCATTGTGTTGGACGTATAGGGACTGGGGTACCAGGCTGATGGTGATGTCCAGGACAGGTGTGAGGGACTTGGATGTGGCTGGCTGTGGGACTCCTTTGACTCTGGTGGGTGTTGGTTGGGGGGTACCAGGGGCCAACAGGTGCAGCACAGCCAGCAGCTTTGTGTGGGGTGGGATGTTGGTTGTTCGCTGTGTTAGTGCCATCCGCCTGTTGGGCGTTGTTGGTCAGGATGCGTACGATGGTTGTCCTTTTGAGCCTGTAGTGGGCAATGACATTGTCAGGTGTTGGGTCTGTGCAGTTGGTGCGTTTCCTGGGGGTCCGCTGTCTTTGTCTGCGCTGCCATGAAAAGCTGTTATATCCCCACCGCTATGTGTGAGAAGAAAAGAGGAAGAAAAAGCAAATTCAAATTCAAATTCAACAGAACCATCGAGTATAGTCTCTGTTCCAATACCTCAAAAGAAGTGCAAAAAAGTGAGGAGGACGGCAGTACCTCACGGACGTAACCCCGACGAGGTTTATGCAGACAGGTACTCGCCCGCTACCTCACGTTCTCATCATAGGCGACTGCCGTCCCAAATGAAGATAAAGAATAAATCAAAAGTTGTTGTGTCTATTCTAATACCTAATGTGGAGTGGAACTAAAAATCTAAACTGTGTCTATGTTCCAACAACAAAAAAGTGGGTGTCGACCCTAAGGAAGAGGAGAGTGAGTCTGATCAGGACCCAAGACACTCCAAATTAAAACCGGGCAAGACCACACTAGCTAAATCTGACTTTTATTTAGTGCTGTGTGGCTGTCCACTAAAACCAACATGTTTCGTTGCCTGTATGGATTGGCGGCAACATCTTCAGGGCTAGGGTCGACTAGCCTCTCTGCTTTAATAGCTCTGACCAGTATAGTATCTGTCAGGACCTGTGGGAAACATAAAATACAAACACACACATTCAATACGGCACCCCAGTTACCTGTAAAGGGTAACACACATTCAATCAGGCACTTTAGCAGTTTGCATTGATTAACTGCAATGAACACAGTGCCTGCATCATCTGTATCAATCATATTTACCGTTGGGGTTGCTCATTTACAGCATACCTCAACCCTCAGAATAGGAGCGTCTGTGCTACCTCGGGTACTTCTGAGCTGCTTGCCCGCAAACCGCGGATTCGTATATCTAAAATGCATAGGAACAGAGAGTTATCTTATTACATACCAGTATTGAACACCTTACACACATATGTTAGTTACTAACTATGTGTAGGACCGCTATCATGTAATGACCAGGATCCTGTGATTTCCCCATATAGCTAACACACATGTATCATTTAATGCCTAACACGTCCCATCACGTTAGGATGGCCACATAAATGAATACGCTTCGCTTCCTCGTTGTATTCATGGACCTATCCAAGTTGTGCTAGCTGTATATGGTTAAGTTGTGATGGCGGGGTATACATAGTGTGGGTTCTCCGATGACACCGCCCCGCCCTCCGAAGCCGGGGAGATTGGATGTATTAGACGGCCACTAACGGGAACTAAGAGTATGCATTTGCTCTATTCTGTGTTCAATCTACCACACCCAACCCGCTATCAGTCTCACCTCGTCAGTCTTGCGCTCCGGGTTCTATCCAGCCTCCATCGCGGGCTGTGTGGCTCTTTCTTGTTTAAATGCTACGCGCGTGTTGACTATGCCCATGCGCGAGCGTGTACTGAAGGCAACAGCGGCCATCTTGTGTAAACCGGAATACGCGCCCAAAATGGAAATAGCGTATATGGTGTCGTAGACATGTGCGGACGTGCACTGAGGGCAATCGCGGCCATCTTATGTACACCGAGACACATACCCATAATGGAGCTAGCGTGTATGGTGTCATGATGTTATTAACCAATGCACCACATTCCCCAATTGGCTTGGTGAGATAATGAACTGGCTGCAACATAGCACACACTCCAGGGCCCTTCGGTTGTTATATATTTACACTAGGGTCCTAACAATGTGTCATGCAAATGATTACCGATACTGTCACAGCCCATGAATGGCCCTCCGAGATGTCGACAGGACAGTGTACTCAAATGGTGTGCAAGGACTGCATGGGTTGCCCTAACCACCCTATCACTGTATGTATGCTTGCTGATATACAAAAAATGTATGCAGTTCATTTGGATGATGTTTGCAATGTGATGTAAATTATTGATTTGCAACCTTGTTCCACTCGATGTAATCATTAAGGCCGTGTAGGTCTGCTCCCTCCTGGTAAATCCAACGTGCCTCCTTCATTGTTAGTCTGGCGTCCATGTTATAAATGTCACCCAAGACCCGCTCCAATACGACCCAACGTAATTCGTGGGGGTCATGTCTGGCCGTCACGAAGTGCTGGACCAACTTTGTGGTTAATTTGCCCATCCGAATGGTACTTAAATGTTCTTGTACACGGACCTTCACTTTACGCGTGGTCAATCCAATGTAGTGAAGGCCGCATGGACATGTCAGTCTATATATAACGTTGTTCGTATTACAATTGCTGAACGCATTCAAATGCCAAATCTTCCCACTTGCCAGCATGACACTCTTAGTTGGAGTGGTGAGTTCGCATACATTACAACCACCGCATCGATAGTTTCCTGGCGGAATCCCTGTGGACTTAATCTCACCCTTAGGTCGTGAGTGCACAAGGCGATCGCGTAAACTGGTAGAGCGTTTAAAGGCAAAGTGGGGTTGTGGCATGGTCATGATAGAAGTGTGTAGAAGTGGCCAGTGTTTCCTGATCACTTGTCTAATTTGTGTCCACAAGGGGCCAAAGCTGGTGACTACGGGGATGCAATCTCCTGTGATTTTCGGTGTTCTCTCCAAGAGGGCCGTTCGTGGGGTATTCAGGGCTCGTTTTTTAGCCTGCTTGATAACCTTGATAGGGTATGCTCGTGCCTCCAGTTTACATGATAAGGTTTCTGCTTGTTGTACAAAGTCCTCAGTGTTCGAACAGTTCCTGCGATATCTCAGGAATTGTCCTACAGGTAAGTTGTCCCTCAATGCCCTAGGGTGGTAGGATCTATAGTGCAGGAGGGAGTTCATGTCGGTAGGTTTCTGATGGACATTAGTGACCAATTTCCGATTTACTACACTGATATCGAGATCCAGATATGTGGCTGAAGTGTTGCTGATAGTCCAGGTAAATTTGAGGCATTCAACGAGGCCATTAAGCCACTGAAGAAATCTGTCAAGATCTGCTGCAGAGCCTGTCCAAATACAGAGCACATCGTCGATATATCTCTTCCAGAGGGCAATGTTCCTCTGGAAGGGATTGGTGCAATGTGAGATGTAATTAGTCTCAAATTGGCCCACATAAATACAAGCCAGACTAGGGGCAAATGTAGCCCCCATCGACGTACCGGACACTTGCAAATATAGCTGGTCCTTGTAGGCGAAAAAGTTTTTTGTTAAGGCCAATTCAATGCATTGGAGAACGAAGGTTTGCGGGACATCATAAAACCATTCGCACTCACCCAGGGCATGTGCTGCTGCCACCAGCGTTGCTTCCTGGGGGATGCTGGTGTATAATGATTCGATGTCAATTGTGACCAGCAATTGATGTTGAGGGTCAAACACAATGTCTTCCAGGATTTTTAAGACTGATGTGGTGTCCTGTACATAAGAGGGTTGGGTAATCACACATTCCCTCAGGAAGAAATCTGCAAACTGGGATAGCGGTTCCAGGACAGATTGAATCCCTGATACAATAGGGCGTCCCGGGGGTGGCCTCTGTGCCTTATGAATTTTTGGGACGATGTAAAACGCAGGGGTCCTGGGTTTTTCGTTAATCAAAAAGTCCGCTTCTTTGACCGTGATCCACTTCTTTGCTTTGGCTTCCGCGACCATCGTTTGAATGGTCGTCTGTAAGTTCTTGGTGGGATCTCTCATGAGAGGTTGATAATTATGTCGTACATCAAGCAATCTGGCCACCTCCCGCTCATAATCCACAGTGTCCAGCACCACCACCGCTCCCCCCTTATCAGCAGGTTTGATGGTGATACTAGAGTTCTGCTGGAGGGAATGTACTGCTAACCAATCAGCCTTTGTCATGTTACTGTGGCTGGGGCCCTGCTGTTGTTCTTCCAAAAAACTAATGTCTTGCATGATTTTTTGTTCAAAAACAAGGACTTCTGGGCCAATGGCATGGTTGGGGGGGCAAAATTGGGACGGTCGTCGCAGATTTGTAGAGAACACCGAAGGTGCCTCAGTTTCTTTACCCTGGAAGAATTTATTTAGTTTGATCTTCCTAATCAACCCGTACAGTTCACCCCGCAGCTTAAAGCTGTCATGTTTGGGAGTGGGGACATATCCAAGGCCTTTGTTTAAGACCCTGTGCTCGTCTTTTGTCAAGATGTGTGAAAACAGATTGACCACAATGTCATTCTCCTCCCTAGTTACTGGGGTATTCTGCCCCTGCTGCGGGTGATCCTGGGTGAAAAATTCTGCCACATTGGATTGTTGTTATGGCGTGCTCTGCCTCTGCCTCTGGCCCTCCCCCTGTAACTGGTCCCTCTCTGATCTGGGGGGCGCTGTTCTAAAAAATCCCTCAGCATGGCTCCCAGAACTTCATTTGGCCTCTCTGTGGTGTTAAATCTGACTCTCTGGTTAAAGTTGGACGTGGAAGCAGAGGTAGAGGGTTGTCCATTACAATCATCCTCTTCACTGCTAGTATTGTCAAACGTCCAATTGTTAAATTTTCGTTTACCTTGCCGGCGCCCACCTCTGGACCCTCGTGTGAAGTATGGTGTTTCTGGGGGTTGTTGATAATAACTGTCCTCGACATACGGATAGGCCCATTCATGGCTAAATCTCTCTAGGTTTCTTTTAAGTCCCTTCATTTTTTGGTTCACCATATAAATTTGATATTCCCCAACATCATTCTGGATTGTGGTCAACTGTTCTTTTATATCTTTTATGGTGGTATCTGCCTTCAATGCTGTTTTCAAATCTAATATTTCTTTAAGCAGTTCCTCGCTCAGTCTCTTTGCAGTATTGATGATTAATACTAACCAATCCCGGGTGCACTTGTTTGCTATATAGCTCCAGTCCACCCGGAATCGTTTGTCCTCTAGAAAGATTTTTGGTTCTATACGGACCAGGAGGCTGGCTGGGGCTGCCCCTGCCCGCAGATTTTCTGTCATAAGGGCACCATGGAGGGCTATTCTGACCTGACGTTTTTTGGTAGTGGATAGTTTTTCCCATTCTTCCCTAGCTGAAGCCACGCCACTAAGGGGCGCATTGGGAAGTAATGATGGCCCTGCCAAGATCGATGCGATATGTTCGTCAGTGAATGCCAAGCAATATTGGTCCATTCTATAGCAGAACCCACATATGTGGTCAGTTGATAAGCAGGGTGTCATAAATGCCTGAAGGAGTGATGTGAACAATGTGTGTCCCCAATGTGAACCGGGTGCTCCTAAAAGTGTGTGTCTAATGATTTTTACAAGTTTTCTTTAAAAGCTCTCACGGCTAGGCTGCCGTTCTCATAATCATACACAAAAATGGAGCCAAGGGGGTCAAAAAGGCAGGTCGCCCCCCACTCATGACCATATACAAAAAAGGACCTGCCTCGTACTAATCCTTGTTTCAAGCACAGTGTACACACTCAACACTTTATACTCAACGTACTGGCTTCTGCACAAACTGTTGCTCTTTAGCCGTCTTTACGACCCTGATTGCCATTCGCTAAGGAGTTCTAGTGTCACTGGCTATGTAAATGCCTGAAACTAGGTATATTTAGAAAAGTGTTTCCCCTAAAAAGCTGTTATATCCCCACCGCTATGTGTGAGAAGAAAAGAGGAAGAAAAAGCAAGTTCAAATTCAAATTCAACAGAACCATCGAGTATAGTCTCTGTTCCAATACCTCAAAAGAAGTGCAAAAAAGTGAGGAGGACGGCAGTACCTCACGGACGTAACCCCAACGAGGTTTATGCAGACAGGTACTCGCCCGCTACCTCACGTTCTCATCATAGGCGACTGCCGTCCCAAATGAAGATAAAGAATAAATCAAAAGTTGTTGTGTCTATTCTAATACCTAATGTGGAGTGGAACTAAAAATCTAAACTGTGTCTATGTTCCACCAACAAAAAAGTGGGTGTCGACCCTAAGGAAGAGGAGAGTGAGTCTAATCAGGACCCAAGACACTCCAAATTAAAACCGGGCAAGACCACACTAGCTAAATCTGACTTTTATTTAGTGCTGTGTGGCTGTTCACTAAAACCAACATGTTTCGTTGCCTGTATGGATTGGCGGCAACTTCTTCAGGGCTAGGGTCGACTAGCCTCTCTGCTTTAATAGCTCTGACCAGTATAGTATCTGTCAGGACCTGTGGGAAACATAAAATACAAACACACACATTCAATACGGCACCCCAGTTACCTGTAAAGGGTAACACACATTCAATCAGGGACTTTAGCAGTTTGCATTGATTAACTGCAATGAACACAGTGCCTGCATCATCTGTATCAATCATATTTACCGTTGGGGTTGCTCATTTACAGCATACCTCAACCCTCAGAATAGGAGCGTCTGTGCTACCTCGGGTACTTCTGAGCTGCTTGCCCGCAAACCGCGGATTCGTATGTCTAAAATGCATAGGAACAGAGAGTTATCTTATTACATACCAGTATTGAACACCTTACACACATATGTTAGTTTCTAACTATGTGTAGGACCGCTATCATGTAATGACCAGGATCCTGTGATTTCCCCATATAGCTTACACACATGTATCATTTAATGCCTAACACGTCCCATCACGTTAGGATGGCCACATAAATTAATACGCTTCGCTTCCTCGTTGTATTCATGGACCTATCCAAGTTGTGCTAGCTGTATATGGTTAAGTTGTGATGGCGGGATATACATAGTGTGGGCTCTCCGATGACACCGCCCCGCCCTCCGAAGCCGGGGAGATTGGATGTATTAGACGGCCACTAACGGGAACTAAGAGTATGCATTTGCTCTATTCTGTGTTCAATCTACCACACCCAGCCCGCTATCAGTCTCACCTCGTCAGTCTTGCGCTCCGGGTTCTATCCAGCCTCCATCGCGGGCTGTGTGGCTCTTTCTTGTTTAAATGCTACGCGCGTGTTGACTATGCCCATGCACGAGCGTGTACTGAAGGCAACAGCGGCCATCTTGTGTAAACCGGAATACGCGCCCAAAATGGAAATAGCGTATATGGTGTCGTAGACATGTGCGGACGTGCACTGAGGGCAATCGCGGCCATCTTATGTACACCGAGACACATACCCATAATGGAGCTAGCGTGTATGGTGTCATGATGTTATTAACCAATGCACCACAAAGTTGGTCCAGCACTTCGTGACGGCCAGACATGACCCTCACGAATTACGTTGGGTCGTATTGGAGCGGGTCTTGGGTGACATTTATAACATGGACGCCAGACTAACAATGAAGGAGGCACGTTGGATTTACCAGGAGGGAGCAGACCTACACGGCCTTAATGATTACATCGAGTGGAACAAGGTTGCAAATCAATAATTTACATCACATTGCAAACCTCATCCAAATGAACTGCATACATTTTTTGTATATCAGCAAGCATACATACAGTGATAGGGTGGTTAGGGCAACCCATGCAGTCCCTGCAAACCATTTGAGTACACTGTCCTGTCGACATCTCGGAGGGCCATTCATGGGCTGGGACAGTATCGGTAATCATTTGCATGACACATTGTTAGGACCCTACTGTAAATATATAACAACTGAAGGGCCCTGGAGTGTGTGCTATGTTGCAGCCAGTTCATTATCTCACTAAGCCAATTGGGGAATGTGGTGCATTGGTTAATAACATCATGACACCATACACGCTATCTCCATTATGGGTATGTGTCTCGGTGTACATAAGATGGCCGCGATTGCCCTCAGTGCACGTCCGCACATGTCTACGACACCATATACGCTATTTCCATTTTGGCGCGTATTCCGGTTTACACAAGATGGCCGCTGTTGCCTTCAGTACATGCTCGCGCATGGGCATAGTCAACACGCGCGTAGCATTTAAACAAGAAAGAGCCACACAGCCCGCGATGGAGGCTGGATAGAACCCGGAGCGCAAGACTGACGAGGTGAGACTGATAGCGGGCTGGGTGTGGTAGATTGAACACAGAATAGAGCAAATGCATACTCTTAGTTCCCGTTAGTGGCCGTCTAATACATCCAATCTCCCCGGCTTCGGAGGGCGGGGCGGTGTCATCGGAGAGCCCACACTATGTATATCCCGCCATCACAACTTAACCATATACAGCTAGCACAACTTGGATAGGTCCATGAATACAACGAGGAAGCGAAGCGTATTAATTTATGTGGCCATCCTAACGTGATGGGACGTGTTAGGCATTAAATGATACATGTGTGTTAGCTATATGGGGAAATCACAGGATCCTGGTCATTACATGATAGCGGTCCTACACATAGTTAGTAACTAACATATGTGTGTAAGGTGTTCAATACTGGTATGTAATAAGATAACTCTCTGTTCCTATGCATTTTAGATATACGAATCCGCGGTTTGCGGGCAAGCAGCTCAGAAGTACCCGAGGTAGCACAGACGCTCCTATTCTGAGGGTTGAGGTATGCTGTAAATGAGCAACCCCAACGGTAAATATGATTGATACAGATGATGCAGGCACTGTGTTCATTGCAGTTAATCAATGCAAACTGCTAAAGTGCCTGATTGAATGTGTGTTACCCTTTACAGGTAACTGGGGTGCCGTATTGAATGTGTGTGTTTGTATTTTATGTTTCCCACAGGTCCTGACAGATACTATACTGGTCAGAGCTATTAAAGCAGATAGGCTAGTCGACCCTAGCCCTGAAGAAGTTGCCGCCAATCCATACAGGCAACGAAACATGTTGGTTTTAGTGGACAGCCACACAGCACTAAATAAAAGTCAGATTTAGCTAGTGTGGTCTTGCCCGGTTTTAATTTGGAGTGTCTTGGGTCCTGATCAGACTCACTCTCCTCTTCCTTAGGGTCGACACCCACTTTTGTGTTGTTGGAACATAGACACAGTTTAGATTTTTAGTTCCACTCCACATTAGGAATTAGAATAGACTCAACAACTTTTGATTTATTCTTTATCTTCATTTGGGACGGCAGTCGCCTATGATGAGAACGTGAGGTAGCGGGCGAGTACCTGTCTGCATAAACCTCGTCGGGGTTACGTCCGTGAGGTACTGCCGTCCTCCTCACTTTTTTGCACTTCTTTTGAGGTATTGGAACAGAGACTATACTCGATGGTTCTGTTGAATTTGAATTTGAACTTGCTTTTTCTTCCTCTTTTCTTCTCACACATAGCGGTGGGGATATAACAGCTTTTTAGGGGAAACACTTTTCTAAATATACCTAGTTTCAGGCATTTACATAGCCAGTGACACTAGAACTCCTTAGCGAATGGCAATCAGGGTCGTAAAGACGGCTAAAGAGCAACAGTTTGTGCAGAAGCCAGTACGTTGAGTATAAAGTGTTGAGTGTGTACACTGTGCTTGAAACAAGGATTAGTACGAGGCAGGTCCTTTTTTGTATATGGTCATGAGTGGGGGGCGACCTGCCTTTTTGACCCCCTTGGCTCCATTTTTGTGTATGATTATGAGAACGGCAGCTTAGCTGTGAGAGCTTTTAAAGAAAACTTGTAAAAATCATTAGACACACACTTTTAGGAGCACCCGGTTCACATTGGGGACACACATTGTTCACATCACTCCTTCAGGCATTTATGACACCCTGCCCATCAACTGACCACATATGTGGGTTCTGCTGTAGAATGGACCAATATTGCTTGGCATTCACTGACGAACATATCGCATCGATCTTGGCAGGGCCATCATTACTTCCCAATGCGCCCCTTAGTGGCGTGGCTTCAGCTAGGGAAGAATGGGAAAAACTATCCACTACCAAAAAACGTCAGGTCAGAATAGCCCTCCATGGTGCCCTTATGACAGAATATTTGCGGGCAGGGGCAGCCCCAGCCAGCCTCCTGGTCCATATAAAACCAAAAATCTTTCTAGAGGACAAACGATTCCGGGTGGACTGGAGCTATATAGCAAACAAGCGCACCCGGGATTGGTTAGTATTAATCATCAATACTGCAAAGAGACTGAGCGAGGAACTGCTTAAAGAAATATTAGATTTGGAAACAGCACTGAAGGCAGATACCACCATAAAAGATATAAAAGAACAGTTGACCACAATCCAGAATGATGTTGGGGAATATCAAATTTATATGGTGAACCAAAAAATGAAGGGACTTAAAAGAAACCTAGAGAGATTTAGCCATGAATGGGCCTTTCCGTATGTCGAGGACAGTTATTATCAACAACCCCCAGAAACACCATACTTCACACGAGGGTCCAGAGGTGGGCGCCGGCAAGGTAAACGAACATTTAACAATTGGACGTTTGACAATACTAGTAGTGAAGAGGATGATTGCAATGGACAACCCTCTACCTCTGCTTCCACGTCCAACTTTAACCAGAGAGTCAGATTTAACACCACAGAGAGGCCAAACGAAGATCTGGGAGCCATGCTGAGGGATTTTTTAGAACAGCGCCCCCCAGATCAGAGAGGGACCAGTTACGGGGGGAGGGCCAGAGGCAGAGGCAGAGCACGCCACAACAACAATCCAATGTGGCAGAATTTTTCACCCAGGATCACCCGCAGCAGGGGCAGAATACCCCAGTAACTAGGGAGTAGAATGACATTGTGGTCAATCTGTCTTCACACATCTTGACAATAGACGAGCACAGGGTCTTAAACAAAGGCCTTGGATATGTCCCCACTCCGAAACATGACAGCTTTAAGCTGCGGGGTGAACTGTACGGGTTGATGAGGAAGATCAAACTAAATAAATTCTTCCAGGGTAAAGAAACTGAGGCACCTTCGGTGTTCTCTACAAATCTGCGACGACCGTCCCAATTTTGCCCCCCCAACCATTCCATTGGCCCAGAAGTCCTTGTTTTTGAACAAAAAATCATGCAAGACATTAGTTTTTTGGAAGAACAACAGCAGGGCCCCAGCCACAGTAACATGACAAAGGCTGATTGGTTAGCAGTACATTCCCTCCAGCAGAACTCTAGTATCACCATCAAACCTGCTGATAAGGGGGGAGCGGTGGTGGTGCTGGACACTGTGGATTATGAGCGGGAGGTGGCCAGATTGCTTGATGTACGACATAATTATCAACCTCTCATGAGAGATCCCACCAAGAACTTACAGACGACCATTCAAACGATGGTCGCGGAAGCCAAAGCAAAGAAGTGGATCACGGTCAAAGAAGCGGACTTTTTGATTAACGAAAAACCCAGGACCCCTGCGTTTTACATCGTCCCAAAAGTTCATAAGGCACAGAGGCCACCCCCGGGACGCCCTATTGTATCGGGGATTCAATCTGTCCTGGAACCGCTATCCCAGTTTGCAGATTTCTTCCTGAGGGAATGCGGGATTACCCAACCCTCTTATGTACAGGACACCACATCAGTCTTAAAAATCCTGGAAGACATTGTGTTTGACCCTCAACATTAATTGCTGGTCACAATTGACATCGAATCATTATACACCAGCATCCCCCAGGAAGCAACGCTGGTGGCAGCAGCACATGCCCTGGGTGAGTGCGAATGGTTTTATGATGTCCCGCAAACCTTCGTTCTCCAATGCATTGAATTGGCCTTAACAAAAAACTTTTTCGCCTAAAAGGACCAGCTATATTTGCAAGTGTCCGGTACGTGGATGGGGGCTACATTTGCCCCTAGTCTGGCTTGTATTTATGTGGGCCAATTTGAGACTAATTACATCTCACATTGCACCAATCCCTTCCAGAGGAACATTGCCCTCTGGAAGAGATATATCGACGATGTGCTCTGTATTTGGACAGGCTCTGCAGCAGATCTTGACAGATTTCTTCAGTGGCTTAATGGCCTCGATGAATGCCTCAAATTTACCTGGACTATCAGCAACACTTCAGCCACATATCTGGATCTCGATATCAGTGTAGTAAATCGGAAATTGGTCACTAATGTCCATCAGAAACCTACCGACAAGAACTCTCTCCTGCACTATAGATCCTACCACCCTAGGGCATTGAGGGACAACTTACCTGTAGGACAATTCCTGAGATATCGCAGGAACTGTTCGAACACTGAGGACTTTGTACAACAAGCAGAAACCTTATCATGTAAACTGGAGGCACGAGCATACCCTATCAAGGTTATCAAGCAGGCTAAAAAACGAGCCCTGAATACCCCATGAACGGCCCTCTTGGAGAGAACACCGAAAATCACAGGAGATTGCATCCCCGTAGTCACCACCTTTGGCCCCTTGTCGACACAAATTAGACAAGTGATCAGGAAACACTGGCCACTTCTACACACTTCTACCATGACCATGCCACAACCCCGCTTTGCCTTTAAACGCTCTACCAGTTTACGCGATCGCCTTGTGCACTCACGACCTAAGGGTGAGATTAAGTCCACAGGGATTCCAGGACACTATCGATGCAGTGGTTGTAATGTATGCGAACTCACCACTCCAACTAAGAGTGTCATGCTGGCAAGTGGGAAGATTTGGCATTTGAATGCGTTCAGCAATTGTAATACGAACAACGTTATATATAGACTGACATGTCCATGCGGCCTTCACTACATTGGATTGACCACGCGTAAAGTGAAGGTCCGTGTACAAGAACATTTAAGTACCATTCGGATGGGCAAATTAACCACAAAGTTGGTCCAGCACTTCGTGATGGCCAGACATGACCCTCACGAATTACGTTGGGTCGTATTGGAGCGGGTCTTGGGTGACATTTATAACATGGACGCCAGACTAACAATGAAGGAGGCACGTTGGATTTACCAGGAGGGAGCAGACCTACACGGCCTTAATGATTACATCGAGTGGAACAAGGTTGCAAATCAATAATTTACATCACATTGCAAACCTCATCCAAATGAACTGCATACATTTTTTGTATATCAGCAAGCATACATACAGTGATAGGGTGGTTAGGGCAACCCATGCAGTCCCTGCACACCATTTGAGTACACTGTCCTGTCGACATCTCGGAGGGCCATTCATGGGCTGTGACAGTTTCGGTAATCATTTGCATGACACATTGTTAGGACCCTACTTTAAATATATAACAACTGAAGGGCCCTGGAGTGTGTGCTATGTTGCAGCCAGTTCATTATCTCACTAAGCCAATTGGGGAATGTGGTGCATTGGTTAATAACATCATGACACCATACACGCTAGCTCCATTATGGGTATGTGTCTCGGTGTACATAAGATGGCCGCGATTGCCCTCAGTGCACGTCCGCACATGTCTACGACACCATATACGCTATTTCCATTTTGGGCGCGTATTCCGGTTTACACAAGATGGCCGCTGTTGCCTTCAGTACACGCTCGCGCATGGGCATAGTCAACACGCGCGCAGCATTTAAACAAGAAAGAGCCACACAGCCCGCGATGGAGGCTGGATAGAACCCGGAGCGCAAGACTGACGAGTTGAGACTGATAGCGGGCTGGGTGTGGTAGATTGAACACAGAATAGAGCAAATGCATACTCTTAGTTCCCGTTAGTGGCCGTCTAATACATCCAATCTCCCCGGCTTCGGATGGCGGGGCGGTGTCATCGGAGAGCCCACACTATGTATACCCCGCCATCACAACTTAACCATATACAGCTAGCACAACTTGGATAGGTCCATGAATACAACGAGGAAGCGAAGCGTATTAATTTATGTGGCCATCCTAACGTGATGGGACGTGTTAGGCATTAAATGATACATGTGTGTTAGCTATATGGGGAAATCACAGGATCCTGGTCATTACATGATAGCGGTCCTACACATAGTTAGTAACTAACATATGTGTGTAAGGTGTTCAATACTGGTATGTAATAAGATAACTCTCTGTTCCTATGTATTTTAGATATACGAATCCGCGGTTTGCGGGCAAGCAGCTCAGAAGTACCCGAGGTAGCACAGACGCTCCTATTCTGAGGGTTGAGGTATGCTGTAAATGAGCAACCCCAACGGTAAATATGATTGATACAGATGATGCAGGCACTGTGTTCATTGCAGTTAATCAATGCAAACTGCTAAAGTGCCTGATTGAATGTGTGTTACCCTTTACAGGTAACTGGGGTGCCGTATTGAATGTGTGTGTTTGTATTTTATGTTTCCCACAGGTCCTGACAGATACTATACTGGTCAGAGCTATTAAAGCAGAGAGGCTAGTCGACCCTAGCCCTGAAGAAGTTGCCGCCAATCCATACAGGCAACGAAACATGTTGGTTTTAGTGGACAGCCACACAGCACTAAATAAAAGTCAGATTTAGCTAGTGTGGTCTTGCCCGGTTTTAATTTGGAGTGTCTTGGGTCCTGATCAGACTCACTCTCCTCTTCCTTAGGGTCGACACCCACTTTTTTGTTGTTGGAACATAGACACAGTTTAGATTTTTAGTTCCACTCCACATTAGGTATTAGAATAGACACAACAACTTTTGATTTATTCTTTATCTTCATTTGGGACGGCAGTCGCCTATGATGAGAACGTGAGGTAGCGGGCGAGTACCTGTCTGCATAAACCTCGTCGGGGTTACGTCCGTGAGGTACTGCCGTCCTCCTCACTTTTTTGCACTTCTTTTGAGGTATTGGAACAGAGACTATACTCGATGGTTCTGTTGAATTTGAATTTGAACTTGCTTTTTCTTCCTCTTTTCTTCTCACACATAGCGGTGGGGATATAACAGCTTTTTAGGGGAAACACTTTTCTAAATACACCTAGTTTCAGGCATTTACATAGCCAGTGACACTAGAACTCCTTAGCGAATGGCAATCAGGGCCGCAAAGACGGCTAAAGAGCAACAGTTTGTGCAGAAGCCAGTACGTTGAGTATAAAGTGTTGAGTGTGTACACTGTGCTTGAAACAAGGATTAGTACGAGGCAGGTCCTTTTTTGTATATGGTCATGAGTGGGGGGCGACCTGCCTTTTTGACCCCCTTGGCTCCATTTTTGTGTATGTTTGTCTGCGCTGCCTCTGTGGTGTTCCAGGTGGGGGTTGGGGTTCTGGGGTGGAGGCGGTGGGTGTTGTGGCCCTCTTGGGTGTACGGGCCGCAGGACCAGTGGCTCCATGGCATCTGTTGCCCTTCCAATGTGACTGTGGGCTGGGCTCCCTTTTGTGGTGCAGGCTTTGGTCCGCATTTGCACCAGGTCAGAGCAGCTGTTATTTTCCTACTGCTAACACGCCTCATCGCCTGTTTTGTGTTCTTATCGCTGTTCTGGCTGGTCGTTGTGAATGTTGTGAAGTGGTGTTGTCACGGCTTTTGGCATGGGAACGCCTACTCTGCATCTCATTAGCAATAGTTGCGGGGGTCTTCTGTGGTGATGTTTTTTGCGGCTGCTATCATAGGGTAAACTGGTGCTGTGGGCTGTTAACACCAGCTTGTGAATGGGGCGATAAATTTATCGCAACTTTGGCTGCAATAAAGTGCCTTTAACTCGGCGATAGCTCCTTGAGAATATGGCCCTAAGTGTGGAAAAAGCATAGCAAGACTGAATAGCACAGTATGGTAATATCTAGCCATGATGTTCAAAACAGGGACACCCTGGAAAGAGTGGATAAAACCAATTTCTGTGATCAATGCAAACATGGAAACGTCAAATGTAATGAAAAACAAACTGATAGAATGGGCAGGGACATCCACTTAAGAACACTAGTATCCATGTCAGTATGCTGGATAAAACCTCATCAATAATTTACATCACATTGCAAACCTCATCCAAATGAACTGCATACATTTTTTGTATATCAGCAAGCATACATACAGTGATAGGGTGGTTAGGGCAACCCATGCAGTCCCTGCACACCATTTGAGTACACTGTCCTGTCGACATCTCGGAGGGCCATTCATGGGCTGTGACAGTTTCGGTAATCATTTGCATGACACATTGTTAGGACCCTACTTTAAATATATAACAACTGAAGGGCCCTGGAGTGTGTGCTATGTTGCAGCCAGTTCATTATCTCACTAAGCCAATTGGGGAATGTGGTGCATTGGTTAATAACATCATGACACCATACACGCTAGCTCCATTATGGGTATGTGTCTCGGTGTACATAAGATGGCCGCGATTGCCCTCAGTGCACGTCCGCACATGTCTACGACACCATATACGCTATTTCCATTTTGGGCGCGTATTCCGGTTTACACAAGATGGCCGCTGTTGCCTTCAGTACACGCTCGCGCATGGGCATAGTCAACACGCGCGCAGCATTTAAACAAGAAAGAGCCACACAGCCCGCGATGGAGGCTGGATAGAACCCGGAGCGCAAGACTGACGAGGTGAGACTGATAGCGGGCTGGGTGTGGTAGATTGAACACAGAATAGAGCAAATGCATACTCTTAGTTCCCGTTAGTGGCCGTCTAATACATCCAATCTCCCCGGCTTCGGAGGGCGGGGCGGTGTCATCGGAGAGCCCACACTATGTATACCCCGCCATCACAACTTAACCATATACAGCTAGCACAACTTGGATAGGTCCATGAATACAACGAGGAAGCGAAGCGTATTAATTTATGTGGCCATCCTAACGTGATGGGATAAAACCAATATCTGTGATCAATGCAAACATGGAAACGTCAAATGTAATGAAAAACAAACTGATAGAATGGACAGGGACATCCACTTAAGAACACTAGTATCCATGTCAGTATGCTGGATAAAACCTCATACCAAGTTTCATAAATAAAGCAATGATGAGGAAAACCCAAATCAATCCAATTTGCAGTGTGGAACACAAGGTTTGGGTTTTTCCCATCAGTTAAATTCTTCTGCTCCCCTATTGATGCTTCGATCCACCGAGGTTTTTCTCTCTTACATCAAATGCTTTGTTTAATTTTTTTCTAAAGACAAATAAACAAATAATGAACTCCTATGCAAGGTGGACTGTCTTTGAAGAGTTCGGTATTAGATGTAAGCACCTTGGTTTGTCCATTCAGATGGACGTGCATAGATGTGAGGATCATTGCAGGAACGTCCTCTAATTTGTGAGTATAACCTGTGGGACACTTTAGGTTCTTAATGGTTTTTTCCTTACATCCCCTTTTGCTCTTGTTTTGTTTCTCATGTATACAGATGAGCCCCCCCCCCCACTTGCCTTGACCAAGTAAAAGGGGGGCTCATCTGTATGAAACCGCATTTGATCGATCTCGTTTAGAGCAGTTACATAAGGGTGACTTGGTTACATTATCGCTGATCATATTTTTCCACAGTGTGTGACTACATGCCCGCCCACCCCGGCCGATTACGTCCATGTGACATTAAGTATATTATTTTAAGGTCTATGCACTATCATTCACAGCTATCAGTCAGTTTCATGCGCACATTAAGTTTTCAATCACCCCTGATTTTAAGAATTTAAGTTTGTATGCTCCACGCGTGATTGCACTGCACGTGCCCTGCCATTTTTATTTCTACGTTTCTCACCAATGCACCATGCTTCTGGCATAAGAAAGATTATTGTTGACGGAATGGCATAGTGTGCATCTGGTATTACTCCTTGTACACATTTTTAAGTATGTAAAAGCACTATGCAGGAGGAGACTTAGCACTCACTAAGTTGTGAGTATAAAAATGTTTGTTAACACAGTAGAGCTTACTGTGTTTCGATGCCCTGAAGACCATGGCATGATATGGGCATGATTGAGCTGGTTTAGCTACTGTTGTTGGCCTGTTTAATGTTCTCACATTTTATCCACTTCAGATTTCAGTAATAGAAGTCGATGACAACCATAAGTTACGATCCACCATACTTTCACTGCATGCCTTATCGCACATTACACTAGGCTGGTTCTAGTACACCTGATCCTGAAGAAAGCCACCGTAACTTCATAGCACACATGATTGGCTGAAACATGTAGGCCATTTTCCGTGATATGTGAGACCATTATTCTCTCACTTCATATCAGTTGTTTTTGCTTCCCTACCCAAGGTATCCATTGGAATGGACAACCTTGAGGCAGTTTTAAAACCACTCACAAATTCACTACCACATAAAACAAAATCCAACTCCGCTATAATCAGAAGTCACAGCACACCCGGGATGCACTTGGCATCTGGGGTGGGAATCCAATGATGAAGCATGCCTGTAACTAGGTTGGTGGGTGAGGGTTCTTATAAAAGACATAATGGTTCCCCAGATACGTGAGTAAAGAGAATTCATGACAACAGAGTCTATTGGTAGCGAGCTCGTTCTTATTTGTATGTGATATATTAAGATTGTATTTATTAGCAAGCCAGACCCTGTCAGGTCCAAGTTGTGACATTTGCAGGTATATGGGGTGGTTCGGCAGTACAAAGGAATCATGGGCAGGGGACGGGATACAGGCACAGATGCTTGTGATTTAAGCAGACAACCTTCATGTTGATTGAATGGAAGTGTTTCCGATTCCAATAGACCTTTTCTCTGATGTGGTGGCACTAACACTATATGTGTGTCATCAAATGCTCCAACCACATGTGGTAGGCGACCCAAATTTTAACAGTCACCGTTCACATTGGCTAAACCCTGCTGCTGTGGAAACTGGATGAAGCTGTTGATGTATCTCATCATTGACAAAAGAAATTCTTGGAACTCACCACTGAAAGTTGGTTGTGACATCTCACCAGACGCTGCAACAGTGTTTTAGAATGAACCTGTTAAAACAAAATGAAGCACTGTGATGAGTTTGACAATTGGTGACATAGATGTGGGATTCTTGTTGTGAGGCTGAAGATCTGGCTCCAGCTGATGTCATAAATCCAGTGTGGTTTCCCTATTCAACCTGACCTTCTTGATTATATCCCTTTCTTCCATGGTGGTAAGGTCTGGAAATCGGCTGTACACCGGAGGCTGTCATCTCCTCACTCTCTCAGGGCTCATATGTCTGCATTGGAAAAACATGTGACATTTTTTTACATTATCCACAGCAACATATTTGATGAGCAACACAAAAGTCATGCATTTTGACAAAATGTATATGATTTAATTCATAATTTGAACCAACATTTGCTTCTTGTCCTTTATCCACCACAAATGAGAGTTGTGGCCTTGATATAAATCGTTTAAAAATGTTCCCTCCAAAAATACCATCAAAGAGATGTACCCCGTGGAAATATCGCGTTTCTGCACAGTAATGCACTACAAATAAACGTTTCTATAAAAAAAATAAGTCTCCATCGAAGTATGATTATATGAACAAACGAGCCCCCATTTGGATTGGTGGTGAAGCACTTTACAGTCACTAGCACACTAGTTTGAACTCCTAAAATGCAGGTGCCTGACCTCGCCGGTAGGACATTTGGAATCAGACTGAGGAAGTCAACAGCGCTGTGGACAGTAAACTCTATGACGGACACAGCCATAGGTTAATGTTGGTGAACATAACGGTAGAAGGCCAATGACTGTGTGCGTCTCTGCTGAAGATCACATACGTTGCGTATATTTATGCAGTGGTTGGAAAAAAAGGTCACTTGCCTCCTAACACTGCTGCTATCAAGACCCCCTCCACTTTTGATGATGCACCTCACCTACGAGAGCAACCATGCCCCGTCCAACAGATGAGGGGGCACCTACCTTCATGCCACAGAAGCTGGAGTTGCTGACAAAGGAGGTCCTTTTTCTTTATGGACAGTTCTATGGTCCACCAGAGGAACAGGTATATGTCTGGAATACATATGTGAATCTGTCTAACTGGCTCATTTGCATTTACACAGGCTACAATGTCCCTTTGAATTCCAGA
This sequence comes from Triturus cristatus, assembly GCF_964204655.1. NCBI lineage: Eukaryota > Metazoa > Chordata > Amphibia > Caudata > Salamandridae > Triturus > Triturus cristatus. The sequence goes on from NC_140584.1 coordinate 354,216,438, forward strand.
GTGAAGTGTAGTGATTAATGTTAAGTGTCACATAATTTGGTCCTTATTTAGGACAATGATGTTAGGGATTTTGTAAGCACTCTCCTATGTCAAATATACAAAACAATCAATATGTACTGTGTGTTTAAAGTCCTAGGTTCAAATTGATGTGTATGTAAAGATCTATCCATTTATATGTTTGATGTACTTGTGATGAGTTGCCAAATAACATCATTGCAAATGATAAACATATTGCATACTCTTTACACCTGAAGAAATATATGTACTGTGTAAAAAACAGATTGAAAAAGATGTTAGCGATGTGTATAGTTCCACAAATCCCTCAGCCTAGATAAGGGCTCTCCAAAATGTAGTTTGGTAGCTACCAGTAGCTCCCAGACCCCTTCAGAGTAGCACACAGACTTGAGGTCATTTATTGGATGGGCAAAATGTGACTCGTCAGGTGGGCTTCGTGCTTGTGTTAACATACTAAAGGGCCAGTGGATATGTGTCCAGATGTCCCGCATGAAGACCGCGTGATCCCTGCGTGTAATGCGCATGTAATGTAAGGGGCATGCTGTGTCATGATTGGCTATGTGTTTCTAGCTTAGTGTGGCATCCGACTTTATTGTGTTTTTGAGAATTCGCACTACTCCGGCCAAACGTGATTCATTGGGGCTAATTTCCTGAGACTATTGTGGTGTTGCTACCTATCTGTGAGATCGATTTAGGTTTTCCTTTTCACGCGTTCTGTCTAAAGGTTATGTGTCCTCCCCACCTCCCCCCACCTGTGACCTGTCAATCAGTTGCTTCAGGCGTAGGTCGCAGGGCCTGCATAACCACGTATTTGGGGGTTGAGGAGGAGGTCACATCGGGTAAATTCAACAACGGAGATGTGAGTTTGTTTTTATACGTACACATATCATGGTTTACATCAACATCGTATTGTCCAATATCAAACGATATCTAATGGTGTACATCGACATCGTATTGTCCAATATTAACAATGTAACAGGCCTGGACTTGTGTGTTTAGACCATGACATGGGATGAGAATGGTAGCAAAAAGACAATGTCTCAACTGGTCAATTATGTAAAGGGACCGTTAGGAATTAAGAACTAATCATAGCGAACAGGAAAAAACAAGGAAGACCAAGAAAGGGTAAAAGTTGTTATTTGTAGATAGAAGTACATAACACAACTAAATTACAGTAACCATAACAACCATGTGAGCACTGGAGGTGTAGTGTTGAGTGAAACGGCGCAGTGACACAAGAGAGAGTGAGCAACGTGAGGCGGCGCAGGATAAATGAACAATAGGGGTCAAACAAAGTATTTACAAAAAGTTAATCATTACAAACATCATTTTCAGGATTAAAACATGACCCTTTTCAATGCCGCAATTAGCGTTGTAGAGTCGACGGCGTTTCGACCTCGTTAGCTTGAGGTCATCATCAGGACTAAGGTTACACACAAATCAATAGGTACTTCTATAGAGATAGGAAAAAAGGAGGGAAAATAAATAGAGGGACCCGAAGGAGTGAATGCTATGTACAAGGATAAGGAAGAAGGGTTACGTGGTATCGTGAAGGGAAAGAATTATACTTTGACTCAATCGTAGGGAAAAACGGAGGCGTCTGTGCGTCAGTGGAAGAAGTTGGAACGGCTCTAAATGAAAAAGGCAAACGTTAATTCATGTAACCGAATTACGGGAGAAAGGGGGGGGAGGGATGCGGCGGGGAGTGCTTACCAATAAAGGAGGAATCCTCCTTTACACGAATTAACCTTTGCACTTTGCATGATGTCTTACTGCTTCATAAATGTGTGTGTAAGGCAGTCTGCTTTTGGCTAGATAATAGAAATAGTCTGTGTACACAATGAAGACAGAGTAACAGATACTCAAAACCATTCCTCAATTCCCTTTGTCAACTATCAATGCTGGAGTACAATAGAAAAATTGAACGTATTTGGAAGATGGAATGCTCCCTCACATTTATTTATGAGTATCCCACCAGGAAAACTCAGATTCAGGCCAAACTCATGAATCATTAGGCAAAGTTGAAATGCAGAAAGGTGTAATATGTTGCATATTGTAATTCACAGTTCAATCTTTGAAGTAAATATCACACATTAATCATTGTATGTCATGATTAGTGTGATGTTTCACAATGTTTTAGCTACAGTGAAAGCCAACATATTTACTGAAACCATTTCACAAAGATACAAGTTCAAAAACCTAGAAATATTTACGAGTCAAATGTGAAAGTGCTTTTGCTCTGTACTGAAGTGTATTAGAAAGGTCTAAAGTGCTATGAGCCACATGCATCAAAGTCAGGATTTGCGATTCCTAAACAGCAATTTTTAAGAAATCGCTCTTTAGGAATTGAAAATCCCTATGCATGTAGGAATTGCATAAAACAATTGTGATTCCTACACATTCCTTATTTGTGACCCGCAAATTGCGACTCGCAATTAAGGAATGGCTACCCATTAATTTCTATGGGCCTCGAGGCCCATAGGAATGAATGGGAATTGCATGTGCAATTTGCGAGTACTATTGCGTATGCAATTTCAAGGGTGCAAGGGTGCCAAAAGGACACCCTGTTGCACTCCTGAAATGTCCATGTTACCACATGTTGCGCACACACATGCCCTAAGGGCATGTGTGTGTGTAACATGGAACTTTGAAAAATGCACTTTAGTGCATTTTTCAAGGTTTTCGCAAATTACCATCAAGTTAAATTGATGGTAATTTGCGATCCCTAATAGCGAAATCTCTATTTGAAATTGCATAATGCATTGCATTTAGGGAATTGCAATTTGCGATTCCCTAAATGCATTCGCGATTTAAGTAATCGCAAATTTTGCGATTACTTAAATTGCGAATTTGCATTTGGGTTGATGCATCCCAAATGCAAAAATCCTGTTCGCAAAGGGGCAGATTCTGTGAATCTGCCCCTTTGCAACCGGTATTTAGTATGATGCATGTGCCCCTATGTATTTACTTATGTGGTGGAAGTCATTTGTCAATCCCCACAAATATTAGTTTCAGACTGTCTTCACAGCATAGGTATGTAGATAGTATGTGATACATTGCTAAGCTTCTTCAGTACAGAATTCATTTATTATTCTTGACACTTTTTGAAGTGAGTGTTACTATCGTGAAATGTCCATGCAAAGGTAACCTGCTTTCAGTTTTTGCTCATTCTTTTCTGTTTACACAGATCCAATAACACTATTGTATATGTCATTTCAGCATCATCCGGGGCTGACAAAGGTGAAGTTGCCATGGTAGCGATGCAGCTGGCCACAGTGGTTCTGGTACCAACAATGGGGGGCACAGTGGCCCGGAGCGTGAGGGGAGTGCAACAAAGGCCACCATTGACTCAATATCTTCTTCAGAGGCTCCCTCCAGTCAGCACTCCATAGCGGACCCTACTGCTCCAGTTACACCTGCATACTTGTTCGCCTCTCAGAGTCCCATCTCCACCCTCTCTTTTGCTCCCTCCGCCCCCCAGTTGGCCTCCCCAGGACCGCTAAAATGCTTGGGATCTCCTTCACTGGAGGCACCAATCCACTGTCCCTGTCCCCCCCAGATGCACTGAATGAGGAGGCTATTGACCTCCTGTGGAGCATCGATGTAGGCCAGACTGCTCAGTTGAATGAAATTCAGGGGCTTAGCTTCCATATGAAACAAATGGTAGCTTACCTGGAAGGTATTCAGAGTGGTATGCCTATCCCACAGCGGTTATTTCAAACTTTAGCCTCCTCCTTCACCGCAGACTGCCAGTCATCCCAACCTTCTGCTCCACCTCCCACCCCTTCCCCTTCCCCATCCCCTCACACTCACAGTTTTTCATGCACCCACTCAAACGGACACACGCAGCACACACACACACAAACAGAAACACCATAAAAGACACTCAGGTGCTCATCTTAACATAAAGACAGCACACCCACCAACACACACATGCACCAGACTCACCACCAGCACACCGACAGAGAACACACTCACCACGCACACATGCACCATGCCCTCCACATGCACTATAACCACACCCAGCATCTTCAAAGTACATACACCCACACACAGACCTACATTAGAATACACACCCACATAACAGACACTCACAATGAAACACACAACAGACACCTATAACACAAGACACACCCAAACATGCACAACATACAAGAAACACACAGGCACCTCCATCCTCAACAAACACAAGCACATCAGACACTGCCACTCCCTCTACTTCCTAAACCTCCCTCCATCTCCAACAACCTACCAAGTTTCCCATAGAATATCTCAGTTTTAGCCATGCCCTAACCCCTTCCAAACCACAACCCACCCCTAGCAAACACCAATCTATCCCCACACCACACCCCAACCCCCCACTTCTGCATCCCAATCCACCCCTACTCAATGGAAATTCACACTGCCAACATCCCAAAACACTCCCAAAAAACCCAAGAGCACCCCTCCAAAAACCTCAGCCCTCCCTCCCAAACCCAAGGGCACCCCTCCCAAACCCAAGGACGCCCTCCCACACCCAAACCACCCCATTCTTATTATGTAGGATCTTTAAGTTGCCTGCTCTGCCCACTAGATGCCCCTTCCTGTAGAGGTCCCCTTTGACTCTTATGTAGGGGGCAAGCTAAGGGCCACAGCACAACAGTCCCCAGGACTTTTGGGATGATGAATGGATTGCCATTTTGCTTAATTTTGTTTGTGAGAGATGCTCATTAGTATGAATAAATACCTATTATTCATTTCACCAAGTTTGTCCTGACATTAATTTTCCTTAGCAATTGTTTTATTCCTTGTAATGTTTCAGAGTAAAATGTGAAGTACTTATTTATCTTTCCCGTGATGGCAGGTGAAACAACTGATTAATGTACTGTTTACTTTGTTAAGTGCATGCTCTGCTTAACATTGTATGTGATGGTCATTTGAATTTAGATGCAGGCATTCATCATAGTAACGGCCACGTGCACCAACTAATTGATGTTACAAAATATATTTGGATATGTTACATGTGTGTTTGTTTCACCTTGATTACTGATCAGTATGAGCACATATGCATGACACCTTAAAAAATCTATTGTGACTATTGATATTGGATAAAGTACAGGAATCGCACTAGACAAGGGGAAATGTTACATGGCCGTATATGTTGATAACTACTTTTTTGTGACTGACATTCATTTTACTGTGAAATTCTAGCATAAAGGAAACACCTTGCCTAGTGCTATTTTGACAGCATGTTAAATTGCACTTACCCCTATGATGTGTATTGCATATATTTTTAATGTTGGAATTTTTGACATTTCTTTAAACACACTTGTATGGTAATGTTTAGATTTTTATTTTGGGTGTGTTTCTTTACATTTCTAATACGTCAACATTACCGACATATGCATTGCACATTGGTATGCTATTGCTTGTAAGAGGCCTTTCTAAATGCACACGCCCTGTGCAAATGTTACCAGACTAATTAGTGGGTAACAGGAAACAGTGGAGATTACCGGCGATTGCGTCCACGACAGTGTTGGTTTTGATCATCGTCAAGCAGCAGCAGCAGGACTTGGCAGATTGCATCCATGGTGAAACGGGAAGTGTGAAAGTGAGAAAAGTTGAGTTTCAGCCTTATAGCCCTTCCATTCCACCAACTCAGGTGTGGAGGTTTGACCGCAACAGTCATGTCGGCGGGAAGGCACATCATGATTTGGCCAGAGGGGGAACTGGGGGTTAACCCTCCGATAGCCACTTTTGCCTATCCCACCCTCAGAGCGTTTGAGATTTCATGGCGGTGATGGTGGACTGCGGCGATCTTTCCTCTATGGACCCTCTAACATCTAAATAGGGTGAGCAGCCCACCAAGTAGGTGGGTGGGAAGGCCGCTGAAAAAGTGATGGTGTGACCAATTCTGCCAAGATCTAAATCAAGCCCTTGAGATCTTAAGTTTGTGTAACATAAATGTCCAAACACAGATTCCACTCCGTACATACATTAATGTTAATTATGCACGAGGTTTGGGGTCCCCTCATACTGCCATGCTCTAAATTATGTATTTTTTATTTATTTTGGAGTTTTAAAGTGTGCTGCCTGTAATCTTTTGGATACTTCAGCCAACACAAACGAATATGGGCAATGCACTGTTTATAAAAAAAAGAGATGTAGAGAGGACTGTATCTAATTATGTAGAGGTGGTGCCCTTAAATGATGGTCTGTGATCATGCCCCAAAAGTCCATTTTATAAAGCGAGTTTGAATACTTTTGTTTTCAGGAGTATGTAATTGTTTGGATCACGGGAAGTCAGTGAGGAAATTCCACAGTGTTGGACCGTGTACCGCCTGGAATCTGCTTCTGTGTTTTATTTTCTTGAACAACTGTTGGTGGATCATATTGGCAGGCTATAACAAAGGTTCCTGGCTGGGGTGTTTTGTGGAGCTAGATTTTGCTGATATATTTGGCCTTGTTACCACTACAGTTTGCTTCAGGTGCACTAGTGTTCAAATGCAGGTTTTTGATTGATATGAGTGACATACGTGAACAAATAAATGTGTGAGAGTAATATGATACCAATATGTGTTTCTGGTATGTCATGATTAATTACTTGCAGTGTTTTCTGGAGACTGGATATATTTTCAGTGCACTCTCTCCATGCGAAATATCACAAAGTACTTCCTTATCTTTCTGCATTAAAAAACCAAAATCTACGAACGACAATTTGTGGTACTAACCAGACCTATGAAATATTTAGTCTCCTCCATTCAATGCCACTGAACATTTCATTTATTTTTACTTCCGGTTCTTCAGTAACTCATTTTAAAGTTACTTAACTTGGTAATTTCTGTATTTAGCTGTGTGACAAACTGCTCATTTCTTAAATGAATGATAAGATAATATATACTCGTGGTATATCATATATTTTACTTTTGAAATAGGAAACCATATTACTCCTTACTTTTTTATTGTCAGTAAGAGATTGCCAAGGTTAATTATATAAATGACATCTCTCCTCACATAAGGCCTCAATTCCCTTGTCTCTGTTGCAGTCTAATTGGATTCTCCAAATATGATTTTCATGGCTTCATCTATGTAAAGAAAAGAAAAAATGTCATAGAAATAAGCAACTTATGCAGAAACGACCAGGCATCTCTATGCGCATTACTTCAAGAAAAAATACCAACTAATTTAAACGTTTCGAAGGATGTAATTTAGCTGAATTGCTCTTATCTTTTCATTACAGTATGTAAATAGTGGTGTAATTTCACCGACATCATATGTAGTGGAAATCATAGCAAATGACATTCCAAGGCCTCCACTGAAAAGTAATTGTACATATTGTACAGCTTGAAAACTCTATCTGCAGCAAACCTGTAAACAACAAAGACAGATAGCTGCCTACTAAAAATAGCTAAAAACTGAAGACATATTTACTGTAGAAAGATTATTTGTCAGATTACTAAAATCACAGGGTTTGCAAAGCCGACCGAAGGGATTTTTAAACAACATTGAATTTGTACCACCAAATTAAACCCCTTCACATAAACAGCACATATTTTGGGTCTGTTACTGGTTTATGCTGTAATATAGCTTTTTTCTGCAATAAACGGGACTATAGATTGGAAGGCAGTACCCTTTTTTAATGATTTCCACGTTATATTTATTTACACTGCCTCCACACACACTTTGTACTCAATCACACCCAGGATGTTGAATTTACTGTATTAAAGTTTCACATTATTGTAGTCACAATTTACAACATAATCTCTCTTAATCTATAACCACAGTGGTAGTAGTAAATCCCATTATTGTATACTTTCTTTTTCTTTTCCTTCCTTGCCACTGGGAGTGGGTACCTGGCGTTGCATTATACATTGTGCTCTAAGGGTGCAACAGTATGTGCGCCCACTTTGTGCGCCCCCAGGGCACAATGGTATTACAGAAGGTGTGCAGACACTTGTGCGCCCCCTTCTGTGCATACTGATAGTGCTAGCGCATTTGTTGCGCCAGTGCTTCCCCAAGAGGGCATTTACTCATTTACTTGGGGGCATGACCCCATGTAAATGAGGGAATCTCTTTCCCTCTGTGCTGTATTAGAAAGTGAATACAACAAAACAATGGTCCCCTCGGGGGAAGTGCAGGGGTCTACTTTCCTGGCAATTTTAAGAAGGCTATCAACTGATTGCTTATTATAGATAAAATAATTCAGTTTATTATGGATAACACTCAGGATATATACAAAGACATATATAGAAACCTTGTATCAAAAGTGCTCCAAGAAATGACACAGTGACGGTGAGTATGTGAATTAAAGTGCGTAAGTGCTATATACAACGAATATATACAAAGCTAGTGGCTGATATGAATGTAATATTCAGAATTAGAGTATGATATGAAAAATCCTGAACAAAGTCAGTCATCTAGCATGTTTGTCAACGTTTCAACTGTAATAAACATTATTTTGAAGCAGGGTCGTCGTCAGGACCAAACATCAGGTAGCGCCAATATTAAATAAAACATCCAGGAGTTTAAATTACTCCACCTCTTGGCACTCTTCGTACACTCCACTTCCTGTCACTTATGAGGGGATTCAGCAAAAAATGAGTAAAATAAAGCAAGAACAGAGCACTTATAGTTGAGCTGAAAAATGGTGGAGCTGCAAACAGAATTAATTTCCCTATAACCAGCAATCAATTTATAGCCTTCTTAAAATTGCCAAGGAAGTAGAGGCCTGCACATTACCCGAGGGGACCATTGTTTTGTTGGATTGTTGTCCTGCACAGGGTTATAGGGCTGGCCCTTTTAGTTTGCATATGTGTTATGGACGGGGCCGTAAAGGTAAAGAAGTTATCAGGAGGCACACTGAAAGTGTGCCACAAAAAAGTTTGCGCACTTTCAGTGCTCCCCTTGATGGCAGCCCCCTGGAGGAGGGAAAGGGGGTCCAATGGGCCCCCTGACATCCTCTTGCATGCAGGTGCAGTCACTCACTGCACCCGCCTTCGAAGGGATCTCTAATCTCTTTAGAGTGCAGGCGGGTGGCTTCCTGCACAGTGAAATACAGAGCCGCTTTGAAGCAGCCGCTCAGTATTTCACTTGAATGTGCTGCCTTGGGGGCAGTAGGAATTTGCTGCTGCCCTGAGGGAAGCACATTCACTGTAATGGGGCACACTTTCCCTGTTTGCCTCAGCACACCTATTTGAAGGTGCACCAAGCAGAAAACAGGAAAAGTACACCTCTAAACATAATAAGGGGCCTGGTGTGCTGTTCCCTGCCTCTGGGAGTTGGAACCTGGTATACGTAATAAGAGGCCTGGTGGGTTGCTCTCTGCCACTGGGAGTGGGAACCTGATGGGATGTTCCCTACCACTGGAAGTGGGAACTTAGTGGGTTGCTCTCTGCCACTGGGAGTGGGAACCTAGTGGGTTGCTCCCTGGCGCTGGGAGTGGGAACCTGGTGGGTCCTTGGGTCTCAACTGCAGGTTCTAAGACTTTGGTGGGTCTGGATGCTGAGCAGGCACAACTCCAGGGGTAGAAAATCATAATATAGACACTCCTGCTGTTTATAAGTAGCGGGCATTCCTGGTTATTTTTCAGCTGGCAGCTGGCTTTTACTTAATTGGAGATGTTGTAGGAATTAATCTAATTCCAGCACTATTCCAAGATTGCATTAGATTCCTTTCAACGCCTCTCATTCTATGATGCCCATTAATATATAAAATGTATGCTCCAAATCCCTCATGGGAGGTGATCTTGGTATCGCCATATCCTTTAAGACGGAGTAGTTGAGGTTATAAAAGGAACTGTCTACTGTGTACTTGTCCGCATTACATCACTTCCGTGTTTCTTTGGACTCTGGCATTCTCTGCTTCTTCTCCACCAACCTATGATTGATGTTTCATATTCTGCTATAGAACTAGAACAGAAGGTGTGACTTATAGAAAAGATGGCCATTAGTTTGATAGCTGAGAGAACAAGATGAAGGGAATATCCATGTGTCTAACCCTCGACAATGGTAATGCTCTTAGACATAGAAGTGCCATCTGCAAGGAGGTGTACTGCCACCCATTGTGGAGGCAGTGGGTGGGATGGGGAATTTGTCTTGCACTAAATGATGTAACAAATCATGCTTGCCCTTTTAACAAGAACATAGCATTTCTGCTTTTGGTAGATAAGTTATATGATGTATTATTGTTGTGAATAATATGAGAATGCCATTGAAGATTGTGGAATTTACAAGGAAAGCAAACGAACATGGAACCTTTGTATTATTTCAAATTCGATGATTGTTTTCCAGTTCAGCATATTTGGATGAATTAACAAAAGATTCTACATTCACATTTTATACTACAACCCAACCATATTTACATTGGCGATGCTGTTCGTATCAAACTGACAGAGCTTGGATATTTGAACCTCTATCTTTTTGTAAAATCATCAGATATACTTCCCCATTGGTCGTATGGTTTTGTGTTAGTTAACTTGAATCGATGTAAGGGAGCTAACATTAGAAACACATTTTCAAATTTTTTTAAGCCAATGTGACCCCAAGAACCAATTATTTTAACCGTGAAGGTTTAATTTAGAACATTGATCCAATCAGTATATATATATATATACATACAAAGCAGAAATAAATTAAAAAGATACAACACAACAGTCTGGAGACCAAAATATGCCAGTAAATTCAATTGCAATAAAATGGGATACAAAATAGTAACAGTCACAATGCAAAGAATGCAGAAAGCTGCAATCAGGTGTTCCATAAAGAAGCTCCCCTTTTCTATTCTAGACATATATTGGTCTCATTCATCTAAAAGAATTTTTAACCAGAGGCATAGAAGGTGTTCACATAAGTTTGACTTCAGTAGAAGTTTGAAAGGATAGGGGAAGAGTGCTCAGCATAAAGCTTTACACTCGAGAACACGAAGTAGAGAGGTCTGCTGTCTCTCAAAGTCAGGATGAAATCTTCCTAACAAACTTTGAAACACCAGTTAAGAACACAGTCAACAGTTTCTAGAACATTCATATTTTATTCTGACTACCAGGAGACAATAAGGTAACCATATTCGAGAGGAGTCGACATACTCCCCAAATTCTCATCTCAAAAAGAATTAGATACGCAGCTGGTATCTCATTCAGATTTACTTCTTCCTGGTCCACCATGGACAGAAGGCCTTCTCTCACCATTGATTCTTCACAATTGCTGCCAACTCCCTTCTCCCAGGCCTCACTGTCAGTAGTCTAATACACAACAATTAGCCTTTCACTAGCTAACAAGAATCGTGATAAGGCACCTTCAAAGAAAAGAGAGCAGCATACTGGCAAGGTTAAAGAAAACCTTCTCAGTTAAGGTCTAATGTCAAGCTAAGTTAACTCCCGAATCAAAATTGATGCACATTACAGTATAAATCAACGGAAGCAATGTTCAATGTTAAAAGTGAATACATGTTGAGCATGACCACAGCAGTCTATATAAATTGTCTAATGTGGTTATGTACGGACTTCTAATAATCTTAATGGTTACATTTTATTATTTTGGTTAAATGTGCCACAGACGTTAACAGTCAGACCACACTTTGAATATAAATGTTGTATATAAGGAAAAATTGGCTCTTTGAAGATGTCCCCCCCCCCCCCCCCCCTTTATCTCCCATTTGGACTCCTAATGCTAGTTTTCGATTCAGACAGCCAGCAAACCACGGCAGAGTGCCAGTGCTCTCTTGTTAAGACTGTTATGTGTAAAATTGGCAACCCCAATTGACAAGGACTTTATCCCCGAGATTAGTCCCTAGTATATGGTACCAGTGGTACCCACAGTATGGGTGGTAAAGGGGTCTCCAGGGCTTGCAGCACTCTGTGCCACCATGAGTGGCCCAAGTAACTACTGACAGCAGGCCTGCCATTGCATACTGCAGGAACAGTGTAAACTGTACCATTTTGACTTTGCCCTCACCATGTGTGGAAAAGTCAATACACTGCTTTTAATATATGTCAGTCACCCCTAAGGAAGTCCTCCTGAGCCCAGGAGGCAGATTTCCTTACATTAAATGTGCGGACATGTAAGTGTACGCTTATATATTTCTAGAGTTCCCCTTACCATTAAATACACTATAAGTGATAGGCGGTCTATAGGATAACAAGGGCAGGCACCCGGGCAAACGCAGGGTCGCTAGCTCCATAATGGTACCACCTAAATATGTCATGTTTGGTATCAAACAACATGCCTCATGCATTGTTCACAGGGTCACTAGTTTATCTCGCATGTCCTTAGCCCCAGTTTTCAGCTTCTGGATTTCTTTTTGGTTTAACTCCACCTATTTGGAGATCTCTAAACAGATGTTTCCAGCATCCCCACTCTGTCAAGTAGGGATTTGTTCTTTACTTCTTGAATGTTTTGCTGTTTCTTTTCAGACACTGCAAACTTCTCCCTGACCCCAGTTATCAGCGTGGAGAGCAGTTTCTCAGTGCCTGACTGACCCCTCTCTCCCCCCCCCAGTGTACTGGGCGCCCAGATCTTGAGTTGGGGGCTGAGTTGCCAGGGCCCTTAGGGGCTCCTGGTCCCGCCCCAGATCATCTTCTTCTGCTAACCCTTGAAAGCTGTTCTCGGAGACAAGGATCACTTTAAGCCCTAGTGTCTGCTTTCTTACACCAGAATTCTCCATTTTATTAATGCTTTTATGTAGGTTAGGTGTGAGTTCAGCCATAGAATGCAGCAGGGGTGAGGGGAAGGAGGAGCCTGAAGCCACACCGTCTGTTCCCATTTGGCCTGGACCCTAAAATAGGAACACAGCGAAGGAGTCATTTTATCCCGTTCTACCCTCTTTGACCCCTTCTTTCCTGCTACTTTTAGGACTGGTTGCGCTACCAGGGTTTCTGGGCACAGGTGGGAGTGGAGCCCCCTCTACACTGACTGGCCCTTCTTGGTGGGCAGGGGAATTTCTTTTTCCGGGAGGAAAAGATATTACATGGGGTAAAATCCCTGTGTCTCCATTCTCCTAGATGTTCCTACTCCTAAGAACATATCTGTTAAGTGGCTGATCTAGAGAGGACTGAGAGGATAAAGGGGGATCGACCAGCCCCCCACAGACCCCTTTGTTGTTACCTTGTGTGCTTGTATCTGAGGGGCCTCCATCAGGATATATTTTCCCCCAAGACTTCTTGGTTGCCGTGCTCATGGCCGCCTTGGGGTCAACGTCGTCCTCATTGCCACCAATAGGTTTGCATGGAAATGGCAGCTGTGGGGACCGGCAGAAGCTGGACCCTCCATATAGTTCCCTGCCGCTGCTGCTGCTCACTATGCCCCGGAAGCTGATCTTAGCGGTGGCGCGCCGGCCTCTGTTGAGCTGCGCCGCAGCCTCCACCCATACGCCTGCTCCCGCTACCGCTATGGGTGCTATCTGCGGTCTACGCTGGGAGGAGGAAGCCATCATGCATCGCAATTTGCCCCGCACAGGAAGATCCAATAACCCAGCAGCAGACCTCACCCCTGGACACCCGCTGGGGACCACCACCCCGGAGGCAGGCAGGAAACTGTTATAGCATGTATGCGAAGTCGAGCAATGTGCCGTGGAACGCGGAGAGCTCTCAGCCGGCACTACCTGTCGGTCGGCATGTTCCCCTCGGTGTCTCCTCCAAAAAACATCAAAGGATTTACAATTAGCCTCTTGAAAGAAGTTATGCCAGATGTTGAAGTATCTATAGTGGAAGAGGATATACAAAGGATTCACCAAGACATGTTCTCCAGATTACCAGCCAGGAAAATGCCAAGAAGAATCCTGGTAAACTTTAAAACATACACTTTTAAAGAAAAGATCCTTTCGGCCACTCTTAAAAATGGGTGTTCCAGGAAGGGATACTGGTCCTTGCGTATTAGATCAGACATTTCCAGAGCCACACCGTGGGAATTAGGTACATATATCCAGGAGCCCAGGGAATTGAGAGCTACAGCACACATCCGTTTTCCTGCTTCTATTAGAGTTATGTGGAACAACAAAATGTATAACTTTAGAGACCATAAGAAGGTAAAATCATTAATATCTCACATTAAAGCACAACAGAAGTAATTGAAACCTCAATGCAGTGGGGAAAAAGACTAGCTTGCCTAGGTAATCTTCTAGAATACCTGTAGTCAATAGGGATGGTTCCCCAGGATCGGGTGGGGAGGTGACAAGTAAGAAAAAAACATATAAAATAACACTTTTATTAATCACTGGGTGTGGGAGCATGTGGGGAAAAAATAAAAAAAACAAGTCCTCATTATTTAAATATGTAGATAAGCCTAGGTCCACCCTTGACAGCCAGCACAATTTATGGTGGAATCAGGGGAAGGTAAACCCCTTTGGGTTATAACTTGGAATGTTAATGGTCTCAGGGTCTTAGTAATTTAAATAGAGGAAAAGCGGCCTGCCCAGACACTCTACCGAATAAAATCTATATGGTTTTAAAGGAAGAACTGACACCCATCCTGACAGAAATGTTTAATTTAGCTTTAGTGGACAGAACTTTCCGCATTCCTCAGATGAGGATACCATAAGCATAATCTTGAAATAAAATAAGGACCCCAGCTTCTGGGAATCTTATAGACTGATCTCTCTATTAAACTGTGATTATAAGATCTTTACACAGATTTTAAGAAAGAGGCTAGAAAAGGTGGTCGATGTCTTAGTCCACAAAGATCAGAAGGGCTTCATCAAGGGGAGACAATTGCATGAATTGACTCATGACTTAAAAGGTGCAATAGATCTGGCTGCCAAGGAAAGTATCCCTCGGGCCATGTTGACCTTTGATGCGGCCAAAACTTTGATAGGGTGATTTGGCCCTTCCTTTATAAAGTAATGGAGCAGTTCAACTTAGGCGAGACATTCCATGGGGCAGTCAGATCACTTTATAAAAACCCCTTGGCCAGGATCCTAGTTAATGGTAACCTAACCAATCAGATACAAATCAGAAGAGGGACCAGGCAGGGGTTTCCACTATCACCACTCCTTTTTAATCCTATATAGAGCCTCTGACAAATACAATAAGAGCAAATGAGAAAGGAGATTTAGCAAAGTCCATCCCAGTAATATTGACCACTCTGGAAGACTTTGGGATGGTCTCTGGTTATTTCATTAATAAACAAAAAACTGACATCATGGTATGGAACATCCAATATGCTAGTGACCTGATAAAGTGGGAAATAAGGTATTTAGGAATACAAGTAGTGCATGAATTAGAGCAATTCCCTCAGCTTAATTTTAACAAGGTAGCATCTTGGGTTAAAAAACAAACTCCTTAATGTATGGGGAGATCTCCCGCTTCCATTTATAAGAAGTTCTAATCTGTTAAAAATGTTCATCCTCCCTAAATTCACCTTCATATTCAGTGCATTCCCCCTAGAATTTAAGCCAGTATAATTCAAGAAGCTGCAGGGATATTTAAACAGTTTTATATGGAAGGCTAAAGGGGTGAGAATTGATTGGAGGAAGCTGTGCCGGAAGAAAGAACAGGGTGGCGTTGCGAGCCCTGATCTTCTTCTATATTACCACACCTTTCTTTTAGAGAAAATATGAGGTGACTATTTTTGGTTATTTCCACCTTTCTGCTGCTATTTAGAGCCTTGACTGCTGATTTTGAGCCATCCAAAGTATTTTACGAAAGTGAGACTTAACATTCTTGCCACTGCCTGTAAGCTGTGGTACCAAATCAGACCGTCATTAGGAATTCCTTATTATAGCAGTTCTACCCCGGTATGGAATTCTCCTGGTACACCGCCCTGCCTCCTGGACAAACTTGCTACCCACTTGATCGAAAGGGGTATAAATAAATGGGGCCAAATTATAGAAGAATTTCAACTGGTACCCTGGGAGCACTTAGTAGACGTTACTGAGGGTAGTCTATCGAAATTCAAATACTACCATCTACTAAACTGGGTAAAGGGGTTAGATAAAGTTGGTAAAGGTAACCAATACTGGGCGGACAGGATTCAGAAGCGCCCACTTTTGCAGAAAGACATTTCAGAGTGGTACTGGATGCTGGTTCAAGCTGGAAAAGATGAGTTTACCCTGCCCAACGAGATCTGGAAGAAGGGCCTGCCAAACCAATACATCGAATCCCTGTGACAAGTATCTATGTCTTTTTTATGGCTATCTATAAAATCTGCGCTGCTCAGGAAAAACCATATGTTTACAGTACACAAGACTTATTGGATGCCAAGGAAATTTTCGAAGCTGGGTACCTGGGAGGCAAGGAAGTGCCCTAAGTGTGGTGAAGAAAAAGATGGTGACATCCACATGTTTTGGTGGTTCCCCTGATTGAAACCTTTTGCGAAGAAATAGGCATGGTCCTCGCAGAAATTACAGGTCAAGAGATCAAGGTATGCCTGTCTTTAGTTTTTTTTGGGGTAGCCAGTGGGGAGGGAGATTCACTGAATCTCGGGAAGTCACAGAAATTGCTCATCTCTGTGCTGGGTTGCTTGCACGAAGAGAGATATGTTTAAAGCAGATTTTTCATTTCCCACCAGGCCTGGGAATAGTTGGCTACAGTACAAATGATTTGCAATTTAGACCGAAGTGGCCTCCCTTCCAGAAGAATACAATGCTGGGAGATTTGGGAAAAATTGATTAGATCCCGGCCCCGTGGCATGCATATTTAACGCTACCCAGCTTATAAATGCTAACTGTCCTATCATTAAACATCTACGCAACAACGGTCAAAGGGGAACCAGTTTCTGCAATCGTGGCCAGAATCCCTCACTTTTTACCCCATTTTCGGTTAAGGCTTAGACTCCTGATCTGGACAATTGTATGCCCCGTGATTTCTGTGAAGCCTCCTGAGGGGAGACTGGCATCTCTGACAGTGTCTTAGAGTTTCTGGCCTTGCATGATGAACAATGTGGATAAAAAAGGGTGATGTGACATGCACTCAGGTGGCTAACTTAGAGGTTGCCCAACTGGTTTCCCTACCTTCTCTGTGCTCTGACTGACAACCTGCACTGGCTGCCACCAAGACAGGATACTGATTTCCTACCAGGCAGTGGGAACACTCCCAGTAGTCAGTAGTAAAGGCTTGAGCAGGAAGGTGGTCACACCTCCTCCTTCTCAAGATGGCTAGGGAAGTGGCACACCAAGGTGATGAGTTTCAAAGACTACACCGCCTCTGATATGCATCAGGGCTGGCTCCTGAAGGAGGAGAGAGCTCTCCCCCACCCAGGTACATTTGCTCTAGGACAGTAGGGAAATTAGGTATTCAGGAGGCGCATATCCCCAGAAGGCTTGCCACACCCCGTTGGGTGGGTTTCCTGGTCTGTACAGCTAAGGTGGACTTCTGACAGGTTAAAAGGTGGTGGAAATAGTGGGTTCTGGGTAGAGAAGGTGATCTACACCTCACCTGCACTCAACGCTACACCTAGAGGGAACTCCATCTGACCTTTGACCGACGTCAGCAATGACCCCGTTGTTGTGTTTGTACATCTTGTTTCCTGCAGCACTGTGTGATCGGTAAAATGCAGCTCTCCCGTGGCTTCCATTTAGCACCAAGGACAGCTAGTACAACTTTGCACCTGGGCTCCACGGGCATGGTAAAATTAAACTGACGTGGTTTGGTCCTGGGACCCACATCACCTTAACCATCCTTGGGTTCCACTCAACTCAACCTGCAAGTGACCGACTGCAACTACCACTTTTTCCCATTGATTGCAATGCAAAAGTTCTTCAACATTAAATTGCTGTGATGTCTGTTTCCTTCTAAAATTCATAGCTCCGATATATGTATCTGATCACATTCTTTTTGGTGTCTAAATTAAGATAAAAATACACTTCAACTTTATAAAATGGTGTCAGATTTCTATCAAGTCATGTCAATTACTTATTGTCCATGTTGGTACTCTGAAATGCTAAACACATGATCCTCTATTAAAGACTGACTGCTCTTTGCCACTCTACCAGGTGACTCCTTCGTGCCGAAATTGTCTAGCTGAAAGACATTTTTTTCTCAAATGATTTTCCTGTTGATACCTTGTGAGTCTTTTTTACACGAAGTACACATTTGCTGGAAAATTAACGTGAGATAACAACACACAACATTTGTTCTAAAAACATTTTTCTGCTAAAATGTGTGGAATTTTTCAAAATTTCACAAACAAAAATTACACAATTTCATGCACCTTTTGTTTCAACCTATTCTGCATCAAACACCCACAGGGATGACGGACCAAACATTGCCCTTGTGACCTATGACCATGTATTTCATGGGACTGCTTTCAGGAATGGAAGGAATTAGTAGACCACATGATTCATTGTGTCTGGAAGTGACCTCGGAATGGAGGAATAGAATTGACGGTATTTAGCAGGGTGAATAAGTGCACTTGTGCAATGCACTATTGGTCAGCATTGATGCTGAGTGCTGCATAACAATCAAATGCCTGCAAGGGAGATGTCCTATTGCAACTATGGATGCGCAAAGTTTGTAAAAGAAATTCTGTCAAATTTACACAGAAAGTTCACAGACTACCTGAAGGCTGCTAAATTGTATGGTAGATGAACTTTCCTGTGAAAATAGAAAGTGTTGAATTTGTTCATATGGCAGTGCAATCTGTGGTGAGTCACTCACGAAGAAAAGCTTAGCACCCATGTACACAATTCTCCCCAGTTACTGGTGCAACACGTTTGAGAATACCTATGAGTAAAAGCTAAGCGTATGCCCTCGCACACAAAATGCTCTTGAGTTACCACTCAACAGCATTTCCGAGTACTCGGGTGAAAAGGCAAGATGTGAACCCTCATGTAGAAGCTCGCAACTCACTGGCGCCGTCTAACACCCTCGAGAGAAAACTGCACGAGTACTTATCTGTGGAAAAATAGGAAACTCCCTCAATTATGGGTGGTTCAATTATTTCGAACGCTATGAGACTCTGCCTGTGTAATAAAAATGTTGCATCACCCCATCTGCAACAGGGACACATTTTTCAATTCATATTCACATACTAAACAATTTTAGGGGCATATTATCAAGAACGGCGTTAAAATTATCACCGCTTTAGCGATAATGGGCTTGATAATATGCCCTTGAGAATTCCAATAGAAGCCCATGTTCACATCAGAACATGGGCTTCTATTGGAATTTTCTGCGGCATATTATCAAGCCCATTATCGCCGCTTTAGCGGCAGTTTCCTGCTGCTAAAGCAACGATAATTTTAACGCCGTTCTTGATAATATGCCCCTTAGTTGTACTAGCTGTACTACCTGACGTCTTAATCAACAGAATGAGACACTGATTTCACTGCTCACGACTTTCGTATGTGGTGTTCTCAAGGTCACAAGGTCAGACCCAACCGTCTATCCTTCCTAAGGGGCATTTTATCAAGGACGGCAAGGTTGACACCAAAACATGGACTTCTATTGGAATTCTCAAGGGAATATTATCAAGCCCATTATCGCCGCTTTAACAGCAGTTTTCTGCCGCTAAACCAGCGATAATTTTTAACACAGTCCTTGATAATATGCCCCCCAAGATCGTAAAATAGGCACCTTTAAAATGAGTAATATTAACAAATGTTATTCACTTTGGTTAGAAACGGCAGAAGCACTATTCGATGCTCTATTCAAAAACCTTTTATTATTGTTATGATTGTGTATAGCAATTTACTTTGCACAATTCTAAACACATTCACCGTATTATATATATGTAATTGGCAATAGTCCATTTTTCTCTGAATGAGATTCACGCCTTCTGTGTTCTTCACATATATACTTCATGTTACTACAGTGCTGTGCCCCCACTCATCCCCGGTTTGTGCCCACGGTGGTGTCGGATGATCATCTGAACACTAAAAGAAAAACAGATGCTCGGAGTTGCACCCTACACAAAAAGAATTGTTTATTCAAAAGGGCTAAAAGGGGCCTTTGAATAAATAATTCTCTGTGTAGATGGCGGCTCGGAGTCCCTCCGTCTTTTATATTCGCTTCAGTCCTTCCCGGAGTCGAGGCCCCTGATCTTCACAGTGACAGCTTTAAAGCCTGCCCTCTGCAAAGCAAAGCCCAACAAGGGCAATACTCTTTCTTTTTTCTTTTTTGATTTTCATTTGAACCAGAAGATAGTTTACCTGTTTATTTGCAAAGGCCTCGTAAAACCCTAACTGAAAGAGGGCTTTTTATGTCCAACCTGAACAGAGAGTTCAGGCTGTTTTTGTTCTTGACTTAGTTCTCGGTGGTGGATAAAATAGTTTTTTGTTCTTTACGGTAGTTAAAAGCCCAGGATAGCTGTTTAGCAGATTGCTTATATTTAGACCCGGGTGAACTGATTCCCATTTGAGTCCTCATTTTCAGGGGATTGTAAGGGATAATCTTCGAATCCTTATTAATTCTGCACCCCGAAATTCCGGAGCCCTTGTAATGAGACCCTCTATACTCCCCCAAACGATAGATGATCGCTGAGACAGTCTGGAGAAAAGTGGTGGAAATAAAGTGCAACCTCCATTTAATAAGTGGAATACATGCATTGATGCGCTGCAACACATATGCAATGTATCGTATTATACCTCTATGGACCTGCCAACTTATATAAGCATTACTTTTGATTCGGCACACCTAAAAAATGGAATCCATGCGTGCCTGCTTATTTATTCCAGGTGAGGATTTAATCTGCAAATTCTGCTTATGAAGCTTAGTTGAGTCATTGTTACATATGTTGCCTGAATGCACATTTTTTCAGTTGTCATTGTATATCAACAGTATTTTTGTCTATAGATCTCTTGGACCTATTGAATTTCGAAAGAGTTACCACGCTATCACCGGATTCAAATGATAAAGCTGTTAAAGAGTTGTTTTTAAATTTTGGGATGGGTTTAAGAGTGTAGCTTTAGGCGGTGTGACTCTATGATTCTAATATATGATTACTGGCCATATAATGTCAGTTTTTCAATAGGTTTACATAGTTTAGTAAAACCAATATTAAACCGCTAATGAAATAAGAAAATGACGTGTAATCTTACTTAATATTATCTCCACTGAAGTAGGTCTCTCAACATGTATGTCACAGGCAGCAGGAGACACATTGGCTCTGAAGAAGGGAGGGGCTGCAGAAACACTGATATCCCTCTCCACTCATTCTTCCAGAGGAGATACCTCAACACCTTTGCCGCAGGCTCTGGGAGACTTGAGTGGGAAGCCATAACAGGAGGCTGAGGAATGCTGCTGGCGAGAAGGTTGGGACAATAACATAGCTTACTGGGTGGGCTGCACCATCAGCATCAGCATGAAGAAGGTGAGAATCAGCAGGCAGTGTGCTGCAGGAACACCAACACTCACAACGTGCAAACTGATAATGCACATCCATTGCTTGCATTGCATTTGTTAAACTGTGGAGCCTTGCATAGAGTGTGTAGCACGGGAGGCATGGGCCAAAATGTAAGCTTGTATAATTGCACCATCTGCTTCTGGATGGAGAAGTAATATCACTGTGCGTCTACATGGTGTTGACGTAGGGTTTTGAGATGACCTGCACGCCACAGATGTGCTGCCCATCTATTTGTTCTAGCTGTTCCCCCCACATTGTTCTTTGTGGGTACTGATGACACTGACCGCTAGTGTCAAGTGACCTCCTCTTCTGCTTCAGCTTGTCCTGACTTGTACTTTGGAAATATTCCTTTTAGGTTTTGAATGTGTCAAGATGGCTCCCTATTGTTGGCTATGTGTAATATTAAGTTGTTTGAACGTAGGTCCAAATGCTCAGTGGAGGAGGAGGACAGTAGCATATTTGCTGCTAGAAGTATTTAACTAAACAGCTACTGCTCTCTTCAGCAATATAGTTTAAGCATATATGTTGACAACATACTGCTGCTGTTATGGCTAAAATGATGTCAGACTGAAAATAAGAGGCCTGATTTAGAGTGTGGCGGATAGACCACCAAAAACATGACAATTATTCCCCACCCCCGCCTTATTACAAGTGCATTATATTGTAATAGGATGGACAGGATATCAATTAGGTTTGTGAAGGAGTACCTGTCTGCCAAACTTTAACGCAGACCCAATGCCTTTGAACATACATAACACGTCTGTCGTTCTTTTGATGAATGCACTTAAACACATTTCAGTGGGTGTATTGTTTAAAGAAGGATCCCCAGTTATGGACAAACATTATTGAATATTGCAGCCCAGTGATATATTGCCCCGTGCTCTTTTATTCAGTTTTAATTTTTAATGTGTCAACAGTGTGGGGATACAAGGGTGGGGCATGGCCAAGATGGCGTGAGTGTGGCCACGCAGCGTTAAGCTCTGCATTAGACCTGCCAAAAGATCCTGAATAACGCCCCCATCTGCCTGCCACACGCAGCAATGAACACTGCGCAACTCTCCTAGATGCCGTGTCGACCCTCGACACTGGAATCTGGCCGCAGCAGAGGCCACCAGTGGGGATCAACGGTGCGTCGATTTGGAGCCCCGGGGCTCGAGTGGTGACGGCTTCCCGGGCTCGCCCGCAGGTGCATGCAGGACGATGCTGGCAAACACACTGCTCGTGGTGCGCCCATAGTGGAGTAACTGTGCCGCTCACCTGACCCCGCCCGATCAAAGGAACCAGAGAACCTTGACTGCCACTGCCCTGAGGAACTGCGGGATGGTGGCCGGGCGGCCTTGCGACGCCCCTTCTGGAATTTTTGCTGGGCTACAGAACCTGTTTTGAGGCGACCCAAGCAATCATGCCTGAGACTGGCGACCCCAGCACACAGCTGTCCCCTGCAGGTGAGTGCTTGGTGTGTCGGGCGTACACATGGCCTGTGGTGCACCCATAGCAGAGGGACCGCGCTGCGACCATGTGACTGGAGATTCGTGATTGTCTCTGCCCGCGAGGCACCAGGAGCTGGTGGCTCGGCAGAATTGTGGTGTACCTCCTTGCAGCTGGCCGCAACGCTAGCGGATCCTTGCCAGTCAATGTTGTACTCCCCTCGCAGGCCTTTAGCAACAGGCCAGAAGAGGTGGCTGACTCTCCTGACCTCATGGGTGCTAGGACTGGTGCGAGATGTGGGCAGTGAACTTGAGCCCTGTTTGTGGTGCCAGCAGACTGCTGGAGCCCCCCGAGTCTGCCAGCACAGAAGGACTTCCACCGGGTCCCCAACTACTGAACACCTGATGGCATAGAATTGGTGTTCCCCTGACCGCTAAGAGCAGCGTGGCATGTCCACGGCCAACACCTCAGCCTCCCTATTCTTCGGACAGCTACCACACTGGCCTGCACCCCACAAATCTTGTGAAGCCCACTTATCCTTACATACCATTATTAGAAAGTGCTCAAACGTTATATAAATGACAATGCTGTTATAAATGGCCATCGCTCAGGCACTAGTGTCAGGCTACTAGGCAGGTGTGCCTTGCAACCCATCCGACTGTGCACGCCTGCACTCTGCGTTCTACCTGGTCACGTCAGAACACCACACCCCCATCCCAAAAAGTACTAATTGGTCATGGCCTCCTGACATGCTTCTAATCACCGGTGCGACAGCCCAATCTTCCCTCAAGAAGTCAACATTGCCATGATATTCTTCTTCACAACGCAACACGACCAGATATCGGGATGGGGAAACCCAGAGCAGACAGGGTGCAACCCCAGCTGCCCGATGTAACAATTCCGATCACAGTTGGGGCGGACACCACGCAGCCTGTGATCCCGAACTCCGCCAATCACACCAAACAATTACACTGGTTTGATGAATTGGTGGCAGCGATACTGGATACAGTGGGGCACAACTAGCATCCTTGCGCCCCACTGTATCCACGGCAACAGATCAGATCAAATCCCTCCAGCAGGAGGTGGAATACCTGAAGAGCCGGTTGGAGGACCAGGAAGGTATGTCCCGCAGGAACAATAACCATATAGTGGGTCTACCGGAGTGGATGGAAGGCCACAGCATGGAGCTCTACTTGGAGTCCTGGTACTCCACGGATATCCTAAAGGGCAAGAACTCAAAATTCTTCTCAGTCGAGAGGGTGCATAGAGGGCCGGGAGGTCCCCCATGCCCAGGCAATCCCCCTTGGCCAGTGGTAGCAAGACTGTTAAATTACAGCGACAGGGACCACATCCTCCAGGTAACCAGGGCCCCCGGCCCATGGCAAATTGAAAACGCTGTGGAACACATCTACCCGGACTAAACCCTGTCAGTGCAACGTCGCAGATCCTCCTACCTGGAAATCAAGAAATGCCTCCGGGATCATGAGATACAATACTCGCTGCAATACCCTGCCAAGTTAGGCATCTGCTACAAGGGCAGTAGCATCTTCTTCTCTACTCCCGAAGAGGCCTGTCCTGGATAGACCAGAATGGATTCACACATGTCCCAACTACCACCTCAGCGGACCCTCGACAGGCATGGAAACTGGCAGGCACAAGTAGAAACCATGGCAGGGGCAGAGTACAGCATCCAACGAAGGCCCAGCTAGCAAGAGAACGATGGCAAGCCATAAAGATGGCAGAACATCTTGGCAGCCCCGCGTCTCCTCCGAGATCCGATTCTGACTCGGATATGGCGCTGAATAAAACACTGGAACTAACTGACTCACAACACACAGCATTGCTGGAAGGGAGCCCGGTAGTCACCCCACAGACTGCAGAGGAGCTCGGGTGATCCCTCAGATGGAAACTAGAATGACCTCAGTGCAACACTATATGTTCATCATCAATATAGGGGTCTGTGCACCTCTCTTTGGGTGCCATTCATACTGAAAACACGAACACTGCAGGCGTGAACTGTACTTGACGGCCAACTTGCAGAGGATGCCAGAACTGCTGCGCCCCGAGAAAGTGGCTGATATAGCATCCATTTATTTCATTTTCTTCTTTTTTCTCTCCGCTCATTTGCAGTCTATTCCTGGCAGAAGATATCATCGAACATTACTTTTCATTTTTATTCTACTGTTATTTCCTGTTTGGACTAATTGCATTTCAGTGCAGATGGCCAATTGCCCGTTGGCAAGCCAGCCTGGGGTGGGGAGTTGGGTATTTTTATTGTTTGCTGTGATCTGTCCTTCTTCCTATGCCATACATAATGCGTAGGATGGCTGTTATTATAGCAATTATGATCGGGGTGTGAGTTGGATGGGGATACTTGCTACCGTGGATGGTGGCCTAGGTACAGTCCTGCTCCCACTCTCCTAATCATTGTCAATTCGATGGTAAGCAATGATTATCTCTTATTAACCTGGAATGTGCAGGGATTAGCAGGATGTGTTAACCATCATAAGGACTACCAATTTTTACGCAGTCATAAGATTTCGGTTGCATTAATATAGGAAACGCACCTTACTACACAAACTCTCTCGTATCTCCGTAAACAATGGAGGGGCACAATCATAGGAACCACATACTCAGGGTATGCCAGACATGCCCTCATATGGATGGCTCCAGGCACTCCTTTGAAGATACTACATACCCGGATGGACACTCAAGGCCGCTACGCCATCCTAGAAGGTCTCTTAAACGGCTTCCTACTAACACTGGTCTCCCTCTATGCCCCAAACTCAGGGCAAGCTTCATTCCTACAGACAATCACACCATCTCTAGTTACCGACCCCACGGTGCCAACATTTTGGGGCTGAGACATCAAATTCCATGCACGATCTTACCTAAGATCGTTCACGCCCGCCGCTCCCGGGGACACAATCCATTAAACTAGTACAGCACATGAAGGACTGGGCTGTCAACATGCAACTAAATGAAGCCTGGCGTAGTAAGCATCCTAAAATGCATACTTATTCACACTATTCCACGATCCATAACCTCCACACAAGGATTGATGCAATATATTGCTCGGCCAATGCCTTGTCCAGGGTGACGCATGTGGCATACTTGGCGCACATGACCTCAGACCACAGCCCACTGCGGTTGCAGCTCTCGTGGGGAATGCAAAGTGCCAGGATCCCGACCTGGCGTCTCCCCCTTGCCGCACTTATTGACACGGCGTTCTGCACCTCTCTATCACAATCCATCACCTCATACTTCCAGACAAACGCAGGCACTGCTTCAAATGTGGGTGTGGAATGGGATGCATTCAAGTCTGTCCTTCGTGGGCACGCTATTAAAACAGCCTATGGCTCCTGCATGCCACTCACGAAGTAACTCCAGAAAAATGAGCTGGAAATAAAACTATGCGAACGGCTCTCCCCCTCAGACCCACATATTATTCCCTCGCTAGCTAAGGCTCATTTCGCATACAAGGAGACATTAGGTAGTCTTTGTGCATTGAACTATAAACAATACCTAGCCCGACAGCACACCGAAGGGGACAAAGCAGGCAAAATGCTAGCATAGTTATTAAAAACTGATACTTCACTGTCCCCCATCAAAGCAATATATACTAATGAGGGCCGTTTAGTGAACACACAGGCAGCGATTAATGACTCCTTTCACAATTATTATACCTCCCTATACAAAGCTCCCGACACTGGCGATCTCCCTCTTATTCATGAGTTGTTATCACATGTCCAGCTCCCGCAAATAACACAAACTCAATATGATCTACTTGAGGACCCTATTACCGCAGATGAAATCTCCGAATCTATTAAACAATAAGCAACAGGTAAAATCCCGGGGGCAGACAGATGGCCTTTGGAATTTTAATCAGCTTATTCCAAGCAACTTATTCCTCGGCTATCCAAAATGTACGAAGAGGCATTTAAAAGGGGTGAACTCCCGCCCTCCCTGGAGAAGCCAACTTCTTCATCAATATCATTAATGAAAATGATTACAACCTCCATTTCTCATACACAGTGAGCAAGGAGGAAGTGTGTTATCTAGGTACACATGAAAGATGGCAATTTAACTTTCAGTCTCTACCATAAACCTGCACCTAGAAACAGTGTCTTGCAAGCACATAGCACAATCATCTGCCTAGCTCATACACAGCACTCCTTGATGTGAATTGTTAAGGCTCTGCCAGAATTGCAGCAGAGATGAGATATTTGATAAAGAAATGACAGAGATAGTAACTAGGACCCAATGAAGGGATAGTCTGATCATGTATTGCAATGTGTGGTAGAGAGAGGGAGCAAAAGGGAGAAAAATACAAGAATTGACTTCTTGTAATAAACCTAAGCAACTGGTCTAAAAAAATATTTTAAAGTTTATTACCACTTACAATATCTAGTCTCCTACAATCAGACAGATTTTCAAAAAACATTCGGACACTATGAAAAATGATAATGGTTTGCTAAAATAATAGCAAAGTATTCTATGATTACATATCATAGACCTGTGACAGATTCTTTGGCAAGCAGCTACTTAGAAAACCATAAAATATAAGTTGGTTACCTACACAGAAAGGGTTTAAGAAATGTCCCAACAGTGAAGAATTAAAGCACGGTTATAATGTGTACATTATGAGTTTCTGGGTTCTAAGATTAGGTGATGGATCAGAAAATGCATTTCAACTAAATCTGAGTTTATAGTTTAGTGCTAAAATACCCATATACCAAAAGGTATATTAGTGTCAGACTCTTGGTTGACCTTGCTCTGTCATTTCCACTTTGTACATCAAGGAGGTCAAAAGCCCGTCCTAGGTACACAGGGGGAAAGGGAAATTGGGAAAAAAAAACACTCATCACTTTGTAGCACCCTTTCTTGGATTGGACCCAGTATTGATTTGTCTCATCTGTAAGAGTTCTGAAGAGAGTAAACAAACAATACTACTGCTTCTTCTACTGAAGAGAACTATGGGGCATATTAGCAAGGGCCATATCGCCGCTTTAGCGGCTTTTTTTGCTGCTAAAGCGGCCATATTTCTATCGCCCTATCAGCAAGCTGTCGCTAACAGCAGTTAGCGACAGCTTTTAGGCGATAGCAACCGGTTTGGGGCCCGCTTTGCATGTCAGCGATATTTATCGCTAATGACATGCAAAGTGGGCGTACCCAAACTGTTAGCAACTGAAAGCAGTCGCTAATTCAGCTATCGCCTATTAGCAAGGCAGGCGAGGCGATGAAAAAAATCACGCTAAGCACGATTATCGCTATAACCTAACGCCTGCTAAAAACATGACTTACCTGTTTATCCAATGGGAGGTGGATCTTCAGGTTAAGTCCCCATTGGCGTTAATGCGTGAATATCGCTGGATTTCCAGCGATATTCACGCATTTCGCCGCTATCGCTGGACATTTTAGCACAATGGAGTAAAACGTTGCTAGTAGCATGTTTTCCCCACTAAAATATCCGGCGATAGGCAGCGATAAAAATGAACGCGCTAAGCGCGTTTTGCGATAAATATCGCAACTTCTTGCTAATAGGCCCCTATATAACATGCTGTATGTGATATCCCTTTTAGAGTTGGATAACTCTGCAGCTAAATATGCTTGTGATATTTAGAATGATTCACCGCAAACATATAAAGGGAAATATTAGTCTAATATCTAACTTCTCTGAGTATAGTGATATATGTATGCAAACTAATCCTTAAAGTACCTAAAATAATATTGAATGCAGTTCCCAAAATGTTCAAGATGCCAAATCAATTGTGTAGTTCAGAATCTTAAGAAGGAACGAGAGATTATCACTCCAAGTCAAAAATGTAACTTAGTTCACTAAAGTCTATCACGAACAATACTGCCTTTAAGGAATGTAGATAAGTCAATTATTATTTCTGGTTGACAAATGTCCACCTCAAAGAATAAGGCCACCACCTGCTAGCTTAAATGAAATAACCATGTGCTCAATCACTGGTAATGTGACACAGAGCAGTCAGGCGTAAATTAAAGGCAATGTATTTATGTATTAAGTATTTAAGCACTGAAGTATTCAAGTATTTATACAGTGTATACAAAGTAGGAACAGGCACCCAAAATGCAATACAACGCCACAAACAATTTTAAAATAAAGGCAAAAATGTGATGTGTAAAATAAGACCAAAGCACCAAGAATTCAGGAAGGGGAACTGAAGATGTGAATTTATAAATACTTAAGTGAAAATAGCACAAAACAGGACGAAGCACCAATGAAAATTGATGGAAGCGGTAGACTGGGAAATAGGCATGATTTGGGGCTGACCAAGATGGAGCCCTGGTTGGAAACACAAAGTGGATTGGTCAGGGTGAAAAGTCTGAAAGTCAAAAAGTTCGAAAAAGTTTCCAAGTCTCACTTCAGAAAAGGGATTTTGACTCTGATTTGAAGAAAAGCACAAAAATGTCTTCTAAGTCCCAATGTAGAAAGGGACTTCATTAATTTTTTTTAGAAGAACAATGCTCTATGAGCATGCCTTAGCTGATATTGTAGCCGCCGCTGTGGAACTGAAGGTCAGATATTTGAAGAAGGTTGGACCTGCTGGAGCTCTGGCGCTCTGGAGATTTCTTGCTGAAGATGATCTGAGACCCAATGTAGAGTAGGACTTCGTTTTTTCAGTGGAGGTGAGAACACTGAGAAGGCCAAAGCTGAAATTCAGTCTGACTCCGTGGGTCTGCCCAACACATACTTTTTCCAGCATGCCCCCCTGAAACAATGGAGGAAACATTTTAAACAGTTTTCAAAATTTCTTCTGGTGCCCAAACAAACACAGGAGTACACTTCTAGGGCCCCATGACTTCAGGGGAGGGCAGTTAGAGACTCTCCGGATGTTGTTTGGAGTCCAACAGTGAAGTCCAGGTCTGTTTGCTACTGGCCAGCTGGGCATTTCCAGGATATGGCCTTTTACAGTTTGTTGTGTCCCTGTAGCCACACTGGTGGTCTGCTAATTGACATTTAGGGTCCACTCCTGGTTACAAGAGGGAACTGTTTCAGTCCTTCAAGGATCCTCTTATATCACAGACAGCAGATGTAGTCCTCTTCTGATCTTCCACAGGTTCCACAAAGTGTTGTGAAGAAAGCTAGGCAAGGGATGCCCAGCTCCTGGCCTTACTACATTTTTATTAGTTCCTGTTTTCATGACTGCAAGCAGGTCCAAAATGTCATGTTGCAGGGTAATAACAAGATGGCTGAGGTCTTCATTCATACTAAACTTGGACTCTGAGAGCTGGGGGTGTGTGTAGAGGTACTAAGAAAATCACCTGTGCCCTCCCACATCTAACATTAAAATCCAGTTTGAAGAAGGCCCTGCACCTAAAACAAAATAGGAGAAGGACATCTGTTAGGACAAAAGCAGGGACTTCAGCTACTAGACAGTGGATACACAAGAAATGTGTTTTATCCCTGTATCATTACTTTCAAGTGCACAAAGGTTTTACATGCGACCCAGACAGACCTGTCTGGTAGACTTTGACACTGCTGTGGCAATAGGCTGCCCATGCCCCCACCCTGAAAATTCTGCAGAGCTCAGGGGGGTCATCTTTGTCCATTCAGGTCGACTTGTCAATCACACAAACCTATTGTGTAGATCCTGGGAAGAATTTCACACCACAGTCGCACCTCATTCAGACTAAATACAGGCAATACAGGATTATCAGCTGCCAGAGGCTAATGCTAATTAGCATCCTGAAAGCTCAGTCAGTGAAAAGGTAACTTTCTAAAAGTTACTTTCCTTTAGTATTATTAGAAATCCTACTTCACCAATGAATTATATTTGATTAGCTATCAAACATAGTAGTTTAATTATTTTTCTAGCTGATCACATTCCATAGTTATCAGTTTTACTATTTTAACCTGCACTCTACATAGGACAGCTAGGCCTGCCAGAGTGAAAATAGTTTTTGGGGTCTTGACACGGTAGGGACATGATAGCATTAATTTTCTACTTTTCCCACTTTTAAATACCATGCACTCTGCATTGTGTGATTTAGGGCCTGCATAGAGGTGACTTACTAATATTCTAAAGGGAAGTCTTTACCAGTCAAAAGGGGTTATTTTGTCAGGTTGCACTGCAGATTTCGCCATGCAGCAGTCAAGCTACACGGAGAACTCCTGAAGCCATGTTTTCAGCTCCACTGTAGTGGATGCCACAATAGGTTGCACAGTCCACAATTGCCATTTAACATTTATTGCCATAGGTGTATTTCTGCACCATTTACTATGGCCTTATAGGAAAGTTCAATGTGCTAATCATGTTTCAAGCCAACATGATGTCATTACTGTTTTAGGCAACAGAGCACATACACTGGACACTGGATAGCAATATCCCTGTGTTAAAATTCAAGAATACCAACAGTTGAGTCTAAAAACAAATGAAAAACTGGGGTGACCACTTGAAAAGGAGTCACTTTGCAACAAGGAAGAATTACAAGTCTGTACAGAAGCTGACTGCAGTACTTCAACAACCGGATGTGCTTTATTGACTTGGGGACTTGTGCACCTTCAGGTTTAGTTATTCCGGAGGAATTAAGTATGCATGTATTTGGTTGAATATCATATATTTTGTCTTATAGGCATGCTCTGGTATGCTATACAACATATTATTTCTCTGCAGGGCTATACATTTTTGTATGGTAGATTTTAGCCTATTGCATTCTTTCATTATTATTTTTGGAAATGTTCTTTCTCTTTAGTGTGACACCTTGGACACAATACATTTACAAAGATTTCATATATACTATTTCCCCAACGGGGCTGAATTTACGCTATACATAATGAATATGATTGCGAATTGTGGACTATAACAATTGCCCACTAGGGTTGAATTCATGTTACAAATAATGAATTTGACTATGCATTATGGACGATATAATTTATCATGTTTTTCTATATTAAAAGGGGGTGTTCGAAATGAAAGGTTAATACGGTTACAGTACTCTTTAATGATTTCTTATTCAATAGTATCGTTTGCTAATTGATTACTGTCAGGGTCATACTTGGTAAGGGGTGGGATCTTGGGGGCTCTTACAGGCAAGTTCTCAAGAATACGTCCTCTTTGTGCCCCTTTGTCTTGCGATACACGTCTAGCACATACCCTGTGTACTCACAGCCTTTGCGATTGTTGTTTACCGTGATTGTGCCTGTTTTCACTTTTCTTGTAATAAACATATTGCTGGCACAGTTACAGGGTGATCTAAAAGCGATATGAAAAACAGCAAAGATATCAAAATTGAGCACAAAGTGGTCTTTAATGTAACACCTGAGGAGTAGGTGTGAGTGAAATTATACAAGGGTTTATGTTTAATATGTACAATTTTGCATCCATTTTGTAAACTTCTGCACATTTCAGAAAATGTACTCGGCTGGTCTCCCATATGAAAAATGCACACCAGGGCATACCTCATGTAAAATAAAGTCACACAACATACTGACTAAATTGAAATTGGAGCAGAAATTTTCTCCAGCAAGATATTTTCTTTTGAACCAGCCCCCGTGGTTGAAAATTTTGTGAAATAACAACACATTCCATACAATTTACCATAATACGGCATTCCTGAATTTCACAAGATGTCAGCTGCATAAAATACTTCAACCCAGACCTATTCACAAATACCTAAGGCAAGGCTTCAGGGTTAGAGCAATAGTGTACCCTACTCCTGGGCGACAGCTGAAATTCTGAGCAACTGCAGGTATCACTCTAGCTTATGCGGGATAAACAATTCCTTGATTATGGGATCTTACTATGGGGCAAACCGCAAAAGGACAACAACAGAAGCATCATATACCCAGTGGATGGGATCAACTCACATGGGCTTTCAGCTTCAGCTAACTTGTGGTTGGCTGCCCCAGATCACCGGTAACTTAACACTCGCCTGTGTTTAATAAACAGCCAACAAATGTATACTCCCAATGAAAAAACCTGTATGATTTGAATTATTTCAGGTACCCATTACCATCCAGATACCTTCAAAGTAATTTGGCTATGGTATAGCAAACCTATGGCTTTTTTGCACAAAAGGGTTGTACGGTAGCTGGGTTTAATGAGAGTTAGCAAAAGGCTCCATGCAAGCAAGTACCGAGGTCCAAGGTCAATGAACTAAGCACCACTTTGTTGAGCAACAATCAAAACATCAAATCTGAAATAGCAAGTGCTATAAAAAAAAATGCACTATCACCAGTGCATGAAATGAGTGAGATTTGGTTGGATCTCGGATCCTTCAGTTATTGTAATCAGATAAATAACAAGTTAGACAGCATTCACTTTTTTCTTTTTTTATTAGCTTTACTCATGTCAATGTAAGGTGTCAGAGCGCTTTACATCACATTTCCACATTATACAGAGACAATAAATAATACAAGTGTGTAAATCAATATACACCAAAAATTACATAAGACATTGAGGGTTACAAGGTGTAGAAGCCACATATTTTCCATACTGGTAGATTTTATGGGCCTTATTAGGATGTCGGACGAACTGCCACCAACAGTTCGTCGGTGGCGGTCCGTCCGACATCCAAGGCATCAGTCTGACTGCCGGATAATGATGCCGGCGGTCAGAGCGATGTCATCAGAGGGACCAACCGCTGCCTCCAACAGGATCAAGTATTCCGTCTGGGTTTCCGTTGGAGGCTTAATCCCTACAATGGAGATGGTTACTGCAGAGTCACCGCCGTATGGATTATGATGTCCCTTTCCAACAGCCTTTCCATTTCTGCCTTTCCGATATGGAGAGGCTGTCAGAAAGTGACTTTGGGGGCCCCTAGCATAGCCCCGTCCCCCCAGGCCTCCGCTCTGTGGCGCACATATGGCGCCCCCCCAACATCAAAGCACCATATGCCAGGCACCTCATGGTGCCTGGCACACGGTGCATAGATGTTTAGAAACATAGGGGCATATTCTCAAGAACGTGTGATAACCATTTCAAAAGTTACTTAACGTAACCTACAACATCGCAGTCTATCGTGCGAAATTCACGCCGTGTTAACCAAGTATTCACAACGCGGTGGTACCATGCGATAGTCACCAGATAACGTGCCAAATGGCCGCGCTAAAATCAACGCCACGCCGCAAAAATGGGAAATGCGAACACAAAAAAAGCTGAGATGAGGCCAATCGCAATACAAAAATCATTGAAAACCAGCCACAGGCCTGCAATTCACACGCGTCTGGCGGGAGCAATCACCATAAAAGTAGAAAAAACTGTCAAACAAATGCCAAACAACAGCCAAGCACAATGGATGTTGCCAGAGCAAGTACGGAGGAGAACCAGAACCCCACAAGCCCCACGGAGGACCAGCCAGGGACCTCGGGGTCAGGGAAGGGCAAGGACAAAAAGAGTAGGAAGAAGTTGTTCAGTCCGCAGAAAAACAGGATCCTGATAATGGAGGTGGTAGAACACGATCAACTACTGTTCGTCACTTCCACTGGGTCATTGGCGACAAAAAATTGACTATAGCAGGCCATCGTGCACAAGGTGAATGCAGTTGGAGTGCTGAAGAGGACAATGGACGAGGCCAAGAGGTGCTGGAATGACGTCAAGCGCAAAACCAAGCAGAAACTCGCCAACAACTGGAAGGCAGCAATGCAGACTGTAGGTGGGAGTCCAGCGCCACAGGAGGAGCTGGACGACATGGAGGAAATGGTGTCCACAGTCATCAGTGGGGAGACGGTGGCAGGAGTTGGGGGACAGGACACTGCTCAAGAGTACCGGACACAACAGCAAGAGGTTGAGTAGCAACCAGGGACTGGGGGGACGGGGGAGATGGGCACAATGGCACACATGCACAAGTAAGTAGAGCACAGCTGAGGACAAACCAGTCCCCAGACCCCAACTCCCACCAAGAGAACTATGTACCCAGTATGCAACATTTCACCACTGTATGAGCGCAGAAGTCAGAGGCACACCGCATGTAAGGGATAAGGGGCAGGCAATTTAGAGCTGCAGGGGCGACTCCCTCAAAATGCGGCACACACACATCACATACACAGCGCATCAACATTGACAACGAAGTGGCACAAACCGCAACATGTTCACCACAGAACAGAGGACACCACTGGTGCCGACTGGCTGTAGACACTGGCCAATCACAAGTGGCATTGCTGGGAAATGTGAGTTGATAATGTACAAGTACAATCATACAGTCGTGATGTTGTCGAAATGTCCACTGTCCAGCAGCAAATGGGCAGCCCCTCTGAAACAGCCACGATGTACACAGTCATGCAGTCTGTATGTAAACATGTGCAAATGCGACAACACACATGTGAACACATTGTTAAACTGCATCTCCCCTTCACATTGCAGAGGGACAATCACCACCTCCTGCAGAGCAGTCCCAACCTCTCTTCTCTGATGACGAAGAGGACCACGACACCTTTGACTTCGATGCCCTCCGAGAGTTCGTTGACAGTCTCCGCAGCACACCTCCAGGAGCAGAGCAGCCCAGCTGCAACGAGGAGAACCCACCCCCTGCACAGTCCACACTGCAGGCAGCACCCACCACCACAGCTGCCTCCCAGGACCCCACGAAGAACACATGGCCTTCCAACGCCGTGTGTTGGGATGCCAGGAGCAGCTGGCTGAACAGGTGCTGGTGGGCTTCGACCACATGGCAGACAAACTAGATGCCATACGTGGGTGTCTAAGTCCCATCAGGGACCACTCACAGTCCCTAACAGACACCCACAGTCCGCTCCATGCTCTCCAACGAACCATGGCTGACATCGCTAGAGTCCTGACTGTGAGACAAGAATGACTGTCTAGTCAGAGTGGCTCCAGCGAGCTCGCCTGGGAGTTGGGACTCATGCAGAGGTTCATGGAGAACATGGAGCGGGACAATGCGGAAAGAGCGGCTGCCACGGCTGCACACGGGTGAGAGGTAGCTGGGTTCCACAATGATCTCAAAACCATCCTCATGGCATTGCTGCCACAAGGCCTGGCGCTGATGCATGCTGCTGCTACCACTACATCCACATCTCCGCCCCCTGAAGTGTCAATGCCACACAGTGCGGCAAACATTCCACCTCCGGCCCCTGAGGTGTCACTGCCACACAGTGCTAGAAAGAGGCCAGCACCACCCACACGTGAGGCACATGAGACAGCAGAGAACGAAGATGCGGATGAATCTGCCCTCGTGGTCAGAAGGAAGCGGTAGCATTCATCTATGCCTCATGGCCAGTTTCATCTTGGTTCTTGTCCTCTGCATCATCACCTTCCACTGTCCCCTGATACACTCTGCGGCACTCACCTTGGACCTCGACATGGACTGCCATAACCTGTTTGATCGCCAATTACACTGCTATCAGACTGCGGACTGAACTCTTCCACTTCCTTTGGACTGGTCATTCCCTGAATGACTCTGGCAGGCCCTCCACGGGCCAACATTTGAAAGTGGGGTTTGCATGGCCCTGTACTGCTCCAGATGAAACACTCCACTGAAATTCTACTCAAATTTTCTACCCAAAGAATCCACGTCTATATTGGAAATCATTATATGGTAAAACCTCATGCTCTGGGTTTTCTGCACCAGTATGACTTTCTTACTATCAAAAGGAACCGGTTTTAGCAACCTTAGAACAAGGACAGATTGAGAGGAAAAAAGAATAAGGTCCTAAACCATTGCCTTTCAGTTTGCACTCAGCTTCTTAATGTCGGATCATAGCTCACTGTGCTAGATTAGAAGGATTATAATTCATGACAGTGTGCTTTGCAACAAACATATTAATCTTCTATGCTAACTTATGAGCCAAATTGTGATGTGACAAAATACGAATCTCTCCAGCAAGTGCATTAACCGCCAGAGTTATTTTGCCATTATTATTATCCCCTGAAAATTACAGAGCATACAAAAACCTTTGCAATAGGTGCCCTAACTGAATAGTATTTGTTAATGCAGCATTTATGTGACCAATGAAGTAAGCCAGAACAGATTAAATATTGCATTTTTCCTTTTGACTAGTTTCTTTGTGGCAGGCTCTGCTTTTCATGACTCTCCACCTTTCCGCAGACACACCTTAACCCCCAATTTATGGGTTCCCGTAGTATGTTTTTTACCATTTCCACCCCTGCTTATTACTATTACCAGTGTGTGGGGTTATACTCAGAGACGAAAACTGCTCACATAAACTGCATTCACAAGGCAGTAAGCAACATTGGTAACAGAGCTCTGCATGTGAAAGCTGGGCCCACACCCAAGGCAACGACCTACAGAAGGACGCAGGTGCTCCCTGCAGCTGTCTCCCCATGACTTAGCTCTAAAGAAAAGTGCATTTAAAACTTTTTCTGAAAGCTGCTGGCTCGCCTGTCATGCTTTTTGTTTGTTTTTCATGGTGCTTTTTAATCTTGCCCACCTTGCGTTCCTCCTACCCCTCCCAAATTTTCAACAGAGATGCACCTAAATAGGACGTGTGCAAGAGGGCACCAAATTTAGTTTCACTCAGGATGCTCACTGAGCAAGGGCCAGCTCTGACTGGCACAGCCAGATATAGTACATAGAAACCCAATCCTGGTCAATGGTGAAAAGGAAGCTCCACCCATGAACCCCAAAGCGTCATCTACTGACTCTCAGTCGTGTCTTAAATCGAGAATGTGGCAGTTCCTGCCCTCCAGATAAGCCAACATAACATGCACACTTGAATGGCATCACAAGAAACCAGCATGACCATTGGCATGATCACCTCTAAGAAAAAGAACGTTCCCTGTCTCTGGTATTATTAGGAACGACTGATACCCCCTTACAGGAAATCCACCCACGCTTCCTTCGTGTTTTCTGTGCCTATTTCGTTTCTAATCCAAAGCCAAGACGTGCCACAGCGGTCTCTTTTGATGAGACAACGACTCTGCCTGACCAAGGATTTGCACTAATGGTATATTGTGCTAGGCCTCTTGGTATGGCTACCTACCCTCCATCTTTCTCTCCCATGATGCGCACTACACTGGTTTCTGAACACAGATGCCATTTTGAAGCTAACTTAACATTAGAGCACAAGTATTTCATGTACCGTACGGACATTCAACTGGACTCTGCAGCTTATAGTTCGAATATAATGTCACTCCACACCACAATGCCTATTTATTGAAGAACAATGCAAGGGACGTGTGTGTACAGAGTGCACAGTACAACTATGAATATTACGTATTCCGAGCTGTTCCATGTTTGTTGACAAACATATCCTCCTTAGGAAGGACAGTAGTGTGTTTGTGTATTTTTTGCAATGTTTTCATGTTTTCGCAGTACATTCGAGTCCCAGTTTTCGATGTGGTGTCATCGCTGTAAAAAGAGGTCGTTAGAGTGATGGACATTAGAGCTGGAGATCATAACTTATTAAATATTTGCTTCCAGGCTGACAGTGAAGTGCTCCCCTAATGTCAAATATGACTGGAAATAATTCCTCTTTACTGCCCATGTCAGTGTGTGTCAGGCCCTGCCTGATAAAAGGCGCGCGGCCGCTCCGGCCCGACAGCTCACATTCCCCGGAGAGTCTGAGACTAGCAATTGGGGAGGGAGGGGAGAGAAACAACCCCCCTCCCTCCTGACCGAATAAGCCGAAATGTGTTGTGCCCTCGCGGAAATTCACCAAACCTGATGGCCCCTAATGCTTGAGTCTGAATATGTCTGTCATGAAACAAGTGCAAGCCGTCAGCAGCCGTGGCTGGCTGATTACACTCGCAGTCACTCCAACGCGCTATCAGCTTCGCAGCGTGGCGCGGCACTGCCTCGCTGCTCCCAGCCTTTAGGCAACGGATTCTAATAATGAGTCACAGTGCCGTGACTGAGGCCACACTTCTGCTCTGCTGAGCTGCTCGCTGAGACTGACTGCGTGCTCCCTCATTATAATTTTATAGGTTTTTTTTATTTGTTCTTTTGTATTCATTTTCCTTCCCCCTCCGAACGCTTGGTACATTACAGTCGGAGTACTTAGTGTTACCACCAAGGCAGACAGCAGCTGCCCCGGTATAATAACCCATCGCGAGGCTCTAAGCTCCTCTGTGTTTTCGAAGGGACGTGGGCCGCCACAGCGGGGAAGAAAATGGCCGCCTCTTCCGGGTCTTTGGATAACAGACATGGTCAGTTTGGAGCTAATGATGTAGCAGGTTGCCTGCTCGCGACTACGTTCTCCTCGTATCATACTACTATTAACACCCCCTGGTCATTGCTATTTGGTTCATGTGTGGAGGGTGTTTTGTTATGAGCTTCGCTTTGTACTCGATAAGGGTTTTATAGTCCGGTGCTAATGAGGCACAACGAGGCTGATAATCTGTTCTGCCCAACAGTGTCCCTAAAACCCCATCAGAGGCTCAGAGCGTATATCAATGACATAGCTGTAAAGCAGTGAGGTAGCGGCACATTTCAGCGCGCCTATAAGCCTTTTTCAGATTTTAAACTTATGAGTATTCAATAAATCCCACAATTATTACATGGGTTTATAGCTATTAATGTGTGCAAACATAAGTGGGGTGGTATCCAAAAGCGTGACAGTGTGAAAGTAAAAGAAGAAGAAAGTGAAGCAAAAATATAAAGTAAACCAGAAACACAAAGAAAAAAAGCAGAGTAGTTAACGAGATGTTGAAAAATCAAATCGAAATTCTGAAAGCAAGTTTACAGAAAAAGTACATTTGATGAAGGAGACGATGCAAAGGCAATATTTAATTGAAATGGAGGAACATCGAAGTCAGTAGTGAACTCAGAAAACCTGAAATACCGGGAAAACACTAAAGGGAAGATTAAAGAAAAAGGGGAAAGGACTTAATTTTAGTTACGTGCAATAAGATTTTATAATGTGTCCTCAAACATGAAACTATTTTTAAAAAAACTGAACACTAAAACATACAACAATATTCTCCTACATATACTACTATTGTATCCACATTTGTCCAAATGCAGCAATTGACTAGGCATAGCAAAGAACAACAATTCAAGGAGAACAGCTCTCTGGTGCAGGACATCCTCTTTTCAAACACCTGTAGCCTAGACTTTCATCAATTGGGCTCAATTGATGCCCCCCCCCCACCCCCAACAAGACCACAAAAGCCATATTATGATTGGTTGGTAAAGGAAAGCTTAGGATCGTGTATGTGTTGTGAGGCAACTTTTGAGATGGTTATCACACGTTCTTGAGAATATGCCCCTATGTTTCTAAACATCTATGCACCGTGTGCCAGGCACCATGAGGTGCCTGGCATATGGTGCTTTGATGTTGGGGGGGCGCCATATGTGCGCCACAGAGCGGAGGCCTGGGGGGACGGGGCTATGCTAGGGGCCCCCAAAGTCACTTTCTGACAGCCTCTCCATATCGGAAAGGCAGAAATGGAAAGGCTGTTGGAAAGGGACATCATAATCCATACGGCGGTGACTCTGCAGTAACCATCTCCATTGTAGGGATTAAGCCTCCAACGGAAACCCAGACGGAATACTTGATCCTGTTGGAGGCAGCGGTTGGTCCCTCTGATGACATCGCTCTGACCGCCGGCATCATTATCCGGCAGTCAGACTGATGCCTTGGATGTCGGACGGACCGCCACCGACGAACTGTTGGTGGCAGTTCGTCCGACATCCTAATAAGGCCCATAAAATCTACCAGTATGGAAAATATGTGGCTTCTACACCTTGTAACCCTCAATGTCTTATGTAATTTTTGGTGTATATTGATTTACACACTTGTATTATTTATTGTCTCTGTATAATGTGGGAATGTGATGTAAAGCGCTCTGACACCTTACATTGACATGAGTAAAGCTAATAAAAAAAGAAAAAAGTGAATGCTGTCTAACTTGTTATTTATCTGATTACAATAACTGAAGGATCCGAGATCCAACCAAATCTCACTCATTTCATGCACTAGTGATAGTGCTTTTTTTTTTATAGCACTTGCTATTTCAGATTTGATGTTTTGATTGTTGCTCAACAAAGTGGTGCTTAGTTCATTGACCTTGGACCTCGGTAAACCCAAAGGATGAGTTGTCCCTGTTGGGATTTAATCCAATGATGTGCAGCTTTCATATAAATCTCAGTAGCAACTACACCAATTCCAGTCGCAAGCACTTAACTGAGCTACTGTTCAGTCATATGTTTATCTTTATCGTGATTTCAAAATGTTTTAAATTCTTATGGTGAGTTGTTAATCTTGTGTGAAAGAAGGGTCTAGCAGGTTAATAGTGTGAGCTGGTGCTTTGTCTGATTATTTATCAAATTCAGGCCTCACACTCATTCATCTGCCTTTGTTAAAGGCCTTTATTTGCACAGATTATTTGCACAGAGAAGGCATTCCAAAACTCTGGTGACCACTAAAAGGGCACGGCTCTCAATATCAGATGGATTATAGTTGTGCACTGGTGTAACCTCAACACAAAGGGCAAGATTAAGTGTTGAGCAGAGTGGCATGTACTAGGGAGAAACTGCCCCTTATGACTCCATGTTCACCAGGTGCAGATTGGCACAAGGGGATGTATAACAGATAGTCCTCATGGGGTGTAATGTTGAGCCCGTTTTCTGCACCCGCTGGGCTCTATAATATTACAGGAGATTGCAGATGCTTATGCAGCCCATTCAGCAATACAGATAGCACTGGTGCACATAGAGTACCGGCACAATCCTAAGGGGGAGTTCCCTTAATAGCATCAGAGTGTGATAATGGGGTAAACACTTTGTTTCTGCAATCACGCTGTATTATGGACAAAGGCACAGAGGTAAGTAGACCATCACAAGGTGCGCTGACTGTGCACCACAAAAAGACAGCACACAGTGCTCCCTTGAGGGTGATTCCTGCAGGAAAATGTGTCCCATGGAAAACTTCAGACATCCACCTGCTGCTGCGTGCAGTCATTCACTGCAACCCTGCAGGGGGATTTCTGTCCCACTTGAAAGTGCAGGCCAGGTATCTGTGAAAGGTGGAACAGTTATTTGAATCAGCTGGTCCGTTTTTCCCTGATCGACTGCCTCCAGGGTAGCGCTAGTTCATAGCTAATATTTTCAAAAAGGAGAAACAACACAAAACAGTTATAAACATAAGTCAACCATATGGTAATTCTGATTCCAGGAAACATTCCAGGTGTTTTGAGTCCATAGCAAAACAAGTTACTTTATTGCACATCAGATACATCACATAGTAACACAACAGAACAACCAACGCATTTCGCTCACAAATCAGAGAGATTTTTCAGGGTTTCATAATAATGCATCTGTTGAAATTCTTGTCCATATTCCTCATGCACTCGACTTGTACGGAATTGACCATGTCACCCACAATGCATATAGTGTGCTCCTGTGGTTATCTGGTTGTGCGTGACTGGTACTTATGCACAAATTAAGGTTGACTGCATTGGAGTGTGGATCAAATATAGAGACCAGGTTCGACCCAGTCAGAGGCCTAGGGCCCCATTAGGATGGCAGGCGGACTTCTGTCCGCCCGCCACCCTTGCAGTGCCGGGACCAGCCGCCAGTGGTGCGGCGGTCCCGCAACGTCAATTATGCCACTGCCACCGTGGCGGTCGCATCCCGCATTCACAACATTGTGGCGGGCGGGGCTCGCAGCACCGCCCGCTACAATGTTGTGAATGGACGTTGTGTATTGGCATGCACAACGTGACAGGCACCGCGTGGTGCCTGCCACATTGTACATGCCAATGTTGGGGAGTACCATAGGTACCCCCCAAGAGCAGCCCCCACCCCCAGCCCCCTGGGGGCCCGCAACGGGCCCCATAGCAAATTCTGCATGCCTTTCCATGACGGAGTCTCCGCCATGGAAAGGCATGAAATATGCCACATTCTAATATGAATGCCACCATATTCAGGCTCTTTTCCGCCCGGTCAGGAATCCGACCGGCGGAAAAGTGGCGGACAGTCTTTCCGTCCGCCGCGGTGCCCCTCGCCATAGTAATATGGTGGGGGGTGATACGGGGCAATCCGGCGGGCGGATCGCCACCGCCGGCCCGTCTGTGGTCACCGCCGGCCCGGCAGTGGCAATCCGCCCGCCATCCTAATGAGGCCCCTAGTCTCTGAAATGAAAGTCAAAACTTTTCTGTGGACTAATGCAGCAGGCTTTAATTGACAAAGGCTCCATGAGGACAGATAGCAGCCGGATGAGTTTCTGGGGAAGCTGTTGACTTTTGGTGGGAAAGATCAGAGAGGGAGATATTCAAAATTTGCTCCCTAAAAGGGTCCATCACCAGCCGTACACTTTTGGAGCCTTCGCCCAGTGAACATTTCTACATTTAGACGTAGGCACTTTTTTCGTCTCGGATTCCTCCAGCAGGACAAGGCTGCAAACAATAGCAGACCAGGGCTCCATGAGGCTGCATATTCTCTCTGTGACATCCCGCTTAAACAAATTTGCTGCAATGGAAAGCTCCGAGCTGAAGTATCCTGAACCTTTGGCCCAGCAGCAACTCACCTACGTTGTATTGACTTGGCAAGTTTGTCTCGGTCCTCTGGAGATCTTTGGAGCCAAAAAGTTTCTAAGCCCCAGGGTTTTCAGGATATAAGGAGGAGTATACTGAAACACAACCACGTGTACCAGGACCTCCGGAACGGCACATGACGGTCAAGACTCGCTGCAGCAGAAGCCAACAGCAGGGTCTACAGCAAGTCCAGTTGGAACCAGATAGCTTACCAGCAGGTCAGCCAACTGACCCTGGAGTCCATTTCTTTGTCCTGGGTACAAGTGGGAGCAGGTCCGGGCTTTCTAATCTACTCAAGGGTCTCAACAGCAGGTATAGTCCAATTTCTGTCTTCCAGAGTTCTGGTAGTGTTAAGAACAAGAGGGTGCCTAGAAGTGCAACATTTATGCCTGGCATTAGCCTGGGGGTGGGGGGTTTGAATCCTGGCCCCTTAATAGACTATAGGGAAAAAATCCCACAGTTAACCCATCCCACTTTTGCAGCAGTTCCTGTTTCCTGTATGCACTACAACAAGCAATGCCACAGTGCCCCTCTCTACCTAAATCCAATATAGCACAACATTTATTTCCCGGTGCAGAACTCCTGTTCCCACCCCAGAGGTGTGGCCAGGGAAAGGAGCAACATCTCCTTTGTGGATGCTCAAAACTGGTTCTGGGGCAGCTCCACTGCAACTGGGATCGGTCCCTGGCTGACTAGAGAGACAAATGAGGGGAGATGCCTAAGTGTTAGCTACATGTGCCTGTGACTGGATAGGCCTATTTGATCTTAATTAAGTTCTCAGGCACAGCACAAATGGTCCTCCTGTAGGAGGAACCAAACACCTCCCCACACCCAAGTCCTTTGTTTTAGCTCTGTGTGCAGGTACACACCTTACCAAGGGATTATTTTGCTCCTGGGTGACAGTTGGAAGCTCATGCAAAAAGGCTTCTAGAGGCTTTAAGCAGGAAACAGGTTACTTTCTAAAAGCCCCTGTTCTAAGACATTTATTACAAATCAGACTTTAGCAGTGAAATGAATTAGGTTTGTAATAAATATTTTAAAAAGTTCAAGAACGAACTTCGCAGGTGTTTCATAGGCAGAGATAACATTATTACATTTTATATGATATCCCAAGGCTTTCCTATGGAACCGTTAACCCTCATAGAGGGAAAATCGCTTTTGATGACGTTTCACTGCAAGTGCATGTTTAACATTAAACCTTTCTTTGTCCATCTTTTAAATACCATAGACCCTACCATATAGAAAGTAAGACCTACCCAGGGGTGACGTATTAATGCTTAAAAAGAGGGTTTAATCCTGCCAAAAGGGTTTATTCCGACCAGTCGCATTTGTAGTATAAAAATTGCAAAGACAGGCTACAGTGGTAGGCCTGCAAACATATTTACACTGTCACTGTAGTGGGTGGCGCAATGGATGTTGCAGCCCACTAGTGACATTTAACTTACAGGCCTGGGGTACACTTGGTACCATATTCTAAGAGCTTATAGGTAAGTAAAATATACCAATTAGGAGTATAACCAATTTCAATATATTTTCGGAGTCAGAGCGCATGCACTGGGGCCTGGCTATCAGAGTCCCAGTGCACAGAGTAAAAAGAAAACAGCAGCATCAGTCCAAAATGATGATCATATAAAAAGAAGTATTATCCTACAAAATCTTTTAAAATTATTTCCTTTTATAGGTCTTGCAGACCTGCGTTGCAGCGCGCATGCGTTGCTCACGTCTGCGAGACCTATTGTGGGTGAGTATATTTCAGAAGGGGGCTTGAAGCCCCGCCCCTCATT
This sequence comes from Triturus cristatus, assembly GCF_964204655.1. NCBI lineage: Eukaryota > Metazoa > Chordata > Amphibia > Caudata > Salamandridae > Triturus > Triturus cristatus. The sequence goes on from NC_140584.1 coordinate 354,261,336, forward strand.
TTCATAGGGTAGCGTCACCATTTATGGTAAAAGGTGGCTTCCCATTGAAAATGAGGCTTCTGTCTTACCGCCCTTTCTCCTTTTGGGACGGCTCATCCGGACTGGGTCTCCTGTTTCACGGCTGTCGTGAAGCAATTTCTTATCTTAGAGGCTTGTTATGTAAACAAGCCTCTGAGATCCAGTCCTGATGGGCCTCCCAAAAGGAGACAGGGCGCAGAATGTTTATTTTTGCATCACACTTGGTTTTTTACTTTCCCAGCCACCCTTCCGTACTGCCCCAAACCTCCTTCCACAAGACTCACCCTGCACCCTGAGTACTCTCTCAGCATTCTCTTGTACCCCGCTTTTCTCCCCAGTTTGCCTGAGAGCACACCTACACACGGCCTCGGTTTCTGTCACGATTCACATGCGCTGCCTTTTACTCGCCCAGTACTCCGCCTGCACCCCCGTGTACCTCGTTATCCCTGTACCTCCACACCCCGTGCTCCCCCAGGCTGTGACCCATTCCTCCACACGCCCGTGTAACACACCCCCTGTGCCCCATACCTCCATGCACCCCTCTATTGCATACCTCTGCACCCCGTGTGTCATACCTATGCAACCTCGTGTCTCATACCTATGGACCCGCTGTATCTCATACCTCTGCCCTCTCTGTGCCCCATACCTATGCACCCCCTGTGCCCCATAGCTCCGTCCTCCCTGTGACCAAAACCTCCACACTCCCCTGTGCCCCATACCTCTGCACTCCCCTGTGCCCCATACCTATGCACCCTCTGTACCCCTACCTCCGCACTTCATTGTATTCCATACATCTGTACTCCCATGTGCCCCATACCTCCGCACTCCCCTGTGTCTCTACCGCCTCACTTCCCTGTGCCCCATACCTCCGTGCCCCTCTATGTCCAATACCTCCACATCCCCCTGTCTCATACCTCCGCACTCCTCCGTGCCCTGTACCTCCACATTTTCCCTGTGGATCTACATCCGCACTTCTCCGTGCCCCAAACCTCCACATTTTCCCTGTGCCACATACCTCCGTACTCCGTGCCCTGTACCTCCACATTTTCCCTGTGTATCTACATCCGCACTCCTTGCCCCGTACCTCCAAATTTTCCCTGTGCCAGATACCTCCATACTCACCCATACCTACGCACCCTCTGTGTCTCATACCTCCGGACGCCTTTGTGCCCGTACCTCCATACTACCCCTACCCCCGCACTCCTCTGTGCCCCGTACCTCTGCACTCCTCCGTGCCCCGTACCTCCATACTCCTCTGTGCCCCGCACCTCCGCACCTCCCTGTGCCCCTACCTCCACAGTCCCCTGTGCCCCTACCTTCACCTCCCTTGTGCCCCTACCTCCGCACCCACCTGTGCCCCATACCTATGCACTCCCCTGTGCCCCTGCCTCCACACTCCCTGCCTCCACATTTTCCTTGTGTCCCATACCTCCGCACTCCCCCTATGCCACTACCCTCGCACTCCTCCGTGGCCCGTACCTACAAATTTCTTCTGTGCCCCCTACCTCTGCACTTCCCAGTCATTGTACCTGTGCTGGAGTACATTTGACCCCAACATGACCCCCTACAGTGAGCCCCCGTGAGACCCTCTACAGTGAGCCCCCTCTCCTCTGATCTGAACACACCCACTCCTACTGCCACCTGTGGAGTGATAACGGAGCCTCAAGAGTTTGCACCCTCCTATTCTGGGCTTCCGGTGGGGGAGTAATGGGGGTGCGTGTGAGGGTCAGCTGCACAGGGGTCTTACCTGCAGGATATGGTGATCTCGATCTTGGTGGCCAGCACGCTGGTGGTCACCGGGTCGAAGTCCCCTATGGATGCCTTGCTTTCCCTGTCTGGGCTCCGGACGTGGGGCTCCCCCATGCAGGCTGGTCTGCGGACAGGGCAGGGGTCTCAGGATCAAGGCTCCGAGGAGAGTGGCGGGGCCTGGGGCAGAGAGAGACGCAGACGACCGCCGTTCATCAGGCTGCGGATCACAGACTGCCCCCCCCCCCCGGCACAGGAACCGTGTGCGGCAGTGCCAGCCGGAGTGCTGCAGGGGGCAGCACTGCCGGGCACTCCACCTGCCGGATCGGACCTCCCTCCCCAGGCATGGTCCCCGCCCCTTCCCACAGGGGCAGCTCTGGCAAAGCACCCCACCCCACAGACTCACTTCCAAGCGCCGTGAACACCACACCCCCCCACACTGGGCAGCAATGCCACTCCAACACCCCTCCCAGAGCACCCACCCTCCATGACCACACCCCCAGCTCCCTGACAGACTACCCCGAGGCATGAACACCTACCCACCCCCACACGGGGCAGCACTTCCAATACGTCCGCCAACACACACTTTCAGAGCAACCCCCCCAGCCACAATCACCTGCCCCTTTCTATAATGGGCTGTACTACCCCCTCCTACTGCCAGAGCACCCCCCAGCCATGAGCACCTGCCCCTTTCTATAGTGGGCAGTACTACCCCCCCAACCCCTCCCGCCAGAGCACCCTCCCTCCCCAGCCATGATCACCTGTCCCTTTCTATAATGGGCAGCACTACCCCCACACCCCTCGCCAGAGAACCCTCCCTCCCCAGCCATCATCACCTGCCCCTTTCTATAGTGCCCCCCCTGCCAGAACACTCTCCCTCCCCAGCCACCATTACCTGCCCCTGTCTATAGTGGGCAACACTACCCCCACCCCTCCCATTTCCATAGGCCCCCCCCAGCCATGATCACCTGCCCCTTTCTATAGTAGGCAACACTACCCCCACCCCTCCCACTGCCAGAGCACCCCCCCAGCCATGAACACCTGTCCCTTTTAATAGTGGGCAGCACTCATCTCTCCTCACCCCCGCCACAGCACCCTCCCTCCCCAGCCATGATCACCTGCCCCTTTCTCTAATGGGCAGCACTACCCCCCATGCCCCCGCCAGAGCACCCTCCCTCCCCAGCCATGATCACCTGCTCCTTTCTATAGTGCCCCCGCCAGAACACTCTCCCTCCCCAACTACCATCACCTGCCCCATCTATAGTGGGCAGCAATCCCCACCCACCCCCACCATCACCTGCCCCTGTCTATAGTGGGCAACACCACCCCCACCCCTCCCATTTCCATAGGACCCCCCTCCCTAGCCATGATCACCCGCCCCATTCTATAGTGGGTAGCACTACCTCCCACTGTCAGAGCACCCCCCTCCGCAGCTATGACCACCTTCCCCGGCCCCCCTCCCACGCCCTGACAGAGCACCCCTGAGGCATGAACATTGAACACCTACCCCCCTTCACATAGGGGGCAGCAATTGTAAATGCACCAGTGCCCCCACTCAGCCACAAGCCTTTCTAGTTCAAGGGCCGCTAGGGGGCGGCGCTGTGGTTCCTCCCCAGGGCACGCGCTTAAAGGTGCGAGCACCTGCCTTGGCTCCCCCCAACACCAGAAGTGTGGCTCTGCCCCCTTCCTAAGGGAACTGAAGACATTCCCTGTACCTGTGAGTGCACCCCGCAGGCACGAGCATCTGCCCCCCCCCAGAGAGCCGTGGGGGGCAGCGGTGACAGACCTCCTCCGCCACATCACGCCGCCTACCTGGGTCACACCCCTAACAGCTCTCAGCAGGGCCAGGTGCCCCCGTGCCACATATGCCATCTGTCACACCCACCAAGGGAGCTCCGTGGGCAGCAGTGCCAGAAGGGGGGCAGCAGTTCCAGACCCCGACCACCAGGGCACTTATCACCAGCATGAACACGAGCCCTACTCTACAAGGAGATGAAGGGGTCAGCAGCACCCTGCCAGCCCCCCACATACCTTCGCCAGACATGAATCCCAACACAAGAGATCCTCCACATGTAACGTGCCCCAGATACAGTGTACCACCACTTCCAGGAGAGCAGCAGAGGGCGGCACTCTCACACCTGGGGCACATCCCTATCAACTCTCAGAGGGTGCTACACACCAGGCATGGCATCTGTCACCCATCGCCAGGGAGGTCCGTGTGCAGCAGTACCAGAAGGAGAGCTGCAGGGGGCAGCAGTGCCAGACCTTGCTACCAAGGATATAGAAAGTGAAAGAAAGGATGATACACAGCCTGGTGGGGAACATGCACAAGCTCCCTGCCGCTGTCTGAGCGCCGAACCATGACGCTCAGGCGAATCACAATGCTGAATTGAAGCATTGTGATTGACTTAGGGGAGCCTATGTGCTTCGATGGACTCGTCAGAAAGCAACGATGGAGGAGGCCTTGAAGAAGTAATTGTTTTTTTTGGTTTTATGTTTTCTTCCCCTTGACCAGGGCCGGACTGGGAACCAAAACCGGCCCTGGCAAAGTGCTCGGCCGCCCCCCCTCCCCCGTCCCCGCGGGGGTTGGGGGTGCCGCCGAGCTCTTTGCCAGGGCCGGCTTTCGGCCGATTTTGTTTATGCTGCAAAAACGGCCCTGTAACAAAAACGGCCCCCAGGGGCCCAAAACCGGCCCCCACCCGTGCGGTGCACCGGGGGATTGCCCGGTGCCCGCTACGGCCAGTCCGGCCCTGCCCTTGACCCCCCACTTCCCTCCACCCTGGTTCCCTGCCAACCGCCACTGATTGTATCTAGAAAGTAATGAAAATATAGGTATGTTCACTCTTTTTTTTCCAGACTAGACCACACTCCTCCTTTCATGATTTTTCTGCTGGGGTTCTGTGAGTACCCATGGCTTTTCTGTTTAGGTGTCCCCTCGAAATTAGACCACCAACTAGGAATGTTATGTGAACATAGATCAGAACAATATATACATTATTTTAAAATGCATTTTACATGTCTTAAATGTCTCAATGAAGAGATGTCATTTTGTTTCTAGCGTCCATAGTGTGCCACAGTTCTTTAATCCAAACAATTTTTCATATTGCAGTAAACCCCTGTAAGCACGCCCCCAGTAGATATACGGCAACTACATCAAATGCACTACATAGATGTGCCTTTCGATAGAGACTGCTTAGAGCTGCATTAATTTGCCATTAGATAGCCACCTCTATGTGAATCATTACCATGAAATCTCCTTTACATTTGCATGGTGCTATACCGGCACAAGTGAACTGACACCATTATGGTAGCAGGGTAAGGGTGAAGGTTTTGGTAAATGTAGGGTTAGCTTTAAGATTAAGGTTAGGTTTATGGTAGAGTAGGGTAAAGATTAGGATTAGATTTAGGATTAAAATTAGCTTTAGGGTTTGGCCTTTGGTGCAATTCAATTTAGACATAGCATTAAGAGTATGTGTAGAGTGAGTTCCTATGATATGGGTGTTGTTTTTAGGCTGTGGAAAATGTTTAGGGTTTGGATTAGGTTTAGGGTTAGGCTTGGAGCTAGTGTAAGGCACTGTAGAAAACCTTTGCTGTCTACTCTGCCAAAGCTACTGCAGTGATAACATCTCTACTTCAAGCTATGTTTTAGGTCGAGCCTAGGTAGCACTTGCGCATTCTGTTTGAGGCATGTTGTATACACTTTGTGGGTTTACAGCCCACCCATTGCCTTTCTATTTATTACTTTAATTGCCATTTAAAAAGATTTGCTTGCTAGTGGTTAATCCTTCCTCTTTTTCCCTCCTTTTTGTGTTTTGTTTGCTCCCACAGAGCACTGCTCAATTATTGGTATCTTTACGCTTTGGTATTTATGTGCTTGTTTTGGGGAACTATTTTTTTCTTTGTTTCCTGCTCATTTTTAGGTCTCGCCATGCACTGTCTCAGCGAGACCTAAAGTAATCTCTATATGTTGGCAAGCAGCCGGTAGTTTCTCCTGCTGCTTGCCATTGGCTTAGTGTTGGCCTAGTGTTTCTTACCTTGTGTTTCAGTGGCCCAACTGACTTCCGTGTAGTCCAGAAGCAGCGGCCACCAACTACAGTTTTAGTCCGCACTGTTCGGACTTTGTTTGTCTTGTGCACCGCTGCCTGACCTAAACATGGCAGCGGCGCATGCGCACGGAGCCAGTGTGCGCGAGGGGTGGGCAGTGCATGCTGCTTGTTGTAATGGAAATCCATTCCATTTGAAGTGGTGAGACTCGAAATCTCTTTAAAATGCTCGATCCACTACTTTTCACACCAGTTTGCGGATTGCAATCGGATTTACACTACTGAAATGTGAGAGGCTACATAGAGTCAAGATAAACCCAAGCAACCCCGTGGTATAGCAATAGTGAGCGCTACACAAAGTCCATGGAAGCGTTTGAGTTTGAAGTATAATATAAATAATATTATGATATAATTGTAGGCGCCTCGGTCAATCAAACAAACGCCTAATCACTGCCTGATAATCTAGCTGCGGTTGGGCATTGGGGACACACAGCTACTTGTAAACACTGCACTACTACAGTTCTGAACTCGTTTTCATGTAGCACTCTTTCCTCGGTGTAAGCCCATGGGAGGTGGAGCTCACGTTCTTCCCACATTAAGTTCCTGCGTAGTAGGATCCGCGCGGTGTACAGTACACACTGGACGTGTGCCACCCCCTTCTTACCAAGTTTACTCTGGTGGCGTGGAAGGACGCCCCTTACTGTCGTCAGTAGGCACCCCTGGCCATTAATCTAGCGTAGGGGACGTGCAGACATGCTCGAGGTTCTGAAGAGTAAGGCAATGACGCTGATCTGTCAAAGCCTGCCCCCTCCAGGACCAGCATGTGACATGTGTAAACAGCGCTAATGGTCCGTGCCAATCATAGCAGCGGGGACTGTGGAGGGCAAAGTTCGACCCTGCTCCTCCCCCATCCCCACCACAGGCCAGGAAACGCATTTCAAAGCAGCAGACAGCCGAGGGTTATTGGAGTTCATGCAGGCTGTTGCAAAGCCTTTGCATAATGTTCACATTAGGATGATAGGCCGCACTCTGAACTAAAGAAGAAAGGTTTTCCTTTCCTGTGTGTGTGTAACTCACCTCAGCTCTGCTCTAAATCACCCTGCATTGAAGCGAGACTGCTAGAGGGACGCGTTTTTAGGCAATTGTCCAAAGGTGACATAGAAATAGGACTACGTATTGGCACTCCTCTGACCAGTACTAGCATTTAGTTATAGATATACAGGGCACAAGTCCTAAAACAAGCATTAAAAATGCAATAGGTCTCACCTTTCATTAAGTTAAAGCCATTTGCTTTGCTATACAATACCAATAGCAAAGCAAATGTCTTTAACTTAATCAGAGATGAGACCTATTGCATTTTCAATGCTTGATGTCTTTGTCTGCACGTATCCCCGCCTTGCCACACATCAGTCCTTATTTGTGTTTATTAATACCTCTCGTCCAAAGGGCTGGATGGAGCTTAGAAGCATTTACCTTCACATTGTAGTGTTGTGGATTCAGGAGATGTTGCTTTGTATTTATATTCAATCCTGTGATATAAAGTGGGTTGCAAATCTTTGGTATACGAATGACATTTTCAGGTTGATAAAATCTGGCTTTCCGCAATGTGATTAAACATGGTACTGCATCAATTTTGTTTGTTGCTCTGTTGTACCCCCAACCTCCTGATTAAAATCAACTAGGGGTATTTGTTATAATAAAAAGAAAGCAGTTGCCTTTCTTTCAACGGTTGTGAGAATAACTTGGCTTGTGAGGCAATTCTGTTCATCATAACTGGACAAACAGAGGCCACCTGTTCTTAATGTCCTTCTTCTCATCCTTCGTGAGCTGGACCACCGCCACAGCGGGGTGTTCCCTTCCATTTGCCACTCTGAAATGACCGGTTGTGATTTGTTTTGCTGCAAAGAGTTTGCTCCCATTGACTACATGGCTATTGTGTAATCCCTAGTCGCGACGGTGTTTTATTTGGCTCTTGAGGGAGGAACCATCATGCCCTCGCAGTCCGGGCATTCCCATTGCCACAGTGGCTCGTCCCGCACAGGATACTGGAAGTTGGTGCGCTGCCATGTGGGGCGCTTTGTTGTAGGCTCCGGTACACTCTGACGGGGGAAGATTTCTATTTTAATAACTACAGCGACGGGCCTTGGAGGCAAACTGGGCTGCTTTGCTGTTCCAGGTAAGTGGAAGGTACAGGGAATGAAGGGGATGAAAAGGAGGGGGCAGAGAGGAGAATTTACGGAAGGGCCTGCGGGATATCTCCCTTTTTTGACCCCTTCCTCCTGAGGAGCCTGAACATCACAGTGATACGTTCAAAACCCTAATAAAACATCACAGAAAGGCCTTGCACCCTAATATGACACTTTTGGCACAGCATTAGGTTTCACACCACAGCGGGTAATCCTATTTTCTTTTTAAGGAAGCGTGGGTGAACTAATTTTAATCGTGTCCTTTATCTCATATTTCTTATATATGCAGTGAATATGTTACCCAGTTGGTCACATAAAACACATTTTAGTTTTTTAACTCAGCATTACCCATTCCCCTTGAAGGACTTTGCTACTTTCATCTTTTAAAAACTAACAATCATTTAGCAAAAGAAAACTGCAAACTACACTTAACTACCCATTCACAAAGTGCTTTATCCCACCCACAAAGAGTTTTGATTAAGCTTTGGCCTGGACTTTCACTAGCTCAATAATTATACCAAATAAGCATTCAATGTAAAATTGTAAACACTGGATGTTGGAAACAGCCCACTCCCACTCCGCAGGGTGGTGGTGGACTCCCCGAACACACTGTGGTAGCTTGGCTCGAGTGGTCAGGAAACAGGCGCAGTGCTAAGCATACAATATACCCATACAATAACCATGCGTGCATCCGTTCCAAAAACGACTCTACACCGTAAAAATTATGAAAATATTCCTCTTTATCTTTTTCTCTTAGTTGCTGATTGGAAAAATAAATAGGTCAATCACAATATACAAGTTTCAATTAGTGCAGGTCAAATAAATATTGGCTGTTTGATGAAATAAATAGGGGTGATCATAAATAACAGGGCATAAATACAAGTGCAATATATACAGACAATTAAATACTTTGAGGCAATAAATACTGTACCCATAAATATTGTACACCATCAAGTCCTGTGGACCTATAAATATAGTGAAGCAATAAATAGGTAAAAATTCAATAAATACAGTACCCCCAATAAATAATTAAAAGTATACAGCAACCCTCATATAATCAGATGACACTACAATTCTTAAGGGCTGATTTGGCCCAGGCACAGCTTGTAGGGTTGTGGAAGGCTTGAGGGGGGGCTACTCCCTGGCTGGGACAAGGCTGAGGCCTAAACTGAGGTAGACCAAAGGGGGGAATACCAGTGCCCTGGCTTTCTCTCTCCACACAACCTCTCTAGGTTAGTCCCAGTTCACCCCAGGCACAGTCAGGTTGGTTTCAGCACCTCCCTAGCCCCTTAGAGCAGTCTCTCAGGTCTCCACAGGGCCTTAGGCGCCCTCTACTCCACTTACTGCCCTTTTTCTGATGTTCCGACGCCGCTGGAGTCGTGTCGATGCCGTGAGGCGGTTCCGGTTCGGTCTCGGCGGCCTCGGCACAATGTCAGTTCTTTGACGACGCCGGTAGGCGGTTCCGGTCCGATGTCGGTGGCCTCGGTTCGATCTCGACCTCCGATTCGACGGCGTCGGGCAGTCTCTTCACGATGTCGACTTCGGGCGGCTCCGGTCCGATGGCGCTCTCGGCTCCGATGACGTCAGCCGGCCTGGCCTCGATGTCGACTTCCGGCGACTCCGGGGTGCGATCCTCACCCCCGACCTCCGGTGCTCCTCCACACAGGTTCCGGGCGACTCCGGAGTGCGATCCTCACTCCCGACCTCCGGTGCTCCTCTACCTCGGTCTCCGACGACTCCGGAGGGCGGACTTCACTCCTCCGATGACGCCGCTCGCTCGACCTCGGTTCACTTCCTCCTCAACCTCTGGAATTCCTCACGACCTCCGTCGGCGCCCTCTCACGACCTCAGGCGGCTCCGGGTACGACGTCTGCTACTTCAGTCAGCGCCGCTTCTCCACCTCGGGCTCCAGGTCTCAGGCTACTCGACGCCGGACTCCAGGGAAACCAGTTCTCAGGTCAGGATCTTGCTGCTTTCCTGGTTCTAAGGCCTGTTCCTGCTGTCCAGGTCCTTAGGATGAGTTTTTCTGTCTTCTTCCCACACAGGGCTATAGGCTGGGATCCATCAGTAGGGACAAGTATCAAGGGTGGGTTTATGGACCCCACTCCAGGCACAAGTTTCCACCCCTGCTGCTTCACTCCTTCCTCCTTCACTGTTGTGCTCCTCTCTCTTCACCAGTCAGGTGCCAACTGCCAGCTCCAACTGCCAACTGCCTCTCTTATCCTCCCAACATTCTAAACGGTCTCCAACTGTCACAGAGTTCTGGAATCTCCTGGAATGTTCTGGAAGGTGCTGGTAGGTTCCAGTGGATGCTGGTGATGTCACAGGTGGCCACCATTTTGTGCTCCAGGCCCTCAGACAGAAGTTTCAGGGGTAGCTAAAATGGCTCCCTGAATCTGCAGCAACACGAAAAAGTCTGGTGGTTCCCAAAAAGGAAAAATTCAAACAGGGTTTGAGGCAAAAGTGGGACAAAATAAATAATGATGAGGAGGGACCACCCAAAGGGCTGACAGGTCTAACACGCGTCCCCCCCAGCTGAAAGTGGGGAGAGCTACCCAACCCCTTGGGAGTTCTCATCACTAAGGCGGAAATACCTTGAGAGACCGTCTGCATTGGCGTGGTCCACTCCAGGCCGATGTTCCACCTGAAAGTCCATCCCCTGTAGGGAAATAGACCACCTCAACAACTTGGGATTCTCCCCCTTCATTTGCATCAGCCAACGAAGGGGTCTGTGGTCGGTCTGAACAAGGAAGTGCGAGCCAAACAGGTATGGCCGCAGCTTCTTCAGAGCCCATACCACTGCAAAGGCTTCACGCTCTATTGCACTCCACTTCTGTTCCCTGGGAAGTAGTCTCCGGGATAGGAAGACCACGGGTTGATCCAGACCCTCTTCGTTGAGTTGCGATAACACTGCCCCAATGCCATGTTCTGATGCATCTGTCTGGACAATGAACTTCTTGGAAAAGTCTGGGGCCCTTAAGACCGGGGCCTCGCACATGGCTTTCTTCAATTTCTCAAAGGCTTGCTGACAAGCCTCCGTCCAGACTACCCGTCGAGGTTGTTTCTTGGACGTGAGCTCCGTGAGAGGGGCTACGATGGTACCGTACCCCTTCACGAAGCGGCGATAGTATGCCGTGAGGCCCAAAAATGCTCGGACCTCAGTCTGTGTCTTGGGGGGTTCCCAGGCCATGATGGCCTCGATCTTCGCCTGGAGGGGTTGCACCGTTCCCCTACCCACCAAGTGTCCAAGGTACACTACCGACCCCTGCCCGATCTGGCACTTGCTGGCCTTGATCGTCAATCCAGCTTGTCTCAGGGCCTGGAGAACAGCTTGCAGGTGACGCAAGTGATCCTCCCAGCTGTTACTGAAGACGGCTATGTCATCCAGATAAGCAGCAGAGAAACTCTCCATTCCGGTGAGGATCTGGTTTACCAGGCGCTGAAACGTGGCAGGTGCGTTCTTGCGCCCAAAGGGCATCACACAGAACTGGTAGTGGCCATTGGGCGTGGAGAAGGCTGACCTTTCCCTTGCTCCATCAGTCAAAGAGATCTGCCAGTACCCCGAAGTAAGGTCAAAGGTACTTAGATATTGGGCAGCTCCCAGCCGGTCAATTAATTCATCCGCCCTAGGGATCGGATGAGCATCAGTTTTGGTCACTGAATTCAGTCCCCGATAGTCCACACAGAACCTCAGTTCTGGTTGGGCACCCGGTGGTGCAGCTTTCGGTACTAACACCACCGGACTGGACCAGGGGCTGCTAGAAGGTTCAATCACTCCTAGCTCCAGCATCCTAGTGACCTCACTATGAATGCTGGCCTTCACCTTGTCTGACATCCGGTAGATCTTGGACTTCACAGGTGGGCTGTCTCCTGTGTCCACGTCATGGACGCACAGGTGAGTCCTACCCGGGACAAGGGAGAACAACGAGGAGTACTGCCCCAGGACCTGGCGACAGTCCTCCTGCTGTTCAGGAGTTAGAGATGGGGAGAGAATCACTCCCTCCACCGACCCATCCTTCTCTTGAGACGCAAACAGATCAGGGAGAGGCTCGCTTTCCACGTCCTCTCCTCCGTCAGTCACCATCATCAAGATGACTTCGGGCCTCTCGTGGTGGGGTTTGAGGCGGTTGGCATGCAGCACCCGCAGGGGCTGACGAGGGGTCTTCAGGTCCACCAAGTAGGTAGCCTTACCCTTCTTCTCCAACACCTCAAAGGGTCCTGACCAGCGATCCTGGAGGGCACTAAGCTCTCCTGGTTCGATCACCCACACCTTCTGGCCAGGCTCCAACTCCACCGGGTGAGCGTTGTGGTCATACCACGCCTTCATTACTGCTTGGCTGGCTTCCAAGTTGTCAGAAGCTTGCTTCCACAACTTAGCCATTTGGCTCCGGAAGGCCAGCATGTAGCTCACCACATCCTGGGGGAGCTTTCTGGGAGTTCTTTCCCATCCGTCTCTCACCAGGTTAAGAGGTCCACGTACAGGGTGCCCATACAGAAGCTCGAAGGGGCTGAAGCCCACTCCCTTCTGTGGCACTTCCCTGTATGAAAAGAGTAAACAGGGTAGGAGGACGTCCCATTTCCTCCGCAGGCCTTCAGGCAGACTTCTGATCATGCCTTTTAAGGTTTTGTTAAACCTTTCCACCAGACCATTGGTCTGGGGGTGGTAAGGAGTTGTGAACCGGTAGGTCACTCCACACTCCTTCCACATTGCCCGCATATATGCTGACATGAAGTTGGTCCCCCTGTCGGACACAACTTCCTTGGGAAAACCCACTCGGGTAAAGATTCCCATCAGGGCCCTAGCCACAACAGGTGCTGTTATGGTCCTCAGAGGTATTGCCTCTGGGTACCGTGTGGCATGATCCACCAGAACCAGGATAAACCTGTGACCAGCTGTAGTTGGTGGATCTAATGGACCCACAATGTCGATGCCCACCCTTTCAAAGGGGGTGCTAACGACAGGAAGTGGTTCCAGGGGAGCTTTCAGCTTCACCCCTGTTTTCCCACTGGCTTGGCAAGACACACATGTCCGGCAGTAGGTATCGGACGACACTTTCATCTGAGGCCAATAAAAGTGTGGGACAAGACGGGCGAAGGTCTTGTCTTGCCCCAGGTGTCCTGCCAATGGTATCTCGTGAGCCAACTCTAAAAGGAAGGCTCGATAACGTTGAGGAACTACCAAGGCTCGTGACGATCCATGTAGGGGTGCCTTGGGTTCACTGTAGAGGAGGCCATCCTCCCAGTAAACACTGTAGTTCCCTTCAACGTTCCCTGCTGCCTGGGCTTCGGCCTGTCGCCTCAGCCCCTCAAGGGTAGGGCACTCCCTCTGGCCCTGGCAGAATTCCTCCCTGGACGGGCCTCCCTCCACGTGCCACTCGGCCGGGATGGGTAAGTCCTCCAGGTTGGTAACGTCCCCCTCCGCAGACTCCTGGCCCACCACCTCCGGTGGCCTATCCGTCCTACGGGGTGGAGACGCCGAGGCAGGCTCCTCCTGTCCTCGGTTCTTCCCTTGACTGGCAGCTGGCTGGGCCTTTGTTCCAGGCTCCAGCCGGAATGAACTCCCTCTTCGGGTAGTCTCGGACCTTGTGCTAACACAGGCCCAGTCAGGTGTACCCAGCATCTCGGTGTGAGTCCGGTATTCCACCTCCTTCCAAGCGTTGTGCTTCATGTCATTGCCCAGCAGACAATCGACTGGCACGGCAGGGCTTACGGCAACTCGAAGTGAACCTGCAACCCCCCCCCATTCAAAGGGAACCTCGGCCACGGGATAGTGACCTGTTCTGCCGTCAGCCATCGCGGCTGGGTGGAGTACATCGGGAATTACCTGCTCTGGAGACACCAGCTGGCTACGCACCATAGTCATACTGGCTCCTGTGTCTCTCAGAGCCTCCCCTCTTTGGCCGTTGATGGTGATCCACTGCCCATACTTTGCGGTATTTGCGGGCACCTGGATCTTAGGAACCATCTCCCGTTCTCCCAGGGACACTAAAGTGACACCCGCCCACTCCCTTCCCTTAGTTAAGGGCATCTCCTCCCCGAGCACTACACTAGCTACTCTGGGGGTCTTTCCTCCAGTGGGAGGGGGTGATCGTTTCTGACACTTCGGATCTCCTTTATAGTGTCCAACGCCACCGCACTCGTAGCAATGGACAACCCTTGGCTGCTGACTCTGGCCAGGATTAGGGTTTCTGGGTGGGTTAGCCTTAGAGGTGAATCCTGTTCCCTTCCCTTGGAAGTTATTTTGGGGGCCTTTGGAGAACTCCTTTTTCTTTTCCCCTCCCTCTTTCTTCTGGGGGGCGCCCTGTCCGGCCTTTTGAGTATCCCCTCCAGTCCCCCTTGTGGACACCCGGGTACTAGCCCAAATGTCCGCCTCCTCAGCAAGCTTCCGGGGACTGGTCAGCTTGCTATCCACCAGGTGTTGCCGCAGTTCAGGGAAACATTTCTCGAGTAGGTGTTCCTTCAGTACTAGGTCAAACAGCTCCTCGTAGTTCCTTACTTCACTGCCCTGAATCCAACCTTCCAGTGCCTTCTTTGCATAGTCCAGGAAGTCCACCCAATTCTGTGTGCCCAGCTTGTGACTACCCCTGAACTTCTGTCTGTACTTTTCAGGTGTTAGTCCAAACTTTCTGATGAGCGCCAGTTTCATGGTGGGGTAGTGGGTCTGCTCATCCTCTTCGAGGGCCAATAAAGCATCCCTACCAGCTGGAGGCATGTACCTATACAATCCTCCTCCCCAATACTTCACTGGAACCCCATGGGCCCTCAACGAGACCTCATAGGCTGCTAGCCACTTGGCGATGTCGTCACCCGCCCCATAGCTAGCTACTATGTCCTTTGGCAGGTAAGGTTTGGATTCCCTGGTGATTTCTTGGTCTTTGCTGCCACCATTAGGAACAGTTGGTGCCCCAATTCTTAAGATCTGAAGCTCTATCTCTTTCAGTCTTATCTCATGAGCCATCCTCTCTTTCTCCGTCTCATGAGCCAACCTCTGTTCCTCCTTCTCCTTCTCCAGCTTTGCTAAGTCCCATGTGAGCTGTCTTTTCTCCCTCCGATCTGCTAACTCCACTTCGGATAAGCCCCCACTAGAGACAGTGCTGCCCTTCCTAGAAAGTGTCCTGGGCCCTGCTGACAGGTTCCCCACCTCAGGTTGGTACATCTCAGCCCCCTCGGGGTCAGGCTCTCCATCCCTGTCTTCCTCCTCAGCCTTGCTTTCTCGGCGTGCCTCCCCCCAAGCCCTTAAGCTGGTCTGGAGTGCACCCTTCTTTGCTCCTGGGGGACAGTACACCCCCTCCCGCTGGCAAAACTCCCTGAGTTGGGCCACAGTGTACGTTTCTAGATTCTCTAGTACAAACTCCATCTTGCCCACTCAGGTTAGAGGACAGGTTTTGTGCAGTAACAATGCAGGGGGGTACCTTTAATAATACCTCCTCCCACCACCAGAGTAAATTTGGAAAAAACAAAAACCCACAATTAAGAAGGCCGCTTTGAGAAAACTCCCGGTGTAGGCCTATGGACTACCCACAGTTATTGTTGAGTATACGTAGGCACAGCTCTATCCCACCACTGAACACCAATTTATGTTGGAAACAGCCCACTCCCACTCCGCAGGGTGGTGGTGGACTCCCCGAACACACTGTGGTAGCTTGGCTCGAGTGGTCAGGAAACAGGCGCAGTGCTAAGCATACAATATACCCATACAATAACCATGCGTGCATCCGTTCCAAAAACGACTCTACACCGTAAAAATTATGAAAATATTCCTCTTTATCTTTTTCTCTTAGTTGCTGATTGGAAAAATAAATAGGTCAATCACAATATACAAGTTTCAATTAGTGCAGGTCAAATAAATATTGGCTGTTTGATGAAATAAATAGGGGTGATCATAAATAACAGGGCATAAATACAAGTGCAATATATACAGACAATTAAATACTTTGAGGCAATAAATACTGTACCCATAAATATTGTACACCATCAAGTCCTGTGGACCTATAAATATAGTGAAGCAATAAATAGGTAAAAATTCAATAAATACAGTACCCCCAATAAATAATTAAAAGTATACAGCAACCCTCATATAATCAGATGACACTACAATTCTTAAGGGCTGATTTGGCCCAGGCACAGCTTGTAGGGTTGTGGAAGGCTTGAGGGGGGGCTACTCCCTGGCTGGGACAAGGCTGAGGCCTAAACTGAGGTAGACCAAAGGGGGGAATACCAGTGCCCTGGCTTTCTCTCTCCACACAACCTCTCTAGGTTAGTCCCAGTTCACCCCAGGCACAGTCAGGTTGGTTTCAGCACCTCCCTAGCCCCTTAGAGCAGTCTCTCAGGTCTCCACAGGGCCTTAGGCGCCCTCTACTCCACTTACTGCCCTTTTTCTGATGTTCCGACGCCGCTGGAGTCGTGTCGATGCCGTGAGGCGGTTCCGGTTCGGTCTCGGCGGCCTCGGCACAATGTCAGTTCTTTGACGACGCCGGTAGGCGGTTCCGGTCCGATGTCGGTGGCCTCGGTTCGATCTCGACCTCCGATTCGACGGCGTCGGGCAGTCTCTTCACGATGTCGACTTCGGGCGGCTCCGGTCCGATGGCGCTCTCGGCTCCGATGACGTCAGCCGGCCTGGCCTCGATGTCGACTTCCGGCGACTCCGGGGTGCGATCCTCACCCCCGACCTCCGGTGCTCCTCCACACAGGTTCCGGGCGACTCCGGAGTGCGATCCTCACTCCCGACCTCCGGTGCTCCTCTACCTCGGTCTCCGACGACTCCGGAGGGCGGACTTCACTCCTCCGATGACGCCGCTCGCTCGACCTCGGTTCACTTCCTCCTCGACCTCTGGAATTCCTCACGACCTCCGTCGGCGCCCTCTCACGACCTCAGGCGGCTCCGGGTACGACGTCTGCTACTTCAGTCAGCGCCGCTTCTCCACCTCGGGCTCCAGGTCTCAGGCTACTCGACGCCGGACTCCAGGGAAACCAGTTCTCAGGTCAGGATCTTGCTGCTTTCCTGGTTCTAAGGCCTGTTCCTGCTGTCCAGGTCCTTAGGATGAGTTTTTCTGTCTTCTTCCCACACAGGGCTATAGGCTGGGATCCATCAGTAGGGACAAGTATCAAGGGTGGGTTTATGGACCCCACTCCAGGCACAAGTTTCCACCCCTGCTGCTTCACTCCTTCCTCCTTCACTGTTGTGCTCCTCTCTCTTCACCAGTCAGGTGCCAACTGCCAGCTCCAACTGCCAACTGCCTCTCTTATCCTCCCAACATTCTAAACGGTCTCCAACTGTCACAGAGTTCTGGAATCTCCTGGAATGTTCTGGAAGGTGCTGGTAGGTTCCAGTGGATGCTGGTGATGTCACAGGTGGCCACCATTTTGTGCTCCAGTCCCTCAGACAGAAGTTTCAGGGGTAGCTAAAATGGCTCCCTGAATCTGCAGCAACACGAAAAAGTCTGGTGGTTCCCAAAAAGGAAAAATTCAAACAGGGTTTGAGGCAAAAGTGGGACAAAATAAATAATGATGAGGAGGGACCACCCAAAGGGCTGACAGGTCTAACACTGGAGATATGTAAAGGAGCAATATCTTTTGTGACAACGAGTGAATATTTAAAAATGCAAAGGCTTATTTTTTGTGGTGGCGAGGTCAGGGTCCATATACCACAGGAGAAGAAAATATAAACTCTGTGATAGTCCTTGGGAGATGGGCCACATCTGTACCCGCATTTCTTTAAAGATGTTGTATAAAATAACTTTTTCTAATGGAAAGAAATAACAAGCTGTTTTCTAGCTTACTCAGCAGAATGTCTGCAGACCTGTTTCCCATTTTTGACTACCCAAATGAATAAACTGTACAAGAGATCACAATTAATTCTTCACACATTTCAAATGGCTGTTCTCCTTCCCGACTATTTCAAAACATGAAGCTCCTCAAAATAAGTTGGTGATCTTGAGAATAAGAGTAGACCCATTTCCATAGCTTACACAACTGTTTAGGTATTAAGGATCTTACCCTGCCTCATGCCCATGACAGAATTGCCTTTTCATAAACAACATCTTTAGCACACGGTGGGTTTATGTGCATGCTCGCTACTGTGATTTTTGTTTTGGTATTAACTCTTTTAGATTTGATTAGATATCATCAGTAGATCTACCCCACCCACTACAATCTACCCCACTCCAATCTATCCTACCCCACTCCACCCTAATCTACCCCACTCCCCTCTACGCCTCACTCTAATCTACCCCCACTCCACTCTTTCCCAATCCACTGCACTCTACTCTTCCGTTGTCCACTGCACTTTTACCCAATCTCCCCCACTTTACTCTACCCCAATATATCCCACTCCAGTCTACATTGGTCTAGCCCACTCCAATCTACCTCACTCTAATCCAACCCACTCCAATCCAATCGATCCCACTTCGCCCCAGTCAACCTCAATTCAATCCACCCCGACTCCTCAACTCCAATCTACCCAACTCCATTCTACTCCACTCCAATCTACCCCAAACCACTCCAATCCATTCGACTCCTATTTGCCCCACTCTTTCCCACTCTACCCACTCCAATCTACTCTACACCACTCCACTCCAACCTACCCCACACCACTGCAATCTACCCTACTCATCTCCAATCTACCCCACTCCACTCTACCGCAATATACCCCACTACAATCTACCCCACTCCAATCCACCCCAATCCACCCACTACTTTCTGCCCCACTCTACCCCCGCTCCACTCTACAACAATCTACCCTACCCCACCCCAATCAACCCCACTATAGTCACTTCAGACTACCCCACTCCACCCCAATCTACTCCAAGCCACCCTACTCCATTCTACACTACTCGATCTCCACTCCACTCGATACCTGTTGGAAAATGGTCCACTCTGAAGGGTCACCCAAAATGTTTTGTCCTCCTCCTCCTCTTTTTGCTAAACTCTTTTTGTTGGCTTTAGGACTCTGAGCACTTTACCATTGCTAGCCAGTGCTAAAGTGCATGTGCTTCTCCCCTAAACCTGACATTTGGTGCATACCTTACTGGCATATTCATTGTAATAGTATTTCCCTTGCAAAGTGGTATAACATATACCTAGGGCCTGTACTGCAAATGCTACTAGTGGGCTACAGACAGCACAAGTTGTACCTCTCACAGAAGTAGCCTGTCTCATGCCTACCACTGCAGTACCTGTGTGTGCAGTTTACTGCCACTTCGACTTTACATTTAAAACTACTTGCCAAGCCTCACACACCCCTTTTATTACATATAGGTAACCTATAAGGTAGGCCCTAAGTAACCCCACGGGAAGAGTGCCCTGTAAGTAAAAGGTTGGACATGTATTTGTATGTTTTGCATGTCCTGGTAAACAGCCTCTTTAGTTTTTCACTTCTGTGAGGCCTAGCCCTCTCATAGGCCAGCAATGACAATCCCTTAATATACTTTAACGTTGTGATTCCTGATCAACGAGGAGTAGCTTTTTTGTGTTTGATATGTTTGGAATGGTAATGATAAATCCTCCTTAATGGTGAAGCTGAATTTAACATTACTGTTTTATAAATGCTACTTTAGAAAGTGGACATTTCTCCATACTTGCTTCTCTTTGTACATGACATTCTGTCTCCAATACATGTCTGGGCTGAGTGACAGCTCAACTTTGTGCATTCCATCTAGAAAGCCAAAAACACAGGAAGGGCTGGGTGTGACAGAGGACTCATCTGTATTCATTTGCACTCTCATTGCCTTCCTGGGCAGGAAGAGGGAGAGATTGCTCACGCTTACATCTGAATAGGCTGTTCCCTGTCCTCACAGGAAGCACTGATTTATCTCCCAGGGTTAGCCTGACAGAAAGGATCTTCAGAGAGTTCCTTTGAAGTCACCCGTTACATGAAAGGCACATTTGTGTATATGTACTAGTACTCTGAACTCCTAAATTAGATACTTCTAGATCTTGAACTGAACTTCTGTCAGAGGGAGGCCGTTGCAACTACTCTACACATGCAGTGTTGCACTCAGGACCAGCGTGACTCGGCGCAGCCCCCTTGCACTCAGCCTGAGGAAGGAGATCGTCGGTGGCTTACCCCAACCCCGCTGCCTTGTCCAAGAAGGTACTTTATGTGAGCGGTCCCTGTCAGCTGTGCTATGCTCCTCACAGACTGCTGAATCGTACTCAGTGTGCCAGTCTCGGGGGACTAATTAAGGTTCTCTTGTTCCAGTGATTTGGGTACACTTGTACAAATAGTAATTGTCCATCGCATACTTGACAATCCACTGTGGGAATCCAACCCAATGCAATTCAGTCAAGGCGGCCATAAGTAATCTTCCTAGAACAAGTGTTCTCCCAACGCTCAGAACTGTAAAGCACTATATGTTTGATTGTATTTGGAAACACTCATAACTTCAGAACTGCTTATTGACGTTTGGTTGCTTTGGTCTTGTTTTGTTCAGAATATAATAAGCTATGTTTCTAGACCTGTGTGGAGTCTTTTTGTGGTGTATTCATTGTGTTACTGTGTGTGTGTTGCACAAATACTTTACACATTACCTTTTTTGATAAGCCTGCCTGCTCTGTGGCAAGCTGCCAGAGGGTGAGCACAGGTTATCTCAGTTGTGTATCGAGCTTATCCTGACTAGAGTGGTGGATTCTGCCTAGCTGGGGTTTATACCTTAGCCAACCAGAAACTCAATTTCTAGCAACCCCAATCTATCCCACTCCGCTCTATCCCAATCCACCCCACCCCACTAACGTTTTGCCATGCTGAACAGCAGCCACACTGGTGTACATAATAGCTAAATCACATTGCTAAAGCCAAAAGCTCTTGCATAGGCAAGACATATTGGCTTTGCCAATGCTTGTTCTTCATACTGCAGGAATTTGTTAAAGAAAAAGAAAGAGACATGCTGTCTCTTTAAATTCAGTCCTCACTGCCCTTGTTCGTGATCAGGTAGGTGCCAAAGGGAGTCCAGCTGTGACATTCACACCAGGCTTCCAGATTCAGCAGAGAAACAAAGTGTCACTTCACAATCTGGCCAGGTGATAAAAAAAGTTGACAATGTGTGTCATAAGGCTAGAAGAAAAAGGAGTGAGAACACTTATGTGAAACGCATGCTCATCAACATTAACATAAATGTAATGTATCAGGAATGTAGCTCTACATGTAGAACTAATCTATTAATTATACATAAAACAATCTCAATTTTGACATTTCTTAATATCACTAGTCTACCTAACTCTAATACATTCTTTTTATCAATGTCCTAAGACGTATAGTTTGAATTAGCTAAGCAAGTGTCTGCACATACTGTCGTGCACACACACACACACATACACAGACATACACACACATATATAAATACACACACATTTTAGTGTAACATGTTACTGCAGTTATGTCGATTTCTAAATATATTATTGTCCGCAACACTTGGTTGACATTGATGAAGATGCCACTTTCCTAAATAGATGAAAATCAAGTGATTGAGCGATGCTATAAAAACCAGACCCAGATTTCCTAACATTTGACACAATGCAATGCAGCAAGATTACTTGCCGTGCTGTCACATGGAGAGAGTAGTAATGCTGCATATTTACTAAGATATGGCGCATTCCTGCTGTCTCTGCTGCCTAGTGCCAATGCAAGCACCCTTGCGCCTTTCTGCAAGGGTGTTTGCGTTACAGGCGGGGTTGTTTTGGTGCAGAAAGGGACACCATCCTGCACAAAAACAATCCTTAGATTCATGTTCCTGTTTCTATGTGTGCTGCAGAAGGGAGCATATGTAGAAAGAGGAAATAACATGGATAAACATATTTCTCCTTTTTACGCTTCTGTTGAGATGATGTAGCACTTTGAAACATTCCCAGGTTTACTGCCATTAGTAAATCAGGGAATGTGCCAAAATCCATGAGTGGATGCATGGGAACGCCCATATTACACCCATGTCATGCCTTCCCAATGCAGAATAATGCAAGGCAGCGATTTGTGCTGGTATGTGTTACTCTGGCTTTACTAAGCCATGCAGAGCCATGCCAGGTGGCTTTGCATGGCTCAGTAAATACTACTTAAGCCCTTGCATTGCTTTGCGTCACCTTGCATGAAGCAATGGCAAGCAGTGGTTTAGTAAATCTGGGCCCCAGTTTGGCATGGAGTTTAATACAGAGTATGACAATAAGATTTATATGATTAGTAAGGATGGGTCATTTGTATGATTCGAATACAGGATTTGTTGTTATTTATTTTCAAATATTAATCACTATGGGCCAGATGTATTAAAGGGTTTACCCATTCTGTGTCTATGGGAAACTGTGTTCATACATATGGCCCTATATCATGGGAAATTCACTTATAATGTGCTTCGAATATTCAAACCTGTAATTAGTATATCAGACTTTTTTGGGAGAAATGCATGAAGCACATGATGTTAGTTATCTCAAGGAAGAGTGGGTTTTCAAATACAAGAAAAGTGTTGATCCTTAGAAGATATGATTATAGACAGAGGCTGCCTGTGAGAAGTTGGCCTGACATATGCTGGTCACTAGTTATAGTGGCCACCTTGCACCAGTCCAATTCGACTCTTATGGTAGATAGGTTTAAGACAACCTTTTAAAGAAAGCTATCCTAGTGGTAGCTGTGGAGAGCAGCCTTCAGGCTAAGTCTCAGAGGAATGTAAAGCAGCTTGTTTTACCTTATAATCTCTTGAATTACCAAATGAAAGGACACCACACAGGTATATATATCAAATATATATGCATTTATTACTAGACACACTCTACTAATCTCTTTATGAGATTAGAAGTCAGGAACATATGCAAATATCTACGTTTCACAATAAGTTAAGCACAAATATGGCTGGGGCCCTAGGGGCATACCAGACCATATACTAAAAAAGAGGTTTAGGAACGTCGACTTGCAAGGGGACAAGGCTTAGGGCCTGTAGAATCGCTGGGGCCTCACTAATCCACCCAAGGCAGGTAAGTAAAGGACCCACGGGAGACACGTGCAGTGTGAGATTTCAATGGAGCAAGTCACGGTTGGAATTTTAAAGTTTTAGGGTACTTCTAGAGAGTCTACAAGCAAGCCACTTACAAGGTAAGTAGTTCGAGGGCCAACACCCACAGGAGCACCGGAGTGCACGAGTTACCTCTCACAGGGAAGCCGGGTGCATAGGTGTCTTTTGGTGTCGGGTTGCGTCGTCATTTTCAATGGAAGCCGAAGAAGTTTTGCTGCTTGTGAAGACTGCAGAAGTGTCCGGTGGAATCCAAGGCTGGATTCAGGATGAAGAAGACCTGAAAGCAGAAGGGACAGTGTTCACAGCCACTTGCCAGTGACCCAGGGCCAGGAAGATGGATGCCCACGGAAGTCGGGTGATTTCAGGTGATCAAGGGTGATTTGACTCCTCAGCCATGAGGTCCAGGAGGCGTTGATGACAACCAGGAGCTGGATTCGGAGTGTCCCATGAAGTTTGCAGCTTACTGAGGTGTTGGCAACCGGATTGGAGCCAACAAGCCTTGGCAACAGCAAGTCTTGTGGAAAGTGAAGAAAGTCAGCGGTGCAGACCAGCAAGGTCAGAGGGACTCATCCAGCAAGGGTAAGTCAGGGTAGGCCTGGAGCAACCAGCGGAGCCCTTTGGTTTGATGAGAAAGTCTTCAGGGGACCCACAAGCCAGCCAGCAAGGGATTGCGAAGACGCCTCATGAGGATTCGCTTCACAGGAGCCCACGGTCACTTGGGATGAGGTAGGCCTCTGATTTTCAAGGGAAATTCTGCTGGAGGCTTGGACCACACGTGGTCTAATGCACACATTCGTAGAATGTCGTGAAGGGGTTGAACTTGACAATAGTGCAAGGTACCCAGGTATTGCTGTTCCTCGTCACTCGTGGGGTCCACTCACCTCAGCTTTTCTGGGGACTCACAATAGCCTTCAAAAAGGCTATTGTATTAAGGATCTTACCCTGCCTCATGCCCATGACAGAATTGCCTTTTCATAAACAACATCTTTAGCACACGGTGGGTTTATGTGCATGCTCGCTACTGTGATTTTTGTTTTGGTATTAACTCTTTTAGATTTGATTAGATATCATCAGTAGATCTACCCCACCCACTACAATCTACCCCACTCCAATCTATCCTACCCCACTCCACCCTAATCTACCCCACTCCCCTCTACGCCTCACTCTAATCTACCCCCACTCCACTCTTTCCCAATCCACTGCACTCTACTCTTCCGTTGTCCACTGCACTTTTACCCAATCTCCCCCACTTTACTCTACCCCAATATATCCCACTCCAGTCTACATTGGTCTAGCCCACTCCAATCTACCTCACTCTAATCCAACCCACTCCAATCCAATCGATCCCACTTCGCCCCAGTCAACCTCAATTCAATCCACCCCGACTCCTCAACTCCAATCTACCCAACTCCATTCTACTCCACTCCAATCTACCCCAAACCACTCCAATCCATTCGACTCCTATTTGCCCCACTCTTTCCCACTCTACCCACTCCAATCTACTCTACACCACTCCACTCCAACCTACCCCACACCACTGCAATCTACCCTACTCATCTCCAATCTACCCCACTCCACTCTACCGCAATATACCCCACTACAATCTACCCCACTCCAATCCACCCCAATCCACCCACTACTTTCTGCCCCACTCTACCCCCGCTCCACTCTACAACAATCTACCCTACCCCACCCCAATCAACCCCACTATAGTCACTTCAGACTACCCCACTCCACCCCAATCTACTCCAAGCCACCCTACTCCATTCTACACTACTCGATCTCCACTCCACTCGATACCTGTTGGAAAATGGTCCACTCTGAAGGGTCACCCAAAATGTTTTGTCCTCCTCCTCCTCTTTTTGCTAAACTCTTTTTGTTGGCTTTAGGACTCTGAGCACTTTACCATTGCTAGCCAGTGCTAAAGTGCATGTGCTTCTCCCCTAAACCTGACATTTGGTGCATACCTTACTGGCATATTCATTGTAATAGTATTTCCCTTGCAAAGTGGTATAACATATACCTAGGGCCTGTACTGCAAATGCTACTAGTGGGCTACAGACAGCACAAGTTGTACCTCTCACAGAAGTAGCCTGTCTCATGCCTACCACTGCAGTACCTGTGTGTGCAGTTTACTGCCACTTCGACTTTACATTTAAAACTACTTGCCAAGCCTCACACACCCCTTTTATTACATATAGGTAACCTATAAGGTAGGCCCTAAGTAACCCCACGGGAAGAGTGCCCTGTAAGTAAAAGGTTGGACATGTATTTGTATGTTTTGCATGTCCTGGTAAACAGCCTCTTTAGTTTTTCACTTCTGTGAGGCCTAGCCCTCTCATAGGCCAGCAATGACAATCCCTTAATATACTTTAACGTTGTGATTCCTGATCAACGAGGAGTAGCTTTTTTGTGTTTGATATGTTTGGAATGGTAATGATAAATCCTCCTTAATGGTGAAGCTGAATTTAACATTACTGTTTTATAAATGCTACTTTAGAAAGTGGACATTTCTCCATACTTGCTTCTCTTTGTACATGACATTCTGTCTCCAATACATGTCTGGGCTGAGTGACAGCTCAACTTTGTGCATTCCATCTAGAAAGCCAAAAACACAGGAAGGGCTGGGTGTGACAGAGGACTCATCTGTATTCATTTGCACTCTCATTGCCTTCCTGGGCAGGAAGAGGGAGAGATTGCTCACGCTTACATCTGAATAGGCTGTTCCCTGTCCTCACAGGAAGCACTGATTTATCTCCCAGGGTTAGCCTGACAGAAAGGATCTTCAGAGAGTTCCTTTGAAGTCACCCGTTACATGAAAGGCACATTTGTGTATATGTACTAGTACTCTGAACTCCTAAATTAGATACTTCTAGATCTTGAACTGAACTTCTGTCAGAGGGAGGCCGTTGCAACTACTCTACACATGCAGTGTTGCACTCAGGACCAGCGTGACTCGGCGCAGCCCCCTTGCACTCAGCCTGAGGAAGGAGATCATCGGTGGCTTACCCCAACCCCGCTGCCTTGTCCAAGAAGGTACTTTATGTGAGCGGTCCCTGTCAGCTGTGCTATGCTCCTCACAGACTGCTGAATCGTACTCAGTGTGCCAGTCTCGGGGGACTAATTAAGGTTCTCTTGTTCCAGTGATTTGGGTACACTTGTACAAATAGTAATTGTCCATCGCATACTTGACAATCCACTGTGGGAATCCAACCCAATGCAATTCAGTCAAGGCGGCCATAAGTAATCTTCCTAGAACAAGTGTTCTCCCAACGCTCAGAACTGTAAAGCACTATATGTTTGATTGTATTTGGAAACACTCATAACTTCAGAACTGCTTATTGACGTTTGGTTGCTTTGGTCTTGTTTTGTTCAGAATATAATAAGCTATGTTTCTAGACCTGTGTGGAGTCTTTTTGTGGTGTATTCATTGTGTTACTGTGTGTGTGTTGCACAAATACTTTACACATTACCTTTTTTGATAAGCCTGCCTGCTCTGTGGCAAGCTGCCAGAGGGTGAGCACAGGTTATCTCAGTTGTGTATCGAGCTTATCCTGACTAGAGTGGTGGATTCTGCCTAGCTGGGGTTTATACCTTAGCCAACCAGAAACTCAATTTCTAGCAACCCCAATCTATCCCACTCCGCTCTATCCCAATCCACCCCACCCCACTAACGTTTTGCCATGCTGAACAGCAGCCACACTGGTGTACATAATAGCTAAATCACATTGCTAAAGCCAAAAGCTCTTGCATAGGCAAGACATATTGGCTTTGCCAATGCTTGTTCTTCATACTGCAGGAATTTGTTAAAGAAAAAGAAAGAGACATGCTGTCTCTTTAAATTCAGTCCTCACTGCCCTTGTTCGTGATCAGGTAGGTGCCAAAGGGAGTCCAGCTGTGACATTCACACCAGGCTTCCAGATTCAGCAGAGAAACAAAGTGTCACTTCACAATCTGGCCAGGTGATAAAAAAAGTTGACAATGTGTGTCATAAGGCTAGAAGAAAAAGGAGTGAGAACACTTATGTGAAACGCATGCTCATCAACATTAACATAAATGTAACGTATCAGGAATGTAGCTCTACATGTAGAACTAATCTATTAATTATACATAAAACAATCTCATTTTTGACATTTCTTAATATCACTAGTCTACCTAACTCTAATACATTCTTTTTATCAATGTCCTAAGACGTATAGTTTGAATTAGCTAAGCAAGTGTCTGCACATACTGTCGTGCACACACACACACACACACAGACACACACACATGCATACACACATATATAAATACACACACATTTTAGTGCAACATGTTACTGCAGTTGTGTAGATTTCTAATTATATTATTGTCCGCAACACATGGTTGAAATTGAAGATGCCACTTTCCTAAATAAATGAAAATCAAGTGATTGAGTGACGCTATAAAAACCAGACCCAGATTTCCTAACATTTGACACAATGCAATGCAGCAAGATTACTTGCTGTGCTGTCACATGGAGAGAGTAGTAATGCTGCATATTTACTAAGATAGGGCGCATTCCTGCTGTCTCTGCTGCCTAGTGCCAATGCAAGCGCCCTTGCGCCTTGCTGCATGGGTGTTCGCGTTACAGGCGGGGTTGTTTTGGTGCAGAAAGGGACACCATCCTGCACCAAAACAATCCTCAGATTCATGTTCCTGTTTCTATGTGTGCTGCAGAAGGGAGCATATGTAGAAAGAGGAAATAACATGGATAAACATATTTCTCCTTTTTACGCTTCTGTTGAGATGATGTAGCATTTTGAAACATTCCCAGGTTTACTGCCATTAGTAAATCTGGGAATGTGCCAAAATCCATGAGTGGATGCATGGGAACGCCCATATTACACCCATGTCATGCCTTCCCAATGCAGAATAATGCAAGGCAGCGATTCGTGCTGGTATGTGTTACTCTGGCTTTACTAAGCCATGCAGAGCCATGCCAGGTGGCTCAGTAAATACTACTTAAGCCCTTGCATTGCTTTGCGTCACCTTGCATGAAGCAATGGCAAGCAGTGATTTAGTAAATCTGGGCCCCAGTTTGGCATGGAGTTTAATACAGAGTATGACAATAAGATTTATATGATTAGTAAGGATGGGTCATTTGTATGATTCGAATTCAGGATTTGTTGTTATTTATTTTCAAATATTAATCACTATGGGCCAGATGTATTAAAGGGTTTTACCCATTCTGTGTCTATGGGAAACTGTGTTCATACATATGGCCCTATATCATGGGAAATTCACTTATAATGTGCTTCGAATATTCAAACCTGTAATTAGTATATCAGACTTTTTTGGGAGAAATGCATGAAGTACATGATGTTAGTTATCTCAAGGGAGAGTGGGTTTTCAAATACAAGAAAAGTGTTGATCCTTAGAAGATATGATTATAGACAGAGGCTGCCTGTGAGAAGTTGGCCTGACATATGCTGGTCACTAGTTATAGTGGCCACCTTGCACCAGTCCAATTCGACTCTTATGGTAGATAGGTTTAAGACAACCTTTTAAAGAAAGCTCTCCTAGTGGTAGCTGTGGAGAGTAGCCTTCAGGCTAAGTCTCAGAGGAATGTAAAGC
This sequence comes from Triturus cristatus, assembly GCF_964204655.1. Taxonomy (NCBI): domain Eukaryota; kingdom Metazoa; phylum Chordata; class Amphibia; order Caudata; family Salamandridae; genus Triturus; species Triturus cristatus. The sequence goes on from NC_140584.1 coordinate 354,289,914, forward strand.
AGCTTGTTTTACCTTATAATCTCTTGAATTACCAAATGAAAGGACACCACACAGGTATATATATCAAATATATATGCATGTATTACTAGACACACTCTACTAATCTCTTTATGAGATTAGAAGTCAGGAACATATGCAAATATCAACGTTTCACAATAAGTTAAGCACAAATATGGCTGGGGCCCTAGGGGCGTACCAGACCATATCCTAAAAAAGAGGTTTAGGAACGTCGACTTGCAAGGGGACAAGGCCTAGGGCCTGTAGAATCGCTGGGGCCTCACTAATCCACCCAAGGCAGGTAAGTAAAGGACCCACGGGAGACGCGTGCAGTGTGAGATTTCAATGGAGCAAGTCGCGGTTGGAATTTTAAAGTTTTAGGGTACTTCTAGAGAGTCTACAAGCAAGCCACTTACAAGGTAAGTAGTTCGAGGGCCAACACCCACAGGAGCACCGGAGTGCACGAGTTACCTCTCACAGGGAAGCCGGGTGCATAGGTGTCTTTTGGTGTAGGGTCGCGTCGTCGTTTTCAATGGAAGACGAAGAAGTTTTGCTGCTTGTGAAGACTGCAGAAGTGTCTGGTGGAATCCAAGGCTGGATTCAGGATTAAGAAGACCTGAAAGCAGAAGGGGCAGTGTTCACAGCCACTTGCCAGTGTCCCAGGGCCAGGAAGATGGATGCCCACGGAAGTCGGTGATTTCAGGTGATCAAGGGTGATTTGACTCCTCAGCCACGAGGTCCAGGAGGCGTCGATGACAACCAGGAGCTGGATTCGGAGTGTCCCATGAAGTCTGCAGCTTACTGAGGTGTTGGCAACCGGATTGGAGCCAACAAGCCTTGGCAACAGCAAGTCTTGTGGAAAGTGAAGAAAGTCAGCGGTGCAGACCAGCAAGGTCTGAGGGACTCATCCAGCAAGGGTAAGTCAGGGCAGGCCTGGAGCAACCAGTGGAGCCCTTTGGTTTGATGAGAAAGTCTTCAGGGGACCCACAAGTCAGCCGGCAAGGGATCGCAAAGACGCCTTGTGAGGATTCCCTTCACAGGAGCCCACGGTCACTCGGGATGAGGTAGGCCTCTGATTTTCAAGGGAAATTCTGCTGGAAGCTTGGACCACACGTGGTCCAATGCACACATTCGTAGAATGTTGTGAAGGGGTTGCCCTCGACAATAGTGCATGGTACCCAGGTATTGCTGTTCCTCGTCACTCGTGGGGTCTACTCACCTCAGCTTTGCTGGGGACTCACAATGGCCTTCGAAAAGTAAGAAAATGTACTTCTGGGGCTGCAGGGACTTCGGAATCCAGTGGAAGCGGGAACGTTTGCGACCATTGATTCAAGTTGTTGGTGCCTGCCAAGCAGGGGAGTCACTCCTTGACTCCAAGGGAGATTCTTCAGTCTTTCAAAGGTAGTGGAACGTCGAAGGGCCAGGATTCTTCTTGTAGAGCGTCATCCAGGGATATCTGATTTGCAATGGCAAGGATTCCTTATCTTATACTAAAGGAAAGGGAGGGACTAGCTCTATGACCACTCCAATGGGAGGTTCAGGGGAGTGGGTGGTTACACCCACTTCCCTTTGTCCAGTTTCGCGCCAGAGCAGGGGCAGGCAGCCCCTGGCATCTAATATGTACTCCAAGTTGTTTAGAGAGAACAGAGAGACTGGGGCCCTGATTAGCAGGGACCCAGCCAGACTATAGCCAGAAACCAGTGTTAACATCAGAAAAACAGTGAGGCAACATAAGTGCAGATCCTACTCTCCTACACTGCCTTTTTCATCTTTATAGTAGATGTATTCAAACCTGAGCCCAAAGTAAAAGTCGTTTTAGTCCAATTTTCAGAATTCAGAGAAGATCCATTATGTTAATAGTTAGATATTGCTAATGGTTTATTTTTTGTTATTATGATTTTCATTGCTTAAATCCTTACAAAGAGGTTGATTACTATCCCGTTCGGAAGGGCTCCGAACCGGATTTCGGGTTTGTCGAATCCGACACAGAGCCATTTTTTCCGACGTATTCATACCCAGTTCTGAACGACCAATTGCGATGCCCGGAAACTGTTAGGGCTGTCCAAATCGGTTCAGAAAGGCATTCGGACAAGTCACGTCTTTCAGAGCCAAATCGTACAGCTCTATGGACTCGGTTTCCAAGTGAGCGATTACAATGACTGATTCGGACAGCCGTTCCTAATCGGTTTCTCCAGAACTAATCGGCTGCCAGAATCTGTCTTTAGGGGCCCATAGCAGGCCCCACTTCACACGGGGCCCTCCGAATCGGGTCCATGGGGGTACCCAAGGGACCCTCCCTTTCCAACCATGCATAATGTGGCAGGAACCATGGGGTGCCCGCCATAGGGTGCACGATTCTCCCCAACCACCCCTTTCTTCAATGGGCGCCTGTGTTTTCGTTTGGAACACAGGATCCCATTGAAGACAATGGGAGCCCCACAGGATGCATCCAAATCACTCGGTCGGACTACCCGGAACCGATTCGGTCCGAATGCTTTCCGGACGATATTGTAATCGGCCTTAAAGAATTAGGTCACAAATCCAAGCTTGTTTTGGCCTTGATAATGATTTTGAGTGCAAATTGAATCCTGCAATGTGTTTCTTTTCGACAATATAAGGTTTAGATACGAATTCTAAGGATTCTTCTTTTTGTTATGTCTGTTTGCAGCCTTGAAAAAGAGGACATTCCACAAAACACGTATTGGCTGTTTGTGAACTGGTTTGTTTGAACAGTATAACATATGGACATTGAAAATACAATATAGATCGGTATTGGAACAACATTAGGAACCCTGGTGGGATTGATGATGTTATATCGAAGTGGATTTTCCCGAAAAATCCGTTAAGATATCAGGAATGTTTATAAGGGTAGGTCTACAAGTTAAGGTAGTACCCTAAAAGCTGCAGAATATTACCTTACTGCATGCTGAATGCGACCTCCTGTGAACTCTATTATGAGGCTCGTAGTTGGGGTAGGAAAAGATTTAGGGCCACTTTATCAAGGAACTGCGATGAAGTGTGAACCTGGGCTTCTATGGGAATTCACAAGGGCATATTATCAAGCCCATTATCGCTGCTTTAGCGGCAGTTTCATGCCGCTAAAGCGGCGATAATGTTATCGCTGTTCCTTGATAATATGGCCCTTAGTGAGTTATGGATGATGTTTGGTCCGAGCATGTGATAAGCGCTGCTGACTCCCCTCCCTCCCCACATGGCGCTCCGTGCTCTGTGTTCGGCGGATGTCAGGAACACGTAGCCTATCTCTTTTGCTTGGAATCCGAGTGACTCTGAGCGGGCAGCATTGTTGGAGAACAAGGGCTGAGGACGGAGCCTATACACATGCTGTGATCTAAGGCAGGTGCTATGGATGGGAGTGCCTGAAGAGGGCGAGAAGAAATATAAAACATTACCTCAAAAAATATGCATGCTGGACTACCAGTTTCTGGAGTGGAGCAACAGAGGAGTTGATTCTGGTACTACGGTCACTGGTGGGAGCACTTGAGCTGAGGAGACGCTGTCTGTGGTTGCCCGGGATTACTTACGGGGAAACCATTTTTGTCCCCTGTGAAGCTGGGAGATGCCGTTGGAGTACTCAGGTAAGATATGGAATCCGCTGGCTGCTGTCTCACGATACCCTATATACTAGTTGTCAACACTTACGCATCAGCATGGTTGGTTTGAAGTGTGCCAGGACTTAAAAGGATATCCACGGGGGTTCGAAAAATCTGGATCCCCATTTGAAGGAGAAGACCTGACCTAAAGCAGCGAAAAGACAAGCCCTTTTGGCGCCAACTGAAATGCTTCCTTCACCTGATAAGGACGCACCTAAAACAGATACGGAAAAGGAAAGGGTTGAGATATTAGATAGCTCACTCTCAGAACCTGAACTTTTGGCCCCCCATTTGATTAATAATGTCTTTCAGCAGGGCGTTGGAGACCATCCAGGAGGGGGCCTTTTGCAGGACAATTTTCACTCCTTATTTTCGATTCAGCAAAATCAAATGGAAGCCCCTCCCCCTAAAAGATTCATTAATGGTAGATGCAGGAGGTGGGAGCTTGGAGTTAACTCAAGATAATGGCCAAAAAAGGGGACATAGACTTCGGTTATATGCAGTGGGTCTGCTGGAGAACATGGGGGCACAGATCCATTAGCGGCACTGAAATTAACAGTGGTTTCTTCCCCCGTATAGCAATCTTTTGTTGTCGTATATTTTGATCTTTTATTGGAGGAAATTTTAGTGTTCACGTTTTTCGGAAATTATATATTAGTTTCGTTTAAAAAAAAAAATAAGATCGGAATTGATTTAGTTGTTGTTTTGTGAAGTTCTATATTTTGCCCTGTTTGCATTCTGCACTTGCACTTTATAAATGAAATTGATGATGAATTAGGTACTGTACGCAGTACGTTGAATTTTGTGAACTTTTTATGAACCTGTAAGAAACAACCAAAATAAGATTTATTTTCTAAAAATGAACTCTATTATCGGGGGAGCAGGGCCCGGACTAGCATGGACTCTTATTTGCTGTGTTGGCCACAAAAGGAATTGTGGGTGAATAGAGGGTGTCTAAAGGGCTAAGAAGGTCACTGAGAACAGATCAAGGTTTTCCTAGGCCTCAAAGCGAATAAAGGAGGGCCAGATGATGGTTTGTGAGTTCTGGTTGAGGTCATGTGAAGGGGGCATGAACACCAGCAGACGATTTGTGATAGTAAGCTGAGGTACCTCCTAACAGGCTGCATGAATGCCCCATAGTAGGCCCCTGCATCTCCACACAATAGGGTTGGCATTTTGTGGCCAATGTACTACCTATTCTGTCTTTGAGGTAAACTTACATTGCTGCCTGTGCTTTACCAGTTTAGTGCCTGAGGGAAGCCAAGCCTACTACTACGTCTGCAGTTTGCCCTCTGTGTTTGAGGGAACGCTTGCACTGCAGCTGCCAAGCTAGACAAGTTTTTTGGATATTAGGGAAGCTTGCACCGCTTCAGGCTGTGTAGCACCAGTGTGTTATGCGTGTGATGTTAGTGAAGCTTGCATTTCCCATGGCTATTCAGTCCATGTTACTTGTTCTGAGGTGAGTTGTACTCCTGCTGGTGCCTGTGTTCTATACACTACAAAGCACTCTTAACCCTTACTGCTTCTAGAGAGGGGATTGGGGGCATGTACCACTGATTGTCTTGCTCTTACCTATGCTGAGTTTGAGTTCTATCCAAACGCACCTCCTAAATTCTAACGCCCTATGCTAACATTATTCAGTATTCATCAATAAACATTTCAAGTAATGGTGAAGCTTGGTCTTATGGTTAGGGTTAAACATATGGTGAGGCTTTGGGTTGCGTTAAGGCTTAGGGTGAGGCTCATGACGAGGAGTAGTGTTATGCGTCGTATTAGATTTAATAGAGTGTCAGATTAAGGGTTATGGTAACCATACATCTGAGTGAGGGTATGAGGTAGGGGTTGGGTTAGAGTTGGGGCGATGTTGTGGAGCAAATTCATTCCAGAGGCTAGAGCTGGCCACTTATTTCTTCCTTGGGGCCAAATCTTGTAGGTAATTTTCCACGGAGTTGTCTTCCATAAGGGACCAGTGTTGACTCTTACACCAGGATGAAATCTGGTAAAACTTAAACCTAGACAAAGCACCCCTCGTAATGTGGCTCCAGAAGTCCCAAGGATGACATTTATTACCCACTACAATGTCTTTCCAGTGTGAGACTCCTGCTTCTTTTAATGGCTGAGCCAGAGCATCCTTAAGACACTCCAGTGTTCCAGGGGAGCCCCACACTGCGGCCCAATCACCATAATAAGAAAGTCCCAAACAGTCTCGACAGTCCGACCATAGCTTGGCCGCCATACGTAACGTCTTCAACCGGACTTTTTTAAAGAATTTAATGGTGCCGAATTTATACATGAAACCTAGCTCCTCTACACCGATAGCATGGCTTTAAACATACTGCCAATCAGTGAATCAACTGGAGTAAGCAGTAACATCCTACAGTTTTTTAATTGGTAGGCCCAGCAATACAGCTGTGGGAATGTTATTAAACAGATAAGTATATTTCAGTAGCACGCACATTTTAATCAAGTTAACCAGACCGTAAGGGGAGAGCGGGATATTCTGCCATCTTTTTAATAAAATGTCAACCTCTTTCGAGACCCTATCTAAATTAATTTTGGGAATTTCTGTGAGATCCTGAGTTATTATGACCCCAAGATATCTAAGATCCCTGGCAAAAAATCCCCTCCTGATCAGCGATATTCCATGCCATAATCTCAGTTTTATCATTCTTAATTTCGAAGCCAGAGAATTTCCCAAAAATCTGGGCTTCAGCAAGAAGCTCCGGAAGTGTAATGTTGACATTTGAGGATAGTAAAATTAAATCGTCCGCATATAGCGCTATTTTCTCCACAAACCCACTTACTACAAAAGGAGCAAGCTTCTTATTCTGTCTTAAACTCTGGGCTTAAGGCTCGATATATAATCAAAAAGAATAGGGGACAATGGGCAGCCCTGCCTAGTGCCATGCCCTATTTTAACAACAGGAGAAAGGCAACCATTGACCAAAATCCGGGCCCTGGGTGATTTATATATTTTTTTAAGAACTTTCCTAAAACCGTCGGCGAAGCCAAAAACCTTCATAGTCCTATCCAAAAAATGCCAATTCACGCGATCAAAGGCTTTGGCAGCGTTGACAGTAATAATTGAAAGAGGGAGACCCTGTGATGATGCCAGATCAACCGCCCCAATTAAAGTGTATACCAGTTCCGACATCTGCCTGCCCGGAAGAAAACCCTTTTGATCCTCATGAATAATTAGCCCTATGATCTTACACAGCCGATTATTCAAGATCCCAGCAAAGACCTTATAATCAACGTTCAATAAAGAAATTGGCCGATATGACTGACATTGGGTTGGGTCTTTACTGGGTTTTAGAATCAATGTTATAACTGCATCATCACTCAGGTAGTCAGGCAGGGGGAAGGTGCCATCTAAGATCTCATTATACAATCTCAGCCAGACAGGGATGATCTCCTCCCTCAATAGGAAATAAACCTCAATCAGGATCGCATCAGGACCTGACACTTTCCCTTTCTTAGCCTTATCCAAAGCAGTTAATATCTCACTTCCTGTTATTTCTAATGTGAGCATTTTTTGACTATCCTCGAATAATTTTGGCAACTGTTTCTCTTTAAGCCAATTATCAATATGCTCCTCCTCAACCTGAAGATCTTCTCGATATAGCTCGTGGAAGAATTTTGTAAAAGCCTGTTCTATATTCCCTTTATCCTCTGTGATGTGTGTACCAACTTTGGGGCATATTAACAAGGGTTTTATCTCTGCTTTTTTGGCTTTAAAAGCCCAAAAAGCGGAGGTAAAGCTATCGCCCTATTAACAAGAGGGTGCTAACATGCATAATCACATGTTAGCACCCTTTTTCCCTACGCCTCCCTTTGCATCTCTAATGAGATGCAAAGTGGGTGTTTCACACCTAAATACCGTGAGAAATGTCGCATAACCGACATTTCTCCAATTAACAAGCTGCGCGCTAAACAGCATAGCTATGAGAAAAGTAGCGCTAACCTCGGTTATCGCTACTTTCCTTACGCCTGCTTTCAGTCTGACTTAGCCATTATATCCAATGGAAGGTGGATATAATGGCTAAGTATGCCCTGCCCCATCATCAAGCTTTCGCCAAACGTTGTGCGATTATCGCTGGATTCCCAGTGATAATCGCACTTTTGGCAGCTTGCGCTTGGAATTGTATCGCTTTTGAGATAAGCGTTGTTGATAGCACGCTATCTCAGCGATACAATTCAGCTTTAGGCAGCGATAATTATCCTTGCACTAAGAGCGCTGAGCGATAATTAGCGCCGGCCCTTGCTGATATGCCCCTTTAATTTTACTAATATAGTTATATGGTCTATCAACTCTACTCTTCATGGCGAGAAGCTTGCCACAGTTCTCCCCTTGCTCAAAATCCCTCATTTTACTAGCCTCCCACTTCTGTAGTAAAATCTCTTCAGACTTAAGTCTGAACTTCAGCTGCAACTCTTCTACTCTCTTTATTAGATTATCATTCTCTATTGTGGGAGGACGGCTAACCTTTAAAACTGCTTCTGCCCCTGCTATCTGTAGTTCTAGATCCGCCAACTCTTTCTTCTCTGCTCTAGTCCAAACCACAACTGCCCCTTTGAGTGTCCCTCTCAGCCAGGCCTTATAATTGTCCCACACAATATATAAAGGGGCCGACCCCAAGTTGTCTTGAAAGAATTTGGGGGCATATTATCAAGCACGGTGTTAAAATTATCGCCGCTTTAGCGGCAGAAAACTGCCGCTAAAGCGGCGATGATGGGCTTGATAATGTGCCACAGAGAATGACACCAGAACATGGGCTTCTATGGGAATTCTCCAGGGCATATTATCAAGCCCATTATCGCCGCTTTAGCAGCTGTTTTCTGCCGCTAAAGTGGAGATAATTTTAACGCCGTTTCTTGATAATATGTCCCATAGTTGTTTCAATCTTCAAAAAACCTGAAGTTGAAGATTGCAGAAGAAATCTCCTATTTAGAGCCCATCTCCTCAAGGAGAAGTCTACAGGGAGAACCAAGTTAAGAGCTATGGCACCATGGTCAGAAAGGTGTATGGGCAAATACTCAATTAAACTTAGTTTATCAAGTTCTGAATGCTCCATAAATATATAGTCTATTCTGGAGTAATGAGAATTATTTTTACTAAAGAAGGAGTACTCCCTAGTCTCACCCATTTTTTTCCGCCATACATCATAGAGATTAACATTTTTTAATATGGTCAAAAGATGGGCTTTAACACGTGGAACTGCTACCTGTGTTCGAGGGGAGGACCTGTCTAGCTTGTTATTTAAGAGCACATTAAAATCTCCTCCCAATATCAGAGGGGCCTCATAATCGGCCAAGGCAAGACAGAGATTATTCAGAGGCGTGATAACGTCCTCATTAGGACCATAATAACTAACTAGGGTGAATTTAGACTCCTGACATTCAATTTCCGCAATAACCCAGCATCCTCTATCATCTACCTGAGAATTAATACGCTTGACTCCTGAATTTACTTTAAGTATAACAGCTACCCCCTTCGAGCAGCATTGCTGATCCGTGGCTATAATCTTATCAACCCATCTTAGTTTACCGAATATTTCTTTACATTCTGATTGTAGAAGATAGGTTTCCTGGATCATATTCATAATGGTCCTAGCTGGACTATTTTTTAGGTACTGGAGAATCAGTCGCTGTCTTCCTCTAACTCTCAAACCGTTGACGTTCCAACTTAAAAATTCAAGATGCTGTTTCCCTCCCCAAGCAGGCCTATCCCCCATCATTCTCCTGACTCCAACCTTTACTATAACTATGAGAGGTTGTTATGTCACATGAGATTGTTGTTACGTCTTCCTTTTTTCATTTTTTCCAATGCTACCCACCAGCAAACATGAAAACCCGCAAAACCCCCAACCCCCCCCACCCTCCAACCCTCCCACGGGAACCCTCCCTGACTACCCATCGGCAATAGACTATTGCCTTTTGAGCCGGAGCCCTCCAGCCTCCTACAACATAGAGAGAAAAAGAAAATAGAAAAACGAAAATAATAGACGCTGAATTCCCTTAAACTATAGGCTATGAGCTAGATTTGGTTTGTGCCAATAAGCTGTCTACTTCCTACGGGAACCTAAAATTATACATCTTGTAAGCCCATACAACGTTTAAAAAGGCAGGAAATCGCATCTAAACTTGAGCTCCCTGGTCCCTTAATGCATCCATCCACTTACCCAATTCCCATCTCCTGTCTTCTGTGACCCGGGAAATATCACACCGTATTCTAACGGAGGCATCATGAACCTGTATAGTTTTAAGTTTAAGGGCCGCCCCCAATAGTTGCTCCTTAGGAGGATAGGATTGTATATATACTAGGGTTTTACAAGGCTTTTTCCGAGCGGAGTTCAACTTAAAGGGGTCCCTGTGGACTCGCTGAATCTCAGTTTCCAAGACAGGGGCTGCAGCGACCTGGGGAAAAGCTTTGGTCAAAATGTCTATAACATAAGATTTTAAATTATCATCTTCCAACCCTTCTTTTAAGTCCAAAATCCTGATGTTATTCATTCTCAAGATATTTTCAAGTCTCTTCAATCCCTCCGCCAAGTCCCGCTCTCTTTCTTTCAGTCTAACCACTTCCTGGGTGTTGTCTTTAACCTCTAGACCCAATTCCCCCACTTTATTTTCAAGGGCCTCCATCCAATGCGTCAGTGCCGATAGATTTTCCTAGAAGCTAGTGGAGGTATGTTAAATCTTCTTCTGATTTGTTTTGGAGGTGGAGAAGCGAACTCCAATCTCTACCGAAAGCTGTCTTAACATCCCATGTAATGTGCCTGGGCTCTGTGCTGCTACCACTGGCGGCGTATCTCCTACCTCATCTCGTTCATCTTGCCAGCCCTCCCCTGCCATAGTAACCGTCTCACTTAGTGGAGGTAATTGGTTAGAAAGAGGAATGGCGGGATTTAATTCCAGGGATTCGCCTGACACTGACACTGACGAAGCCTGTTTTACGGGTTCCATGTGCCCTGAGTATTAGCCATGAAGTACGACCTAAGTGAGAGAGTCACTTTTGAGAGGACTTGGTTTTCATTTTTCTTTCTGCCCTTCACAGGAGTAGGTTCACCGGATTTGTTGAGAGTCTTGTTATGCTTGTGATTATTTACAGAAGTCTCAGTGGCTTCACAAGGTTGTTTAAGTTGTTGCACAATGGGCTCCTCTCCTTAAAAAGTGAGTGATCTTAATTTGTAGGGGTGGGCGGAATTTGCGTAATCGCGTTACGCAAATCTCCGCGAAACGGTAAAAAATCTCCGCGAACATGCAGAAATTCCGCGAACACGCGGAATTGCTTGTTCGCGGTGCTTTTTTCCTGTTCACAGTTGCTGTTTGCGTGCTCGGGGAGAAATATCTCGCGAACACGCATTTTGAAAACGCGAACAAGAAAAAATTTCGCGAAGTCGCGGAAAGCACAATTTCGGGCAATTTCGCGTTCTCCGCGGAACACGAAATTACCGAAATTCTGCAAATTCCGCGAGCGGAACGGAATTTACCGCCCAGGCCTATTAATTTGTATCTTTTGCCCAGAGGTACCTCAGTAGTAGGGCCACCAAGTGCAGATTTATTTGACTTCAGCAAAAACCCCTTGGCAGACTGATTCCCTTTTTCCTCGGATTGCCCAGTTTGCTGTATAACTAACTCCATGGGGTTAAGGGCAGTCTCAAACCTTAGCTTGGTTATTATGTTTGACTGTACACTACATGTAACAGAACTGGGCACTAAAGTAGCTCCTTTCTGAATCACCTTTAAATACTGCCCCTAGCTCTGTACTCGGCTCTAAATAGTACCTGAAATTGGTGGAAGGCTTTGTTTCAGGGCTAGATATGCTGGATATGCCACGAAGCCTGCCCCTACAATAGTCCGGCAAGTAACTAAAAGGTTGATCATGTGAAAAGCTCCAAGCGCGACGGCACTCAGCAAGTGCCCCCGCTGCCCCAAATAACGTGAGGACCGAGCCACCACACATCCAGAACCCAGCAGATAACCAACCAAATTGTTACCCCACCTCCCCCTTACCGCACCACTCCAGAACGCAAACCTTCCAAGTTTAGGTCCTCGTCTTGTCTCGTCTTGTCTCAGAATCTCTGAAGTCTCAGAAGTCTCAGAAGTCTTTCGTTTTTCTCATTTCGTGTCCCAAACAGCCCAGACTGTCCAGACCACCCAGAGTGCCTTGCCTCCCAAAACTACGGAGAGCCAGAGAGGACACACTGCCTCCAACCGTCAGCAAAGCCGTAACCGTAACTGTAACAGCCATAACAGCTCCCGGCCCCGCTCTCAAAGCACTACACAACTTGGTAATGAGACTCGGCGCACCGCACTGAGACGGAAAGAGCCTGAAAGGTGGGACCCAGGGGGTGCATGGCGTGAGCCGGTCGCCCCCTGGGTTGTTCGCACAGTGGTAGCGGCCACACAGGTGGGGCTGAAGAGGGATCAGGGAGGCGGGAGGCGCGTGAGGGGAGGTTTCAAATAGGGGCTAGGCGGGGCGGGAAAATCACTGTGCCCTAGGGAGCGGGGAGGAGGGGTTTTGGCCCTGAGTATTTTGTCCCACCTACCCTTCCCTCTCTGTTTTCATTTGGTTCTTCACATCTCCTGGGATGTCCTTTTAATTTTGATAGCATTGGTGCAATTGTTCTTTTCTTGCCACGTTAAGACAGGTTGTCATGTAGCTTTTAGTTTGTTTTGGTAGGCGGATATTTTGCTGGGAAGGTGGGCAGCCTTGAGCGGGATTGTCCATCCTCCAACGGGGGAGGTGGGGGGGGGACTAAGTCAAGGGGACAGGAAATGAGAATGAGGGGATGCTATCTACAGGGGTCAGTCATTCGGGCTCTGATTGGGCTTTACAATGGGGGTTCTGTTTTTGTACATAGTTTGAAATAAAAGTGAAGAATTTATTAATGAGATATAGAAAATGTTGGAAAAGAAATTGATTGGCACCTGTCTTAATAAAGTGGCCTTTTTTGCTATGCAAAGAATTGTGGGGCGTGAGTTATTGTGCGAACGACACCCAGGGGTAGAACTACCTCTCTATGTTGATATAGAATAATTGTTGCCTGTGAGGTTTCAGTATCATATATACAATGATTACTTCCTTATCAAGTAAACATCCGTGATTCTCCTTCTTGTGGAAAGGTGAGGGGTGCAAGATGAAGACGTCCATGGGTAGGTTCAAGGCAGGGGCAGGCCACCACGAGGAACAAAGTCAATATTATGAAAACTGAAATAAAGGTGAACGATAAGTAAACATAGCTAGGGTTTCCTCTTTTCAGTTTCCATTTGTTTTGAATTCCAGTGATGTTTTCCAAAGTGTTTGAAAGTTTAAAACGTGAGTAGACATCAGTGGTTTTGTGTTGTAAAAATCGTGGGACATTAATCAGCTGATGGCTGCTGGTCAAATGGATCCTTTCCAGACGGCAGTTTGGTCCAAAGAAAAATTTGAGTTTGCTGTCGTAATCGGTTATAGTACATGAGGGTTTGCCATTTGTGTGATGATGCGATCTTTCTTATTAATCGGATGGTTCTTTGTGCTGTGACAAGGTTGTACCATTATGACAAGAATTTGGAGCCAATGCCTTTGAGTTGTCCCTCTAGCAAGTAGTCTGATTGCAGAGGGATTTCCTTTGGGGTGCTGGAAGATTCATCGGTTTCCATGTGCCTATGACTTCTGGGCCTATGTCCTCTAAGGGCCTAATTATGAGTGGCTCTTTAAATACCATACTTATCAGATGTGTTAAATAACCTCACATTCATTACATTTTGGCAGGTCATACCTGCCGAAATTTAACAGTGAAAAACATATGGTAATTACAGTGTCATGCAGATTTTAGTGCCTTAAACACCAAAATCCTCATGTTATTCCCCATAAGCTCATAAAATGTGTTATTTATCGCACCCGATAAATGACATACCCAGTGGCATTGCAATTTATCAGGAGAGATAAACAACGCCTCAACACGTAATCAGGCCCTTAATGTTATCTGTCTTCCTGTGTCTGTGTCTCTGTGTACTTTGTCTCTATTTATGTGTGGCGTCATCCTTTCTTACCTGTGTATCTCTACTTGTTACTTCAATTGTTTTCCAAGTCTCCATGAACTGAGGCCATATCACATGAATATAGCATTTTTCAAAAACTAGACTCAGCCATTTCACAATTTTTCAATATTTCAGCCTTTGTAATACAGAAGGGAAAGATAAGGTTTTGCCTTAATACACAGGCATAAATGTCATAGTTTATAAGGGAAAAAGTACATTGTATCCATATGCTTTTACATGAACAGCAAAAATAGGGTGAAATCCGTTTGCTAAGTGTTTTGACATTGTGCAATTACCAGTTTCTTCTTCACTACTATAAAAGCAACAAGAATGGTACAAGTGGGTTTGCACTTTTTCATTCAATGCAAACTTTCTGCGTCGTGCCCTGGTGACTGTGTCACAGCATTCCTGTTCATTCGCTCTTACCTGGGTGTCTTTATAAAGTGTTCTACTGTCCAAGACTATTCCCCTAGGTCTGCATCATTGCCACAGTCTGGTCCGGTGTCTGAGTTAAGGCTCCTAAATTTTAGAGTTTGTCTTCTTGTGCCACAAATCCATATTCCCCATGTGTTTTATGAGTCAAAGGAGTGGTGCCCCTTTAACTATGCTGTGATGTTTGTAGCCTGCTGTCCTTGATTAATGTCCTAGCTCATGTGTGCTTTTTCTATTTTCATTTCCATAAACGTGTGTGTCGTTGTCTATTGTTCCTGTTTTCCTGTGTATGCCCTGTCTGTTTGTTTCCTGGAGCTTCAGTGCTGAATTGTAGTAGAAAGAGTGCCAGTGGCTAGTGCTCTGCCTGCTCAGAGCCTACTGCCTGTGCAATTGAGGCAGCCTAGATCTAAATGGGCCTCATGCCTTTATAATACACTTTCAGGCACTCCCTGTATATTTATTTCACTCATGCAGGTTCCTGTTTTCGTCCTTTGTGACCAGTGGTATCCGGTGACCGGTCAGGGCGGCGGATGGTGGGAGGGATGGGAATAGGACGGAAAAAAAATAATCAAACAAAAACGTACCTTCGTCTGCATCGCGCTCTTCTGCTCCTTTGCAGACAGGCTCCCAGAATCCCCTGCGGCTAATCCTGACACTGCTCTCACAGCATGAGAGCAGCTTCAGGATTTGCCTAAGTGCTCTCGATTTGCACTCAAAGGGAGACTGGGAGCCTGTGCCTGCTGTCTCCAACCTGGCAACACAGCTCGGGTTGGGGACAGCTTCAGTGCGCATGTGGTTTTGTCCATCCTGAGACGGCTGGCCGAGCCCACAAGTGCACTGAAGACAGTGCACCTAACACTCCCCCTCAGTGCCTGTCATCCCCTAGCCCCGCCCCCAAGACTCGAGCTTGCACATTTAGAAGAAAAATAAAATGATAATAAAACAGGTTTAAAACCTGTTTTATAATGTTTTTTCTTTTTCACGTGTTTGAGGATGCTGGCGGAAGTGGTAGGAGACCCTCCTCCGCCTTGGCAGAGGAGCCACCGCTGTTTGTGATGGTATTTACATCTTTCTCTTACTCCGTATTTCTGTTTTGAGCTTTTTTGCCTCTCTCCTATTCTCATAAATGTGTGATTTGGAAAGAAAAGCTCTGATACCAAGAAATGAGTGCCGTGTCCACAGAGACGTTTTAAGGCATGAGCAAAGTAGGCTCTGGCCCAGGGCCCAAGTCATTCAGGGAGCCTCCAGATATAGCCAGCTCTGTTCAGCATAGAGACTTGCCGGAATGACCTTGAATAATTCTTACACAGATTTTTTTAAATACTGTTTTCCTTTAATTTACTTTTATTGTGGGTGATGTGTGAGAGTCTATTACAGACATCTTACAGAGAAATGTTGTGTTTATATTTCATGCTATATCCATAAAAAAGTTTCCTTTAGATCAAAACAGACCTCCCATATGAGAGAATATTTGTTGTAATAATAGTGAGCTGCTGCTGTGTTACAGTATTGAAAACGCATCACTATCCCTGAATATTAGATCTAAACACATTTAGAATTCGGGGGAGTGTGTCTGAGCACTGTCAGGGACCTGGACAAAGAGGGCATGAAAGAACTGAAACTGGATCATAAAATCAAAACTGTTGCGAATAGGGGCCCCCAAAATGAGTTTGCTCCAGGGCCCCCAAAATCCCTGTGTGTCCCCCACCGTCAACCACCAGCTAAAATTAAGCAATGTTTGAGGGGTTGCACTCTGGTGTTTATATCTTCAAGATCCTATGTGATTTAGCTGGTTTCATAACTTTATTTCATGTACAAATTTTCGTGATCACTTGTTAATGTGTTAATGTTCTTTTCTGATTGTCTTTGTCTCAGTGACCCTCTCCCTATCTCCTTAATAGGGTTAGGCAATGAATAAACCACTCTGTTTGAAGTGTATTGCAAACATGAGCTCCAAACACAATTCATGTTTGAACTGCCTTGCTTTAATTATGACTCAGTGAAAATGGATTAATGAAAGATTTGCGAGCTACTGCTTCCGGAAGCTACTGTTTCCAGAAGGCAAAAAAGGCAACAACTCTACAGCTTTTGAAGCACAATTCAGAAAGTCTTGAAAACATGTTACATACAATGTCGATGAAAAGACTAAATACTTTTTTGTTTGTTTTGCGTTTATCAAACTGAGTCACCTCTTGGCGCTTCTTTGGGATCAACGTTGGAAATTTAGTAATGGGAAACATTGCCAGAACAAGAACACGTAAAGCAGAAATCACCCTCCAAGGTAGTTCATGGATTGGACCAGGCCCTTTCTTGGTCATCCACAAATTCCTCCAATTTCAAAGAAATTTGTTTTTGTTGGCCATAGGATTCTGTGCACGTTTCCACTGCTAACCAGTGCTAAAGTGCTTGTGCTTTCTCCTTAAAACATGGTAAAATTGGCGTATACCCAATTGGCATATTAAATTTACTTCTAAGTCCCTAGTAAAGTGGCACTACGTGTGCCCAGGGCCTGTAAATTAAATGCCACTAGTGGGCCTGCAGCACTAAATGTGCCACCCACTTAAGTAGCCCTTTAAATATGTCTCTGGCCTGCCATTACACAGCCTGTGTGTGCAGTTGACCTGGCAAAAGTTACCTTTTTGCAAGGCCCAAACCTCCCTTTTTAATAAATATAAGTCCCCCCTAAGGTAAACCCTGGACAGCACAAAGGCAGGATGCAATGCATTTAAAAAGTGGGACATGTATTTTTAAGTTTTACATATCCAAGTAGTGAAAAACTCTTACATTCATTTTTCACCACTGCAAGGCCTATCTCACCCATAGACTAACATTGGAGTTGCCTTATTACATGTAATAAGTGTAATTTACAAATGGGAAGAGACACCTGTTTCATTTTTGGTGTCTCTGGAATCTGAATTTAAAATCCTAACTTATGGTGAAGTCAGATTTCAAATTACTTTTCTGAAATTGTCACTTTAAGAAAGTTAAGGGTTTAGAAAAAGGAGGCAACTCGGTAACCCAAGGTCCTGGGTAGAACAATAATTAATAACACAAATGGTCCATGTGGGGAAAGGTTAGCCCTCGATTTTCAAGGCAATAGTTTCTTTAAGGAACCCTTTTTACAAGCAAAGTTTATACACTAAATGCATTAATTTTATTCTTTAAACAAATTATTATTTAAAAAGCTCAGGTAATTACAAAAACAAGCAGCTCCTATCTGGTGACGGTGCAGGAAAAAGTGATATAGGTGAAACAATATTGCGCTGTTGCTATAAACAATATTATATACATGTGGCTGATGGGACAGTAAGATGCTATTTGCGACACCCATGTTACGAGTATCGTTAACCCCAATCAAATTTAAAAAAGTCCATATCTCAAAATTGTCCAGAAATGTGGACTGTTTTTAATTTGATTGTGGATAATGATACTATATCACTTCCTAGGAAGAGGCCCAATCTTTCATATTAGGCATCCGTGGAGGATTGTTTTTTCCAGATTAATCTCAGAGAGCCAGTTTAAGAAGTTGGCAATGTTTG
This sequence comes from Triturus cristatus, assembly GCF_964204655.1. NCBI lineage: Eukaryota > Metazoa > Chordata > Amphibia > Caudata > Salamandridae > Triturus > Triturus cristatus. The sequence goes on from NC_140584.1 coordinate 354,307,522, forward strand.
CAGCTGTTGGCAATGAGGATGAAGTGGGCCTTGGTGGGACTTGAATTAAGGCAGCTGCAGGACATTGCTCACACTGTTTAAATCAAGACCCAAGAACTACATCCTTAGGCACTACAGAAACTTTAATTGGTCTTTACTCACTGCTTACTTTTTTGTGGGACTGGGACTTACTTTTCTTCCTCCGATTGTGGCCCAGAGAAAGAACGGCAGAAAAGGGAGAGAGAAAGAGTAAAAGGAAAATGGGAAAAAAGCGAGACAGGGAGAGAAAGCAGAGATTAAACAAACCTGCAAGAGTAAGATAAAAAGACAGGAAAGTAGGGTGGTAGAAGAAAGAGGCATGAAATGGAACCAAGACAAGGCGTACTTGGTGTTCCCAACTGTGGCATCTGAGTGTGCTGGCAGCAGGCTACTAAGAAAAACTTTGGGCCCCTGTTTTTGCAGATTAAACACTGGTCTTTGCTGATAGGCACCATTTGATGATTTAGGTTTATGACATAAAGGATGATTCCAAAACTATATATGGCAAAAGTTAATAAAATAATCATACACAATGGCTAATTTTCGACTTGCTCAGCCCATTTTTTTGTTCATGACTAATTCAAAAGAGTAAGAGAGTAGAAGAGTTTATTAACCATTTGCATCGTTTAAGGAATCGTGTTGTCACATATCACACTTCAAGGATTGCATGGCAATCTTTTTCGTTACGTGTAACCTTAACTTTCTGTGTTGCCAGAAATCCTTATTAAATGTAACCTACAGGTAGTTTATGATTTCATCATGGATTCCTTAAAGAACAGTGAATGCTCAATTACATTTTCCTTTTGTTAGTAGCTGTTGACTGCCAAGTTAAGTCACATCTACTCATGGAAAACAGGCAGTAAATCAGGCCCAGAATATAAAGATTATTTAGGCCCTGATTACAAGTGCAGGCCTGAATTCTGATCCCCAACTTTGAGAAGTTTGCACAGGAATCAAAAATAAGAGCAATGCAGTAAATACTGCAAGGGGTATTTACTCCAGGGGTATTTACTCCAGTGTGTGGTATTTAGAAATTTCCTGCACCTGCTAAATACTGCGTCAGTATTTCTCGGGTGCAGAAAATATCTCAACCTGTTCTGACCCACTCATAATCAGGGCCAAGAGTGACATGAAGCAGATACCCTTCCACCGCCCATGCCTTAGGACTGCCCTACCCAAGCAATGACAGATGTCATTTAGCAGAGGCTATTCATTATTCACTGACATATGGTTAGTTCAACACATGAAATAGGTCCGCAAAGAATGTTTGTCAGGCAATGCTTGTCACTGTCTGGAGAACCAGAAGTTCATGTGGGGAAAGGAAATATATATTGGGACATAATATTTGAAGACAAACAACCACACTCTAAAAATAGAGTAAACCGACTCTGCCATCAATCACTTAAACGCCCTTGTATTTAAACGTATTACGGTATTCACAATAACGGTATTCACACTGGGGTTCGGCCTAGCCGGTTATGTACTGTTCCCACCATTAAATAAATTCACACTTAAGTATGTCCAGTGTAATGAGGTTACGGTGTGACTCCGGGCAGGACTGAGTCACCCGGTAACCGTGGGGAGCTCCTGGGTGTATCTAGTGGCCTGAGGGTGGATACGACTGACTCCTTGAGGAGAATGACGGTGGACCCTCTCACATACTCGGGCCACCGACCTGGCTCTTTCAATCTTTGACAGGCCAGTATAAAGAAGAATTATTTATTTTTTGAGTTTTGGCTTCACACGAGCACATTTAACAGAGTGACTTAACCATTGAAGGTACTGATGAATGCCCTGGAACCCCTTTTGGGGTCCGCTGTTGGGCAGAAACATGTCGACCATGACCACCAAGAGGGTTACATTTGAGAGAAAACCCCAGTCCTCTTTTTCATCCTACTCCTCTGGACCTACTGAATAAAAAGATTTTGGCCCTCTGGAAGTAGTTTTAACCTACACTAATTTCTGAATACACTCTGTCCCTCACTGACTCTATTTCCATCGCTCATCTAAAATACCTCTGCTCCTCCCACTTTGGGAGTTGTAGCCCACACCACGGACCTCGCGGTCTGGGTGTGAGGAGGGGACCCAATAATGAAGCATGTCACCTTTGGGTGAGTGAGGGTTCTCGTCCTTAAAAGGGACTTTACCACTTCACACACATACTCACTAGTTCTGAATAGGTATATCTCTAGGCAGGAGACTAGACCTTTAGCCCTATGAATCTCATTACACCGGACGTACTTAAGTGTGAATTTATTTAAACTTGTTATGCCAGTGTGAGGAGGATATACGTTTCAGGGGAGCATGATGGCACGTCGGCCATGCTTATCAGGTGCTGGAGCTACATGTCCAGGGTCTTCCCTCAAACATGCATCCACTCACCCACTCTCATGTCTCAAGGGCAGCTCTTTGCATCCTGTTAGTGACTGAGCTAAGCTTCTGCCTGATCTCTATTCAGTGGAATTTGTGTCCTTAGAGAGGGAGAGACTGAGAGAGGAAAAGACAGAGAGAGAGGGATGTGGGAGCGAGAGAGCATTCAAGTCTGTGGAGTTTCACTTCAGAAGTTTACATTAGCTCGGTCTTGCCTTTTCGACCAAATGACTTGTCAATGGTGTTTGCCAATGGTGTGCAGTATCGTCAAAAATAAAAAATAATCCGCAAAACAGAATGATGATGAGTGCACCAATGCCACGTGTACACATTATTCCACTATGGTGGCCAAGAAGGATGATGTTTGTGCATCACCATGCATGCATGCATGCATGAACACCTATATGGCATTAGATGGCTGCCGTTTTCATTATTGTTTTATTTACCATGGCAGGATGGTGGACTCCACTTGGAGGTAGGTAAATAAAATAAAAAAGATTTTAAAAGGTGCACAAAAACACTGTTGAAAAAAGAGAGGACCAGCCAGCAAATGATAGCTTCCAGGCCATACAAAAAAATTTAAATCTTTTTTTAAGGCTTCTGACAGAAGAGAACAAGTGGGGTGGGGGAGAAGTAAATGCATGCGGCCAATGGGTAGTGGGAAGGGTAGCCACAGAGGAGCTTGAGGCAGGGGAATAAATAAAAAGCAAAAACAAACTGAATAGGAAAGAAATCAATGGTCAAGCTGTGGGCGGTGGAGGAGGGGCAACATGCAGCACCCAATGATGGGGCTGCATTTCAGATGGAGAGAAGCAAGCCAGGAAGAGATCAAGAAAACACATGCCTTCTAACGGAGTGCTAAAGAAAAAAGGAAACAAGTAGTCCCCTAAGTGTGAGCAGTGGAAGGTTACATGGCATACAGTCAAAATAATGGTAAAGAAAATGTGTTCTAGGAGATAGAAAACACAAGCATTGGCAAAGCCAATAGGTCTGACCTATGCAAGAGCTATTGGCTTTGCCTATGTGTTTTAATCAAGGTGTACACCAGTGTAGCTGCTGTCCAGCAAGGTTAAAAGTTAGTGGTATTGTGGAGAGTGGTGTTGAGTGCAGTGGGGAAGAGTGGAGTAGAGTAGAGTGGTGATGAATAGAGTGGAGTGTCATGGACTGGAGGGGCGTAGAGTGGAATAAACTGTTGTAGAGTAGATGGTGATAGAGTGGCATAGAGTAGAGTGTCATGGAGTGGCATAGAATGTAGTAGCATCATAGAGTGGAGTAGCATAGAGTGGAGGAAAGTCATAGAGTGGAGTGGAGACATGGCATGGAGAGGCATAACGTGGAGTGGCATAGAGAGGAGTTGACTGGGCTAGAGTGAAATGACGTTGAGTGGAGTGATGCAAAGTAGCATAGAGTGAAGTAGAGTGTTGTAGAGTGTCATAGACTGGAGTGGCATAGATTGAAGTAGAGTGTGACAATGAGGTAGAGTGTCAGAGTGGAGGGGCATAGAGTGGATGGTCGTAGAGTGGAGTAAATTGTCATAGGGTTGAGTGGAGTGGTGGAGAGAAGACCGGCGTAGAGTGGAGTGGAATGGCCTAGCATGCATTGGCATAGAGTGTAGTAAAGTGGCATGGGTTGGCACAGACTGGCATAGAGTGTCATTGGGGTCTCTTAGAGTGGAGTGTCATAGAGTGGAGTGTTGTGACATGGAGTAGAGTAACCTAGAGTGTAGTGGCACAGAGTGTAGTGTGGTGAAGTGGAGGTTCGTAGAATGAACTAGAGTGAAGCAGGGTGGAGTAGAGTGGCATAGATAGGATTAGACTGGTGTAGAGTGGAGTGACGCACAGTGGAGTGGCACAGAGTGGAGTGGCACAGAGTGGAGTGGAGTAGAGTGTTGTAGAGAAGAGTGGGGTACAGTGGAGAGGACAAGTGTGGAGTATGCATGGTGTGGTAGCATAATGCCTACATAAAAAACACATTTTCAATTGAAATGACCATTGCATGAGCACATACTGTTTTACTGATAAAATTTTACAGCACACATAGGATATGTGTGGAAATGGCATCACCTAGTGTACTGATTGTTTTGATCGTATTAATATTTGTTTACACCACAGTTCTGAATTACAACAAATACGCTTCATTTGTGCTTTCCTAATTCTGATATACTCTGTAATCTTTGCAAAATTCATTTACATACATTTAAACCTGAAAAATTGTCACATAAATCCTCTCACTTTGAAGTCAGAGAAAAAAATGTTAACACAAAGCTCCTTGGAAGACAGGGCCTGACATTTGACTTCTGTCTTTGTACGCACAGCAAATGTTAGATAAAAGACAAAGATAAGAGCAAAATTTAAAGACCTGTTTACAGAAAGTGAGGACTAGTGGAAAAATACAAGGAGAAATGGTGGACAAGTTTTGCTCCTTGGGATGGACAAAGAAATGCTGGACAGTGGACAGCCTAAAACAAATAAAGCCAGCAAATAGAAAGCCAGAAAATGTGAGTAACAAACCACAAAGCCAATGGTAAGCAATGGGCGGAACGCAATCCCAGGGAAGTTTTAAGAATGCCCACAAGAAGTCTTTTTGCAGCAAGACAGATGCGCTGCCAGGTAGGCTTCAACCTGCTAAATGGCCTAGACAGTGTATCAAAGAGGTTCAACATAGATCCATACAGGCAAGATGGGACGTTGAAGACTACAGTCATGAGGTTAGGTGTAAAGGCGTCAATACATACACCCACAGCCAGGGTATGTGAACGTGGTGGAAACAACCACCAACTAGCAGCTCAATACCCATGGAATACACAAGGAAAGAAAAGAACAGCTGAAGGGATTTCGAGTCTTGCTGCTGATTTTTACATGCGTTTGTGTATCCTGTGATCAGATCAAGGATACATCTGCCTGCCTGTCCGTCCTTCCGTCAGTCCGTCCATCTGCCTGTCTATGTCACTCTCCTGCTATTGCTCTGTTGAGCTATCCCACTGTCTAGCTATCTTTCCGTCTGTCTATCTCCCTTCGCCTATCCTGATTTTTTCTTGCGTGCTTTGCAATGGGCGCATTCTACATACGTGCAGTATGTAGCCCTGGCTGATAACATGCGATTGCATTTATTCACATGTCATTGTGTTTAACTATTCTGTGTGAAGTTCTGAAGATCTTTTCACGTCATCACCTACATTGCGTCCTGCGCTTAAGCACATCTTTATACATGCAGGCTTCACACCAACCTCGGAAACTTTTTTTGATTTCATACTGCAGTTTATTGGCGCTTAATCTCGTTTTTCATAATCGCATTTAAGCCATGCTCTAAGCCGTTAGTGGGGCCAGCGCTGCTCGCGTTTCGAGTTTCCATTATGCAGCGCCCCCTCTTGTCACTCTAGGGAAGTGTCACAGCACATCACTCCTCAAACACAAGCTTTCACCTCTTTCCAAAACAGCAATACTGCTTCAGCACTAAATGTTCACAGAAAAGCCTTTTCATTTCAAATATATTGTAAATACAAGAAAGAAAAAACTGAAAGGTAGCATGTTTTAGCATAACATACATTGTCTGCTCGGTAACTGAATAAAAAACCCAACCGTATTCCAAAGCCAGGGCTCGCGGGCAACCTATAGTTCATAATATGGCAGTCATTATCTTAATCTCATTGTTTAAACCTTTTCAATAAAACCTAATTCCTGTTAGCGGGCTCTTCATTCTCTGCCATCAGATATTATTTTTCTTCCCCAACTCTGGAGAAAAGGGATCCATACTTCTTTTCAGCGCTGTGAGCTATGATATATATAGGACCAGACAGCTGATGTGATAAAGCTGTATTGTGTTTTCCACTGTGCTGAACTCAGAGGTTCAAACGCATACGAGCAATCGAATTGATTGTAATATTTTATAAAAGTTTCCCCAACAAAACGCTGTTAGTGAACCTCTTTGTCAAAGGTTATGAAATAATGTATAATGTGTATTTAGTGGTAGTGACAGTGGACTGTCGTCGTCAGCCGGGTTGTGTGGCCACACTGCGTGAATGGGTCTGCAAGTGCGACAAAACAGATCTATATTCTAATTAGAGGAAAGGCGCATACAAAGCATATGATTTAAGAACAGCCAAGGCCACTGGGCAGAAAGAAAGATTTCTTCCATGATGTTAACTTGCGAAATAAAGTACATGTTCAGAGAGTATTTCACATTCTATGCTGTAATCAGACAAATTATCTATTTCTCAGGGCGCCGTTCAGCCACTTCCGCCATTTTGACCCATGCATTGTGGAGCAATAGCCACAGAGGGAATATCTTGCCGCTAATGTGGTACCGTTATAGCTGGCCAAGTATGATGCAAATAGATATGTTTTAAGGGGGCAAAGTGGGCTCTGGCCCAGGACCCCAGCTTTTTTGGGGGGCCCTGATTCAACCAGCTCTATTCCACAGTCTTGTCCAGGTGACCTTGAATAATTCTTAAACAGATTGTTATAATACCATTTTCCTTTACTTTATTTTTAATGTGGGCGAAGTGTGACAGTCTGTTAGAGACATTTTGCAGAGAAATGTTGTGTTTATGTTTCATGCAACATCCATAAAAAAAGTTTCTTTTAGATCAAAAAAGGACCACACATAAGAGAAATGGGAGGTTGTTACAGAGATTATTTGCAGTAACATGAGTGATCACCTGCTGTGTTACAATATTGAAAACACAGGTCACCATCCCTGAATATTACACTTGAACACATTTAGAATTTGGACCAGTGTGTCAGTGGCCAGACCAAAGAGGGAAGAAGTGAGCTGATAATGGTTCACAATTTCAAAGCTGTTTCAAACTGGGGCCCCCAAAATACGTGTTGCCCAAGGCCCCCAAAAACCTTAAGATGTCCACGATGATACTGAATTTTTTCAAGCACCCATTTTTTAGAATTCTTCTCAATGAGTCGCAACATAAAGCGAGTAGTCATCGAATCTTAATAATTTCATAGACAAAGCAATGCTTTTTTGTGATCTTTTTCACGGCTGCAATTGCCGTCAAAATTGGAATTGAGGATACAAACAACGAATGAGGGAAAGTCGTATCAAAATGGTTAATTTTGTGGTTCTACTGAATATGTAAGAATCAAGCGTGCATTCCGCTTGAGGGCATTGTATACCTTCGGTGCCATACTTGTGAAGGCATGACCTTCAAACATTATATACTGTAGTCGCTGCCTCATTTGACTTGAAGCCTCTCAGGTGTAGGTATTAGGTCTCAGGTGCACCAACTCATCCTGGAAACAAAGAGTCAGAGTGGAGCTTCAAAGAAGGGCATTAGCACCAAGCCTCCTATCACACATGTTAGTTAGTATATGAATGAAGAGAACACTTCTTCTCAATATTGGCGCTCCTACGGTCAGCACCCTTTTGGGCTTCCTTGTCGTACACAGGGGGCGATTTGCACGCAGATTGTTTTGTGATCCAAAGGTGCCAACTCCCATGCAAATTACAAAGATTTCATAAGCACGGCTTTCAAAATTGTGTGGAAACTATTGTGCTTTGGCTCAGAAAAGTCAATCTTGATGGTTGCGGCTACTCGAACATGCATGTGCGGGCTGGAGTCAGACGGGGCGAGAGATGGTGCACATGGATCAGTGAGAGTGTACATCAACCACTGACGAATGGCAACACATACTTCCCTTGATCCAAGCCAATGGTCTGCCGCGACATATCAATCAATCAATCAATCATTTTTAAAGCTCACTACATACGTGCGAGGGTCTCAAGGCGCTGGGGGGGGGCGCTACTGATCGAACAGCAAGGTCTTGAGTATCCTCCTGAAGGTCAGCAGGTCTTGGGTCTGTCGTAGGCTCAGTGGGAGGGTGTTCCATGTCTTGGCGGCGAGGTGGGAGAAGGATCTCCCGCCGGTGGTTGTTCTTCGGATGCGCGGGGCAGTGGTGAGTGAGAGGTCGGCAGAGCATTTCTGGCGGTTGGGGATGTAGAAGGAGAGCCGTCTGTTGAGGTAGGCTGGGCCGGTCTTGTGGAGTGCCTTGTGTGGGTGGATGAGGAATTTGAAGGATATCCTCTTGTTGACGGAGAGCCAGTGCAGGTTTCTCAAGTGGGGGGTGATGTGGCCGTGTCGTGGTACGTCGAGGATCAGTTGTGCCGAGGTGTTTTGGATGCGTTGTAGTCGTTTGATGAGCTTGGTCGGGGCTCCCGCGTAGAGGGCGTTTCCGTAGTCGAGTCTGCTGCTGACGAGGGCCTAGGTGACTGTCTTTCTTGTATCTGTCGGGATCCATCTGTAGATCTTGTGGAGCATGTGGAGGGTGTTGAAGCAGGAGGAGGAGACGGCGTTGACTTGCTTGGTCATTGAGAGCGTTGAGTCGAGGATGATTCCCACGTTGTGTGCGTGATCGGTGGGTGTCGGGGCTGCCCCCAGTACCGTCGGCCACCAGGAGTCGTCCCAGGCTGAAGGGTTGAAGATGAGGATGAGGACCTCCGTCTTGTCCGAGTTCAGCTTCAGATGGCTGATCTTCATCCAGTCGGCGACAGCCTTCGTTCCTTTGTGGAGGTTGGCTTTGGCGGTGATGGGGTCCTTGGACAGGGAGAGGATCAGTTGAGTGTCGTCGGCGTAGGAGATTATGTTGAGGTCGTGCTGTCGGGCGACGTGTGCGAGCGGGGCCATGTAAACATTGAACAGTGTCCGGCTGAGGGAGGATCCCTGGGGTACGCCGCAGATGATCTCGGAGGCTTTGGAACGGGATGGGGGAAGGCGGATGCTCTGGGTTCTGCCGGAGAAGAAGGAGGTGGTCCATTCCAGAGCCTTGTCTCGGATCCCTGTGGCGTGGAGGCGTGCGCGTAGTGTGTGGTGGCAGACGGTGTCGAAGGCGACGGAGAGGTCTAGGTGGATGAGTGCTGCGGTCTCATCGTTGTCCAGCAGGGTCCTGATGTCGTCGGTGGCAGCGATGAGGGCAGTCTCGGTGCTGTGGTTGCTGCGGAACCCTGACTGGGAAGGGTCCAGGATTCTGTTTTCTTCGAGGTATCGGGTTAGCTGTCTGTTGACGATTTTCTCGATGACCTTGGCCGGGAAGGGTAGCAGAGAGATGGGCCATAAGTTCATGAAGTCTCTTGGGTCTGCCTTAGGTTTTTTGAGTAGGGCGTTTATCTCGGTGTGTTTCCAGCTCTCTGGTAAGTTCACGGTCTCGATGGAGAGGTTGATGACGTTGCGCAGGTGGGGTGTGATGGAGCTGCTTGCTTTGTTGAAGACGTGGTGCGGGAATGGGTCTGACAGAGAGCCAGAGTGGATTGTGCTCATGGTCTTGATGGTGTCATCGACATAAAGTCATCAGTTGCATCTTGTCTGGGTTGAGATCCAAAGTGCTTTTCATCTACAAAGTTTCTTGAGCCAGGAGGGTTAAAGAGAATCAATGACTTTATCTGAGCATGATAGAACAAAACCCAGTACTCTGAGTGACCAACATACCGAATCTATGCCAGGCAATGTGTTTGCGATGATCTAGCAGCCCATGGAAGAAGGTGGGTGACAGCGTGTACACCCTTAGTCAGGGCAGGCCTAAAGGGCTGTACATGGGAATCTCGACTTCCAGGGGGTGCTTTCTTACATCAATAAAGGGCTTTACCTGGGTCTCGGGAGGGTGTTCCATGTCTTGGCGGTGAGGTGGGAGAAGGATCTCCCGCCGGTGGTTGTTCTTCGGATGCACGGGGCAGTGGTGAGTGAGAGTTCGGCAGAGCATATCTGGCGGTTGGGGATGTAGAAGGAGAGCCGTCTGTTGAGGTAGGCTGGGCCGGTCTTGTGAAGTGCCTTGTGTGAGTGGATGAGGAGTTTGAAGGATATCCTCTTGTTGACGGAGAGCCAGTGCAGGTTTCTCAAGTGGGGGGTGATGTGGCCGTGTCGTGGTACGTCGAGGATCAGTTGTGCCGAGGTGTTTTGGATGCGTTGTAGTCGTTTGATGAGCTTGGTCGGGGCTCCCGCGTAGAGGGCGTTTCCGTAGTCGAGTCTGCTGCTGACGAGGGCCTAGGTGACTGTCTTTCTTGTATCTGTCGGGATCCATCTGTAGATCTTGTGGAGCATGTGGAGGGTGTTGAAGCAGGAGGAGGAGACGGCGTTGACTTGCTTGGTCATTGAGAGCGTTGAGTCGAGGATGATTCCCACGTTGTGTGCGTGGTCGGTGGGTGTCGGGGCTGCCCCCAGTACCGTCGGCCACCAGGAGTCGTCCCAGGCTGAAGGGTTGAAGATGAGGATGAGGACCTCCGTCTTGTCCGAGTTCAGCTTCAGATGGCTGATCTTCATCCAGTCGGCGACAGCCTTCGTTCCTTTGTGGAGGTTGGCTTTGGCGGTGATGGGGTCCTTGGACAGGGAGAGGATCAGTTGAGTGTCGTCGGCGTAGGAGATTATGTTGAGGTCGTGCTGTCGGGCGACGTGTGCGAGCGGGGCCATGTAAACATTGAACAGTGTCCGGCTGAGGGAGGATCCCTGGGGTACGCCGCAGATGATCTCGGAGGCTTTGGAACGGGATGGGGGAAGGCGGATGCTCTGGGTTCTGCCGGAGAAGAAGGAGGTGGTCCATTCCAGAGCCTTGTCTCGGATCCCTGTGGCGTGGAGGCGTGCGCGTAGTGTGTGGTGGCAGACGGTGTCGAAGGCGACGGAGAGGTCTAGGTGGATGAGTGCTGCGGTCTCATCGTTGTCCAGCAGGGTCCTGATGTCGTCGGTGGCAGCGATGAGGGCAGTCTCGGTGCTGTGGTTGCTGCAGAACCCTGACTGGGAAGGGTCCAGGATTCTGTTTTCTTCGAGGTATCGGGTTAGCTGTCTGTTGACGATTTTCTCGATGACCTTGGCCGGGAAGGTTAGCAGAGAGATGGGCCATAAGTTCATGAAGTCTCTTGGGTCTGCCTTAGGTTTTTTGAGTAGGGCGTTTATCTCGGTGTGTTTCCAGCTCTCTGGTAAGTTCACGGTCTCGATGGAGAGGTTGATGACGTTGCGCAGGTGGGGTGTGATGGAGCTGCTTGCTTTGTTGAAGACGTGGTGCGGGAATGGGTCTGACAGAGAGCCAGAGTGGATTGTGCTCATGGTCTTGATGGTGTCATCGACATAAAGTCATCAGTTGCATCTTGTCTGGGTTGAGATCCAAAGTGCTTTTCATCTACAAAGTTTCTTGAGCCAGGAGGGTTAAAGAGAATCAATGACTTTATCTGAGCATGATAGAACAAAACCCAGTACTCTGAGTGACCAACATACCGAATCTATGCCAGGCAATGTGTTTGCGATGATCTAGCAGCCCATGGAAGAAGGTGGGTGACAGCGTGTACACCCTTAGTCAGGGCAGGCCTAAAGGGCTGTACATGGGAATCTCGACTTCCAGGGGGTGCTTTCTTACATCAATAAAGGGCTTTACCTGGGTCTCGGGAGGGTGTTCCATGTCTTGGCGGTGAGGTGGGAGAAGGATCTCCCGCCGGTGGTTGTTCTTCGGATGCACGGGGCAGTGGTGAGTGAGAGTTCGGCAGAGCATATCTGGCGGTTGGGGATGTAGAAGGAGAGCCGTCTGTTGAGGTAGGCTGGGCCGGTCTTGTGAAGTGCCTTGTGTGAGTGGATGAGGAGTTTGAAGGATATCCTCTTGTTGACGGAGAGCCAGTGCAGGTTTCTCAAGTGGGGGGTGATGTGGCCGTGTCGTGGTACGTCGAGGATCAGTTGTGCCGAGGTGTTTTGGATGCGTTGTAGTCGTTTGATGAGCTTGGTCGGGGCTCCCGCGTAGAGGGCGTTTCCGTAGTCGAGTCTGCTGCTGACGAGGGCCTAGGTGACTGTCTTACTTGTATCTGTCGGGATCCATCTGTAGATCTTGTGGAGCATGTGGAGGGTGTTGAAGCAGGAGGAGGAGACGGCGTTGACTTGCTTGGTCATTGAGAGCGTTGAGTCGAGGATGATTCCCACGTTGTGTGCGTGGTCGGTGGGTGTCGGGGCTGCCCCCAGTACCGTCGGCCACCAGGAGTCGTCCCAGGCTGAAGGGTTGAAGATGAGGATGAGGACCTCCGTCTTGTCCGAGTTCAGCTTCAGATGGCTGATCTTCATCCAGTCGGCGACAGCCTTCGTTCCTTTGTGGAGGTTGGCTTTGGCGGTGATGGGGTCCTTGGACAGGGAGAGGATCAGTTGAGTGTCGTCGGCGTAGGAGATTATGTTGAGGTCGTGCTGTCGGGCGACGTGTGCGAGCGGGGCCATGTAAACATTGAACAGTGTCCGGCTGAGGGAGGATCCCTGGGGTACGCCGCAGATGATCTCGGAGGCTTTGGAACGGGATGGGGGAAGGCGGATGCTCTGGGTTCTGCCGGAGAAGAAGGAGGTGGTCCATTCCAGAGCCTTGTCTCGGATCCCTGTGGCGTGGAGGCGTGCGCGTAGTGTGTGGTGGCAGACGGTGTCGAAGGCGACGGAGAGGTCTAGGTGGATGAGTGCTGCGGTCTCATCGTTGTCCAGCAGGGTCCTGATGTCGTCGGTGGCAGCGATGAGGGCAGTCTCGGTGCTGTGGTTGCTGCGGAACCCTGACTGGGAAGGGTCCAGGATTCTGTTTTCTTCGAGGTATCGGGTTAGCTGTCTGTTGACGATTTTCTCGATGACCTTGGCCGGGAAGGGTAGCAGAGAGATGGGCCATAAGTTCATGAAGTCTCTTGGGTCTGCCTTAGGTTTTTTGAGTAGGGCGTTTATCTCGGTGTGTTTCCAGCTCTCTGGTAAGTTCACGGTCTCGATGGAGAGGTTGATGACGTTGCGCAGGTGGGGTGTGATGGAGCTGCTTGCTTTGTTGAAGACGTGGTGCGGGAATGGGTCTGACAGAGAGCCAGAGTGGATTGTGCTCATGGTCTTGATGGTGTCATCGACATAAAGTCATCAGTTGCATCTTGTCTGGGTTGAGATCCAAAGTGCTTTTCATCTACAAAGTTTCTTGAGCCAGGAGGGTTAAAGAGAATCAATGACTTTATCTGAGCATGATAGAACAAAACCCAGTACTCTGAGTGACCAACATACCGAATCTATGCCAGGCAATGTGTTTGCGATGATCTAGCAGCCCATGGAAGAAGGTGGGTGACAGCGTGTACACCCTTAGTCAGGGCAGGCCTAAAGGGCTGTACATGGGAATCTCGACTTCCAGGGGGTGCTTTCTTACATCAATAAAGGGCTTTACCTGGGTCTCGGGAGGGTGTTCCATGTCTTGGCGGTGAGGTGGGAGAAGGATCTCCCGCCGGTGGTTGTTCTTCGGATGCACGGGGCAGTGGTGAGTGAGAGTTCGGCAGAGCATATCTGGCGGTTGGGGATGTAGAAGGAGAGCCGTCTGTTGAGGTAGGCTGGGCCGGTCTTGTGAAGTGCCTTGTGTGAGTGGATGAGGAGTTTGAAGGATATCCTCTTGTTGACGGAGAGCCAGTGCAGGTTTCTCAAGTGGGGGGTGATGTGGCCGTGTCGTGGTACGTCGAGGATCAGTTGTGCCGAGGTGTTTTGGATGCGTTGTAGTCGTTTGATGAGCTTGGTCGGGGCTCCCGCGTAGAGGGCGTTTCCGTAGTCGAGTCTGCTGCTGACGAGGGCCTAGGTGACTGTCTTTCTTGTATCTGTCGGGATCCATCTGTAGATCTTGTGGAGCATGTGGAGGGTGTTGAAGCAGGAGGAGGAGACGGCGTTGACTTGCTTGGTCATTGAGAGCGTTGAGTCGAGGATGATTCCCACGTTGTGTGCGTGGTCGGTGGGTGTCGGGGCTGCCCCCAGTACCGTCGGCCACCAGGAGTCGTCCCAGGCTGAAGGGTTGAAGATGAGGATGAGGACCTCCGTCTTGTCCGAGTTCAGCTTCAGATGGCTGATCTTCATCCAGTCGGCGACAGCCTTCGTTCCTTTGTGGAGGTTGGCTTTGGCGGTGATGGGGTCCTTGGACAGGGAGAGGATCAGTTGAGTGTCGTCGGCGTAGGAGATTATGTTGAGGTCGTGCTGTCGGGCGACGTGTGCGAGCGGGGCCATGTAAACATTGAACAGTGTCCGGCTGAGGGAGGATCCCTGGGGTACGCCGCAGATGATCTCGGAGGCTTTGGAACGGGATGGGGGAAGGCGGATGCTCTGGGTTCTGCCGGAGAAGAAGGAGGTGGTCCATTCCAGAGCCTTGTCTCGGATCCCTGTGGCGTGGAGGCGTGCGCGTAGTGTGTGGTGGCAGACGGTGTCGAAGGCGACGGAGAGGTCTAGGTGGATGAGTGCTGCGGTCTCATCGTTGTCCAGCAGGGTCCTGATGTCGTCGGTGGCAGCGATGAGGGCAGTCTCGGTGCTGTGGTTGCTGCGGAACCCTGACTGGGAAGGGTCCAGGATTCTGTTTTCTTCGAGGTATCGGGTTAGCTGTCTGTTGACGATTTTCTCGATGACCTTGGCCGGGAAGGGTAGCAGAGAGATGGGCCATAAGTTCATGAAGTCTCTTGGGTCTGCCTTAGGTTTTTTGAGTAGGGCGTTTATCTCGGTGTGTTTCCAGCTCTCTGGTAAGTTCACGGTCTCGATGGAGAGGTTGATGACGTTGCGCAGGTGGGGTGTGATGGAGCTGCTTGCTTTGTTGAAGACGTGGTGCGGGAATGGGTCTGACAGAGAGCCAGAGTGGATTGTGCTCATGGTCTTGATGGTGTCATCGACATAAAGTCATCAGTTGCATCTTGTCTGGGTTGAGATCCAAAGTGCTTTTCATCTACAAAGTTTCTTGAGCCAGGAGGGTTAAAGAGAATCAATGACTTTATCTGAGCATGATAGAACAAAACCCAGTACTCTGAGTGACCAACATACCGAATCTATGCCAGGCAATGTGTTTGCGATGATCTAGCAGCCCATGGAAGAAGGTGGGTGACAGCGTGTACACCCTTAGTCAGGGCAGGCCTAAAGGGCTGTACATGGGAATCTCGACTTCCAGGGGGTGCTTTCTTACATCAATAAAGGGCTTTACCTGGGTCTCGGGAGGGTGTTCCATGTCTTGGCGGTGAGGTGGGAGAAGGATCTCCCGCCGGTGGTTGTTCTTCGGATGCACGGGGCAGTGGTGAGTGAGAGTTCGGCAGAGCATATCTGGCGGTTGGGGATGTAGAAGGAGAGCCGTCTGTTGAGGTAGGCTGGGCCGGTCTTGTGAAGTGCCTTGTGTGAGTGGATGAGGAGTTTGAAGGATATCCTCTTGTTGACGGAGAGCCAGTGCAGGTTTCTCAAGTGGGGGGTGATGTGGCCGTGTCGTGGTACGTCGAGGATCAGTTGTGCCGAGGTGTTTTGGATGCGTTGTAGTCGTTTGATGAGCTTGGTCGGGGCTCCCGCGTAGAGGGCGTTTCCGTAGTCGAGTCTGCTGCTGACGAGGGCCTAGGTGACTGTCTTACTTGTATCTGTCGGGATCCATCTGTAGATCTTGTGGAGCATGTGGAGGGTGTTGAAGCAGGAGGAGGAGACGGCGTTGACTTGCTTGGTCATTGAGAGCGTTGAGTCGAGGATGATTCCCACGTTGTGTGCGTGGTCGGTGGGTGTCGGGGCTGCCCCCAGTACCGTCGGCCACCAGGAGTCGTCCCAGGCTGAAGGGTTGAAGATGAGGATGAGGACCTCCGTCTTGTCCGAGTTCAGCTTCAGATGGCTGATCTTCATCCAGTCGGCGACAGCCTTCGTTCCTTTGTGGAGGTTGGCTTTGGCGGTGATGGGGTCCTTGGACAGGGAGAGGATCAGTTGAGTGTCGTCGGCGTAGGAGATTATGTTGAGGTCGTGCTGTCGGGCGACGTGTGCGAGCGGGGCCATGTAAACATTGAACAGTGTCCGGCTGAGGGAGGATCCCTGGGGTACGCCGCAGATGATCTCGGAGGCTTTGGAACGGGATGGGGGAAGGCGGATGCTCTGGGTTCTGCCGGAGAAGAAGGAGGTGGTCCATTCCAGAGCCTTGTCTCGGATCCCTGTGGCGTGGAGGCGTGCGCGTAGTGTGTGGTGGCAGACGGTGTCGAAGGCGACGGAGAGGTCTAGGTGGATGAGTGCTGCGGTCTCATCGTTGTCCAGCAGGGTCCTGATGTCGTCGGTGGCAGGGATGAGGGCAGTCTCGGTGCTGTGGTTGCTGCGGAACCCTGACTGGGAAGGGTCCAGGATTCTGTTTTCTTCGAGGTATCGGGTTAGCTGTCTGTTGACGATTTTCTCGATGACCTTGGCCGGGAAGGATAGCAGAGAGATGGGCCGGAAGTTCATGAAGTCTCTTGGGTCTGCCTTAGGTTTTTTGAGTAGGGCGTTTATCTCGGTGTGTTTCCAGCTCTCTGGTAAGTTCACGGTCTCGAGGGAGAGGTTGATGACGTTGCGCAGGTGGGGTGTGATGGAGCTGCTTGCTTTGTTGAAGACGTGGTGCGGGAATGGGTCTGACAGAGAGCCAGAGTGGATTGTGCTCATGGTCTTGATGGTGTCATCGACATAAAGTCATCAGTTGCATCTTGTCTGGGTTGAGATCCAAAGTGCTTTTCATCTACAAAGTTTCTTGAGCCAGGAGGGTTAAAGAGAATCAATGACTTTATCTGAGCATGATAGAACAAAACCCAGTACTCTGAGTGACCAACATACCGAATCTATGCCAGGCAATGTGTTTGCGATGATCTAGCAGCCCATGGAAGAAGGTGGGTGACAGCGTGTACACCCTTAGTCAGGGCAGGCCTAAAGGGCTGTACATGGGAATCTCGACTTCCAGGGGGTGCTTTCTTACATCAATAAAGGGCTTTACCTGGGTCTCGGGAGGGTGTTCCATGTCTTGGCGGTGAGGTGGGAGAAGGATCTCCCGCCGGTGGTTGTTCTTCGGATGCACGGGGCAGTGGTGAGTGAGAGTTCGGCAGAGCATATCTGGCGGTTGGGGATGTAGAAGGAGAGCCGTCTGTTGAGGTAGGCTGGGCCGGTCTTGTGAAGTGCCTTGTGTGAGTGGATGAGGAGTTTGAAGGATATCCTCTTGTTGACGGAGAGCCAGTGCAGGTTTCTCAAGTGGGGGGTGATGTGGCCGTGTCGTGGTACGTCGAGGATCAGTTGTGCCGAGGTGTTTTGGATGCGTTGTAGTCGTTTGATGAGCTTGGTCGGGGCTCCCGCGTAGAGGGCGTTTCCGTAGTCGAGTCTGCTGCTGACGAGGGCCTAGGTGACTGTCTTTCTTGTATCTGTCGGGATCCATCTGTAGATCTTGTGGAGCATGTGGAGGGTGTTGAAGCAGGAGGAGGAGACGGCGTTGACTTGCTTGGTCATTGAGAGCGTTGAGTCGAGGATGATTCCCACGTTGTGTGCGTGGTCGGTGGGTGTCGGGGCTGCCCCCAGTACCGTCGGCCACCAGGAGTCGTCCCAGGCTGAAGGGTTGAAGATGAGGATGAGGACCTCCGTCTTGTCCGAGTTCAGCTTCAGATGGCTGATCTTCATCCAGTCGGCGACAGCCTTCGTTCCTTTGTGGAGGTTGGCTTTGGCGGTGATGGGGTCCTTGGACAGGGAGAGGATCAGTTGAGTGTCGTCGGCGTAGGAGATTATGTTGAGGTCGTGCTGTCGGGCGACGTGTGCGAGCGGGGCCATGTAAACATTGAACAGTGTCCGGCTGAGGGAGGATCCCTGGGGTACGCCGCAGATGATCTCGGAGGCTTTGGAACGGGATGGGGGAAGGCGGATGCTCTGGGTTCTGCCGGAGAAGAAGGAGGTGGTCCATTCCAGAGCCTTGTCTCGGATCCCTGTGGCGTGGAGGCGTGCGCGTAGTGTGTGGTGGCAGACGGTGTCGAAGGCGACGGAGAGGTCTAGGTGGATGAGTGCTGCGGTCTCATCGTTGTCCAGCAGGGTCCTGATGTCGTCGGTGGCAGCGATGAGGGCAGTCTCGGTGCTGTGGTTGCTGCGGAACCCTGACTGGGAAGGGTCCAGGATTCTGTTTTCTTCGAGGTATCGGGTTAGCTGTCTGTTGACGATTTTCTCGATGACCTTGGCCGGGAAGGGTAGCAGAGAGATGGGCCATAAGTTCATGAAGTCTCTTGGGTCTGCCTTAGGTTTTTTGAGTAGGGCGTTTATCTCGGTGTGTTTCCAGCTCTCTGGTAAGTTCACGGTCTCGATGGAGAGGTTGATGACGTTGCGCAGGTGGGGTGTGATGGAGCTGCTTGCTTTGTTGAAGACGTGGTGCGGGAATGGGTCTGACAGAGAGCCAGAGTGGATTGTGCTCATGGTCTTGATGGTGTCATCGACATAAAGTCATCAGTTGCATCTTGTCTGGGTTGAGATCCAAAGTGCTTTTCATCTACAAAGTTTCTTGAGCCAGGAGGGTTAAAGAGAATCAATGACTTTATCTGAGCATGATAGAACAAAACCCAGTACTCTGAGTGACCAACATACCAAATCTATGCCAGGCAATGTGTTTGCGATGATCTAGCAGCCCATGGAAGAAGGTGGGTGACAGCGTGTACACCCTTACTCAGGGCAGGCCTAAAGGGCTGTACATGG
This sequence comes from Triturus cristatus, assembly GCF_964204655.1. Taxonomy (NCBI): domain Eukaryota; kingdom Metazoa; phylum Chordata; class Amphibia; order Caudata; family Salamandridae; genus Triturus; species Triturus cristatus. The sequence continues at coordinate 354,326,315 of NC_140584.1, forward strand.
GAATCTCGACTTCCAGGGGGTGCTTTCTTACATCAATAAAGGGCTTTACCTGGGTCTCGGGAGGGTGTTCCATGTCTTGGCGGTGAGGTGGGAGAAGGATCTCCCGCCGGTGGTTGTTCTTCGGATGCACGGGGCAGTGGTGAGTGAGAGTTCGGCAGAGCATATCTGGCGGTTGGGGATGTAGAAGGAGAGCCGTCTGTTGAGGTAGGCTGGGCCGGTCTTGTGAAGTGCCTTGTGTGAGTGGATGAGGAGTTTGAAGGATATCCTCTTGTTGACGGAGAGCCAGTGCAGGTTTCTCAAGTGGGGGGTGATGTGGCCGTGTCATGGTACGTCGAGGATCAGTTGTGCCGAGGTGTTTTGGATGCGTTGTAGTCGTTTGATGAGCTTGGTCGGGGCTCCCGCGTAGAGGGCGTTTCCGTAGTCGAGTCTGCTGCTGACGAGGGCCTAGGTGACTGTCTTACTTGTATCTGTCGGGATCCATCTGTAGATCTTGTGGAGCATGTGGAGGGTGTTGAAGCAGGAGGAGGAGACGGCGTTGACTTGCTTGGTCATTGAGAGCGTTGAGTCGAGGATGATTCCCACGTTGTGTGCGTGGTCGGTGGGTGTCGGGGCTGCCCCCAGTACCGTCGGCCACCAGGAGTCGTCCCAGGCTGAAGGGTTGAAGATGAGGATGAGGACCTCCGTCTTGTCCGAGTTCAGCTTCAGATGGCTGATCTTCATCCAGTCGGCGACAGCCTTCGTTCCTTTGTGGAGGTTGGCTTTGGCGGTGATGGGGTCCTTGGACAGGGAGAGGATCAGTTGAGTGTCGTCGGCGTAGGAGATTATGTTGAGGTCGTGCTGTCGGGCGACGTGTGCGAGCGGGGCCATGTAAACATTGAACAGTGTCCGGCTGAGGGAGGATCCCTGGGGTACGCCGCAGATGATCTCGGAGGCTTTGGAACGGGATGGGGGAAGGCGGATGCTCTGGGTTCTGCCGGAGAAGAAGGAGGTGGTCCATTCCAGAGCCTTGTCTCGGATCCCTGTGGCGTGGAGGCGTGCGCGTAGTGTGTGGTGGCAGACGGTGTCGAAGGCGACGGAGAGGTCTAGGTGGATGAGTGCTGCGGTCTCATCGTTGTCCAGCAGGGTCCTGATGTCGTCGGTGGCAGGGATGAGGGCAGTCTCGGTGCTGTGGTTGCTGCGGAACCCTGACTGGGAAGGGTCCAGGATTCTGTTTTCTTCGAGGTATCGGGTTAGCTGTCTGTTGACGATTTTCTCGATGACCTTGGCCGGGAAGGATAGCAGAGAGATGGGCCGGAAGTTCATGAAGTCTCTTGGGTCTGCCTTAGGTTTTTTGAGTAGGGCGTTTATCTCGGTGTGTTTCCAGCTCTCTGGTAAGTTCACGGTCTCGAGGGAGAGGTTGATGACGTTGCGCAGGTGGGGTGTGATGGAGCTGCTTGCTTTGTTGAAGACGTGGTGCGGGAATGGGTCTGACAGAGAGCCAGAGTGGATTGTGCTCATGGTCTTGATGGTGTCATCGACATAAAGTCATCAGTTGCATCTTGTCTGGGTTGAGATCCAAAGTGCTTTTCATCTACAAAGTTTCTTGAGCCAGGAGGGTTAAAGAGAATCAATGACTTTATCTGAGCATGATAGAACAAAACCCAGTACTCTGAGTGACCAACATACCGAATCTATGCCAGGCAATGTGTTTGCGATGATCTAGCAGCCCATGGAAGAAGGTGGGTGACAGCGTGTACACCCTTAGTCAGGGCAGGCCTAAAGGGCTGTACATGGGAATCTCGACTTCCAGGGGGTGCTTTCTTACATCAATAAAGGGCTTTACCTGGGTCTCGGGAGGGTGTTCCATGTCTTGGCGGTGAGGTGGGAGAAGGATCTCCCGCCGGTGGTTGTTCTTCGGATGCACGGGGCAGTGGTGAGTGAGAGTTCGGCAGAGCATATCTGGCGGTTGGGGATGTAGAAGGAGAGCCGTCTGTTGAGGTAGGCTGGGCCGGTCTTGTGAAGTGCCTTGTGTGAGTGGATGAGGAGTTTGAAGGATATCCTCTTGTTGACGGAGAGCCAGTGCAGGTTTCTCAAGTGGGGGGTGATGTGGCCGTGTCGTGGTACGTCGAGGATCAGTTGTGCCGAGGTGTTTTGGATGCGTTGTAGTCGTTTGATGAGCTTGGTCGGGGCTCCCGCGTAGAGGGCGTTTCCGTAGTCGAGTCTGCTGCTGACGAGGGCCTAGGTGACTGTCTTTCTTGTATCTGTCGGGATCCATCTGTAGATCTTGTGGAGCATGTGGAGGGTGTTGAAGCAGGAGGAGGAGACGGCGTTGACTTGCTTGGTCATTGAGAGCGTTGAGTCGAGGATGATTCCCACGTTGTGTGCGTGGTCGGTGGGTGTCGGGGCTGCCCCCAGTACCGTCGGCCACCAGGAGTCGTCCCAGGCTGAAGGGTTGAAGATGAGGATGAGGACCTCCGTCTTGTCCGAGTTCAGCTTCAGATGGCTGATCTTCATCCAGTCGGCGACAGCCTTCGTTCCTTTGTGGAGGTTGGCTTTGGCGGTGATGGGGTCCTTGGACAGGGAGAGGATCAGTTGAGTGTCGTCGGCGTAGGAGATTATGTTGAGGTCGTGCTGTCGGGCGACGTGTGCGAGCGGGGCCATGTAAACATTGAACAGTGTCCGGCTGAGGGAGGATCCCTGGGGTACGCCGCAGATGATCTCGGAGGCTTTGGAACGGGATGGGGGAAGGCGGATGCTCTGGGTTCTGCCGGAGAAGAAGGAGGTGGTCCATTCCAGAGCCTTGTCTCGGATCCCTGTGGCGTGGAGGCGTGCGCGTAGTGTGTGGTGGCAGACGGTGTCGAAGGCGACGGAGAGGTCTAGGTGGATGAGTGCTGCGGTCTCATCGTTGTCCAGCAGGGTCCTGATGTCGTCGGTGGCAGCGATGAGGGCAGTCTCGGTGCTGTGGTTGCTGCGGAACCCTGACTGGGAAGGGTCCAGGATTCTGTTTTCTTCGAGGTATCGGGTTAGCTGTCTGTTGACGATTTTCTCGATGACCTTGGCCGGGAAGGGTAGCAGAGAGATGGGCCATAAGTTCATGAAGTCTCTTGGGTCTGCCTTAGGTTTTTTGAGTAGGGCGTTTATCTCGGTGTGTTTCCAGCTCTCTGGTAAGTTCACGGTCTCGATGGAGAGGTTGATGACGTTGCGCAGGTGGGGTGTGATGGAGCTGCTTGCTTTGTTGAAGACGTGGTGCGGGAATGGGTCTGACAGAGAGCCAGAGTGGATTGTGCTCATGGTCTTGATGGTGTCATCGACATAAAGTCATCAGTTGCATCTTGTCTGGGTTGAGATCCAAAGTGCTTTTCATCTACAAAGTTTCTTGAGCCAGGAGGGTTAAAGAGAATCAATGACTTTATCTGAGCATGATAGAACAAAACCCAGTACTCTGAGTGACCAACATACCAAATCTATGCCAGGCAATGTGTTTGCGATGATCTAGCAGCCCATGGAAGAAGGTGGGTGACAGCGTGTACACCCTTACTCAGGGCAGGCCTAAAGGGCTGTACATGGGAATCTCGACTTCCAGGGGGTGCTTTCTTACATCAATAAAGGGCTTTACCTGGGTCTCGGGAGGGTGTTCCATGTCTTGGCGGTGAGGTGGGAGAAGGATCTCCCGCCGGTGGTTGTTCTTCGGATGCACGGGGCAGTGGTGAGTGAGAGTTCGGCAGAGCATATCTGGCGGTTGGGGATGTAGAAGGAGAGCCGTCTGTTGAGGTAGGCTGGGCCGGTCTTGTGAAGTGCCTTGTGTGAGTGGATGAGGAGTTTGAAGGATATCCTCTTGTTGACGGAGAGCCAGTGCAGGTTTCTCAAGTGGGGGGTGATGTGGCCGTGTCATGGTACGTCGAGGATCAGTTGTGCCGAGGTGTTTTGGATGCGTTGTAGTCGTTTGATGAGCTTGGTCGGGGCTCCCGCGTAGAGGGCGTTTCCGTAGTCGAGTCTGCTGCTGACGAGGGCCTAGGTGACTGTCTTACTTGTATCTGTCGGGATCCATCTGTAGATCTTGTGGAGCATGTGGAGGGTGTTGAAGCAGGAGGAGGAGACGGCGTTGACTTGCTTGGTCATTGAGAGCGTTGAGTCGAGGATGATTCCCACGTTGTGTGCGTGGTCGGTGGGTGTCGGGGCTGCCCCCAGTACCGTCGGCCACCAGGAGTCGTCCCAGGCTGAAGGGTTGAAGATGAGGATGAGGACCTCCGTCTTGTCCGAGTTCAGCTTCAGATGGCTGATCTTCATCCAGTCGGCGACAGCCTTCGTTCCTTTGTGGAGGTTGGCTTTGGCGGTGATGGGGTCCTTGGACAGGGAGAGGATCAGTTGAGTGTCGTCGGCGTAGGAGATTATGTTGAGGTCGTGCTGTCGGGCGACGTGTGCGAGCGGGGCCATGTAAACATTGAACAGTGTCCGGCTGAGGGAGGATCCCTGGGGTACGCCGCAGATGATCTCGGAGGCTTTGGAACGGGATGGGGGAAGGCGGATGCTCTGGGTTCTGCCGGAGAAGAAGGAGGTGGTCCATTCCAGAGCCTTGTCTCGGATCCCTGTGGCGTGGAGGCGTGCGCGTAGTGTGTGGTGGCAGACGGTGTCGAAGGCGACGGAGAGGTCTAGGTGGATGAGTGCTGCGGTCTCATCGTTGTCCAGCAGGGTCCTGATGTCGTCGGTGGCAGGGATGAGGGCAGTCTCGGTGCTGTGGTTGCTGCGGAACCCTGACTGGGAAGGGTCCAGGATTCTGTTTTCTTCGAGGTATCGGGTTAGCTGTCTGTTGACGATTTTCTCGATGACCTTGGCCGGGAAGGATAGCAGAGAGATGGGCCGGAAGTTCATGAAGTCTCTTGGGTCTGCCTTAGGTTTTTTGAGTAGGGCGTTTATCTCGGTGTGTTTCCAGCTCTCTGGTAAGTTCACGGTCTCGAGGGAGAGGTTGATGACGTTGCGCAGGTGGGGTGTGATGGAGCTGCTTGCTTTGTTGAAGACGTGGTGCGGGAATGGGTCTGACAGAGAGCCAGAGTGGATTGTGCTCATGGTCTTGATGGTGTCATCGACATAAAGTCATCAGTTGCATCTTGTCTGGGTTGAGATCCAAAGTGCTTTTCATCTACAAAGTTTCTTGAGCCAGGAGGGTTAAAGAGAATCAATGACTTTATCTGAGCATGATAGAACAAAACCCAGTACTCTGAGTGACCAACATACCGAATCTATGCCAGGCAATGTGTTTGCGATGATCTAGCAGCCCATGGAAGAAGGTGGGTGACAGCGTGTACACCCTTAGTCAGGGCAGGCCTAAAGGGCTGTACATGGGAATCTCGACTTCCAGGGGGTGCTTTCTTACATCAATAAAGGGCTTTACCTGGGTCTCGAACTTGAGAATAATGTGGCCAATGATTAGTATTTTTTTGTATCTGATGGGTCCAGTGCTGTCATTTGGAACAGACTACAGCCCAGCTAGTGTACAGAAAATAGCACGGATGCAACAAAATGTACTGACAGAGAAACAATGGAATTCGCAGCATCTCACTTCAGATGGTAAACTGTCAGCAACATGCAACCTTGATGAATAAAGCAGCACGCTAAACCGCACAAAACTTCAAAAAGTACCTACAGAATCGATTCCTGCGCTTTAGTCACCATTCACGGAAGCCTCCTTCTCAGTCTGAACAGTAAGAATCTAGAATTCACTCCCGGCAAAGACTACAAACATCCAAGACCACCTGCAATTCAGGAAGGCAGTAAAGACTTGACTATTCACCAACACTTCTGTAGACCCATTGAATTTCATGTGTTCATATCCTTACATAATTGCACTCAAATGTACTCTTTCCCTTTTAGCACAAAAAGTGTACTGTTTTGTACTGCCATTTCACAGAGTTGATTCCCCACACGTGCAGGGGCACCCGGCTCTTTCTTTTTAACATTTCCCATGTTTGGTCCAGTGAACTAGGACTATTTTACAGACATGGGTCATTAAACAGTTTTGTACTGTTGTGTAATTTCTTGTATCTGAATCCTACTATAATTTTATTGGTAGCACAACTTTTCTGCACCAGTTCAAGAATGATCAACTCACATAGATCAGCTCTGCAGGATTAGGGACCGGAAGTTCTTGCACTACTGTTCCCTTCCATACTCTAAAATCCCACATATTTTATAATGTCATTGGTTTTAGACCACAGATACTTAAACTTTGCTAAGTTTGCTTTGTGGTGCTAAGTCTCTAAGCAGTTGATGTACGGTCAGTATGTTGTCACTCTTGTATTCCCACACAGGGCCATGTCTTTAAAGCAACAGTAGAAGGAACCTGAAATACATAACCTTGAGTAGCTACTGCACTTCTGATCTATTTCATACTCCCAGATTATGACACAGGCTCAGTACTGTTAATACCTCTGTCTTGTAGCTTATCAACAAATGTTCATATACCCCATTATATGGCACTAGTTATAATTACAGTTAGAGTTAAAGATTATACAGTCAACTAGAAAACATTGATTACTCCAGCCTACAGAATCGTGATGCACAGATGAGTTAGTAACATGTTCAGAAACACCAGCCCAAATGTTTAAGGTTTTGGAAAGAGAACTGAGAAATATTAACAATATTGTAGGATATACTGTAAATTAAGAAATAATAATGAATTATCTAATTTTTAAGGTACGGGAGATACACATTAAGAAAAAAGTCTGCCTTCCGTACCTGGCTAATGAAGATGCTACGCCGTTGTTTCCATAAAGGTCATGATGTTGAGGACATGGACAGCTTGGGTGGGTTTGGGACATTACACCAGCAGTCATGGTTTTATGAACGTCTGTGTAGCTTGGCATGGCTTACCTCGAAGTATGCTGCAGTGTTTGATGGGCTAAACACTTTTGTGGAGAGGTCCGGATCAGAGAGAGGTCTATAGCTCGAGGTAACACTTGACATATTAACAGGCCACATGTTCTGCGTTTTGCCTATGTGGAAGGGCATGGAGTTTCAATTGTTGATGTGATTGACTGAAAGGGTTAACCTCCCAGTTGCAATTTGTTAAAGGATGCCCTTATAATGTGTAGGTATGCATTAGAGAATAGGCTGCACTAAGGTTGACGAGTGTTTTTTTTCCTGGAGTAAATTTGGTTCCGTTCTTCTGACAGCTTGGATATGTCAGGAACTCTGCATTATTGTGGCAACTTTGCAAATACGTTTAATATTTTGGAGATATCAATGGAAGTCATTGTCAGTTTAAATCACGTTCAGTGCAATTCGGCCTCGTCTCTCTATAAGATTATGGGACTCCTCAGAGAATTGCAATATCCTTACAATGTATGGAAGGGGATACTGTATCCCTTATATATTATGTGCTGTCTTATGATTGGGCAGTGATTGAGAAGGAATTTGCACACTGGCAATGGCTGTCGAGCATGTCTGAGAAAGAGTCACAGCCCATCAGCATCATGACAGAGGAGACCTTATGACTAGCGGGTCTGTGTTAAATGTAGCTGCAGCCATTGGGACATCGGCTATGGTCTTTTTTGGCATGATTAGAGCGAGAATGTTCTGGGTCTCAGAACAGAGATAGACCAGACACTAAAAGCTCGAGCCAGACTCGAGCCTGGAGCCTGGAGCCTGGAGCCTGGAGCCTGAAGCCTGGCTTTGACGCAGCTTGGGGTTCTGTTGAAACCTCGAGCCCATAACGAGACAAGCTTTCACATGGCTTCTTCCTGCTCCTTCCCTACACCCAGATTGTGGCGTTATGGTTAGAACTGCTGACTGTGGAATTGGCATCAGCTCAACATCCTGTGGTTCTGGGCAAATCACTCAATCTTCCCATACTTACACTCTTGTGGAATGTAACTGCTGCTCAAGGGGTCATTTTTTTCTTGCTTGTGCCAGGGCTCAGGGCATCCTTGCTAAACTACCGGTTGTATATGTGGCTGATTCTGCCCCATCCCAACATGCCTATGGGAGCTATAGTACAGCTATAAACTCTCTCTGGGGCATATTATCAAGGACGGCGTTAAAATTATTGCCGCTTTAGCGGCAGGAAACTGCCGCTAAAGCATCGAGATTGGGCTTGATAATAAGCCCTGGAGAATTCCAATAGAAGCCCATGTTGACACCAACACATGGGCTTCTATGGGAATTCTCTGCGGCATATTATCAAGCCCATTTTCGCCGCTTTTAGCTGCAGTTTCCTGCCGCTAAAGCGGCGATAATTTTAACACTGTCCTTGATAATATGCCCCTACGTTCTAATTATTATTCATGTATATGGTACTCTTGGGATTTCAGTAGGAGGAAGATGAAAGACTGTTACATGCAACCTTGACGTGTGACTGACTCTGACCCTGCAGTGCAGGCTTTTCAGAGGTGCAAATATTACCCAGCTCAAAACTACTCATTCTAACCACACAAGGATCAAAGGCTATCTTATGGATATATGACGTGCCAGACTCTGCCCCATCCTTACGATAAAACGTGTTCATTGGGTACATGCCTGCAAAGAGACCATTTCAATACAATGCTCTCTCATCCCATCAGCCCTCGGTGTAACTTTGGTTTGCAACATTTTATGTACCCATTTCTATTCTAAACCTCGTATTAGGGTTGATGTTTGTACCCCTTGAGGTATCATCCCTAATACTTCGCCTACTTGTTACCTTACCCACCTCCTTGGTATCTTATTCCTGGCTAAAGCGTGCCCATGACTTAATTTGTGTCACTGCTAACAATCATGTTGGAAACTTGGTTTCAGAGTGGCCAGGCCTTGGCAAGTAATGTACATCTCAGTACCCCAAGATAGAGGGATTCCCAGAGCACTTATGTAGCCTGCTCCCAGTCTATGGTCTCAAGGACGTCATCCAGGAACCAGTGTAACCAGGTTGGACAGGATCTCCTTCTAGACAGCTAGTCAGCCCTCTGCAGCGGTGACACTTTTTGCTTCTACATTTCTATTTCTTTATGTGAGTGAGGGAGCCATGTCCGAGTAGTACAAGGTAAGCTCATGATTATCCTTTCATGCTATTTACGTTTTATGTTTCCTCAGGAAAAGAGAGTTTTATTGCAGTACCTGTTCTTTCCTTTTGTCTCCTTGACCAACATTGAAGGGGTTCAACCTAGGTGGCACCCTCACTGGCCCTCGGCACGCCTGTCAAGCCTTCTTGCTTGCAGGGCTCTTCCTATTGCATTGGGGACCCTCATACCCAGTGCGATACCACAAAATGACTCTCCTTCCCCCCTGCAGAATGTGAAAAGAGAACTCTGAGTCTCCCATATCTCACTAGTATTCAATAGCCTTCGGCTGGATGCCCCCTGACTGGTTAGGGGGCTCCTGAAGGCCTGGGGGGCCCTGGCTGCACGAGTCTGTGTTACTCCCCTGTTAGGGCCATTTGAGAATCGGAATCATCCATATGGAGACGAGGGCAGGACGAGTAGATGTCGGACTCCCTTTTCCCCACAAATATGAATGTTTCCAGACTGTTTTACACACTTCTATGGGGCCAAGGCACAATAATGCCTTAGAACACAACCACTGTTCGGTTTTAAGGCACTTATGATACATCAAACCCCCCTGTAACCTGGCACTTACATTAGTCTCAAAAGTGTTAGTGATGTTTTACACTCATAATCTTTGAACAGCTCTACAATACCACAATTCCCCCTGGCAGCGAACCTACACACCAATGTTTTGCTTCTGTGAATCCATCAGAAGCCAAAAATCAAGCGTAGCTCGTAGGATCCAATAAAAACCCCTTGCAAGTATTACTTCCTATATATGCTTCTTTTCTTAAAGTCCTGGCATCTTTTGTGTGTCTGTGGTTCGGTGATGAAAAGGCAAACCCCCCCTGGGTAGGAGAGGGAAGAATTGCTTTCTGAAAAAATGCGTCTCTCATATATGTATTCTTAGACAGCGACACCATACTTATAAAATGACGAACACACCGGCATCGCTGCAGTTCAAGGAATGCTCTCCGAGGACCTGGAACATAATGAAAACATACAGGGGAAAAATCCTAAAGTCCCTCTGGGGTTCTTAACATTCAGCCACCTGAGACTTGATTTCACATCTCACCTGTGCTAGGAATCAGATAGCGGTATCACTCGCGCGCTCAGTCGCGCGCCCTGTGGGCTGCGCCACCCCCCCAGAGCAAAAGAGGGGAGACTGTCCGTTTCAATATATGTTTCTACATATTTTTTTTAACGCAGGATAGCAACCAAGACCTTTTGAAAAAATAATATTTTTTTAGACATGCAGACTCACAGTTGTCCTGTGACTATTTCTATCTGTTTTCTCTCAGTTCCACATACGTGGGGGCGGGGGTGATACATTGAGCTGGCGCGCTCCATCGTTCTTTGGGGTACAAATTATTTTCATGTCGGAGTAATTAAATACTGAAAACGTCGTGGTTATGAACTACGACTTTTTCGGTGTTTATTTTGTAAAAAAGAGTTCTCCTTGGCCATGTAAGGAACAGGGTTTATTCCGAAGGGTTTATTGCATTTTTTTTTTTAGTTAAATTGAACGAGTATGAAGGCATTATTTCACTGAAGTTCACACTTCCTACAGTATGATGGCTATGTAAAATATGTATGCGCTAGTTCGATGGTGCAAATTTTGCCAGCCTCATATTATTCCATAATAACAGGCATCTTTTTGCAGAATTAAGGGTCAGATGTATGAACATTTGATTTTGCAAGTCTCTAATTGCGAGACTTGCAAAATCAAATTTACTAATGTGTTACAGACACATTTAACGAATCCCAGTGGGTCGCAAATGGACCTGCCTCATCAATATTCATGAGGCAGGTTGTAATTTGCGACCCATTGTAGTGGCTACAATCACAGGGATGGTGACCACCATGTTTGTGATAGCTTTTTTATTAAAGCAATTTGTTTAAATGCAGCCCATTTTCCTTAAAGGAAAACGGGCTGTATTACAAAAATAAAAATGAAACGTTTTCTTTACATTTTTTTTAAGAGTAGTCAGTGGTCCATGGGACCACTGGATCACTGACAGAATATCGACCACCACAATATCGACTTACACAAATATCGGGACATAAATATCGTTGTCAAAAATATCGACCTAATATCTTTATAATGGTAAGTACAAAAATATCGAAAAAAAATATTGCTGTAAAAAATATCGTTTTTTGATATATATACAAAATATTTTAAAATAAATTAAATAATAAATTGAACTTTAAAAAAAATATTTATATTTATTTGTAAAGTTTAACAAATATAAGCAATACATTTAATTTAAAAAAAATTGAACATACATATATAAAATGTAATATATATTTACTTAAAAACAATTAATAAATATTAATTTTAAATAATTTTAAAATGTTATAAATATATACAAAATATAAAATAAATATATATATGTATACATACACCTGTAACATAATAATTAATTAAACAATATATATTATACATTAAAATATTAAAATATGTAATATTTTTTAAACCTACATTTTGCACTACATTGAGTGCAACAGTAGAGAAAGTGTTGGAGAGCGGAGGGGTCAAAATGACTATTCCCACTCCAGCGAGTGCAACAGTAGTGAAAGTGTTGGATAGGGGGAAGGTAAAAATGACTATTCCCACTCCAGCGAATGAAACAGTAGCGAAAGTGTTGGATAGCGGATAGGTAAAAAATACTATTCCCACTCCAGGAATGCAACAGTAGCCAAAGTGTTGGATGTCGGATAGGTAAAAATTACTATTCCCACTCCAGCGAGTGCAACAGTAGGCAAAGTGTTGGATAGCGAAGGATTAAAATTTACTATCCCAACTCCAGTGAGTGCAACAGTAGGGAAAGTGTTGGATAGCGGAGAGGTAAAAATTTGTATTCCCACTCCAGTGAATGCAATAGTAGGGAAAGTGTTGGATAGCGGAGGGGGATAATTTATTATTCCCACTCTAATGAATGCAACAGTAGGGAAAGTGTTGGATAGCGGAGGTGAAAAAATTACTATTCCCACTCCAGCGAGTGCAACAGTAGGGGAAAGTGTGGGATAGCGGAGGGGTTAAAATTACTATTTCCACTCCAACAAGTGCAACAGTAGGGAATGTGTTGGATAGCGGAGGAGTAAAAATTACTATTCCCACTCCAGTGAGTGCAACAGTAGGGAAAGTGTTGGATATCAGAGGGGAATAATTTTTTATTCCCACTCCAATGAGTGCAACAGTAGGGAACGTGTTGGATAGCAGAGGGGAAAAATACTATTCCCACTCCAGCGAGTTCAACAGTAGGGGAAAGTGTGGGATAGCGGAGGAGTAAAAATTGCTATTCCCTCCCTAGTTAGTGCAACAGTAGGGAAACTTTTGTTCAGCAGAGGGGATAAAATTACAATTCCCACTCCAGTGAGTGCAACAATAGAGAATGTGTTGCATAGCGTAGGGGATAAAATGAGTATTCCCACTCCAGCTAATGCAACAGTAGGTAAAGTGTTGGATAGCGGAGGGGAAAATTTGACTATTCCCACTCCAGTGGGAGCAACAGTAGAGGAAGTGTTGGATAGCGGAGGGGTAAAAATTACTATTCCCACTCCAACAAGTGCAACAGTAGGGAATATGTTGGATAGCGGAGGAGTAAAACTTACTATTCCCACTCCAGCTAGTGCAACAGTAGGGAAAGTGTTGGATTGCGGAAGGGATGAACTTACTATTGCCACTCCAGCGAGTGCAACAGTAGGAAAAGTGTTGGATACCGGAGGGAAAAAATTACTATTCCCACTCCAGTGAGTGCAACAGTAGGGAAAGTGTTGGATAGCTGAGGGGTATAAATTATTATTCCCACTTCTGCGAATGCAGCAGTAGGGAAAGTGTTGGATAGTGGAGGGGTAAAAATTACTATTCCCACTGAAGAAAATTCAAATTTAAAAACAAACAAAATATCAACTACAATACAAAAGATAATAAAAAACCAAAAAACAGAACATATATAAAAATATAAAAAAATTACAAAACATATAGACATATTATAATGTTAAAAAAATCAAAAATTACATACACATAATAATTTTTTTAAATGCAAAAATAATTTACTAATAAATATTTTGTAATAGAAATTATTTATAATCAAAAACATTAATTATTACATAAATGTAATCTTTGTTTTCTACCCTATAACACCACAAAATTTACAACACACATCTAAATTTAAAAAAAGTGTACCTTCATAATTACAATTAATTATCAATTAAACAAATATTATTAATTAAAAGACACAATAAAACAGATAAAAAATAATGTACTAACCAAACGTTACCCCTATGGAACCAAAATCCACAAACAAAATAAAAATAAACAATTACCAAATATATCTATCAAGTAATAAATGAATATTAATGATCAAGTAATGATTAATTAATTTCAACTAAATTACTTTCCACCCTCTACCCCCATAAACATCAAAACACACACCTAAAAATAATTACACAATTTCCATAACTAATTTTACATTAATAAATGAATATCAATTAAGCACAAATTATTCATTATTTAAAAAAAAAAGACTTCCCACCATTTACCACTTTAAACCCCACAACTCACACATCAAATTAATTACACAATTGCCATATTTAAATTTTAAATAATTAATTAGCATTAATTAACCGATAATTAATTAATTATAACTAAATTACCTCCCACCCTATTCTCCTAGAAAACCCACCACCCATTTCTAAAAACATGACACAATTAACATAATTAACAATTAATTGATTAATTAATAACAATTAACAAGCAAATTATAAATAATTAATAATGAATTCATTGCCACAATTAACAATATAAAATAAAATAAAATAAATATTATATAAAACATATTAATAAATGTATTAAATTAAATGACTTCCCACCCTACTCCCCTATCAACTCACAACCCACTCCTAGAAAAATTACACAATTAACATAATTACCAATTAATTAATAATATTCAACAACCAATTTTAAAAACTAATAATAAATTAATTCCGACAATTAACAGTATAAAATATTAAATATATAAATATTAATTAACAAAAAATAATAATAATTTAAGTATGATTAAATTACTTCCCACCCTATTCCCCTATAAAACCACAACGCGCTCCTAAAAAATGACACAATTAACATATTTACCAATAAATTAATTAATTAATAAAAATTAACAGCCACTTAGTGATTAATTAATAATACATTAATTCCCACAATTGACACTATTAAAATAAAAATTAAATAAATACTAATAAACACAAAATAATATTTAATTTATTATAATTAAATTACTTCCCACCCTATTCCCCTATAAACCCACAAGCTGCTACGGAACTAAAACACAAAATTTAATTAAAATAAAATTAATAACTACTAAAAATTTAACACATATATTAAAAAACAAAAGCAATACTTAAACAAAAAATAGAGCACATACATTTGAAATACATACTAAAACACATAACACTCATGAAAATATTTTTAACAACTATATTTTTGCAAGCGATATTAATGACTTCGATATTTTTAAAAACGATATTCCTTACCTTAAAGTCGATATTCTTGACCACGATGTTCTTGCTGTCGATATTTCTGTGTCTCGTTATTTCAAACTCGATATTAGTGCAAGTGGACATTTCCAACTCGATATTCTGTCTCTATACCAGGACCACTGCCTATTCTTAAAAATGTTTTCACCCACATTCACAATGGGTTACCACCAACGTGAAGTTGGTGGTAACTGCGAATGTTTTGCGACTGCATTCCCGGTCGCAAAACATTCATACATACCAGGATGACTCGCTATTAGAAAGGGACGCCCTTAACACGCCCCTTCCTAATAGCGACTCGCAACCCTTATTTTGCGAGTCAGTGATAGGTTACCAACTCGCAAAATAGGTTAGGTACATGCCAAAAAGCATTTTACTGGTCGCAAACATCCCAATGGGCCATTTGCAAGCGTCAAAATGCTTTATACATCTGGCCCTAGATATATTAGTGCCAATGACGCTATTTCAGGAATTCAGCCTGGAGTGCTTAATTTATTCGCCTACATGAAAAAGGAGCCAAGGAATATTGGTGAACCGGAATTTACAAGGTTATTACACTGTTTATATGTGTGACCTGGGCTGGACCTCAAACCAAAATTAACCATGGAAAACAAGTTCAAACGAGCCCTACACAGCAGAGGCCACAACTAGAATGGGGTTTTGGGGACGTTATTGAGCCAGAACAACCCTGCTTGTTCTGAAAACAGCTCCTAGACTGCCGCCCAAGGGGGAAATGTGAAAAGGGAAAAATGGACACCCCTGCTCTATGTTCATCTCAAATGTGAGTATTTGTTTGGCTAAGTATTCAACAAGGCCACTTCATTTTTAGTTTCTGGATAGTTTAAAAACTTGATATTGCAATGTAAGGGGCCTCATTTGGGGGAGTGGCAGAGTTCTGCTTTCCACTAGAAGCTGCCACTTCCCCTCAAAAGCTCTGAAATTACCCACCTGGTCTTTGGGGTAGTCTGTTGTGTCACAAATCATTACATTATATGTCCCCCAGTAAAAAAAGTGACCCCTCAGGAGTATGGGTTTCGATTTTATGAAGACTGTTGATTTGTAACTTTGGGAACCCAATGGTAAATACATGCATATAGGCCGTTTTTTGATTGCACTATCAAGATCTATCATTTCCCACCAGAAATGGCCACAATTTGGACAGAATTCTATTATACTAATGTACCTTTTCTTTGTCTTGCTTTATATGGTCATCTGATGTGTATCATTGGTCGGTATAGTATTCTCGTGTCTTAAGAGAGTGTAACTACTATTTTCTGTGGAATGTCCTCTTCTAATATTGTAGAAAGGTGGGTAAAGCTTTAACTGTGTCACATAAATGGAACGGAATGGGAGATCTGGCTTCAGAGGTTTAATTTTCATCGCTGTTACATGTGTGGCAGCAGGGAGCCACAAAAGCCACCAGTGTGCAGCACTCCCCGCTCCTGGAAGTCCTAACCTCAGACCTCTGGCAGCAAGGAATCAGTGGAGCATGACACCGCTATAAAAAAGGTAGACAGCTGCTGCTCTTGGTGCTGTGAATGAAAATAGCCACAGTAGAACGGGTCCTCATTTTAGCACCAAATGTTTTTTTATTTTTATTATTTTAATAGCTTGATGGTTCATGAAGTTGGTGTGGTTTGAAGAACATATTAGAAAGGTGTGACTCTACTCCCCCGCTCTTGGGTTCATCAACATAAATTCTATTGTTCTCATCATGTACTGCCCGCTGTTTTGCCTTTGTTATATTATAGCTATTGTATATATATATATGTATATTGTATCTGTTGTATGAGGCCACCCCTGGGGCTTACTTGAAAAGCCAGGCCTTCAGCTTCCTGCAAAAGTCAAGAAGAGAGAGGAGGCTCTGGTGTATTGTGGGAGGTTGCTCCACACTTTAGGGGCCAGGTACGAGAAGGCACACCTCCCTGCTCTGCTTTTGTGTGTGCATGGGATGTGTGCTAGTGAGAAACCAGCAGAGAGAAGGTGTCAGAAAGGTTAGTGAAAGACTTTGATTATTAGATAGTGTTGGTGGGAGCACTTGTGTCTGCACTAAGGTTTCCCTTGACCGAATAAAACATCACCATCAGCATGAAAAACTCATTTATGGTCTTCCAGTAATTCATGCAATAGTTTAATTTATATTTTGAAGAAATTTGTATGAAAGGACGACCCCGATTGCACCCCACTTTCTGACCTCAGATGGTTCAGTTTTATCTGGCCACAGAACTGGCATGACAAACATCACACAAGTTCATTTCAAATTCCACTAGGCCACCACAGAAATGGATAAACGCACCTCATGTAACATACCTTAAAATGAGATCAATGCGCAATTATTATGATTTTGCTATTTAAAAGTGAACGCATGTTTTTTCCTGTCAGGATAGTCCACTCAGTCACACCTATGCTCCTATTGATTGTGGCTGTCTAGGTGGAATATACAAAGCCCACCTGCCGTCTACACCCAGTCATGTGACCAGAGACAAGCTGCAGGCACCAAATAGCGAAAGCAAGAAAATGCCCACTTTCTAAAAGAGGCATTTTTAGAATTCTAATTAAAAAAAACTAACCATAAGTTAGGATTATAATTTAGGATTCCAGAGACACCACACATGAACCAGTTATATCTTCCCATTTGGAAGATACGCTTATAAAATGTAATAAGGTAATCCCAATGTTCCCCTATGGGAGATATTGCCCTTGCAGTAGTGAAACACGATTTTAAGAGTTTTTCACTACCAGGACATGGAAAGCATAAAAGAACATGTCCAGCTTTTTAAATCCATTGCACCCTGTCCTCTGGTCTGCCCAGGGACTGCCCTAGGACAAGTATGCATTAAAAAGGAAGGCTTGGTTCTGGTAAGAGGGCGACTTGGCAGTTTAAAACTGCATACACAGTCTCTGTCCCTGAGACGTGATTAAAGGGCTATTTAAGTGTGAGGCACAATCTGTGCTGCAGGCCACTAGTAGCATTTAATTTATAGGCCCTGGGCACATGTAGTGCACTTTAATAGGGACTTTAAAGTAAATTAAATATGCCAATTGGGTATTAGTCAGTTCAACCATGTTTTAAGGAGAGAGCACATGCACTTTAGCACTGGTTAGCAGTAGGAAAGCACCCAGAGACCTAAAGCCTAAAAAATGAATTCAGCAAAAGGGAAGGAGGAAGGCAAAACGTTTGGGGGTGACCCTGCAGAAAGGGCCATTTCCAACACATTCTTTAAGTGAAAGTGAAATTGAGGAGTGACATTGATGAGGACTTTTGTTCAATTATCACAGTTGGGATCAGGACACATGAAGTGAGCAGATAAACGCAGCCATTAAATACTAAATGGGAGCAATTATTCAGTTTCTTTATTTGTTAAATGTGTGACTTTTCAAGTTTTCATCACATGCAGCAGATTTACTAACCAAGTGAATAAGCACAAGGCATGTCACAATGGCCTGAGAACATTCTCATTACCCTGGGGATCAATATTTCGGTGTTAAATCAGACCCTGAACTGCTATGGATGTTTAATGCTGTCTCTGACTAACTTTTGAAGATTTTTCTGACAAGACAGAGCAAATCAATTAATATTTCTTTCATCTGAAAACACCTGCTATTTCCTACTTAGATCTGCTGTTAGCCCAGATCTTTAGATTATACTAAAATTAAATATATAATATACTTACGGGGGCTTTCGGCTACCTCTCTCCATCCTCTTGTGTCATTCACATTTTTCTTCCTTCCACTACAGCATACAGAATAGAGCGATGTTTCAGCCTACTACAGCCACTGGCTAACTTCACTTTGAGTGACTACATTTTGCTCTTTCGTAATGAGTACATCTGCACACAAGGTAGTTCTGGTCAGTGCCAGTGTTTTTATTTGTACTTGATAATTTCTTTAGTGTTGACTTTGTGTTTAGAGCCTGAGGTGAAAGCAGGACCTGTCTACCACATGTGAGCACAGGCCACACTCCATGCTTTATCAGTTCCAGTCTCCTGTCAATGCTGTTGTAAATTCCTTTTGAAATGCCCTTGTTTATCTGACTGCTGGTATTTCACAGCATAACAGATTGTGCCCACTGAAAACTGTATTAAGTTATCCTCTTTATACAATGCATGCAGTACACAAGCAAAAGCAGACAATTCTTCAGAAATGGTTTATTCTGGACTGAATTTCACTAATTAATCTTTAATAAACTTTGCACAGCGAGAAAATCAACTTTTATCATGTTTCATTTGTAGCACTTGTAACACTTTTTAAAATTGTATTCCCTTGTTTTGTAGCATTTTTCTTTCTTTCTTTCTTTCTTTCTTTCTTTCTTTCTTTCTTTCTTTCTTTCTTTCTTTCTTTCTTTCTTTCTTTCTTTCTTTCTCCCTTTCTTTCTTTTTTTCTTTCTTTCTTTCTTTCTTTCCTTCTTTCTTTCTCTTTCATTTTCATGTCTTGCTTGCCTTCCTTTCTTTTTTGTTCTTTCTTTTGTTTCCTTTTTTCATGCCTTCTTTCTTGATTTGTTTTTGTTTCTCCCTTCTTTCCGTCTTTCTTTCATTCTGTCTTCCATTCTTTCTAGCTTTCTTTCCTGCTTTTTTTCCTTTGTATTTCCTTCTTTCTTTTGCTCTGTTTCTTTCTTTCTTTCTGACTGTCTTTGTATCCTTTTTGTCTTTCCCATTTTCCATCTTCCCTTGTTTGTTTCCTGTCTTCTTTCTATCTTGCGTTTTTTCTTTCCTTTCTTTTCCTTTCATTTTTATTTCTTTCCTTTCTTTCTTTTCTTTCTTTCAATCTATTTTCTTTCTTTCTTTTTTCTTTGTTTCTATCTTTGTTTCTATGTTTCTTATTTCTTTCCTTCTGCCCTTCTTTCTTTAATTCTACCCTTCTTTGCGTATCCCTTTCGTTCTTTTTTTCTGTCTTTCCTTTGTTTTTACTTTCTTTCCTTCCTTTTTCTTTCTTTTTTCCACCTTTATATCTTTCTTTGTTTCTTTTTCTTCCTTTCTGTTTTCCTTTTTCTTTTTTCTTTCTTTCTTTTGTTCCTTTTTTCTTTCTTTTTTCTTTACTTCATGATTTCGTTTCTTCCATTCGTCTTTCTTTCTTTCTTTCTTTCTTTCTTTCTTTCTTTCTTTCTTTCTTTCTTTCTTTCTTTCTTTCTTTCTTTCTTTCTTGAAAGCAAGAGGCTGGAAGCCAATGGTAGAAAGAGTGCATCTGTGTTATAAAGACCATTTGACTTAATTAAATTTATGTTTATGACATAGTTACTTATAGGAGTTTTCAGACACACTTCAACAGTTTGTGAGTGGTTGTTTCATTCGCATTTTATCCAACTCACTATCACTAAAGCATTCATCATTGAACCCATTTCAGCCATTGGCTGGTGGACAACACCAGGCCTATTGGCTGTGTCAATGCTTTTTTTTTTTACTGCAATTTCGTGGTCAATTGCAGGGCTGATGATGTCCCATTGTCCACTAAAGTGAACAGCTGTTGCCTGAAATCAAATGATGCAAACTCTCCACGCCTTGTGGATCTAGATTGTCTTCCATCAAAAAGAACTGGGAGATTAAAATGTTTACACATCTGCATAGTGATCATTTGGAAGCGAAAAAAGACGTCTACTGAGGTGTTGGGACAAGTACATATAGCATAAACATGACATTTTTTTAGTTTTTTTATCAACAAGTGTTGTGGGGATGGTGGTGGTTGTTGCCTTTTTCCAAGGTTTTCCGATGAGCAAACTTATTTGTTATTTATCAAAATGACTTGTATGTGTGGTCTGTTAACTTTTCCACTGCAGCTACCCCTTCAGTACTATGTTTTCCTTCAGACAGGGTATGTTAGAGTTGATTTATTAAGATTTCTCCTCTTTATCTGGCAATCCTTTAAGGTGGATGTTTTTCTTGTTTTAGCTCATTGAGGGGCAGTAAAGTTGTCTCTCTTAGTATTGGCCGATTTTACAATATGAGACACCTGCATCTCTTCCTGTGTGATTCTTTGGGTCCCAGTCCTGTACGTGAGTTTTATTATGTGTGGTCATAGGGACCCGACCCATTGGCAAAATTTGTGTTTAGCTTCTAATCAGTTTTCATCCAAAAAAGATACAAATACATGTTATGCCTGTTTTTACACTGCCTTCGTGGTCTAAATAACCCATGTGCCAATAATTAACATAATCCGGGGTTATCATTGCTATCTACCAAATTATTTATGTCCTCGATTCCAAATATTTTTTTTAGAGGTTAAGAAGAGGACACTCTCCCAATGCCTTCTGGTAGATGAAGTCTTCGACAGTGTTCATGTTCACAATCAATCAAACAATTCCATTGTGGGCTGTCACTGAATTAATTTTGCCACACATGGTGATGAACCAGTCAACACAGATTCGACAGTGGTCACCCTCTGTGTTTGTTGGTTTACCTTCGAATTGTGGTACAGTGAATGACAGAAGTAGATGAGCCTTCTAGCGACCTGCCCATCTCCTGGGGTACACTAAAAAGGACAGTTATATTGATATAGGTGCGGAAAGAGAACTCAATGTTTTTAATGGATTTGCTAAAGCGGCGATAATGGGCTTGATAATATGCCCTTGTGAATTCCCATAGAAGCCCAGGTTCTGGTGTGAACATGGGCTTCTATGGGAATTCACAAGGGCATATTATCAAGCCCATTATCAACGCTTTAGCGGCAGTTTCCTGCCGCTAAAGCAGCAAACATGTTATCGCCGTTCCTTGATAATATGGCCCTCAATTTTTACTGCTTGTATAATTGGGAATAGAGCAAATAGTATTGATGCCAGAACATAATATTACCACATCAATGTTATGCTATTTCGATATATTTATGTAATAGGAAATTAGTAAACAAATATTTTCTCAACTTTTCAAATGTTAAAGCTTACGGTAGTAAGCTTGAGGGCCTAAAAATGAGGCAAAATCATTTAGTTCCATTTTATTAAAATCAATTTGCTCCCTTTTGATAGTAATGCCCCGCTTTCATAATTCAAATCTTTATTACACATCTAAAATGATCTATGTGTATAGGTCTGTGTGTATAGCAATGGCTTCACTATCTATTTTGTACATTTTATCCCTCATGCAAAAATGTATTTCTGCAATAGGGACTGGGGCAATTGCCCTCCCCCACTCAGTTCTTTATTACGTATGCAGCAACATAGTGTCAAATGAATCTGACCTCCTTTTGCCCCAGAACACATTTTCTGTAATAATACCCCTGACCCACTTGCTTACCTATTCGAGTTGTATCAGTGTGGCCTTAAGTTCCAAAGTACACATTAATTGTGTGCCAAAACCATTTTTGAGCTAATGCAGATAAAGACTGTGGTTTTGTATTAGAGATATTTTGCACTAGTGCAAAATCACAAGGCAAATACATTTCTAACATGTTTGCTGCTACTCTGATAGGGTAAAAAGAAAACTGTATTTGCACCAGAGGAATGTGGACAAATGAATGTATGATGATACAACGCGATCATGTAGATCGCGGTACTTTACAACGTGGTTTTTACAACGCAAGTCGTTACAACAACTTGCGCTGGAGGGCGCTGGACTTAGGAATAGTATGATTTACTATTCCAACTCCAGCCTACGTAACAGTAGGGAAGGTGTTGTAATAGTAAATCACACTATTCCTTAGTCTAGAGCTCCATCCAGCGCAAGTCGTTGTAACAACTTGCATTGTAATGACAGCAAAGTAAATGCATTGCGGTGTTTTGACAGCGTTGTAAAGGTCGTTTTCCGGACAAACCTTACTCCACATTAGTTTCACAGATTTTTAGATTTGAAAGTTTAGTCAGGAAAGATGGGGCTGTGTATTAGGCAAACTTAGGGGGTTATTTACAATCCCCGATCGCCACCACAATGTCACTTTTTCTGATGTTGAGGTGGCGATAGGGACTTTGCCTTATTTACAAGGCAGCGTTAAGCCACTAAACATGGATTAAGGCTACCTTGTAAATAAGGCACCCTTTCACGCTATACTTAGCGTGAAAGGGGCTGGCAATGGGTTTTGTGGTGGGCGTTCCACTGCAACACCCATTGATTTTGACGCTGCTCCATATTTACAAGGGTGGTGTAAATATGGGGCAGCACCAAAATAAAGACCAGGGTAAACCTGGTCTTACCCTGGCTCAACGAGTAGAAATGTTTAATTTTTCCTCGTTTTTGCTGTTTCCATATGTGCTGTGTTGTGCAGCACACATAGAAACAGCAAAAGGCCAATGATTGTTAATGTGCAAGAAGGTGTCCCTTCCTGCACATTAACACTCATTTAAAAAAAAAAAAAAGTGTTGCCACTTCTATGTGTGCTGCATTAAGCAGCACACATAGAAGTTACAAAACGCCATTTCAGTTTCTTTATGTGCAGGAAGGGACACCTTCCTGCACATAAACAATCATCCCATGCAACGCAGATATCCTTGCACTGTCGTGCAAGGGTGTCTGTGTTGGCGCTAAGCGGCTAAATTAGCGCCAGTGCATGGGGAAACGCAGGGCTGCACCGTATCGTTGTAAATATGGTGCAGCCCTGCATTTCCGAAGTGGCAGAGCGCTGCGTTAAGCCATGATGGCTAACGCCTCATTCTGCCACTTCCTCGTAAATGTGCCCCTTAGTTTGATCAATGTTGATTAATAATGCTAGACATTTCAGCTTGTTTTGTTTTTGAGGAGTTCTTCAGGGGCTTTTTTTAAATAAAAATCTGTGACACTATTGAAAGTACTTATAACCAAAAACAGGTGTTATATATATTTAAGACTGCTTTCACAAGTAATGTTGTCATTTTGGAACTGGCGTAAACATGTTTCTGTAATATGGACTTGAAAAAAGGTGTACTCCACTCGAAATACACAAGCAGGAAAAGAGTGCAAAATGTTTTTCCCTTGTATTTGCACTCATTCCTTCTTTCTGTAGTGCAGCCCCTGATCTCCTAAAATTTAAGTTTAGGGACATGTTTATCCATGCACAAATAAGACTAACTGGGTTTAAATCTCCTTTGTGGTATTTGTGTGCTTACTCTTGTGCGAGGGAGATGTGGCATGTTCCCTGAATTGCTGTTTCCAATTTGTAGTTCATAGAATGCGTGTCATTACCACATAGGGTGTAAGCTATGGCAGTGTTGCCGTAATATGAAATGGTAGAGGTGAAAAACATAAGCACTTGCTACCCTCCAATGACCATTCTGTTCCTTCAACCTCGCTCTGGGACATTCATTTAATGTTTTTCATGCTATGTATGGTTTGAGTCCCCCACTGTTCCCATAAGCTTCTCCTCTGCTTACCTCACCGCCGACTCTATGATTCTCATGTAGATCTCTTTTGCTTAATATTATGCAGAAATTCTGAAAAGAAAAACATACCAATACTACTGGTAATTGCTGATGGTGCTGCTAAGGTACTTGTTTTAAAAATGGAGAGAAGAATGTAGCAGTAAATATACACTGCAGCGGTAAATGCATTAGAGCCAATAACTGTCCTTAAAATTCAGCCTGACAATGGTAATTTTTACTGAAAATAAAATCACAGCTGGGCTGGTTCCAAAACAGGCCACTATCCCGAACCTGCTGGTATGTCGTGAAGCACCCTTTTAGAGTAGTCGCCAACCAGACAGGTGATGGACGAACAGCGTTTTTTACTGCACACCTGTCCTTCAATTCTCATAATTTGGGTGCCACCACTATTTGTCTATATGTTATTTCGCTTTGCTAGTGGGGGCTGGTAAGGGAGCAGGAACTCATGTGTGGCTCCAGCAATGTTCTTCTGTCCTGGTGGAGAAAAGAACCGGTGATAATCCATTTCTGGACTTTGACATAACAAAAATACATATTCACCTGGGGTTGGAAAATGTTTGCATACATAACAATGCCATAAAAAAAACTCAGGGACTTATTTATAAGCTCCTTGCGCCACTTGTGCGTTGCTTTTCTCTTCATTAAAAGTGATGCACCAGAGGCGCAAGGGGCTTGTAAATAAGCCCCTCTGCGTTCAAATATTAGCAATTTATAGAGATCGTTTGTTTCACCTGGGACCAGAGAACTGTCCTCGCTGCTGTCTTGGACCACCAGAACTGGGATTTTACCTGCTTCCAACGCTGCTCATCGCCGGACCCGCTGCGCGGGTCCCGCTTTGTTCTTCCCTCTTGCGGTGACTCTGCGTGCTGTGAGGACCTCTGGGGCATCATTGCTGTTGTTGGTGTGTGTGTGGGGAACTCCAGGGCTGCGAGCTGACCCGCAGGGACTCAAAGTACCAGGAGTCCCTGCGTGAGGTCGAGACCCGCAACACCTGGGTCGCTCTCCCTGCCTGCCCCGCCCCTTCCTCAGCAAATAAGTTCCTGCAGCTGTGTAGCACCATTGGGACCGTTTGTTACGCCTGGGACCAGAGAACTGTCCTCGCTGCTGTCTTGGACCACCAGAACTGGGATTTTACCTGCTTCCAACGCTGCTCCTCGCCGGACCCGCTGCGCGGGTCCCGCTTTGTTCTTCCCTCTTGCGGTGACTCTGCGTGCTGTGAGGACCTCTGGGGCATCATTGCTGTTGTTGGTGTGTGTGTGGGGAACTCCAGGGCTGCGAGCTGACCCGCAGGGACTCAAAGTACCAGGAGTCCCTGCGTGAGGTCGAGACCCGCAACACCTGGGTCGCTCTCCCTGCCTGCCCCGCCCCTTCCTCAGCAAATAAGTTCCTGCAGCTGTGTAGCACCATTGGGACCGTTTGTTTCGCCTGGGACCAGAGAACTGTCCTCGCTGCTGTCTTGGACCACCAGAACTGGGATTTTACCTGCTTCCAACGCAGCTCCTCGCCGGACCCGCTGCGCGGGTCCCGCTTTGTTCTTCCCTCTTGCGGGGACTCTGCGTGCTGTGAGGACCTCTGGGGCATCATTGCTGTTGTTGGTGTGTGTGTGGGGAACTCCAGGGCTGCGAGCTGACCCGCAGGGACTCAAAGTACCAGGAGTCCCTGCGTGAGGTCAAGACCCGCAACACCTGGGTCGCTCTCCCTGCCTGCCCCGCCCCTTCCTCAGCAAATAAGTTCCTGCAGCTGTTTAGCACCATTGGGACCGTTTGTTTCACCTGGGACCAGAGAACTGTCCTCGCTGCTGTCTTGGACCACCAGAACTGGGATTTTACCTGCTTCCAACGCTGCTCATCGCCGGACCCGCTGCGCGGGTCCCGCTTTGTTCTTCCCTCTTGCGGTGACTCTGCGTGCTGTGAGGACCTCTGGGGCATCATTGCTGTTGTTGGTGTGTGTGTGGGGAACTCCAGGGCTGCGAGCTGACCCGCAGGGACTCAAAGGACCAGGAGTCCCTGCGTGAGGTCGAGACCTGCAACACCTGGTTCGCTCTCCCTGCCTGCCCCGCCCCTTCCTCAGCAAATAAGTTCCTGCAGCTGTGTAGCACCATTGGGACCGTTTGTTTCGCCTGGGACCAGAGAACTGTCCTCGCTGCTGTCTTGGACCACCAGAACTGGGATTTTACCTACTCCCAACGCTGCTCCTCGCCGGACCCGCTGCGCGGGTCTCGCTTTGTTCTTCCCTCTTGCGGTGACTCTGCGTGCTGTGAGGACCTCTGGGGCATCATTGCTGTTGTTGGTGTGTGTGTGGGGAACTCCAGGGCTGCGAGCTGACCCACAGGGACTCAAAGTACCAGGAGTCCCTGCGTGAGGTCGAGACCCGCAACACCTGGGTCGCTCTCCCTGCCTGCCCCGCCCCTTCCTCACCACTTACCTTATTACTGTTCTCTGTTCCCGCTGCGCGGGAGCGCGTGGGAGCGAAGCCCGGGCAAAGGGCGGGCCGTCTGAGGCCGTCAGAGGCTGAGGGAGGCTGGGCTGGGCCGTGTCTCTTTCGCCCGAGCAGGATTGTTTGTTGGTGGTCATTACAGCTGTCAGGGAGTATCATGGCTTCAAGTCCCACTGTTGGTATATCACTGTTAGCAGGGGGACTGAACCAAGGGACCCTAGATGGTTATTTTACTAGGACTTTACTAGAAGCTGATAGGGAGCAAGCACTGGTTGAGCGACGAATCGAGCGTCGTCGCTCGATTGAATCCATGAAGGGTAGACGCCCATCTTTAGACCCCCTACAATTGATTGTTTCACCTCCTCTGAGTACCCTTAGCTTATCCGAAGGCCCTGATGCGTCTCAATTAGACAGCACTCCCGTACTCTTTCGCGAAAAATCTCCTGTACCTGACATAACTGCTCCTTTGTCTCTTATTCCTGTACTCCCTGTTAGAGGCCCAACCACAGTGGTGGAGATTCATCATGAGCCACGTCCTATAGTTGTAGGTACCGCACATGTGAATAGAGCTAGGAAAAAAGCGACTTCTAAGGTGCTGGGGCCCCCTCTTAGTAAAAGGAGAAAGAGGGGGGGTGAGCAACCTAAAGCCAAAATTAGTCACTCAGACTTTGGTAAACCGTCTAAATCTCTTGTATTGTCCTTAGATAAGCCGGCAACCACATCCCTACAGGCACAACCTACGGGGAATGAGGTAGTATCTCCTGCTCTCCTAGGTGGCATAGAACAGCTAATCAAATCCCTTATGTTCCCCATCAAACAAACACTAGACAGGTTGGAACAAAGGTTAGGGACCCTAGAGCAAACCATTGCTGCTAATTCTGGGTTGTTAAAAACTTTTGAGAAATCGGTACTGCCCTCTCCAGCTCCCGCAGCCCTTGCTGCTATTAGTACTACTCGCAGCAAAGAGGCAAATAAAACCACTAAATCCACCATTAGTGTTAAGCAGAAGGCTCCGCCTAAAACTATTGAGCAGCCTGCACAGAATGACGATAGAGTAGCTGTGGGGGGGCACAGTATTCTCCACCCAAAACCTTATAGCAATAGAGGGGTATGTAATGCGCAAGCAGTGACCACAGAGTATAATGGGCGCACAGTTGAGCTACCCCCTGAATCAGTACCATATGTGGTAGTCCTTACTGGAGTTCCCGCGCTAGCAGAAGGTACAAGAGAGGGTTTCTTCCAGCTAAAGCACAAAGTTATGCATTGGTTGGCCCTGAATAGACCTCTCCCCTGTAATATCGATGGCGAGATCTTGCATGTTCGGCGCCTCCCGTGGCTAGGTCGCAGGGTTAAGGACCTACAGGGGGATATTATTATTGTCAACTTCAGAGAGCAGGGAGTTGTTAGGCATATATTAAACTGGTTCCCGGGGAGTGGAAGTAATCTTATCACTCCCTACGACCTAACGTATTTCTATCCAAGACCCCTGGTAGGTCCCCCAGTAAATCCTGGGATCTTAGCTTGTGATAGACCTAGTCATCATCCCGCACCCCGAAGCAACTGGACTGTGCCCCATGTATTGTACCCCTTGGCTCCTAACAGATCTGTTGGGTGGCATAATATTCCACAGAGTCATTGTGGTCCTAGATGGAGAGGTATAACAGGCCCACTTACCCCACTGACCCCCTTGGATGTGTCAAATAGATTTAATGCCCTCTCGGGTATGAGCGATTGTGATTGACAGTCAGGGCCCCTAGGGTATTCTATACCTGCCTCCATGGAAGTGGAGGGTTTGGCTGACTGTGGTAACACCCCTAAGACGCTGATACCCGACCAGGGATTGTACTCTCCAGTGGCCATCCATTCTCCTAATCGATCCACACTAAGCAATCCATTAGTGGTAGCGGAGGTTGTGAATTCAGACGACACTAGTGCTTCTTGTATAAAGAATTCTGTACATGTACAGGGAGGGTCCGATGGCAATGGACCGATGATGGGGGTTATGTGTTGGAATATAGCGGGCATTTGTAGGAATATGGACCTCCCCGAATGGCACTCACAGGTAGAACAGCACTGTATCTGCATCTTCCAGGAAACTTGGAGCCTTGAACCTGTTTACAAAGTTGGATATTCCACATATTATCTGCCTGCCCTTCAGTCACCATCTGGGAGGGGCCGGCCTTCGGGGGGACTCCTCATCTGGGTGGATATCTCTTTGGGGTGTAGTATTACTCAGAAGTATAGTGGCTCAATGGACATCCTTAGAATCTCACTGAAAGGCCCAGGATTTAGGGGGCACCTAGAGATTCTGAATGTGTATGCCAGAGGTACTAGAGGTAGCTCTTTTTCCCCCACTATAGTATTACTGGAGAAAGTTTTAGATGAGTGTGGTGAGGATGCCCAAGTAATGATTGCAGGAGACTTGAATTGCACGTTCGAACCACTTGCCGCAGAAGATATTCTGGGTGTGGTAGAGGATGATGTGAGGAGGGGTATCCCAGCATTATCTGTTGAGCCGATAAAGAGATGGACAGAGAGGGCGATCCAGTTAAATTCTATGACCCTGGAGCACGGCCTGCGAGCCGTTAATGGAAGAACCACCTCTGACCCATTGGGCAGTCATACATACAACAGGGCTAACCATTCTTCCCGGATCGACTACATCTTGCTTGATTTTGACCTTTGGCAGTCTGTTGTGGATATGGCTGTAGTACCTACCATAGATAGCGATCATAATTTCCTTTCGCTTTCCCTAAGGCACCTATGGTTAAATCATAGTACCCCAACCTTATCACCAGCCAAAAGGTCAACATCGGATTTCACTCTGTCTAATTGCGGTAGGCGTCTCAAATGGCGGAAAGTAGCCTCTGACGCACCAAAATTACAGGCCATAGATCAATTTTTGGAAGCTACACTAAGTGAGATGGCAACAATCTCCTTAGATCATTCTGCTATACCCAGGATTACGCTGATGTTCCAGGAGACCATCAATTCGATTGGTAATCTTTTCAAGGCGCAAGTACGTGTAGGTAGGCCGGATGGCCACCCCAGGTCAAAAGATAAGCAGGGGTGGTATACGTCAAAATGCAGAGAATTGAAGGCGTGCCTTATTCAAGCTGTTAGGACAAAATCGCAGCCCCTTGTGCTGCAGGCTAGAGCAGATTACAAACGAGTGATTGGGATTGCAAAAAAGGAATGGGAAGACGAATAATGGCAAACTCTAAGAGAAGCAAGCACTGGGCGGGATGCAGCCCGTTTTTGGAATACTATTAGGGAAAGGAACAGACCTGATAGTAACTTTATAACGTGCAACATAACTGGTCAGGCCTGGTTCGAACATTTCACTAACTTGTATTCGAATCTTCAAGAGGCATCTGCCCCCCCCCCGCATCATACGGACCCTTAGTACCCACGAGAAATGAAATGGTTTCCCCATTTACAATTAAAGAAGTAGAACACGCAATTAGGTGTATTGTGCCACAGAAAGCAGCGGGACCCGACGGAGTTCCGGGGGATCTGCTGCGTTCAAACCTGCAGAGGTGGGGGAAGCTTATTCACCTTCTGATTAGTGCAATCGACAAAGGAGCAGCCATTCCCGAATCTTGGAAGGGGGCAGAGGTTGTCCCTATCTTTAAGAAAGGCCGGAGGGACGACCCTGCCAACTACCGACCAATAAGTCTATTGGATTCAACCCAGAAGGTTGTGGGAAAGGTGCTCCTAGAAAGAATCCTCCAATGGATTAAGGACGAAGAGATTCTGTCGGACTATCAGGCTGGTTTCAGGGCTGGAACGGGCACGATAGAGCAGGCCTTCAGGCTCTTACTACTATATTGGAAGGTGGTAGTGATAGGCGGAGGCAGTCTTTATTTGGCATTTATCGACCTGAAGACTGCCTTCGACCTTGTTCCCAGAGAACAGTTATGGGGCGTGTTAGCTGAAATGGGGATTCCACTAAACATCCTCTCCATCTTAGTGCGCCTGCATGATGGCAATTATGCGCAGGTACGTTGGGGTACCGATGGCCAGAAAACTAGCAGGATCCCAGTGGCAAAAGGGGTGCGTCAGGGCTGTGTCCTGGCTCCAACCCTTTTTTCACTTTATGTGAATGGGGTTGTGGACCATCTACACAAACAACCTTCGGACGCACCATCATTGGCAGGGGAGAGAATTCCCACCCTTCTCTTTGCCGATGATACGCTTCTAATCTCAAAAAGCTCGGCGGGTCTACAGAGACTTTTAAACAACTTTCAGACCTTCTGTGACCAACGGGGCCTAGTAATAAACACAAATAAAACTAAGTACCTGGTATTAAACCCCCCCAAAAAATTAGGCCGACCTCCTGTTCTTAGTGAAACCCCTCTGGAAAGGGTCACTGTTTTTGACTATCTAGGGATCCGTATTACAGATTCCATGCAGTGGACCCCTCATTTACTAAAAATGTCTTTTAATCACAAAAGGGTTATAGGGGCACTTGTTAGAGAGCAGAGATCTTCTTCAACCAAGCCCATTGCCCCTGTTCTGGATATCTACAGGGCAAAGGGAGTTAGTTCCGCTTTGTATGGCGCTGAACTTTGGGGTACCTCTAACATCAGCGTCCTAACTAGGTCTGAGAATAAGTTTTTAAAATGTATTATGTCTCTCCCGCAGAGTACACCCACGCTACCCCTCTTTTTGGACCTTGGTTGCCAGCAAATTAGTGACGTAGCAAAACTGCGTCCACTGCTTTTATGGGCTAGGCTATGGCGCGTCCCCGAACTCGCCAAGTATGCTAAAGGCCTAGCAGAGGTGATGTCGATGGTAGGCTGGTGTAGGATCAGATGGCTTACTGATGTCAAGTCTATGCTTGGCAAACTAGGCCTTAGTGAAGCTTGGGAAAACAGGTCTTCCCCTCCGAAAGCAGCCTTGAAAACCTTATATTGGAATTGGGTTAGAAGCAGAATTTCCACGGATCCTTCTCATGGTAGGCTCACAGAAGAATTTTTAGTGCATAAGGACTCACCCTGTTTGGAGCCCTACCTGGATTTGGTCTGGAAGCCATATGATCGGGCCCTTTATTTTAGATTTAGAGTGGGGTCCCTCCCTGTGCGTGCCCTAACATCTTGCTGGAAACCGCCCTACCAGACAGTTGCATCTTGTCCCTCCTGTAGCACTCCCAAAGAGACAATTGAACATTTTCTTTTTGCGTGCCCGGCCTATGTTAGCCCAAGGCAAACGTGGCTTAAGCCCGTGTGTAGGGCCTTGGGCACTAGGCATTCATCTGTGGCACTTCGAATTTTAATATCAGATACCCGGCCCTTGTATGTTTTTAGCCTTTCGAAATTTCTGTCATGGGCTTGGTCAATCAGGGCAAAACGGCTGTTAATCACTGTTTAATTGATGACTTTTAATTGTTTATTGTTTGATAACTCGCTTTTCCTTTTTTGTATAAAAACCTGTATTTGTTTTCCTTGTTTTTAGATACAAAATTTTAAACGATTGTGCTTTTTTTATCTGTCGCTTTTATGATGTAACAATCGAAATAAAGCTGTTGACTGACTGAGAGATCATCTTTCTAAGTTGATACAAATTTAATGTACAATGCCAGGGTTCCATCTAAAAACCTTGGTCTCACCCCATCTCATGTCATTCAATGTGCACAGAGTTAGCAAATTAAACTTTGTGGCTGGCATATCAACTCAAAACCATTAACCAATGTTTAGTTTGTAAAGAAAAACAAGTACTGTCAAAGCCAAAAGGTCTCTAAGATGCAAGAGCTATTGGCTTTGTCAATGTTAATGTCTTTAAGCCAACATCACACAATTTAAGTGTGATAAGTAAGTTTTTGGTATGGTACAGAAGTGACTTTCTTCTATATAGAATCTGTCTAGACATAAAAAGGATGCTTGAGGGTGTACAATATATTATAGTTCAGATACCTTCCACGTCATCAAGTGAAATGCTTAACCGACTCGAAAGATAATTGCAAATAACCAAAAAATGCAAAAAAATAGCTACCAGAACTTTGACACCGAATCAGAGCAGAAATAAATAAAGGTAATACAGTCAGATCTCTAAATGGGGACGTACAGGAAACAGTGGTTAATCGTACCTTTGCAGTATCCAATGAGTGCGAGATTGGTTTTGGAGAGTGTGCCCAATAAAATCAATGTAGAGTAAAACAATTTTGGAGAGTGATGATGGTTTTCAGGGCAGGTGATCCCATTAAAGACTGGGGTGCATTTCTTTTGCTTTTTTGGAAGGTAAAAATGAAGCCAATGATGCTGACACGATACTTGAGTGGTATGTTTGTGACTTGGAGTTGAATGATAAGAAACATCTGCAGAAGGTCACTTCTGGGTCACCTCCTGATTTTACATGGGTAGGGGGCATACTTTCACAAGTGCGGATGACAACACGTGGACACACACTGGGACGCGCCATGTCACTTACCAGATGGCAGCAGCTTCTTTGGGGTGCTACATAAGAGGAGACAGGAGCTGCCGGCAAACAACCGGTGCAAGCAGCAAATGGAGGGGCAGAGACGGGTTGTGTAGAAGACAGGAATGGGAATGCAGCAGCTTGAGGCACAGTCTGGAGGCTCCTTTGCCTACTGAAGATGGACTGCCTGAGTATTCAGCGCTGCAACCCTGTTTCTGATGCACACATCACGGCCATTTTAGATCGGGAAATTGTGTGTGTTTAAGATCAGAGACAAGACACATACAGCATCAACAAGCAGCGATGCGGGATGGGGTGGGTTTATGGGTCAAGCAGCGAAGCTGGAGGGTGTTGGTGGACAGACAAGCAACACAGGGACATTCATTCAAAATAATCCTCTTACTTTGGTCAGAGAAAGAAAAGTAAAGAGGTGCCCTCTGAAAACAGTGTCTGACATTTGACCTCGGTCTTTGAATGCACAGCAAAAGTGACAAGATAAGAACAGAAGTTACAGGCCTATATACAGAAACGGAACTCGGAGCGATTAAAAACGCGAGGTCTTGTGTGAAGAACTCTTAAACAAAGAAAAAAGTAGTTCCAAAACAGTTCCTAAAATGGGAGCAGTAGATTGATAGTAGTAATTGGTCAATTGGTCCATGCTCCCAGGGAGTGCTAAACACAGGAAGAGGCATGATGCATGCATGCCATGGACAAATGGGGAGAAAGAATATGAGACTGACGATGGAGCAAGGAAATGTGAAGCCTATGGGTGGACTGCAGCCCACATATTGAATACAACAGTCTCTTCAAAACAGTGCATGCCCTGTCCAGTCAAAACCTAAAAAGCAGCTACAATGTAATATCGCTTACTAGCCATGTCTCCGGCTGTCAGCATCACACTTTTTAGCAGTGTGGCTCAGCCAGCTTTTTCAACTTCGAAGTGTTGACCTTCTGGTATAATACGTAAGCTTACTCGTTATTTTGTTTCTGCCCGCCAGCCGTTATTTCCGGACCACTCGGGCGCTCGATACAGCCCCATACCGGCTGTGAAGACCGATACTTCTTGTATTATACAACAAAGAGATGGTTGGAATGACGTGACCTGGTCAGTTTGTTAATATTATGGTGACCTTAGAAAATGCGCCGTTCTGATATAATCTTCTCTCACATAAGGAAAAGGGGAATCCTCTACAAATTACGGATCTGACTTTGTCTCTACTCTTTCCGAATAGGATTGATTAGTTTTGCATCTTATACACGCCCTGAAGAAGTCCGCTTCAAGGACGAAACGCGTCGGCTGTGCTGTTGAGATCAAATTGTATCTATGATCTTGTATTTTAAAATGAAAAAATGAATCATTATAATCTTGGAATAAAAAGGAACTGTTTTTGAAGAACCTCGATGTGGGGAATGAATTATATTATTGTTCTTCCTGAATCTTTGACGTGTGGTGCACCTGTGCTTTTGCTTTGATACACGAAATAAGCCCTAAATAATCCTAAATGACGCAAAAGCAGAAGGACGGGCTGGTGGTAGGGAAAACAAGAGTCAACCAATGTTAGCCTGCGGGATAAAGCAGAGAGCTTTTTTCAGGTCTGGGTCTTGGTGACGGACTTTAGTCCTATTCAGCTCTGAAATCAACAAACAATTTTCTCATAGGCACATGCATGCTTTGCTTCTGTGTAATGTGCCCATGCGAGCGATATTGAGACATTTTACAAGTTTCGCTTCATTACTGGTTGCAAAATCAAGGTCTTATAAGCCAATATATTTTATTAAAAAGTTCTGTAAAAGAAATCGTTTGGTAGAATTTTAAAAACAAAGTCGTAGGGTAGACCTCTCCAAAGGCGCCTATGGGAGGATCCAACTCGCGTACTACACTTCAAGGGCTGCTTTTAGCTCCAGAGCAAGCTGTATCCATTCTACTCGTTTCTATACTGTACAGGACTGGCCAATCAGTTCTGTTCGAGTTACCTCAGGTCGAGTGTTGACTCATGCAAGAGCCTCTATCCTCTCGATCCTGAAAGGATTGTTGAATGAAAATTAGTGCATACACTTAAAAAAATAGATGCTTTCCTTGAATAGGGGTGGGCGGAATTGGCGGAAGGCACTTCCGCCAATTCTCGCGAGAATGCCCGCGATTTCCGCGATCACGCGATATTTCCGTGATCGCGGGAATTGGTGCTTCCGGCCTGCCGCTGCCGTTACAGTGACCATGTGTGTCTGTAACGTTGCGGCGCCGACGTTCCTGGGGTCCCTCGAGTCAGCTCAGCTGTCCAGGTCCATCAGTGGGGGAAAGGGCGGAAGACGTTGCCCACCGCTGGTGTGTGGGGCGGGGCTTCCATGCAGTTCACATGCCTTCTGTTTATGGGCCAGAGACCGAGCAGAGCAGCAGATGAGGAGACTGAACCTCCTGGAGACTACGCGGGGATTGCGCTCGAGTCGGAATCACGGATCGGGTAAGTGACGACGACCTGGGGGAAAAGCACACCTGCCCAGCCTCGACCTAGCTCCCTAATGTTTTGTGCTGATAAAGCGTTACTGAATTTGAGCTTCCACTCGGGCCCCTGCTTTATTTATATCTGTAAGTGCTTCCTGTTGTGGTTGGCCAGGCAACAATTTCCGTTCCCTCCCGGAAATTGCGACAATTCGGCATTTCCGCGTTTCGGTCGGAACGCGGAAATGTCGAATTGTCGCAATTTCCGGGAGCGGAACGGAAATTGTCGCCCACCCCTATCCTTGAATGCATACAAATAGTATTTACATTTGCTATATAAGCCCACCAATGCCTCTTTCGATACAACTCAGTACTCTAATATTTTGCCAATTTTTATTTACATACAACTGTAGAATTACGACAATCTATCCCCCTGCTTTGTGATTTGTACTTACCTTGTTTGAAGTGCCACAAACTTATATAACCTCATATTTATATATGTTAAATCTCTAACCTATAATAAGAGCCAAGTTTTCAATTCTACTTAATTATATTTCCCTTTGTTTGAGATCTTTTCTGATTTTTAAATATCTTTTCCCTTTTATGATCTGAGTACATTTTGTATGCAGTTTGAGTAGTTGAAAAAGGGGTTGACACTTAACAATAATAAACAAAACTAACTAATTGTTTTCTTCCTCCCCTAGTGTTGTTCTACATCAAAGGGAGGATTATATGCCCTTGACAATTTTCAAATATGTTTAATGAAAGGTGACCAGCCAGGACTCTTGCAGTAAGAGTGGAGGGGCAGGTTGGGAGGGGTGGGGGGGTTATTTCAACAGACGACATTGACGAGGGAAAATTAATTATTTATTTAGTTTCCCCTCGTCTTCGTTTGTTGAAATCCCCCCCACCTGGCCACACCGCTCTTAACTGCATGGGCTGCGGCTGCTTGCACTTCTGTGTTTGCCCATCACAGTACCTGGACCACTGAATCATAATTTTCCAACCTTGTGATCTTATCTCAGTGGGCTGCAACATTGTCCTCAAAATATAACTACATGTCACGGTGGAGCTTTGTGAGCAGTCCACTTTGGTTCCTATCTAGTTTAAATTGTAAAGAGAACTGTGAATGCTTCTGGTACCTACCTCTGGCAAGCATCAAGTGGCCATCCTTTTCTTTCACTTGCACTCCATTTTCCAATCCACCACTAATCGATCTGCCAGATGTTTCAATGACCTTTCACACCATCACTGACCATCATAAGGGTCCTACTCCCTTTAAATGACCTAAATATTTGATCTGGAAATTGACTCATAGCTGATGCCCATAGAGTGACAGGTAACCTGAAAAATATTGTCTTGGTGTATTTGATCAACTCATCTACCCACAGAGGTGGCCATCGCCTCAATCTCATTTTCTCTCAGATCACAGACCTCAGAATTTCTTACTATTTTCCCCTAATCTTGAGGATCATAACATAATTAACCTCGTATTGCTGGTGAATTCATCCCCTTGAGCTACCTCCTGCCCTCACATGCTCCACAATGGTCAAAAACATCATTGCTGATTCCCTTATTTCATCTGTTCAGGACCTCACTACCACTGGATGCTAAACCCATGCAGTTATTGTAACATTGTTGGATGACAGTGCAACCAGTCCCACATGACTCTTAATGCAAAATCAGTGAAGTCGGAACCCAATGAATCATACTCATACTTAAATGATGTATGCCTACTGAAATATCCAGGCCATGTCCTGAAAAGGAAACTGATCCTCACCACAGACTGAAATGCCCGTTTAAGTCATCATAGAATTTACAAACATGAACTTTATAGAACAGAAAAAGCTTCTCTCCAAACCTTTACCAGGGAAGCTGATAACACTTTCAAAACATTATAAGGCATAGAAGGAATTTGTAACCTTGCCAACCGCACCATCCTCCCTGGTTCTGTGCCAAGAATTATGTGATGATCTCATGTCCCATGCCCTTGACTACAGTGACATCTACAGAGTCAATGTCTTACACTGTACTCCTGTCTGTGCAATGACTCTTCGTGATAACAAGATCATTGAATTTTCTTCTGGACAGCAGAAATAAGCAAGATCATCAATGCCTTAAAGCCAACAGCCCCACTTCATATAGTTCATCCACTATCTTAACTATGTTTGTCAATACCTCCCAGGAGCACAGTAGGGTGGGCAGAACTCATGCAGTTTCACTCAGAGGAATTCTGTCGACTTATGGAAAAACTCTGCAAGATCCCACGGAATTCCACCAATGGGTGGAAAATATGCATCTCGCACTGCAATTTAGTGCCAGTAGCATGAGCAGCACTGACAGTCAGCACGAACGGCACCATACATTGTGCAACGGTGCACAGCTATTCAAGTTGATTTTGCTGCCGCTCAAGTTGAAAATCGACTTGAGCGGAAGTAAGTATGTTTGAACAACAGCCCTCTGACCGTGGCTGCTCATGAATTCTGGTAGCCGCCTGCATTAGAAAATTGCACTGTTAGAAATTGGGTATCTGGTTATCAGATTATGCACCCCAAACAAGCAGGAACCACAAACCTAGTCAGGGTAAATCAGATACACACTTGGAGATTACCTGTGCCCACCTTCTGGTAGCTTGGCAAAAAGCAACCAGGCAAATCTAAAGAGGCAATGTGTAAAGTATTTGCACAATACACACACACAGTAACACAATGAAAACACCACAACCAAACTCCACACAGGTGTAGGAAAAATAGATTATTATAGTCTAAACAAAACAAGGCCAAAATGACAAAATCCAATAAATACAAGTCGAGATATGAAGTTTAAAAGAATACGTGTAATAATAGCAATTAGAACCAAATAGCTCTTTAGGGATTACTTGAGTTCAAGCTGGACCGGGGCAAAGTCAAAGTTTGAGCCTACCACACTGGAGCACAGGCCGGCTGCAGGACCCACGCAAGCCCCGGTGAACAAAGTCACTTTCCTGGTTGCTACAGGGAGATGTGTTGTGAGATGCACAGATATCGATCCTGCAAGTCAAGGATGCGTCGATTCTTCTCTATGCATTGGTGGCGATGCATCAGTTCTGTAGGTGAGAAGCAGGGCTGCGATGTGTGGGCTCGGTAGAATGATGCACCGGGTTTCTCCACGCAGTCGAGGGATGCGTCGATCTCTCCGAGCTGCTACGTCTGCAATGTACAGTTCTGATGCATTGGGCTCTTGAGGCACTGCGTTGGTTCAGAGAGTGAAGCGTCAATTCTACTCCTGGATCCTGGGTACACTTCCAGTTAACCATTCACTAGAGCAGGGGTAAAGAGTTTGATATTCCTGAGTTTCAAGCAACAGAAGGCAAGCCAACAAGCCCTTGGAGTACACTTAGAGGAAAAGGTAGAGCACAGTTCTGCTTCGGCAAAGTCATAGAGCAGTAGGCAGCAGGGCAACAAAAGAAAAAAGCAGTCCTTCCAGGTCAGCAGTCAAAAGATGAGTCCTTTAAGTTGTACAGCCATCCTTCTGGAGAAGTGCAGTTGCACCTCCAGAAGTGTCTGTTTTGAAGAGGTCAGAGACCCAGTACTTATATCCAAATGTTCCTTTGAACTGGGGTGACTTCAAAGTGTGATCATTGAAGTGCACAAGTATCCTTTCAACCCACTCCTGTCTACCAGACTATCTGTGGGGGGTAATTAGCTGTTTGTGCGGGGACAGGCCACTACCTATTGAAGTATAAGTGTCAACACCATCCTCCCTTCCTTCCCAGAAAGGGCCATCAGAATTCAGATGTATGTAGATGGGTACTCAGCCACACCTACCCTTCCTGTGTTTTGGCTGTCTTGAGGGAATGAACAAAGTGTAGCTGTCACCCAGCCTAGACGTGTATGGGAGACAGGCTGCAAGGCACACAGAGCAGTAAGAGCAAAGAAATGCCCACTTGCTAAAAGTGACATGTCTAAAACAACATTGTTATATCCAACTTCACCAATAAGGAGGATTTATCAGCACCATTCCAAATATATGAAACATGAAACAGCTGTTCCTTTCTAATCAGGAATTACAACTTAAAAGCGTTTTAAGGAATTCCCAATGTTAACCTATGAGACGAGCAAGCCTCACAGTAGTGAAAAACTAATGTAGCTGTTTGTCACTAACAGGACATGTAAAACATAAAAGTACATGCCTCACCTTTTCCATATACAGCACACTGTCCTTAGGGCTTCCTATGGCCTATTTTAGGTGTGGCTTATGTGTAAGAAGGAGGGGGGGGGGGGGCTTAAGGCTTGGCAAGTAGTTTTAAATGCCAAGTCAAAGTGGCTGTAAACTGCACACATGGGCAAGGAATGGCAGGCCTGAGACAGGTTTGAATGCATACTTATGTGGGTGGCACAATCAGTGCTGCAGGCCTACCAGTAGTATTTATGTTACAGGCTCTGGTTATATGGTATACCTCTGTACAAGGAACTTACATGTAAACTAAATATGCAAATCATGTGTACACCAATGTTACCATGTTTAGGAGAGAATCAAATGCACTTTAGCACTGGTAAGCAGTGGTAATGTGCTTAGAGTCCTATGGCCAACAAACAGAATCAGCAAAAATGGAGATAAAAGGCAAAAAAGTCTGGGGAAATTTTCCACCCTAAGAATGCCAGGTCGAACACATGCTAGGGGATGCCAAATCTCACTTGC
Organism: Triturus cristatus; assembly: GCF_964204655.1. Taxonomy (NCBI): domain Eukaryota; kingdom Metazoa; phylum Chordata; class Amphibia; order Caudata; family Salamandridae; genus Triturus; species Triturus cristatus. The sequence goes on from NC_140584.1 coordinate 354,366,090, forward strand.
GCTCACCAGCTCGCATATTCTGGAGCATTGCGGGAGAAATATTTTGTCATGCGGGGATTGGCGGAATTTGGCCCAAACTCTGCGTTAAAGAGTAACATGGAGTGGTAAAAATTCTGCCAATTCTGCAGGCAGAACTACACATTCCACCCACCGCGGAGCACAGAGAAGTCCCATAACTGGTAAGGTGTGTCACGGTTACTACAGTACTGACTGAAACCCAAAGTGAAACCAACTTCCAACTCCTGACTGATATTTGGCATTCCCTAATCAAAATACTGAAGACTAGAGCTGACAATGAACTTTCAGCTCACTTCAGTGACATAGCTAGGCCTTTTGCCACCTGTGGCGGTCTGTGCCTTTGCTGTCCCACGGTGGCCGTAAGAACGGGGGTGCTGGCGAGCGATTTCTGTGTTTGCTGGCCCCCCGATGGCCGCAGGGAAGGGGGGGGCTACCACCCCCAAAATTCGTGCCGCCCGGGGTGAAGCGCCTCCGCCCCCTGCCCCCCCTTGCTATGCCACTGGCTCACTTGGAATAGTGCCTGCCTGAGTAATTTCTAATTTGAGTTCACCTGACCCAGGAACTGAGATGTTTATCGTCATCATTTGGGGAAATTTATTTACCACATTGAATCTAGAGAAGAATTGTGCTCTGCTGCTCCTTGATACGTTAGCGTCATTCAATACTTATCAACATAGAATATTCTTGGAATCACATGCAACTACCTTTGCTTTGATGGAAAGGCGCTCAAATGGATCTACTCATTCCAAGCCAGCAGGTAAAACTGGTAATTTAAGTGACATTACCTGTACATTCTTTCATGGATCAGCTCTCTTGCTTTTGCTCTTAAACATCTATGTGATGAAGCTCTAAAATATCTCTGAGAGCATCAACAACGCTATTGTATGTATTCAGCTGAGACCTCAATTCAAAGCAAAGTCTCCATTGAATATGGAAATGGCCAAATAGCTATGAACTACATGGAAAGAAAGGGCATAAACCTGGATTCACAGAAATGGTTCTGCCATAGCTCCTCCTACACTCATATACTGCTCTCTTGTGCAGGTGGCCACTATTTGTTCTGTTTAATTGACCTTCTTCCACGGGTCCTGTTAGCACAAATATATGGGTGTAGGTCAAGATGCCAAAATGTCCATGATTCCAATGATGAATAATATGACAAAAATACTCTACATCTACGTTCTGGAAACTAATCTTGCCCTACTACTTCTGCCCTAAAAAATAGTATTGCTATTTTGTGTGTGATATTCAAGATTGACTACTGGAACATACATACAGGCCTCCATGCCAAGATGAAAGATACATTTGTTACAGTCCAAAACTATGCCCCTAACCACATTTTCAGCTTAAATAGTGCTCAGGTTCTGTTCAGACCACAACATTCCTGCTATTGTGTAGCTTCATTGGCTCTCAGTTCCACAAAGGACAGAGTTTAAGGCTGTCTACTTTGTGCACAAGTCCGGCAAGGGTTAGACTCCATCTTACTTGACTAAACTGCTGCCCTACTGACCCACCAGATACCCACATTTAACATTTAGCGATGACCTTACCATAGGCACACCAATATATGTAGAGGCTCAATTTTAATAATAATACCCAGAGACTTGTTGTTCATACTGTACAGCTATGTCTTCATTATAGGCACAGAAGTGGATAATGAGTTTCTCTTGACATCAATCCAAACAAAGAAGACAAATATGAGAAGATGTCTTTACGATTTGAGAATATTTAACATAATACTGACTGTCCTCTTGAAATAAAAGATGTAACTTGCATAAAACATATGAAAAGTAGGCAAATTATTTCAGAGGCAAACTTATGAAGAAACCTGACTGGTGAACTCAGTATTCATATTTGAGAAGAACCCCATGTATATAACATAGAGCCCTGAGTAAGCGAGATGGTAACACTGGGAAACATTGTTTCCATGAAGATATTTTTATGAAGATTCTTGGATGCAAAAGGAGAATTTTGATGTCAATAAATATCTGTTTCAGTGCACTTATTGGTATGCTTAAACAAGAATACTGATGTTAAGATGTTTCTTTGTTACTTTATCCATCTGTACAGCTATTGTAAACAAATTGATGTATATTATGTCTTAGTCATTGTCAAGCTGTGTTTGTAAGTCCTTTTGTGTTTTATAAATAGAACAATACTAGTACAAAAAGATTTTTTTTGACTTCTTTGAATTCTGTGAACAATAAGAGAGCTGAAAGTGTTTGCACGCCATCCACTATTGAAAGCACCCTAGAGTGAATTGTAGCTATGTAAATGTGAGGGTTGGCTGCATTACTTACTCAGTGGGTAGAAGCTTAATCGGGGTGTCATGAACACAGTGTTTCCAGATTGTGGATATCAAGACCAATGCTTCTGTCTCCCCATAGAGGTTGTCTTAACCCAGTGCACTGGACCATGGATGATAAAGAAGACCCGGGCTAAAAGGAAAAGGGGTAAAGGAAGGAGAAAGTGAGACATACTCCTGCAGGTTTTTATTTAGAAATCCTGGTATGGATTTTGGAGGTACAGCATTTTGAGGCTGGGTCAAGCATATCAAGGTAATTTCCTAAGGATGAGAGAACACAATTATTACAAGGACTGCAACATGGAATAAACATTAGTCATAAGGTTAGCAAAGTGTGGGTTTAACCGGTGCAAATAGCGTGCATACTGTAGCTATCCTCCAGTGTACCTCAGACCCTGCACAGGAGTTGAAGATGGAAACCACATTGCACCCGGAGGCATAGCTCAGGATACAAATTGACAAGGGTTGTGTATATGAACCAGGTAGTTGTAGTCTTTCAAGAGCCAGTCTGTATTTTCCATTGTCCTAACTGCCATCTCCTTCAGGTTTCCAGGCTCTTGTGCTCAGAGATGTCTAGTGACCTGACAGTATTCCCAACCATAATAATCCCTCTCTCCTCACCAGGTCTGGGGTTTGGATGAGAATTGCTTATGAAATTCTGAGACCACTTGAGGGGCACAGGGACAAATGAATTTGGTTCCTATGAATTATACAAATCTCATACCCCTTCCATGCTACCAAATACGGCAATTGACCACGGCACCAAGGGTATTCCAAAATAGCCTCTACCTCATATTCAGGTATTCCATCAATCAAATTGTAGGAGGAGTTGCAGAAGTAGAAAAACGGGCTGTCTTGACTCAAGAGACTTGAAAATCTGGGTGAATCTTCCATTGTTACATTCTAACCTTACTGCTGTGGTCCAGATTAACTTGGTTTGGGGAAAGGGACCTACAATCTTGGGAACAAACTTAGGGTGTGTCCATGGAATTGATAGGTAATCTGTGGATAGCTAAACGTTTTCCCTAATCTTGTATTCGGGGCAAAAGGTACAATGTCAGTAAAACCCTTATATCATGTATTTATGTTGTAGTGCAGTCCTTTGTATTCTACTTGTCTCCTAAAGGAGACCATGTATTGATGGGACCGTAGAAGGGAATAATCTTTGTGGCCAAATGTGATGATGAAACACAGTAAAACAAAAGAAAGGAGAACATCCTAATGATGTATGCAGGGATTTCTATATGAAAACTCAGCTATTAGTATCCACTTTGCCTATTGTTCTTCAAGATTCATTAAGATGCTCTAGGGTCTGAATAAACCTTTCTGTTTGCCCATCAATTTGAGGATAATAGCTTGTTGACATGTAATGCATTTCCCACAAGTTTTGGAGTAAGGACTTCTAGAATTTAGTAATGATTTGAGACCTCTATCTAATAATATAACAGAAGGTAGTACAGGCATTCTTGCTATTTTCTTTAAAAACTTTTATAGCCAAAGCAGGAGCAGTAGGCATCTTGTCTAGTGGAATCAAATTACCATTCTTAGTAAAATAGTCAACTACCATCAGAGAAACACCCTCTACCCATCTAAGGGAGGTAAATCTGTGACAAAATCCATGGAAATTTGAGGTCAAGGTTGCTTTGGGGTAGTACGAAATTTCAATAATCCCATTGGTTTAATTCAGGAAGATTTGGCCTGTGCGCATACAGAGAACTGTTTAATGTCTAAAATTGACAGGCAATCAAATCTCTACTCTTCTCATCCTTGGTTGCCCTGTTACAAGGGAATCATTAACTTTCTAAAAGAGTTTGCTGTAGATCTCTCTCAGAAATAAATATTTGGTCATCAGGCCACATTTTGCTAACGTTTTGCCATGAAGTTAAAATTGCATTGAGCCACATACTCTTGGAAGCGATATGGCTCTCCAGTCAATTTTTTGACTGATACCAAAATAAAGGAAACATAAGGCACAGGTATTGCTGGTGTTGATAAGGAATTACTCCCTCATGTATTTAATGAAGCTTTGACACTAGGAGAAGTACAGAGATGTATTCCTTCTTCCCCCAATGTAGTGGGAAGGGTAATAGCTTGATTTAATTTCTCTAAGAGAAAGGTGCGCTCTTCGCGAGTGACTTCGAGATCATCTTGGATCTTACACATTGCATGTGCCATTGCCTGCAGGAGATTGGCTTCAGAGTCCAGTCAGGCAAACTGTCATGAACATGAAGGGGCCAATTCATAGAACTAATCTGAGATAAAATCCTAAACTTACTACATTTGGTATTCACAGAAGGCATTTAGTAGTAGTAAAGTTAGGACTCCTAACTTTACTACTACTAAACTGAGACAAAATCCTAACTTTACAACTTTCGGTATTCATAATAGGCATTTAGTAGTAGTAAAGTTAGAAGTCCTAACTTTACAACTACTAAATGCCTTCTGTGAATACCAAAAGTAGTAAGTTTCGGATTTTATCTCATATTAGTTCTGTGAATCGGCCCCGAAGTGATTACAGATTGTATTTGTTGAGATCAACCCCTCTGTCACCCTTAAGCAGGCCCAGACTAAGGGAAAAAAGGGGGGGTGTAGATAGATAGATAGATAGATAGATAGATAGATAGATAGATAGATAGATAGATAGATAGATAGATAGATAGATAGATAGATAGATAGATATTCCTGAAAGCTGGTATTCAGAAAACCCAGAAGGGATTTCTGAGGTACAGCATCTCAGCCTGAGTTAAGGATATTAAGGTCTCCACCTAAGAGTGACAGAAACAGAGACAACAGCATGGAATAAAAAATAGACATAAGGACTGACCAGTACAAGCAGAGGGGATACTATAACTAGCCACTTGCATACCACAGACCCATCACTGTCGACGAAGATGGAAATCCAAGCTACATTGGTAGAGAGGAGACCTAGACAAGGAAACAAACTGACAAAAAGGAAGCAAGCAGGAATCATCCACAAAGGGGACCATAGGGTAGAGAGGAACTGAAGAAAGGAGAAAACAGTAAAGGTGAGGGGTTGAATAAGCATAGTGTGAAAGACAGTGAAAAGTGAAGAGCCACAGCAACCTCTGTGGCGAAACAAGGAAGCTCTATACAGAACGGGATGAGATACTTTGTTTGGCACTATTAACCCACAAGTATGCCTGATTGTGCTGGTCCTTAGTGGTGTGGGTTGTGCATGTGAGACTGTGTCTTTCAAGTGTGAATTCGTATTTCCCACTGTACTGTGTGCTATCACCTCCAAGTTCCCAATCTCTTGTGCCCAGACATGTCTTACAAACTGACACAGGGCTACTGCCCCTGCCCCCATTTTTCCTTTTATTTTCTAAAGTAAGAACCCACTTTATGTGGGTACAATGGGTTACTCCTCCTGAGGAGATGGGTAACCCTCTTGTCCAAGCACCATCATTGTTAATACTCTTTATAAAATCCTGCAGCTCGGTTAAAACTGTTCACATTCTTACAACTACAGCTAGTCATGCTTACCATCATTGTATTGCAATAAATGCAGGAAATATACAGGCATAGGAAGGTGAGCAAACAAGAACTCTGTAAATGAAACCCAGTTTGATCAAATTTGATTTTGCTGATTTACAATTAGGGAAGGAGGCTTTTGCAGATTTTGGCTTGATTCTTTTTTGCATTAAGCATTACGACTGCCAGAAGAAATGACACTGCAGAGGGAACGAAAACCTTTTGGTGAGTTTTAGAGAACTTCAAGAATAGTTAGAAATACTGCATTGCTAATGGCAGTGGTGCCAAGTGCATCCTCATGCATATTGAGGTGGAAAAGCACACCGGAAATATAAACAAGCATTGGCATAGCCAATAGGTCTCGACTTTGGGACCTTATAAGTGTTTAGCCATGCAACAGTTGCACAACTAAATACTTATAAGGTCCCAACAGCCAGACCTATTGGCTATGCCAAGCGGCCGCAAGTGATCACGATCAAACATCAAAGCGGCCGTGCGGCCGCGAAAGTGAAAGTAATCGCGGTCAAGCGCACATGCACTGTAGCTCTAGGCTGGCCTGGTAGCACTTTTTGGAGCCCTCTGAAAAAGTCTCGCCAGACCAGCGCATGCGCTGGGTCAGCCGAGACCTAAAAATGGCAGCTAGGGTATTGGGTGACATGCAAAAGGAGAAGGATGTTGGGCCGGTGTACCTCATGATCCGTAGCTTCCCGCTCTCGAACATATTGATCCCTTATGATCAAAACAATTAGTAGATTAAACATTGAACTATAGGCTGTTAGCAAGGAGGTGCAGAGCTGGTGCAAGAAATGTGTCACCTCTTCTGAAACTTGGGCCTATTTGCTCCATACGGAGAATATCAGGTGCCTCCCTCTGTGTGCCATACCAGTATATTCATGTCATAATATGGTCTAACATAAACATTGTGTCTTAGATATCACCTTCCAAAAAAATTGGAGTTAATAGAAATTCTCCTAGACCTGTCTTGCCCTAGAACTCACCTTTTCCAGTTGTCACAAGCTCTACTCCTGAAAACAAGTATTGAATTATCCATCCCTATTTAGAGGTTTTGGTGCAAATTGCAAGCACTAAGGTCCCACAATATCAGACTTTATATCATCTTCATCCCTTATTTTTATTTTTTATTTCTGAGCAGCATACACAGAGATAGGAACTCAGGGAGCAATCTACCACCACTTAAAAGCAACCACTGTGCCCAGAGTCCAAAGCCATAAGTGCATTTGCCTTCTCACTGGCAGACTCTTTGAACTTTGAAAAACTTTATTCGGTAAGAGAATTACATACCATAAAAGTGTTTACACATAAAAATACATTAGTATTTATGCACATGTCATTTTTACAGAATTAATTTGTTTGGCTTAAACAAGTGGAAATAAGTGCAAAATGGCAAGAGCGAATTAAAAAAGATAATATAACATTAATTTAAAAATGGTAAAATAAGTTAAGAAAATTGGGGCAATGTATGACAGTGCAAAAACAAACCCCCCGGTGGCAGTTTTAAGATGCATAGGGGGGCTAATCCCAGTTCATCGTAGGGTATGTTTAAGTAGTTCGCAGAGAGCGTCTGTCGGTGTGTTATTTGAACAGAGATCTCCATTTAAAGATTAGCTCTATGTCGTACACAAAATTTTAAAAACATTGCCATATTTTTTGCCAGTGATTCTGTTTCTAGCAGTTGAAGGGCCATAAAAGCTGGCCGGCACTGAATTAGGCCCAAATGTTTCAGGAAGGGGATCAAGTATAGCTTTCTTGGCTCAACGTAAAATTTGCAAAACATTATCACATGAATGGTTGTTTGGGGGGAAAGATCATCACAGGGGCACGGCATCAGTTGGGTACTCCAGTCGTTTTGCCCAGGGAAAGTAATTAAACGATGGAATATGTTCAGTCGCAATCTGGTGAGTAAAAATTTCTCGTAGTTGCTCAGGTTGGAATTCAGATATGGCTCAATTTGATCTGTTATCTGTATTGAGAAGAACAGTTGGGCAGAGTTTTTATTTAGTTCGAGAGCCAGGCGCAGATCAGTTAAATGGGTTAAACAAATGCCTCGCAGCCTTTTTCTGGGGATTAATGTGTTACTTTGGGGATTTAAAAAAAGATGCTCAAGTTCTAAGTCCATTAAAAACTTTTTGACGTAAGCAAGCCAAGTGATTGATGATCCGTGCTCCAAGTTCTTGCAATCATTTATGAGTTCCTGGGTAAATTTTAGTTCTGGTGTCGTCCAGATACGGTGCCATAGAAGGATAGGCTGCATGCGTATCACGTCCGTGATGTATGGAAGGCCCAGTTCACTCTGAATGTTAAAAGTTGAGGTGGACGATGGGACTCCCAGCAGGAATTTCAGAAAGGAATTTTCTGTCTTTTGGAGTAAAGTGACTTGTGCATTTCCCCAAATCCCGGCCCCGTAGATAGCTATGCTAAGGCATTTTGAGTTATAAATATCTAACATTTCCTTTGATGCTCTTTTACCCAGCCTCCGAGCAAACACTTTCAGGGCCGTTGTTGCTTTTAAAAACTGCAAATTTCTGCTCTCTATTGCGCTTTTCCAGGTAGATTTATTATCTATCACGACTCCTAGGTAGGGATAGGTGGTGGTGTCCTCTATTTTGGTGTCGTGTAGATAGATATTTTTCTTGTTACGTAGGTGTTTCCCTGATGCCATCACAAAGGTTTTTTTGGTATTAATGTTTAGATCCAGTTGTTTCATAAAATCCGTATATCTGATCAGGGCACGTTGTAACTCAAGGGGGGTGCGGGCGAGTATGACTGCGTCGTCCGCATATAAGAGTGCGGGGATTGGGCGTTGTTTGATATGTGGCTGGTCCTGGCTGCCTTTTAGCAAGGCTGCTTCTAATCCGTTAGTGTAAATGTTGAAAAGAAAGGGAGCCAGGACACAGCCTTGCCTTACTCCCCGTTCAATTGCAAAGGATGATGTTAGCTGCCCCCCGATGCCATATCTTACTCTAGTAGTGGTATTCGAGTAGATTTCCCTTATGTAGTTAACCAGGTTGGGGTCAATGCCCAGTTGTGTCATTACGGTCCAGAGCTTGGTGTGATCTACGCAGTCGAAGGCTGCGGATAGGTCAACGTATGCCATGTAAAGACTGCCACCCTTTACATGGACATACTTCCCTCTCAAGAGTGTAAGGTTGAGGACCTGCTCTATAGTGCCTCTACCTTCCCTAAACCCGAACTGAAGGTCGGATAGGGTATTGTTTGATTCGGCCCAATTTTGTAAACGTGCTAAGAGGATTCTACCTACTACTTTGCCGAAAGAATCCAATAATGAAATGGGTCTATAGCACGTGGGGTTATTCCTGTTACCCTTTTTAAATATGGGCACTAAGGTCGAATCAGACCAGGAGGTTGGTAGTCCTACATAACCCATTGCGTCTAGGACATTTAGTAACAGGGGGGCCCAGAGGTCAATGTTTGATTTCTATAGGTCCATAGGGATCGCGTCGGGACCCGGGGCCTTTCCTGATCTGCTAGCATTCAGGGCTTGCTCAACCTCTGCAAGCTCGAAGTTCATATTTGGGGGGATGATTCGGGGTGTAGATGCGTAATGATTGTGTGATTGGAGCCCGCCCGATTTTGAAAAGATTTTTGAAAAATGGGTGACCCACTCTTGTTCTGAGATGGTAGTCTCAAGTGTGCCGGTTGCTTTCGGTCCTGACAGAAAAGAAGAATTTACAATCTCCCAGAATGTTACCGAATCTTTATTTTGGCAGCTGCTATGTAAAGCGGTCCAGTGTTCTTCTTTAAGTTCTCTTTTCCTGGATGCTACTGCCTTATTATAGTTTTGTCTGGCTGTTAAAATTTCAGAAATATTTCTTGGGGATTTTTTGAGGGCAATCTTGAGGGTTTTGTGGGCTCTTGAGCATACTGAGTTAAACCACCTGAACTTGGGTTTATCCTGAGGTGTTTTCTGTGCCCGGGGTTGGACTGTCAGGGCATTCTTGACCTGTAATGTTATTAGGTCGTAGTTAGCCACAATCTCTTCGGGGTTAGTTGTCTCAGTTAAACAGGCTTCAAAAGCAGGGCGGGCTGCGTTAATTATAGTTTCAAGGATGGCAGTGGGATTGATTTTTGACCATTTCAGTGCATAACCATTTGGACGAGGCATAGAGATGAATTCTGCACGGAGTAGTGTTTCTGGTTTTTTTTTTGGGGCAGTGGTTTGGATTGTGACTGTCAGTGGGAAGTGATCACTGAATGCACTGTCGTGAGTATGGACGTCAGTAATCAAGTTGGGGAGGATATTCCCTACTAAGATGAAGTCGATGCAAGAGGATAGGCCTCTGCCGTTGAAAGTTGGGGCAAAAGGAGTTATAGGAGTGGTGAATTCATTTGCAAAGGCCAGTTGTAAATGGATCATGTTCTCATTCAAGACAGACCCGTTTCACTGGCAGACTCATTCATGCTTTCTGTCACCCACTCGTTTCACTGTTCACTCACTCACCCATTCACACACACATGGGGACACTCATTCACCAACCACCGACTGAGTCTAGACAAGTGTTCCTTAACCTGGCAACGTGGTTGTGCCCGCACATGTCAAGTATCTTTAATATCTTAAATTGGGGAGAGGAGTTGGCCTAACGGCTAGGGCGGTCGACCTCGAATCTGGGGAACTGGGTTTGAGTCTCGGCAATGACGCTGAACATCCTGCGATTCTGGGCAAATCACTTAATCTCCCAGTGCCTAACAATAAAATGAATGTCCTCATGTAATGCAACTGGTGCTATGTAAAGTGCTCTGATACCGGATTCGGGTCAAGTTTGCGCTATATAAAACTCTGTAAAATATAAAATAAACATAAATTATAATATTCTCTCCTCTGAGAAATTCTCATATCAGCATCTTACCCATTGATAATGTGCCTGGCAGAAAGTAGAAAGGGCAGTATTCTGACAGCATACTGTGCCACGATTTCTGTTTCCAATGATACACGGTGCCTTTTTTGCACTTCTTCGTATTTTTAATTAAAACATTTACCCATTTCTTTAAACGTCTTTTTCATTAGGTGTTTCTGGAGCCAGGTGTGTGAAAACATGTTTTAGGTGTTACATAAATAGGTACCTACCTGTTGGTTATGATTCATGGTCTTTTTATTATCTCCTGTGGATGAAATTCCAGCTAATCGGTTATGACTGGTTCCTACTCTATCCAGCTGCAACAAATGAATTATAAACATTCAGTGATTTAAGGGAGCTGAAACAGTGGAGTCCTATGGACTTCATAACAATCCACTGATGTCAAAAAACGCATATGGCAGCGAATAGATCTGGTAGATACCATTTGTAACTGTAGAAACCATTTGAACCTGGAATTCTCACCAGGTACATGCACACATATTGTATTTGAACTTTGAAGTCGATCCTACGCTTCATTTCAGTGTAGACTTGGTGGCTGTGTCTTCAGGGACTTAACCTAGACATCTACGGCCCACTGAGTTCAAGGCCTTTGTGTATCTGGCCCAGGTTTAGACTAGAAATCAAAATCAGCTTTGCCAAAATTGTTCAAAACACCCTACACTGCAAGAGATGTAACTAGATAGGGGCCACGGATGAATGCTTGCCTCGGGGCAGCACACCCTGCTCTGAAATCAGCCCCTATGTCCTGCTGTGGAAATGGAAGAGTGGCACAAGGGCCAGTCCAGCACTGTATGTAAGCCTAGGAAACATTTTTCAAGAGGGTTTCAATTTTTGCATTACGATACTGTCACTGAGTATTTGCAGCACCACAGCTGTAAGGATTCTAATGTAAAAAAAATCATGAGCGCGGAACAGGCCACTGCCTGTTTAATAAAAATAACCCCTGGCCTGGCCCTGATTAGCAGCTCAGTTGGAGCCATCAGGAAGGTGAGCACCTCTTCCTTCATCTCGCTTCAAAATGCCGGTGGAGAAACGAACGGCTGTTATTTTCTGAGCATGGTCGGCGCGCGCCTCCTTCCCGGCAGCCTCCCTTCTCGCGCAGTGTTCGGTGGCTGCGAAAAATAATCCTGCTGGAACGGCGAGTCACGGGGGCTGACCCGGCGGAGCGCTGTGTGTGTGACACATAATGAAAGGTTGCACCGGCTGTCTCCGAGGTGGCGTTGCAGATCACATCACAGAGGAGCAGGCGGGGATGTGTTGCCTCGCGCTGAGTGACAGAAGCTAATAATTAGTGACAATGATTGACAGATAAACTCCATCTGCCGCCCCGACGCCTAAGAGCAGTTATTCCACAACTGTCTGCGGGCACAATGAACTCCAGTGGGAGAGGAAGGTGGCCGCTGATTGACAGCTGCCTCTGAGAGACAGGCCACTGGCAGGAAAGACACCGTCAGCAAAAGTGCGCAAGTCTCTCCCTGTTCTCTGGAAGCCCAGCTCGTTGTATACATGTATTCTGTTTCATTTATGTTGCGGATGGCTTTAAATGCATTACTAACTTGGCTGTTTTTAACTGCAGAGCTTTCGAACGGGAACCTACCATATTCCATCCATTAAGATGCAGCTTGTCTATTCTCATGTTCCAGACAACCTGCTTTTGAGACAACCGACAATTTGGAACATAAACCATTATGTACGTGTTTTGTATGGCACGAGCCCTCTGCATGTGCCAACAAGAATGGCAAAGTTCATTGCTGCAAACAGTCTGACACTGCGTCAGAATCTTTCAGCTGTTAGTGGTCTCGCGAGGAGTGCCGCGGCATCTTCGTCAAGTCTCTGTGCCCAATTTCACGCCATGGATGCTACACAAATTGCGCTTACTATGGAATGTTGTCCTATGGCAACTTTACCCAGCCAGTACTTGGAGGAATGTGCACATGTTCGGAAATGGGACTACCATGTGCAGTAAAACTGTTGGAAAGACTTTCCCTGCATTTTATTCCCCATTTTCAGTGGGCAGACATGGTATTAGGTGCAAAAATGTTTTAGCTCCCTTCTTATAATAAAACTATACGAACTGCGCAATGATGGAATACAAATGAAGATGTGGAACTGTAGGTATTGAGGAAACGACCTTGATCACTGTCCTGTGGCTATTACTGCTTTAGACGTGTGTTTGAAGTTATGTGCTTTCAAACCCATACGGATCATATGTGGGTTTTTATTCCATGCTCGAGCAGCACAGAGGAAGAAAGCACTTCTGAGCAACACAAGGTTACTGTTCAGTGCTTGACCTGTAGAAGAATAAGGGCCTCATTTACAAAAAATGGGCGTAGGGCAGGGCAGCAAGTCTTTTTGCTGTGCTGCCCCACGCCAATTTGAAAGGGTAGAAATGCACCGTATTGACAAGATGCGGTGCATTCCTGTCCTTTCAGCCAGTGCCGGCGCACAATTTGGTGCCTAGGGCCAACACAGGCACCATCTGTGTTGTTGGCAGGATTGTTTTTTTGCTGGAAGGGGCACCTTCTTGCACAAAAACAATTCCAAGAGGTGTTCTCCTCGTCTATGCAGCACACATGGCAAGAAGAAAAATCGAGTAGAAATTAAAACATTTCTCCTGGTTACGCATGCTCTGGGAAGGCGTAAAGTTTTGGCGCTGATCCAGGTTTATGTAATTTTTTAAACCTGGGGCAGCATCAAAATCTATGGGTGTTGCATGGGAACACCCACCACAAGACCCATGGTACACCTCCTTGACTCAGAGTGAAGCAACGCAGTGTTTGCTCTGCCTTGCCTTACTCCATATCTATGAGGCCATGCAAAGACTTTGCATAGCCCTTTAGTGCGGGACAGATTTTTCCTGAGAACCCCGCGGCCGGCACCACTGAATGTCAGCATACCGAATACTAAGGCTGCATTGTTTTGACAACACCTCATGACTCTTTAATCCACCGCAGACATCCCCTTTTACCTCACTTCCTTCTTTCTCTTTCTTTCACAATTTTTCCTCCTTTCTCTTCCTCCTTCTTTCCAATGGTGTGTTTTCCACTCTCTTGCTCTGGGTCAAAGTCCAATGAGGAAAAATTAGTATTTGTTCCCACAAACAAGTGCCAGTGGACCCCAATTGCAACAATGGCTCAAATTAAGCACTGTTACTATTCCAACATCGGCCCTAGCATGTGTAGGGCAAGTGCAGGAGGTAGGGTTGTATTTATGTCAGACTGAGATTTTAGTGGCTTACATTTTCGAGTTATGTTTTTGCAGTCTATGGGCCTCTGCACTTGTGGTGGAGGCCTCGCAGTCGTGGGGGAGTCTTCGCACTCGGGGTGGAATCTCCGCAATGAGAATTCTCATTGCAGAGATTGCACCCCGAGTGCAGAGTCTCCCGATGACTGCGGGGCCTCCGGCACGAGTGCGGAGGTCCTTTGTGAATCAGGCCCCTTTGTTTTGGAGTGCTACCAGAATAAAAGGTTGGATGGACTGTACTTTTCTGGCATTGAAGAAGAATAAACAAGAACTAATGCTTGTTAGCATCAAAACTTTCATTCCAATGAGAGAAGAAGGATATAGATGTCTTCTCGTTGTGGAAAAGACAGTCACGGCCGGCATGGCTCATGGGTGGGGATGCGGGATGGTGCGAGGAGGGGGGTCGCGTGGTGAGGTCACGCAGGGGGTTAATTTAATCATAATAATAAAAAAGAATTAAACATATCTTTCTGCCGTCCGGGTCCCGTGTCTTCTCACCTCCTGCTCCTGCTCTCCTGCCTCCGGCATGAACAGGAATCAGGCAGCCAAGCTCCCTCCCCTAAGCCAATCAAGCAGCGTTGTGATTGGTCGGGACGCCGAACAGCCAGGGGCTTATGAGGAGGTCATGTTCTCCATGAAGGCAGCATTGCAGCCTGCATGGAGGAGGGCAGAGTGCGCATGACTGGTTTGGGCGGCCCCAGAGGGCCGACCAAACAGTCTTTGCACACTCAGGAGAGCCGCCCCGCCCCACACGCCCACCCGACCGCAACCAAACATTATGTTTCTGCTTCTCGAACTGCAAGAAAGCAGCGGGGTGACACTCCTCCACCCTAGTGGAGGAGCCGCCCCTGGGAAAAGATCAAACTGAACAGAAAGAAAAAGGGGAATTCTAAAGTGTCAAGCTGAATAAATCACAAACCATTGAAGAACACACCAACCAGCATATCATAATCTGCATACCGTAGCCACAGCCAGAGTTGTTGTAGGGTGTTCTGTTCACAAGAGCAATAGTCTTCTCTTGGGTGCCCCAGAAAAGGTTGATTTCCCTGCGGCAAGAATACAAAATTATATTGCAAGGTAGTTGGGAACGTAAGAACAGAAGACAGTTCAACAACAGTCACTAACTGCAATAACTGCAGTATCAGCAAAGATAAAATTGAAAGCAGCCACACTCAAGTACAAAAAACATAGTAAACAGATTTCAGCTTACTGGTGTGAAAAATAATATAGTTCATTCAATCAATCAGAGCATTTGTAGAGCGCACTACTCACCCTGAGGGTCTCAAGGCGCTAAGGAGAGAGGTGCGGAGGGGGGTGCTGCTACTGCTCGAACAGGCAGGTCTTGAGAAGTAGTTAACCCCCTTTGGAACTCTAGGACAGTGGTTAGTGAAATCGAATACATTCAATAGAAGAGTGATGGGAAGAAGACTGAGGCGGAAGGAGTGAATGTAAGGAGCTCCATTTCCACTTAGATTAGGGAGGAGAACATCACCCTGAAATTCAGGAAACTTCTCAAAATCTACCTAGCTGATTGTTTTGCAACTTGTGATCATCACTTTGATACTAATTAAGCTTAGGCAGCATTACAAAATGAAAATGTAGTTCAATTATATTGACATTTATGTATCGATCTTCCATCTTCAGGATGGAGTTTGATAAAAATTAGTTGAACAACCTGAGTCCAAGCTGGGGAGAGAAGAAGTAAACTCAAAGCACTAGACTTGATATAGTGGGTCACTGTATCACATGCAGTATATCATGCAGCAATAATATCACTGTAGCTACATTGACCTACCACCACTTTATAAGATAACTATATAATTGCTACTCTTAATTCGATTCATACCTCCTAAGGTAAGCATGATTAGAGTTTAGAATAGTCAATTATACTTATATTTCAAGGTAGTTGTAGGTTGATGTACCCGATGCAATATTATTGTAGGTCGATGTTAACCTCACATATAGTGTCATACAACTAAAGTGACACTATGCCCAAATTGCATATGAAAATTCACAGTATATAGCAATCACTGCTGATGAATCTGAGGCCAGGCTTTCCAACTAGTAACAATCTTTTCCAAATGCCATGCACAGGTTTCTCATCAATAATTTTACAACAAATGTTACACTGAAATTATCAATGATGTCATACAAGATGTCATGACTGATGTAATATGTCGAGTAATTAGCAGTACACGGTGAGGACGCGAGTTATAATTACCTTAGGGCATGGGTTATAGTTACTTCAGATAACTCTAACTATAACTGCTGAATTTCTATGGTCAGGTGTGTGTAAAATCTGAACCTAACTATAATTTTCCTGTAACCTTTGGTATTTTAGTGAATTTCTATGGTTATTTAAATTCTATATCCTAACTATAACGTCCTTTTAACCTTTGGTTTTTTTTGGTACATTTTTAGGGTGTTGTTTTAGAGTAAAGTAATATTTAATTACAATATGTTAATCTAACTCATGCCGTACATGACCTTTGGCTGTGCATGGCGAGGTGTTGGCTGCAGCAGTCAGCCCCCCTCCTGGACTGATTTTGTCCCTGGGGATCCAATCCCCGGGGCCCGGCCAATTGCTAAAGGGTGAGGGGGGCCATGCACCCCCCTTCGCAGGCCAATAGCGGCCACGGGCACCCCATCACCCAACACCATATCCTTATTGGGGGCCACAGGGGAAGCCCGAGGGCCCCAGCAGGCTACCCACATCCAGCAGGAGACGGTATTGCTTCCCACCTGCAAAGACAAGCTACAAATGCTGCTCCCTGCAGACTGGAGCAATATTTAGATCTGTTTCCCTGCCTGCACCACTGTGGGCAGGGAAACAGATCCAAAGTTCTCTCCCAGCTGGCGGGAGCATTTTTAAAGCTCCCACAAGCTGGGAGCAGACTTTGTGTTTGATCTCGCTTGGCGGGAGCTTTGAAATTGCTCCCGCTAAGTGAAAGCAAACACAGATTTTCCTGCCCGTACCAGTGTGGGCAGGAAAACCGTTATGTACCGGGGGAGGGCACCATGGGACGTAGCAGAAGCCGGCCTTGGGGGATGGAGTCACCAGAGCCATTAATGGCTCCAGGAGATTCGCCGCTTAGCCCCAGTCCCCTTTGTTATTGAGGCCAAACCCCAGGGGATGGGGTCTCTGGGGCCCAAATTTGCCAGGGCAGGACCATTACTAAAAGGGCAGGGCCTTGAGGAATGGGGTCCCAGTGGGCCAAATTTGGCCTGGGAGGGGGGCTGCATGCCCCTCTCCCACTCATTTATACAGCCAAGCCCTGAGAGATGGGGTCCCCAGGCCCAAAATTAGCCACGGGGCGAATGGTCTCTCTCCTGTTCCAGGCAGGTCGCTCCCCACGCCGCACAGCTCCACCTGTTGTGCCCATGTCCCTGCCTCCTGACCTCGCTGCTGCTGCAAGTTTGAGGCCCTCCTCCATCCGCAGGCTCCCGCCTGCGCCTCATCCCTAGTGGCCCAGTGGTGAGCTGTAAGTATCTGTCTGCCCGCTCTGTCCCGTTTTGCATGTATTTCTTGTCTGCTATTTTATTGTAATCGGTCGTGTATTGCACTGTTTTTCATTCTGTTTTTATTCTGCTCTATTGTTGTATTATACTGTCTGTAGTCTGCCCCTGCTGTTGCACTCCATTTGTATTTTCGTTTTCCACCTGTTTTCCCTGTAGCCCTTCCTAGCCTTCTCCATTTCCGATGCTGCGTCCCCTGCAGCCCCCGCCCCCTCGCTCGCTCATTCGCTCCGCTTCTGCCTCTCAGCTGCTTCTTCCTCCCACCTTCCCTTCTTATGATGGCCACGCGCAGCGGGTGTGCCGCTGGCGCACTGAAGGCTTGCCACAGGCAAACCCGTCTGTGCCCGCCCGCGCCTAGACCGCACCCAGCACGAGACCCCCTGGCCCACGCACCCGCCGCCACTACAACGCCAGCACCCTACACGCACTTAACACCGGCAGATCATACACCTGCTTCCGGGCCACCCCGAAGCGCACCAAAGGACCCTTCTCTTGCCGGAGCTGCAGCTTCACCAGCCTCTGGGCTGCCACCTCACCCACTGGGGTAGGATGCAACCACCTCAGATGCATACTACTCAACACCCGCTCCGACCGCAAGCACACCATCGAACTCTGGGACCTACTCGACTCTTCCTCCCCGGACGTCTCCTTCCTGACGGAGACCTGGATGAACCCCTCCTCGGTGCAACCTCAGGCAATTGATCGACAACTGCGCCAACACTCTCGCCCCGATCAGGAAACCCTCAAACAGGTGCACCACCAGAAAAGCCATCTGGTTCACCGCTGACCTACAGGCATCCAAGCAGACCTGCTGAAGGCTCGAGAAGAAGTGGCACCACGAACAGACGCCGGACAGCAATGCAGCCCACAAGAGCACCATTCGCAGACACCACCAACTCATCCAAACGGCCAAAAGAACCTCCTTCAAGGAACTCATTGACAACAACGCACACAACAGCAAAGAGCTCTTCAACATCGTGAAGGAAGTCTCCAACCCCAGCTCCAACTCCAACGACATCCTGCCATCACAAGACCTCTGCGAGTCCCTAGCCACCTTCTTCCACCACAAGATCGCAGACATCCATGACAGCTTCAACAACCAGGCCCCGCCGACAGCCACCGACACCTCAGACTCACTGCCCCCCAAACCACACCGATCCCCTGCTAACCTGGACCCACGCCAACGACAACGACACCATCAAAATCATGAACACCATCCACTCTAGTTCACCGTCAGACCCCTTCCCACACCACATCTTCAACAAAGCAAGTTCCACCATCGCACCTCATCTCCGCAAGATCATCAACTCCTTCGAGACCGCCACCTTCCCGGAGAGCTGGAAGCATGCCGAGATCAACGCCTTACTCAAGAAATCCAAGGCGGACCCGAAGGACCTCAAGAACTTCCGGCCCTTCTCCCTACTCCCGTTCCTGGCGAAAGTCATCAAGAAGATTGTCAACAGGCAACTGACCTCCTGGACCCCTGCAAATCCAGATTCCACAGAAACCACAGCACTGAAACAGCCCTCATCGCCGCCACCGATGACATCAGGACCCTGCTGGACAACGGAGAAACTGCGGCCCTCATCCTCCTGGACCTTTCGGCCGCCTTCAACACTATCTGCCACCACACCTTTCGCACACGCCTCCACAACGCAAGGATCCATGACAAAGCCCTGGACTGGACCACCTCCTTCCTCACCGGCAGAACCCACAATGTCCGCCTCCCTCCATTCCTATCTAAAGACACCAAGATCATCTGCGGCGTACCCCAAGGATCGTCCCTCAGCATGACACTCTTCAACGTTTACATGGCACAGCTCGCCAACATCGTCCAATCGCACAACCTCAACATCATCTCATACGCCGACGACACACAGCTGATCCTCTCCCTCACCAAAGCCTCCACCACTGCCAAAACCAACCTCCATGAAGGAATGAAGGCCGTCGCCGAATGGAGGAAGAACAGCCACCTGAAACTGAACTTGGACAAGACGGAGGTCCTCATCCTCGGCTCCACCCCCTACACCTGGGAAGACTCCTGGTGGCCGGCCGCGCTGGGAGCTGCACCGATGCCCACCGACCAAGCATGCAACCTGGGGATCATCCTGGACTCATCGCTGTCAATGACCCAGCAAGTCAACACCGTCTCCTCCTCCTGCTTCAACACCCTCCGCATGCTCCGCAAGATCTACAGATGGATCCCCACCGGAAACAGAAGGACAGTCACCCAGGTCTTCGTTAGCAGCAGACTGGACTACGGCAACGCCCTCTTCGAGGGAACCTCGGCCAAACTCCAGACTACAATGAATACAGAACACCTCTGCACGGCTCATCCTCGACATCCCCAGCCACAGCCACATCACACCCCACCTGAGAGACCTGCACTTGGTCCCTGTCAACAAGAGGATCACCTTCAAGCTCCTCACCCACGCTCACAAAGCACTCCACAAGACTGGATCAGCATACCGTCAACAAGGGACTCACCTTCTACACCCCGAACCGCCAGCTTCGCTCTGCTGACCTCGCCCTCGCCACCGCCCCCGCATCCGACGAGTGACCGCCGCCGGCAGATCATTCTCCCACCTCGCCGCCAAGACATGGAACGCCCTCCCCATCCACCTGCGGCAGACCCAGGACCTGCTGACCTTCAGGAGACTCCTCAAGACCTGGCTGTTCGAGCAGTAGCAGCACCCCCCCCCCCCCCCAGCGCCTTGAGACCCTCACGGGTGAGTAGTGCGCTCTACAAATGCACTGATTGATTGATTAATCTCCCTCTTTCTATTTAGAAGATGGGCCCCTGGGAATGGGGTCCCAGGGCCCAAAAGATGCCCAAGGAGGGTGGCCGTGTGAGCTCCCTCCCCCATATTATTATGATAACATCCCCCTGGGACCTGGCCCATCCAGGGGGCAAAAAAACATGCACAGGAGACCACACTTGTTTTAAAAAAAAAAAGTTTGCTGCAGATCCACGTATCCTCCATGAATTCAAGGCAAAAGTTATTTCTAAAACATTTTTGGCCCCCTGCAGAATCCCTATGGAGCTCCACCACCAGGCCTAGGAGGTTAGGGTATTTCTACCCTGCCCCCTTGTGTTTTTTTAACGTTTTTTGGGGGACTTGGGCTTTGTTCCAAATCCCAAGATGGCTGCCACCACGTCTTGGTTGAAGTGATGGCAGCCAATCTGATCTCACCGTGAGATCTGTCTGATCCATAGACCATAAACGTCCCCAGATATACATAAATCTTTTTTCTTTAATAACTCCAAAACTGCTGAACAGATTTACACAAAATTCCAAAAAGCATGCTTTATGCCAAATTTGGTGTAGTTCCGTTCAATGGTTCGGGCTGTATTCGTGTTCAAAATTCTTAAGGGAAAGTGCACTGAAAGTGTACTGAGAAAATACATTTGGGACCCCCTCCCTTTTCCTAGCCCCCGCTTGATGAATCACACCAAAACTTTCCAAAAGCTGCTGAAGTGAATGGCAAACTAGTTTAGAAAAGTTTGTGAAGATCATTAAACAGCACCAAAGTTATGAGCAAAACAATAAACGCTTTTCCTCTGGAAACTAGGTCCTAACTATAACTACCTACTGGCAATGCATACCTTTGTTTCCTGTGAAACGCCTGGCCACTTCCACCTCACAAGGTCGGTGCAAGGCTGGGAGCACAGGAAGCTCGGAAGTATGGAAAACAGCATCTACGCCGCAGTGCAAATACTGCCAGTATCCGAAGAAGGTTTTGAATCCAAATTTTATTCGTCTGACACGTTTTGACCACAATGGTCTTTCTCTAAGCCAATATGAAGCCAAGCCCCAAAATGGCTGTCAACCCTTCCTGGTTGAAGTGTTGGCAGCCAATCAGTGCTCTGCATTTTCCTGTACGATCTCATTATTATTTGCGGATTAGCCACTATCGCAGATAAACAAATTTAGATTTCATTACATTTCTCAACAACTACTGAACCTATTTACACCAGATAACTGAAGGAGTAATCTGCAAACCAAAATCTACCTTCCTGCTAAATTTGGGGTAATTCCGTCCAGCAGTTCGGACTGCTCTCTTGTCTAAACTGCATATTGGAATTAACCTGAGGAACACACTTTTTTGACAGCCCCCTTTTTCTCAGCCCCTTTCCATTCACATCAAGACTCACTAAGACACTTTTTTTTGAAAATTTCACGAAGATTTGTCAAACGACGCCAAAGAGATAGGCAAGCCAAAAAACGCTTTTTCTATGTAAACATGGTCCTAACTATAACTACCTACTGCATCTATATATGTATATCTATCTATATATAAATATATATCTGTATATAGTGCCTCTGTAGGTATGGTATAGATTAGGGGTGGGTGGAGTTCACGGATTGTACTCCACAGAATTCCACGTAGTTAAAAAAATACAGTGAAATTCCATGGAGTTTGGCACCGCCCACCCGAATGAACAGTGTTACACGAGAGAGCCCCCTAATCCCCCGTGCTTCAAAGCAGCACCAATCTGGAATAAAAACCATGGGAGCCTGGTTCATGGATAGTAACTGGCCTGTGCTATCGGAGTGGCATTCATTCAGTTGTGTTGGGACCTGTAGGATGACGCTTTTGGTGGAAAGCGTTAAACTGTTAAGCCTGTAATCCTTAATGCTGATGACTAGAAAGCCATGACCGGCTGAAAGCTGCCCTGGTGACTAGAGGTCAGTTGACCCAGTCTGTCTGTGCAGTTGTCCCCTTGCAGCAGTCTCTTCCTGTCTGGTTCCGCCAGTGCTGCAGGGCCTGCATTGTCTCAAACTTAAACCCTGCACCACAGAGCCGGCAACATGAATGCATGACTTCAGTGCTCGCTATTGAAATCCCCGTATAACCTTCAAGTCACACGTTCGAATCCCGGCAATGTCCGCTTAACTATTTGTCCATCCAAGGTCCATGCCAAGTTGGAGTACCAATTTCAATTGAGTAGTATATAGATTTTATTATAAAAATGTATTTAAAAGAGCTTCAGATTCAACAGATTATTGCTATTAGTAGTGTTGAATTAGTGAGTAGTAAGCCATTGGTTATCCAGTCAGCCTCTTCCACCTCACACCACCAGTTTGCTGTCCAGCCATACTCCCACACTATCCCACTGCGTGAGCCTCTCACCTCTTCTAAGAGCCTTCTTCACTCTCTCTCTGCAATGCACAGCTTGCGGGCATGGCTCCCAGCTGCCAGCTCCTGTGGCACATGGACGAATACCAGCATTGGAACCCAATACTCAGCTCCTCCCACAGTAAACTTCAGGCCGCCATGACAGGATCAGGCAGCTCACCCGCCATGAAAATTCTCCGATCTGGAATTGGAAGGACGTAATGTGACTCAGCGGACGGCGGAGTCCGCGGAGCCTTTTTTTCACAAATCCGCTCTACGCCGGAACGCAGAGTTAGCAAAACTAAAAGAGTTCCGTGAGCGGAGCGGAGTTTGATGCCCAGCACTAGTTTGTATGCCAGAATAATTCATATTTGTGGGGTTAAACAGCAGTACTCCTTTTCAATTGAGCAATATTGTACTTCTTAATTACAGCATTGTCATGTTCACATACATCCAGGGCTTTAAGTGGGCCGGGTCTCACCGGGTCTGAGCATCGGCAGATTTTTTAAGGGGGCCTCGAAACGGGTCTCTTTCGGGCTCTGTTTTGTGCCCTGGCACTGGTGGTCTGTGTTTTTTTTCCGGACTGCAGTGACAGCAGGCACATCGATGTGCACGTGCTCACACTGCTCACTTCTCACTAGTAGAGAAGTTACGGCATGAGGTCATGCCAGGTGAGCGTTGTAGAGGAAGGGAAATCCTTTAAAGAGAGTCATTTTCTCTCTGGATTTCCCTTCTCTTTGAAACTCAGGAGCAGCAACATTGTCGTGGTGTCACCAGGGCTTTAAGTGGAAGTTTTTTCACTATTATATACAAGCCATAGTTGCTGCTTATTTATCTTATGCAACTAGCAACCATTGACAAAGTAAATAGTCCTGACTTGTAGGTAGGATGTGACTTGTTGTATCATATATCTGGATGTAATGACAGGAACAGCAAAATACAAGTCGGGCGGCACATTGTGCTAAACACAGATTTTTTGCTTACGTGTTTTAAGCCACGCCCTTAATTACATTGACCACGCCTCTTGAGAGACCCTCCAGTTTTTCATCTATCTTAAAGCCCTGCATACATCCACTTTTTTCATACGTTTGTTTACGGCTACAGAGCACTTGCACGCACGCTGTCCA
The DNA here is from genome assembly GCF_964204655.1 of Triturus cristatus. Lineage (NCBI taxonomy): Eukaryota > Metazoa > Chordata > Amphibia > Caudata > Salamandridae > Triturus > Triturus cristatus. The sequence goes on from NC_140584.1 coordinate 354,389,807, forward strand.
CCCGAGGAAGAAAAGTCTAAAGATACCGTTTCTAATTAACAGTGAATGCCATTACAGCAGCATCTAACAATCGCATTAAGCTGATTACTCAGAAACAAAGGTGTGTGTTTTCAAGAAAAGCTCCTCTTAAAATGCAGTGGGAATTACAAGTGTAAATTGTTTAAATGTGTGTATTTTCCATGTTTTGAATGACCCTAATGTAGACAAAAATCAGAGATCTTTTTAAACATGAGCTTCAAGTAACTTTTTTACTGGGTTGCATTTGAAGGTAACTCAGAGCCCCAGAGAGGTGTATTATACAAGGGCAATAACACGCAAAGGGGAGTTTTTGCCCTCGAAAATACCTTGTTAAAAATAGATGACAAGAATCCTAATGACGCAAATCCATTCAGATCCTCTGCTTTCATGGAAAAAAACGTGGGAAGAAGGCAAGCACAAGATACAAACGGGGGAAAATAACAGAAGGCAAGGAAACGGAAAAAAATACCTATGGAAGTCGAGGATCGGAAATCATTACATAAGCTAAAATATAAAAAAAGCAAATCAAACACACCCACAAGTCAACACAGGTAATTAACTAAGACACAACGTATATGTACCTGAAAACAAGGTCATTGTGTAAACCTAGACCCAGCACCATATAGCAGTTTGCTTGAATCTTTCATTCAGAAAGACTACCAAAGGCAGCCGAAATTGATCTTTCACAGGTAAATGCTAACTTGAGTTGCCCTCGGTTTCAGAACATCAGCAGTCAAACTTCGTTCCACAAGTCAAAGTAATTGACAAACATAAATTGTGATTACTTAGTCATGTGATTATTGTATTCCAAAGCGTGGAGAGCGTACCTGTGCCAAGGAAAGACAGAAAAACGTTTCATTAAAAGTGAAAATTAATCATAGTCTGCTCTTTGGTAGGTGGTATTTAAGACAAAGGAGGAAGGACGTACACTGCCTCACATCCCAGCACTCGTCTCGCCCCATTGCATTATGGTAAATGCAGTGCATGATAACAATTACGTCAGTGACAGACTTTGGTTTTTACCCAACGCAGCATTGGCTGCACCAACAACGGTGAAAACTAAAGACTGTCGCTGAAGTAAGAGTTATTAAGCACTGCATTTACCATAATGCTTTGGAGCGAACTGAGTGCTGGGATTTGGGCAGCGTGCTCCCACCCTCCTTTTGTATGGTATTTAACATCAGCCGCGGCCCATGCAGGTAAGAGCAGTGGGGCGGTGGGGCCGGGTGGGGGGGGATTTCAACGGACGTTGAGGAGGGAAAATTAAATAAATCATTAATTTTCCCTCGTCATCGTCCGTCGAAATCCCCCCACCCAGCCTCACCGCCAGTAGCGGTCCGTGGAGGGAGTTCGGGGGGGCAGTGAGGCGGGGCGGGGGAGGGGCAGGGTGGGGAAATGTAAACACCGGAATATGGATGAACGGAGGTAAGTACACATTTAGATAAATAAAACGAATTTCGTTGCGTGCGCTGCATCGCATTTTGCGATGCAGCGTGCGCAAAGGAATTACCTGCATGGGCCGCGGCTGTTTAAGATGCTCGTCGACTCTACAAAGCCTTTTCCTTAAACAGGGTATACTGTAGGTATAACCTGCACTGGTGCCCAACTTCCTACTCAGTCATGGTTTGTTTTTTCCTTACCTGAAATGATGGATGCATCTAGAACCGAATCAAACTGTATCACCACAAACTACCCAGCTTTTGTCTGTGTTTGAAAACAAGATTGCCCTTGCGGCTTACCAGATCTTTGAAAATATGGGGGAAATGATGATTGCTTTAGCATCATTTTTCTTTGAATTATGCAATTTGATGCTTCTTTCATTAAAGGCCTTGCTGGCAGTTGCATTTATTGGAGATAATCCAGGTCGTTTAACATTAGGAACTTAGGGGCGTATTATCAAGACAGGCGATAAAATTATCGCCGCTTTCACGGCGATAATGAATTCCAATTGAAGCCCATGTTAGATGTGAAAGACATCTAACCTGAGCTTGAATTGTCTCTGTTTTCGTAATATCACAAAACATTAGGCCCACGCAAAATGTGCATTATTAGGAAGTAAATGGTGTAAATTTAGTAATTTTGCATTGCTCTTGTTACACAAAATTCCCAAAATTTTCCTAGTACACTACATCCTTTATCACATGCTATTTGTGGTAAAAATGTTAAGTGAATAGGCAATTCTGCAAACACACCTGAGCAATGCGAAAGAAAGAACTGTTGTTTGCACTACATTTGTTTTTTTTGCACTCTTAATTTGGTTTGCAATGCTTCCTCTAGCCCACAATGGTCACGAGTATGTATTTCATGCTAAACTACAGCACCAAATGTCTGTTTTGCATTTCTCGTACTTATACATAATTTTTTCCAAAATTTCACACAATTACGCAAAAGCAAATCACGTGAATTTTGCACATCCACACAAAACATCCATTTTGGGATGGGATATCTGCTTCAGGAACGTGATTACTCGAAATATTGCAGGATACACGTAGCAGTTTCTATTTTTCTTTTTTGTTTCTTGCCTTCTTCAGTTGTGGAGAGAAGTTTGAGCCGACCTTTCCCATAATTTTGAAGGGTGTTTTACATGTTATGTTCTCTTTACACCAATAAACTTTCCATAACGTTTTAGTGAGATTAAAGATGGTGAATGGCTTAATAATAACAACAATACCAATAATAACTACACTTATATAGCACACTCTACCATTTGTTTGATAAAAGGTGTTAATTGTTACCCACTGAGTTATTGATACCATAAGGATGAAAGGCTGGGGGAATCTGCCAAGATCTAAAATTGTGACCTTTAGGTTACACACATATCTTTACAATGGATGCATTAGTCCACCGAGCTTTTCTTACCAGCGAGTTGTTACTAGGCCTGGGTGAAACTTTAATGAAGATGGAGCAATCAGAGTCATGTCAGTAATTACTCATTACTCTTGTGATGCAGAATTACTGAAATAACGCAATTACTCCAACTTGAGTAATGTTATATTATGCTTCACACTTAAGTAATTATGTAGTGAGAACAAGTAATTCTGCTAAGAAACTTATGACAGTTACGCCCACCCTAAGTTATCACATTGAGTGGTTTCTGAAGCTGCAGGGTATTTTCCTGTTAGAAATGGGGTTTCTGGTTGGCTTGTGTATGCGCTTAAGCCAGGCAGAAACCCACCCCTCTAGTCAGGGTAAGTGAGTTACACACCCTACATAACCCCTGCTCACACCCTTGGTGGCTTGGCACATCAGTCAGGCTTATCCCAGGGGCAATGTGTAAAGCATTTGTGCAACACACATACACACACACCAGTGACCCACTAAACACACCACAAAAGAAACTCCACACAGTAGTATATAAACATATGTTCCAAAGGCTGGCTACTGGATATTAACCAATAGCCCTAGCCAGGAAAGAGCAAAAGAGGAGAGAAGGACCTAGCTATAGAGAGGACCCCCTAAAAAGAAGGAAGAACAAGATCTACTACAGGCATATCTATGCCTGTTGGGGAAACAGTTTACCCATGGGGTTCTAATATATTTTTAATGGGTACTATTCCCGTTTTTAGCTTTTGGCTTTAGCAACCCCTGATCAAATTTTATTTAATTTTGCACACACTTTTTTGCCCTCTTCCTTTGGACCCACACCCCACACACCCTCAGGCACCATCCGGCATTTTTCTTAAAAGAGCTCTGCCAAAGTGACCCTTCGGGGGACCCGTAGGGCATTGCAGTGCCGGGCCCGACGAGGAGCCAATGCCCGATGATGAAGCATGACATCCTTCAGGGTGTGTGAGGGCAACAGGAGGCAAGACTTGTTCTTCCTTCTTTTTAGGGGGTCCCCTCTATACCTAGGAATTTCTCTCCTCTTTTGCTCTTTCCTGGCTAGGGCTATTGGTTAATATCCGGTAGCCAGCCTTTGGAACAGTGTAATTTTTTGCTTTTGTTTGTTTAAGTATTATAATAGAGGAGCATGGACACTGTACCGTAACCTGCTCCTCGGTCCCCCCCTTCTTTTTTTGATTTAGTATATAAACATATCTCATATATAACACATAGACCACAATCACATAAATCATAAATCACTTTGCAAACTAGGCAATTGTCATAACATCACAATTAGTGCACTAAAATACATACTAATAAGTTGCACGTCATAAAAACATTTTCACTGTACATAATCTGTAGATCTTGAAAATGAGAAACTTTAGCCTGTCGCTGCAAAGCATAAAACGACACATAGCACAACATCAGGTGATAAAAATGCAGCAGTTGGGGTAGGAACAGAATACGTAAGAATCACCATATTTACATCACCATAATCCCAGTAGAAACCTAGAGTACAGCATTTCCCTCGCTCCTATTATGCTGGATAGGGTAATTGGTACACCATGTTGGTCGCAGAAGCCTCTGGGCGTCTCCTACATGGAATCCGGTAATCACTGTTCTCAGACTCGTAGGCTACCAGGCCACCTCCCCGCCTACAACAGTTAATACAGTAGTTTCAGGGTAAATGCCGAGCTGGACCTCTGTCTAGGGTTTCTTCCTGCCCGGCTAGCTGAAGACAAGAGAACAAATGCCCCTAAAGGTATCTGACACACAGGAGAACATCCTCCTCCTGCAGATGGGGCTGCCCGCGTTGTGCGGGGTAGCTGCCTGCCATAGCTGGCAGCTACACCGCACAACGCAGGAGGCCCCATCTTCAGGTTTAGGGCAGGGAACCTCTTTTCAGAGTGGGCTCCCGAAGTGGCACGCCAACAGCTCCTAGTGAGGAAGGCTCTGGTTGGCCCCCCTGGGTCAAGACGGACCGCTGGTGTTGGAGATGCGAGGCCGCGATCTCTGTCTCTCGGCCGAGCTCGGGCTTCAGAGGTGCGGCTGTGAGAACATCCCGCAGCTTGCTCAATGAGCCTCCGCTTCCCCCACAACCACCCCAAGGGACTCGGCCATCCCCGGGGCAATGCAGCTAGGCTGCGCCTTCACCACAGCTCATGCTGTACCTGGGATCAGCGACCTGCACGAGGGAACAGGTGAACAAGGCTGGGCTTCCCTCCGTTGTTGAGGCAGCCTCAGAGGTCCGAAAATCAGTGCACAGGTGTGTTAATTCCCGGACTGGGAGTTTCTTCTTTGCTTGGCTTGTAGTGTGGGTGTGGTCCTGGTAGGTCAACTCGGGTCGCGGTGGTGATGCACAGCTGAAGGGAGCATCGGTTCTCTCGGAACCCCAGCTTCAAGAGCGGGTGACTGCTTGTGCCCCAAAGGCACTGGGCAAGGTGCGCTTTCGGGCAGCACACCGGTTCACCCAACGATAATCCTGTAAGCAACCTGGCCACCAGGGAAAAAGGGGAAGAACAGTCCAGTCCTTCTACTACTTCACACAAGAGTAGCCACTGCAGGCCGACCCAATCCACACACATCAGGGCAGCACTCCTCACACACCTGTTACAGCTCTCATTCCAGAAAGGTTTTTTTTGATCCAGCAAGGATCTTTTGAAGTATTTTATTTCCCTGAGACTTCCAATAGGAGGCAAGCACACTCAAGCCCTTGGAGACCATCTCAAGCAGATACCACAGCAGGGCAAAATATTCAGTCCTTTCCCTCTGCCCACAGACTGTAGCAGCAACTGGGGGTCAACCCACCCCTCACACACCAGAAAGGGTAGCACTTCTCTTCTTCATGGTAGGGTCCTCTTGTTACCAGAAGGGACCTCCAGTTCTGGGATTTAAGGTCTCATATCCCATTTTCTCATTTTAGTCTTTGTTTCAGTCTCAGAGCTCAGTACAACCAATTCTGTTCCCCGTGGCCCAGCCTGAGCACAGGGGGTAGAGACAGCATTGTGCAGAGGAGACACAGCCTATTCAGGTGCTAGTGAAAACTGCTCCCACCACTCTAAATGCAGAACAGTCTATTCAGACAGGCTATGAGTAACATAACATGTGTATTTGTAAAGCGCACGTTCACCTGTAGGCATCTTGGTGTTGAATCACAGATGTTTGCTGTTATCCAACTCAATGGTACTCCTTTTATCTACCTCAGATGGATGAAAGGTTGACCCGCCGGGATTTGAATTTGTGACCATGAGGTCGAACACAGGGAACTGCAGTGGATGGATGCATGAGTCCTCTGAACCACCAGACAGAGTCCCCGAGGAAAGGCAGGAAACACTGTCTAGAGTGAATGCACCTTCCCAGCTCCTGTCACTCCAAAACCAGGCGGTGAATACACAAACAGACAGCGGCACATAGAATGGCAAACCAAGAAAATGCCCACTTTCTAGAAATAAACACAAGGAAATGATGGTCGGAGCGCTGAAACTTTTCAGGCACTCACCCGCAGTTACGGATCCAGGTTGAGCACTTCATCGTTCTTTAGCTCACTTCGCCACCCCAGTTCAGACCCAGCCATATGCAAATCAGTCTTGACCCTGTTACTCCTGGGAACAGTGCAGCCTGAACTGCAATGGACTCTTTCCTGGACTGGAAACAAGCATCCTGGGACCTTTTTCGGGGTAACACGCCTCAACAGCTAGACTAGCTTGAATCCAGTGGTAAAGGCAGTAAGGGACCCACGACTGGGCATACCCTGCCAAATTAGGGCGAACAAAGCAAACACAAGGAGATTTTCTGAAAGAGTCATTTTCAAACACACAATTTAAAAACCACCTTTACTAAAAGGTGTGTTATTAAATTCTGAGTTCAGAGAACCTAATTTACGTTTCACTATCTTGACCTAATGGAAAGTTACACTTGTAAGATGTTACAAGGTAGCTCCACTGTTAACCTGTGGAACATACAGCCATTCAATAGTGAAAAACAAAATACACAGTATTTCGCTATCAGGACATTTAAAACTCACCAACACATTTCTTACCTTTCACATACACTATACACTGCCCACTGGCTACCCTGGGCCTACCTGGGGGGCGCCATATATGTAAGAAAAAGGAAGGTTATGGCCTGGAAAGTGGGTGCACTTGCCAGGGCGACAGGGCAGTTAAAACTGTGTGAGCAGACACTGCAGTGGCAGGTATGAGACACATTTACAGGGCTACTCATGTGGGTGGCAAAACCAGTGTTGCAAGCCCATTAGTAGCATTTGATTTACAGGCCTTGGGCACACACAGTGCACTTTACTATGGACTTAGCAGTAAATTAAATATGCCAATCATGGATAATCAATCATAATAATTGCAATTTACACAGTGAGCATATGCACTTTAGCACTGATCAGCAGTGGCAAAGTGCCCAGAGTCCTATAGCCAACAAAACAGGGTCAGAAAAATAGGAGGCAGAAGGCAATAAGTTTGGGGATAACCCTGCAAAAAGGGCCAGGTCTAATATTGCCTGTCAATTCTGGAGATTGGATTTGATCGATATGCTTTATACCAGAACTGCTGAGGTGAAAGCTCACATGTTGCAGGAAATAGAACCTCATGTAGATAGTGGACAACATATGGCACTATCTACTAGCACCTAAATAGCTAATTCTATTTCAGTGAAAATCACTGTAGAGCATATTTTCATGAATTCGCCTCTTCATATTCTTTGGGGTTTAGCTGTATCACCCAGCTTGCCGCAATGATTGTCAGCCAACACAAAGGCAAAAAATAGAAAGAACATATAAAATACAGAATGGATAATGTATTATGGTCAAAGGTTCATATTTATTTTATACTTTGTTATGTTAAGTGAATTGCTACAATGCAGCAATTCCCGAACAGACCAAACATTATAATTGTTGGGTTCTACCAGACAGGTAAAGGGTCTCAATGGGATGTGATTCATACAGGTTTCCTCTGGCCCAAGTATGTGTTGGGGATGTGGTCTGCAGATTGAGCATGTTACCTACCATAGTGCTTCATGGGGAAAGAAGGGCGGTTTTGGCCACTTAATGCCTGGGAGTCTCAACTTACTTCCTGCACAGCATTTTATTGGATGGATGAGGTTTATGTGTTGAGGCTCTCCACCTATCCAGAGTTAGCTATGGGTATGTTATTTGTAGTTGTACGGAGATCTAAGCGGCCGCTGTGTGCATGATGTCATGCACTCCTACCTGTCGACCTAAGTAAGTGTGTGTCAAATTTTGTCCAAACTAATGTTTGTAACTCTTTGAAGTCGTGTCTCAGATTGTTTTAGTTTCCTGATGTAAATTCTATTACTGCTAGTTTTGTCCTAACTTTATATGCTCTGTCTACTTGTCTTTAAGTTTATTCTGTTAACGTAACAGATTCATTCTGCATCATGGTGCCGTGTCTTGTATTGCCAGGCCTTCATATTCTGCTTTCCCTGAGGGCCCAATTCACAAAGGAACTTCACCAGTGCAGAGTCTCCGCACTCATGGCCTAGTCCCCACACTTTCTTCTGTTATTCTTTTTTTAATTGTGGTATTTGCTAATGGTTGTCAATTACCAGCTATTTGTGTATTATGATTAAGCTTGGTTATATTTAGTTTTTTGTTATGGTTGTTGTTTTCATAGTCTGCTGTTATTGTAGTAGTAAAATATTAGCTATGTTAAATGATAATAAAGAAGCTGAAAAAATGATTTACCTCTTGGGTGGACAATGAATCACTAAAATCTCTCGCCCAGGAGATTGAACCATGGTGCGGTGCACTCGTCCAGCCAGATTTCTCCTGCCAGCAATATACCCCACATTCCACTGTGCACCATACATAATGGGCGGAACTGTTCCTGTCAACAATGTTAAGAACATTTTTAGGGAGACCTCCTCACTCCCGGTCTTTACGGACACAGCCTCCAGCCCAGAACTTTTCATCTACAATTTTCTTTTCAGGTGCGTTAGTCTACTTAATTCAGTGGAAGCAAAACAAGACTACAACCGAGAGTGTGCCGTGCGTATATTCCACCCCGAGTGTGGAGAAACACCATGAGTGCGGAGACTCCGCACTCATAACTTTGCTACACCTAAGTCCCTTTGTGAACGGGCTCTAGGACTTTTTTTCTCAAAGTCCTCCTCTATCCACCACTCTCTGCCCTGCTTTTCGGAGTTACCAGTCCATATATACTCACCAATGAACAAATGAAAGTTATGTTTTTATGTTACGGACTAGAGTCTGCAGTATTTTTAAAGACAAAAATACTAAATCAAGTGAAAACGCAATTAAAAAAGACGAAAATATACATGGTCAGGAAAAAGACGCATCAGGCACCATTTCAGATTTTTTTTCATTTCTTCATTTCAAACATAATTTTGATCCAGGGATTTTTAGAAAGTTACTGAGTGTGATCTCAAGGACAATACACGAGGATGGAAAGTACCTGCAAGCTGGTGTGACACTGATTGTTTTCAGGTTTGTGTTGAAAATGAGAAAGAAAAAATGTGACCATATCCACTCTCTCTGTTTTTTTATTACAGCCATTTAATATTGAAGGTGGGATAATTTTATACAGTACATGCATGCACACTTGAAAGACACGCTTTTATTTTTTTACAGGTCAAATGTTTCTGTCACTCAAGCTTCAGCTGTGTTTAACTGAATATTGTGGCGCTTTGGAAGTGTTTCAAGTAGCATTTTAAACACTGAGCCGAGTACAAGCAAAATTCCGAAGCTCAGTGTACTTCTTCCCAGCTCCAGCGACAGTAATTGTCGCTTAGGTCAGACAGCCGGTGGAATACTTGGTACATTCTGATCTCTGACAGGTAGCTCTGAAATGTGTTTAATTATTTACACCATTTGTAAAAGTTCAGTGTGCGCCTCCAAGGTAGCCTCTTCATACTGAGGACAAGGTGGCCTCCAAGCAAATCGAAATACAGTAAATGTGGAATTATTTTTAAATCTGCAGTGTGAGAACAATAGGGCCACTGTTTTGAGAGCTGTTATTGGAACAAGAAATGATTATAGCAATACCCACTTGTCTAAACCCTCAAAGAAAATGTTAATAAGCTACACGTCCAAAACTCAGCAAGAAGGATAGCAGGGAGCAAATCCTAAAGGAAATAGTGGGGGGAGGGGATTACTTAGTTTATGCAGTGATATCATAGTAAGTGATGCCACACGATGGGATGTCACCCTATTGACTTTCTAATTTAAAAGTGAACGGCCCATTTTACAGTTAAAGAGCAGAGATGCAGTATATATATGTATATATATATATTCACTTAAAAAACCATAGGTTTCACACATGTTATAGTTAGCTGGACATTTCACTCGTAAAAAACCAATGAAATTCCCCCGTTATAGTTACTGCAGGCAACTATAACTCACGCGACCGCAATCCTCTGCTGATGACGTCAGATATTACATCACTGTATTTAGACACTTATTTACCCATGTCTTCTTCCATTAATCTTTAGCTATACATATATTACAAATATTTATTTTTCAGAAAGACACATATGTCATCAGTGATGTAATATCTGACGTCATCAGCAGAGGATTGCGGTCGCGTGAGTTATAGTTGCCTGCAGTAGCTATAACGGGGGAATTTCATTGGTTTTTTACGAGTGAAATGTCCAGCTAACTATAACATGTGTGAAACCTATGGTTTTTTAAGTGAATTTGCAAGGTTTTTTAAATGCTAATTCGTAACTATAACGTGTGTGAAACCTATGTTTTTTTCAGTGAATTAGTACGGTTTTTTGAATGCTAAGTTATTATTTTTTTTCAGGTTTTACACCGTGCGCGCACCGTGCGCTGCGCGCACCGTGCGCCCACGGTTCGCAGTGCGCGCAGGGTGCACGCACCTCGCGATTTAAAAAAAAAATATATATATTTTTTTCTCCCTTGGGGGTCCTTGTCTGACCCCCTGACCAATGCTAGGGGGTCAGGAACTGTCCACTCTGCCCCCTTTTCACTTTCTCCACCTTTGTTTTTCACCCCCTCAGACTGCGAGAGACAAAATGGCGGCCGACACTTCCTGGATTCCACCGATTCGAATGTTTACCGACATCTAACAACCAATCAGAATTGCGCTCGCGCACGGCAGGGTGCGCGCACAGTGCGCGCACCCTGCACGCGTATAGATATTGAAATGCTTTTAAATGCTATTTTCTCAGGAAATACTGAACAGATTTACACTGCAAAAGGCACTTCCTTGACCTTATGGCTACCTCTCTGCCAAATTTCAAGTAATTCTGTTCAGCCGTTCGGGCTATAGCTGTGTCTAAAGGTCCTATAGGAAAATGCATGGGGAAAACACGTTTTGGGACCCCCCTTTTTTCTCGGCCACCACTTGACGAATCACCCCAAGACTTTCAGGGTAGAAGCTGAGCGGAGCGCCCCATTAGTTTTGAAAATTTCGCGAGGAATTGTCAACCGGCGCCAAAGTTATTCAAAATAGAATTTTGAGATTTCCTATGGAAACACGGTCCTTACTATAACTATCTACTGGCGACCGCCAGTAGATAATATATATATATATATACATATATATATATATATATATATATATAGCACCAAAGTCGCTCCCTCCGGACTGTCTGGGCCCCTTGGAGAGTGGCGCGCACGCCGGCGGAGCACACCGGCACTTAACCTTCCACTGTTCGTAAGCGTGCTCTCAGAAATACAAGAACTCAGTGAAATTAATTAATCCACCATTTATTCCACAACGCGTTTCGGTTCCAGGGAACCTTGATCACGTGAAAATTACACCCAATCAGGAGACAACTTATCAGGTCACACAGAAAGTAAAAAAGGACCAAACGAAAAATACATGTCAGACATCTTGTAGTGGCACATAGAGTAAAACGAGTATAACATAATGTTACACATGGATTCTGCAATACAACTCAAAAGCCCATATCATGTGTAAATGACATCTCATTAGAAAAGCGGCACTAGAGTCATCCTGATTATTTCTAGGCCGAATTAATGCGAGATCCGAGCAGGTAATAACTAAGTGTTGTTTCAACAAAAACTTTATCAATATCCAGTGTACAACCACTCGAGCGAAAGGCAAACAGAATAAAGGTCCAAATTGAACGGATCAATTTGTGTAAAATACACATCAATTCTGTTGCCTTTGACATAGATACACTGAGGTTCAATAAAATATCCACACCTGTGTAACCATATTCTCGCAAATGTATTGTGATAAGTGGAATCTCTACATAGAGTGCGCATTTGACTGATATCAGAATCTTAGTGGATAGGATCTGAACCTGTGAGTTAAAAACATGTTAACAAAGGTGCAGAATCATATCAAGTTGATGTAATGCTATTACAGATATATCGTCCGCCCAAAGTGTATACGTTGTTCAACCAAGATAGATAAAAACATACGTTAGGGCTCAGCAGATGACGGGCCAGTGCCCAAAGTCTCGTAAACACAGGTGTCTAGCCACTACACCCCAATCTTAAAAAGGAAAGGCCGTACTGTAATGAATACTAGAGACAGAACCCCGTCTCACGTGTGCCCGAAAAAGTCTCACATGGGCGCTGAAGTGCCACACAGGAAAAGGAGGGGAGTAGAAAGACAGGCAGCCCGTGCAGGTGAAACCAGTGAATGGGCCCCTTCCTTCCTCCCGTGTACAGATAAAAAGAGAAAAAGACACAAAAACATAGAAAATTTAGTTAAAGGAGTGTAGATAACAATCTCCACCTCAGCAAAACTCAACTTACATTCAAGGAATGTAAAATGAAAATGATCAATACTTTTGTTCAGCTATTGTTAAGGAAGAACGGTAACAATAAAGGTAAACCAACGGATCAGTATACTCTAAGAAACAGAAAATAAAACATCAATTTTACATCACTGCAAATGTAGAGTTCAATGTTGTAGGAAAAGAACAGCCACACCAGGTAATTCAAACATGAGCTAGCACTAGAGACATATTATTCTTTAAGATGTACAGCTAATTCCTCATCCTGGTTAAGTCCCCCAGGGGAAATTGTTTGGAAATTAATGATATGTCTAGACTCCTTTTGTCTGAGTGTAATGACCCTATTTCCACCACGAGATCCCTTATTGACCTGCTCCAAAATCAGAAAACTGAGACTCGTTGCATTGGAAAAGTGCCTATCCTGAAAGTGACGAGCTACAGGGTATTTTTGGTCACAATGCGTAATTGCTCTATAATGTTGTAAAATGCGTTTCTTGGCCATGAGAGTGGTAGATCCAATGCACCAAAGATTGCAATTACATACAATCCCATAGATGACAAAAATAGAGCTGCACGTGAGGAACTGTGTAATTTCTCTGCGCACCCCATGTATTCCACATGATTGCAGAATTTACTATTGCTGCAGGCCTTGCAGTGCCCGCAAGGAAAAAAGCCCTGTAGGCCATGTAGATTTCTGTCAGGATAGACGGTGACATCGCTGTGAACTAGATGGTCCTTAATACTTCTGCCTCTCCTGTAAGTTATATTAGGTCTGTCAGCTAGAGTGTTGCCAATGATATTGTCTGATTTAAGTATGTTCCAATTTTGAGTCAGGATGCATTTGATGTTCTTTGAGTCTGAACTGTAGGTCATAATTACTCTCGTGTTTTATCCATCGCCAGTGGTGTCTGGATTGGTTGTCTCAGAGATCGTCAGGGATCTGTCAATGCCATCAGCCATCTCCCTGGCTTTCTTAAGCATCCAGTTGGGATATCCTCTCTCCCTGAAGCGCTCATACATCTGGTTGCTTTCTATTTGGTACCCCTCTTCAGTATTACAATTTATTTTGGCCCTCAGTAGCTCCCCATAGGGGATGCTCCACTTGAGAGCCTCAGGGTGGCTGCTGAGGGCATAGAGTACACTATTGCCCGCTGTGGATTTTCTGAAAAGAGATGTATGTACCTGATTGGATTTAATATCAAGCCTGACATCCAAGTACTCTATAGTTTGATTGCTAATATTGCCACTCAGTTTAATATTCCGGTCATTGATGTTAAGTTTGTCAATAAAATGTTGGGCTTCATGTTGTTCGCCTACCCAGATGATGAAAAGGTCATCGATGTAGCGTAGCCACATCGATATATGTGTGATGTCATCACGGAACCCAGGATCAGAAAAAATGCTCTCCTCCCAGCTTCCCATGAAAAGATTAGCGAAGCTGGGAGCAAAGCAAGATCCCATCGCGGTCCCGGTGGTCTGGCGATAGAGAATGCCATCGAACATAAAAATATTGTTCTGAAGGCAATACTCCATCATCTGTACTAGCATCTTGCTGTGCTCACGAAATATCACAGGTCTAGTCTCAAGATAATGTGAGCACGCAGTTTATCCTTGTTTATGGTCAATGATGGTATAAAGACTGTGCACATCAAGGGTGATGAACCAATGGTCATCGCCCCATTTCGAGGCCGATTCCGATCCTATATTTTTTTTTCCCGTACGACTCGTACCCGTATTTTTTAAGTCACGTCCGACCCGTGAAGTACGAGTCGTACGGGAAAAAGTACATACGGATCGGCCCGATCCGTACGAATCGTAGTGGGAAAACTTGTATGAGACGGACCCGGACACTTTTCCGTACGAACCGTAAAAAGACAGTCCGAGCGTACAAGTACGATCCGGACCGGCTTTCCGATTTACGATTTGTACGGAAAACGTCCCGAACACGGGGAATGACTTGTACAAATGCAATGTCGGTGTACGCACCGTACATAGCAATGGCGGTGTACGCACCGTACATAGGAATGATGGTGTTCGCACCGTGCATACGTGATGTTGGTGTATGCACCGTACATAGCAGTGGCGGTGTACGCACCGTACATAGCAATGGCGGTGTACGCAGCGTACATACCAATGGCAGTGTACGCACCGTACATACGCAATGTCGGTGTACGCACCATACATAGCAATGGCGGTGTACGCACCGTACATAGCAATGGCGGTGTACGCACCGTACATACGCAATGTACGTGTATGCACCGTATATAGCAATGGTGGTGTATGCACCGCACATAGCAATGGCGGAGTACGCACCGTACATAGCAATGGCGGTGTTCGCACCATACATAAGCAATGGCCGTGTACGCACCGTATATAGCAATGGCGGTGTACACACCGTACATATGCAATGGCGGTGTACGCACCATACATAGCAATGGCCGTGTACGCACTGTACATACACAACGCATGGGGGGGTGTGCCTGTACGACTAGTACCCCTGTACCGTACTGAACCACGGACACTGTACAACAGCACAAGGAGGGTCTAATCGACTCGCACAACACCACAAAACACGTCTACAGTGCACTAAAAATGGAAATGACTGACCTGGACACATCCAAACAGGCAAACAGAGGGGCAATCTCTCAACCACCCCTTATAACACACCCACCAAAAATTCAAACTGAGGCCCACCCACAAATGGACCAATAAAAAGGGCCCACACACACAAACCATGAGCCTTTGCAACAGACTCACTGCAGCTAGGGAGCACACACTAACAACTGCACCCATCCACCTTAACATATACACCGTCACACAACCTCATTCACACATACCCCCTCTACACATTCACACCCACACCGTCACATTAAGACCCACAACTATCCACACCCTCACCCCACACCATGCCCACAGACAAGAATCCAAAGTTCACAAGGGAGGAGCTGGAGATCCTTGTCAATGAAGTCATCAGAGTCGAGCCACAGCTGTTTGGAACATTGGTCAGACAGACCAGCATAGCTGAAAAATCACGCCTGTGGCAGAGGATCATCGATAGGGTGAATGCTGTTGCACCCATTAGAAGAACCAGGAATGAAGCCAGGTGGTACGATATGCGGAGGGCGGTCAAGCGCAAAATGAATGACGACTACGCCCAGAGCAACATCACTGGAGGTGGTGCGCCCCGCAGACCAGTACATTACCATCCCTGGGAGGAGAAGGTGATGGCCCTGCTTCCGCTGGTGGGAGTACATGGACTGCAAGGACTTCCAGAGCCTGGTGAGTACACAAACAACTTACGTAACATGGGGGTAATGGCATCCACACCCCAACTACACAAAATGCACGCAACTACCCCCAAGCCCTCACCGGCCACAACCACACTCAAGAATAACGCTAATGCCACTAACATGTGTATGTTCCATTGAGAAAGCAAGGCCATGCTATGTCCCATGCTACACGAAGCAGCAACCCAAGAATGGATGTCCGGTATGCTGGGAGGGTGGGTGGCACAAAACACATTGTTGAACTCCAAATCAGACCCAATTGCCCTCATCCCATATGGCCCAGGTACATACCCATGCACCATGCGCAATGCACAGGGATTGGGAAAGTACTGACAAGATAGCTCACACTCGGCCTGGGTGTAGGCAGCACAAGGCCCTCCTGTGACCAGTGCAAACACAAACACCAAGACAACAAGGTCAGATATCTAGGACAGGAACTCACACTCACTGTCATGGCAGCATGCTCCATGGGGGGACAGCTACATCACCTGGGAGCCCCACTGGCAAATCACACTACACCCACCAGCAGGCCCTGTCACACACACCCCTTACACAAGCAGACACCCCCGGGACAGGCAATGGATTTACCCACTGTCACAATGGACATGTAACACAACACCACCAATACATAGCCAAAGAAGCATCCATGCCAAAAATCTACATGTCAAAGACTCAGGAGAATATATCAAACTGTCCCCCGCAACATACCCATCCACAAGTGAACATTAAGGAGAATGCTAGGCACATACAACTACCTGGAGGAACAGTGCCAACTAGAATGTGTATGATACATGCATGTTGCATGAAACAGCATTAACATTGTCTGTCTCTCACACACAGGGCAACGTGATGAATCTACCCCCAACAATGGGGGTGAAGATTCACAGTCCCTGGCCCGGGAGGAACCTGATCCCACCGGCAGCGACGCCTCTCAACATTCCGTGGATGACCCCGACCGACCTGGACCCTCTGGTGTCCAAGCCCCTGCAGAGCCTGGTTCAGGACCATCTGTGCAAACCACCACCCCCATTCCTGCCACATCCCAGGAGACACAGAGGAGCCCTGCCCGCAGTGAACAACTGAGTCAGTCTGACCAGGAGGGACAAGGAGCGCCGGGCACCCAGGAGGAGGCAGACAACACTGCCACTGCCATCCCTCAGGGGTCCCGTAGACCCGATGTGCCCACAACGGCAGGCCAGGCTCGTGTGGGCAGGTGTGGTGGGATTGGAGGCAGGCGGAGGCGAGAACCTGACCAGCCAGCTGAAGGGACCGGTATGTCACACATACATAACATCATGGAGGCATACCGGCGTGACACCAGGGAGTTCAGCAAGGTAGTGGTGACCCTCACAGAGATCAAGAACCAGCAGGCCGAGCAACACGCCAGTCAACAAGAACACCAAGGACGGATGGAGGCAAGACTGGCTGAGCTCCTGGCGGTGCAAAGGGACATAAGCCATTCACTCCGTTGGATCGCCGACAACATGGGCAACCCTCCCTGTGCCACCAGGCGAAGACCACCACCAGCCACAGGGAGGGAGGAGGATTCGTCCGACGGAGCGTCCCAAGCATCGTCAAGGCCTGTATCTGAGGGTCCCCGGAGGAAGGTGGGTCGTCCACGGAAAAGACCGTGAGAGGCAGCGGACCATCCACACCTCCCAGGTCACCTGGCCTGGCACCTAGCCTTCATGTGCGACAGCATCACCTCATTGACTGACACCATCTGCCACATGGACCTGCTGGTCACAGTTTGACTAATGATGCCAAACACTGTGGTCTGGACTCTAATGACCTCAAATGCCAACGATCCCATCTCCCCCTGTGAACTTTGGATTCTATTGTCCCTGCATTGCACCTTTTTCAGTGCACAAATCACGCCCCAGAGCTGTAATTAAATAATTAATATGTGAAATTTCATGTTGCAGTCATTTAGCATGAGTCCACAACATACGTGTGGGGATATGTCAAAGTATGCCTGAGTGTGGAACTAACTCCAGCCATCCATACACTTGGATCTGAGTCCGGTCGAGGACACACATGTGTCTCAATGTATCACCAAATACAGACATGGAGCCCAATACTCACCCGTGATGGCCTCTAGCTGCTGAGGGGGGTCTTGCAATACTGCTCAGACAGACCAATTTGGAAGAGCATCATGAAGGTGTACAGGTCATGGGTCATGTTGATGTTCCCGGGGAGGGAGCCCCAGGTCTGTTTGGAGAGGTGGGAGAACTATCTCCTGCATGCAGTGTTTATGTGGATGTGATGAATGGTGGCCAGGGCAAGGTGGCCTGCACGGAGTTGGGCCAAGGGGGTGTTGGATGACAGACGTCCAAGGTTTGTTTTGGGTCTGGGGTTGTGGACTGCCTCCTGAGTGTGGTTGAGGAGTCTGAAGGTGATCCTGCAGCATACAGTGAGCCATTCTACCTATCTCAGGTGGATGGTGATGTGGCTGGAGCTGGGGATGTTGAAGATGAGGTGTGCGGATGCACCCTGGATGTGGACAACTTCCCCTGCAGTCCTGCTGTTGTTCTACGTAGAGGCTGGTGCTGTAGTTGAGCCGGCTGGTGTCGTTGACCTGGGGGACGGTCTGTCTGGCCTTGTAGTGGATCTATCTGTGGATCATTTGCAGCATGCGCAGTGTGTTGCAGCATGAGGTACAGATGGTGGTGAGTTGCATGGTAATTGTCAGCGATGGGTCCATGATGAACACCAGCTTGCGTGCGTGGCCACTGGGTGCTGGTGCGGTGCCCAGACCAGTGGGACACAAGGAGTTGACCCAGCCGAAAGGGGACAATCCTCAGATGATGACCTCAGTCCTGTCCAAGTCCAGCCTCAGGTTGCTGATGTTCAGCCATTCGTCAATGGATCTCATGCCTTCTTGAAGGTTGGACCTGGCAACGGCTGGCTCTTTGGTGAGTTGAGTAGCAGCTGGGTGTCAATGGCATACGAGATGATGATGAGGTCGTGTGCGCATGTGATGGTGGAGAGGGGGGTCATGAAGACATAGAAGATCGTCACGCTGAGAGAAAAGCCCTGGGGCATGTGCCACATGACCCCAGTGTACTACATGCTGCAGGGTGGAGGCAGACTCCCTGGGCCTTGATGGTGAGCTACTTTCTGATTGAATCCTGGGCCCTCCTCTGGATACCAGTGTTGGAGATGTGTGAGCTGATAGTGTGGTAGCACATGGTGTACAATGCCGTTGAGAGGTCAAGGGGGGTGGGCTCACCATTGTTGATTAGGGCAAAGTTGTCGTTGGTGGTGGCAATGATGACGGTTGCAGTGGTGTGATCACTGTGGAAGATGTTCTGGTGCCGGTTGCCTAGAGCTGTTTGCGTGGAGGAAATATGTCAGTTGCTTGTTGAGTGTCTTCCGGATGACATTTGCTGGGTAGAGAAGCAGGGTGATGTACCAGGAGATCCTGTGGTACTGCCGTCCGTTGTTTAAGAAGGGCCTGGGTCTCTGCATGCCTCCAGCACCCTTTGGAATATGGCCAACTCAAAGGAGACATTCAGGACGTGCTGGACGTGGGCTTCAAGGATGGGGAATAATGTGGTTGAGATGTTGTGTGGGAATGGGCCTGATGGAGAGCCAGAGTGGATGGTGCACATGAGCCAGGTGGTGTACTTGCTGCTGACGGGAGTCCAGAACCTGAGGGGGTTTTGTCCTGCGGATAATAGTGCTGTCTGCCTCTGTGTGCCAAGGCTGTTGTGTATGGCCATGAGCTAGCAGTGGTACAAAGTTGCAAGGGATGTGATCTGCCTTGTAAGGGTGGGGTGTCTTGGATGGAGATCTTCTGTCAGTTCACTCACAATGCTGATGAGCTCCTTGATGTCGTGTGTTTTGGTGCACTATCTGAAGGATCTCCACTTGTCCTTGCTGATGATAGAGTGATGGCTGTGTGTGGTCTTTTCCAGGCCTGTAAGGTAAATGATGGCTCTTTGTGTTGCAAGGTGTGCACAGAGTCCGGCTAGGTCTGTAGGAGTCCAGTTGGTCTGCCTTGTCCCAGGTGCCTTAACTATTGTTGTGCTTCACAGGAAAGTCTGTCAATGTGGTAAGATTGTTGGATCAGTTGCTGATCCAGTGCGTGAGGTTTCAGGGTGTTGCGTTGGTGTTGTTTTGAGTGTCCCACACAGCTTGTCTGTGGTGACTTACAACAAGCATCTTAGGGGGATCGTTAGCAGGGTATGGGGCAGTGTGTTGCTTGTCGGAGACGTCGATTAAAATGTTGATGGACCACTGATGGATGGTGGTGTGGTTCTCCTCCAGCAAGAAGTTACTGGCCCCCAGCCACATGTAGCATGTGGAGGGGAGGGTGTGCGTGCAGATGTTCGTGTTGATGGCTTAGCGCAATTGTGGATGTAGGCCTGGATATCTGTAGATGAGTGTTACTCTGAGGGTTGCCAGGGAATTACTGCAAACCCGGATTTGTGACTCTGAGGGTGTACTTGTGAATCAATTGCAATTCATCCTCCGGGATTGTTGGTGCCGTCCCTGCGGGTGATCTTGTATCCGTCTGAGATGGCAATGAAGAATTCGTGTGCTGAGGATGCTTATGTCCAGGTTACTGTCATGAAGGTGATGGGTGGCCCTGATGTGTTGAGGAGGTAACAGAGTCCAATGGCGTGCTGGTGGACGGAGCAGGTGTGGAGTAGGAGGCACATGACCTGGTTGTTCTGACAGGGTCTGATAGGTGGGGCAGCGCTGTGTAGGCAGTTGGAGTTGCACACTCAGCATGCAAAGGTGTCGTGTGTGCGCTTAGGGGTTGCCTGATAGCAGGCGGATGATTGTCTGGAGGACATTGCTTGGAGGTTGGCTGCAGCATGAGCCTGTTGTGTGACGTGGGTCATGCACAGACCAGAGGCTCGGGCACTGTGCACGTTGCAGGCGCACATGGTCCTGCCTTTGGCACGGCGTTGGCGCAACAGTGGCACAGACAAGCTGCTGGCTGCATTAAGAATGGGTGGAGTGGGGAAGGGAGGAGCATTTCGGAGGCGTGTGGGTTGCAGAATCATGGCACTCGGCGGGGCGGTGCCGCAGGTGACGCAGCAGCAGGCGGAAGGGGTGAGAAACTAGGCAAAAAGTAGCACACAAAGACAAGGAGGTCAGAAAGGCACAGTGCAACAGGTGTATGTAAAGGAAGGAGTGTCAGGTAACTCATGGGTCACTACGAGAAAATGTATGACCAATCACCAAAAATGACGGGCACAGGGTCAGGCAACAAAATGTGGAGCTGCGCACAGGAGACACACCATCAGCATGTGTTCACGTCCTTTTGTGTGGAGCAACATGCACAAATACATACGCAACCAGGGACTTCATGCACAATAGATATTATTAGCCATGAAGAACTGCATACACATATGCTCAATATTTGACAAGTATGATATGGATGACGTATGCAAACTGGCTAGAGAGCTGCAGTGACAGAGATGAGGCACTTTGGATTGTGCTGAACACCTTTATTCCACATACACACACAAAGGGAAATGCATCCATGTGAACAGACACACAGGTCATTTGACAGAACATGTGGGACATACGCTGGACCCCCCCTTCACGACACGGATGATGTCAATCCCAAAGAACTGGCACATAATTCAAGGGGTTGAGCCAAATAAATCCTGCTGCACACGGAGAGGCTGCAATTCCCCATAGAGCCTGTTGTTGTGATGTCCCACGCTATGTCCACCCGTACCATCTGCAATGTTTCAGATACAAGGTTTACACACATTGATGCCTTCATCAGACGCCACACTCCACTACAGATGACAGTCAAGAAGGGTGACTATCATGTCATGGGAGTGATGCTACATGTTATATGCTCCATGGTGAGAAGACATGTATGCATGGTACCACAACATGCACAGAAGCAGGCCCACACATTCCCAACCTTGCTGCTATCCTTACCCAAACTGACATTTTCACATGTCCGTGCATGGAACACTGATTCAGCACACGTTGCAATCCTCATGAGGAATAGCAGGAGGACAAAGATGACACAAGCAGACAACAGGCGCAGAAACCTGGGAATGACAGTCACACAAGAAGTCACCTAAAACAATTCTTGCCGCACACATGGACATTTACAAAACAGGAACAATGTTGGCCACATGTAAATTTCAAAGAAAGTCTCTCTGCAAAACTGTGTGGCATGACATCATCACTCGAGTGACACATCAGAACTCACATCAAAGTCACTTTGCATTCAGTCATCTGGACACATTGCAACACATGCCACTCAATGCTACAAGCTTGCACACTCATACCCAGTGACTCACCATTATGAGCAGAAGTTGCGTATGCGCTGACTCCGGATATCATCCTCCTCCTCCTCCTCATCATTAGCCTCGTGAGCAAGCCCTTGATCCTCCACGGGTGGATGTTCCTGCTCATCCGGATCCAGGATGAGTGGCATTGCCTTCTCAACTGCCCTGTTGTGCAGCATGCAGCACACGAGGAAGATTCGGCAGACCTTCTCCGGGGCATAAGGGAGGGACCCGTCTGTCTTGTCCAGGCACCGGAATCGGCTCTTCAGGAGGTCAAACGTCCTCTCAATCACTCGCCTGATCTGCCCGTGTGCATTGTTGTACCTGTGATCTGCAGCTGCTCTTGGGTTGCGGAGAGGTGTCATTAGCCATGGCATGTTGGGATATCCAGAGTCCCCTACATGGAAACATCATGTAAAAAAGTGGGTCAGGAGATGCCATAAGAGCCAAAGATACCGCAACACACAGGACAAACAGAGTATACCCACCAACAAGACATGCTTGTTCATTGTGCAGCCGCAGCATCATTTGTGGCACCCGGCTATGGCGAACAACCTTTACAACGCAACTATTACAACGCACTACACTTACAACGCAATTTTTACAACGCAACATCCACTACAACGCATTCCATTACATCGCATGACACTACAACGCATTTTTAAAAACTACCTTTACAATGCATTCCATTACATCGCATACTACCTTTACAACGCATACCATTACAACGCATAATATTACATTAAAACCCCTACACTATCCAACACTTACCATACTGTTGCACCCCCTGGAGTTAGATTAGTAATTTCTACCCCCATACTATCCAACACTTACCCTACTGTTGCACCCCCTGGAGTTAGAATAGTAATTTTTACCCCTATACTATCCAACACTTACCCTACTGTTGCACCCCCTGGAGTTAGAATAGTATTTTTTACCCCCATACTATCCAACACTTACCCTACTGTTGCACCCCCTGGAGTTAGAATAGTAATTTTTACCCCTGTACTATCCAACACTTACCCTACTGTTGCACCCCCTGGAGTTAGAATAGTAATTTTTACCCCTATACTATCCAACACTTACCCTACTGTTGCACCCCCTGAAGTTAGAATAGTAATTTTTACCCCCATACTATCCAACACTTACCCTACTGTTGCACCCCCTGGAGTAAGAATAATAATTTTTACCCCTATACTATCCAACACTTACCCTACTGTTGCACCCCCTGGAGTAAGAATAGTAATTTTTACCCCTATACTATCCAACACTTACCCTACTGTTACACCCCCTGGAGTAAGAATAGTAATTTTTACCCCTATACTATCTAATACTTACCTTAAATGCAATGTAATATTATGCGTTGTAATGGTATGCGTTGTAAAGGTAGTATGCGATGTATTGGAATGCGTTGTAAAGGTAGTTTTTAAAAATGCGTTGTAGTGTCATGCGATGTAATGGAATGCGTTGTAGTGGATGTTGCATTGTAAAAAATGCGTTGTAAGTGCATGCATTGTAAAAGTGTGCGTTGTAACGACATACATCCCCCTGCTACGCCTCATGATGTAGGCATCGTGTGCTGATCCTGGAAAACGTGCATGTTAACAAGAGACACCACAAGGGCATTTATCGAGTGGTAATGTTTTCTATTGCGATAGGCTTGTTCCTGTGCCTGTGGTGGTACCAAAGCCACATGTGTACCATCAATGGACCCAATGACATGGGGCATCCCTCCCAGTGCATAGAAATCACCCTTGACATCTGTCAACTCCTCAGGAGTAGGAAATGTGATGAATTCATCAAGGTGCTCCAACATGGCTGCTAAAACATCACGCAGGACACGGCTGAACATTGTCTGTGACAAGCCACCAACATCAGCTTTGGTGAATTGAAACGTACCTGTGGCAAAAAAATGTAGGGCTGCCATCACCTTCATCTTTGGGGTCAGCGCAGTAGGATACCTGTGTCGCGGTTGGAGGTGTGGTGCCAGCCTGTCGGTCAAGTCCTCAATCAACTGTTGAGTGAGTCTGTAACGTCAGATGCAGGCACGTTCCCTCATGGCACCCAAGTCTGGCATTGGTCTTGGGACAGGCGGTGCCCTGCAAGACATTGTTTGTAAGAATGAAGATTGAGAGTCTGCCAATATCAATGTCAATGAACATAGCACATGCTACACTGTTAATACACATCAGGTAACTATGGAGTCGGGTGTGTGCAATCCATACAGGACACATATGCCAGAATGCTGGCACTCCTACAAAAAGCCAGATACACCTTTGATTGTCAAGTCTATATGACATGCCCTGAAATGAGTTGGTGGCCAGTCTGAGTGAAGAGCCACAGATATCACCGGAGTGACACACAACCACATAGCTGCATTGGAAGGATGTCATCTCATCCACACAGCTGACTGCAAGGCACATGCACAGGTCACAAGGAATGTCAAATGTATATATCAAACACATTGCGATGAAGGGGTACACGTGACAAGAGAAAGACACAGCCATTGAGACAACGCAGTCATGTATGACTGGGAAATATGATGTTCGATGCACACAGACCCTACAGCCATGGGAATCCACATGTGGCATGGTGTGCATAGATGTGTCCCATGTCCATCTCCACACAGACCCATGTTGGATGCACCAACAGCAGATGCAGTTGACGGAACACTGACATCAAGCTCATGGGAACACATGACACACACCTGACATAGTCACAAAGGGGCACGCAGATCGTGACATGTCAGTTGATAGAGTGTCCCTGTCTCTGGCATCAGGATACCGTTGCAGGTGGTGATGACTGTGCCACCCTACTGCTGCTGTGCATGACACAGTTGGACTACAGACACACGTGGCATGTGTCAAGGTGATGTGTGCCTCATAGTGCCCCATCACACATGACATGTGTCCACAAGTCATCACACATCAATTGTGCAACTAAATGAGATGACCTGTGCAATATCACTGGCTGCCACACCTAGGGCCTGCACATAACAGTATGCAATGACAAGTACGTGATGGTACTACTAGTGCGTACCCGTACGTGTGAACTAGTGTGTACCTGTAGGTATCTAACTCACTGTACTACTAGTGCGTACCCGTACGTGTGAACTAGTGCGTACCCATAGGTGTCTAATGCACTGTACTACTAGTGCGTACCCATAGGTGTCTAACGCACTGTACTACTAGTGCATACCCGTACGTGTCTAACGCACTTTACTACTAGTGCGTACCTGTACGTGTCTAACGCACTGTGCTACTAGTGCGTACCCGTACGTGTGAACTAGTGCGTACCCGTAGGTGTCTAACGCACTGTACTACTAGTGCGTACCCGTACGTGTCTAACGCACTTTACTACTAGTGCGTACCCGTACGTGTCTAATGCACTGTACTACTAGTGCATACCCGTACGTGTGAACTAGTGCATACCCGTAGGTGTCTAACACACTGTACTACTAGTGCATACCCGTACGTGTCTAACGCACTTTACTACTAGTGCGTACCCGTAGGTGTCTAACGCACTGTACTACTAGTGCGTACCCGTACGTGTCTAACACACTTTAATACTAGTGCGTACCTGTAGGTGTCTAACGCACTGTACTACTAGTGCGTACCCGTACGTGTGAACTAGTGCGTACCCATACGTGCGAAATGCACCGTACGCCTGCTATCATCGCGTGTGTATGCTTCGTTTCACCATTGTACTTGTGCCGTAGGGGTATGTGTGAAACGCACCGTACACCCGCTATCATCGTGTGTGTATACTTCGTTTCACCATTGTAATTGTGCCGTAGGGGTATGTGTGAAACGCACCATACCCACGCATTCATTGCGTGTGTACGGTCAGTATCTCTGTTCTAATGGTGCCGTAGGGGTCCGTGTGGTACGCACCGTACCCACGCATTCATTGCATGTGTACGGTCCGTATCACTGTTCTAATGGTGCCGTAAGGGTACGTGTGGTACGCACCGTACCCACGCATTCATTGCATGTGTACGGTCTGTATCTCTGTTCTAATGGTGCCATAGGGGAACGTGTGGTACGCACCGTACCCACGCATTCATTGCGTGTGTACGGCCCGTATCACAGTTCTACTGTGCCGTAGGGGTACGTGTGGTACGCACCGTACCCACGCATTCATTGCATGTGTACGGTCCGTATCACTGTTCTAATGGTGCCGTAGGGGTAAGTGTGGTACGCACCGTACCCACGCATTCATTGCGTGTGTACGGTCCGTATCTCTGTTCTAATGGTGCTGTAGGGGTACGTGTGGTACGCACCGTACCCACGCATTCATTGCATGTGTACGGTCCGTATCTCTGTTCTAATGGTGCCATAGGGGTACGTGTGGTACGCACCGTACCCACGCATTCATTGCGTGTGTATGGTCCGTATCTCTGTTCTAATGGTGCTGTAGGGGTACTTGTGGTACGCACCGTACACGTCCACTTCCGTTGTTGCAGTACGCAGGGGTTGCTGGACACGCCCCCTCAAGTGACCAGACCCTGGTCGTAATGTATGGGCTCCATATTATAGGTTTGGATTTGGGTATGGGGAATGTTTCCTGCCCCTAACCTCCACCCTGGCCCCTGGGTGTTGTTCTCACCTTCTGCGGCATGTGCGTCGGGTCCGGTGCACCAGGTCGTAGGCTAGGAGGACCGGGATGACACGTACGATGGGGTTCATGGCGTGTATGTCGCGTACCGGGGCTCCATTGCGTGGCGGTTCGCGTCGAACTCTGCTTTTCCGGCTGTGTTTGACTCCCGTAAAAAAAGAGCCGTAAGGAGTGACGTAGGGATGAATCGTACTTGCTGGGCCGGAAACCGCTGCCTGAATACGTCCGGACGTCGCGTACAAGCTGTTCCGGATCAGAATCGTAGGTATTTTTTCCACGTACGGTCTTTTGTACGATTCGTACGGAAATAGGCTTTCTGTACGAATCGTACTTCCTAGGTTGTAGGGACAGTTTATTGGGTACGAGTTGTACGGAGAAAACGATTCGTACTGCCTTTTTACAGGATTGGAATCGGCCCCTTCATGTTGTCAATCTTTTTAAGGAAATCTTTGGTCTGCCTGATGTAACTCGGCAGTGAGCAGACGTGTTCCCTAAGGAAATGGTCCACATATTTGGAGATGTGTTCCGCTACGCTACCGCGTGAGGAACAATAGGTCGCCCTGGTGGATTGCGGGGATCCTTATGCACCTTGGGTAGGAGGTAAAGGACCAGAAGTATGGGATGATCTTTTTTAAGATAACAGAATTCCTCCCACTCAAGAATATATATATACACACACACACACACACACACACACACACACACACATATCTGTATATTTATTTAAATATGTATATAAAATATTTACATTCATGTCTAAACCAAAAATACATGGACATCTAGTCTGTGAAAGCAAAACAGCTAATGTTTTAGATAATAAATCTGCATTAAAAGTACAATAAATATATTATTAATACTTTCAGAATTTCATGATAATAAATAATGGGCAAATGAATATGCCAGATGAACAAATATATAAATTAAATAAAAAAATGCAGCTCTTGATTAAATGCTTTTGGAAGTGGTGGTTGATAAAGTTGATAAAGTATGTATAGCTTTTAGTAACATTTTACCTTGTGGTATAAACAAATTATCTTGTTAGTAGAATCTGTGCAAATGCACAGCAGATTGAAACTACTACACATAGCAATAGTGCAGTTATTTGAAATAGATTTCTATATCATTTTCAAATATTTTTGCACAATGTGAAATGTATAATCTTCTGAGTGTTTTGAGATATTCAAGAAAGAAGTGGAACAGTGAAAGACAAAAGTCTAATCAGATAGTAGTCGTAAGAAGAGTCACTTTATCAATTAATATGGCTGTCATAATATCATAAAGCCATAATTTGGCACCACTCACAGACATGAAGCTAGGTTGGAAGCTGCATCCTCCTAGTCAGTCACCAGAGGCTAATAGACTGAGGGTCACATCTGCAGGCTTTTAGCTAAAAGGGGGTGGGTGAGGGTCAAACTGGCATATTTCTGCTGGCCCTCTCCATCATCCTTGAATCCTCATGCACAGTGGTGTGTTAAAATAGTGATAGGAAAATTATTATTGAATATAAATATTAGGGTCTATTAGTATGTCGGGTGGGGGGTGCACATGGGGGGTACCCTGCATTTGCAGGCACAACGTGGCAGGCACCGCACAGTGCCTGCCACGTAGTGCATGCAAATGCACAAGGTGCATCCACAGCATTGTGGCGGGTGGTGCTGTGTGACCATAGACATAGGTCTCCCCCTCTGTTCGAGTCATAGGGTGTCAGGGGGTCCGACGCGGACCCCCAATGTCCGACTCCGGGAGTGTTTGCGAGCCGGACACAGGCTGTCCAACGCGTGCATCGTACTGGCTCGGTTGTAAATCGCATCCATTGCACACCACGGTTAGCTTCTGCCCGGGACGTACGGAGCGATTCAGACCCGGAAACGACTCGGTTGGTGAATTTCATGTAGCTCGCATCGTACTGGCTCGCTCCTACAGCTGTACAAGTCGGCCGGAAAACACGCGTATGGATTCTGTGCCCTTCCGACCGAGATCGGAATCGGCCCCTCAATGTAAGTAATATTGATTTTAAAAATATTGAAGTGTTTAATATCATTTGCATAAATATAGTTGTTAAAAATATCGATTTTTTCATTAGTGTTATGTATTTTAGTATATGTTTTAAATGTATGTGATATATGTTTTTTGTATTAGTATTGTTTGTATTTTAAATATATGTGTTACTTTTGAGTAGTTATTAACTTTTTTTATTTGAATTTTGTGTTTTTGGTTCCGTAGCAGGTTGTGGGTTTATAGGGGAATAGGGTGGGAAGTAATTTAATTATGTTAAATTAATTGATTACTTTTTATTTATTAATATTTGTTTAGTTGAGATGTTATGGTGTTAAATGTGTGAAGTAACTTATTATTAATTAATTAATCATTTTTTGTTAATAATAATTAATGAATTTGTAATTATTTATGGTAATTGTGTAATCAGTTTTAGGTGTGTTTTGGTGTTTATAGAGGGTGGGAGGTAATTTATTTTTAATTGACAAATTAATAACTGGTTGTTAATTAATGTTTATTAATTCATTGGTAGTTAATTGTGGTAATTGTGTAATTAATTTTAGGTATGTGTTTTGGTGTTTATATGTGTAAAGGGAGGGAAGTAATTTATTTTAATTAACAAATTAATAGTTGGTTGTTAATTAATTATGATTAATTAATTGGTAAATAATTATGGTAATTGTGTAATTAATGTTAGGTGTGTGTTTTGGGGTTTATAGGGGTGAAGGGGGTTTTTGTATTAATAATTATTTGTTAATTGATATTAACTAAATTAATTAAACATGTATTATGGCAATTGTGTAATTAATTTTATGTGTGTGTTGTGGTGTTTATAGGGGTAATATATGGGAAGTAATTTGTGTTTAAATAATTAATATATAGTTGTTAATTAATGTTAATTATTTGATATTTATTTTGGGTAATTGTTTATTTTATGTGTGTTGTTTTTACTTTTAAAGGGGGTAAAGAGTGGGTATTAAATATATTGTAATTACTTTATAATTAGTTGTTAATAGTAATAGTTTTTAATTTAAAAAATAAGTTTTAATTGTGTTTTATTATTTTATAGTTTAATGTAGGTGTGTGTTGTGGACATTATACTGTTAAAGTGTGTGTAGGTAATTAATGTTTATTCTTTTTTTAATAATAGTTTTTGTATTGATTATTAATCATGCTAATTATGGAAGTACATTTATTCAAAAATGTTGAAGTGTGTTGTTATTGGTGTGGTGTTATAGGGTAGGAAATCAAAAAAATACATCTATGTATTATTTAGGTGCCGATTCCGATCCGTTAAAAATAATTTGCGTACGACCTGTATCCGTATTTTTGTACGTACGAGTCGTACAAGTACCGTACAAACGGCCAAGTACGATTCGTACATGAAAAATACCTACGAATAGCGTCAGGAAAAGTGTACGAGAGGGCGTCGGAAAGTTTTTACGTCCGAATATCGTCGGGAAAAGTGTACGAGAGTGAGCCGGATATTTTTACGTGCAAATCGTAAAACACAAGTCCGAGCGCGCAAGTACGATCCCGACCGTCCGTCCGAATACACAAACGCACGTAAAATGGCCCGTACGGAGCCAACGCAGTAGCACACATGTACACGGGTAAACTTATGCCCGTGTACGAGCCGTACAGCTCCCCCACCCCTAAATATGTCAGCACCGTACACTACCCTGTCCGCACTGTACCCCAGCCCCGCAACTGTACGCGCCGTACCCCCATGTACGCGCCGTACCCCCCATGTATGCGCCTTACCCCCCCGTCCGCACTGTACCCCAGCCCCGCACCGTACGCACCGTACCCCCCATGTACGTGCCTTCCCCCCATGTACGTGCCTTACCCCCGCATGTACGCGCCGTACCTCCACATGTACGTGCTGTACCCCAGGGCCACACCTGTACGCACCGTACCCCCACCGCTTGTATGCGCCCTCCCCCCATGTACGCGACCTCCCCCCATGTACGTGCCTTACCCCCCCATGTACACGCCGTACCTCCGCATGTATGCGCCATACCCCAGGCCCGCACGTGTATGCACCGTACCCCCACCCCATGTACGCGCTTTACCCCCCCCATGTACGCGCCGTACCTCTGCATGTGCGCGCCGTACCCCAGGGCCGCACGTGTACGCACCGTACCCCCACCGCATGTACACGCCGCACTCCAACACCGTACCCCAGCACCATCACCCAGCATCGCGTATGTCCAGATCGTACCTACGCGAAAAAGACTCTTACAGAATCAGGACACTGTAAAACAGCACAAGGAGGGTCAATTCGACTCGCACAACACCACAAAACACGTCTACATGACAAAATACATCTCAATGACTGACCTGGCACATCCAAACAGGCAAACAGAGGCCCCAAATCACAACCACCTCTTATAACACACCCACCAAAATTCAAACACAGCCACACCCAAAAATGGACCAATAAAAAGGGCCCACACACACAACCCATGAGCCTTTGCAACAGACCCACTGCTGCCAGACCCCACTGAGAAACAACTCCACATTACTCATACCTTCAATACACCTTCACTCACACACCTTCACACAACCTCCTCCACAAACATCCCCCTCTTCACATTCACACACACACCGTCACATTCACACCCACACACCCACAACCATCCACACCCACACCCACACCCCACACCATGCCCACAGACAAGAATCCAAAGTTCACAACGGCGGAGCTGGACCTCCTTGTCAACGAAGTCATCAGATTCGAGCCACAGCTGTTTGGAACATTGGTCAGACAGGCCAGCATAGCTGAAAAATCTGCCATGTGGCAGAGGATTGTCGATAAGGTGAATGCTGTTGCGCCCATCCGAAGGACCAGGTGGTACGATGTGCGCAGGGCGGTCAAGAGGAAAATGAACGAAGAGTATGCCCAGAGTAACATCACTTGAGGTGGGCCGCCCCGCAGACCCGTACACTACCATCCCTGGGAGGAGAAGGTGATGGCCCTGCTACCGCCGGTGGGAGTACACGGAGTCGAAGGAGTCGCAGAGCCTGGTGAGTACACAAACTACTTACGTAACATGGGGGCAATGGGGTCCACACCACATATACACCAAATGCACGCAACTTCCCCCAAGCACTCACCGCACACAACCACACTCAAAAACCACGCTCATGCCACTAACGTCTCCATGCACCCTTCACAAATCAAGGCAAGGCCATGTCCAAGGCTACAACAACCACAAACACAAGACTGGATGTCCGGGAGGCTGGGAGGGTGGGCCCCACACAACACATTGTGAAAATGAGACGCAGACACCAATTCCCTCAGCCCATATGGCATAGGTACATACCCATGCACAATGCACAGGGACTGGCAAAGTACTGACAAGGTAGCTGACACTCGGCCCTGCTGTATGCAGCACAAGGCCCTCCTGGGACCACTGTACACTCAAACACCAACTCCACAAGCACAGGTATCTAGCACAGGAACTCACACTCACTGTCATGCCAGCATGCACCATGAGGGGACAGACACATCACCTGGGAGACCCAATGACAACTCACACTACACACAACAGCAGGCCCCCCCCCCCTAACACAAGCACACACCCCCGGGGCAGGCAACGGATTTACACACTCCCACAATGGACATGTGACACAACAAGACCAATCCATAGCCAAATAAGCATCATATCCAACAATCTACAGGTCAAACACTCAGGAGAACATCCCAATCTGTCCCCCACAACATACCCATCCCCAAGTGGACATTGAGAGGGATGCTAGGCACATCCAACTACCTGGAGGAACTGTGTCAACTTGAATATGTATGAAACATAGATGTCGCATGAAACACCATTAACATTGTCTCTCTCTCACACACAGGGCAACGTCGACGATCTCCCCCCAACACTGGGGGGGAAGAATCACAGTCCCAGGCTCCACGTGAAGATGATCCCACCGGCAGCGA
Organism: Triturus cristatus; assembly: GCF_964204655.1. Lineage (NCBI taxonomy): Eukaryota > Metazoa > Chordata > Amphibia > Caudata > Salamandridae > Triturus > Triturus cristatus. The sequence goes on from NC_140584.1 coordinate 354,422,497, forward strand.
CGACTCTCACCACTCCGTGGATGACCCCGACCAACCTGGACCCTCTGGTGCCCAAGCCCCTACAGCACATGCATCAGGTACATCTGTGCCAACCACCACCCCCCCTTCCTGCCACATCCCAGGACACACCCAGGAGCCCTGCTTGCACTGAACAACAGAGCCAGTCTGACCAGGAGGGACAAGGTTCTCCGGGCACCCAGGAGGAGGCAGGCAACCCTGCAAATGCCATCCCTCAGGGGTCCCGTAGACCCGATGTGCCCACAAGGGCAGGCCAGGCTCAAGTGGGCAGGGGTGGTGGGAGTGGAGGCAGGCGGAGGCGCGAACCTGACCAGCCAGCTCAGGACACCGGTATGTCACACATACGCAACATCCTGGACTCATACCGGCGTGACACCAGAGACATCAACCAGGTCGTGTCCAGACTCTCCGAGATGCAGGGGACCCTCGATGAGATAAAGAACCTGCAGGTCGAGCATCATGCCAGTCATCAACAACACCAAGGACGGATGGAGGCAAGACTGGCTGAGCTCCTGGCGGTGCACAGGGACATGAGCCAATCACTCCTTCAGATCGCCCAAAGCATGGGCAACCCTCCCTGTGCCACCAGGCGTAGACCTGCACCAGAGACAGGGAGGGAGGAGGAGGAGGAGGATTCGTCTGACGGAGCATCCCCAGCATCGTCAAGGCCTGCATCTGAGCGTCCCCGGAGGAAGGTGGGTCATTCACGGAAAAGACCGTGAGAGTCAGCGGACCATCCACATCTCCCAGGTCACCTGGCCTAGCACCTGGCCCTCTGGCACAACAGCAGCACCTCATCCAATGACATTCTCTGCCACATGGACTTGCTGGTCACAGTCTGACCAATGATGACCAACACTGTGCCCTGGACTGTGATGACTTCCAATGCCAAGGATACCATCTCCCCCTGTGAACTTTGGATTCTATTCCCCCGGTAGAGCACCTAATTGCATCTACCAAAACACGTACCCCACCGCAAATAAATATATCACTTTGGACATGAGACGTTCCTGTCATTTTGCATTATTCAACGACATATGTGTGTGGAAATGTCAAACTATGCCTGAGTGTTGAACTAACTCCAGCCATCCATACCCTGGGATCAGAGTCTGGTACAGGACACACATGGGTCACAAGGTATCATTCAATGTAGGCATGGAGCACAACACTCACCTGTGATGGCCTCTGACTGCTGAGGGGGTGCTAAACTGTGCGGAGAGACCTATTTGGGAGATTATCATCAAGGCGTAGAGGTCATGGCTCATGTGGAGGTTCCCGGGGAGGGAGTCCCAGGTATGTGTGGCAGGTGGGAGAACAATGTCCTGTCTGCTGGAGTACGGTAGATGTGAAGAATGGTGGCCAGGGCAAGGTTGGATGCACGGAGATGGCCCAACGGGATCTAGGATGACAGACGTACAAGGTTGGGCGGGGTCGGGGTTGTGGACTGCCTCCTGAGTGTGGGTGGGGAGTGTGGAGGTCATCCTGCAGCAGACAGTGATCCATTGCAGCTATCTATGGTGGACGGTGAGGTGGCTGGTGCGCAGGGTGTTGAATCTGAGGTGTGCAGATGCACCCTGGAAGTGGACCAGTTTCCTGGGAGTTTGGATGTACTTGCTCCGTAGAGGGCAGGGCAGTATTTGACACGGATATTGTCATGGACCTGGGGGATGGTCTGTCTTTTCTTGGAGTGGATCTATCTGTGGATCATGTGCATAATTCAGAGGGTGTTGCAGCATGAGGTACAGATGGTGTGGACTAGCATGGCATATGTGAGCGAGCCAAACATGATGCACACCATCTTGTGTGTGTGGCCACTGGGTGCTTGTGCAGGGCTCTTGCGGGTGGGGCACAGGCACTTGACCCAGCTGGAAGGGGACAATCCTCAGATGATCACCTCAGTCCTGTACAAGTCCAGCCTCAGGTGGCTCGTGTTCAGCCATTCATCAATGGATCTCATGCATACGTGAATGATGGAACTGCCAATGTCTGTGTCTTTGTTGAGGGTGAGGAGCACCTGGCTGTCAATGGCATACGAGCTGATGATGAGGTGCTGTGCGCATGTGATGGTGGAGAGGGGGGTCCTGGACACTCTGTAGATTGACATGCTGAGAGATGATACCTGTGCCATGTCCCAGACGATGACACCATACTACATGCTGAAGCCTTGAGTCCCACTCCCATGCCCTTGCTGGGCTACAGAGCCTGTGGGAAGTATTAGAGACGTGACCTGGTTGGTGTGACAGGGCCTGGAAGGCGGGGCAGCGCAGTGTAGGCAGTTGGAGTTGCACACTCAGCATGCAAAGGTGTCGTGTGTGTGCCCAGGGCATGTCTGACAGCAGGCGTTAGATGTGCGGATGGACATAGCTCGGAGTGTGGCTGATACATCAGACTGTAGTGTGATGTGGGTTATGCAAGGACAGGATGGTGGTGCAATGTGCACCTTGCATGTGCTGATGGTCCAGCCTTTGGCACCGCGTGGCGGCAACAGTGGCATAGACAAGCTGAGGACAGCCAAATGAATGGGTGGAGGGAGGAAGTGAGGAGCATCTTGGAGGCGTGTGTGTTGCCAAATCTGGATACTCTGTGGGCCCTTGCTGCAGGGGCCGCAGCAGCAGGCGGCATCTCCTTGCAAAATGACAGAATTTGCACACATAGACTAGGATGTCAGAAGGACAACTGCAACAGGCGCGTGTGTAAAGTAAGGAGTGTCCAGTGTCACATGGCACACCCAGAGACAATGCATGCACAATCACCAAAGAAGCATGACACCGGATCAGGAAACTGAAGGCCGACCTGCGCACAGGAGACACACCCTCAGCAGTTGTTGATGGCCCATTGTGTGGACCAACCAACATGCCAAAAAACATGCACAACCATGTACTTCATGCCCAATAGGGAGCCTAATCCATGAGCAACTGCATGCATGTTGCTAAACTACACATGGACTTCTATGCATAATCTTCCATAACTATGCCAGATATGCCGCATGCAAAGTGGCAAGAGACCTACATTGACAGAGATGAGGCACCTTGGAGTGTGACGAACACCTTTATTACTCAGCCTCACACTAAGGGAAATGCATCAATTGGTACAGACTCACAGGTCATTTGGCTGACCATGTGTGACCTACACTGGACACCCCCTTCAACACACAGATGTGGTAAATCCTACTGAGCTGGCACACAAGTGAAGGGGTTGAGCCTAACACCCCTTGCTGCACACGGAGAGTCTACAATTCCCCATTGAGCCTCATATGGGGATGTCCCACACTATGTCCACCATTAGCATCCCGTATGTTCCTGAGGGACGTTATACACACATTGATGCCTTCATCAGAATCCACAAACCATTACAGATGACTGTCAGGAAGGGTGACTATTTCATGGGAGCTATGCAACACGTCATGTGGCCCATGGTATGTCGACAATTATGCATGGTAACACAACATGCACAGGAGCAGTCCCCACATATCACAAACACGTACCACCCACAAAATGCCTTGCTGCACTCCTTACCCCAAATGACTTTTCACCATGTCTGTGCATGTAACTCTGATCCAGCACACGTTGCAATACTCATGAGGAATAGCAGGAGGGCAATGATGACATGAGCAGACGACAGCCGCAAGAACCTGGGGAGGCCAGACACACAACAAGTCAGCGAAGAGCTAGTAATCCTCAGACATGTACATGTACTCTACAGGAATGATGTTGTCACCATGCCCTTAATAAATTTAGGGCCCGATTCACAGAACTGACTTAAGACAAAATCCTAAACTTACTACTTTTGGTATTCACAGAAGTTAGGATTTTGTCTTAAGTTTGTCTTAAGTTTGTCTTAAGTCTGTCTTAAGTCTGTCTTAAGTCTGTCTTAAGTCTGTCTTAAGTCTGTCTTAAGTCTGTCTTAAGTTTGTCTTAAGTTTGTCTTAAGTTTGTCTTAAGTCTGTCTTAAGTTTGTCTTAAGTCAAACTTAGGACAAAATCCTAACTTCTGTGAATACCATAAGTAGTAAGTTTAGGATTTTGTCTTAAGTTAGTTCTGTGAATCGGGCCCTTAGTGTCCCAGCTAATATGTGTGGAATGACATCATCACTTGAATGACACATCAGAACACACCTCCAAGTCACTTAGCACACAGTCAGCTCGACACACACATTGCAACACATGCCACACAAGGCTCAAAGCGTGCACACTCAGACACAGGGACTCACCATCATGAGAAGAAGTTGCGAATAAGCTGACTCCGGATGTCCTCATCCTCATCCTTATCCTCATCCTCACTTGCCCCGTGCCCGAGCCCTTCATCCTCCACGGGTGGATGATCCTGCTCCTCCGGGTCAAGGATGAGTGGCACGGCCTTCTCTACTGCCATGTTGTGCAGCATGCAGCACACAATGAAGATTTTGCAGACCTTCACCGGGGCATATGGGAGGGCGCCGCCGGTCTTGTGGAGGCACCGGAATCTGCTCTTCAGGAGTCGAAACGTCCTCTCAATCACGCGCCTCGTCTGCCCATGGGTGTCGTTGTACCGGTGTTCTGCAGCTGTTCTGGGGTTGCGGAGAGGCGTCATCAGCCATGGCATGTTGGGATAGCCAGAGTCCCCTACATGGAAACATCATGTGAAGAAGTGGGTCAGGAGATGCCGTAAGATACAAAGATAGCGCTGAACACAGGACTAACAGAGTTAACCCACCAACAAGACATGCTCGTTCCGCGTGCAGCTGCAGCATCATTTCTGGCACCCTGCTACACCTCATGATGTATGCATCGTGTGCGGACCCTGGAAAACGGGAACAGACATGGGAAATCAGCATGTTAGCAAGACACACCACAAGGGCATTAATGGAGTGGTAATGTTTTCTGTTTCTATAGGCTACCTCATGTGCCTGTGGTGGTACCAAAGCCACATGTGTCCCATCAATGGCCCTAATTACATGAGGCATCCCTCCCAGGGCATAGAACTCACCCTTGACACCTGTCAACTGCTCACGAGTGGGAAAATGGATGAATTCATCCAGGTGCACCAACATAGCTTCAATAACATCATGCAGGATACAGTTGAACATTGTCTGGGACATGCCACCGACATCAGCTATGGTCAATTGAAACGTGCCAGTGGCAAAAAAATGTAGGGCTGCCATCACCTTCATCTTGGGGGTCAGAGCTGTAGGATACCTGTGTTGTGGTTGGAGGTATGGTGCAAGCCGGTGGGTCAAGTCCTCTATCAACTCTTGCGAGAAGCGGTATCTGCGTATGCAGTCATGTTCACGCATGGCATCCAGGTCTGGCATTCGTCTGGGGAGAGGCGGTGCCCTGCAGAGATTTGGACGGAATAACGAAGAGTGAGTACATTACCACACCAATGTCACTGAGGTGAGCACATGTTCAACAGCTAATACAAATCTGCTTAATACAGAGTCTGTGCTGTGCAATACATCCAGGACACGTAGGCCAGCCAGGTGATACTCCTACGAAGAGCCAGCCACAATAGTTGCATGGCAATGTTGACTTGACATGCCATTAAAATAGCTGTGGGCCAGTGTAAGTGACAAGCCAGACACATTACATGAGTGACAGACATCCACATATCAGCATTTGAAGGATGTCATCTCATACAGACAGCTGGCGGGAGTCTAGACGCACAGGTCACATGTCATCTGGAAAAGGACAGAAAACACACATTTCCATGAAGGGGTACATGTCAAAAACTGATGACACAGACATTGAGAGAACGCAGATATTGCCTCATGTCAGGAAGTCATCTTTGAACCATCATGACACATGTAACGTGTGAGTCCACATGTGGCATGGTGTGCGTATATGTGTGTCATGCACATATGCACACAGACACATGTTGGATGCTGCAACAGCAAATGGAGTTGACGGAACACCAACGGAAAGCTCATGGGAACACATGACACACACATGATATAGTCACATCGTGGCACGCTGGGAGTCACATGTCAGGTGTAATTATCCGTGTACCTGGCATCAGGGGACAGTTGCGGGTATTGCTGACTGTGCCATACCAATGATGCAGTGCTTGACACGTGTGTCGTACATGCACACATGTGCAAAGTGTGAAGGGGAAGTGTGCCACGTAGTGCCCCATCACACATGACATGTGTAAACAGCTCATAACACATCTATTGTGCCACAACATGAGGAGACATGTGCCACATCACTGCCTGACACACCTAGGCCCTGTACATGAAGGACTGCACTGACAATGACTTGATGTACAGCCTTGTGCAAGTCTGACACCTCCATTCCTTTCGTGTGTGCCTCCTATCACCAGTGTAAGCTGTGAAAGGCAGTACACATGCTCTGAGGGCGTGTGTAGGGCCCGTACTCACGCGTGAGTACCTGCCCTACACGCGTGAGTACGTGCCTATCACTATAGTTGTGTTACTGTAGGTCCGAGTGATACGGCATGTACTAACGCGTGTACGGGCCGTACACGCGTGTGTACGTGCCTATCACTATAGTTGGGGGTACCGTAGGGCCTAGTGATACGGCATGTACTCACGCGTGTATGTGCCGTATCACTAGGCCCTACGGTACCCCCAACTATAGTGATAGGCACGTACTCACGCTTGTACGGCCCGTACACGCATGAGTACGTGCCGTATCACTAGGCCCTACGGTACCCCCAACTATAGTGATAGGCACGTACTCATGCGTGTACAGCCTGTACACACGTGAGTACGTGCCGTATCACTCGGACCTACAGTAACACAACTATAGTGATAGGCACGTACTCATGCGTGTACGGCCCGTACACGCGTGAGTACGTGCCGTATCACTAGGCCCTACGGCACCCCCAACTATAGTGATAGGCACGTACGCGTGTACGGCCCGTACACACATGAGTATGTGCCGTATCACTCGGACCTACAGTAACACAACTATAGTGATAGGCACGTACTCACGCGTGTACGGCCCGTACACGCGTGAGTACATGCCGTATCACTAGGGCCTACAGTACCCCCAACTATAGTGATAGGCACGTACTCACGCGTTTACGGCCCGTACACGCGTGAGTACGTGCCGTATCACTAGGCCCTACGGTACCCCCAACTATAGTGATAGGCACGTACTCACGCGTGTACGGCCCGTACACACGTGAGTACGTGCCGTATCACTAGGCCCTACGGTACCACCAACTATAGTGATAGGCACGTACTCACGCGTGTACGGCACGTACACGCGTGAGTACGGCCCGTATAACTGTAGTGATGGTGCCCTAGGGGTACGTGTGAAACGCGCCATACCTGTGTGGGGATTTAAGAATTACAATGGGGACACATGAGGGACAAGTATTAGGGCCGAAATGCATGCTGGTTGTCATGGATACCGAGTTTCAAGTTCAAAATTTAACATCATGTGGTCTGGAAAAAGCAGTTGGCCACATTATACATTGTTGCAAAGTGGTTGTTGACTTGACATGATGCTGCAAAATCGAAAGATGCAAAGGCTGTCACTGGTGTATGTTTAAAGGGATTGGAGGAAACGTAGGATGCAAATGAGTCTGACCAATCACTCTGTACTCCTGTAAATGAAATAGGCCAGCAAGGCAGATATAAGGCAGGCAGAACCCATGAGAGGGCACTTGCCTGCACAACATGTCAGTCGATACCACTGCTGCTGTATTGTCTCCCTCTGGCACCATGTCAAGGACTGTGGAGAGGGCCCAGCCTTTCACCCAGGAGGAGAACGAGGCCCTGCTGGATGTGATCCTCCCACGGTACCCCATGCTGTATGGTCGACCAGGGGAGCAGGTGAGTGCTGACTCCACTACCTTTGCCTGTGCACCTTTATTGTGTCTGTCACTTCTGGCATTGTGGCCAGGTGTGACAGACATGTAATGTTGGTTGGAGTGGGTCCCGGGGGGGTGGCTTATGTCTCTCATGCAGGGCTTGATGTAGTTCATGTGTGCACTCCTCACTTGCATTGTGCTTACTGTGACATTCACTGCATAGTGCATGGCACATTCCGCCAGCCTAATCCTCTTGGGCATTCTTGTTCTATTGTCCTGCGGTGATTCAGTGGTCACCCTGGTGTGATAGGTGACTGCACCCACAGATGTGTGTGAGAGTTGAGTGGAGCTGTGGTGAGAGTGGTGAGAGTGTCCAAATAATGTGTACGCCCCCTGGACATTGATGTGTGTGAATGTTTCTTGTCATGTGGGTGAGTGTCTATGTGGAGTGTTGCACCACAGCTGCATGGAGGAGGCAACTGCTCAATCCATCAGATGTGTTAAGTAAGCCGTGCTGTGTGTCTGACTTGCTGAGCTAGCCCCACACCTGTGACCCCCCCTTGGCAAGTGTCACATGTGCAGAGTGAGGTTTGCATCTGCTGTTGCCAATGGCAGGTGATTGATGTGGGCCTGTGTGTGTCTGTGTACTCTGCTGCGGTTTCGTCAGTGGCCTGGGGCATGTGACTGCTTTGCGGTGCTGTCCATCAGCCTTGTGTTGCTTGGGATGCACAGTGTGTGCCATGATCAGGGATTGTTTCGCACCCCTCATGCCACCTGTGTACTTACTATGCCATGTAGTGCATTGGTGCGTCCACAGTGGAAAAAGTCCCTATGACTAAGGTGCTATTACTTGCCAGCATACTATGCCCTGTTCAACAAATCTAAGATGTTCAAATGTGTGTCTCTGTGACATGGTGCAGGTGTAGTGATGTTGTCCCACTTTGTCATCCACACAGGTATCCCCCTACCACAAGGGGAAGATCTGGAAGGAGGCCGTCAAGGCGGTGCAATCGGTGGAGGGTCGCAGTCGGCGCCTGCCACAAGTGAGGAAGAGATGGCAGGACATCCGGTGCTGGACCCGGAGGATCGCCTGGGTCATGCTGAAGGAGGAGGCTCCTCGCAAGCATGGCGGGCGCTGGTGCCTGGCCCACCAGATGCGGCGTGTCCTGGCGGTGGTCTTCCCTGACCTGGATAGGCGGATACAGGAGTTACAGCAGCAGGAAGGGGGTAGGTACATGTGTGTTTGTTGTGTGTCGCCAGCTTTTGGAGCTGCTCAGTCGCCTGGATACACTGCCAGGCTATATATGTGCAGTGTGTATCCAAGTCAACCTGTGCTGTTCTTCCTCCCTTCCCCTCCTTGACATGTGTTACCTGGTCTGTGTGTTATCACTATTGCACATGGTCATCTAGGCTGCCAGTTTATCAAGGTGCACACTGCTTTCAGCATCATGTGTGGGGGTGGTCTGCCTGTGCCCTGTCCTGTTCAGTCATTTGGGGGTGCATAATTGTTGGCACTGATGCTGAGTCTCAACATAGGAGTGTGAGGGTTCAAATGAACAGACTTGCAGCATGCATTACCAATGTTGTGGCCTCAGACATGATGTGCATGAGTGGGATATATGCATAGTGCCGGGACGGTTGCTCCTGTAACAGTCAGCTCATTCCAGGACCATAGAGCAGTGTGTACACTACAGTCCCCTGACACAGCCTGCCCTCCTACTCATGTGTGTCATCCAACACTGTGCACATTCACTGTGGGTTCATTATGGCTCTGCCTCTGTGGCATTGTTCCCTGGCCCAGGTAGTAGTTTTCACATGTGTGATACATTTGCCCACTGGACAGGGATACACCAGTGCCTGTGTGGCTATTCACAACAATCTGTTGATGTTTGTTTGTGACCAATATGTTTTGGCAGCCCTACAAGGTGATGTCGTGTTAATGAAGCTAGTTTTCAAGCACAGTTATTGTAACCCTGAATAAGAGGTGTCACTTCTTGATCGGTATCAGTCACATTGACTCAGGTATGGGTGGGTGTGTGCGGGAGGGGCGTACATGTTCAACCCTGATGTTTCATTGCCAGTTCTGACTTGTGTGTGATGATTCGCAGTACAGAAAGTCATCGTGCAGTGCCCCAGTGCTTAATGTTCGTGCTTCATTGCCTGTGTCAGTTTTTGACAATCATGTATCCTGCTTATACATTTTTGCCACCTGTGTGTGGTTCAGATGCTACACAGTTGTGACTTTGTGTGCTGACATCTGTGGGTATATTCTGGCTTGCCATAAGGGGGAACCCACAGTACAGCTAGGCTTTTTTGCTAAACAATTGCAGGCCCATTAGCTTATGCATTGTCCTGGGTGTGGACATGTGTGCCACTCCAGATGACAGTCAGTAGGTCATCTGTGTAGCCAACTGTGTGATGAGGTGACAGATACCCATGTGACAAATGACATTATTCAAGTTGTTACTCAGAGAAAATGTCCATTGGCACCCACTACACCTGTCAACATGTCTCAATGTTTCATATGCTTGACCTTGTTGTTTTGTTGTGAAGGACAATGATGTGCCTGCATGACAGATGTCTCCCAAGGAAGTGCACAAGACACCACCTTTACACTTTCCAGGGACACGCTGGCATATTTTAAAGTAAGGCACAGTTTGAACAAAACTTGTTTGGAGTTCATACATATACATGTTCCCACAGTGTGCTAGCATTTGGGTTAGTCCTTGGTTGTTGCTGATACCAACTTACGAGTGTCAAGTCATCCAGACCACCCTGGTGCCATTGATATGTACTTACTGATACGCCATTTCTGCCTAATAGTGGCTGATTTGAATGAGTCTGGCAGCTCAGACAATGACTGTGTACATGCAGTTTGGTGTGCACCTCCTTGTGTGACTTCTGCTATACAGACACATGTGTGTTGTGTTCACAGAGTGCCACATTCACACATGCTAGACATGTCCATTGTGTAAAGGGTTGTGATTCTCCAGGAGTCACAATGTATTTCTTTGGGGTGTCAAAAGTACTCACAGGTCTCTGATTGTGGGGACACCTGCTGCATTGGCATGTGGTATTTGGCCTTGGGTGCGACAATACTGTTTGGTTCACAGTGAACAAGATGTGGCATGCCTTCATAGTCTTGCTGTGCTCAACTGATCCCAGACACTAGCTTCTCATGATCTTGTGATTTCAAGTTATTTGCTGTTGTGTCCTAATTTTCATTGTTTCCAAGTGGCATGGTGGGTCAACCAACTGGGGAGTGCAGGGCTTACATATGTGGGGAGTATCCTAGATGTTACTCATGATGCCTTTCCTGATATGCACTGTTGCCTATTTTGTTTGGACTCATGTGTCAGATGTATACAGGTGGCTGATTTTTTCCTGTCTCTTCACCTTTCCCACAGCATCATCGGAGGACACCGAGGGAGACACCGGCATGGACGTGGAGGAGGGATCGAGCAGTGGTGCCACCACTGCTGAGGAGTCGGTGGAATCTAGTGGCACGGAGGGCGAGGGGAGTGAGGCGGAGGACCTGCCCAGTACCAACACTGACTACGAGGCAGACGGGTCCGAGGCTGAGCTCCCAGAGGGGGCAGAGGCTGCTCCCACAGCTGAAAGCAGCAGTACATCTCTCGCCGCCCCCTCCATTCCCATCACCGCCCTCCCACTTGCTCGGGTCCCTTCTGTCTGTGCTAGGCCACACCGTGTCTCCTTCGTGCCAGGCACCGCACCCCCTGCCCCTGTCCCCCCTGCTGCCCTCACTGCCGAGTCTGTGGACATTCAGCGGCAGTTGCAAGTTGGGCAGACATCGATCCTGACTGTCCTCCATGGCCACACCAGACTGCTGACCCAGATGGTGTCGTACATGGAGGGCATGTCATCAGCGATGTCTGACCAACGGATGTTGCTGAGGTCCCTGGACTCGTCACTGACGGTAGTAGTGAGTCACCTGCAGCGCTGCGTTCCCCCCCTACCTTTGCCCCATCCACAAGTCCCACACCCATGCCTGTCCCAAGCACACCAAGACATCCACACACACGCACCCCACCAGACAGAAGCAGCACACCACCACGTAAGGGCAAGCGCACACCTCCTGACACGCACACGCAGGGGGAAGCAGGCACACCCACTGGGTCTGGGGCACACAGGCAGGCACGCATCCACAGTCCTCGTCCACATGACTCACTCCCCAGTCCCTCCGATGTCACTCCCCTTGGCTCCCCTGCCCCAGATTCGGAGAAGGAGGCCTACTTTGCTGGGCTGGGCCTCAGCCCCACTAGTTCACCTGGACGCAAACGGTCAAGGCACTCCACGGGTAGGGGAGTTAAGTCCCCCAGCCCGTCCACCACCTCACCCAGTAGCGCTGCAACCCATCCCTCCGACCCTTCCCCTCCTTGGGGCTTGTTGTTTCTCCGGGTGCAGGGGAGACGCTTGAAGAACTGGCAGAGGTGTGCAGCGCCGAGCTCGCCTCCACCTTTGGTGCTGCCCCACCCCCTGTAGTGGAGTCGTCCGTCCCTGCACCCACCACACCTACCCTTCCCCCTCCTGCCCCTGCGGTGCCTGGTCCTTCCCCACATGATGCCCCCCCCAGTCGACGACACAGTCTTGTGATGTGCAGGCAAGCTAGGGGAGACGCATGGCCATGTGTCCCCCCCCAAGGACTGATGATATGGACTGGCCATTGGCCTTTGTGAATAGTCTCGTTTACACATTATTATTTTCATGCTGAATAAAGCATTTTCTTTTTCGTTTGAAAAATCTTGCTTTCAGGTATTGATGTTGATGCTGATGCTACAGGAGTTGGGGTTGTGGGCATGTGTTATGTTTCAGGGAAATGTTGTAGTCTGCTGCTCATGGGGTGGAACCTGGTATCTGCGTGCCATCACAAGGTCTCTGCAGAGATTCTTTGTCATGTATGCTCTTTGTGTTTGGAGACATTGTCCCAAGGAGTGTTCCTTCCTCTGTGGCACCTGACATCTCCCCTGCAGAGAGTTGCACAATTGTTGTGTTGCCCTGTGTCTACATTTCCTTTGTTGGTGATGGATCCCTTCAACTCTGGCCATGCTTGCTCAGCAATGTCTCCGGCTGCATCGTCTGTGCCATCCTTGGTACTCACTTTACTTGTGTATAGAGTATTTTGCCATGCCTTCATGGAGAAATTGTTCCTTTTCCGCACAATGCATGTGTGTAATCCCAGCCTAGTACACATATGGTACCTGTTCTGCTGGGTATTTGAACACCTGACTCACAATTGTGGCCATTGTATCTGTGGGAACTCCACCCTATTCCTTCCATGACAGACAACATCTTGGTGGCTGGCCCAGCACCTGAACATTCCTATCAGTCCTGGGATGTGCGTGACAGTGTGTGTTCTCTTTGGCTCTCTTAGTTTATTAGGCAGTGACATGACTATACAGTCTTGTGGCATGATCTCAGTGTGTGTATTGTGCTGCATCTGCCAGGGGTGGGTATGCATGTGTTATTTGTCCTCACACCCACATGTGGTGTGTCATGCAGTGGGGGAAAGACATCCATCCTCCTGGGAGTTGGACACTGCTGTCAGTGATGTGTTGTTATGGCACTCTCATCATTGTCCAAAGTTAGGGATATGTACATTCACCCATGGAGTTGTGGTCATCTGATAATGATGTACACCCCCCATGTCTCTGTCCACTGCTGGGAGTCCTCTGCACCCACCCCCAGGTCTCTGTCCACTGCTGGGAGTCCTCGGCACCCACCCCCATGTCTCTGTCCATTGCTGGGAGTCGTCTGCACCCACCCCCATGTCTCTGTCCACTGCTGGGAGTGATGGGCACCCACCCCTCACATGTCCCTGTCCACTGGTGGTATTCCTCTGCACCCACCCCCATGTCTCTGTCCACTGCTGGGAGTTGTCTGCACCCACCCCCATGTCTCTGTCCATTGCTGGGAGTGATGGGCACCCACCCCTCACATGTCTCTGTCCACTGCTGGGAGTCCTCTGCACCCACCCCCATGTCTCTGTCCACTGCTGGGAGTCCTCTGCACCCACCCCCATGTCTCTGTCCACTGCTGGGAGTGATGGGCACCCACCTCTCACATGTCCCTGTCCACTGGTGGTATTCCTCTGCACCCACCCCCATGTCTCTGTCCACTGGTGGTATTCCTCTGCACCCACCCCCATGTCTCTGTCCACTGCTGGGAGTCCTCTGCACCCACCCCCATATGTCAGTCCACTGCTGGGAGTCCTCTGCACCCACCCCCATGTCTCTGTCCACTGCTGGGAGTCCTCTGCACCCACCCCCATGTCTCTGTCCACTGGTGGTATTCCTCTGCACCCACCCCCATGTCTCTGTCCACTGCTGGGAGTCCTCTGCACCCACCCCCAGGTCTCTGTCCACTGCTGGGAGTCCTCGGCACCCACCCCCATGTCTCTGTCCATTGCTGGGAGTCGTCTGCACCCCCCCCATGTCTCTGTCCACTGCTGGGAGTGATGGGCACCCACCCCTCACATGTCCCTGTCCACTGGTGGTATTCCTCTGCACCCACCCCCATGTCTCTGTCCACTGCTGGGAGTCCTCTGCACCCACCCCCATGTCTCTGTCCATTGCTGGGAGTGATGGGCACCCACCCCTCACATGTCTCTGTCCACTGCTGGGAGTACTCTGCACCCACCCCCATGTCTCTGTCCACTGCTGGGAGTCCTCTGCACCCACCCCCATGTCTCTGTCCACTGCTGGGAGTGATGGGCACCCACCTCTCACATGTCCCTGTCCACTGGTGGTATTCCTCTGCACCCACCCCCATGTCTCTGTTCACTGGTGGTATTCCTCTGCACCCACCCCCATGTCTCTGTCCACTGCTGGGAGTCCTCTGCACCCACCCCCATATGTCTGTCCACTGCTGGGAGTCCTCTGCACCCACCCCCATGTCTCTGTCCACTGCTGGGAGTCCTCTGCACCCACCCCCATTTCTCTGTCCACTGGTGGTATTCCTCTGCACCCACCCCCATGTCTCTGTCCACTGCTGGGAGTCCTCTGCACCCACCCCCAGGTCTCTGTTCACTGCTGGGAGTCCTCGGCACCCACCCCCATGTCTCTGTCCATTGCTGGGAGTCGTCTGTACCCACCCCCATGTCTCTGTCCACTGCTGGGAGTGATGGGCACCCACCCCTCACATGTCCCTGTCCACTGGTGGTATTCCTCTGCACCCACCCCCATGTCTCTGTACACTGGTGGTATTCCTCTGCACCCACCCCCATGTCTCTGTCCACTGCTGGGAGTCCTCTGCACCCACCCCCATATGTCTGTCCACTGCTGGGAGTCCTCTGCACCCACCCCCATGTCTCTGTCCACTGCTGGGAGTCCTCTGCACCCACCCCCATGTCTCTGTCCACTGGTGGTATTCCTCTGCACCCACCCCCATGTCTCTGTCCACTGCTGGGAGTCCTCTGCACCCACCCTCATGTCTCTGTCCACTGCTGGGAGTCCTCTGCACCCACCCCCATGTCTCTGTCCACTGCTGGGAGTCATCTGCACCCACCCCCATGTCTCTGTCCACTGCTGGGAGTGATGGGCACCCACCCCTCACATGTCTCTGTCCACTGCTGGGAGTCCTTTGCACCCACCCCCATGTCTCTGTCCACTGCTGGCAGTCCTCTGCACCCACCCCCATGTCTCTGTCCACTGCTGGGAGTGATGGGCACCCACCCCTCACATGTCCCTGTCCACTGGTGGTATTCCTCTGCACCCACCCCCATGTCTCTGTCCACTGGTGGTATTCCTCTGCACCCACCCCCATGTCTCTGCCCACTGCTGGGAGTCCTCTGCACCCACCCCCATATGTCTGTCCACTGCTGGGAGTGATATGCACCCACCCCTCACATGTCTCTGTCCACTGCTGGTATTCCTCTGCACCCACCCACCCACCCACTTGCGCCCTTGCTGTGGTACACTGATGTCCTGGGCATACACTACCCCCAATTTACAGCTGATGTGCTGCACCAAGCCATACACCTACATCCGTGGCGTGTGTACGCCTTGTATCCATCATGTAATGGCGCTGTAGGGGTACGCGTGGTACGGCCCGTCCCCCAGGCTCTGGGGGCGTGGGTACGGGCCGTACCACCATTGTGGCAGTGACGTAGGGGTACGCGTGGTACGGCCCATACCCATGCTCTGGGGGCGTGGGTACGGGCCGTACCACCATAGTGGCGGTGACGTAGGGGTACGCGTGGTACGGCCCGTACCCACGCTCTGGGGGACGTGGGTATGGTCCGTACCACCATTGTAGTGGTGATGTAGGGGTACGCGTGTACGGACCGTACCCACGCTCTGGGGGCGTGGGTACGGGCCATACACGCGTACCCCTACATCACCACTGCAATGGTGGTACGGACCGTACCCACGCTCTGAGGGGCGTGGGTACGTCCCGTACCACCATTGTGGTGGTGACGGGTACGCGTCCACGTCCACTTCCGTTGTGGCGGGACATGGAATTGGTGGACACGCCCCCCGAAGTGACCAGACCATGGAGGTAATTAATGTGCAGGATATATTAGTATTTTGTGGGGTGTGGGTTATGTTTCATGCCCCTTGCACCCCCCCTTTGCCCCTGGGGGTTGTTCTGACCTTCTGCGGCGTCTGCATCGGTTTCTGAACACGAGGTCGTAGGCTATGAGGGCCGGGATGACGCGTAGGTTGGGGTCCATCGCTGTCCGTCGCGTACCGGTGCTCCTTGTTCGCATCGTCCGTAAAAAATGCTACGTGCGGAGTGACGTAGGCACGAATCGTACTTGCTGGTCCGTAAAACGCTGCCTGACCCTGTCCGGACGTCGTGTATGCGCCGTCCAGAATCAGATTTGTATGTATTTTTTTGCCGGTCGGTGTTTTTTACGACTCGTACGGAAATGGTATTTCTGTGCGAATCGTACTTGCGAGTCTGTAAGGTGTTTGTCCCGGGTACGAGTCGGACGGAGAAAAGGCTCCGTACGACCATTTGTACCCGGGTTTTACAGGATCGGAATCGGCACCTAATGTTTTTGTTTGTAAATATTTTCTAGTTTAAAAGATTTTTTTATTTAATATTTAATTTTCTATATTTGTAGGTATTTGTTATATGTAATTAATAATATAATGTTTTGAAATATAGTTAATATATTTGTTTTTTTTAAAAATATTTATTTATTTTTATAATTTTTCCTAATTTTTAACCTCTTCAGTGCCCCGCCCTTTCCACGCCCTGTGCCGGGCGTTGCATTAGCGAGCGGGGTTCATGACGAGATAGTCTCGTCATGGGCACAGCGCAACCGCGCTCCATGACGAGACTATCTCGTCATGGGCACTGAAGGGGTTAACACATATATATATATATTTTTATAACTGTTGGAGTGTGACTAGTAGTTTCCCTACTGTTGCAGTCAGTGGAGTGGGAATAGTACATTTTACCCCTCTGCTATCCAACACTTTCCCTACTGTTGCACTCACTGGAGTTGGATTAGTAAATTTCACCCCTCCGCTATCCAACACTCTCCCCACTGTTGCAGTCACTGGAGTGGGAATACATTTTTTTACCCCTCAGCTATCCAACACTTTCACTACTGTTGCACTTACTGGAGTGGGAATTGTAAATTTTACCCCTCCGCTATCCAACACTTACCCTACTGTTGCACGCATTGGAGTGGGAATAGTAATTTTTGCCCCTCCGCAATCCAACACTTACCCTACTGTTGCACTCATTGGAGTGGGAATAGTAATTTTTGCCCCTCAGCTATCCAACACTTTCCCTACTGTTGCACTCACTGGAGTGGGAATAGTAATGTTTTACTCTTTCCTATCCAGCACCTTCCCTACTGTTGCACTCACTGGAGTGGGACTAGTTATTTTACCCCTCCACTATCCAACACTTTCCCTACTGTTGCACTGACTGTATTGTGAAATTTAATAGTTTAATGTTTTAAGTTATTATAGATTTGTTATTTTTTATATTTTATATCATTGATATGTATTTCTATTTTCTATATAATTTTAACTTTCAACATAAATTAAAAATAATAGTTCATTAATTGTTTTAAAGTAAATATATATGTATAAATAATTATGCTTGTGTGTTTATCTTTCTGTATTTTATTTTGTTAACAGTAAATTTAATATTTAATATATTTAATATATATTGTTTTATTTTATGATTATATAAAATTTGATATTTTATACATCGATATTTTTTAGTGGATATTTTTGTACTTACCTGTTTAAGTATAGGAGTCGATATTTTTGTGGTCTATATTTTTTACTCAATGTTTTTTACATTGATATTTATTACATCGATGTTGTGTCAGTGAACCATAATCAGGCATACCAAGATGCTGGCTAGCCCCAGTACTTCATTTTGATTCACATCCTGAACTGACCAGTAGCACATCCTCATCAGTTTGTAATTTCCTCAGAATTTGGCATAGGAAAATGTGCACACAAGACATAATCCTCTCTACCAGAGCTTGTACTTGGGGTGGGTAGACCAGTACCACTTGCATGAGAGCGTGAGAGTGTCCCCGCAGCTAGTTCAGAGGTGCGGTTCAGAGATACTTTCGTTTTAGTTTGGAAAGCTGACGTTTTCACCATCTGATTGTCTTGGTATCATAGGCATTTTCTGACTTCTTAACTTTGCCTAAATACATGTGGCCAGGTGCATATGTGAGCACCTTCCTAAATTACTGTAGGCTAAGGTATGGACTGCGGACACCTACTAAAAGCCTGCTTGGCCTTTTGGACCCAAATAGGGGAAAGAGCAAGATAGGGAGGTAGTAGGAAATCTAGCCTAGGCTCCCTACACCTGCAGGAATTGTGTAAAATCACAAGCCAACTTAGAGATTGGTTGAGCACTTCCCTGGCAGCCCTCGAAATATCAGTAGTAGGATGGAGCTCCACGAGAAACCAACAGTAGGGGTGAGGATTGAGTAGGTAGATGGAACAGGGACATGGTGTGGTGCCTGTCACCAGTAACAATAAGGCTACATTGCCTCCATCGATTTAGACCAGTGTCTGGGCATATTGTTTTCTCCATATTTGTACTAAGCAGCTGATAGAGATCTGGTCAACCACAATTGATCACCTGTGAACACCTGCTGTTACATTCTTTGGTTCAGCAATGGATGGTTGTGTCAGCAGTTTCTGGTTTTGCAGATTGACTTCTTACTATCATGACCTGGGAACATAAGAGATTGCTCAACTTTCAAGGGTCCCAATGCTAACCTCGTATGGCCCTATTGGGCAGCTCATACATTTCTGATATGGATGTAGTAATGCAGAGAGGTTGCTCATTTTTGTCCCTGAGTGTTTGAATGCTTTTTATCAGATCTGTGGGGGAAGGGTTTTTTAACGTAAATTCATGGCGCCGTCATGCACAGTTTTGTATTCAATGATGTCTTTTCAAATGTTGCAGTGATGTTATCAGTGATGTCATAGAACATGTCATCAGTGATGTACTATGGGAGACAACTAGCAGTGCATGGCAAGGGCTCAAGTTATAGTTACTTTAGGGAACGAGTTATAGTTACTCGAGATAAAGATAACTGGTAAATTTTTGTGTATTTTTGAGTTTAAAATGTTACACTGTCACTGAAATTTCCTTCTACTATAATATTACTTTAACCTTTGTTTTTTTCAGTGAGTTTCTAAGGTTTTTTTCTTAATGTAAAGTAAGATATAATTCCTAATTATAATAACCACCTCGTTGCAAGGAAGCAACCCCATGCTCCACACAGCCGAAGGCATGCGCAGCATGCAGTTGGTCTCGCAGGTGCTGTCCACACTCAGGCAGACTTACTGACTGTGTTAAACAGTCGAAATAGCAAATATAAAAGGTGGGCCTATTGGCTTTATCAACAGGCGAGTATATCAATATATAGAAAGCAGAACTATCATCTTTCTCCAGAAATTACATTTAATCAAATGTCTATTTCAGAAATTCACACAATGCAATTTTAGTAAAAGTGTTTATTATAAAACTGTACATTAAACTTTAAATAAAAAAAATCAACATGCCTATGAGTCTTCGTTTAATATAGTTTTTATTATTGCACGTTGTGGGCGGAATAATGTAAGAAAAAAAATTCAGACATACTTATTTATATTTGTTTTAATTAAACCAACTTGTCTCCTAGTCTTTTTTAAAAAACAAATTCAGCCCCGAAAATGCAATCATAAAAACAACCAAAAGAGAGCCTTGCACTCCAGCTGACAAGCATAGTACTCCAGCTAGGAGTGCTTTAAAAATATGGTACTTTCTTCTGGGGTTATCAATGTAATTACGCAGGAGACCTACAGGTTTCCTTTTTTAATGTTATTAAGAGGGGGGCACACTGCACTCCTTGCAGCCCCCCAACAACATTAAAAACATTGCTTGGTGGTGTCCCTGTCTCTTCTAAACACATTGCCAAGCTAAGCAAATGTAAATAGCCCTTACCTGGCAATATGGGGCTCCCCTTCAAGGAGTAGTTAATAATAAATGAGTGTTTCCTAATACTCATGTAGTATACACTTTTTAAAAAAGAAATGTTGTTGTGGGTGCTGGGTGCCGACCCGGGACACTCACATTTCAAATTGAGAGAACAGGCCTTTTTTTAATGATGTAAACAGTGACTTATCTGGGTGATTAATAGTCAATGGAGGGTCCACTGTAGTCTACAGCTCAATCATTATTTTCACTGGAGGTGTTATTGGGTTCAAGGGAGGGCTGGATGTACAGAGCTTAAATACAGTTATTGCCTAGGGAAACTATGAACAGTTTGAAGTACAAAGCAGGTGTTACAGACATGGCCCATCAAGAGCTTCATTGTTGAGATGTACGCCATTTAGCTGTCTACATAATTAGCTTGTACTAGTAAAATGGCTGTTATGCAGATAGACAGCATGCAAAATGTTGGACATGAGAGATAATTGAGTTCTCTGTTTATTGATATTTGTTTATATTTATTTATGAGTTAGCCTATTCAAGGCCTCACTTTGAGATGTATGTCATTTATATTTTCAACATAATTTGCTTCTACTAATAAGATGGCTTTTATAGAAACAGGCTGCACGCAATGCTTTAAACACAAAACTAGTAAGATGGCTGCTATTTAGAGAGACTGTATGTATTGCAGTTCACATGCAATATCATTTAGTCCTCTGTTTATTGTTATTGAGTTACAATAATATCCTCCAATACGAATGCACATTGTGTACAAATAGAAACTGTCGATATCACTGAACTTTAACTATTAAAATAGAGACAAACAGTATCCTGTTGCAAGACATTTTTCAGTATTCCATAATGCCATAATATGGCCACTACACTTGCCAAATACTTTGCTATCAACAGTGTTCCTCAAACCAAAAGAGAAGGCGACAGGATATAGGTCCTAAGACAACTGAAGTCTAGGTATACTTATAACATTTTTGTACAATGTAAACTGTATCATCTTCTGAGTGATTTGAGATATTCAAGAAAGAAGAGGTGCAGTGAAAGACAAAAGTTCAATCAGACAGTAGTCAATAGAAGAATCGCTTTATGCTTGTCATAAATTCATAAAGGCATAATTTTGTCACTGCACACAGATATGAAGTTAAGTTGGAAGCTGCATCCTCCTGGTCAGACACCAGGGGCTGATATACAGAGATTCACATCTGCAGGCTTCTAGCTAAAAGGGGTTGGGTGGGGGTCAAACTGGCATATTTCTGCTGGAAAAAGATGCTGACCCTCTCCATCACCCTTGAATCCTCGTGCACAGTGGTGTTTAAGAATTGTGGTAGGAAAATTATCATTGAACATAACCCTTGTCTTCAATTTTGTATACAAATATCATCCCAATGTATGTAGATTTTCTAATATTAATTCCAATGGTTGACATTTTTGTAAACAATATTTAAGACAACATATATGTACAGACATTTATTTGGTTATGGTAGTCTAGTACCACACCCCAGACACAACTGGAGAAGCTCACAAAGCCTGAGGAGAGGTCCTGTATCTCACATTTCATAACCTCTATGTTTCCTCTGAATGTCCAAATCCCAAAAGCCTTGTCTGTCTTCCTCCTGTTTCAGCGGATACTGGGCTCTTTTTTGATAAATGTAGTTTTCTTATCACTATCTCTTTGACATTCAATTGGTCCTCTGATGTCCCTTGTTTTGTGCCGATGAGGGGTTGGACATAGGGGATCTAATATCCTGCTATTGAATGAGGAACAGGAATTGGACAACCGACTTACAAGCTGGTTAATAAACTCATGTATAGGACCCTTAAAACCAAACTATATCAGTAAAGAATTATCATGCTAGTCTGAGTCTTCTGAAGAAATTTAGTCCGACCAAAATCTTACAAACCAATAATTCTGTTAAGGCAATGCAAACCAATAACAATAGCACCTGGTGATTGGAGATTTCTCTATGCTGATCCCTCCCTGTCCTTAATAAATCAATTTGAATGCATATTCAACTCAAGGAAGCAAATCATGACGAGACAGAATCTATAGTTTAGTTAAAGTTAAATTGTATCAAAAGTTTCCAAAAAGGCAAGTGCATCCTTATTAAGCATTTAAGAGCTAAAGAGTGCGGGACAGTCTAATTAGTTTTGGCTTGCCATAAGGTGAAAGGAAACTTTGGTAAGTTCAAGAAGGACATGAGCCACGATAGCGCATGGTCAGGGTACCATCAAGAAGGAGCCCAAGAAATGTCACACACAGCGTATGAGTCAACCCAAAAGAAGAGCAAGTAGAGTCCGCAAAGTTCAGAAGAAAATATCAAAGGCAGTCTTTGGGGTCAGATCAGATCAATTCAGCAGTGTGTCTCAGAGAGTAGTCCATCCATCAAACCAATGAATATTATAATGCTCTAGTTCTGGGGTGATATCCCCTTGGTCACCTCATTGTGTCAGACCACTCAGTTCATTGGTCAGTTCGTATAGGATCATTGTCATGCAGCATTAAAGAAGACACATATTATAGAAAGAGGTGGTGATGATTAGTAGTCTGATTATCTGGTATACGTAAACTTTCAAACAATGATCCTTTAACAGCAGGCACATAAGTGAGTTCAAGAGGACAGAATCCCATAGCGAATGTTCCCAAAGTATCAACTTTGTTGCAATCAGTCTTTGTAAGTGAGTGAGAACTTTTCTAGTAAGACAAAGTTTTGCTTCACATTATACGTTTATGAAACCTTCTCACGAGTGTAGAACAAAGCGGAGTAGGAAAAGGCAGGCCTATATTAAATTTGATTTAAAAATATGCAGAAAATAAAGTCATGGAAATATACATTTTATAGGGAAAATACAAGATTCTAATATTCTTTTCAATTTATAAGCACTCAGAATATATTATTAGTTGTGTTTCAAAACTCATATGTAACTATGATATATATTGCTGCATTTTCAAAGTACAAATGTGTAAAATAATTTCTGATCATAAAACATAATTATTGTTTCAAGTGGTTTACATAAACACATACATGAAGATTATAAGCTGAAGCTTTTGTGTTGATTACATTCAATATGGCTATGCAACACCAATTTTTCTTTTCTCATCTGGTGCACAAGTTCACATATGCAAAATATGGAAATTCAGAATGAAACCCTTCAATATCACACGTAAAAATAACTAGATTACGCTAGATTTCATTAATGCTTTTCACATATTATTATTTCAATGAGGATGATTAAGAATTTCATAACACGTGAGTACATCACTTTAACATTCTAATACATGTTGAAATAATATGCTATGGTTGGTTAATAAAATATGAACCTGTATTATTCAAATGAATATGATTTAATCTAGCCTACAATCATCTCCATGCTTTTACAATGCAATAACTAAGTTCCCTCGCATTTATTTCTCATGTTTTCTACAATGTGTAATTGGTGCACGTTTCTTCATATCTTACTCAAAATGTCTTATAATCGGTTTATGTGTCAAGTAAAGGATTTAGCAGCTTTTGAGCTGCATCACTCCTCAGCTCTTAGTGGAAGCCTACCAATCGTTGAGAACAAAATACGCTCTGTCCCAGTGATGCCATGTTCTAATAATAGAACACCTACCTTCTTTCTTGTGATGTCACTATGCTGCATGTTGTCCTAAGCTGATCTTTGTTCAATCCCCTATCTCATTTGGGTCTGACAGGCCCTTTATAATCTGACATACCAAGATGATGGCTAGCCCCAGGACTTCATTTTGATTCACATCCTGAACTGACCAGGAGCATATCCTCATCAGTTTATAATTTATTGGGAATTTGGCATAGGAAAGTATGCACACAAGGTACAACCCTTTCCACCAGAAGCTTATACTGGGGTGGGTAGAACAGCACCTCTTGCATGAGAGCTTGAGACTGCCCCACTCCTAGTTCAGAGGTGCTGCCTTGATACTTTATTTTTAGTTTGGAAAGTTGACGTTTGGTCGTCTTTGGTTCAGCAATGGATGCCGGTTGTGTCAGCATTTTATGGTGTTGCAGATTGACTTCTTACTCTCATTACCTGGGAACATAAGAGTCTGCTCAACTTTCAAGGGTCACTATGCTAACCTCTTATGATCCTATTGGGCAACTTGTCAACTTCTAATATGGAAGAAGTCTTGTGGAGAGGTTGCAAATTTTTGTCTCTGACCTTTGTAGGATGGTTGAATGCGTTTGATCAGATTTGTGGAAGAAGGGTTTTTGAACATAAAGCCATGACCCCCGCCATGCACAGTTTTGTATTCAATGATGTCCTTTCAAATGTTGGAGTGATGTTATCAGTGATGCCATAGCTGATGTACTATGAAAGATAATTACAATTTCTTACTATAACAACCACCTCGTCGGAGGCAAGCAACCCCACGCTGCACACCGCCAAAGGGATGCACAGCATGTGGTGGGTCTCACAGGTAGTGTCCACACTCATGAAGACTTACCGGCTGTGTCAAAACAGTCACAATACCAAAATATAAAAAGTGGGTCTATTGGCTTTATCAATGGGTGAACATATCAATATATATAAAGGTGATCTACCATCATTCTCCAAAAATCACCACCAATATTTTTAATCAAATGTATATTTCAGTAATTCACACAATGCAATTTGAATAAAAGTGTTTATTTTAAAACTGTTTAATAAACCTTTAATAATAAAAATCAGCATGCCTATGAGTCTTTCATTTCACGTAGTTCTTATTATTTCACTTTGTGGGCTGAGCAATATCAGAAGAAAAACTCATATTATTTTTCTTTAAATTAAACCAACATGTCTCTGAGTCTTTTTAAAAAAACCTTTTTTCAACCCAGAAAATGCAATCCTAAAAACAACCAAAAGAGAGCCTTGCACTCCAGCTGACAAGCTTAGAGTTCCAGTTAGGAGTCCTTAAAATATGATAAGTTCTCCTTGGGTTAGGGATTTAAATACCTAGGAGACTTACAGGTTTCTTTTTCTAATGATATTAGGGGGGGTTGCTGCACTCCCTGCAGCCCCCCAGCAACATTAAAAATATGCTTGGTGCTATACCTACCTCTTTTAGGAACATCACCAAGCTAAACAAAATGTAAATAGTCCTCACAGGCAATATGGCGCTACCCTTCAAGAAGTAGTGAATAATAAATTAGCATCTCCTGCTGGTCATGTATTATACACTTTTTAAAACCAAAAACAAATGCTGTTGTGTGTTTCCGGTGCCAACGCAGGACACCCACATTTAAAATTGTGAGACCCGGCCCTGTTTTAATTATGTGGACAGCAACATATCTGGGTGAATAATAGACAATTGAGGGTCCATGGTAGTTTGCAGCATTATTTTCACTGGAGATGTTATTGAGTTCAAGGGAGGACTAGGAGCCTAGAGCTTACGTCCACTCACTGCCTAGAGAGACTCCAACCAGTTTGAAATACAAAGCAGTTGTTACAGACATAGCCCATCAAGGGCTTGATTGCTGAGATGTACACCATTTAGCAGTCTACAAAATTAGCTTGTACTAGTAAAATAACCGTTATGCAGATAGACAGCATCTAAAATGTGAGACATGAGAGATAATTGAGTTCACAGTTTATTTATATTTATGTTTATTTATTTATTTTAGTTGAGTTAGCCTATTTAAAGGCTGAATGTTGAGATGTACGTCATTTATATTTTCAACATAATTTGCTTCTACTAATAAGATTTTATATAGACAGGCTGCATGCTGCACGCAATGCCTTAAGCATGAAACTAGTAAGATGGCTGCTATGTGGAGAGGCTGTGCGTATTGCGGTTCACAGACAATATAATTTAGTCTTGTGTTTATTTTCATTGAGTAACAAAAATGTCCTCCAATATGAATGCAAGTTATGTATAAAAGAAACTGTCAATATCACTAAACTTGAACTATTAAAAATAGAGACAAACAATATACCGTGGCAAGAAAATTTTCAGTATCCCAAAATTCCATAATGGGGACAATACACTTGCCAAATACTTTGCAGTCTACAGTGTACATCAAACCAAAAGAGGAGAAAACAGGATATAGCTCCTCAGTCAACTGGAGTTATTTTTGTTTTTTATACAGGGCTTGGGATCTTTGTGACTGATGGGTGCTGATATCTTTAACTGTACTGAGCTAAGATACCTTCTCTTATTGCCCACTTGGGCTCAATGTATTTATTGGTACTTTTCTTAGTATGTTTTTGATGACGCAGTTGTGTAAGACTACAGTTCTATAATTTGTATATTTTGGTTCTTAGACAATGATTGCCTATGCGGATGTAAAATTAATATTACTGAGTGTATCAATTTTAGGGAAAAGATTTTGTTTGTTAGCATAGTAGTACTTATTATATGCTGTTAGAACCACTGGGGTATAATGCTGTTGTTTGGACCTATATTTGTGATATGTTAGCCAAGCAAGTTACCACATATATATAAAAGACGTACTATGGTTGAAAATATATTTAATAGATAACATGATTTTCACATGTACACTCATTATGGGCAAATTTTGAAGCCTGAATGTCAATCATGTACTCCCTAGTTAGTTTATTTAATCTTTTTTTTTTAGAACTTTAGTCAGTGTGTTTAGATCCTCCCCAGGTGCTTTCACTCACTAACAGATTCATTAAAGACACTTTTCTTCAGCATAGATTTGACCATTGAATGGGCATTAAGAGGAGGAAACCAATGGTTGCTTCGTATATGTCTCTATCTCATGAGGAGAGTTGCCAAAACTATTTAAGCTATGTTACCAACACCCAACACCGTTTTGTTCTGACTAGGTGAAGACTTGATACTGTGCAGCATTTGATTGTTTTCCATACTATGAAGTCCTGCACCTCAGATATGATCGCTTGCCCATGTGATGGTTTGAGTAAACTAAGCATGCTGCACTTTATGTTGTTCTGCAATCTATTCTCAAATTACAGGCGCTATTATCTAAAACCTATCTTCGTTGTGCAGAATATTAGAACTCTCAAAGTTGCCTTGAAATGTTGCTTGCACTAAATAACCACCTAGTGTGTTTTAATGCTGCTCTTTCTATTATGAAGGCAATTAATTTGAAGAAAAGTGCCATGTATTAGATATTTTTTTGGTATGGAATAATTCAATGATTATAAGGTGATATAGTATGTGTATTAACTGGATTCATTTTTAACACTATTCATATTATACATTTTAATGCACTTTTAAGGCTGTTTTTAACTTGCCGAGTAAAGTCTTTGAACCAAACCGAACCGTATATCATGCAACTCTGTCTGTTATTTTATATCATCGGGCTAATGCAATACCAAATTTTGAGCAAGAAGACAGAATAGACATGGGACCAGTAGGCAAACATTAGTAAGTTGTAACACAGTTCAAAATGGCTGCCACAGTAGCCCTATGAGATCCTGAGATCCTCTTTGTAGCGCTTCTTTTGTGTTCATGTCTATGAATTGGTATTTATGGTTAGTTATTGTAAACATGTGTCACCTGAGAACAAGGCGTTTGAGATGCCGAAACAAGTTAGGTGTTTTTGGTGCAAAGCATAGAGCCAATGTTTTTTATATTATGAAATAAATAAGCATTTTACAGCTTCTACAGAGTGCACCTCTCTCTCTGTCATGTTGGAGAGAATTGTTTTCTGAAATATTACCGGCTGCTCACCCAGATGCGCACCACTACCAGAAGGATTTGGGGAGATGAGGACAGTTGTAAAGCTTGATATATATGTATATATATGTTATAGTTATGGTGCTTGATATATATGTACATATATTATATATACATATATATGTATATATATATATATATATATATGTATATGTGTGTATATATTATCTACTGGCGGTCGCCAGTAGATAGTTATAGTTAGGACCGAGTTTCCATAGGAAATCTGAAAATTCTATTTTGAATAACTTTGGCGCCGGTTGACAAATCCTCGCGAAATTTTCAAAACTAATGGGGCGCTCCGTTCAGCTCCTACCCTGAAAGTCTCGGGGTGATTCGTCAAGCGGGGCCGAGAAAAAAGGGGGTCCCAAAACGCGTTTTCCCCATGCATTTTTCCATAGGACCTTTAGTCGAAGGTACAGCCCGTAGGGCTGAACAGAATTACTTGAAATTTGGCAGAGAGGTAGTCCTCAGGTCAGGGAAGTGCCTTTTGCAGGTCTGGTGTCAATCTGTTCAGTAGTTCCTGAGACAATAGCATTTAAAAGCATATAAATATCTATGAGCGGGCACCGTGCGCGCACCGTGCGCGCTCCGTGCGAGCACCCTAACGTGCGCGAGCGTAATTCTGATTGGTGGTTACATGTTAGTCAACGTTCGAATCGGTCGAAATCAGGAAGTGTCGGCCGCCATTTTGTTTGTTTTCAGTGCGAGAGTGAAAAAGGAAGGTGGCGAACGTGAAAAGGGGGCAGGGTAGAGAGTTCCTGACCCCCTAGCCTTTGTCAGGGGGTCCCTGAAGGACCCCGAAGGCAGAAAAACATTTTTTAAATTTTTTTTTTTTAAATCGCGGGGGTGCGCGCACCGTGCGCGCACAGTGAAAACTATAACTCGCGCGACCGCCACTCTATCACAAGGATAATGTCATCAGTGATGTCATGAGTGATGCCACTGACCATGTCATGAGTGATGTAATATGTGACGTCATGAGCAGTGGATTGCGGGCGCGCGAGTTATAGTTATCTGAACTAACTATAACGGGGGAATTTCCTAACTATAACATGTGTGAAACCTATGGTTTTTTAAGTGAATATATATATATATATATATATATATATATATATATATATATATATATATATATATATATATATTCACTGAAAAAACCATAGGTTTCAGGGGCGTTATAGTTAGCTGGACTTTTCACTCGTACAACTCATAGAAATTCCCCCGTTATAGTTAGTTCAGCTAACTATAACTCGCGCGCCCGCAATGCACTGCTGATGACGTCACATATTACATCACTCATGACATGGTCAGTGACATCACTCATGACATCACTGATGACATCTCAAATGACATCACTGATGACATCATCCAGTGAATGTGTGTTTTTCTGAAAATTACATATGTTTTATATATGTATATCTCAAGGTCAATGGAAGAATAAATGGGTATATAAGTGTCTAAATGGATGATTTGTTTTTGAAAAATTGATTGTATAACTGACTGATTAAGTGTATCTTAGTGAATACATGGCTTAGTGAGTAATGTTTAAATATGTAAATATCTGTATCAGTCTCTCACTTTGTGTATAAGTGGCTGCATGGGTTGGTGAGTAGCTACATGAGTGTCTATATAGGTTATTAGTTGTTTTTTTGAGTATCAGTATAAGTGTCTGATGTCTGTATGGTTCAGTGGGGGGTATTACGTAGTGCATAGGTGCATGAATGAGTGACTCACTGTTTGTATGTGTTGAAGACAGCATGTGTGCAGGACTGTATGGGTGGATGAGTGTGTGCATGGGTGTGTTAGTGAGTGAATGACTGTCTCAATAGTGTCTCTATGAGTAACTAGATATGTTTTAAACTAGTATATGTGACTATTGGTGTATATAAGTGAGTGTATGTGAGAGTGAGAGATTGAAAGAGTTCCTGTATG
Organism: Triturus cristatus; assembly: GCF_964204655.1. NCBI lineage: Eukaryota > Metazoa > Chordata > Amphibia > Caudata > Salamandridae > Triturus > Triturus cristatus. The sequence goes on from NC_140584.1 coordinate 354,452,308, forward strand.
AATAAGTATGTATTTCTATAAGTGATTGTTAAAAAGACTAAGTATGTATAAGTTTCTGTAGAAGTAAGTGTGGTGGTGTGTGTATAACTGTATATGCAGGTAAACGGATGTTTGATTCTTTATTAGCATGAGTGACTATGTGTGTGAGTAACTTTATGGATGAGTGGCGTTGTGTAACAGGATGTATAGGTGTATGAGTACATATGATGAGTGAGTACATATATGAGTGACTGTATAGGACTGTTGGTGAATGAGTGGATGTGGATGTGGATCTTACAATTACTGAATAGGTTGTTGTAACTGGTATTGGTATGTCCATTGTTTTGAAAATTTTAATTTCTATTTTTGAATGTGTGTATCAAAGGTTATATTAGGGGGAGAGGAGGTCTGCCACTCTATCACAAGGATGATGTCATCAGTGATGTCATGAGTGATGTCACTGACCATGTCATGAGTGATGTAATATGTGACGTCATCAGCAGTGCATTGCGGGCGCTCGAGTTATAGTTAGCTGAACTAACTATAACGGGGGAATTTTTATGGTTTTGTACGAGTGAAAAGTCCAGCTAACTATAACGCCCCTGAAACCTATGGTTTTTTCAGTGAATTTCTAAGGTTTTTTAAATGCTAATTCCTAGCTATAACGTGCCTGAAACCTATGTTTTTTTCAGTGAATTTCAAAGGTTTTTTAAATGCTAATTTCTAGCTATGCCTACAGAGACAGGACATGTGAAGAAAGAAGGAAAAACGCACAGAAAGAAAAAAAAGAAATGCAGAAAGAAGCAACAGAAGTCCTCAAAGATGAAGAAAAGTGCAGGAAGAAGTATAACGTGCAGAAAGAACAAACAGAAGAGCAGAAACAAGCCTTGTTGCAAAATCATCCTGTACCCTCAACTTTTTCAGACGGATACTGGTGGTAACTGAGTCTGACTAACCAGTCCTGGAGCCAGTGCTATGTTAAAAGACACTCAGAATACAGTGAAAACACCTACATACACTAGGGCACACTATGTGTTGGGGTCCCCCTGTGATTAGCATGACCTCCTCTGTAAGCCCCTAGTATATAATAGGGCAGGGGATTAAAACTACCTCTTAAAACGCACGTCACCTCATGCCCCGTCCCCTCCCTTCCCCACTGTGTAAACACGCCCTGTAGCCGTTTTAAGTTGGGAGATTAAGTCCCCTTGAATCCTGAGGGTCCCTAGGGTCCAACTAGACCACTAGGTACCTCCAGTAAGCGCCACAGAGCTGCGTTGCAGAGAGGTGTAAAAAGTGGCACGGCCTGCACCACCTCTCTGCAACGCAGAGCAGTGGTGCTTACTGGAAGCACCTGGCGGGCTAGTTGGACCCCAGGGTCCCTCAGGATTGAAAGGGAATTATTTCCCCAACTTAAAAACGCGCCACAGGGCCTGTGGGCGTTCTGAGTTGAGAGATTAAGTCCCCTTGAATCCTAAGGGTCCCTAGGGTCAAACTAGCCCACTAGGTACCTCCAGTAAGCGCCACAGAGCTGCGTTGCATGGAGGTGTAAAAAGGGGCGTGGCCTCAGAACACCTGTCTGCAACGCAGCTCCCTGGCGCATACTGGAGATACCTGTTGGGCTAGTTGGCCCTCAGGGACCCTCAGTATTGAAGGGGAATTAATTCCTCAACTTACAACTGGCCAGGGGACGCGTTTGCAGAGTGCTGCAAGGAGGGGGCGTGGCCGCCGGTCTTTTATTTCAGGGGTGTGGAATTTTCCAAATAATCTAGTTGTCCAAGGGACAAAATGCCACTGAGATCTACATGTCCTGTAAAATCCACTTGTCCCACCTACCCCCGTTCCACATCAAACCTAAGGGCTCCGGCTGACAGAGAAACATTAATATATTTTTGCTTTATTAAAATCAGTAAACCATTTAATGCTGTGCAATAATAATGCTAAAGGAAAACTTGTCAAGCGATATTATCGCGTCCCTGCCCCCCTGCGCCCCCTCCCCTTAACCCTGACGGCAATTCTTTTATTTCTATTCCCCTTTTTTTCCATTTTTTTTGGCTGTGTATTTATTCCCACAATATACGTACATTTCATACCATACGTAATGTACTAATTTACCGTCACCCTTGCCTGTGTATTTATTCCCACAAAATATGTACATTTCAAACCATACGTAATGTACTAATTTACCGTCACCCTTGTAAAAACATATGGGTGGGATATAAAAGGTGTCAGCCAGCGTGCCTCCTGCCATTTCCCCCTCACTTTTGCAGCTGGCCAGACGTGAGCCCTACGTTCCTTGCGAATCGGTAAGTTGTATCGAAAAAGAAACAGCAAAGTTGGGAGCTTCCTTTAATAATAAGAATCGTTTTTTCGCCAAATGTACCCTCTTTGCAACATTAATCAATTGTGTAATGTATATTTGTCGGTGTGTTTACGCAGTTATGGGCTGAAAGTTAATAGCCCACTATTCTATATTAGGACTTTAAGTTATAAATTGAAAGTCACCAACGGATGTCTCTTTTGAAAGCATTAATCTGCAGATCTGTTCCCATCCTATGCACTCTGTAATCGACTTCGTACATGTTCTTTGCAGCAGGCATATTAACCCTCTGCACTAACTTCACCGAGGTCACAACCTCAACTATACAAAACACGGATCTTTTCGCCAAATGTACCCTCTTTGCAACATTAATCAATTTTGTAATGTATATTTGTCGGTGTGTTTATGCAGTTCTGGGCTGAAAGTTAATAGTTCACTATTCTATATTAGGACTTTAAGTTATAAATTGCAAGTCACCAACGGATGTCTCTTTTGAAAGCATTAATCTGCAGATCTGTTTCCATCCTATGCACTCTGTAATCGACTTCGTACATGTGCTTTGCAGCAGGCATATTAACATTCTGCACTAACTTCACCGAGGTCACAACCTCAACTATACAAAACACGGATCTCTTTCCAGGATGGTAATTCATCACACAAGTTTCCTACACATTTCTGTGAGGCCTGGTAATTGCCGGCGGAAAGAAACGCTGCAGCAGGTGCTTCGAAAGCTTTTAGTGCTGGCTGCGCCGTGTGCGACAATGTTTTTTTGCCCATAAGCCAAAGGAGTGAAAGTGTAGGAGTCACATGTCACCCATACTGGTAGGCAGTAGTTTAAGAGTGCTTGGTGTGGAGAAGCACAAACGCAGAGTCGAAAAAGAGACAGCAAAGTTGGGAGCTTCCTTTAATAATAAGAATCGTTTTTTTGCCAAATGTACCCTCTTTGCAACATTAATCAATTTTGTAATGTATATTTGTCGGTGTGTTTATGCAGTTCTGGGCTGAAAGTTAATAGTTCACTATTCTATATTAGGACTTTAAGTTATAAATTGCAAGTCACCAACGGACGTCTCTTTTGAAAGCATTAATCTGCAGATCTGTTTCCATCTGCGGTATGAAGGCTCCGGACCCGCGATGTTAAACCCGCGTTGCGATGGCAGCGCGTGAATCTGAATTCGTTGTAATGGGTGTTTCCCCCATGAAGCGGTGGTAGCGCAGCGCGCCTGCTTGCGATACGCTTTTTTGACGTCCTCATCTGAGGCGCCGAGGCGGGCCAGGCCTAGGCTTTTGTACTAATTAATCTACCCACGCACGGTTGCTAAAAATATAAATAAAAGAAAATCGCAGCACCTCCGTCACAATATCACACAATTCAAGCGGGCAAAACTGCTTATTTTACCTGAATGCTTATTGCAAGCCTCGTGGCGGCCACGGACTACTGCTTGCAGAGGCTGAGTGACGTTTCACTTTAAAACGTGATTAATGTCTACATGTCCGTCGGACATAAATAGACAATAAATCTTCTTGCCCGTCAATATAAACAACATGGTTCGGGCGTCGGGCGATATGATTCCCCCACCCCTGTTTCTCTCAAACATGGTTCGTGATATCACAGCAGAAGGCTTTTTCACATGGTAAAATCACCTTAGAACACACCACAATTCCTAAAATGAGTATGGTACCATCTACAACTGATTTATAATGTAACTAAAGTCTTAAAACCTTCTATTAACTACAATGCTTTTTAATGAGGTGCTATCATGTATATTGGTCCCAAGATGGCTGCCAACACTTCTTGGATGAAGTACTGACAGCCAATCAGATCTCACGATGAGATGTGTGGTTAGGCTCCGCCCAGATATGTATATGATTTTACTTTTGATTTTCTCAGGAACTACTGAACAGATTGACACCATATATGCAAAAGGCACATGCCTGACCTGAGGACTACCTCTTTGCCAAATTTCAAGTCATTCTGTTCAGCCGTTCGGGCTGTACCTTAGACTAAAGGTCCCTATTGAAAATTGCATGGGGAAAACGCGTTTTGGGACCCCCTTTTTTCTCAGCCCCCGCATGACGAATCTCCCCGAGACTTTCAGGGTAGGAGCGGAGCGGAGCGCCCCACCTATTTTGAAACTTTCGCGAGGATTCGACAACCGGCGCCAAAGTTATTCCAAATAGAATGTTGCGGATTTCCTATGGAAACACGGTCCTAACAATAACTATCTACTGGCGACCGCCAGTAGATAATATATATATATATATATATATATAGTGTTTGTTAGAAACCCGCTCCTCACTGTACGTACCACTGAAACCCATCAAATCCTTTAGCCCTTTAACTCGACTCACCCCATAACCCTAACTCACCATTTGCCAGCCTTTACCTCTACTCATACCTTTTAAAAAAAATTATATTTATTAAGTTTCAACCGATCATACAATAGTACGAAATCTGTAGCAGGATGCATATTTTGTACATATCATCATGAATACAAATGCCCACGTGGTGGGGGCGACAGATTGTGATTGGGACAGTAATCATGAACCAGTAACATTAACCTTTGCTAAAGTCTTTCCTGAGCAATTTAAGCTTAATAACTGTACATTTTTACTATAATTATTATTAGTCAGATTTGTATTGCGCATGGCTGCCCCAGCAACGGGGCGTCCCAGCGCAGCCCAAACCCAAGACATAAGCAAAAGAGATAGAAATAAAATGTTAACCCAGAAGGCTGGGGAAGAGCCAGGTTTTTATGGCTTTACGAAAGGCCAGATGGTTCTGGATTGCTCTGATGGGAACAGGAAGCGAATTCCAGAGTTTTGCCGCCAGACTACGGAAGGAGCGACCGCCTGCTCTTGCGTTCAAAACACGAGGAATACAAACCAGTGCACGGTCAGCCGATCTCAATGGGCGCCAAGGTACGTAAAACTCAAGCAAGTTGGACAGCCCCAAGGGGGCCTGAAGGCTCAAGATCTTATGCGACACACAGAGCGCCTTAAACTGAATGTGTTTTTCGACAGTCAGCCAGTGCAGCTTAGGGAGTATGTGAGCAACTGAACAGGACTTTGGGAGTGCTACTAGCAAACGTGCTGTAGCATTCTGAACCGTTTGCAGGCGCTTGATGCTGGCCTTGTTAGCACCCAAATAAAGGGCGTTCCCATAGTCCAATCTGGACAGAATTGATGCCTGGACGATGGTTTGTTGCACCTTGGGAGGGAAGAAGCCCAACAATGGTTTTAAACCCCGCAAGAACCCAAAACACACCCCTGCCACTGCTTTGGATTGAGAGTCGAAAGTCATACCCTGATCGAGCCACACCCCCAAGTTCTTCACAACCTCCATGGGTATGGGGGCAGGTTTCAGATGCTCCGGCCAACACTGTTCAGACCACAGCTCGCGGTCCTTCCCAAACAGTAAGATCTCAGACTTGCTAGCGTTTAGCTGCAAGCAGTTGGTCGCCATCCAATCTACCACCGCTAATAGGTCCTCTTTAAACTTAACCAGATTGTCGCCACAATTATTAGGAAAGGTGATCACCAATTGGGTGTTGTCAGTGTACGACACCAGTGACAACCCCCTATCTTTTGCTACTGCAGCCAGGGGGCGAATATAGATGTTAAACAGAAGAGGGCTCAAAACTGGGACCTGCGGTACCCCTGATGCAGAGCAAACTCCTGTGAGTGGAATGGTGGCACAGACACTTGAAAGGACCCCCCCCCCCTCCAAAAAAGAACGAAACCAGCCCAGGGCCTCATCCCTGATACCAATTTCCTGAAGGCGTGTTAGTAAGATCGCATGGGAGATGGTATCAAACGCGGCACTTAGGTCCAAAAGGACCAACGCCGCTGAATCGCCGCCGTCCAAGCTGCCCCTGATAGCTTCCGTCACTGCCAATAATGCGGATTTGGTACCATGACGAACTCGGAAGCCGTGCTGAGATGGATCCAGAATGGCATTCTGTTCGATGTACTCGGAAAGGACGGAGTTGACGTGCGATTCCGCCAACTTTGCCAAAAAAGGCAGCTGAGAAATCTGTTGATAATTGCCTGGTTCCGCAGGATCCAAGGAAGGTTTTTTGAGTAACGGGATGACTTTAGCATGTTTCCATGCCCTAGGTACGGCTGCAGATGCCAGGGACAGGTTAACCAGGTCAATATCCCATGTTGAGATCAAAGAGTGAAGCTGGCGAAACACGGCAGGGGTCAGCGGATCCGCCGGAGAGCCCGACTTGATTTTCATGCAAAGCGCCTCAAATTCCATAGGTGACAAGGGAGGGAAGGATGGCAAGCTGTTACCCGCCGTAGGACCCATGGGCTCCGGTGCCTCCACCTCAGCAAGCAGATCCCCCGCAGGCAGATTGAGGTAGATCCGCTCAACTTTGTTCACAAAGTAATGAGCCAACTCATTACACTGGTGATTCGAAGAAATCGGGGAGACCGCAGATATGCCCGCACTTTTCATGCCCTTGAGCAGGGAGAAAATTGTCTTGGCAGGATTAGTGTTAGCCAAGATTTTATTGGCCACATACTCTGCTCGTGATCTCCGAATAAGCTATGATACTGCTTAATGACTGCCCGATATTCCACTTTTGCTGTGGCATCATATGAGCGTCTCCAAACACGTTCAAGCTGCCTGCAACCCTTTTTAGCTGTAATTAATGAATTATTAAACCAGGGATTGTATAGCCCTTTACTCTTCGCTCCCAATGTAGCTGGAATACAGGTATCCAAACCCAGTGACACCCATTCATTGAATTGTGAGATCGCTAGATCCATGTCTAAAGGTAACTGGGGCCTATGGCTAGAAAGGCAAGCAGAAAGCAGACCCAAGTCCAGTTTATGCCAGGGACGTTTCGGAACTGGGGCTGGGCGGGAGGGGACGGCTTTTCCCTGCAGTTGCAGTGAGAATGAGACCAAAAAATGGTCAGTCCACGCCTGCGGGACCGACGGAAGAACTTTTAGAGGACTTAAGTTAGAGAATATAGGATCCAGTAGATGGCCTGCCACATGCGTACCCTCAAGGACACATTGCACCAACTGGAAGGCCTCCAAGTCAGCCAAAAAACTAGAAATCTGGGCTTTCTCATAATTCTCAAGATGGAGATTGAGATCCCCTAAAATTGTAAAATTCGCAGCCCTACTTGCGTATACCGCAACTTTGCTCAGGAAGTCTTCCCTGAAGCTGTTAGCTGGGCCAGGTGGACGGTAGATTAGAAGACCGGACATAGTGAAGTTGTAGTTCAGCATAATTTTAAACAATGCGCTTTCACAACCCGCAATATTCTCTTTGCTAAGGCTGCAGGTATAGACATCCTTACCAATCACTGCGATACCGCCCCCGCGGCCCCCACCCCGATTAACTGCCTTCAACACATAGCCTTGAGGAAGGGCCAGCCAGGACTCAGCCACAGAATCCTGCGTAAGCCATGTCTCTGTTAAAAATAAGGCAACCGGAGCCTCATCTACTAACAGGTCAAACACCTCAGTATGGTGTTTCTCAAGCGACCGGCAATTCAAGCTAAGGAATTTAAACTCCACAACATCTAAAGGACGGGGAGTCCAGTCCACCCATGGCAGCTGAATTAAGCAGAGCTTACAATTGAAGGAGCTATCCTGGGGCACCTAGCGTGTAGAAGAGAATTTAGTTTCCAAAGACAAGAGCTCCTCACGCGAGTAACTGGTGAAATCAGCGGGAAGACGATAACAAACATTATCTACTATAACTGTGATACCTGTCCAGTGGTCATCATACATATGTAGTCGCTATCTTTGCTGTGTGCCAAAATTAATTACTGTGAGGTATGTAAGCATGTGAAAGATGCAAGGGTGGGAGGGAAGAGATTACACAGTCATAAATATTTTTTTTAAACTTACCTTATGGGTCCCGCGTCGCCTCTGCTCCTGGCCGGGTCCCGCATTTTCCTGCTGCTTTCCTGTTCGGCAGGAACAGGAAGAAGGCAGCCTCCCTCCCCTCACCTAAGCCAATCACAACGCTACAATGGCAGCTCTGTGATTGGTGAGGACAGCGCCCAGCAGGGCGCCTATGGGGAGGCCATTTTCTCTATTTAGCCTGCATGCACCCTACATGGAGAAAATCCAGATTGCGCACGACTGGTTTGGTCGGCCTCAGATGGCCGACCAAACAGTCAGGGCCCACAGCATTGGGCAAGCCACTCCTCCCCCACCCGGCCAGCTGCCTGCCCCCAACCAGTCATACCATTCTGCTTTCTCGCAGTGCGAGAAGCAGAAACATAAAATGGTATTTTGAAATACTATTTTATGTTTCTGCTTTTCGCACTGCGAGAAAGCAGTGGGGCAACACTCCTCCGCTCTAATGGAGGAGCCGCCCCTGCACTGTGTGTGTACTTGTATGCCCTAGTCTAGGACGCGGCTGCGTAGTGTGCACGCCAGAGGCTCCATGGCAAATGCGAAAATAATTGGTGATAGCGACAAGCCTTGTCTGGTTCCCCGCTCTATCTCAAAAGGGGGCAAAACGGTGCGACTCGTCTTTACCCGAGCTTGTGGATTGGTACATAGTATCTTCACCCATTTTAGGAACTTGGGGCCCATGCCGAACTTTGCCAGCACTGCTAGCAGATAATCACAACCCAAGGTATTGAATGCTTTCTCGATATCCAAGGCAGCGATCCAGTGCTGTTCAGTTGTCGATTGTGCCCATTCTAAGAATTTAAATAATCGGCTTAGATTCAATCCTGTGTTTTTGCCCAGGATAACCCGGTTTCGATCTGTATGTAGCAGTAATTGAACAATGTCTATTAGCCTATTAGCCAAGAGCTTACCTAGAATTTTGTAGTCAGAATTTAATAAGGACAATGGGCGATAATAGCGCATGAGGAGTGGGTCCCTGCCGGGCTTCGGGAGCACCACCAGTATCGCCTTTAGAAGAGGAGGCAGTAATAGACCTCGGTCAAGAGATTCCGTATAGACTGTAGATAAACAGGGAGACAGCTGCGCCGAATAAGTGGTATAAAATTCTGAGGGCCATCCGTCCATCCCGGGAGCTTTAAATTTCGCTAGCTGTTTAATTGTTTCAGAGATTTCAGTCTCTGTGATAGGGGCCTCTAGCGCTGCGTATTGAGCTTGTGTTATCTGCGGAAAAGCTGCTCGCTCTAGGAAGGTTTGCATTGCCTGGAAATCACCTGGGTCAGGGGCTTTTTATAATGCGGTGTAATAATGATGGAAGGAGTCATTTATCTGTTCTTGGGTAGTCACCGATTGGCCATCTGAGGTGTAAATAGCCGTGATGGGAGGCTGCGCCTCTACTCATACCTTAACCCTATAATCATCACCCTTACCCCCTTTACCTCTACCCACTCCTAAACCCTAAAATAATCCTCACCCCCTTTACTTCTATCCACAGCTTAACCCTAAAATTACCTTACCCCCTTTTACTCTTACCCACCCCTTAACCCTAAGAACACTTGCCTGTGTAATAAAGGCATGTGGGGTAAAGGCAAATGGGGAGCAAAGGCTAAGCAGACTAACGACTGCGGAGTAAAGGTTACATGCCCGGTATACAGCAGTGACAGAAAATAACATACGAAATAGAAAACCAATTGGCGCATCATATTGATGCAAGTGACTACTGCTAGAGACGCGATTGATGGACACACATCAATTAGAACACTGACTGCAATTGACCCTGTGTTGCTGTGATTAAGCATTGACTGTGATTAAGCATTGACATTTAACACTGATAGACACATACTGATGGATGAAGAATATTGACTGACACTGAACACTAATTGGTGTAGAGCACTTAATTTTGGTGAAAACTCAATATGCACAGTCAATCGTAGACAAGCACATAAAACTGTGGCTCGCGACACAACTTCTTCATGCGAATGCCAAAGACACTGATGGACATGAATACAAATGGTAGACACAATGATGACACAAAACACTTTCGGATTCCATGTAGGCAGCCAAGACTGGAATAAAGATTGGCCCTGAATACAGATGTCCTTAAGAGTTTGCTCCATAACCCTGATGGCATATAATATGAGTTGACACTGAATACTGATTGGTTGAGGACACTCATTGTTGCTGAACAATACTGCCACGGAAAAATGTGTATTACTATGTAATGGTTGGCACTGAACGATAGCATGCATACAACACTGACTGTCACTGATCATTAATGAGTCCAGATCTCTGTCTGGCACCCTAAGACTGACCACACATAGCAGTGGCTGTCCTAAACGCTAATGTGTTCAAGATACTGAATAGTCCGAATTCTAAAAAGTGATGAATACTAGTTAGCACTGAACATGGAGTAATGCTGATGGGAACATAATACCGTGCTGCAGAGAACACAAGGAGTTCTGAACTTGGATCTCACAGGGTACAGATACCACATTTCTACATATTGCATGTTTTGCTAATGGCCTGCTCTACGATTGCACGTGCAATGATGACCACTGAGTACTGTATGAGTACCACTGAGTGCCGCACTTCTCCAATTTTGTAAACGCTTATGGTCCTCAGTTACCCATCTCAGAATGATAAAACTCAGAATCTGCCTTGTTGGATTTAAATCAGGACCTCCATGAGAACACATGTGTCAGCAGTGAGCATTGGGCTCACTAAGCCACTGTTCCAACTTGAATCCTGAGGGATACTACATGTACCAGAGGGAACTGAAAATACAGTGGAACCTCTGGTGAGCGCTGCAGTAATCACTGAGATTGTTTTCTACTATCAACATTTCTGTATTTAGAAGCGGACCAGGAAAAACAAAAGGCACAATTAAAAAGATGGCCATGTATTATTTTTGCATCCTAATTGTTTATTCACAATCCATACAGGGTGGCTATAAACTAACCTGAGTTTGAGCCCTGTTCTGCTTTTCAGCTATCAGATTAGCATGATTGGTAAATTGTTGGCCAATCATATCTATATTTGTGTAATAAAAAGGGGATATATATTTGGGAATATATGTCTAATGTGAGTCATTCAACCTAGAGGAAGGATGGCTGGATCCAGTCCAGATTTTCATGATAACAATGACTGCGTAAATGAGCTTCATTTGGTTCCGTTATTTAAAAGTGTATATTATCTGGGTATGTTGAACAATGGATTGAGGCCTCCTGGATCCATGACATAAAGTATATTTGTAAAGCACTATTCACCCAACTGCATCTTGGCACTCAATAACAGATGTTTATTGTTACCCAACTCAAAGATACTCGTATTTTTGACCTCAGAAGGATGAAAGGTGGAGTGGACCCACCAGAATTTGAACCTATGACTATAAGGTCGAACACAGGCCCCTACAATGGACGCATTAGTCCACTAAGCCACCATACCCAGCTATGGGTCAGGCCTTCCCAATTGTATGGTTTTATTAGTGTTTTATTGTCCAGCATATTATTCCTTATGTGATTGCCAATTTAATAGATTTAACACGCACGAGCCAAAGAAATGGCAAGTATACTGTGAGCACAAACATTGCTCTGGAGCTACAGATTCCCTTCCTGTGCCTTAGTGGCAACATATGAGTATTGCAGCATTCACTTCTAGGCCTCATTCTGCCTGAGTGATCTCATGTAATTTTAGGCACTTTGTGTTAAGTTGGTGCATACAATTCCTGAAATAATGCCGTTACAAATGCTCATGTAATTAAAGAGAGGATTGGAACAATCAGAACAACCAGAACACGAGTGGCTGTGGTTCGTCACACTTATTTTTTGCACTATTTTTTTTAGTTTGAAAAGTATCCTTACATCTGAAACGGATATAATGGTGCATCTTGCACTAAAAGTTACAACTAAATGCTGGATTTCCATTTCACATACTTTTTTTAAAGGAAATAACGTGAATGTCGCACACCCCTAGTCTCTGTGCTTTTATTTGCAGCACAGCAAAATGCTTTAGCTCTCTTTGCACACTTTTCAGCAGGTCAAGTGTGAATCAAAACCTCTACTAGGAGCTGAACGTGTGCCCATACACTATGCCCAGCAGGCCCTTGATTGAATGTCTCCAAATGTGACCTGATATCTTATTGTCTATAGTCCGTGAAATACATCAATCCACAGTCTGATTTTTTTTCACAGAATAACATCTAAGACTTTACCATCCCTGAAAAGTATAGACTCATATCCAAAACCTGCGTCATCCAGGAAGCCTTAGAACACCTCACCATCTAAACTAACATCTGTCCGTACACATTCATAAAGGCACCCATCTCTGCCTTTTCTGCCAGGTTTCGGCCTCAGTCCATCACCGAGACATCAATAAGAGACCTTTAGGAGAAATCTATCATGATCAAAAAGAGAATGTTGGGCCCGATTCACATAGGTAAACTGAGACGAAAGTCTAACTTTACGACTTTTGGTATTCACAAAGGGCATTTACTACTGGTAAATGCCCTTTGTGAATACCACAAGTTGAATTTTACGACATTCAGTATTCACAAAGGGCATTTACAAGTTGTAAATGAAATGTGTGAATACCGAAAGTCGTTAAAGTTAAACTTTCATCTCATTTTACCTTAGTGAATTGGCCCTAAGTGTTTTGTATTCTTTTTGACCAAACCCTTTGACATCCTAATATATTTCTTCAGAGGCTCAAGAGGGTGGCTGGATTCTGCAGCTCTCCCATAACCAGGGCCGTCTTTAGCGCTAGGGGCACTCAGTGCCACACTGTTTGTTGGCTCCCCCCACTGACCTCCTTCTCTTTTATATCACACAGACATACACAGCCAATTAATCATACATGTAAAATCAGTACATAGGAAATGTTACGTAAGAAAAGAGGACTACAGGTGCAGGTGGCACATGTCATCCATAATCTTAGGCAGTATAGTTTAAAAATGCTTGGTCTGGAGAAGCACAAACTCAGGAATTAGAACGTAACACTGTGGTTGGGGTTTGGCTTTACTTGTAAAAATTATTACTCAAATGAACCCTTTTTTAGAAAAATTAGGATAATGAAAGATATGGGAAAAAATCATACTGCTCTAACCTACACCCAGTGCCACTGGAATTATGCGATAGTGCGGCCGCTGCATTTTTGCATTATTATACATTTGCCACCTAATTCATCATCTACTGCATTATCTGCAGATTTCAATAAAAAAATTGTTTCTAGCTCAAACGGTTCAAAATGTACTAAAAACGCAGCAAAGCGCTTTGCCGCGCAGTGTTAGGACCTTTGCAAAGGTTGAGTGGTCACCTTTGTATTGCTTATTGCTACACTCGGGTATCAAACTGGCACGAAGGAGGTGCAACCAATGCCCAGACAGTGTTAACAAGTGTAACAAGCATTGTAAATGAAATAGGTCTCACATTTTTCTTTTAGAGAACTCATCACCTGAACGCATTTTCTTACAACGAACACTCTTCCATTTGAGTGATCTTCTCGATTGCAGTGTGGCCAGATTGAGTGGGGTGCTACGACAAAATATGTTGGACATGGGTTCCGAAATATGGAAAATGTAACTAATCTGTCAAAGCATATTGTAATTTAGAACACAAGTGTGCATTTTTTAAAGTTGTCACATGAGACACTTTTTAGAATGCAGTGTGAGTAGCCAGACATTTAACAGTCAGTCATTTATTGGGAGGCGAAATGACAACCACTCCACCGCTGCTGCATTCAAGAACAGCAAATTCAAAAAGCACAATTTACCATAGTCCGGAAGCAACACCCTGGAAGCAGAGGAAGTAAATTGCCATTTCAAAACAAGGACAGAAACACAGTTGTGCTGGAAGCAACTTTAAAATAAAGAGTTCTCCCAAACAACAGAAATACACTGAAAGCGTAAGCAGTCTGTACTTGGCCGGTGCTCCCTAGCCTTCAACAGCAGTGAGACATCGGCTGCGCAAACGAGTAAGGAGGCAGCAAAGAAAAGCGACGCTGGAGTTAACCTATAGTGAGCATCAGGTGTGAATAAAGTTGTTTTCCCTTGCAGACTTGCAGACAGAGTGTGCGTGCTGCCTATGCTCGACCTAAAAATGGCAAAATAATGACGTAATATCATCAAGATATGTACTTCATTATTCCACATAATTTGCCTTTGCTTGCCACATAATTTACTCAACCCTCCCACATAATTTGGCCTATCTCTGCTGTGTAATGCCAGTGGCTCTGCTTATACCTTGCAGTTTGCATGCAGCTCTTTGACAATTAATATCTCACTGTGCTATATTAGGATTGTAACTTATACCTTGCAGGTAAAAACGCATCTCTCTACAAAAGTAGATCTCCCAAGGAACTATCTACATTATATGCACTTTTGTGGTCTGCATAGTACACGTGCTTTTTAGCACGCATATTAAGTCTCTGCTTTATGATGAGTCAGAACTACCAGTACACAAAATTCGGATCTCTCTCTAGAAGGAACATTAATCACTAGAGTTATCTTGACATTTTTAGGCTGCCTGAAGATTGCTGAAGGCCTGCAACTCTGCAGCAAGTGCTTTTAAATCCAAAATATATTTAAAATCACTGCACCCCCAGAGGTCAGCGCCTGGAGCGGTGGCACCTGTCTCAGCGCCCTAAAGTCGGCCCTGCCCCTAACCGACAGACACAAAGTGTGGCCATGAGGCCATAAAGAGCCTCCTGAGATCCCATAGAAAGCAATATTCTTCAGTTATCAACACTGCCTCTAATACAGTTTGAAGATGCCATACACTGACTTCTGAACCTGGGAGTCAAATTAGAGCAGCAACCTGCTTAGAATCTGTAATCAAATGCTTATCTTCTGCAGTAGAAAGCTGGATGAAGCGACAGCTATCTTAGTAAGCATAAGAAAAAAAGAAGACAGTGCTTCCTTGGTCACATAAGGAAGATCTGATCAGCCGAAATAAAATATTGGGGCATTGTCTACCATTCAGAAGGCTCTGTCTTTCCACTGGACGAAAGCAAGGGTGCAACTCGCAGGACACACCCACTTGTTAAACGAAGGGGCAGGACTCGAACAATGACATCCAGGCCATTTGTCGTGACCTGATAACCCTAATCCGCACCAACAACTCCCTTTTCAAACGACGCATAAGCCACAGCACTTAGCTCCAGGGCTTTAAGTAGGCCGGGTCCTGACATTGCTCAGCACCAGGAGTTCTTAAAAGCAGGAGACAGATCCCTGTAGGGCTCTCCATTTGTGCCCTCACCCTCAGGGTAAAAAAGAAAAATCTTAACTCTGCAGCAGTGCCACCCTTCACTACCTTTGATGTAACTTGAAAGAGACTCCTTATAGTTCTTTTACTGTCTCATCATTTCAGAACTGAAGCATTTTTAATATTCTATTCAACAAAGCCATAGTTGTTACTTATTTATCTTAGGAAACTGACAACCATTGGCGCAGCCAATAGTCCTGGCTCGTTGTAGGTGTAATGTTACTTGTATTATATATCTGGATGTAATGACAGAAGCAGCAAATTACCAGTCGGGCGGCACACTATTGTAAGCAGGGCTTTTTAGATTACTTTTAAAGCCAAGGCCCTTATTACATCGGCCATGCCTCTTTGAGAGACCCTCTAGTTAGGTCTCGCCTAGGCAGCGCGCATTCGGTGCCCTAAGAGGGCCTTTAGGCATCGGTCTTCACTTTTCAAGCACTGCACTCGTGCATGTGGTGGCATCCACCTTGCGGGAGCGAGCAGCGGCGCGCCACAAGCACGAGTGCAGTGCTTGAAAAGTGAAGACTGCTCTCCCAAGTGCATGCGCGCGCCCCACTCACGGGCTCACCTCCTGCTCCTTTACGAGACTTTACTTTCATTTCTCATGCCTGTTTCTTTTTTGCAGATTTATATAGCGCGAACACGACCCAAAGGTATTGGAGCACTTTATTCATCTTGATTTTCCCTGCTTTCGCTTTCTACGCATCCCCTCTTTTAACTTATTCGTAGACGCTCGTCGTTTCCCTGCTCTAACCCTTCTAGTGCCATGTGGGTACACACATTCCTAGCTGGTACCAGCCATCACGCCGTGTTTGCAGCGCACCATTAATTCGGGGCTTTGCAGTTTGAACACAGAAGGTGTTGCGGTGAATTTGCTGCACCATAATGTAAGGTTAAATATTTCCATTAATGTATCTTAAATGGCTAATGATTGCCAACGCACAATGTCCCTTCCGGCTACTGGGAACACAAATGGAGCGGATTCCAGACAGGGCGTCAGTCGAGAGTCTCAGATGTTTGCTTCAGAGCAGGACCCGCCAGCAGGAGTGCCAATCTCTTATGCAGATCTGATGTAATTTGCTACTATTTTGTAGGAAGGATCCTACCAATATTTAAAAGGTTGATCTATTTGTGTGTTCTGCAGATTAAATTCACCCTCACTCTGTGTGCAAGAGAGAAACCCGCACACGCTAGGTTATTATGAAGAGCAGAAGTGGTGACAGACAGTTGTGCATGGTTGTTTTTAGTGGTGTTTGTTAATTTTAAAGTATTTGTATAACAATCGGCTGCAGCGTGGCTTCATAGCGCTGTAGGCGGATGTATGATGATACAACGTGTTCCATCACAACGCGGTATGTTACATCGTGGTTTTGACAACGCAAGTCGTTACATCGACTTGCGTTGGAGGGCGCTGGATTTAGGAATAGTGTGAATTACTATTCCAACTCCAGTCTACGTACAGTAGGGAAGGTGTTGGAATAGTAATTCACACTATTCCTTAGTCTAGAGCGCCCTCCAGCGCAAGTCGGTGTAACGACTTTCGTTGTTAAAACCACGATGTAACCATACCGCGTTGTAATGGTTTCGTGGTAAAGGATGTTTCCCCTGTAGGCTGCCTGGAGGTTGATGTTTCATTTCTGCACTGCTCTTACTTACAGCACAGTGTAGAGGTGCTCATTTCCACAACACATTCATCATCCAAGACACTTCTAACAGAGTACTCACTCACCTCACCACATTACACCCCGATGCCGGACAAACAGAGGTCAAATGTCGTCAGCAGTTCACTTGCCATGTTCTAGTGTAACATTTGTATAGCGCCTTAGCGCCATCTTGTGCTTTTTGCAGCGCCCACTAGTAGAGTGCTACGTTCTTGTCTTCAGGGTTATGTGACATTAACCTGTTTGACAAACTCCAGACATGAAAATAAGCGAATGGCTTGTGTAGTACAGCGCGGGCCTCGTTGAGTGAGAGATGTGGATTTAGTGAGGATTTTCTTTTCCCTTGAGGCGAGGGTGTTGTTTCCCTGTGTTGGTTCACGGAGAAGTGCATTTTAAAACAATATTTTCAAATAAATGAACCGATTATACAGTCATCGGTTTTGCAAACTCTTCCGAAGTGAGGCTCCCATAAACTTTCAGTTCTTCAACTTGTTCCCAGAGGTGTGGTAACTTCCGCCCGCCACTTCCTTTCATTTCCCCAGTTTGTACCTTCCAAATACAAACACAAAACATTACACAGATCCCATAATCTCCGTCAGCAGGGAGTGGGTCTGTTCGTCAGGTTAGACAGATCTTCTTGGCGCAGACCCGAGGTCCAGAATTAATAACACTTTGAACCAAGTTTGTATCACAAAAGTGACACAAACCAAGTAAAGTGTTTAATTGGGATTTACTTGTGAGCGCAAACCATCTTTGGTGCTAAATAGCAGCCATAAAGTAACTCAAAGTAGTGCAACTTTGCAACGAGGGGGTTATACCAAGGGTGGTGCATGGGCATTGCTATTCAACCACTTATAGTTTGATGCAAAGCTGCATCTACTGAAAAAGTTCAACAGTATTGTGGGCCAAAACTGTATACCTCCTGGAGGTAGGCGTAACATGGTAGAAAAGTGTCTTTCCTCCAAAAGTTTCCAATTGTGAGTGTGTGCTGTACTGTGCACATCACATACAAACATAGAAACATTTGAAACTGCGTCATTCATACTATTGTTTACTGGAAGGGCACCATTCCAGTACAAAACATATGCTATACGTCACATAAACACCTTTGTACTGTGGTGCCAGGGTGTGAACATGGAGCTGACAGCCCGAAGTATCCCAGGGCAGAGAGCGAACGGCAGCATCGACACATCTGAGTAGATATGGCGCGAGCCTGCTGTGTTTCTTTCATCAATGCAGCGCAGCAACCTCAGCTTTTGTGCTGCGTTGTGACAGTGGCATAACAAAACGTGAGAGTTTGGCACTTTGTGTCACTGCTGTCCTTCTTAAAGTGCTGATACCTTTTAGAGTTTGGCACTTTGTGTCACTGCTGTCCTTCTTAAAGTGCTCATACCTTTCAGTGTTTGGCACTTTGTGTCACTGATGTCCTTCTTAAAGTGCTCATAACTTTCAGTGTTTGGCTGTTTGTGTCACATATTATAATATGTGCATATTATAATTGTGTCACTGCTGTCCTTCTTAAAGTGCTCATACAATTAAGTGTTCTCAGAGTATTTCAGAGGCCGCTCGCCACATTTAACAGACAAGCGCTACAAAATCACTGTGAACAAATTGAAAAAACGCTGTCAAGTTTAACGCAATAACAAGAAACAATGCCGAAGTCTGCAAATTACTGGAAGTCTTACATCAAAAAAGCCTTTGACAGAATTACTGCTATTTGACAAGAATATCCAGTCTGTGGCAATCAGCTTTTTTTTTGCAGAACTGCTTGTTTGCCCCTTAGCAAAACAAGTATTGGCATAGCCAATAGGTCTCGCTTTTGGGACCTTATAAGTATTTAGTTAGTCAGCACAATATCCTTGGTTCAACAACATTAACTGTTGCATGGCTAAACACTTATAAGGTCCCAAAGGTGAGACCTATTGGCTATGTCAATGCTTGTTTTTTCATCCGACTTACAGCCCTTTTTAGCTACGTAGCTCTACACAGTGGTCGAAGTGGGCGGGATCGGCAGGGCACAGCGTGCCCCTACTTCTTGAATTTTATAGATTCCGTCCCCATACTTTCTTCTTTTAAACATGCGTCCTGGACTGCAGAAATCGCCAAGGCCGATAGTTAATGCTCGGCTTTTGGGGACGGGCGGAACGGGCAGAGAAGGAAAAGGATTCTGTCTTTTTCTTAGTGACCAGAGAAGACAAGGACAGTGTCCAGTTCTCCTGCGGCTGGCAGTTGCCCCCCCCCCCCCCTTGTTCCTCCTCTTCCCTCTTTCTGTCTCGCTCCTCCTCATTTAGTGAAAACCGAGACTTCAAAAAACGGTTCTCTCCTCTCTTTCCACCTTTCGTTTATCTGCTCCCCTGTGAAATGGATCCAAAAAAGAAATACACTTTTGCTAAAAATTTCGTCTTTTTCTGACATTTTTTAATTTCTAAGTGCAGCCTTGGGGTGGAGCGAAATAAAACATTCAAAATATGAAAAATAAATAAATAACTAACTAAAACAAAACAGAGTGGTTGCAAGGTGGCCAGATTGACGTATTCACATCTAAATACATTAGTGCCACTTTACAGTGTTTGCAGTGAAGCACTACTTTCGTTTTCTCTTCTCTCTTTGAACAACATTGTTTTCCCTGGGTGGGAAAGTGCACTATTCCTGGAAGTACTGAAATACCTGCTTGATGGATGAATTGGAAAACAAAATGTGTACATCAGCTGTGCGTTCACGAATGTGGTCTTTTTAAAACATATTGCCTATGTTTTGTAAGGATATAAGCAATGGGCATTGAAAAGGGCCCCTTCTGGGCCCTTTAGTCATGGCCTTAACTTTTCAGGAAAAAGCACTCACTAATTTCTGAACAATGAGTGTAAAAGGAATAAGGTAACCATGTTGTTCCTGTTTACATTTCACATGCTTTAGTTAATCTTGCATTTCCTATGAGTGTTTGCTTTTTCTGGATGTTGCTAATTTGTTTTTAGGGAGCATATTGCTCTTGTCTAGTGCGTAATTTGAATTGAGTCACATCCAGGTGTTTATAGCGTGTCAGTGCAGTGCAAGTTTCTCTCAGTGGGGCAGTATGGTGTTCAGTGGGGGAGAGGATGTGGCACTATGGTCAGAGCTGCTGAATTTGGAACTGGGGAACCAGGTTCAGCCTTCATGACCAGTCCACCAGACCACACCCCCTGAGGGAGCACATTCCCATACTAGACCTTAGAAGGCCCGCAAGATCTTAAAAGCCCTGGTGTTTTAGCACCAGCAGGTGGACCCTAGCAGTGGCATATGTGGATTAACCTTGAAGGCCTGTCTGCCACAATTCATTCTGAAATTCACCTCCAGTCTTGCAGGCAGGCCTATGAAGGAGCACACCAACAGTGACAGTGACTCTGTCACTGAGGTCACAGGACCCTTCAGCATGGTGGCTCTAGGGCAGTGTGACCGCACCAGGTGCTGACTTCAGGTGGGGGGCATTGTGTTTGCAAGTATAATATGGTTTTAAAAGCACTTGCTGCCTCCTTCCTGGCCTCCAACAATATTTGGCAACAATAAAAATGTCATGATAACTCCAGTGATTAATGTTCTTAGTAGAGCGAGATGGAGTTTTGTCTGGTGGACATTTTGAATAATGGAAAGGAAGCACAGAGGGTTAATGTGCCTGTTGCTAAGAACATGTACCATGCAGATCACAAAGGGCACAACATGTAAATAGGTCTGTCAGTAGGTTACTGATTTTTTGTCAGAGAAACCATATTGTTACTTCCAG
Organism: Triturus cristatus; assembly: GCF_964204655.1. NCBI lineage: Eukaryota > Metazoa > Chordata > Amphibia > Caudata > Salamandridae > Triturus > Triturus cristatus. The sequence continues at coordinate 354,473,164 of NC_140584.1, forward strand.
TTAATAAATTAAAATCCTAACATAGAACAGTGAGCTATTAACAGTCATGTAAAAGCTGCATGCAAACTGCAAGGTATAAATTAGAGCGTTGTGGTTTTTTCCCCAGTTTTTGATTATCCTAATGTTGCAAAAAGGAATCATTTGGATACAAATCAATTCTGATTATTAAAGAGAACCCCCAACCATGGTATTACGTTTTAAATTCTGAGTTTGTGTTTCACCAGACCAATCACTAATAAACTAAGCTGCTTACTAGTATGGTTGTCATGTGACTCCTACACCTTATAGTCCTTTTTCTTATGCAACATTTCCCATACAGTGATTTACACACGTATGATTGATTGTCTCTGTGTAATATGTGTGACGTAAAGTGCTCTGACACCCTACACTGGTATTAGTGGTGCTGTAAATTTTCTGATACTTTATTATTTTGACATTTTTACACATGCTAACAGTCTCTGCAAAGATGTTTTCTTTATTAATACCAGTGGAACATACAACCGCAGCAGTGAGAAAGGTGACCAGTCAACCTTTGCAAAGGGCCCTCCACTTCACGGCAGCACAAGGCACATTTTAAGTAACTTTTGATCCCTATGAGCTATAAACAATTTATTAGTTAAAATCGTCAGATTATGCAGCAGATGTTGTATTATGTGGAAATATGGTAGAGCCATAATTATATCGTAGAGCCATAATTATGTGGAAAACATTTGCAAACTAGGATATTTTGCCATTCATGTTTGAACTGCTCTTGTGGAAAAAGGTAGGAGAAGTGCTGATGACAGAAACTCCATGGCTGGGAGACAAATGGCTTGCGATTCCACTTTTAAAGGATATTTGGGACATTCTGTGATTGGAAACGAATCCCACTTTGTGAATATATTTTAATGTCAATAACTCATAGTAAACCTTAAATAAACATGTGTAGCCATTGGTAAAATTAAATAACGTAATAAGCTGTAACCGGTTGGTGAAATGGGAAACAAATACTAATATTTGGATATTTTACTCTTTTTGCCACACCTCTGACTCCGCCCACTGACCCAATCAACGGGTAATTCCCGCCCTCTTATTCTCCGCCCACAGTTCCCCTACATTTTTCCCCCCACTTCGACTACTGGCTCTACAAGACTCTACCCCACTTGTTTTGTGGGTGACGAGTACCCTCGGTTACGACCTTCTCGTTAATACTATCTTTGTTCGGTTTTTGCTGCTGCCTTACACCGCCTCTGCCAGCCCTCACTGTAATTCATATTCCGCTTCTTCTGCACCTCACTTACAAAATAACTCGCTGCTTTTAATACAGCGAAACACTTCGTTAGCATTTCACTCACTTAGGAGGTGGAAGGGATATTCCTAGCAAACAACAACTATTCAGAACAACACGCCGAAGCCAACGTGAATTAATAGCCGCGCGTTCTTTTCGCAAGCCCTGGAATCATCGCCACGTTTCTTGAGACAAAGGCTATTTTAGGACTCCTGGGACGGCGCTGTCGATTTGCATCAGTCAGGCGCGAGCACTTTGCATTTTCCCAAGTCTTTCCTTGACGCCAGGCTCGCGCTTAAGACCCGGAAACAGCGCTGCCAAGGAAGACGGCAGTTTGGAGACTCGCCACCGAGGGCTGCGGCCGCGGCTCTCGGGCTCTGGGCCCTGCGCACTCTCTCCGCGCGCCCACGAGGGCCTGCTGCAGAGGCCTCGGCCGCCATGCCTGTTAGCGCTGAAAGTCATGTCTCGTTGCGCGTCTGCGTGCCGGCGCGGCGGGGGGCGCATCATCTGTCTTTGAACGGAGCTCCTGTCGGATCGGCTGACACGTACAAGACGCAGCATGCCTCGCAGAAATGAGTGTGTGATAACCATACACTGAGCATAACATTCTTAAGGCATTAGGAAGCCGAACATAGCTCCCTGTTATGTTTCTTCCTTGCTATTCAAAATGACACTTCTTATGGGTTCATCCAGCGGAGACGAGCGCATGTTCCCGCTCTGCCTGTGCAGCTGTGGCAGAATTAGCCCTATTTGTGGTTTTGGGGGGGTTAGATCACAAGGCTTTACAATACATCTCGGTATACAATTATGTCTTTACCGATAATGAGAAATCTATCGGTGTGTGCCCGCTCAAGTAATGTTACAAATTATTAAAGACACACAGAAAACATATAACATGGGTATGCTTACTTTTTCAGCTCAGCGCATTATGCATGCCGCGCTGAGAAATGTTAAGTAGAAGATGGGCAGGTGCAGCTATGTTTTTTAAATTTCGTTGATGATTTCAAGTATCCTTGCTTTTTGGTAAATGCTCTTTGTACAATGGTTCTCCATCAACGCTGGTTCCCCCGTTAGGTGACGTGCAATATCATTGGCAACAACGTATGGCTTTTTGAAATAGTTTATTTAAGGTCACACTGCAGTGTTTGGCATAGTCAACTACAGTTCTGGTGACCACGTCGTAACCATTTCCTGTCTACAACTTGACTAATGCTTCATTCATTAAATGTTTTTGCATTCACTGTATGATATTAACCTCGCTCTGTTCATGTGGCCCTTAATTCTGGAGAGTTGCTCATTTTTCAAACAGCTGTTTATCGTTTATTGAGTGAGAGTGAAGGGCGTGCAGTGAAATGACTGTTCACATACTGTCTAATAGTGAAACTGCCAAGAATGGATACCGATAAACCTCATTCAATGAATACTACCCTCACTCTCTAGGAGTAGCAACATTGCTGCAGTCCGTTGTGACTGCACAGTGTTCAGGGCCGGACTCAGGGCCGGACTGGCCGTAGCGGGCACCGGGCACTCCCCCGGTGCGCCGCACGGGTGGGGGCTAGTTTTGGGCCCCTGGGGGCCGTTTTTGCAGCATAGCTACAAAATCGGCCATGTAACAAAATCGGCTAAAAACCGGCCCTGGCAAAGAGCTGGCGGCACCCCCAACCCACCCCCGCAGGGGGTGAGGGGGGGCGGCCAAGCACTTTGCCAGGGCCGGTTTTGGCTCCCAGTCCGGCCCTGTATGAGCATGGATTCTGGATCCCAATAAAGATTTTTGATCTTCCAGCTCCCCACCTGGTGTCTGCCTTGCCCAGAGGCGGCCGTCTTTAAAGGTGGACTGCCCCCCACACCATTTTTTCTTAATGTGAAGAGTGTCTGTCAGGCTGAGTGAGCAAAGATCAGACGGATTTACAATCTTCATGTTGAGATTAGGCAGTCAAGCACTGTACTTGCGCGTCTGGCTGCCTGAACTGAACTTTGATGGGCTGAAGATGTCACAGCCCAGTTGGCGTGACCACCTGGGCCTGGCAACGCCCTCGGTTGTCCTTCCCCTCATGAAGAGGTGGAGTATCACACATGGCCTTGGACATGGGGCTTCTGTTTTAAGCCCTGAAGTGCCCAGGGCTGATTGTCTATAAGTGAGGCTTGTCACTGATTGGGGTGGGGTCAGCAGTATTACTGACCACATCCCACTCTGTGATGAGTAAGGGACTGCCACATCCTCTAATTGGTCGACCCATAATAAGGTCAGTCAATGAGAGGAGGCGGAAGTCCCAATCCTCATAAACCACTGAATCTTTAATCACCCCCACCCGAAATCGCAGCTGTAGCCTGATAAGTGTTGCTTATGCGTGCATGCATCAAAATATGGGTATGTGAGTTTGTACTGTGAATGGCTGTGTGTGCATGTGTATGTGCTTGTGAATAGTGAGAGAACGAGTGCTCATATGTGAATGCTTAGGTGTGAGTGAGTATGCATGTGTGCGAGTGTGAAAGCCCACCCCACCATTGCTCGAATTACCACCGCCACTGCTTAATCGCCTATATTCTCTCCACTACACACTGCCAGTGTACGTGTGTGTGGCTGCATTTCATACTCCTCCTACACCTTCTAGGTGTCTTCTTTCTGCTGTTTACCACATATTACTACCTTACATTAACCTTTTCACCTTATATTATGCAAACTCGTTTCCTGTACCCTCATCTCTAGTTCCACTTTATGTATTTATATTTCAAACTCATCCCTCCTGCAACCTGCATCATCTTTCATTCAACAGTTCATCCAACTTTTGTGTGTCTGTTCTACCCACCCGGTTTCCTTCCTTTGTTTGGTGACTGTGTCTAATTTACTGATTCCCTTGGCAAACAAGATGTAGGTTGGTCAGAAGAGTCTGATGTGGCCATGCAAAAATGTCACCCTCAATATTAGGGGTGTGCAAAATTTATTTAATTTGCTTTTGCTTAGTTATGTGAAATTTCAGAAAAAATAAGCAAAAGTTCATGAAATACAAAACTGGCGTTTTTGTGCTCTATTTTAGTGCAAAATGCATAGTTGAATCCATTTTGGACATGATGCATTTTGCATTAAACAAATAGTGCACATAATACAAATGCAGTGAACAACTCCTCATATTCTGTTCATTCAGGTTGTTCCCATTCTCCTGCAAAAGATATTGTACCTGAACGGCCTTGGAATTATTTGATGTGGCACAGAAGTTGAAGTGCATAAAAAAAGTATATGAACTATGATGAGTGCAATGGGGGTGGGGTCAGCAAATTTGAAGGCGAGGCAAAAAGAAGTATGGGAACTGTTAGTGTAAAATTAAAAAGTCCGGAATTTTGTTCACAATAGATCCTGTCCATTTCAACCACTTACGTGGCATAATGGCATAATGTCTGGAACTTGGCGTAACAAGTATAATGCACAATGCAGGAAATTACACAAGATTAAGGTGCCGATTACGATTCTGTAAAAAACGGGTACGAACCGTCGGACGGAGCATATTCTCCGTCCGACGCGTACCCGGTCGTAACAATATACAAACATGGAAGTACGATTCGCACGGAAATACTATTTCCGTACGAATCGTACAAAACCCCGACCGACGAAAATAAACATACAAATGTGATCCGGGAAAGCGCCGACGTGACGTCGGGACGCACGCAGCCTGCCATTCACGAACCAGGAGGTACGATTCGCACCGACGTCATCCCGCACGGAGAATATTTTCCGGCAGCCAAAAACTGCCGGGAAATCAGGACGACGCGAACAAGGAGTACCTGCACGCGACGGACAGACATGGACCCAAACCTACGTGTCATCCCGGCCCTCATAGCAGACGACCTCCTCTACAGGTTACGACGCAGACGCCGCAGAAGGTCAGAACAACAAAGGGAGGGGGGAAAGGGGGGGGCAGGAGCAGGGGCAGGCCACAAAACCCCCACCAAAGTCACACAGCACACATGCCCTGGACATACCTGACCCCCAGGCCCTGGTCACAACGAGGGGGTGGGGGCGTGTCCAGCGAAGCCAGCGTCCGCCACAACGGAAGTGGTTGACGACGCGAACCGGCAACACAACAATACAGGTACGTCCCGTACCCACGCCTTAAGAGCGTGGGTACGAGTCGTACCACGCCCACACCTACGTCACCCCAACAATGGCGGGACGGCTGAACCCACGTGGCAAAGGCCTGGGTACGGCCCGCACAAGCATTCCACAGCGTGGGTACGGATATGTACGACCCGTACCCCCACCCCGTATGCATAGAGCGTACCCCCACCCCAACCGTGTATGTACGACCCGTACCCTCACCCGCGTATGCATGGAGCGTACCTCCACCCCAACCGTGTATGTACGACCCGTACCCTCACCCGCGTACGTATGGAGCGTACCCCCATGCCAACAGTGTACGTACAGACCGTACCCCCACCCTGTATGCATGGAGCGTACCCCCACCCCAACCGTGTATGTACGACCCGTACCCTCACCCGCGTATGCATGGAGCGTACCACCCATGCCAACAGTGTACGTACGGACCGTACCCCCACCCCGTATGCATAGAGCGTACCCCCACCCCAACCGTGTATGTACGACCCGTACCCTCACCCGCGTATGCATGGAGCGTACCTCCACCCCAACCGTGTATGCACGACCCGTACCCTTACCCGCGTACGTATGGAGCGTACCCCCCATGCCAACAGTGTACGTACGGACCGTACCCCCACCCCGTATGCATGGAGCGTACCCCCACCCCAACCGTGTATGTATGACCCGTACCCTCACCCACGTACGTATGGAGCGTACCCCCACCCCAACAGTGTATGTACGACCCGTGCCCCCACCCCAACCGTGTATGTACGACCCCTACCCTCACCCGCGTATGTATGGAGCGTACCCCCACCCCAACTATGTATGTACGGACCGTACCCCCACCCGAACCGTGTATGTATGACCCGTACCCTCACCCGCGTATGCATGGAGCGTACCCCCACCCCAACCGTGGATGTACGACCCGTACCCTCACCCGCGTATGTATAGAGCGTACCTCCACTCCAACCCTGTATGTACGACCCGTACCCTCACCCACGTGCGTATGGAGCGTACCCCCCATGCCAACAGTGTACGTACGGACCGTACCCTCACCCCGTATGCATGGAGCGTACCCCCACCCCAACTGTGTATGTACGACCCGTACCCTCACCCGCGTATGTATGGAGCGTACCCCCCATGCCAACAGTGTATGTACGGACCGTACCCCCACCCCGTATGCATGGAGCGTACCCCCACCCCAACTGTGTATGTACGACCCATACCCTCACCCGCGTACGTATGGAGCGTACCCCCCATGCCAACAGTGTATGTACGGACCGTACCCCCACCCCGTATGCATGGAGCGTACCCCCACCCCAACCGTGTATGTACGGACCGTACCCCCACCCGCGTATGCATGGAGCGAACCCACACCCGTGTATGTTCTAAGCGTACATATCCTGAAATAGGAGGGTTGGGTGCAGAGTCCTCCCAGCAGTGCCCAGTCATAAGAGGGGTGTGTGCAGAGTCCTCCCAGCAGTGCCCAGACACAGGAGGGTTGGGTGCCTAACACTCCCAGCAGTGCCCAGACACAGGAGGGGTGTGTTCAGAGGCCTCCCAGCAGTGCCCAGTCACAAGAGGGGTGTGTGCAGAGTCCTCCCAGCAGTGCCCAGACACAGGAGGGGTGGGTGCAGAGTCCTCCCAGCAGTGCCCAGACACAGGAGGGGTGTGTGCAGAGGCCTCACAGGAGGGGTGGGTGACTAACACTCCCAGCAGTGCCCAGACACAGGAGGGGTGTGTGCAGAGGCCTCCCAGCAGTGCCCAGTCACAAGAGGGGTGTGTGCAGAGTCCTCCCAGCAGTGCCCAGACACAGGAGGGGTGGGTGCAGAGTCCTCCCAGCAGTGCCCAGACACAGGAGGGGTGTGTGCAGAGGCCTCCCAGCAGTGCCCAGACACAGGAGGGGTGGGTGCCTAACACTCCCAGCAGTGCCCAGACACAGGAGGGGTGTGTGCAGAGGCCTCCCAGCAGTGCCCAGTCACAAGAGGGGTGTGTGCAGAGTCCTCCCAGCAGTGCCCACACACAGGAGGGGTGGGTGCAGAGGCCTCCCAGCAGTGCCCAGTCACAAGAGGGGTGTGTGCAGAGTCCTCCCAGCAGTGCCCAGACACAGGAGGGGTGTGTGCAGAGGCCTCCCAGCAGTGCCCAGTCACAAAAGGGGTGTATGCAGAGTCCTCCCAGCAGTGCCCAGACACAGGAGGGGTGGGTGCAGAGTCCTCCCAGCAGTGCCCAGACACAGGAGGGGTGTGTGCAGAGTCCTCCCAGCAGTGCCCAGACACAGGAGGGGTGGGTGCAGAGTCCTCCCAGCAGTGCCCAGACACAGGAGGGGTGTGTGCAGAGGCCTCCCAGCAGTGTCCAGACACAGGAGGGGTGGGTGCCTAACACTCACAGCAGTGCCCCTGCAAAGAAAAGGGTGGAGTACCCACAGATCCAATGCCCACAAATGTCAGTCAGGTGCACAAAGATCCTGCAGTACATGTACCACATGTGTGCGAGGCTGGGAGTATACACATGCATAGCGCCGAAAAGAAAACATGTCCACATGAAGTCATGACAACAGTCTACATACACAAGTACAGTGACCACCAAGGACGCCACGAATGATGCAGGTGGAGACATCGCTCAGCATGCATGGCCCAAGTCTAACGAGTCCGTCACACACCCAGCCAATGTAGACACAGCTCAGCACCACATATTGGAAAGACCCTGCAGGGAAGATGTCAGGTTACACAGAGGAAGGAACACACCTTGGGACGATGTCACCATGCAGTAACTGCTTACATGAACAAAGTTATGTAGCCAACAGCTTGTGATGGCACACAGATACCAGGATCCACCCTATGACCAGCACAAGACTACAATTCCCACACACCCAACACATTATCACCACCCAAAATAATGGGGCAGGTCCACCAACAGCAATACCAGACAGACAGTAGTGTACTAAGGAAAAATAAATTGCTTTATTCAGCATCCAAAAATCTGTTTGTCCCTTGAAAGTTCAAAATGTACAATGCCCATAGGGCAATCCAAAGTTCAAATCCAGGTGGGGGACACAGTGGGATGCGTGTCCCCTAGGTTGCCTGCACATTCAGACTCCTTCGTCTTCCAGAGGGGGGAGGGCATCATGTGGGGGGGAAGGACCAGGCACCGCAGGGACATGAGGGCGAAGGGTAGGCGTCGTGGGTGCAGGGATGGATGACTCCACCACAGGGGGTGGGGCAGGGCCAAAGGCGGAGGCCAGGATGGTGCTGCACACCTTAGCAAGGTCCTCCAGCGACTCCCCTGCACCCGAAGGAACCACAGGCCCCAAGGAGGGGGGGGTCAGAGGGATGGGTCGCAGCGCCACTGGGGGAGGGTGTGGACAGGGGGGGGACTCAACCACCCTGACCGGGGACTCCCTTGACCGCTTGCGGGGTGGTGTCACTGTGGGCTCAGGGACAGAGCGGCCATGAAGGAGTCTTTGCCGGATATGTGGCCAGGAGAGCTGAGGGGAGGGGATTTGGAGGGAGTGGATTTGGTGGAATGCGGACTCCCACTCTGGCTGCGTGTCTTACGTTAGCCCCCCGACCCAGTGGGTGTGCCTACTTCACCCTGTGTGTGCGTGCCAGGAGGTGTGCGTTTGACCTTCCCTGCTGGTGTGGTGCCTGTGTCTGTTGTGGTGGGTGCATGCTGACGTCTGGGTGTACGTGGGACAGGCATGGGAGTGGGAAGTGTGGATGGGTCAGGGATAGGGGGTTGGACGAAGCGCTGCCGGAGACCCACTGCTGCAGTCAGTGTCGAGTCAATGGACCTTAGCAAGTTGCGTTGGTCAGCCTGCTATGAGAAAATGCCCTCCAAGTATGCCTCCATGTTGTTCAGCACTTGGCTGTGGCCATGGAGGACATTAAGCATCGCAGCCTGACCAACCTGCAACTGCCGCTGGATGTCCACAGACTCGGCATTGGCGGCAGCAGTGGAGACAGGGGCAGGGGGTGCGGTGCCTGGCAGGAAGGAGACATGTGGTGACTGGGCATGCTGGGAAGGGACACGAGCAAGTGGGAGGCGGCTGATGGCAATGGAGGGGGCGGGGAGAGATGTTGTGCCGCTGTCAGCTGCTGGTGCAGCCTCCGCCCACTCGGAGAGCTCATCCTCGGACCCGTCAGCTTCATATTCTGTGGTGGCACTGGACAGGTCCTCGGCCTCACTCTCCTCCGCCTCAGTTCCACTCGATGTGCCAGCCACGATGTCACCGCTGGCACTGGTGCTCGGTCCCTCCGCTCCGTCTGTGCTGATGTCTCCCTCCGTGTCCCCCGACGATGCTGTGGGCAAGGTGAAGAGACAGCAATTAATCATACACCTGTATACATATGTCACATGAGTCCAATCTACATAGGTTACAGTGCATAGCCTGAAAAGAAAGATGAGTAACATCTACAAAACAAGGTACATATGTAGGGCATGCAACACACAGTTGGTTGACCCACCATGCCACTGAAAAACTATGGAGAGCATGACACAATAGCAAATGACATGAAATGGATTTTGACAGAGGAGCCAGGCCCTGGGGACAATCCAGCACTGCATCTGCACCACACAGCGTTGCCGAAAATAGGGATGAGCAGGGACCATATCCATGAACTTGAGGCACATGCTGCATAGGTAATACTGAAAACATGCCCACCATGACTGGCTCACTGCACCTTGAGTGTATGTCCAGACAAACATCACACACTGGCCAGACCTAGCAAGGAGATATCAGGTTTTGACATGTAGGCTTTGCCCGCACCAACCACCCCCTCCATGAGACAATTAGTTGAGACACAGGAAGCACTTACATCTCTTAGTCTGGGTGAAATACACATGGGCTAGATAAATGCAAGATTGGACACCAAATACCCAAGGTGCGCCTGTCCAAATAATCATGTACAAATGGTCATCATCAGATGATTGTAACAAGACACACAGGCACTGGCCACCGTGAGTATGAACAAGGAAAATCAGGTCAGGCTGTACAGTGGACACTTGTACTACATTTTACGTCAATATACATGGTGCCAGGGGACAATGGCACAGAGCACAACTGAGAGTGTCCACATTTTGTGATGACACACATGACACCTAGGAAAATATGCCCCAGGGGACAGTAGTGGCCACACAACTCCATGGTCCTGAATGGGAATGACTGCAACACACGCCACCATCCCTGCACCATGCGTATCGCACACTCATGCACATCATGTCACAGGCCACAACATAGGACATGCGTGCTGTAAGGCATGACACTTGAGAGACTAACTCCCATGTCTGGACTCAGCATCAGTGCCAACTGACATGGAACCCACAAGTACTGAACTGGACAGGGCACAGGCAAGGTCCTAAAACCTGCTACACACCACCGCCACACATGATGCTACAGGCATTGTTCACGTGGATGAAGTGCCAGCCTAGATAACCTTGTGAAGGAGTGACTACACACAGACCAGGGAACACATTGCAAGGAGGGGAAGGGAGGCAGGAGAGCACCGCTATACTGTGGGTAACAGGATCTGCACAGCACCTTTAAACCCTGGCAGTGTATCCATGCAACTGTGCACTTACAAATGCTGGTGACACACAACAAACACACATGTACCTACCCCCTTCCTGCTGCTGCTTCTCCTGTAAGCGCCTGTCCAAGTCTGGCAAGACCACCGCCAGCACACGCTTGTGGATGTGGGTCAGACGGCGGCGCCCGCGGTTCTTATGGGTCTCAGGTGAGTCCCCCAGCAGGACCCGTGCGATCCTCCGCGTCCAGCACCGGATATCCTGCCAGCGTTTTCTCACCTGGGCCAGGCGCCGCCTGCGACCCTCCGTCCTCCTCACGGCACTGACGGCGTTCATCCAGATCTGCTTCTTGGCAGAGGCGCCTACCTGTGAAGATGAACAAGTGACACTACATCAATACACCTGGCACATGTCACAGAGACACATATTAGAACTAATTTGCTGTTTACAACAAGGCATAGTATGCATCCCATCATTGCACCTTTGTCATAGGGACATGATCCTCTGGGGAAGGGCAAAAGCAGTACGTGCCATTGAAAGTACACAGGTGGAATGAGGGCAACAACACAATCAATGATCCAGGCTCACACTGTGCATCACAAGCTACACCAGGATTATGTGCAGCACCTCTAAGCAGTCACATGCCACAGGCCACTGACGCTACCTCAGCAGAGTACACAGACACACACAGGCACAGGACATTCACCTGCCATTGCCAAATGCAGCGACAAACCTCACTCTGCACATGTGCCACTAGACGGGGGGGGCTCACAGGTGTGGGGCTGGCTCTGCACGTCAGACACACAGCACTGCTCCCTGCTCACATCAGATGGGCAGGGTATATCCATCCCTCATGCAGCCCGGGTGCTACACTCCACATATGCACCCACCCACATGACAGGGCACTTACACACACACCGATGTCCAGGGTACGAACACATCATGTGGACACTCTCAGCACAGGTACACAGAACTAACACACATCTGTGGGTACAGTCACCTGTCACACTGGGCTGACCACATAATCACATGAGGACTGTAGAGGCTACATTCCCAGGAGGATAAGACAGGTAGAATGTGGCATGCACCATGCAGTGATTGTCACAGTAAACACAATGCAAGTGAGGACGGCAGACATGCACCACAGCATGCTCTGGCTGGGAGACATCAGGCATTCCCCCCCCCTGGGACCCCCCCTACAGTACATTGCATGTGTGTCACACCTGGACACAATGCCAGTAGTCACAGTCACAAAAAAGGGACACAGTCTGTGCTAGTAGACTCTGCACTCACCTGATACCCTGGTCGCCCATACAGCAGGGGGTACTGTGGGAGGATCACATCCAGCAATGCCAGGTTCTCCTCCAGGGTGAAAGGCTGTGCCCTCTCCACAGACCTTGACATGGTTCCAGGGAATCAGGAGCAGCAGCTGGGTCGTAGAATCCAAAGATGTGCAGGCAAGTGCTCCCTCATGGGACCTGGCTGCCTTATATCTGCCTTGCTGGCCTGTTTCATGCACAGGAGTACAGAGTGATTGGTCACTCACATTTGCATCCTATCGATCCAATCCCTTCAAACCTAGCACAGTCAGTGTGTTTTATTGTTTTTTTTGTTGAGCATGATGTCAACTCCAGAACCACATTGCAACAAAGTAGATTCATTCAAACTGACTTCTGCTGCAGAAAAAAATTCATACTTTAAACTTGGTCTCCATGACAACCAGCATGCATGTATGCCTTTATACTTGGCCCTCATGTGTCCCCTATGTAATTTGGAGTTTCACACACAGGTACGGTGCGTACCGGGGCCCTAGGGCACCCCAAATGCATAGCAACGGCCCGTACAGGCGTGTGTACGGTCCGTATCACTATGGGTACGCATACGGGAGCACACCCATAGTGATAGTGAGCGTACAGGCGTGTGTACGGTCCGTATCACTATGGGTACGCATACGCGAGCACACCCATAGTGATAGTGAGCGTACAGGCGTGTGTACGGTCCGTATCACTATGGGTGTGCTCGCATACCCATAGTGATACGGACCGTACACACGCCTGTACGCTCACTATCACTATGGGTGTGCTCGCGTATGCGTACCCATAGTGATACAGACCGTACACACGCCTGTACGCTCACTATCACTATGGGTGTGCTCGCGTGTGCGTACCCATAGTGATACGGATCGTACACACGCCTGTACGCTCACTATCACTATGGGTACGCATACGGCAGCACTCCCATAGTGATAGGGAACGTACACAGGCCCTCTGAGCGAATGTACGGTGCCTTTCACACATCACAGTGGTGACAGGCAGCACAAAGGAAGGAATAGAGCTGACATACTTGTCCAGGGATGGACATCAAGGCATTGTCTGGGCCGTACTACATGTGTGGGGCACAGGTGTTAAAGGCTGTGATGTGACACATCACTCTTGAGTGGAGAAGGCAATAGATGTATGATGAGATGTGTTCAGATGTTATGTGTGACGGTGCAATATGTGCCAGGCATGCCCTTAACTCCTTTGACATGTGTGCATGTCGTACTGCACACTTGGGATGAGCGTCACTGGCATGGCACAGTCAACAACACACGCAAGTGTCCCCTGATGCCCGCTACAGGGGTTACCACACCAGACATGTGACTACCCACGGTGCACGATGTGTCTATGTCATGTATGTGTGGTGTGTTCCCATTAGCTTGATGTTGGTGTTCCCTCAAAAGCATCAGCTGTTGCAGCAACCAACATGTGTCTGTGTGTAGATGGACATGGCACACTGTTACGCACACCAGGCCACATGTGGTATCGGATGTGAGGTGCGTATGTATGCATGGGACACGGAGTAGCGTAACAAGGACATGTCTGCATCCTCTCAATGTATGTGTGGTGAGTCATTACATGTACACCTTATTGCAAGGTGTGTGGCCTGTCCTAGTGTAATGTCATGTGACCTGTGGCTCTAGTGTTCCGCTTCCTGTCTCTGAAATCGACATCCTACTTCTGCTGATGTGTTGATGTATGTCACTCCTGTGTTGCATCTGGCTGTTCACTTACACTGGGACACAGCTACTCCCATGCCATGGCATGTGGAGGTTCACAATCTCCGTGTGTAGCTGGGTCTTGGTAGGAGTGTCACCTGGCAGCCATACGTGTCCAGGGCATGTGGCACATACCTGACTCCATATGTAGCATATGTGTATTGACAGATTAACATGTGCTCAGTACAAATAAATTGTTGTTGTAGTGCTCTCACTCTTCCTTGTCACTTCCAAATTACTGTAGAGCGCCGCCTCTTCCCCGACCAATTCCGGACTTGGCTGACATGCGGTAGAATGACTGTATCCGGTGCTACCGCTTCCCCCAACCGTTGATTGAGGAGTTGACGGCAAGGCTGGCACCACACCTGCAACCGCTGCACAGGTATCCTACGGCACTGACACCCAAGCTGAAGGTAATGGCAGCACTACATTTTCTTGCCACGGGTACCTTTCAATATACCATAGCTCATGTTGGTGGCATGTCCCAGAGCATGTTCAGCCATGTGCTGCATGATTTCTTAGAGGCCATGTTGCTTCACCTGGATGAGTTCATCCATTTCCCAACTCCTGAACTGTTGACTGGGGTCAAGCGTGGATTCTATGCCCTGGGAGGGATGCCCCATGTCATTGGGTCCATAGATGGGACACATGTGGCTTTGGTACCACCACAGGCACAGGAGGTAGCGTACAGGAATCGCAAGCACTACCACTCCATCAATGCCCTTGTGGTGTGTCTGTCCAACATGGTGATTTCACATGTCTGTGCTCGTTTTCCAGGATCAGCACACGATGCCTACATCATGAGGCATAGCAGGGTGCCTAAAATGATGACGCAGCTGCGCAACGAACGAGCATGTGTTGTTGGTGGGTACACTCTGTCTGTCCTGTATTTTGCGTAGACTTCCAGCACGACCGCTTCTCCTGTCCTACTTATGTCCATGTGGTTTCCATGTAGGGGACGCTGGCTATCCCAACATGCCATGGCTGATCACACCTCTCCGCAACCCCATCACGCTGGCCCAGCTCCGCTACAACACCGCCCATGGCCGGACAAGGCGAGTGATAGAGAGGACATTTGGCCTCCTGAAGAGCCGATTCAGATGCCTCCACAAGACGGGCGGCGCCCTCCCATATGCCCCGGCGAAGGTCTGCAAAATCTTCATGGTCTGCTGCATGCTGCACAACAGGGCAGTTGAGAAAGCTGTGCCACTCATCCTGGATCAAGATGATCAGGACCATCCACCCGTGGAGGACGAAGGGCTTGGCAATAGGGCTAGTGATGTGGAGGATGTGGTTCCGCAAGAGGACATCCGGAGTCGGCTCATACGCGACTTCTTTGCTTAGTGGTGAGTACCAGTGTCTGAGTGTGCACGCATTGGTCCCCGTGTGGCATGTGTTGCGATGTGTGTGTCCATCTGCATGTATGCCACGTGAGTCAGAGGTGTGTGTGGATGTGTCACTGGAGTGATGGTGCCAGTGATGAGTGTATTTCCCCAGTCAGAATTGTGACCTAGCATGTTGTCATCCTTACATGTGTCGAGTACATGCACATGCAAGTGGCTGTGCTTTTTGTGGCTGACTTCTTGTGTGTCTGTCATCCCCAGGTACTTGCGCATGCCGTCTGCTGGTTGCATTGTTGTGGCACTGCTATTCCTCATGGACACGTCATCGTGTGCTGACTCAGCGTTACACGCACGGACAAGTTTGGAAGTCTCCTTAGGGTAAGGGATGCATCAGGGGTGTATTGGGTGTGGCAGTTGTTTTCGATGTGTGCACACTGCCCCTGTCGATGTTTGGTTCCTCTGCAGACATGTCGCATCACCATGGGACACATGACATGTAGCTGGGTACACCTGAATAGATGGTCAGACTTGTTGACAGTCATCTGTGATGGGATAGTGGATTGTGATGATGGCATCAATGTGTGTAACACTGCCCTCGGACACATACGGTTTGCATTGGCTTGACATGGTGTGGGACTTCCACATCAGAGGATCAATGGTGTATGGCAGCCTCTCCGTGAGCAGCAGGGGGTGTTTAGCTGTTAGCCGACACTTGTGTGCCAGCTCCATGGCTATCACGCATTTGTGCTGTAGAAGGGGGGTTCCAGTGTTGGACCCACATGTTACTCCACATGACCTGTTTATGTGTACTCCGAGTTGCCTCTGCATTCCCGAATACATGAATAATAAAGGTGTCCCTATGCCTCCAAGGTGCCTATTCTCAGTCAATGCTGGTGTGTTGCCACGGTGCATACGGCATGTCTGGCATGGTTTTCCGTGATAGTGGCTATGTGTCTATGTGTCGAGTAGCAAGATGCAAGCTGTTTGTGTGGGATTAGACTGTGTATTGTGCATGATGTCCATGACTGTGTGGGTATTGTGACATGTGCCATCCCCATGCATCCAACGTTGGCCAGGCCACCATTCTCTGCATCCACCTGACTCAAGCTTGCAGGACATGGTTCTGCCACCTGTCCACACATACCTGGGTGCCCCCCAGGACACTCCACATGATCCCTGACCTCTGCGCATGGCTGTCGCTGTACTCAATATGTCTGTCGGCACGGTTGTGCGGCCACCCCCTCAGCTGGTTGGGCCCATCACGGGTGTGTATGGTGCTCCATGTCTGTGTTGCCTAACACATTGTGACCCATGTGTGTCCTGTGCCAGACTCAGGCCCCAGGGTGTGGATGGTTGAAGTCATATGAGAACTCAGGCATGGTTAGACTTAACAAGACACATGTAAGGTAATAATGCAAAATGTAGGCATCATCTCTTTATCGTGTAACTTTTTATTCTTGTTGGGGTACGTGGGGGGGGGAGGGGTATGACATGAGGGGCTTTCCGGGTGTGTGGAATCCAAAGTTCACTAGGGGAGTTGGTGTCCTTGCCATTGGAAATCCTCAGAGTCCATGCCACAGTCTTTGTCAACATTGGTCAGACAGTGACCAGCAAGTCCATGTGGCAGAGAATGTCTTTTGATGATGTGCTGCTGTTGGTCCAGTGGGCCAGGTGCCAGGCCAGGTGTCCTGGGAGATGGTGCTGTTGCGTCGACCCTCACGGTCTTTTCCGTGGACGACCCGCCCTCCTGCGGGAACCCTCAGAAGCAGGCCGTGACGATGTTTGGGATGCTCCGTCGGATGTCTCCTCCTCCTCCTGATCCCTCCCTGTGGGTGGTGCTGTTCTACGCCTGGTGGCACAGGGAGGGTTGCCCATGTTGTCGGCTATACGACGGAGTGTACGGTGAATTCCCGTGAACACCGTCACGAGCTCAGCCTGTCTGTCCTCCATCCGCCCTTGGTGTCGCAGTAGACAGGCATGTTGCTCCGCATGTTGCTGGGCCTGCTGGGTCTTGATCTCCTCGAGGATGGACACAACCTGGGCCATGCCCGTGGTGTCCTGCCGGTATGTGTCCAGGATGTTTCTGACATGGGAATATACCGGTTCCGCAGCCAACTGGTCAGGCTCGCGCCTCCGCCGTCCTCCACTCCCACCACCCCTGCCCACTTGCACCTGGCCTGCCCTTGTGGGCACATTGGGTCTCCGGGACCCCTGAGGGGTGGCATTAGCGTTGTCGCCTGCCTCCTCCTGGGTGCCCGGTACACCGTGTTCCTCCTGGTCAGCCTGGCTGCGTTGTGGTGGTGGGGCAGGGATCCTGGGTGTCTACTGGGATGTGGCAGGAGTGGGGGTGGTGGTTGGCCCAGTTGTACCTGACGCAGGTGCTGCAGGGGTTGGACACCAGAGGGACCAGGTTGGTCGGGGTCGTCCACAGAGTGGTGAGAGTCGTCGCTGCCGGTGGGTCCGTCATCCCGCAGAGCCGGGTCCTGGGGGGTGATCCACGACGTTGACCTGTGTGTGAGAGAGACAATGTTAATTTTGTTCCATGCAACATCCATGTTTCATTCGTTTCTAAGTTGGCACATTTCCTCTGGGAATTTGGATATGTCTTGCATTCCACTCACAGTGCACTTGTGCATGGGTATGTCCCTTGGCCACAGCTTTTGAGACTTTACCTATGTGTGGCACAGTCTTACTTGCTGCGTCAATTGTGACTGCAGTCAGCAGTGGAGTGAGCAGGTGTGGCGAGCCATGCATTGGCGCCTTCCGTGTTGCACTGTACGTGGGCACATGGAGTTGTTCCACACACTTATATAATGCAGGTAGCTGGCGTTGTGCTCGTGCACAGGTTGAGACATGGCCCAGTGTTTTGCCATGGAGAAGAGAGGGGGATTTAGGCACTGCCCACCCTTGTCTACATGCACACAGTCCACCTGCTGACGAGCAGACATTCCCACACCCCCCAAGGCTGAATTGGTCTCCCTGTGTGTCCCTTTCTCACTCCCTCTCTGTCCCCCTCTCCCTCCCTCCCTGTGTCAGCCTCCTCCCTCTGTCCGTCTTCCTGTGTCTCCCTCCCTCTCTCTCCCCCTCTCCCTCCCTCTGTGTGTCACCCTCTGTCACCTCAGCCCAGCTTCCTAGGCACACACCCTTTTTGCAGATCTTTGAATGGCCCTTGGCTTGTTCATGTGAGTTTGTTTCTGATCTCCAGGCACCCATTGGGTGTAGTGTCTGTGTCTGCACTGCTGCTGTGGTGGTGTGTGCTGCCACTCTTTCACAGTGTTGGCTGTTCATTAGCTGCTGTCATGTGCAAAAACGTGCCTTCACCCCCATGTCTTAATGCAAGGCGTCCGCCATTTGCTGGCAAGTCTTTCCTGTGTGGGGACACACTGTTTGTCTGGCTGTGACCTAGGCCATATGGGCAGAGGGCATTGTTGTCTGCTTCTGAGTTGCACTATGTGATTTTTGGGGCACACACTCCCGCCATCCGGCTTACCGTGTCTTGTGTTGGTGTTTTCTGTGGCCTGTGACTTGGCATTGTCCAGCTGGGTGCATGGGGCATGGTGGCGCTAGTGGCATGTGCGTGTTCATGGAGTGTGGTTGAGTCATGCGATAGCTTGGGGTGGTTGCGTGCCTGATTGTGAGTTTGGTTGTGGATGACGTTCCCCCCATGTGAGGTGAGTTGTTTGTGTACTCACCCGGGTCTCGGAGTCCTTCTAATCCGTCCACTGACACCACCGGCAGTATGGCCATCACCCTCTCCTCCCAGGGATGGTATTGTACGGGTCTGCGGGGCGGCCCTCCTCCAGTGATGTTGGCCTGGTTGTGGTCGTCGGTCATTTTGGCTCGGACCCTCCTCCGCAGATTGTACCACCTGGCTTGGCATTCATGCCTGGTCCTTCTGGTGGACGCAACAGCATTGACAGCATCGACAATCCTCTGCCACATGGCTGTTTTTTCGGAAATGCTGGTCTGTCTGTCCAATGTTCCAAAGAGGTGTGGCTCGACTCTCAGGATTTCGTCGACAAGGACCTCCAACTCTTGGCTAGTGAACTTTGGATTCTTGTTAGTGGGCATGGTGAGGGGTGTGGGTGTGGATGGTTGTGGGGGGTGTGGGTGTGGATGGTTGTGGGTGTGTGGGTGTGGTTGTGCAGGTGTGTGTGTGAATGTGATGAGGGGGTGTTTGTGAAGGTGGGTGTGTGAAGGTGTGCAAGTGTAAGGTGTAGTAAAGGTTCAAGTATGGTGCTGTAGGTTGTCTGTGGGGTCTGGCAGCAGTGAGTCTGTTGCAAAGGCTCATGGTTTGTGTCTGTCGGCCCTTTTTATTGGTCCATTGGTGGGTGTGGCTGTGTTTGAACTTTGGGTGGGTGTGTTATAAGGAGTGGTTGTGTTTTGGGCCTCTGTTTGGGATTTTGGCAGTTGCAGGTCAGTGAATGTGTTGTATTTGTGCTTGTTGGACATGTTTTGTGGCTTTGTGCCATTCGAATAGTGTATTCCTATGTTGTTTTGCTTTGTCCTGGTTGTGTATGTGCGTTTTTAGCGTGTGTACGGTGTGTACTTAGGCAATTTTGTTGTACAGTGCTGTCCTTGTGTCTGGCTTGGTACGACTCGTACATGCGCGATGTTGGGTGAAGGTGCTGGTGTTGGGGCCTGGGGTGCGCTCCGTACTTAGAATGTTGGGGTGGGGGTACGCTCCATACGTACGCGGGTGAGGGTACGGGTCGTACATACACGGTTGGGGTGGGGGTACGGTCCGTGCATACGCGGGTGAGGGTACGGGTCGTACATACACGGTTGGGGTGGGGGTACGCTCCATGCATACGCGGGTGAGGGTACAGGTCATACATACACTGTTGGGGTGGGGGTACGCTCCATACGTACGCGGGTGAGGGTACGGGTCGTACATACACGGTTGGGGTGGGGGTACGCTCCATGCATACGCGGGTGAGGGTACGGGTCGTACATACACGGTTGGGGTGGGGGTACGGTCCGTACATACACGGTTGGGGTGGGGGTATGCTCCATACATACGCGGGTGAGGGTACGGGCCGTACATACACAGTTGGGTTGGGGGTACGCTCCATATGTACGCGGGTGAGGGTACGGGTCGTACATACACGGTGGGGGTGGGGGTACGCTCCATGCATACGCGGGTGAGGGTAGGGGTCGTACATACACGGTTGGGGTGGGGGTACGGTCCGTACATACACGGTTGGGGTGGGGGTACGCTCCATACATACGCGGGTGAGGGTACGGGTCGTACATCCACGGTTGGGGTGGGGGTACGCTCCATGCATACGCAGGTGAGGGTACGGGTCGTACATACACGGTTGGGGTGGGGGTACGGTCCGTACATACACGGTTGGGGTGGGGGTACGCTCCATACATACGCGGGTGAGGGTAGGGGTCGTACATACATGGTTGGGGTGGGGGTACGGTCCGTACATACATGGTTGGGGTGGGGGTACGCTCCATACATACGCGGGTGGGGGTACGGGCCGTACGTACGGGGGTGTACATACACGGGTGGGGGTACATCTCCTACATACACGGGTGTACATACACGGGTGTACCTACACAGGTGTACATTCACAGGTGGGGGTACGTCTCGTACATACACGGGTGTACATACACGGGTGTACATTCACGGGTGGGGGTACGTCTCGTACATACATGGGTGTACATACACGGGTGGGGATTCGACTCGTACATAGGAGGGCTGGGGGGAGTGTTGGGCGCGTATGCGGGCACATGTCTCCATGGTTGCTATGGGAGTTCGGTGCGGACGGTGTTTATTCCATCCGGTTGTAACATCGGACGCACGGGATGGATCGTACTAGCGCGGTCGGACTTCACTTTTCACATTTGTACGGTAAATCGTCTGAGGATGTGTCGGACACATTTTCCGACCCGAGGACGTGTGGGGAATTATTCCCAATGCGATTCGTATGGACTTTTTCCCATGCGAATCGTACTTGGCAGTTTGTACGGCACTTGTACGATTCGTACGGTAAAAAGACCGGATACGAGTCGTACGGGGAATTTTTTTACAGGATCGTAATCGGCACCTAGGTCGGCATAAATAAGATTTTTCCCGAGCCAAATCAATATAGAATATTAACCAAGAGAGGTTTGGTGCTATGGTTACTGGGTATCAAGCAAGTTAATTATTATTCATTACAATTGAGTGTCTTACATAATACTAGCCTACAGCTTTTACTGAATGTTTGAGACACTGTGAGCATAATGCAATGCGTAGTGGTGTAGCACCGGTGCCCCAATGCAAACGGAAAATAGACCCTCTACTCTTTGATTGGGTAGTAAATGACAGTTCATAACTGGATGCAGTGGGTCCCTCTAACCCTAAAGTCTGGTGGATCTGGCCCTACTGCACCAATGATAGCTATGCCTCATGAACTATGGACAGTTGCAACAAGCACAGTCGGCCCTAAATCAAAATTGTTTTTTGCCTACTACTTCGCTGCCCAGCCTTTTAACACCCACAGCTCAACTTGTAGGTCAAAAAGTGGAAAATGGGACAAACAATGTTTGGGTCCATTTTTAGGGCTGGCTAGAAACAGCTTTAAGTGTCAGCAGGAGCTCCTGCATCACAAAGAAAAATATTAAGGAGCCGTATAGAGGGAGAGTTTTGGCTCCACCTCTTTACCTCTTATTTGAACTTCTTAGAACTGATAGATGCATCATGAATGCCAAATACAGCATTAAAGGACTTTGCATGGTGTAAGTCTGTGACAAATACACACAGAAGGAATTTTACATTGTGAATTTTCTAATACAATATGAAGGGGTTTACATTGTTAAGTTTTTTTAACAAATACTGTAGGAAGGGGTTTGACGGTGTGAACCCTCTGATGTCACATAATTGTAAATTGCTTAGCCTATCACTTAACTAATGTATCCTGTAACTAACGTTTTCTTGGCAATGTTGAAATCTTTATTAACCAGAAGTTCCCATCTCAAAGCAGAAGGTGGATACACTCGTCATCGACAAACATGACTTTCTAAAGCTTCTATACTTGGGGAGCACTTTTCAAATCTTACAAATTACCGGTTGCTTTTTTTTAATGGACGCACCCCCTCTGATAGCCCGGCAAAGACGACTGGCAAAGACGACCTACATTAAAGATAAAAGAGCATCCATGATTGATTGCTTCTTAGTTCATTTAGAATTGTGGGGAAATGTAGTTGATATGAAGTTGTGAAGAGGATGGAGAGCAACCATGACCCCCTCTTAATGAGAACAAAAATCCCTTTTAGCAAATAATCAGAATATTGGCAAGAGTATGGGAACGAGCATGGACAGGAGTATGGACTTGAAATCTGTCCACCACAATAATAGAAAGAGTATACGATGGAAGAGAGATGAATATCTTAAGGAAATCCCTCTATTGAATGCCATTATAACAAAATGTTGGCACCGTATTGTTAGTGCCTCAGATGATGCTAATTCTGATATAGTGTACACGTACGATCTAATGGTTCACAAATTGAAACTTGTGGTCAAAGTCAGGATTAGCAGCAAAGGTAACATCAAGTGCCGTTAATTGCCCTAGATGGCATGATAGTGAGTGCCATACAATTAAACATCTAGGGGCCCATTAGGATGTAGGGCGGATTGCCACCGCCCACATGGCGGAGGCGATTCGCCCTACATCCTTTCCCGCCCCCCACCCATTTACCCCCTGCCATATTGTATGGCGGGGAGTACCGCAACGGACGGGAAGACTGTCTGCCGCTTTTCCGCCCGGTCGAGAAGTCGACCGGGCGAAAAAGGGTTTAATATGGTGGCAGTGTCTGGTGGCAGTGTCTGCTAGACACCGCCATCCATATTAGCATGAGGGCGTAAACATGCCTTT
Organism: Triturus cristatus; assembly: GCF_964204655.1. Taxonomy (NCBI): domain Eukaryota; kingdom Metazoa; phylum Chordata; class Amphibia; order Caudata; family Salamandridae; genus Triturus; species Triturus cristatus. The sequence goes on from NC_140584.1 coordinate 354,496,289, forward strand.
CTGTGGCGGCGTTGCTGCCATGGAAAGGCATGCGGAATTCTCTTCCGGGGTCCCGTTGCAGGCCCCCAGGGTATTGGGGGTGTGGGGGGTACACATGCATTTACATGGACATAGTGGCAGGCACCTCACGGTGCCTGTCACCTTGTGCATGACAATGAACGCAGTGCATTCCCAGCATTGTGGCGGGCGGTGCTGTGAGCACCGCCCGCCACAATGCTGGGAATGGAGGATGCCACCGCCACGATGGCGGTGGCATCCTAATTGCCGGTGCGGGACCTCCGCACCTCTGGCAGCCGGTCCCAGCATCGCTTTCGTGGCGGGCGGACTGAAGTCTGCTCGCCATCCTAATGGGCCTTAGAGTCTCACAGACTATGTCATCATGATGTGGCCAGTGAAGGGCTTTTTCAAGCCTATAGTGGAGAATATAAATATGTGCTAAGAATAAAGAAGCAAGCAGCACAAAATGCTCTGTGGTTACAAGAAAGGGTAGACCCAAAAGGCCACTGGGACCTGGGTATGAGACAGTACAATGTGAAGTTGGTCCCAGTAGAAAAATACTCAACATAAGAAAATCATAGTGAACATAATTAAATGAATATGTTACAAATACTGAGTCCAGTGTTGTTTAATCACATTGAACATTACATTTGTTTGTAAGTAAGCGAATAAATAAAAAAAATATATACCAAACGCAAGTGCCCCACCGGGGGAGAAAGGGGGGGAAGAAGTATTGTGCATTTAGGTGAGGGTTGAAGAAGTGTACCAAAAGGGTAGTGACATCACACAATTAATTTGATGAAGAACGGCTTATCTTTAAGCACATAATCATAAACTTGTACAGAGATGTGTAGCCATGATTGAAATTTCAGTATCACAGTGAGAAATCGCTGTTAATCAAGCTGGCAAACAGTTAGATTGTCGACGTTTCGACCCCCAAAGAAATGTAGGTTGCTTAGTCCCTTACGTAGGGGTCTTCCTCAGGACTGTGCAGGAGGAGAGAGGGGGGCACCATTAACCACCCCTGACTGTGGGTGGTATTAGTAATAGTAGTGCACGCTGGCTCCTAGAGGCAGAGAACGGGAAACAGGCACTTGAGATTAATTGGAAAGGAATCTGTCCCTTGGGAGCGGTCAATGGGCCGCTAAATAATGAATAATTCAATTAAAAGGACCGTGAAGTTTCATAGGCCCATTTGTGGATGAATCTCCAGATATGCTCGTGATACTTAGGGGTCCTGTCAGGTGCTTTTAGTCTTTAGTCTACGAGCATCCTCTGTCTCGCTGGAAGGGGAAAAAAAATGCTCTGTGGGCAGAACTGAAGGAAGCAACATATACAAAGAACACCAAGAGATTTCTATGAAGTTGTTACCCTGGTAGACAGAGAAGGGCAAGTAGGCTAGAATGTCAATTACGCCAAAAGGAATAGGTTAGCCATTCTAGTGAACTCTATAGGTGTGATAACTCCAGTTCAAGCAAAATGGGGTCCATGTTGAGTAAGGACCAGTGTGCAGTGTATCCCTTGGAAGGTATCTTAGTACCAGAAGTGGAAAGGGCGTTGGCTAGTATGAAAAAATGTAAAGCCCTAGGCCTGGATCTGGTGCATGCGGATCTCTTTCAAGAAGATCTGCACCTGTGGGCTATGGTACTTAATTAAGGTATTAAGTGCTGCCATAGCCAGTATTAACATACCCCAATCATGACGATCGGCAATCCTTGCACCCATTTACAAGAGAGGAGATCATAGCTGCCCTTCCAACTATTGCTCTATTTCTCTTCTAGATGGTACAGGTAACATTCTTGGGAAAGTCGTATTAAATCGACTCCAAGGCTATGTGGATGAAGGAAACATTTGCACTGAGATACAGGCTGGTTTCAGAAATAGGGTGGGAACAATTGATCAATCTGTACGGTCGATATGATATGCCGTCAACACATTGCAATAAAAAATCACCATCATACCTACCATTTATTGACCTGAAGTCAGTATTCAATCTTGCTGATCGGGCAAGGCAATGGGACACATAGGTAGAGAGTAGAGAGTTCTATCTTACGTATAATAATTGCCCTGCACACCGACAACATGCCTGAGGTTAGATATGGGCCAAGTGGCAAACATAGAGACGGTTTTCCAGTAGAAAACAATGTTTGACAGGGATGTGTGTTAGTGCCTCTACTCTTTAGTCTTTTCTTAAATGATGTAGTTAACCATCTGTTGGAGAATCCTACTGATGACCCTATGATAGCTGGCCAGAAGTCTCCGATTCTCCTTTTTGGAGACAATGCGGTTCAATTGGCCCAAACAGAGAACTCATTGCATAGGTTTGTAAATAGGTTTACTGATTAATATAATAAGAAGGTTCTTACCATCAACAGCAGTAAGACTAAAGTCTTGGTGCTAGGATAATCACTGATTCTAGAGGGAAAGGTATTAATAAAGAACAATTATATTGAGCATGATAAGTTCTACGATTATCTTGGGATATGGTTTACGGAGAAACTTAGCTGGAAGGCCCAATTGTTGAAGACAAGAACACCTTTACTGCAGTCCTCAGGGCCAATATTAACATTTAGACAAAAAGAAGCAGCTCCTAGCATTAGTACCATACTCTAGATAAATAAGCACAAAGTGGTAACAGCTGCAATATACAGTGCTGAACTCTGGGGTTTTGGTAATTTAAATTTGTTTCAAGTGGCAGAAAATACGTTTTTGAGGGCTCTGTTAAAGATGAGACCGGGTACCCCCTTGCTAGCACTTTATAAGAAACTTGTGCTAACTCCCATCTCAGGTCTGGTAACAATAAAACCAGTGCTGTATTGCAACAGGCTGGTAAGGAACCATTAGGCTTCCATATATTTGCGGTCTCTGGAGGATGTTTATAGATGTGTTCCTCGAGTTGAGGAAACTGGTTGGTGCATCTGAGGAATTTGTTAATAGAAATTCAATTAGGGGGCCTATGGGCAGATTCGGCTAAGGTTGGGTGTGATACCATTGTACTTGTGTAAGATTGCCAATATAAATTTAGGTGAGGAATCAAGGCTAGCTATGCTAAAAACAGGCAGCAGGATACTGCAGACACTGCGGGACTCTGCTGCCAGTCACCAGAGGGACTTCGTGTCTCACAAGCCTTTCCCCCAGGAGGAGGGACTGTTTCCTGATGTCCAGCACTGCTGTACTTAATGGTGTACCACCGCCTCCTGCGGCGCGGGATACTGAGTATCCTGCAGGACACTGCTGCCGGTCACCAGAGTGACTCCTTGTCCCACAATCCTTTGCCCCAATAAGAGTGGCTATTTTTTGCTATCCTGTACCTCCACACTTGAAATCTCGCATGTTCCAGCCTTTATCTTGACAAAGCTCACAAAGCCTTCAGAGTACATAAACAATCTCTCCCAAAAACAAAAACACCTTGAACGTGAATAAGCCAAACAACTTGCAAGTGCTGCTGTGCCCGCAGAAAAGCTGAAGCAAGGCAAAGTCAGGAAAAAGTATGACATGAGGCCGTGTAAAAGCCAATAGTAAGAACTTCATAATTCTCATCAATGTACAACACAATGCACAATTGTGCGCAACTGCTTATAGATTCACATACTTCATCTCTCAATGTACAACACTGAGCACATGTGTGCATCACTGCCCACAACACTGCACTTCGAGACCAAAAAGTACATTCCACAGCTCTCTCTCCCTTTCACGCTTTCAAATGCACAATCCAGACGTTCTGTTCTTGGCAAAGCTGTCTACTCCGTGACAGCTCCCACTGAAAGACTGCAAGATTATAAGAAATAAACCTGTAAGAGAAACAGGCATATGCAGGACTGTCGTACATCCAGGCTAGGATAAAATAACACACTAAAGTCAGATACAATATTGGGTGGTCAAAGGTCATCACAGGGTGTCAAACCACAATAGTGCCTCTAGCACTACAACATGTTTTTAATTCAACAATTTTCTAGAAATTGTCTATTATTGATGATTTTGTTGCTGGACTCCGATGAAATAACTAACAGTGCAAATAGCGCATATTGATCTTATCAAGATGATTGTATATATATTCCTATTTTACTTCTCTTATACATTGATTGTACTGATTTCATGTGCTTTTATGGCTTCTTAGCCAAATAAATGACAATTTTGGTTGATAAAACCAGGCAGCATATTGATCAACTATTCTGTGAGTAGATTAGATCCTAGCTGGAAGCCCTATATGGACCAAATCTATCCAGAACTGAAATGCATTTTGTAAATCAGATTCAGATTCTGAATTTTTGCTACCAGGGATTACCTTGTTAGATATGCAACACTTCAGAGAGGAAGCGGATATTTTGACTGTATGAATGTGGGAAAGGATAATACCTTGCACGTCTTGATTTTCCGCACAAAATGTACTATACCTCGTAAAATATGGGTTCTCCCTATCTTTAGCTACTATGATATTGGCTCTGTTCGTACTGCCCTAGCTTTTTCTCTTAGGACAGATGATGAAATAATTTATAATTCTGTAGCTTCATATCTCTGGGCAGTCGGGCCATGTGTAATAGAGGTTTTTAACCAGCATCAAAGAGATTCAAAGCAATCTTTGGAATAGTGAAATGAATTTGAGATTCTTGGCTTATAGGATGTTGACCCGTTGGATCAACCTAATTACAATGGGTACGTTTCCTACCATTTACCAGCTGTGGCATCTCCTTCAGGTAGGGCAAAAGGAGGGCTTTTGGTCTTGATTTCAGTGGATGTCCCCATTGTGGTAAAAAAATATATCTCAGTTGGGGTCCACTCCCAGATCTTATGGCTTTACCAGGAGCATGGGAGAAATGTTCTTTTAATAAACTTTTATAATAATGTCTTTGATAACACTAGGCATCAGGTTGTGTTAGCACTAGAGACTGCCCTGGCTGACATTGTAATGGAGTATGATATCGTTTTTGACTACATTTGGGTGGGAGATTTTAACACTGCTGCTTGCCCACATTCCTTTCAAAGGGTATGTGGCTATAATGATAGTTCAGGAGCTGAAGTTCCCCACTTTCCACACGATAAATATGGAGAAGCTTTGAATAAAATCCTAACCACCTATGATATGGAAATCCTGGTCAATGCTAAAGATGATTGTGGAAATATCATCCCTACTTTTAGAGGAAGGAATGCAAATACTGTAATTGATTTTATTTGCATATCCACTAGCCTTAGCCCTTGGTGCTTATTGCCGGTGCTCGTGGATAATGCGCTAAGCGACCACAACTGCATCACCATTGAGACCTTTTTGTGGAAGGGGAAGCAGGGATCTAATACACATACCATTGTTAACATTGAACCGTATCGATCTAACGGATCCAGGATTAGATGGAAAGGGGAAAAAGCGGAGACTGTGTCAAACTCCATTGTTGCGAGTTGTTTGGTAGAAATTTGTGCCATTTTAGAAAGTCAGGTGGTTACTGATCAAGTTGTGCATAATTTTATTAAAATTAATTATTTTATAGACAACAAATTTACAAAACATGGTAAGGCTAAGGTATCCAAACAAAAAGGGTGGTTCGACCATGTTAGTACTATTGCATTGAAGGGGCTCAAAGATGCTTTACGAGCCAAGCCTAGAGATAACAGCAAGATTAGAGTACTGAGAGCCACCTATCAGACAGCTGTTAAGAATAGGAAGGCAGAATTAAGGGAAGAAGCGTGGGACAAACTCGATCTGGCGGCAGCCACAGCCGATTCTTCTTTATTTTGGGAAACTGTTAATTGTCCGTTCCTAAAGGACGATAAGATGCCAGAACTGACGGCTAATGTAAGTGAAGAGAACTGGGTTTCTCATTTTTCTGAGATTTTTGATTCAGCTAACCAGAAGGATGGTCAGAAAGAAGTCTGGCCTATTATACCTCTGAATATCTCTCTAGCCGAAGTACGGGGAAGTATCAGCATGAGTAACGGGGGGAAGGCCCAGGGCCCCGATGGGGTGCCTATTGACCTATATAAATTAGCCCCCGATTTGTGGGGTCCACTGCTGACTAAAGTTTTTAATGCGGCAGTTTGCATTAGGGTCCCACCTACATGGGAGGAATCCCTTATTATCCCGATCTATAAGAAGGGAGACAGGGGGGATGCGAAGAATTATCGCCCAATATCCCTTCTCGATTCCTCGGTAAAAATAATGAGCAGGGTGCTTTTGGTTAGGCTAGAAGAGTGGGCCGACTCTAACAATATCTTGGCCAATTGTCAGTATGGTTTTAGGAAGGGCCGAGGGACTATTGAGCAGTGTCTCAACCTCGACCTCCTAATAGGGAAGTATACGAGGGCAAAAAAAGGTAATCTTTTTCTCTGCTTTGCAGATTTGAGCAGCGCCTTCGATATGGTGGACCACAGTATTTTATGGGCCAAGTTATTGGAAATGGGGGCCCCAGAGGGTATCATCTACTTCTTGGCACGATTATATTCTAACCTTAGCACCAGTGTTCGATATGGTCCGGGGGGGGAATGCACACCCAAGTTTAAGATAGGGCGGGGTATCCGACAAGGGTGTGTGCTTGCACCCCTCCTCTTTACCCTCTTTATAAATGAAGTCGATTCGGTTTTAAAAACAGTGGAGGCAGATGCTCCGATTATTAATGATTTAAAGTCCCGGTTTTACTCTATGCAGATGATGCCGTGATTTTATCTAGGACGCCCATAGGCCTACAACGTTTGATGGACAAGTTCTCTAGGTTCATCCGGGCCAGGAAATTATTGATTAACAAATCTAAAACCCACATCTTGGAATGTGGTTTGGGTTCTAAAAAATCCAATTCCTATTTCATTGATGGACTTAAAGTACAAACGGTTAATTCTTTTAACTATCTTGGTATTAATTTTACCAAGAATGGCTGTTGGTCTACCGAGATTGTTTATGTCCGGGCTAAGATGGCCAAATGTGCTAATGGGGTGTTTAAATTTGCTAGTAAAATTGGGGATAAGCGGGTTAAAGATATGTTAACAATTTACCAAATGAGATGTCTTTCGATTGCTTTATATGGAGCTGGAGTCTGGGGTCATTACTCCGCCCTAAGTCTCCAAGTAGAAGAAAATCTTTTCTTAAAGAGACTTTTGTGCCTACCTGTATCCGCCTCTAATGAATTGACGCATAGAGAGCTTGGGATACAATACCTTTCAGATAATCTTACTTTAAGACCTCTAATGTTATGGCGTGCGGTTTGGTCCAAGGAAGAGACTTCTTTAAATAGAGCAATCATTAGTGATTGTCTCCAAATGGATGATCATTTGAAGATTCCCTGGATCAAATTTGTAGTCAACAGCTTTTCAAAGATTTATGGATTCGACATTAGAAAGGATATGCACATTGCTTCTAGTCTGTCCAAGGGAGAGATGAAACTCATTTTTATGAGCCATATATCTGATGGGCGGGCGAGGTTGGGTGGACATTCTTCTACAAGTATGGTTTATGAAAGGTACTGTGAGACTGTAGGATACCAACCGTATTTGAGCTACGTCAATAGAGTTTCTCACCACTTTGTATTAACCAGATTACGGCTAGGGATTATGCACCATTTGGTGGCTTTCCCCAAAATTAAAAAACACCCAATTGGCCCTTGCCCCTGTGACCATGAATCTGCACAGAGTACCATGCACCTCTTACTGTTCTGTAAATTTTATGGTAGTCTTCGTTCAGTCTTCCTAAAACCTATTTTCTTAAAATATGGTACACGTAATGTTCATGATTCTATGAAGTTGTTTTTTAATCCTAATCCTGATGTCTGCTTTTTTATGGACTTTGTGTTAAGCTCCGAATAAAGCTTTATGAATTGAATTAAATTGACCCGTTGGATAGTGATCTATACTGTATTAGTATCTGTACTTTCATGTCGATAATGCATATAGGATTTGTGCACTGTCATCATTATTAGTATCTGACTTGCACTATATTTGGCACAATCACTTTACATTATTAATATCTGCACTCTGAAGTTTTATTGTACATAGGACTGGTGTATCGTAGTTAATTAAAGCAAGGCTGTTAAAAATCTTAAATTACTATCAATGCTACTAGAATTTGATCTGTACAATATTTGGAACACACACTTTACAGAATTTTAAATCTCACTAATGGCTTGTGTGTACTGCATCTAATATAAAGGGTACATGCTGCAAGATGGTATGTGCTGCTAGTAGTTCTGTGCAATCTTAAAGTTGGATGATAAAATTGTAGTAGTAGAGTGCGATAATGCCAGGATGTTACTGTTTTTCAACTTTTTTAGCTGGAAGACATATGTCTGTGTAGAAATTAGTTAAAAAAAATTAAATTTATACAGAATAGTTTTATAGATGTATTTAAATTTAATGTGTAACATTTTATGTGTGCTATGGTATGGCTTAAAGCTGAAACAATAAAGAGTATTGGTTGATTGATACTTGTAGAAACTGTGTGCAAATGTTGATATTTTTAATGCCTTTTGCTATTGGTTTGTTGTGCTCCCATGAGCTCTTCTTATTGTAAGCATAGTGAAACTTTAAAAAATGTCACTCGTTCTGGAACCTTCTGAAAAGGAGTACACATGTAGGTTTTACCTTCCCTTTGGGAACACGACTCCTTATTTGATGATGGGGGATCCTATGCTCCATTTTTCTGCTAATAGTTTTTAACCAATGCGTTTACAAACTCAACTGAAAACTGTATTCCAATTTTCTTTAAGAGTGACAGCTGCAGTTGTAAGGAGTTTTACATTGTGAAGTCTGTGATAAACACCTAAACAGGGATACTTTGTTTAACACTAAGACCTTTTCTGACAGACTTATCTCATTTGAAAAGGGCTATAGAGGTGAGACCTTCTTAAATTACATATGTAATCTTTTGTATATTATATAGCTACATTTGAATTAAACAATTTTTTTTATTTTAATAGTAACAGTACTGGTTAGATCTTGATTTATTCAGCGTGAATGTGTGCTTTTGAAAGTTTTCGTTTCTGACCCAAACCACTCCCCTGAGAATGCCCTCCTGAGGGTCAAGTGTTAGCATGGTGTATTTGGTACTCAGCTTGGGTAAAATATTAAGGAGGTCCAGAGTTGTGGCTCTGCCACTGCATTCATAATCTTCGATATTGGTGTTTGATCCCACTTGTTAGTAATGGGTTTCTAGTTGTCTGTGGTTTGCACCCTGTCCACGTAGGGACCCACACTCCAAACAGGGTAAGTATAGTACACACTAAGTTTACCTGTGCTCACCCTTGGGTAGCTTGGTACACGGCAGTCAGGCTACACTAAAGAGGCCTTGTGTAAAGTATTTGTGCACACACACACAGTAACATAGCGAAAACATCACAAAACTACTCAACACCAGTTTAGAAATATAGACAGTATATATCTGAGTAAAACAAGACCAGAACAGCAAAAATCCAACTTGCACAAGTCAAGATATGAATTCTTCAATAGTACATGCAGTTATAGCGCTTAAGAAAGAATAGCTCCATTTGGAGCTATTCAGTCGTTCTTGACCGAGACAAATCCACAAGTTCAGTCCAACCGCAAAGGAATGTGGGCCGGCTACAGGAGTCACATGGATCCCAGTACAGTACCTTGGATGCATAACAAAGTCAAAGACAGTGCAAAGCGCGGCTGAGTTGAGGTGTCTTGAAGGCAGGTGATGTGTTAGATCCTTACTGCTATGCAGGTCATTAGCACGATGGCACTCAGGGACGATGCGTTGCGCCAAGGAGGTGAGGCGTCACTGTAATAAAGTGATGCGTTGGTTCATGGAGGTGGTGCAGGGTCTTTGAGAAGCTAACGCCTGGGGGTGATTCGTTGGTTGCAGGTGCGAGACCTCGGGTCCTGAATGCAATTTGGTGTCGATAATACATCGATGTCACAGCTCAGTGCATCAATTCCACAACGTTAATATTGAACCATCAGGCTTCAGGCGCTGCGTCCGAGTCTGAGCAGTGCATCAATGACTTCAGTGAAGCAGTGCTCGAGACTCATGCAGTAGCGGTACTTCAGAGGCAGTGCAGCACGGTTGGGGCTTGCGTAGTAAGTCATGGTTGTTGCATTGCGCACTCAGCGAGCGGGGACCACAGCTTCGGTGCAGGCAGTGGCAATGCGTTGATTTTGCAGGGATGCGCCGGTTCCGAAGTGACGCTTGGAGTTGATGTGCCAATTTCTTGGTTGCAGCACCAGAATCACCTCCAAGGCTACAGGTCTAGGTTTGGTACCACTTGGCAAGTCAGGACTCACAGCAGACGAGCCCAGGTGCTGGTAGGAAGATGCAGGTGAAGTCTTTGATGGCCCTGAGACTTCCAACTGGAGGCAAGCTCAACTCAAGTACTTAGAAAAACTTTAGTCAGCAGGATGGAGAGAGCCACGTCCAGTCCTCTCACTCCCATGCAAGAAGCAGCAGACAGCAGGCCAACACAAAGCAGCAAAGTGGCAGTCCCTCCCAGTAGTACAACAGTTCTTCTTCCTGGCAGAATGTCGTCAGCCCAAAAGTGTTTCTGCCGGTATGATGTTAAAGGTGCGGTACTTGTACCCATTTTGGCCTTTGAAGTAGGGAGACTTCAAAGAAAGGCATTTGTACTGCACATTACCCTGGCCTTCCTGACCTTGGCTCCAGACACACTACAGCGGGTATGCACTTCTTTTTGTGGGGAGCAGCACAGCCTTACTCAGGTGCAAGTGTCGACGCCTCCCACCACTCTAGCGAAGGAAGGCCCACCAGCCTGGTGATGGACCATCGGGATATGCAGGGCACACCTCAGCTCCCTTTGTGTGCGACTGTCACGAGTGAATTCGCAAAGCCCAACCCAGATGTGTATTCTGGGGACAGGCAGAGGCTCGAATGGTTAAAGTAAGAAAATACCAACTTTCTGAAGTGGTATTTCAGACTGGCAATTTAAAAAACAACTTCACTAAAAGAATTGTTTTTACATTGTGAGTCTAGAGACACCAAACTCCATTTTTTTATTAGCTCCCAATTGGAAGATACCCGCGTAAAATGCTACAGTGAAGCAGCCATGCTAACCTGTGCAAGAGATAAGCCTTGCTGTAGTGAAAAGCGAATTTTGCAGCTTTTCTCTACCAGGACATGTAAAACTTAAAAGCACATGTCCGACCTTTTAAATACACAGCACCCTGCACACACAAGTTCTGCAGTGGCAGGCCTGAGACAACTAATCATGTGGGTGGCACAATCAGTGTTTCAGGCCCACTAGTAGCATTTGGTTTACAGGCCCTGGGCACATGTAGTGCACTGTACTAGGGATTCACTACTAAATCAAATATGCCAATCATGGCGAAAGCAAATGTTATTACATTTTAGACACACAGCACATGCACTTTTGCATTGGTTAGCAGCGGTAAAGTGCCCAAAGTCTTAAAACCAGCAAAAACTAAATTCAGCACACAGTCAAAAACAGGAGGACAAAAGCGAAACTCAGGGGAAACCACGCCAAAAGATGGCTGGTCTAACACCACCTATGAAGAGGCTCCATTTTCATCACTGATAGGGACATTGTTAGTGTGTAAGTTACAGCAGGAATGGGCTTTTTGTGTAGTAACTCATTGACAAATATAGTAGGAGGGAGTTTAACTTTGTAACCCCTATGTCAAATACAGTGGGAAGTTGTTTTACATTGTGAACTTTGACAAATGCAATAAGACGAAGTTTTATTTGGTGCACTCCGAGACAAATGCAGTGGAAAGGGATTTTACTTTAAATATATGACAAGCACTGCAAAAAGTAGCTTTACATTTTTAACACTTACACAGGTCTCTAATTAAGAAGGGACCACAAATGTCTGTTATTATTGACCTTTGGAATCTTAGGTTTAGTATTTAGATGAGTGTGAATTAAAGTGGCAGTGCTGACTGCTGATTGATTAAGTATTAGTGCATGATTTGCAGAGGTTTGTTTTGTTTCTATCCCACACCACCTCCCTGAATAAGCATTGAACTGCTCTTCTCGCTACATTGAGGGCCAAGTACTAAAGGGATGTACTTGGTGCTCAGTTTTGGTCCATTTACAAAGCAACACCAGTGGGGAAAGACTGCGGTTGCCACATCAGATGCCCAGTAATCTCAGACTGCCGTGAGGCATTCCAAAGAAGTTCCCATGTTGCCACAAGAATGGCAATGAATATGTGCTGCTATTGTCGACTTCTCCTGAAGAAACCTGTTCTACTACTGTCCATCTCAACTAATATCCTCTGATGTTGCACTGAAAACCCCAAAAGGTGCAACAATGGCAATTGCCGAAAAAATACAGCAATCACTAGCTGTAGACAGGGCTGGTACAACATGGCATGATGTGCTTTGAATTGATTACTCCAAAAATGGCTACTGCCTCCAAACATGATAACACGGTGGAATATGGTGTGGACGTCTGGGGGTTATGTTTTGCAATAAGGAAACAAAGCAGCAAGATTTTGTGATGTGCTCTCAAGCTCTCACCTGGGGAGCTTGTGTTATTTATGATTTTGACTGTGGTCGGGCTTCCGCCTAAGTGGCTGCTTCATTCCAGTGCGCAATGACAGAGGTGGGTATTGTCTATGCTGCACTATGCTGGTTTATCTAGTGGATGTGTATGGCATTTTTTGGTGCATGCGTGAATTAGTGTTCTTCAGCATGTGCGCAGTATAGTGATACCACCTTGCGACCAACTTATGCCATCAAGCTCATGGCATCCCACAAGAGCCCTGCTCATAAAGGGAACTTTAATGGGCATGCATGCTATGTATGTTGATATGCAAGGGAAATAGAGTGGCTTCAGAGTTGATGCACTAGGACCAGCATTAGCCATGGGGAGCAGCTGCTAGAAACTGAGACAGCGCTTGTATACATTTGAGCCTGGAGACAGAGTCCCAGAGCAAAGGCTCAATGTCTGTGAGCACTATGGTGGCTGGGAGAGGAGAGACTGCTTACTTGCACCCAGTATCACTAATACATTCAGCCACTTGCGCACATGATATTGAGGGTAAAGGATCCTTTGGCAGGATTGGTGGATGGGAAGACATATCAGTGAACATTATGTTATGTTATGTTATGTTATAAGTTGCTTGTAGAACGCACGTACACCCAGGGGTTTCAGGGCGCTGCTTGGGACATACCGGGACCAAGGGGGAGTTATTCGTGAGCTCTCGTGAACAGCCACGTTTTAAGTGGTTTCCTGAATTTGAGTAGATCTGTACAGGATCGGATCTCCAAAGGGAATGAATTCCATAGTCTAGTGGCCAGGTATGCAAACCGCCGTCCACCTTGTCGTTTCCTTTTGCAAGTAGGAATGGTCAGTAGCTGAAGGTGCATTGAGCGGAGGTTGCGGGAGGGTGTATACCTAGTTAAAAGGGTATTGATAAATGTAGGACTCTTGCCGTATAGTGATTTAAGGACCAAGCATCCTGTCTTAAATTCGGTCCTTTGAGATATTGGAAGCCAGTGTAATTTCTTCAGTAGGGGTCTGGCAGATTGCCATCTAGGTTGTTGAAGGATTAGCCTGGCTGCCTGATTCTGGACCATTTGGAGCCTCTTAGTGAGGTAGAGTGGCAGTCCTAGGTAGATTGAATTAGCATAATCCAAGTGTGATAGTACCAGAGCCATCGTTACCTGTACTAGTGCTGCATAAGTGAGCATGCGGCTGATGTGCCTAATTTTTCGTAGCTGATAAAAGCATTTAGAAACCACTGAGCCCACTTGTGCTTTTAATGATAGGTCACTATCTATGATGACCCCGAGGCTTTTTACCGCGGTAGAAGGGGCTGGTGGAGAGCCAAGTTCCGATGGCCAATACTGTGGGCCCCAGAAGGTCTGTAAATAATAGTTCCGTCTTGCTGGGATTAAGCTTTAAGTGATTTTGATGCATCCATTGACGGATATAGATCAGAGTGGTCTGAAATTCAGCCACTGACTTGGGGGAGTTATCAATAGTAAAGGTTAACTGAAGGTCATCGGCGTAGTTGAAAGTTGTCACGTTCATTTTTTTCAGTGATTGAATCAGGGGGAGAAGGTATAAATTGAACAAGTGGGGGGAAAGCGAGGAACCTTGTGGGACTCCACATGTTGTTGTTAACTTAGGGGCTGTAAATGTAGCCAGGTGCACTGATTGGGTGCGACCTTTGAGAAAGGAGCTGATCCAACGAAAGGCTGAGCCCTGGATGCCAGCCTGTCTGACACGTTCTTCCAATATACTATGGTCGACCGTGTCAAACGCGGCTGATAGATCCAATAGTACCAGGGCCAGTGGAATGTCTTCATCCGCTTTTTTATGCAATTCATCAAGAACTGCCAGTATCACTGATTCTGTCGAGTGGGCAGGGCGGATGCCCGCCTCATGAGGATCCAGATAACCAGATAGTTCCAGAAAGCTGGACAGGCATTTTGCCAAATATGCTTCTAACACTTTTGCCAGGTAGGGGATCAGGGAGATAGGTCAATAGTTTGACAGAATCAGAGGGTCGGCTCCAGGCTTTTTTAGGAGGGGGACCACAATCGCATTCTTGAAAACGTTGGGGACATAGCCCTGCATGAGAGACTCGTTAAGGAGGGTCATGGCAGAGGTTGGTAGTGCAGAAAATATGTCTTTTAAGATATAGGGTGGGCAGCAGTCTAAGGGGGAGCCAGATTTTACTTTAGACAGCAAGTCCAGGAAGACTTGATTGCTAATAGCCGGAAAGGTATCCAAGGTAAGGGGGTTAGTAAGCGGACCAGGGAAGGTCTTCTTGGGGTTTGAGTTGGGAATACCAGCTTTAATAGTGGCTATTTTATCCAAGAAGAAATAGTTTAGAGAACTGCAGAGGTCTTGGGAGGGTGTAGGGGAGGGTGAGATTCTATCAATATTAGATAATTCATTGACGATCGCAAAAATTTCCCTTGACCCATTGGTTGAGTTAAGAATTCTGGAGGTGTAATGTGAATCCTTTGCTGCGCTTATAGCTTTTTTATATTACTTCTGCCCTAGAGAGTAGATGTGCCTGTCTTCAGGGGAATAATTTAATCTCCACCTGCGTTCTTTTTGGCGGAGTGCTAGTCTTTGCTTTCTTAGTTCTTTGGAGAACCATTTGTGTGCCTCAGAGCGGCGAGCCTGTTTAAATTTTTTTAGTGGAACATGTGTATCGCTGGCTGCTGAGATCCAAGCTGAGATGCTGGCTTCTAGGAGGTCCACATCTGAATCTAAAATGATAGATTGGTTAGCTAGGGTGTTCAGGAATTCTTGTTTATTAAGGGAACCCCATGCCCTAATCATGCCCCCTTCGATTGGGGGAGGGGTCTTTTTGTCAGTGGGCATAGTTACTGACAGTTTAAGTAAGTGATGGTCTGACCATATACAAGGTAGAATCGTAGGGGCAGATACTGTAAGGTTGGTTGACCAAACCTGCTCCAACGTGTGACCTTTATTGGGCGTGGCTGCGGTCACATGCTGGATAAAGTTCAAATTTGTTAGAATTCAGTAAATTCCACGGATTGGGCCCCCCCCCCCCCGTGGGTCATTAGACCAGTAGTTTAAGTCGCCAGTTAGCAAGGTTTTGGTGTAATTAGTTGCAATTTTGGCCATTTGCTCACTCAGTTGTGTGGGAAACTGCGGCATATACTGTGGGGGCCTGTAGATCAAAACGCAGATTAGTGGGCCGGATTTAGAATCTAACTTGATGACCATGTTGTCCACATCAGGGAGATCTAGGGGGGTAATTGTCATAAGTTTATGATCACGGTGGATAATTGCTGCAACTCCCCCACCCGTTTTACCAAGGCGGTCTACATAAAGTATGTAGTAATCATTGGGTAGTGCGGCCAGGATGTCCGGTGTGGAAGCCAACTTCAGCCATGTTTCAGAAACAGGATATCTGGTTTATCAGCTGCTAGCAATGAGAAAATGTCCAATTAGTGTTTTACTAGTGAGCACGTGTTTAGGTAATATATTCTTAGCATTCTGTTCTTGATTTTAGGACAGATTGGTTGCATATACATGTGTGAGGTATGCTTGAGTAGTTCGAGGTGGGCTATTTGTGGCTGAAATATCCCAAGTGACCTCAGTCACGCAGTCTTGACGTGGCTGAATGGGGTTAATAATTGGGGCATGTCCCTGAGTTCCCTAAGTTCCTCCGCGGAGTAGGAGATGGATTGGACATAATTTCTGACCCCTGGGCCCATCCGGGCGTGGACGGGCGCAGACGGGCTTGCCTTTGGTGCGCCCGCTGCGTGCGTCCGCTGCGCTCCCGCGCCAAAGTGGCCATTTAAGCCGATTCCCCGCCTGTGGCTTCTCCCCCGCCCTTAATGGTTGGCTGAAGCCGAGGGGTGTGTAGAGACCGCTAGGGAGCCCTGTGCCGTAATTGGTATTGAGTCAGTTTCCCTCTAACCCTTCAAAACATACAGTTTAAACAGTTCAGAAGGATTTCAGTGCAAGTTTTTTTAAAAACAAGAACATCATATTGGTATTCAATTAGTTCCCCTTAAAATTCTAATTCATACAATTCAACAATTCAAAAGATTTCAGTGCGGTTTTTTAAAAGCAACCTTCGGGTAGCGGTATGTTTCCAAGTTAAGGAAATAAATAAATAAATAGACTGGATCAATAATTCCCCTTCAAAACTATGGGTATAATTGTCTATGAAAGCAGACCATCAATGGTCTCAAGCGGAGTAACTGGACCTCTGAACAACTAGTACAGTTTTGTATCAAAAGTAAGACTCATCCATTGTAAGATATGTACACAGTGTGTCTTCATCGAGTGCCTCAATGCAGGTCTTTTAAAGCCCTTATGGTGGAAAAGCAAAATACCCTAAATACCGAGAATACTCACACACTCCTCACAGACTAGCAGTCTCATCCTGCCAGCAACACTCTATAAAATTGTTCTTACGCCCTTCACATCTTAGCAGGCTTGCACTACTGACAGCACTTCCACAACCATCAACGGTGCAGCCACACACTACCATAACACTCTTACCAGGGCTTTAAGTTGGATGAAAAAACTGGGGAGCCTCCCAAAGTGGCGTGGCCAATGTAATAAATGTGGCTTAAAAACCCATACGCTTAAATTCTGTGCTTAGCATAGTGTGCCGCCCGACTTGTATTTTGCTGTTTCTGTCATTGCATCCAGATATATGATACAACAAGTAACATCACACCTACAATTCAGGACTTTTGGCTTTGTCAATGTTTGTTAGTTGCATAAGATAAATAAGCAGCACCTATGGCTTGTATATAATATTGAAAAAGCTTCCACTTAAAGCCCTCGTAACACCAAGACAATGTTGCTGCTCCTGAGTTACAAAAAGAGAAGGGAAATCCAGAGAGAAAATGACTCTCTTTAAAGGATTTCCCTTCCCCTACAACGCTCACCTGGCATGACATCTGTTGCAAATGGCCCTTTTTGCAGGGTCATCCCTAAGCTTTTTGCCTTCCTCCTGGATTTTTCCTAACCTGTCTTTGTTGGCTTTATGACTCTGGACACTTTACCACTGCTGATCAGTGCTACAGTGCATATGCTCTACCTTTGTAAATTTGACAGTGAATTGGTATATCCCTGATTGGCTTATTTGGTTTACCTGTGAGTCCCTAGTAGCGTGGCCTGTGTGTGCCCAGGGCTGGTAACCCAAATGCTGCTGGTGGACCTGCAGCGCTGGTTTGCGCCACCCACAAAAGCAGCTTGTAAAGTGTACCTCAGACCTGCCACTGCAGTGTCTGTGTGCAGTCCAGAACTGCCATCTTGGCTGTGAAGTGCACCCACTTCTCAGCCCCTGAACCTTCCCTTGGCATCATGTAAATCACCCCTATGGTAGGGTGCATTGTATGTGTAAGGTAGGACATGCCTTGGTGTGTGTAGCATGTCCTAGTAGTGAATTACACCCAGTTTCGTTTTTCTCTTCTGTAAGGCTACCTGTTCTCCATAGGCCAGAATGGGCAGTTTGACTATTACATTCTATAGCCATAACTGACCTAAAGAACATGGCAGAAAAACAAATTTAGTAAGCCTCAGCTCAGAATATTAAAACACATCTTTTAGTGAAGTTTATTTTTATATTCTGTGTTTGTAAATACCATTTTTAGAAAGTAGGTATTTTCTTGCCTAAGCCTTCCAGTGTGCTCTGCTGTTATGTGTATTGACTGTCTGGTTTTGGAGTGACAGGGCTGGGGAATTCCAGGGGACAGGGTGAGGTGTCCCAGTGGTGAATAGGGAGATCTGCATCTAGATGGGTGGGAGGAGTTGCACCTGGGACCTGAATAGGGCTGTGCCTTCCCTCCACAATGCTGGCTCCACCTCCTGTGGTGCGTCTGATGTCTCTGCCCTGCACTCTGAAAGGAAAGAAGCAGCCTGGTAAACAAAGTGCTCCAGGACTGAGCAGAACTGGTTCTGGCTGGGTTCAGTGACTTGTAGCCTCTGAGAACAAAGACTTTTGGAGTATAAATATCTGTGCTGAAACCCCTACAAATTGTATTGCTCCTGGACAACAAGAAGAACCTCTGTCCGTGTAACTGAAGGAATCTGCAGGAGAGGACTGTCCTTGTGCTTGTGTGCTGTTTCTTGGACTAGCCTGCAGTGGTTACTACTGGACTTGGAAGAAGAGAAAAAGGACTTTGAAGGAAGTTTTATTTTTGCTACAGTAATCACCCAAGGGCTAGAAGAGAGCTAGCCTCCTGCAGGAGTCTCAGGCACATCAGACTCCATCACCAGCCTCCTGTTTCCTCCCAGCGAGGATTTCTATCTGCAGGTGAGGCTGCTGTGAGTTCCAGGGCCTCTAGTTCTACTGAGGAGAAGAGAGTGCTGAAAATCGTCGCCCGTTAGCGAGCTGCCGCAGCTGACGAGCGTAAGGAAAATCATCGCGCTGCTGCCGCTGAGTGCTCGCTACCGGAGATCATTGCATCACCTGTTTGCGGGCTGCCAAATGCTCGCTAACCCAAAGATTATCGCATTGCATGTTTGTGGGCCTCAAACCGCTCGCTAACCAAAGATCATCACATCGAGTTCATCGCTTCACGACATCGCAGCGCGGACGCTGAGCGTTCGCCATTTTCATCGCATCGCATCAGGATCGTCGCTCCCTCACGGAGCGCCATTTCTTTTCATCGCAACAAGATCGCACACGCAACAGGCTCTGCGCATCATCCTCCCTTCGCGGAAAGGATTTAATTGCATCGCCGGCTTAGCGTGTAGAAGTTTGTCGCTTTGTCCTGCACACAAATCATCCTCCCTTGCGGCAAGGATTCAACGCATCGCTGGTTAGCGTAAGGAAAATTATCGCTACAACTCCTTAGCGACATTTTGGTTGCTTTACTACAGAACCCAGGTATCTTGTGAGTAAAAGGGTCGCAGAGACCACTGCCGTGAACTGACCTCCTCTTTGCACACTTTGAACTATTTTTGCAGCCTTTCAAGAGTAACCCAATTTTCTAGTATTGTGGATTTTTACTGTTATTGGTCTTGTGTTAAGTCTATATATAAAGATACTTATTTTTTATAACTACTTGTGTGGCGTCCCTTTGTAGTGTTCTTCACTGTGTTACTGTGTATGGTCATAAATGCTTCACACACTGCCTCTGAGATAAGCCTGTCTGCTCGTGCCAAGCTACCAAGATGGTGAGCAGGGGTTATTTTAGGAGTGTAGCCCCTTCCCTGACTAGACACAAGGGTCCCTATTTGGACAAAGGTGCCAACCATTTCCAACTAGAGACCCCCATTTCTAACATTGGTGATCAGCGGTGAGGATTTGGACTTGCATTTGTGTCTTACATACAGTGATTGGTGTACACTGCTAGTGAGTGCAGACCATAACACAACCACATAGTGTTTTTCTGTTTTCCGGTGTCCTCCTGGAAGTATTTTTGATACTAAGAGAGTGGTTAGGTATTGCAAAATGAAACTTAACTTCTGGCACATGGTCATCTACATAATGGAGGAGCTGCGTGTGTTCTGCAAGGAAAGGGGGCTGCCTGTGAGGAGAAGGTCCAGGGAGGATCTAGAGGCATCCCTATTTCATTATGAGTTACCCCGCTTGGGGGGGGGCAGCACTACCAGTTGAGTCTGAGGAGGAGGAGTTCTCTGAAAGTGAGGAAGAAACAGAAAAAGATGGCTGGCTTCTGGCTTGTGAGCAGAGGCTGAGAGAGCTTGATGAGGACACCGAGAGGGCCCTCGCTCAAGCGAAAGTAGAATGTATAGCTCAGGAAGTGAGCTTGGCTGAGTTGGAGGTGGAGTCCAGCTCAAATGATGGCAGCAAAATTGTGTTTTTTAGTGCTGAGGGAGCAGTACACACACCCAGAGATGTGGTGCCTGACTTGAAGGAGGGGTTAACATACACCAGGGGGTTCAAGGATATGAGGTAGCTCCAGTGGTGCGCAGTGTCCCTGAGGTAAAGCGGAAACTGAAGTAAGGGTTCATGGTTCTAGTGGTGGGAGGGACACTCTACTTACTCTAGATGAGAGGTGCATGGAGAGGGGTTCTCCCAAGGCTGAAGTCCTGGAGTGTGAATGTGGAGACCGTTCAGAAGAGTGTGGGTTGAGTGATAGAGACAGTCAGATGCTGTCTTGCCAATCACAGGAGAGTGGTGTGGTGTACGTGTGCAAGGCACTGGATGGTGAGGTGAAGGATAGTTTGTTTAACACCGGTGTGGGGCTATGTAATTCAATTGTGGGAGAGCATATTGTAAGTCTCTGTTTTCCAGAACTATGCCAACACCTGTTGGAGTGTGAGTTCTCTGACCCCAGGGAGCTCACATGGGAAGCAGACCTCTGGGTGGTTGCCAGAGTGTCTAAAGAGGCATTGGGGAGTGACCCTAAGAGGAGTGGCTCAGGTATCTTCCAGCCCAGAGTGGTGGAAGAGGTTCAGAGTATCCCAGATAGGTCCTGTTGTAGTGGGAAGGTTGTAAGGCCTAATGTCCTGTCTCCTAGGAGAAGGAGTGATACTGGGATATGTCCCGAAAGTGCCCAACCTCAGTCTCAGGGCCTGGATGGTTTCTTAAGGGAACACCAGGTAGGGAGCCTACGCTGTACTAGTAATCAATGAGAGGGCGGTCTCCTATTGTCAGGAGAACTTGGAGTGTCTGTAAACAAAGCTCCATCAGTTCTGGTGTCTGGCAGTGCCACTCCTAAGTGGAGGGTGCAGACGTCTAGATGGAGGGGTGAGAGGTGGGAGAACCAGTGGGTCAGGGACCAGCCAGAAGGGCTGAGTCTCCTAGGAGTGACCATGGTAACACCACTTCTGTCCTGGGGGATCTTCACACACTGTCAGATAGACAGGGGTCGGGAGATCAGCGCCAGGCAGACTGTCACATAACACATGAGTTATGTATTGCCCTGGGGGGGGGGCTGTGTGCAACCCCAGGAAGTCCTGGTGCACCTGGCAGGTGCTCAGCCGCAGGGGTTAGTCCCTGGGTTGGGAAGATAGTTTCAGGTGTTGTCTGACCTGGAGGGAAGGACAACTGTAATCAGTGTTTCTACTGGTTCGTCTTCTGGGGCACCGCTCCAGGTGGGAGGGTGCAGGGCCTCAGTAAGGGGGGCGGGGAGAGGGAAGCCTCACCCCTGACCTCTGCCCAGTCTAAGGTACATACCCAAGGCTGGGATCCCAGTTGCAGGATAGAACCCCTGAACTGGTGAGCAAATTGTGCAGGACACCTGCCACAGGTACCCTGACAATTCTGGAAAGGGATACCGCTCCAGGTGGGAGGGTACAGAGCCCCAAAGAGGAGGACTGGGTGTGGGAAAGCCCACCCCAGTCTCCTGTCCAGCCACCGGGTACAGGCCCGGGGCTGGTGGCTCAGTGTCAGGATGTCATACCTGACCTGACAGGAGGGAGAGTAGACCAAGGGTGCCCCCCACTCTCTGACGCCACAGAGTTTGGAGAAGCATGAAAGTCCTGGGGACTGGTTCTCATCACTGACCACTGTCAGTGGCCACTGTGGCTTACTGTCCTGCTGGACAGAGTTGCCCCTGGGAGGGGGACAGGAGTCGCACCCCAGGGGTGGACTGGGCCACACCACTGTGTTGGCCATGTGGGTACTGTCTGTCTGTTGGGACACAGCGGTACAAAAGGGGGTGGTGATGGACGGAGCATCAGAACCAATCAAACACTCACACCCAGTCAACAGATCTGGGTTTAGTCCGTCACCGTTCTTTAGCCCACTCTGCCACCCCAGTTCAGACATGGCCATATGCAAATCAGTCTGACCCTGTGCCTCGTGGGAACAGTCCAGCTCGAACTGCCAAGCCATGCCTTCCCTGGACCGGAAACAAGCTTCCTAGGACCGGTTTCTGGCATTTCAGCCGTCTTCAGCCAGGCTTGCTTGAATCCAGTGGCAAAGTGAGCAAGTGCCTCACGTCTGACCATACCCTGCCAACTTATGGCGAACAAAGCGGTACAAAATGGGGTGGTGATGGACGGAGCATCAGAACCAATCAAAGACTCACACCCAGTCAACAGATCTGGGTTTGATCCATCACCGTTCTTTAGCCCACTCTGCCACCGCAGTTCAGACATGGCCATATGCACATCAGTCTGACCCTGTGCCTCATGGGAACAGTCCAGCCCGAACTGCCAAGCCATGCCTTCCCTGGACCGGAAACAAGCTTCCTAGGACCGGTTTCTAGCATTTCAGCCGTCTTCAGCCAGGCTTGCTTGAATCCAGTGGCAAAGTGAGCAAGGGACTGACGTCTGAGCATACCCTGCCAACTTATGGCGAACAAAGCAGTACAAAAGGGGGTGGTGATGGACGGAGCATCAGAACCAATCAAACACTCACACCCAGTCAACAGATTTGGGTTTGATCCATCACCGTTCTTTAGCCCACTCTGCCACCCCAGTTCAGACATGGCCATGACCATCACCACCCCCTTTTGTACCGCTTTGTTCGCCATAAGTTGGCAGGGTATGCTCAGACGTGAGTCCCTTGCTCACTTTGCCACTGGATTCAAGCAAGCCTGGCTGAAGACGGCCTAAATGCCAGAAACCGGTCCTAGGAAGCTTGTTTCCGGTCCAGGGAAGGCATGGCTTGGCAGTTCGGGCTTGACTGTTCCCATGAGGCACAGGGTCAGACTGATTTGCATATGGCCAAGTCTGAACTGCGGTGGCAGAGTGGGCTAAAGAACGGTGATGGATTTAACCCAGATCTGTTGACTGGGTGTGAGTGTTTGATTGGTTCTGATGCTCCATCCATCACCACCCCCTTTTGTACCTGTCTGTTGGGACACACCTGTGAGCAAGCTAAGGTTAGGTGCTGCACATATGGTGTCCACAGGAGAGGAGAAGGATTCCCCATGGGTTAGCTTAGTGGGCCCTGAGAGTATGGACAGAGGGATCCAAATGGGTTCAGAATGGCGTAGAACTGGAGTATGCCCCTGCAGTTGCGGGCCAGGGTTCATGTTCTATCGCCCAAAGCAGGGAAGCCCATCAAGGTAGTGATTGGTCTACCCTGCGTTTTGGCTGGAAGGGGGTTGTGTTAGACTTGGCCCTTTTTGCAGGGACATCCCTGAACTTTTTGCCTTCCTCCTGTACTTTTTCTGACCTGTTGTTGGTTGCTTTATGACTCTGGGCACTTTTTTCACTGCTGATCAGTGCTAAAGTGCATATGCTCTCTTTTGTAAATTGTTGTAATGGATTAGTGACTCCATGATTGGTTATTTGATTTACTTGTCAGACCCTAGTACAGTGCACCATGTGTGCCCAAGGCTTATAAATCTAATGCTGCTGGTGGGCTTGCAGCACTGGTTGTGCCACCCACAGAAGCAGCTTGTAAAATATGACTCAGGCCTGCCATTGCAGGGCCTTTGTGCAGTCTGAGACTGCCATGTTGACTTGGTAAGTGCACCCACTTACCAGTCCTTAATCCTTCCCTTTTCTCTATGTTAGCCACTAATGTAGGCCGGGTGCATTGTATGTGAAAGGTAGGGCATGCCCTGATGTGGGTGGCATGTCCTGTTAGTGAATTACAGCCAATTTTGTTGTTCACTATTGCAAGGCTACCTGTCCCTTAGGCCAGAATAGGCAGTTTGATTAAAACATCTTATAATCCTAACTGACCCAGGGAACATGGTAGAAAAACGAATTTAGTATGCCTGAACTCAGAATGATAAAATACATCTTTTAGTGAAGTTGGTTTTAACTTTCTGTGTTTGAAAATACCACTTTTAGAAAGTAGGTATTTTCTTGCCTAACCATCCAGCCTGCCTCTGCTAGGTTGTGTATTGCATGTCCGGTTGTGAGTGACAGGGGCTGGTGTGGCTCCAGGACTAGGCTGAATAGACCTATCTGCATTGAGAGTGGTGGGAGGAGTAGCACCTGGGTCTGAATAGGGCTGTGTCTGCCTTCCACAATGCTGGCTCCACCTCCTGTGGTGCGTCTGATGACCCTGGCCCACACTAATAAAGGAAGAAGAAGATGCTGTGCACTGGCAGAATGCACCCAGAACTGGTTTGGACTAGGTATAGACACTCTCTGCCTTCAGAGACAAAGGGGATGTATGACATTACAACGCAGGTTTTTACCACGCGTGCAGTTACATCGCATGCGTTGTAACGCATGCGATGTTACAACGCTATGCCATTCCAACGCAAGTCTTTACATCGACTTGCGCTAGATGGCGTGCTAACATTAAAAAAGTGTAATTTACTATTCCAACTCCAGTCCACTTAACAGTAGGGAAGGTGTTGGGATAGTAAACTACACTATTTGTAATGTTAGCACGCCATCTAGCGCAAGTCGATGTACAGACTTGCGTTGTAATGGCATAGCGTTGTAACATCGCATGCGTTGTAACGCATGCGTTGTAACTGCACTGCAGGGTAAAAACCGCGTTGTAATGGCTGTTCCCCAGACAAAGGATTTGTGTGTATAAAAAGGGGGACCCAGACCCCAGAACTTTAGATCACTTCTGGGAAATCAAGAGGAACCTTTGCCAAGGAGAAGAAACCAGAGAAGCTGAAGGAGGATTACTGCCCCTGTGCTGTTTGCTGTCTGGGGTTGGCCTGCAGTTGCCAAGGAATGGAGAAAAGGACTTTGCTGTTTGCTTTGTCATCTTGAGGAAGATCTCCAAGGACTTGAACTGAGCTTGCCTCCTGTCTGAAGTCTGAGGGACACAAAGACTTCACCACCAGCTGCCCCAGAATTTCCTTGCTGGGAATTCTAACCTACAGAGAGGTGCCTGCAGCTGTTTAGGACCTCTAGAGACTGATTGTCGCTGGGAGCTGGAAGCGCGATGCAACGAGGAGAAGCGAGTCGCTGCCGCAGCAGTTGCCGTCACATCGCCAAAGAAGCATGCCGCGGCCACAGCTGTTCGCCCTCGCATCGCCGACGAAGCGTGTCGCATCACCGTAGAAGCGTGCTGCCGCAGAGGTCGGCATCACATCACCAGAGAAGCGTGTCGCAGGGCCTGTCGTGGCTCCAAAGATCATCGATTTCACCGCACGACCACCGGGCATGCACGCATCGCATCCCTGTTCTCGCATCGCATCAAAGACACCACTTTGTCGTATTGCACCAAATCGTCGCATCGCATCGAGGCGCCATCTTGTTGCATCGCACCGGATAACAGAAAGAATCTGACGCATCACCTCCTCTCTGGTAAGGAACCAACGCATCACCTCCCCTGCGCTGCAGTAAGGAACCACGCATCACCTCCCCCGAAGCAAAGAACTGATGCATCACCTTCCCTGCGACCCTTTTGTTTGTTTTGCGTGACTCATCCAAGGTACTTTGAGAGTGTTGCTTTTACCATCTACATTGAACTAAGCAATTTCTACCATTTAAAGTCTTATTTTTATTACAGTATGTTGGATTTTTGTCGTTTGGTCTTGTGTTAAGTCTAGTAAAGATTAATTATTTTTCTAAACTGGTGTGGTGTCCATTTGTAGTGTTTTCACTGTATTACTGTATGTGTTTACAAATGCTTTACACACTGCCTCTGAGATAAGCCGGTCTGCTCGTGCCAAGCTACCAAGGGGGTGAGCAGGGGTTATTTTAGGAGTGTAGCCCCTTACCCTGACTAGACGGAAGGGCCCCTATTTGAACAAAGGTGCCAACCATTGCCAACTAGAGACCACCAGTTCATCCAGGTTCCAACCGCAGGGTAAGGTGGGGGTCTTTAGGCAAAGGCTTAGGGAATGGTTTGGTTTCTTTTAGCTAAGTTGTTTAGGTGTAAAGTGGAAGTTCAATTAAGTTGATAGGATTTGACTGACTGATTAACCAGAGATAGAAACAAAAAGGGTGGGAAATGTACCATTTGCTGAGGATGGCAAGCATGGAGACTGACATTGGATAATCATACAAATAAAAGCTATTTGCCACACTTTATATAAATGTGAGTCTCGTGTAATATTTTTACAAAGAGACACAAAATCCCAACCACATTGATCCATCAGGGCCATCTTGACTGCATCCCAAAGAACACTCGACCAGATGGGCCACAGTCTTGATGCAAACATGTTCAGGTTATTGTTTTGTGGAAAGAAAAAAAAATGATAAATATGGTAGATGCTCAATTGTGAAATTAAAGAGAGATAATGAGCTAATCACAATAGTTGGTATATATGGTATGATACTGACGATCTCTCAATTTTACCTGACTGAAGATCAAATTAGCTGAGATGAAGCCTGCAATAGTTATAGGGGGCGATTGCAATGCAACAATATCTCCAATTAACAGGCCTAAGAACCGGGCTGGCTCCTCCATGTGGGCGGAGGAGCATCGCCCCACTGCTCTCTCGCAGTGCGAGAAGCTGAAACATAAAATGGTATTATGAATACCATTTTATGTTTCTGCTTCTCGCACTGCGAGAAAGCAGAAGGGTTTGGTTGAGGGCAGGCGGGTGGGCGGTCCTGCTCCAGACAGGGGAGGAGTGGCTTGCCCACTGTTGTGGGCGCTGACTGTTTGGTCGGCCCCAGGGCCGATCAAACCAGTCATGCACACTCTCTGTTTTCTCCATGTAGGCTGCATGCAGCCTGCATGGAGAAAACGGCCTCCCCATAGACGCCTGTGTGTCCGGCATCCCAGCCAATCACAATGCTGCCATTGCAGCGTTGTGATTGGCTTCGGGGAGGGGAGGGAGGCTGCCTGCTTGGCTGCTTCCTGTGTGGAGGAGAGAACGTGACAATGCGGGACCAGACCGGAATGTGCCGCAAAGGTAAGTTACATTTTTTAAAAATGTATTTAAAATTAACCCCCCCCTAGTGACTCCCTCTCCGCGGAACCCACCGCCCCCTCCCCCATCCGCCCCCTTGAGTCATGCTGGCTGTGACTGCCTAGGAAAAGAGAAGCAGCATCTTTAGGTACACTAAAAACAGTTGTAGAAAATCTAAATAAGTATTTTTATCTGCTAGATGAATTTAGGATAATTACCCACCACACTCCTGGCTACACTTTTCACTCTAGTCTATGCGAAGTGGCAGAAAGTGCATTCTAGACCTGGCTTTCGTGTGCGGGGACTCGTAGTGATCAAATAGAGCAGGGCACATACTATAGTTTATCTACTCCAATTAGCAGGACTAGAAGAGACTACAATGGAAGGAAGGTTGCATGCACCAGTGATTCCAATGTGGAGAAAAGTCACTGCAACCAAGACTGCAACATCTCGGCCTGAGTTATAACCATGCCTCATTTACACGTTCCCTTGTTATTTGTGAAAAGGAAAATATTCTTGCAAAGGAACCGTCGTCTATTGTTGCTGCATGGTATTACTTGTGTGGCAGACAGCCTAAATCGAGCTGTGCAATGTAATGTCTGTACGAGTGTCTCCATGTAGGTGTGCTTTTCTAGAAACCACAAGTACTAGAGTTCAGGGAGATTTAATAAACAAAGCTCTTACACTGATTTGTGATGATGTAGGGGCATATTATCAAGAACACGTTAAAATTATCGCCGCTTTGGCGGCAGGAAATTGCCGCTAAAGCGGCGATAATGGGCTTGATAATATGCCCTTGAGAATTCCAATAGAAGCCCATGTTCTGGATAATTTTAACGCCGTTCTTGATAATATGCCCCATAGTTGGTTAAGAAGCGCTGTGCGTAAGTGCTTGACGATTCTTTTATGTGTACAAAAGTGCACACATGTAAAACATACGAGAAACTACTGGATTTCATGCATTCTCTGATCATCCAACTTACTTACAGCAGCTGGACCCGTGTCAGGGATATTGAATCCGTTCAAAACCGCCTGTCACCAATTAACTTTCCCACTAAACCAAACAAGCATTTGCAATGCAATCGGTCTCGCCTTTGGGACCTTATAAGTATTTAGCTATGCAGCATATTATTGTGGTACAGCAACATTTACTGTTGTACTGTGCACAAAGCAGTGAAAAGGTGCAGTGCCACAAGCCACAAGTACCATTAAATGCTACTGAAAGAGATTAACTAGTGCAGTTGGTATCAAATGACTAACAAAATCTTCCCAAAACAACTACCAGAGGACAGCTGCAAATGTGCCAGGACCTGTGCCACTGACAAAAAGAAGCAAAGAATAAAGTACGACAACAAGTCCAAAAATGATACAACAGGAGGGAGAAATACATCAATGTACAACTTAGAGGGAGAGAAGGGGCATATCCCACTGAAGAGTTAAATCAAATCCAAAGAAACGTGTAGAGCCAGAGCCTTATAAAGTAAGAGAAGATGTGAGCAGGTACAGCCAGGGAAAAAACAGCGTGTGGGGCAGTCTGTCACAACTCACATGGTGCCTAGTGGGTTAGAGCAAGCTAGTAGTAGATCGGCAAAGGAACTGCTCTGAATTATTGAGCTGTAGATGGGTCGGGGTAGTTTGTATGAAGCCAGACCTTGGAGAGAAAAAATGTCCTGTTTCATAAGCAGTACATATATAACAGCCTACCCGTTGCTGCTACACGTCCACTTCCAACGCGCATCAAATGACGTCAGAAGTTACAACAAAAAACACTGTATCCTTTCCTTTGTTGTACAACAACACACGCGCCCTTCGCAATGCCTTAAAGCAGTACAAAGTGGAGAGTGGGCGGGGCTTCTATTCCATACTTCAGTACTGCAGCGGCTCACTGTCCTGGATCATGAGGCAGGAGTGGGCACTCTCCAGAAGACCCCTGAGGGGAGGGGGGTTCTCTCCCTGCACCCCACGAGGCTCCTATAGACCCGCTTCCGGTGGGAGACTCCCGATTTGAAGCCACAAATAGTCTTCTTGTGGCTGCCCCCGCCTGAACTTGCCTCTGCTTCAATAGAGGTGAATGGGGGAAATACATTCTCCCGATGGTTTATTTCCAGGCCGTAACATGGGGACACTCCAACAGAGCTTTGGGCTGCTTACTCTTAGGGCTGGCTGGAACCTGAAGCTGTTTCTTTTCCAGTTTTATCTAGCACGATCTTGACACGAAGATGTCAGAGTGCTTTACATGAGCACCAGTTGCATTACAGACAGGCACATTAGGCACGGGGAGAATACGTGATTTGCCCAAAATCACAAGATGCCGAGACTTGAGCCTGCTTCCCCAGCTCCAAGGGCAGCCACTCTGAGAGAGGGGAGTAGCTCCCACCCGCTTCCTTTCTACAAGCCTGCCTGTACTGCATCCCACACAATAGTACTGAGGTGTTATGGCAAAGCATGGCTCTGGAAATACTGCACCAGATGCCATCGGCCTGATGTGTTTATTAAAAAAGAAAGTTAAGATGTCTTCATGGTGCAAAGCACATGTTAAATCCAACAGCCATTTACCAATGGATCAAGCATATAGAAAGAACTGTCTGCGGCTCTCGGAGGGAGAGGTTATGGTTCAGCGGTGAGAGCTGCTCACTCGGGAGCTGTGGACCAGTGTTCGAGCCTTGTCGTCGGCTCAACGCAATTATTAGCAAATACTTTAAAATAACACGTAAAAAAACAATATACGTGCTCGCTTGCCTCGAAGTAAACATTTTTATCCGTTTTGGGGCCACACTCGGCACAAGATCAAACGTTCAAAGTCTGTCAATATCACACACTTGCCTCAAAGTAAATTTTTTTTTATAAATGCCGGGAAACACACTCGGCACTGGCTGAAACATTTCAACTCTGTCAAAAAGCAGATCTCCCAAAAATAGTAGAGTAATACAAGTAAAGGGGGCAATAGCCATAGGCGTACACAAGAGAAAAAAAGGAGGGACTTGGAACACTATTAGCCAATAGCAAGTAGTGAATTTTGAAAGACACACTCAATAACAACTTGAAAAAGGGAGGCGGGGACTCACCTAGTAAAGCATATACTGCATGTCTCAAGGAGACCTAAAAAGGCCTTTAGCCCAATCCTACCTGAAGATCTGCCTCGATTGACCCAGTGTTAGCTTTGACGGTACACCTGTACCCACTTTGCATGGGTTTACTGAGTTGTGCATCACACAAAAAGGGAAAATTGCACAAATAGTAACCTGGCACCTAATGTACCTAGAAACATTAAAAAGAAAAAGTGACTTGTTCAGGTCTGACGTAGTTTCCTGCAACATTGTATCAGTCTGATTTCAGTCTTGGTTGGAGCCATAGATGAGTGTGACAGTGCACTGAGAGAGGAAGTGCTCTGGTCAAGAACACAGTTTTTAGTTAATTTGTGCTCTAAATGTTAGCACCAAAAACTGACGCCTTCCAAAAGGAGGATTTATAGTAGGTCAATGAGGAGAAATATTTTTTTCCCCTCGTTTTTTGCACTTTGTATGTGTGCTGCATTCTGCAGCTCACCTAGAAGGAGCAAAACACCATTACTGATTGTTTATATGCAGGAAGGGATGTGGCATATTTACAGGAATACCTGCCATCCCTGTGCTCAACCCTGCACTTGTCCAAAAAGAACAGCTGTGCGCCAACGTAGGCACCCGTGCACCATGGTGCAAGGCTGCCTGCGCTGCAGAGATGATTGTTTATGTGCGGGAAGGTGTTCCTTCATGCACATAAACAAACATATCTGCAACCATGGTGCTAGAGGGCCTGCGCTGGCACACAGCACTTCATTTAGCACTGGTGCAGAGGTGAGCACAGGAAGACTGGCACTCATTCCTGTAAATACAGCACATCCCTGCATTTTTTAAATGATGCCGCTTGGTGCAGCAGAATTGTTTGCATCAACGTGCTGCACCATTTCATTGTCTATATGCCCCATAGTCCTCTGGTGTACATCACTTACATTCACCTCTACATCCAGTCAGATTTAGTAGATGAGAGGATTGATGTGGTCCCTACCATGGAGCTGAAACCTGTGTGCTCTGACACTGTATGCCAGGACAGCTGTGTGCAATGTAGTTTAAACTAGGCTATTATGGACAAGGCTCTTGAAATGTCACTATGTGTAGCTACTTCCCATGGCCCACATATCCCCCACCCCTCAGGTGTTCTGTTTCTCCTCTGAGAAACCCATTTAATGCTATGGATTTGCAGGATAGGTTAACGTGCATGCTCCCCGGTGAGACAGAGGGGCATATTTCCTAAACATATGGTGCAGCGCAGAACCACAAAGCATCTTGCTGCACCAAGCTGTGTCATTAGGAAAGTGCAGGGATGCGCTGTGTATACAACAATACAACACATCTTTGTGCTGGTGCACAATAAGCTGGCTAGCGTCAACACAGGTACTACTGCGCCATGGTGCAAGGGTGCCTGCTTTGGAGGTCGGCTGCTGTTTGTGCCACGGCACTGGCAAAAAGAACAGGAATGCACCATATCTTGTGGATATATTCCTACCCTTTACTTTTAACATAGGGCAGCACAGCTACAAGGCTTGTGTCACTGCCCTACGGTAAAATATTGTACAAATGCCCATGAGCATTCCATTTATGTTATGTTTAAACACAGATGAGCCAACATACACCCCTTTGCATGCAGACAGTGGTACACAGCACTGGGACATGGCTGCCTGCACTCCTTGACATGACCTAGTTATCCACATTTCCACTTGTTGCAATTTACTCCATTGCTGCTGTAATCCGTCATAGCCAGCACTGTCCTATCCTGCAACTCCTACCACCGACTCCTCGGAGATGACTGCTGACACCTGCTCCTCCAAGGGATCCAGCTGCTCCTGGGGCGCTAGACTACCACTTCCGGTCTGCATGGCTGCCTTGAGATTGGTTTCTCGGTTGTCCTGCGCTTGTAATCTTGCGAGGGCTTTTTACAGTTATTCACTGTCCTCTTGATTTCTTGATTTCGTCAACGCTGTTCACCTAGTCCACAATGGCCTGCATATGGCCTTTTTCGTCTCCAGTGACATTTTTGGAGCCGTCGAAGAGCTGGTGTTGGTGCTCCATCACCTCCGTGATAAAGATTTCATTCTCCTCCTCACTAAACTTGCATTCACTCTTCCTCCTTCTTTTCCCCTGGGGCACTGGCTGGTTATCCCGGCTGGTATTGGGGTTGTTGTCTTGGACTTTGCTTACTCCTGGCTTCTCCAATGCTGCTTTAGGGTATGTGTACCTTTTAGTTTTTCATGCAGAGGCATTTTTGTTATTTGTTTACCTGCCAGGTGCACAAAAGTGACACTAGGACAGTTAGCATCTACCGATACAGTGCCCACAACAGCGGCAATTTTTACGCTGCTGGTTTCTTCCTAGCTCCTTGGAGCTCCATATTGTAAATACGATGCTAACATGGCGTTGGAATCTGTCGTACCGCTGCAGTAATTAGTTTGGCACACCGCTGTGTCAAAACAGCAGGGCGCCAGTTCTAAATATACCCCAACATTAAAAAAACAAAATCAACATGGGGAGAAGATGTTGTGCAACAGTAAGAGCTGCCAACTGTGAAACTGGGGAAGCAGCTTCATGTCTTGGTGTGGGCTTAAAATCCTGTGAGTTTGGGCTAATTGCATACTCTCCCCATGCCTAAAAAACATGAAGTAGTCCTTATGTAATGTAACTAGTGTTTATGAGGGACTGTGATTGGTCAGGTTCACTCACAGGTGACCCATTTAGGACTTGCTGCTGCCGTCTGCTAGATTTTACAGCAGGTGCTCACTACTCCTGTTACATTTGAGCACCAATGGTTTTGTCTTGTTTTGTTTTGTCTGTAAGTGATACAATTTCACCTGTTCGGAGTTCCAGATAAATTAGTTTTTTCTTCCAATTCACTAATTTGCCTATTTAGGGCCCTTCAGTATGGGCAGGATTTCACCCTGTTAAAGTCTAAATTTTTCATGCAAAATGGACCTTGGTTGAAGAAAATGTGCCCTACATTAGAAAATGTATTTAACTTTGTCATGATCAAAGAGAAACCCATACAAACATGTTTCTTTAAAAGTGAAAAATAAAACATGCAGCTTTAAACTGTAGGAGAAGATGCTTTCTTGAATGTGTAGAACAAATGCGCATCTTAAACAAAGTAGTAGGCCCTCACATCCAATGTGCTTCTATAGCTAGGCCTGAAAATTTCTTTTGACTTCTGTTGGGCAATTAAATAAAATTACTTTTAGAACCTGTTGATCTAATCATCTGACTGCAAATCGTTCATCGCTTTAAAATGTGCTGCTCTAAGAGAAATATATTTCTTTGCTTGCTTTGCTTTTCTTTCCTTTCCTTATTTCTCTAAAAAATTTGCTTTGCTGCATTTTATAATGAATAGAGTATTAGTAATGTTAAGTTTACTGAAGATATTGTTTTGCAAGGTCTAATCAGGACTTTACTGATAGAAATGTGTCATGCTTTAGACTAGCCCTTTGTAAAAGCAATGGAACACTGACAACAGCTAACAGAATCGGCCTGCAAAGGTGCTCATGAGAACCTTCCCTCATGTATCTAGTGCAAGACATTTAGAAAGCTTTAGAAAACTGCTCACCTGTGTAAATGCTTAGGGTGGGACATGGGAGGAGAGACAACAAACCATCGGAAGACCTGTTTACATTGGACAAGAATGACTTAACCTGCTGAATGTTGCAATAATGTCTTTTATGTTTTCATATAGACATGTTCCTAGTCAGGGAGAATTAATGCCTTATTGCCTTAATGCCATCTTACCTTCGATGCTTTATGCATTGTTCTCACTTATACTTGCCCGAATCGCTGTGTGCTACTGCTAACAGCGATATCCTTTTACGCTTACCCTTTATGGGGAGATTTTCTCCTCATGTTGATCATAGCTATTGCTGTGATTAAATGTTTTTGGATTTATTAACAGTTGCCAGTGTAACGTGTGGGGTAACTTGGCTGAGTTTTCCTGAACTGCTCTTTATGAGAAGTTCATTCTTTTGACTAACTGGAAGCTCCAGAATCTTGCTCTTATCCAAAATAACTCTTTATGGGTTTTTATTTAGGATAGGACTCTTAGAATAAAATAGGGACTATTTCCTTTATGGAACATGCTGTCCATTTTATGCTGGCTCTAACAAAACCTTTCTCGATATTTCTGTAATTTGACTAATCTGAATAAAATTGACAAAAAGAATTACTAATCTCTTAGTGAGAAATAAAGCTTTGAAATGATTCCAAACCTCTCATCATTGACTGAAGATTAAGATATTGAAAGTTGATGATTTTATTTGAAATGCATTTAATAACAGCTCCATTCTAAATTGGTTTCAAAGATCTATTGGCCTGGAGACGGAGTGGTGCCAAAATAGGAGACCATTGTTGTCAGTGCTTTGGGTTTGCACTAGTCATCAATTGGCCTCCAAATTTTAGATTTTAACATTCCTCTGTTCTTTTTTCTTTTTCTATATTCCGTCCTCGCGTTCCGAGCGCTGGCTCTGGCTGCAGATAGGTACATTGAAGGATGCAGTCCCAGAGCTAGCCTTTTCTCTATAGTCTATGGCTCTGGAATAAGCAAGGAGAACCTCTCCCAATCTCGGTGTGTGCCTCATAATGTTTCATTCACAGGTGTAGTCCATCATTATGGCCACCCCCAAGTTGTCTCTGACTAACAAGAGGAACTGCGTTATAAACCAAGATTGTGGACGGAATGGCGGGTCTTGTATTTAGCAAACTGAGTCAAGGCGTCCACAGGCCAATCCACAGAGGTTATTGCGTTTGATACTCCGAATGTTTTCAGGAAGGTGAAACAGATGGCAGCAATTTTATTGTGGTAAGAAACTTATAATGTGCATAGCCTATTGCTCCTTTTATGACCTCTCTGACTTTTGGTGACAGTTTAGTTTCGAAATGTGGGCTAAATAACAAAAGGATGTGTAAGAACTGGCTTTTTGGAAAAGCAGGCTACCAAAGACAAATACCACCCTAGTATTCTAAAAGGTTGGCCTTAACAGGCAGTCATCACTCTCCCTTTGAACCAGAGTGTGACTACAGGATGGCACTAGGCGCCAGATATGCATGATGCCAAAATAACCCACAATTAGGGTAAGAAGAATGATTGCATTCCCCCATTTTTTAATTTTTGCATGAACAATGTCATCCCTTCTATTTGAAGCAATTCACTCTTGTTCTTCATGTGAATAATTTCTGGGAGGTGTGCATTGAATAGTGGTAAAAGATGACTATTCATATCACTAATGTTTTTAAAAATTAAACAAGAATCATATATTCTAGAGCAGAATATGAAGACTGAAAAATTTCATGTGGTATCCATATGTTCACCACATATGCAGAGACACTAGTTAGGGAGTGTCTCTAACAGTATATGTTTCTTTTTTCTCTTCTCTCCCTTTTTGTATCCTCAGGTATGATCCACTGACAGCTTATAATCTCAGGTGAGAGCTATAGGCCTCTTACAAACACATAGAATGAATGTGTTGCTGTTCCATGCAGGGATAGAACTTCATCCCTGAAAAGGCCCCAGATCTATATGGACTCATTGTTAGGGCTGAAACATATTGACACTTGTTTAAATCAAGGTTAATTGAGTAATAACACTCAGCTATAACTTTGTCAGTCCCAATTTTAACCATACCCTCAGTATCCTACGAATGAAAGATTTGCTTTGGGATATACTGTGAGGTATTTTTAACTCACTATCTACCACTCCTTTCTGGATCCCTGCACTATCCAGTTTCATTTTATCTAAGAACCCCCAGAGGCTTTCTTCCGGTTTAGTCTGCCCTGGTGGTATTTCTTACCAGGGTGTGGATAAGCACCAATGATGAAGCATGTCACGATAAGTGAGTGAGACATCTAATCCAAGAACTTTGGATACCCTAGGAAGTCAATAGATCTTTTGGCCGGATCTCTTCATGGTCCAGTCGCCCTTTGGTGAGTGATAGTTTCAAAATGTATCTTTCTCGCAGCTACTGGATAGTTCATTTTGTACAATTTACGGAATTGCAATAGTGTTATTCTTTACTGCTGCACTTTGCACAAAGTAAACAATAACAGGGGTTAATGTTTGATGTCGTCCCATCTGTGACCCATTCGGTTGCAGTTATATCATCTGTACACACTTCTCCAACAATTTTCCTGCAGACCTTTTAGTTTGCTCCACCAGCTTTTGAATGCAGAACACAAATCGTGCCTCCATTAAAATTCACTTCTAGTAATACTTTGTAGCCTTTGCTCATTTGGCTCTATTCATTTTGCATGTAATGGGAGATTTTGTTTACACAAGTTTATATTAAAGGAAGTGGTGTAGTATGTGGGCCTTTGGCCATAAAGCTAGCAAGTAAAATGGGCCTCATCCTCCATGGTTGAATGGGGATAAACCCCATAATTGGAGTGCAGCGGGGTCCTCACACTACTGGGACTCTGGTACCACTATGCATGCTGCACTATTCGTAGCTAGGCCAATTCTTGTAGTTGATGAAGATTAGGGGTGAGTGGTTAACTCCCCTTCTCCGGCAGAGTTTGCAGAGTTTTGAGTTCAGCAAAAACTCCGCCAAGTTCTGCGAGTGAGAAAAATGATCTCTAGACTGCCTTCTGGCAAGATTTCCCAATGTGGGAGGTCACAGCAGGTCGCTACCACTTACGATGAGAAGGTAGCTCCTTGCATTGCGAAAGTGGCTACTCTAGTAGAAAATCTATTAGAGCGGAAGAAAGAAGCAGTACCCTCTGGTGCGCTGTATGGTATCCTTCTTGCTGATTTTACAGTGCACGACTAACTCCCGAACTAAAAATCTGCCCGAGAAGAGCGACTGATCAGACTTCCGCCACTCGCGGAGCTAAGCGGAATCTCTCTGAGTTTTTAGGTAGCTCCACAGAAACATGGTAATAAATGAAGTGCTTGAATGGGTAAGTGAGAAAAGCACCCTAAACAAGATCTATGGAATGATCGGAGAGTACCTCTCCATGGCAGTGTGGTTGCCAAGATTTTGTTTTGCAGGGTGGACCATAGTATGGGTCTGTGCATGGTGAAAGGAGTGAGCTGGATGATCAATACAAGTCAAGGGCAAAGAGGTTAAAGAGAAAGAATGGTTAAGCTGGCAATATTCTAATCCAGCCCATTCATGGAGTGTTAAAGACCAAACCAAATATAAAGTCCAAAAGGTCAAATCCTGCGAGTCCTGGTCCTTTGGTTACCTAAACAAACTCAGATTACTCTTAACACCAGGTTGATGTGCAAGTCAGGCTCCCACTACTTTGTATGTCCTGGTGGTTGCTGGAGGGAACCCCTGGCACAGACTGGGTTGCTTTCATGCCTCCTGGACTATCCTGATCTGTATGTGCCTTAATTTACAGGCAGCAGGAGACTACAAATCAGTTCATCATTTAGTTTCATGAAGGTCTGTTAAACAAAATCTACACAGGAGTCAATTAACAGTCTGCAAGTGTGTGTTAATAAAAGAAAAATAGTTTGGGAATCCCAGTTGAGCTAAAGGATAATCCCCTACAACCCCACTGAACATAAAGCTATCCAAACGGAGACAAGAAACACATTTGTTCCAATTCATAGGGCTC
The DNA here is from genome assembly GCF_964204655.1 of Triturus cristatus. Taxonomy (NCBI): domain Eukaryota; kingdom Metazoa; phylum Chordata; class Amphibia; order Caudata; family Salamandridae; genus Triturus; species Triturus cristatus. The sequence continues at coordinate 354,533,986 of NC_140584.1, forward strand.
CAATGGATATCACGTGATCAGACTGAAATGAAGAGATTTCTCGCCTATAATACCAAGCATAAGAATGAGGCTTTACACTTCGGAGATAGACACAACTTGGTAGCATTGGATAGCAATGAGCAGAGACAAGGCTGCTGCTGCCGGTACAGTTGTGCTAAGACAACATTTTTTAATTACACAGCTTCATCATAGAAATAGGACAGCCAATATAGTCATCCTTCACCTTTCAGTGTGTTGGCAACCCTTCTTCAATTTCCTCAAACAACATCAAAAGAATGACAAATGGGGGATGGGAGCACACTGCCTCACCTCCCAGCACAGTTCGCCCCTTAGCATTGAGGTAAATGCAGTTCACAGTGATTTCTTACATGAATTTTAGCTGTAGTGGTTCACCAAAGTTGGTGCAGGTTAGTGCTGTGAATCTCTAGACACATGTGTTTTTGGATATTATCCGTCTTCAGTAGAGATAAAAAACGAAAATTCCTTCTGGGGTTGCTGGAAAGGCTGCCATAGTCTCTCAGGTCTCAGTACCTCTCTCTGGTGCACAGGTGCATCGCCAAGAGCTCGCCAGCTCAGTGGCTCAAGGGAGCCTTTTCAAACAAATGGGGGATGGGAGCAAACTGCCTCACCTCCCAGCACAGTTCGCCCCTTAGCATTGTGGTAAATGCAGTTCACAGGGATTTCTTACTTGAATTTTAGCTGTAGTGGTTCACCAAAGTTGGTGCAGGTTAGTGCTGTGAATCTCTAGACACATGTGTTTCTGGATATTATCCGACTTCAGTAGAGATAAAAAACGAAAATTCCTTCTCGGGTTGCTGGAAAGGCTGCCATAGTCTCTCAGGTCTCAGTACCTCTCTCTGGCGCACAGGTGCATCGCCAAGAGCTCGTCAGCTCAGTGGCTCAAGGGAGCCTTTTCAAACAAATGGGGGATGGGAGCAAACTGCCTCACCTCCCAGCACAGTTCGCACCTTAGCATTGTGGTAAATGCAGTTCACAGTGATTTCTGACTTGAATTTTAGCTGTAGTGGTTCACCAAAGAATGACAGTTGCTCTCTTTCCATGACAGTATGCATGCTGCTCAACAACTAGTCTGACAGGGAGGATAGAATGGCAGCAGGCAGATGTGGTTGGGGGTTCCAGGCTGGTTGCAGGACAAAGGTGCTCCTGCAAAATTACAGGATCAAAAAGGAATGGAGGCCTTGCCTTCCTGGCACACATCAACGCCTTACTCAGCTGCAGAACAATTGCTTGGTTCAGCATTCTTAATTATTTACAAATTGAGCACTGTAAATGCCTAAGAGCCTTGCAGCACCCTTTCTGTTTTTGATAAAAGACCCTACATGGGCAAATGTGTGCCCAGACCTATGCCCCTTGCTCTTGGTGCCACAGGGTCCAAGCCATTCATTAACTGACTAGGCCAAAACTGGCCTGGCTTTGCTTGTGTTCCCTTCAGGATGAGACCTTACTTGGTAGCTCCGGATGGCCTGTTCCATGAGGTACAGAGTCAATACTGATGTGTATAACAAGGATCTCTGTCTAGAGTTTCACATAGGCAACAAACAGTGGGATACAATGCTATCCAGAGTGATCAGAATTGATTTTAGATTATTTACCTCCTATTATCTTTTGTCTGTTTGATTTTACACCCCTGGTGGTCAGCAGTGTCCTCTCAGTGCTAGTAGGCTCTGTCATAGCAAGCTTTCTCCAGTGTCTTCCAGTGGCGGATTCTCCATAGGGGCCAAAAGGGCGGCGACTCCCCCCACAATCACGTCACACTGGCATTTTATTTCACAAAATATTTACAGCTTTTATATGTAACCAAACAATCTCACCGATCATTTCCTTACATGTAAAAGCTGCAATATCACCCTGCACTAGAAGGGGGCTGCCAGGGCTGTATTACACATGTGTCAGGCGTGGGCTGTTACAGCCCGTCCTTTCACATATGGAATACATATCTGACATGCTGCACTAGCGTCAGGCAGTGCAGCATATCAGATAATGGTGAATTGGGGCCTGTACGTCATGCGCCCTTATGCCCTATCAGAAGCCATGATAAACGAAAAAGTACAGCCTTTCGTCCTATCTGAGCTTCTAATTGGGCATAAGGGTGGGAGTCTCGTTCTGGCACCTAGTTTGTGCTTTCTGGAAGTCGGGAATCGACGTGCAGAGGAAACTGCGCTGAGGACTACCCCAAGTAAGTTGCCACGTTGTGTTTTTGAGTGAGAATGTGTATATATTGTGTATGTGCCTGTCGGCAAGCGTGCACCAGTGTGTGTGTTTATGTGAGTGTGTGTGTGTGTGTGTGTGAGTTTGTTTGTATGTGTCCTTGCTGTTTTATGACCTTTCATTTGTTTGATAGCCCACTGCTTTATAAATTGACCAGCCGCCACTGGTGTCTTCTTAATACTACAGGACATATGCATTATGGCTATTCACCACTAATTCCTTTACTGTGGTCAGGGTTGGGCAGGACTTATGTTCCACCAGGTATTTCCTTGGTGGTCTGGAGCCCCTGGAGGCCAGTTTTGAAAGCCCAGAGCAGCTCCTGGCTATTTTGTCACTTTCCCTAGCTCCCAAAAGTTAACTGCAGCAGGCATGGGGATGCTTCAAGTGAGAGAAAAACGGAGGGCGGGAGGTAAAGAGATTAGGAAGGAGAACACAGAGAGAGAAGAGAGAAAGAATGAGTGGATGGATGTAACATCAGAGATTGCATGAGAAGGTGAAGGGAACCAGGCTGGTTTGATCCTTTTTGACAGACAGAGCTTCTTTTGGTTCTTCACTCAGGCCCTGTCGGTGGTTAAAGTCCTCAGATAATGCCCACTTCCTACAGCAGGACCTTTTCAGTGCTTGAAATTCCTAATAGTGTGAGCTGCAGTTAGAAAGTGGGTCTCTGGTTGGCAGAGGTGGGTACCCTGTCCAACCTGAAGCTATAATCCTAGTCAGGGCCAGTTACAAACACACCCTAAAGCAACCTGTGCTCACCCCGTGGTAGCTTGGCACAAAGCAGTCAGGCTTAACTTAAGAGGCAATGTGTTAAGTATTTGTGCAACACATTAAACAGTAAAACAGTGAAAACACCACACAAAAAGATACCACACCTGTTTAAAAAACAGAGCTTAATTTAATAAATATAACAAGACAAAAATGAAAAAATCCAATAAGTAGAACTGAAGATATTGATTTTTAAAATAATAAGTGAAAATAGTGCCAAAAAGCACTAAGCATCAACAAGTGATATCTAGTCGCGCTGGACCATGCCAAAGTCAAAAGTTCTGGCCGACCATGATGTAGCGTGGGACATTATTGGACCCGCTGATCAAAAGTACCTTGGTTCAGGCTATGTTGAAGTTCCTGTCGACGGGGAGGCTGCGGAGCCTGAAGGCGATGCATCGGCTCCCATACGAGCCGGAGTTTTCAGCTTCAACATCGATGCTATCGTCGAGGAAGATGAAAGGACTTCACCTGAAGAGCTATGCACAGTGGTAGTTCCGAAGGCAGAGTGGAGACTCCGATCCAAGCAGAGGCAGTGATGCGTCAGTTCCTGTCCTTGCAGCAGGGGTAATGCGCCTGTTCCAACCTGCGCAGTGTCGAAGATGCGTCGGTGCTGACCACAAAAAAGAGGCCATGCACCAGTTCTGTCTCTGCAGTGGTGATGGTTTGAGCATGCAGCTTAGTCTAACTTCCAAGGGTCCAGGACTAGGATGGCACCACTTGGCAGAGTAGACTCATAGAAGGAAGAGTCCAGGTGCAGAAACATGATAGTTGGAAGTCTTTTATGTCCCTCAAGCCCTTGGATGCATTCTGGGTTCAGCATGATGTGGGTCCAGTCATTCTCACCCAGGTAAGGAGGACAGCAGTCAGCAGAGCAAGAAAGCAGTTCTTCCCGAGAAAAAGTCCAGCAGAGTGGCAGTCCTTCAGCAGCACAACAATTCTTCTTCCTGGCAGTGTATCCAAAAAACCAGAAGTGTACTTAAGTGGTAGGGTCAGAAGTCTAGTTCTTATTCCCAGTGGTGCCTTTGAAGTGTTGGAGATTTCAAAGAAGGACTTTGAGGTGCACAGAGTTCTTCTTTTTCTGCCCTGTCTCCAGACTCACTACAGGGGGTTAAGCAGTCCTATGTGTGGGGACAGGACACAGCCTATTCAGGTGTAAGTGTGAGGCTGTTCCCAGTTCCAATGGATGGTCAATTAAGTCACACCTAGGCTTGTATTGTGTTTGGCTTTCTAGAAGGAATGCACAAAGTCCAGTTGTCACCCTACCTAGATGTGTATTGGAGGCAGGCTGCAGGCACACCGGGCTAAGAGCAGAAAAATGCCATCTTTTAAAATAGTTTCATTTAAGAAATTGTAGTAATAAATTGGACTTTTTCATTACAATTCCATAGATACTAAACATGACAGAGATACCTCCTTAAAATTGGAATTGTATTAGCTGTAACAAAGAATCTGCAATGTTAACCCATGAGAGTGGTAGGTGTAATAATAGTGGAAAACAAAGATGGGAGTTTTCACTACCAGGACATGTCCTACTGTTTAATTACACACAACCCTGCCCTGTGCCTACTTAGGGCCTACCTTAGGGAAGTTTAAGGCTTGGCATGGGGTTTTAAATGCTAAGCCGACATGGCAGTGTTAACTGCATACACAGGCTCTGCAGTGGCATGTTTAAAGGGCTACTTAAGTGGGTGGCACAATCATAGTTGAAGGCCCACTGGTAGCATTTCATTTACAGGCCTTGGGTACATGTAGTGCACTTTACTAGGGACTTATAAGTGAATTAAATATGCAAATTATGGATAAGTCAATCAAACGTTTAGGAGAGAGTGCACAAGCAGTTTAGCACTGGTTAGCAGTGGTAAAGTGCACAGAGGTCTGAGGACAACAAAAACAAATTCAGCAAGATTGAAGGCAAGCAGGCAAAAAGTTTGGGGGAAGACACTCCTAATGCTGGGTGTCCCCCTAGTTGAAATTGGGGAGAGCTACCCAACCTCTTAGGAGGTTTCATCACTGAGGCAGAAGAATCTAGAGAGACAATCAACATTGGCGTTGTCTGACCCAGGTCTGTGTTCCACCGTAAGGTAAATTTCCCTGCAGGGAGATGGACCAACTCAACTATTTTGAATTCTCACCCCTCATTTGCATTTGCCACCTGTGGGGCCTGTGGTTGGCCTAAATCTGGATGTGAGTACCAAACAGGTATGGCCTCAACTTCTTCAGTGCCCAGACCTCAGCAAAGGCTTCCCATTCAATAGCACCCACCTCTGTTCGCTGGAAAGTAACTTCCTAGAGATGAAAGCTACAGGTTGGTCTAGGCCCTCACTATTTAGCTGTGAAAGAACTGGCCCTATGCCATGCTCCGATGCCTCAGTTTGAACAATTAATTCCCTGGAAAAGTCGAAATCTTCGGTAAACAGTACAGTTGTGTGCAGCCAACGCACTTTACCTGGGACAGTGTTTCCCAAGAATTTATGCACGAGAATCGCAATTGAGTCATAACGCACTGTGTTTTGAGCCCTGTATTACGTGTCAGAATGTAACACAGGATTTCTTTGCCCTGAGGAAGCCTATAATATTGTTTACAGAAGATTTTGAATAAAAATTCAAAGAATCAACGGAAGGACCTCTCTGTTTATCTGTTCTTGTTGTATATGTTTCACGTTGAAGTTACTCATGTTCTTTGTAATGCTGCCTCTCAAATGTGTGTGAGTATGGTTAGTTAATGACGTCTTTGGCAACGAGCCATCTAAGGTGGGCAACAGTTGTTCGAAATAGTAAGAAATAACATGCTCGGTAGTGGGGCAAATGGGTCCCCTGGTTGCCAATAATTATTGAGTTTCCCTATAGGATTTTCAAGTGTGCCTTGTAATAATTCTCGCAATGTTAAGAGTGAATAATCAGAGTTAATTCCTTTTTTTGCCCTTCAAGTGGTGTGACGGAATTACCATCCACCTGCAGGGAAATAGTGTATCTTTTGCCACTGGAGTAAGGAATATGATGAAATGTAACAAAACCCAGGTGTTTCTGCATGGAACACTGAAGAATTACTTGGGGACAGGACAGTGTATGCCTATCCATATACTCTCTTATGGAATCATCAATGACTTAACTGGTGAAGATGCAATTTAAATTTGATCCATCCTTGCATAAAATCATTTTCACTACGTTGACTTTACTGAATTCCACTTAACTCAATTAGGCTCTGGTGGCAGTAATTGATCTTCATAACTATCTATTGTGATTATTTAGCGGATCAAAAAGATTGACTGAGTACTGTAAAAAGAAACTCTGAACATTTGACTTTGGAATAAAACAAAAAATTGATATAAATGCTCCAAGTAATAGTCTGGTTGTTATCCAATACCAGCTGTAGACAGCTAAGGGACTTGGGGCCATATGTATGAAACTTTGGTTTTGCGATTCTCAAATAGCGATTTTTAGAGAATCGCTATTTGAGAATAGCAAAATGCTATGTATGTAGGATTTGCAAATAATTTTGCGAATCCTACATATTCCTTAATTGCGAATTGCAAATTGCAATTCGCAATTAAGGAATACCTCCCCATTCATTCCTGTGGGCCTAGAGGCCCACAGGAATGAATGGGAAGACATTCTCAATTTGCGATTCTCAATTAGAGAATCGCAAATTGAGAATGCAATTTCAAGTGTGCCAGGGTGTCAAAAGGACACCCTGTTGCACCCCTGAAATGAGCATGGGTGCACATGTCGCGCACTTACATGCCCTAAGGGCATGTGTGTGCGCCACATACCACTTTGAAAAATGCAAAAATATGCATTTTTTAAAGACATCGCAAATTACCACCAACCTGTAGTTGGTGGTAATTTGCGATTCCTTAGGGCCAAATTGCACGTTTTTGGTGCTTCTTACATTGCATTTAAGGAATCGCAAAATGTGCGATTCCTTAAATGCAATTGCAAAATAAGGAATCGCAAATTTTGCGATTCCTTATTTTACACGCAGATTTGCCTTCATACATACCACTTAGCAAAATTGCGATCGCAAACGCCGAAATTCGGCGAATTTCAGCGTTTGCGATCGCAATTTTGCTCGATACATATGGCCCTGAAGCCCATAGACTATGGAGTCTTTAGGCTAATTCAATTAGAACTTTTAAAACATATTGTACTTCTCTGTGCTATATTGTAAAACAATCGCACCGAGTTGCTTACATCCATTGGAGGAACATTTGTTATCCTGAAAGTTTATTTTCAAACATATGGCTAAGTATGTTGTTTAAATGCTTAGCTCTAACAATCAGTGGTACTCACTTTCTCATTTGCCAGCTCTGAGCATCTGCTTGGTTTTTATCTTTTACCTTTCACTGTAAACAATCCAAGCCAATATGCGAATTGTTTACAGTCATTGCTTACAGTACTCCTATTGGCATGAAAGAGCGTTCAATAGGCACTGTGAAACATGTGGATAGCGTGCAGGTCTTGGAGAGGAGGGGATTTACTGAAGAGCTTGTGGTTATGTTTTAGTCAGCAATATGGCGTGCCTGTATGAGGTGGAGCACTCATAGAATAGCTGGGTAGGTCAATTCCCTGAATTAATTAGAAAGAAATCATGTAGAAGGCCCCCAGGATTTGCTGAAATGTGGCAGTGTGCAAGCCACCGTCACCGTCAATTTCTCCATTCCCAGGAGCTCCAAGTTTGTGCATCCAGTCTTGTCTGTACGGTTTTGGAGCCACAACGAGAGAAAAGGACCTGTTTAGCTGCACCAAGAGCCAGAGAGATGGCATGCAGAAGGCCTAATAAGATATAGCCGGGGAACCTGGGAAGCTCAGTGTCATATATCTCATCAACATCTGCTAGAGACTCCATCCAGAACTGCTGTATTTTGGAGCAGTGCCAAAGGAGATGTTCTCCAACAGTTGGCATCTCCTCTGTGCTTCCATTTGGCTACTTTAGTTGGTGTGCAGTACCACTAATTAGTGGCAGCTCCTCTGATAACGTGGAGGAGTGTCGCCCCACTGCTCTCGAAGCAGTGTAAAAGCAAAAATAGAATGATAATAACAAAAGTTATTTCTGTTATTATCATTTTACTTTTAGTATCAACCAGGTTGGGCAGGGCAGGGCTGGGCTCCTGTGAAGTCCGGGGGGAGGAGTTGTTGCTGCACTCCAAAGTGGGTATGACTGCTTGGCCGGCCTTCTTGGGCCAACCAAACAGTCATGCGCACTTTGTATGTTCCCCACCAGGCTGCATTACACAGGCTGGTGGGGAACATGCCCAGCCTTGCATTCCCCATCTGAGCGCTGAGCCAGGGCACTCAGACCAATCACAACGCTGCATGGGTGCGTTGTGATTGGCTTAGGTGACGGAGTCTGTGCGCTTCCTGGTTCCGGCCACAGACAGATGACAAGGGACGACGGAGGAGAGATGACTGAGGACTCGAAACGCGGCGAGGAGGTAAGCATCTTTTTTTTATTTTGTACCCTCTGCAACCCCCGCCGCTCCACTCTCTTTACTTACCAGCTGGTTCTGCCGCTAATGTGTTATTTTGAACAACATTTCTTTGCTAGTGGCACTACAGGTGGAGGTATAAGCTCTATTGAAGATGTCATACCACTCCTTGGGGGAAAGGGTATATTCACGTTCAAGCTCTCAGCACCACTGTGCTGGTGATTTAAGGGGACCTACTGATGCGGTGAGAAATACGTAAATGTCTGAGAGGAGGCGTTTGCTGGAGTAGCGGGTGAGGAGACATTTTTCAAATGATGTGAGATGTCGGCTGGCATGTGAGTGAATGTGAGGTTGCATTATCCAGTGACAAATTGCGATATATTGCTAGTATGCAGTGGTAGGAAGGCCATAGTTAGATTGGATGTGTATAAAACCCATGAGCCTATCCAGGTTGAAAAAGTCCCACACCCTCTTATGGTTAGCCTCTTGCCATTCTATGAAAGAGGACCCTCATGATGCTGAGGGGAAGTCTGGATTCCTTTTTATTGGGGTCTGAGGCGAGATGCGGATGGAAAGTTGTTGTGACACTTGATCTCTGTCCCACACCCCCATCATCACCCAAATGATGGGGAATATGTAACCACCTGGTAGTCAAGAGGGTTTGGTCAACCATGGCACCTTTCATATGTGAATTCCAGAAAAAGCTTGCTCAATGATGCACCATTGCTTCTCAGCATTAGGTCTAGCTCATTGCACCTTGTATCTAAGTTGAGCTGACTGGCAATATCACTCTAAATGAGGAATGCTCAGTCCCCCTTCACCTTGAGTCAGGTAAGTTAGTTTCTTTGCCATCCCAGCTTTTTTCCCATCTCAAATGAAGTCATCTGTGAGGTGTTGCTTTTTGCACAGTATATGTGTGGGGCTGAAGGGGAAGTGTCTGCGTAATATAGAAGATCTTTGGCAATAGGGTCATTGTGATCGATGCAAGTTGCCCTAGCCAGGAAAGTGTATACTCCTTCCATGAGGATCAGAACAGGTGTTGGAGAGGAGTTTAAAATAGTCATTGTTGGTGGTACATCCCGGCATAGGGTAGATCTGCAAGTCTAGGTTCTTAACTCCGTGGGTGGGCCATGCAAAGGGGAAAAGACATTCAAGTTGGCCTCATCAGCTTTGGAAATAGTAAGATTGAAAGCCTAAGATTTCTGGAAATTAATTTGAAATCCAGATGCCTGTCCGAACGCCTCCATCTCGTGAAGTAGTAAACTCAAGGATGTGAATGGTTATGCTACAGCAATCATGGCATTGTCGCATAAAGAGCCAACTTGTACTCCCTACCCCTATTGATATGCCTAATATGTTAGGATTTGTGCAAACTCATTCAGCAAAAGGTTCCATGTAAAGGGCAAATAGTAATGGGGATGGGGGCAATCCTGTAGGGTGTCTCTTGTCATGTCGAATGACTGCGATATCATCCCATTAACCCTTACTATGCGCATGACGGAGCGGTTCCGTCATGCGCGTCGGTTGCGCTGTGCGCATGACGGAACCGCTCCGTCATGGCCCCGCCCGCGCACCGAACCTTCAGCACAGCGCGGAAATCCGCACCGCGCTGAAGGGGTTAACACTGATCATAGCCCTAGGATGTGAGTAGGTACACCAGATCCAATAATGGAACCGTGTGCAGTGTTGTCACTGCAGCCTCTCTCGGGTATAAACCCAGCTTCATCAGGATCAATTAGACCCTGCATGTAGGGGGAAAGATAAGACACCAAACTGCTGGTAAAGATCTTGCCGTCAACATTTAACAGTGAGATGGGATGGTATTATGAGCAGTATGCTGGATCCTTACCAGGTTTAGGGAGGACTGTGATGCTTGCCAATTTCACGGTGACTGTGAGAGTGCCTGTGGTGCTAAATTAATTATACAGATGTGCCAGGAGGGCAGGAGGGGAGGTCACAAAGGCTTTATAAAAGTCAAAAGTGTATCCATCTTTGCCAGGCACTTTGCCTGGTTGATAACGTTGAATGGCCTTAAGCACTTCATCAGGGTGGATATCTTTTATCCAGTTTTAAAGTCTCGCCTTAAGGGGGATTAGTTAAGTGTGTCTGTGCTAAGTAGGACTTAGCATTTCCCACTTTGAGTGTTGCCGCTGTGTTTAGACCAGAGTGGAAGTGTTCGAATTACTAGGTAATTTGCTCATCCTGGCACACTCTATTGCCCTGTGTCCCCTCAATCTCAACCACTTGATGTTGTAGGGTTTGAGCTCGGAGCCAATGGGCCAACAAGCAGCCAGCCTTCTTACCTCTGCATAATATTTCTGTTTCATACACAACAGAGCATACTCCGCATTGTCCATGTCTAGGGCTTTGTGTTGTTTACGAGCTGCCGTAAGTTGGTGCCGGGTTTGTAGCGGACCCTTTTGTTTATATATCTCCTCTAATTTTCTTATTTCGCCCTTGAGTTGAGTCCACTTGTCTCTTCTGTCCTTAATAAATTGAGCCTCGGTAGCTATGAATTGGCCCTGGATGACTGTCTTCATGGTATCCCACAAGAATGCAACAGGGGTGTCTGACATGTCATTGGTGTCTAGGAAGATATTTAGGGCATCAGTTATATCAGATGTGGTGAAATCATAGGTAAGTAATTTGTAATTGAGGCGCCAGATGCGATGGTGAGGTGTCTTGCCAGCTAGGTTTAGTTTAATGATAATGGGTAAGAGGTCAGACAGTGATGTCACTCCAATGTCTACTGCTGTGGTGGCTGTAGTGAGGCACGGGGAGGTCGGAAAGAGGTCAATCCTTGCGTAGGTCTGATGTTCTACCAAAAAGAATGTATAGTCCTTCGTTGTTGGGTTGTGTTGTCTCCATATGTCCACCAACCTCATGTTTGCTAACCATTACCAGCTCATTAGTGTAAAAGCCCTCGTCTCTCCCATCCTTTAGGCTGACCTATCCAGGAGAACAGTGGTCGTGGTAGCAACTAGTCAAACATAAAAATTAGAAAAGCGTAATTCACACTATACAGTTGTTAGATGCCTTAATCAAATTTAATAATATCTCCAATGGCATTCCAATGCGAATCAAATTCAAAGCATTTCATATATGGCAACACAGTTACTACAGTACGTTACGCTGCAAAAATATTTACAGTGCTCTTAGTGATTTAAGAAAGAGGGAAAAGAAGTTGGTAAAAGGTGGTGGATAAGTGAGTGAGGGACAAGGAAAGGATGTTGTGACATATATACATAATTTATACATAGTATAGGACCTTTCCGGCCTAGCACAGGTCAATTATTCCTGGATAAACACACAGCTCTAATGAACATAAGTATTTTGTAATTTTGTTTGTAGAGTTTGTGTAGAAGTTTGGGCTGTCTATGTTTCGACCCCTGTGGTAGAGGGTAAATTAATCCTCACGGCAGGGTCTTCATCAGGACAGGGTCATAGAGAGCACTTGGGAAAACAGCAGTGTGACTGTGCTGGGTGTTCAAGGACGTGAATAGCTCGTACGTAGTCAAGACGAAACGCCTGGGGATAAATCATTCGCAATTAGGGATTAAATCCACTTTAGATCTCTTGTGCGGCCGGTGGGCTCTGAGATGCCTAGTTGGTTAATCAACAGGGTTCTTGTCTTTCACAGCGTATCCCAGATGGGCAGTTTGCAAGGTGGGGTGAGTAGAGGACCAGCACCAATGCCCCCAGCACAGCGATGCCTTTTCAGCGATGCTTTCATTGGGTTGGTAACGATGAAGAACCAGTACACAGCAGTTCCGGGTAGGTCCCCATCAAAGTCCAATGGATATAGCAGAGTTCAACATGGGGACCTTCCAAATATTCGTGCTTGGGCATTAGATAATAGTACAATGAGCGTGATGTGAGCTCTGTGTTGCCCCCGGATAGCCCAGGTTATTGCCGTGCCAAGTGACCATAGTATGTGGAACCCAAAGGCTGTGGACCTCTGGAGCCACAAGTGCACCTCAAGCTCAACGTGTTTTAGTGTGTCTTTTAGACCCCAGGACTGTTCGCACTTTTAGCGAGATCTGTGCACATTAATGTCAACAAGGCGTAGGGGGCATGTATCCCATAGGAGGCCCTCAGTTGCGTCTCAGCTGCATATGCCCTATGTTAAGGCGGTGGAAGGGCCCAGGCATTTTAAGGAGATGAGCAGCATCTCACTAGCTCCTCCCAGGATGATCATGTTGGCTATGGAAGTTTTATCTACAAGGGAGGGCCCACTGCGGTGTGTTTCAGGGGCCGGGCTCTTCAAGTAAAAGGTGTGCATCAGAGATCCAGGTGCAGCAACTTGGTCGGGCCCCCAGGCATATCCGCCTGAGGAGTCCGGCGGGGCACCCACCCTTTGCGTATGCCACCCAGCCTCAGCCTATCTTCACCACAGCAGAACCGCTCACCTGAGCTCCACTGTGTGTGTCTCATCCTCGAGGGGGGGCCGGGGCAGTGGCCACAAGCACCAGGAATCCACCCTCACAAGGCACCACACTCGGCACTCCATGCGGTCTCCTAGTTCAGGCCCCGCGGATATGTCTTCGGCACTGAGGGGAGTCAAGCAGTGTTGCCGCCGCAGGGTGAAGGGACCACAGATGTTAGGTTTGACCAACAGAAGCCAATGGTTCCTATTGGGTGCAAGAAGTGCCAGATCTGGAATTACCACCATATGGTTGCACTTGCCTTTGATGCAGGGGTGCCAACAAGATGTTAGAAAAGCCCATGTTATGTCAGAGCTAACTCCTTTAAACCAGAGTCAGTCATCAGATATCAGGGGTGAACCAGATGGAGCAAGGAATACCCACACTACTCCAGGGATGACCACCGAATTCCAGTGGTGAATATCAGATATCATGGATGTTGACCTTGTGTTAGAGCTCCACATTTTATGATTAAGATGGTCAACATATGCTTTAAAAAGCCCAAGATTACTAGGAAACCAACAATATATCAGGGAGACCACCAAATACCAGATATTTACATTATATCTTTATGTAAGGGGTCGGCACCAGATGTCATGGATGCTTACCTTATGTCTGGGATGGCCATCTAACTAAAGACAGGCCATCAGATATCTGGGATCACTACTGTATGTCATGGATGGTCACAAGATGCCTGGGGTTGTGACCGTGTGCCAATGATACCCACCTTTTGCTAGGGATAAAGAGTTGATGCTAGTGATCTTCTTGTTATGCCAAGAGTGGATGCCAGGCATAGAGTCTGAGTACTAGACTCTACGGTCTTCAGCAGATATGGCAATTATACCCTCACTCATGTACATGCATACACAAACACACTGACATATACAAAACATTTGCAAGCCGAGATACTCACTCTGTAATTTAAAGTTGAGGCTCCACCCCACTGCGCTTACCTGTAGGAGCCGCGACTGGTAATTTATTTTCTTTTATACCAGCAACACACACATATACCCATATATACATGCAACAGTAAAAAACACTTAACAATAAATGTGACTCAGAAAGGCATATTCCGGCTGAACTCCATCAACCCATTATTAAAGGTTTTCGGGTGTGTTTCTGGTCCTTAATAAGTCGCCCTCTCTTTCTGGTCTCCCATTAACATGTACACTATATCTTATAAGTCATGCTTTGTAAGCCAGTTCTCTTCACTTATATCTCCTTGAATATAATACCACACAATATGTAACCCTTCCACCTGTATGATGTATGTCTCTGTGTTATATATTTTGCTTGTGTGATGTAACAAGAAAAGACAAGGTGAGCCATATAGTAGTGGTGATTAACACACTGACCTCTTCGGGGGTGGGGGAGGGGCATATGGGGGAACTGGTAAAATGCTTAAATGTTTGGCTATCGCCTCATAGCATTTGCACATGAGTGGGACCCAAGAGTGTTGTCAGCAGTGGCAGCTCCTGGAGGGAGTGCTGCAGGGCGGCGGGGCGTGGCGGGGGAGGGATTGGGTGGGGGGTAGTAAACTCCGGCATACGGCCAAACCGAGGTAAGTACATAAATACATAAATAAAATGAATTACATTGCGCCCGCTGCATCACCGATTGGGTTGCAGCGCACGCAATGTAATTCGTTTTATTTATTTATTTTTGTACTTAACTCGGTTCGGCCGTATGCCAGAGTTTACTACCCCCCACTCTGCCCCTCCCCCGCCCCGCCTCACCGCCCCGCAGCACTCCCTCCAGGAGCCGCCACTGGTTGTCAGTGAGAGGATGGCGGGGAGGTGTGTGTACTCAAGGCCTGTGCATGAAGCACTGTATGAAAATCAAAGTTTGTATGTTCTTTTCACAAAAGGGAAAAGGAAGGGGCCAATCAAAGCATGAATGACAGCAGGATGCAGTTTGTATATAATACTTCTACATGCAGAACTGCTACTGCCAGTACTATTGTTACAGCTACTACAACTAATACTAATATTGAACTATAATTATACTGACAATAATGACAATTAAACAAAGCTTGCAGCAAAGTGCTACTGCAGAAAAATAGCTATGGTAACCTGCATTTTATTTTATATACTAAACACTGTTCATGTGTTTTACTGGAGCAATTACTATGTGTTTCCTTTAAAATTCCCCTACATTCCCCCGAAATAATTATTACTGTAAGTGCTGATTCTACAACTACTAGAATTAGTGCTGCTACTAGTAATACTACTACTGTTAAAGATTATTATACATGTAAAAGTGTTTTCTGTAAAGCGTGGGTACTCACAAATACTTTTTCCCAGGGGGCAAAAAGTATGGTCTGTGATGTGTCTGAGAGCTGCCTTGATGCCAGCAGTAGGAGTGGCGCTATGGGAGGTGTAGGGTGGGCATAGGAGTGGAGCATGTGCATGGTGTGAACGGTGAGTCATGGAGTTATTTTGAGGGTTTCATTCCATACTGCCTTCTAAATTAAGCCCCTAGTCTCCGGAGGAGATATAGATATGACAATGCTGTGTTATGCTGTGTCTGATGAGCCAACTCTCTAGCACACCTTGAGGTATGCCTTCTCTGCTTGCTGTTGCTACTTTTGGAGAGTCATTTGTAAAAAGAAAGTGACTTCATTATTAAACTGGAATTAAATAGAATTGCGCAATGTGAAACAGCAAAACCTTGGATCAATCCCGGCTTCCCCACTTGACCAAATTGTGTGATTCTAGACAATTGATTTATTTCACTTTCCCTTCTCTTTCTTCATGATCACAAAAAAGAGCACCTTGAAACACATTAATACAGGTATGCTGTACAGAACCATCTCTTGTGTTTGATTTAATATATTATAATGTTGTCCATGTATAATAACAACACAGGTGACGCAAAGGGCGCCACATGACAACTGACTTGCCTCTGAATTCACTATTTCCGTTGTTGTCGGGGTGGGAGGAGACATGAACATTTCTACGTTCATTGTTGAAAACTATCACTTTTAAAAAATACTTCTCAATGCGCGGATATTATATGATGTACTAAGTTGAAACGCTTCTGCATGTTAATGAAATACATCTTTTGGATTTTTGTCCAGACTTTATCACATTTTTACATGTTTGTTGCAAGCTCTCTTTAAAAAGGAATGTGTTTCTAAAGTTAAGTGGTGCAGGACACCTTATTCGCTTCTTTTCTTTTACTTAGCATGTAAATAAATACTTGCCCGTTTATTTAACATCTTTCTGAAGGTTAGTGCTCTGCAAAGTTTACAGCAGCCCAGTGCTGTTGGTCCCCAGGGTGCCACATGTAAAGTTACGGAGGACTGCAAGTGGCCCCTGGGGTGTGCTTTGAGTATCACTGCTCTAAAGCAATACTGTCCGAAATTGGGACATGAAGATAACTACACGATTATTTGTTTTATTCCAAAAATAAATATCACGTTTTTTTGTAGGCATTCGCTTACTCCCATCTTCCATCACCAGAAACCTTCTTCACAAGAGGGTAAGGGATGCAGACAATCATAGCTTAAATAGCAGGGTTTACACATTCTAGATAAAATACCACTACTGATGGATGAAGCTCAGTCTGTTACTACTATCAGTGATAAAATCAAGAACAACAATAGTCATACTAACAACAATAAATATTCATAAATATATTCGTTATAATGAAAATAAAACAGCCTCCCTGAAGTGAAACTACTGATATAAAGCATGAACAACTACTATCATTTTTTTTTAAAGAAACACAACATGCATTCCTCGATGTAAGCATTTGCTGTGCATTTTCCTTAATATTCCCTTACACCTTTCCTTCCCCCACCTCAAACAGGACACGCTATTAGAGCAGCGTAGAGATTATAGGAAATTGTATGCGGCATAGCATTAAAAAACTATAAAGGTAACATTTTGCCAACCGGCGCAACACCCTAGAAAGCACTTAAGAAAGCAAGCACTTAAAGGTTGGTGACAGGTCATTGGCGCCGAAGTTGATCATAAAAATACACGTAATTATTTTAAACGGAGTAGATCTGAGGACTTGGCATTAGTAACAAGCGAGTGTAACCTTTCCAAATGGGTCAGAAATGAGCCGAGACATCATCTCTGGATTTAATGATGCACTTCTCTTGTCATAGCGCTGTGATGGGAAAAAAACCAAGGCGCTCTAAGCCACAAAAAGCATCTTCAATGCATAAAGTGGGATGACCATACAGATAAGCAACAATTGTAACAGCTAAATTATTAATTAGGGGGAAGTAATCTTCAGCACAGGCAGTTTGTCTTCAGCTGGAAAAATCTCAGGAGTGATGAGGGTTCCAAAAAATGATTTACTCCCATTACTACGCCATTGGGAGGGGCATTGCACTTCAAGGAAGACATTGCAATGGTGTGGAGCAGAGCAGTGGACAGGCAGTGGTTGCCCACCTCCACACGGTGGCCCATTGTGTATGCACCACTGATGGCAGATATGAGCATCACAACTTCAAAAGTGGGGACCACACCAGAAATTGAGTTTGAAAGTTATAAAGAAGCGGTAACCAGCATTGCTTATAACAAAGTCAAACACACATTGGCAAAGTTAATAGGTCTGGCTTTAATGTACCAATAAATGTGAACACAGACATTCACAAATGCTGCTTGTGTACATTCTACATGCAAATGTTGTTTGTCACATAAAGGCCTGTCCTACTAGCTTTGTCAATGCTAAGGAAAAGTAGCAAAAAAATATGTTTTCTGAGAAGTATGCATATAGGAGAAAAAGAACTGCTTGTAACAAGCATCATAGTTGAGTTATTATTTTTAAAATTCAGAATAGTACCTCATGCATTCAGGTAGAAGCACTTCTTGGAAGGTGGATTGATGCATCGTTAACTGATAGCATGAGGTGCAAGGGGAATACTCCTCTGGGCGGAGCCAAGCAAAAGCCAATCTATGCATATTTTAAAGAATTGCTAAAAATGTGTCATCCAGACAGCTGTGCTGTAAAGCCAGGCCGAAAAAGGAAAGTTCACCTTACCTACACAGACCATTATTATAAATCAAGTATATGAGTAATGCACTAATATCTGGTGCATTTTGATGTTCCCAGACATACCTCTTCAAGGGTCGTTTAAATATGTGGGAAGCTGCGAAAACATAAGATGAAATGTGTGGACAGTGGATTTCAGCGCATTTAATGATATTCGCTTTAGGAAAAAATAACTGAATTCTGTACCTATTAGTACCAGAGCAAAAAGCTGGTGCTAATTTTACACCAATAATTGTGGGGAAAAAGAAAGTATAATGCACACTTTTCTCTAAATCTGTGGTATTGCCTTGATAACTGGTTGTGGTAATGCTATTACAGAATTATTGTATAACAGCAAAACATCCGACATTATGTAAATTACTCCATTAGTGGGGCAGTGCTCATTTCTCCCAAATAGCAATGCATCCCAGCCCCAAAGTACATGCACAGTAGTATATAGTGCTTCCACTGATGCCCTAAAAACGTTCTTTTAACACTTTAAAGAGGTAACCTTTCCCGCGTTGGTCAATGCCACGCCTTATAAAGATGGGCCTGATATTACCCGGCTCCTCTCTACCCCCATTGGACCGCAATGCCAGGGGCATCGATAACTGTGGTGAGGAAGTTGGAGATAGAAAGAAAAAAGTGGGACCACAAGCCGAACTCCAGGGGTCACCTTAGAAATGAGGATTTACCATGGCTATCAGTGATTTGATTTCCCAGTATTTCACCCTTTCAGAAGACAGTCTCTGAAAGAGAGTTAAGGTGTCATAAGGAGTTTATAGACATCAGGAAAGGGTAGCATTCATGGGTAGTAAGGGGCTTTTAGGGTTCGGAGAAGAGTGAAGTTTGGGGTTCAGGAATGGGTACCTTTAGGGAGTAGTAGTGGGTTGTTAGGGTTCAATAACGGGTAGAATTAAGGGTTAGTTATCGTTTTTAGTGTTCAGAGATGGCACTGGAAACAGTAGTCCTTCATCAACATTCCTCACACCTGGAATCAAAAGGAACTTCACACTGACTTTCATTCAGACCCCTCAGGGGCACGAGTCAACACTGCTAAATATCAGAGTTACTCATTATCCACGACCAAGGCATTCTCTGTGCCCTTATTATATTAGGCCTATCAACCATTACGTGCTCCTCGGCAGCCTGTCTGATTTGGTTGGCATCAGCATTACAGCGCTGTAGACCACAATACGACGCCTTCTGCATCCACCCTTAAATTTCTTTCATTGGTTCCTCTCTTCATCTGCCGTCAGCTGGTGGGTGGTCATTGTCTCTCTGAACATCTGCCTTACTTTAAGGTTAATAAGGTTTCTTTGGGAAGAGGAACCAGTCCCCCTCTCCATCTCTCATACTCTCTCTCATGCCCCCTTTTCTTCACGTCTTCGAGCACAGTTTCATTTTCTTTGCATTTTCAAGGTTTCCTTCTCTCAATCCAGCGCTCTCATGCTCTTCTTGGGGTGTCTTCTTCGTACACAGGTGCTCTCTCTTTATGCATCTGTCACCTGCTCTCCCCTTCTTACTCACAAACTTTCTGCTCATCTGTCTGGAGTTCATTGACCACTTCATGCACAAACTACCTATCCCTCTATGTCTTTCTGTCTATTCTGTGCAGCTCTCACCCTTATCTATCCACCATGCCACATAATTCCACTACACAAATCAACTCCACACCATACAAATCCACCCCACACAATTCCACAACTAACACTTCCAATCCGACCCACATAATTCCACTCCACACCTAAATCCATGGGTAAAAGACATTGTCATTTACAACACCAATAGCTCTAACTCTTGTTTACTTTTCCTATTACTTGACCTAACACTGCTGCCCACCATGTTACACTAGTAAATTTAAAATGTCTGATGAGTCAGTGCACATACATGTACATGTGTTCACTACCCCTATTAGCCACCACCACTCCATTGACAAAGCCAATAAGTCTCCCATCGGCGAGAGCTATTGGCATTGCCAATACTTCATGTACGACTGAATGTTGGCATTGAGTTTAACCTGCTGACGCCTGATTTTGGAAATCAATGGTGTAAATTTTTTTGACTTGGGTACTTAATAAAGGCAATTTAAAAGTAAATTTGCATATCTCAAATAGAGCTGTCGAATCAGCAAATATTGCTCAAGGGCAGGTCCCAGCTTGAAGAAATTGAGCATGGGTGGGTCAACATTTTAATTTGTGTCAACGATTCGTTAGAATACTTTGCCTATTGTTTTGTGGAAAGAATCTTCATTGCTGTAGTTCAAGAAGGCACTCCATACTTAATGATTCCATCTATGTAGCGCGGCTGGATGATTGCTGTATTTTTTTTTTAAATTAGTGCCATAAACGTCTGGTATAAGACCAAATAGCATAACATAAACTTGTATCGTCACCATATATGAAGTGTTTTTGTAGGTGCTGTGCTCCCCCTTCCCCGCTATGTTGCCCTCTTTGCATTTTTCTTAAATTAAACTACATCATAGCTCCAGTCCCCAGCACACCTGTGAATCAACCACAGCCTTTTCCTTATTTGCATCCTGCTGTGTGAGCCTGCTCTGTGAATGCAGGCGATTGACTCAATAATGTATAGTGTCATAATGATACATTCTTCCATATGGCGGCTGCTCCCCCTCCCCCAGTTCGGTGAAATAAAACATAATCCGTCTACATGATCAGGTTGAGGCAGGGTGAGGGGTGATCTGCATATCAGCACCATCTTTATGCATCTGACATGGTAATGCAGCATTTTTAGGTTTCATTTTGACAACATAATCATGTTTGTATAAAAATAACATGAATTTCAATCTCAAAGTCGGCTTGTTCCCTTTAAGCTGATTAAGATGTTGAAATATGGAGAGGGTGGTCGACATGCCTCATACATATTAGAGGAGTCTTACCCCCGTCATCAACATGTAAAGGAGTTCAGAGTCTGAGGCGAGGACACCAACAACGTGAAGTTATATAAATGCATATTCAATGCACTCTAAAGAATATCTCTGATCATTTGATACTTAAAGTAGTGTCCAAATTCGGTCTAGTATTCATTATTGCAATCGTTTTCTTCATTCATCTGTCATTATCCAAAATCATGTTTCCTGAAAAGCAGCAGAAATACAAATCATAATACAAACATTATTGGAAGAAGTTAAACTCCTTTAAAACACATAATTACATGCTAAGCAAATCGTACATCATTTTAGTATGGTCCACGAATCACACATTTATTTTCCGCTGTCATTATTTTCTTAGCTCATTGGAGAGATACAACCTAATTTAGCCACATGTCTTTCTAACCAGTTCTTTTTGCTTTGGAACCATACAAGGTACTCTCTAGATTCTTATTTAGTTGTGGAAAAACATAGGGGCATATCAGCAACACCCGGCGATAATTATCGCTCAGCGCTCTTTTTAGCGTGAGGATGATTATTGCCGGGTAACGTGGATTTTTATCGCTGAGATAGCGTGCTATTAGCAACGCTTAGCTGCTTAGCGATAAAAATCCTCACGCTAACTGCCTAACGTGAGATTATCGCTGGAAACCCAGCGATAATCTCACACAATGTGGCGTTAGCTTGCTGATAGGGACT
Organism: Triturus cristatus; assembly: GCF_964204655.1. NCBI lineage: Eukaryota > Metazoa > Chordata > Amphibia > Caudata > Salamandridae > Triturus > Triturus cristatus. Next base: position 354,555,411 of record NC_140584.1, read on the forward strand.
CACAAACTTAGCCATGATATCCACCTTCCATAGGATATCATGGCTAAGTCTGTCCTGAAGCAGGCGCAAGGAAAGTAGCGATAACAGGGGTTATCGCTACTTTTCCTGACTTGATGATAGGAGAAATGTCCCTTAGCGACATTTCTCCTGTCATGTTAGATCAGGAACGCCCACTTTGCATCTCATTAGAGATGCAAAGCTGGGCGTTAGGAATCCTGACGCTAAAGCAAGGTTTCACACGTTAGCGTGGCCTTGCTAATTAGGCGATAAAATTATCGCGGCTTTTCGCCCGAAAACGGCCGCAAAAGCGGCGATAATTTTTTATCGCCTGCCTGTAAATATGCCCCATAATTTCTTGTTGGGGCCCATGCCATTCAAGATCTATTAGTTCTTATTGAGAGAGTCAAATTCTATGCAACTCGTTGAACTGGGATATTGTTCAGTTACCAAAATCAAAATGGGTCCATTGAGAAAAATAACGGGTAGCTCCCTAAAACATGTCCTAACCACTCATAGGGACTTGCAGCTTCTTTAAGAAAACACATTTGTAATAAATCTGACTTTAGGAAACTGCCTCTCTGTACAGTGTACTAAAAGGAAGTACACTATGTAGAGAGTGCAAGAGATCCCCAATAAACAGGTAGAGGCAAAAGTAGATAATTCTAACTCTCTTTTTGTGGTTGTGCGGGCGAGCAGTTAGGCTTATCTTAGGGTAGTGTTGAGCATTTGTTGTACTCACAGAGGCAATACATGCAACATACACTCAATATTAAATCCAAGACCAATTTGTAAAAATAAAATCGATTTTTATATATTTTTTAAGACTGTAAACACAGTTCTAAAGTAAGTAGTTTTGGAGCTACGATTTTTCAAAGTTCCAAAAATGTATCACTTCTATGCGGAATTACGCACCACAGGAAACAATGGGGAAAAGCTGAAAAAATACTTAGAACTTCAGGCAATGCTTTCACAAAGTTCACCTTCTCTTTGTAGGTCGATGTTGGGACCAGGTCCAAAGTCCCATCAGGAGAAGGTCTGGAGTTCTCGGATCACAAGGAGCAGAGGTGCTGTGGTCTTGGAAGCTGATGCGCAAAGACAAAGGGTGCCACTTGAAAAAGCATCGCACAGAGGGATTTACAGGTAAGTCCAGTGGGTCTCCTTAGAGGGCAGAGGTTGCAAGGGCCTGTGGACCCCGGGAGCAGGGCTGGTTGGTCAGTGCTGGGACCAGTGGGGCCGAGTGCAGAGCAGACAGGTCAGCCAGGCATTGTGCATCTTGAGGTCTCCGCGGTCAGGAGCAGGCAACTTGGAGAGGTCGCCTTGGATCAGCTGAGCCACTCTCAGGTGTCTCAGGTGTCTCGACACCTCTCAATGTCTCTCAACTGGTGCTTGCTTCTGGTGTTTCAGGAGTCCAATGTGGACTCTTCTTCTTGGTTTTTACCGTTGGAGGTCCAGTAACCCAGTTATTGGTACGCCACGGCCCCAGTAGGTACTGGTGCCTCCAAACTTGGTGAGAAGACAGATTTGATCCTCCGGAGCTGTTGTACCTCTTCTTGCTTTTGTGCTGTGTCGAGGTCCTCAGGGAGCAACAAGTTGACAAACTGGACTTCGCGGGATCTCTGGCTGCGGTGTACAGCAGAATGATACCTTCACTCCAAGGGTGCTTCACTGTGAATTCATGAAGGCTGGATGTGCTCCGGGGTTCTTGGAGTCCTTTCAGGTTTCAGGAAGACACAGCAGCAGCTATTGTCGAGTCTTAGGAGCAGTAGGCAGGGTTTGGCGTCTTTTTCTTCTGCAGCAGAGCTTCAGTTCTCGAGCAGCGGGTCTTCTTTGTCCTCGTCTTCTTGTCTGTTGAATCTGAGGTTTCAGTTTCGGGGTGCCACCTAAATACTGAATTTAAGGGCATTACAAGGGGACACAAGTAGTAGCCAATGGGCTACTTTCAAAGGCGGCATTGCCTTTGAAGCTTCCCACCCAGGAAGGCAATACTGTCCTGGAAGAGGTGTGAAGCACCTCCGCCCAAAAAGGCTTTGTCTCTGCCCTCTTAGAGTGCTGGCTCTCACCCCATGAGGTTAGAAACATGTCTGGTAGCGGCAGGATGGCGAAAACAAGTGAGGAACTACATAAGATTTTCAGAAGATCCTCTAAAATGGTCTCCTGTGTGAATGTATCAATAAATCCATCACTGGCATCAGTGAGTATTTATTAAGGCAAGATGTTCCGTACCAAATAAATTAGAAATCAGTGAAGCCATCATGGAACTAGAAAACTCGTGTTGACAAGCATCCAGCTCACGTACATGTTATGGCTTGCCTGTGCATTTACAACATCCCAGAATAGACTGAACATTGTAGGGGCATATCTGCTCATGTTGATATGCCCACACATAGGATATAGTGCACACTGCCTTAGGGCTAAAGGCCTGCAGAAGGGATGACTTACCTATATCCCATGCAGTGTTTGGGAGACATGGCATACGGGGCTGTGGCCATGTCAGCTCTTTGGATTTCTCTGTGCCAAGTCACGCAGTCTATAATGGCCATGTGCATAGCCTTGGTGAGGCATCCCTGGGCTGGCACAACCAGTGCTGCAGCCACATAGGGCCCCCCTCAGTACCGATGACCTGGGTACCAGGGACACCATTTATTAGGGATTTACAGGGGTCACTGAAGTTGTGCTTATCGTGGTACAGTTTTGGGAAATTAGATCTGGCACTGGGGACCTGGTTAGCATGGGCCCAGTGCACTTACGGTTCAAAATTACATCAGTCATCAGGCAAATGGTGGGGGCTTACCATCTCAAAAGAGGCACTTTATTACACTGCCGATTATGGAACAACTACTCATGATCTAACAAGTTCTCTGATGAATGTTTCCTTCGGCATTGGCTGCTGGCGTCTGTGCCCCGTGTTCTATTAAGTATCTATGAGTGACTTAATTGCTTCATTACTATTTTTGAAGTCTCCTGTGGAATTTCTCATATATGCTACTCCATAAGGTTACAATATATTTGAATACTTCACATGTTAAAAAAACAATTAAAGTTTTTTTTGTCTACTTAGGTCTCTGCTTTGTTGGTTGAAAAACACAGATGGGTAATACATTTTGTGTTGGCAGATGTTGTTCAAGATGTTGTGACTATCCTATTTCTTCTGAATATCTTGCAGTATATGTACGATTATGGTAAACATGTGTACAAAGAAGCATAGGCTATGCCAATAGGTTTGACTTATCACTGTAACTGGCGAGTTTAGACATGAAATAACTTCTCATAGATGCCCTCTGTCACTCTTCCTTGTACTCAAGCATTAAAACATTGACCAACTGACTCATTCTACTATTTGCCTATTGACCGATCCACACTAAAACACACAAAAATGTAACAACCATATGCAAGATAATTAAAAAGAAAACCATTTGAAAAAAGATAAAATTTCACTTAAACATGGCAGGCCTATTAGAACAATAGAAAATAAGCCAAACGTTAAACATAGCAAGGGGTGGCCATCTTGGAATGACATTGTGACTAGTGGTTCCATGCCTCAAAGACCCAACATCGCTGCCAAGTATAAAAGCAACACATTGGTTATTTTTGAACAGTAAAATTATGAAAATTGTTTAACAATATAATTCAAAAATGGATTATTTCTAAACATAACACTGGCCAGCAGCCTTGTAATGCTATATTCAGCATGGTGGCCCAAACGTTTACCAATTCAGGTTGGAACAATGACGCTTCTGAATGCTGAGGTCATCTTAGAATGGTAAAGCCAAACTCTGGACAATACCATTTGAATATGGTTGCTCAGCTCAGATCGGTATCGATAGTGACCTACTTATCACAGGTGGCAGCGGAACGTGAGTAACCTTCGAACACTTATTGACTGAAGAGAGTTGATCCAAGCCATCTTCATGTAAGTATATTTTTGGATTTTGTACTTATCACAAAAGCCTGGCTGACAGTTAAAGCTAGCATGCTTGACTTAAAACTTACTTTAAAGCACAAGCATATAAATACTGTGCATGAAATTACAAGTGACAAAAATCTACTACTCCTGGAAAATTATTTTAGCCAGGATTTTTTAGTGCAAAGGATTTAAGACCCAATGCTCATCAGAGGGGATTACACAACACCAAAACCCTTGCCTACTATAGTTTCTTACTGAGATAGGTTCAACAAAAGACCAATCCACAGGGCTTAAGTCAGTATAGTCATAATCTACCCTTCAAGACCAATTTGGTCAAACAAAAGCTTTTCACAATGAATAAATCGGGTTATGGCCTTTGCCATAGCTTTTCATAATAAACAGCTCAAGCCGGTGGCATAACATAGGTTTTCCCAATAAACCTTGCTGGAATTACATCTTTGAAGGATGGTGCTTTCAGTTTTGCAGACAGAATTTTGGGAAGAATGCCTGAGCACAAAGAAGAATTCAAATTGGCAGCTAGTGTTCCTGAAATCACTGGCGGATTTCTGTTTCCATTCAGTGAGAAGATGTCTCAGCCATGTAATGATGATAACCATGTATTGTGATTCACATAATAGACGAGATCAATTGACCAGATTTAGTGTAACACCTGAATGGACTTATATATGCACTCAATTCAATTCAAAAAATTTATTCGATCATTAATTAATAATCATAAAAGTACATACATACATAGGTATAAAAACATGAGGATTCAGCAAATTTTAAATTAATCACATGTCATGAAAAAGGTGCTTTTCCTCAGACATATCGATTTTAAAATATATACAGCAGTAAAAAAACAGATGTCCTGTGAATTAAGTCCAAATAAAAGCCCCATGGCTGAAGCAATATTGAATACATTATATTTTTTAAAAAGCGGTTTCAGATATACTTTTCGAAGATGGAGATAAAGAGGGCATAACAATAAAAAATGCTCCGTACTTTGTTTTGTAGTCCCGTCACACGGACAGGGGGCGGTAGTATAAGTCTTCATTACAGGATACGCAACAAGCAAATGAACAGTCCCCATCCGGAGTCTTGTCAACACAAATTGGTGGGAACGAATAGTAACCAATTTAAGGTATCCTGGGGGCCCCATTTCTTCCTTATTATATTTGTCATAAAAGACATGTGAGGAGAACTGGACAGTAGCTGCGTTACGCTTCATCATGCTAACCCTCAAAAATTCATGTTTAATCTCACTCTTCGTGATATCTAAAACACAGGAAGGGTTATCACAGACCCTAAAATTAAAAACAACATCAAATGTTCGGATAATATAGTTAAGCCACGGGATGCGGGAACATTTATCCAAGTAAAGACAATCGGAGATTATCTTTCTTGTAAAACCTGTCTGTTCCTTCGACCAAATAGATCTCCATACTAACAGGGGTCTTAGTCTGATCAAGTCAGATAGATGTTCTAAACCAGACTCTTGATGGATCAGCTTTGTTGAGGAAGAAGATGGTAAACAAAGGAGTTTTTTGATGAATTTGTTCTCCTCTACCTGGAGCATGTTGTTATTACAATGGCCCCACACTCCTGAACCATATAGGGCCAGGGCAACACATTTATGTCGATATAAATACAACATGTCTAGTATCCGTCTTGAGCCTAGCTTGGATGCAAACCTAAATAAGCCAAAAGAGCACTTGGCCATTTTGGCTCTTACATTTGTCATTTCGGAGGTCCACATCCCCCCACTATTAAAAGTGATACCCAAATAACAAAATTTGTCCACCACTTTTATGGTTTGGTCCATTACTGTAAAGGGCCTTAGGTTCTTAATTTTCTTCCCACAGGGCATTATAAAAGTTTTTGAATTATTAATTTTTAATTTTCTCCCCTTAATAAAATCTGCAAATTTATTCATTAGTTTTTGCAACCCTAAGGGGGTTTGTGAGAGCAGAACCGCATCATCCGCATAAAGCAAAATTGGGATGGACAAGCCACCAGCAGTCGGTGCATCTGCACTTGTGGACCGTAGTTCCGACTCAATTGCATTAATAAAAAGGGAGAAAAGAAGAGGTGCAAGGACGCATCCCTGCCTAATACCGGATCCTATTTTAACACTGGGGGTGCACTCCCCCGATTGCCCGTATCGTATCTTAGCTGTCAGATTCCTATAAAGTTGGGCCAGGAAATAAATAATATCTTGAGGGGCAACCATGTCCAACAAGGTTGACCACAGAAGACCATGGTCAACCAAGTCAAAGGCACTGGACAGATCGGCAAAACAAAGAAACAAGGAGCCTTGTTTGGCTCGTGTATATTTGCATATAATAAGGTCTAGGTTAATGCACTGTTCTATAGTGCCCAACCCCTTGCGAAATCCATACTGTGAATCTGCAAGGATCCCTTTATCTTCTGCCCATTCCTCCAGACGACTCAATAATACTCTACTCATAATTTTTAGGGAAGCAGTAAGGAGGGAGATCGGGCGATAGTTTTTTTGCCTCACCCCTCTCCCCTTTTTTATATACCGGAATAATAATTGATTCCCCCCAGGTCTGTGGAGCCGCAATCGTCGCAGCTGCATTAAAAACCTTTGTTAACAATGGGCTCCAAATGGAAATCTCGGCTTTATAAAGGTCAACGGGTACCCCATCCGGGCCCGGCGCCTTTCCCCCCTTACTAGCCAGAATGGCTGCATCTACCTCTAAGACTGTGATATTGAGAGGTATGGGGATAAAAGCCATGGTTTCACTATCCCCCCCTACAGCTAGTCCTTCGGGGTTAAAAATACTAGTAAAATGAGACACCCATTGTTCCTCAGATACCTGGGCTGACATTACCGGGACTTCTTCATTTTGGAGGAAGGGACTATTTACAGTGGACCAGAAAAGCTTGGTATCCTTAAGGTCCACTGCCTTGGTCAAATTGTTCCAAGCCTCTTCCCTTAGTTCCTGTTTCCTATCCCTCAGATGAATTGTGTATTCCCTTCTGAGGGTTTTAACTGCTTCCTTATCTCTGGGTTTACCCTTAAGGGCAGCTTTGAGTCTTTGTAAGGATTTGGTACATTCTCTATTAAACCATCCCCCATTAATCCTAGGGCCCTTTTTTTTTCTTCCAGTTAAAATTTCAGCAACATTTTTATTAATAATGTCGAAACTAACTAGAATATCAACATTATTCTTTCCGGGTTCAAGACAGCATTCCACCTCGTCTATACAGGCAGACACGATAGTACAAAGTAAATGTTCCACATTTTGCCTACCCCATTTAATTCTAGGGCCATTAGGTCTATGTGGGACTATATCTGTCACTTCACCATGTAACGCCTTTTCTTTGTCCCCCCACAAAGAAAGATACATTGTTAAACAGTTATGATCACTTAGGGCCGGATCTACTATTACAGGTAAGGAACACAGAGCTGTAATACTGATGGAGACAATGAGGTAATCGATAATCGTGGCACGATTCCTACCAATAAAGGTTGGTACCGAATTACCCTCACTGTCTACCCTAGGTAACATAATGCATAAATCCATTTTAAGCATAAAAGTGTTAAGGGAATCCCCATAAACCGAGTGAGTAAAGTGGGTCTGATCTTCCCCCACATCATCCCCATGCCCACACACCCTATTGCCACCAAATGGGCACATGTAAATGTTAAAATCTCCGCCCCACAAAATATCAAAATGCACATCACTGCACCCATATAGTCTTTCCACCTCCGCTTCAAGTTCATCAACCATATCTGTATTTGAGTGGTTAAAGGCATTGTTGTAGTGATTTATAACTAAAACATTTCGCCCATTCCTATTTTGTAACCACAACAACTGAGAGTGTAGACCGACGGTCCGGTGGATTTTTACTCGAACCGGTAGCCTCACAGAAAGCAGTATCACCATTCCACCGCTGGCTCTCCCCATGTTGGATGGCTGGGCATGGCAATTATAGGCAACATACCCGTCAAGATAGACATCTTCGGTCGCCCAAGTCTCCTGGAGACACAGGATATCAAATTGGGTTATAAATTCACTCTGAAAATACAACTGTCACAAGCATGATCCCGAAGCATGTAGGATTATTCCCTCAGGTGTGAATGAAAGCCTAAGGAGGCAGAGAGAAATCTGTATAGACCAGACTTCTCCAACAAGTAACTTGTGAGCTACTGGTAGCTCCTGTGTGCATCCCAGCCTACTGAATTGGAACATTTTTGCGGCAGTATTATATACATATTTTCCTAAATTATTTTCTAGACAAAACTCTGTGTATTTGCAGAAGTCATATCCTGATGGATGAAAAAAATGGTTGCATTTCCAAAATATAATTAAAGATAATTTTTAGGTGACAAAGCATTTGGGGATACTTATTACTGATATTACTACCTTTGTGCCAGGGACAACGCAGCTGTAGCTGGCATGTATTGCCTACACAGAGATTTTCAAACTGGCAAAGCCTTTTTTACATTACTGCTGGAAACTCTACATGATGTGCTGAGGTGATCACTGCTGGTAATCTTGCATATGGTGGCCACAAATGTAATCTTGTCTGATGGGATTCCTATTACAATACTACTAATAATAGTGCCTTGAGATGATTTTCATTGAGTATATGTAGCTCTAAGTACACAAAAGTTTGGAGAGCCCTGGTATGGACATGGAACCAATGATTGAAATGGTCACTCACTTTTTTTTATGAACTCTGATTAGATGGTCCAAATGGAGCTTAAAAATTTTTGTTGTGGAATTAGACACGTCATAGTTCAATGCTGCTTTTTATGAACCATTACTTTTAAAACACACATAGTTAATATATCGGGTGGGTTTGGGAAATTCGGTTTTTATTGTAGAAAATTGGTTAATTTTTTCCTCTGTCGGTACTCCTGAGTGTATGTCTTGGTCGTTTTGGTACAAGCACTAATTCATCTGAAACCAGCGCTAACTGGCTTTGTTGCATCCACGTTATGCAATACATTTCTAATTAAATATTCAGAAACTAAAATAAAGAAGACCTTTTGTTAGTGTGTTTATGCCGACGACCTCAGTCAAGTTGTTTAATATAGTTATTTTGGAGTTAGCTTCCATATCTCAGATGTTAAAGTTGAATCTTCACCGCATGCCCATATCAGGTTTACAATTAATTTTGAGGACTTCCATACACATTTATGTCTAAAGGGTGTAGAGAGAAAATCAGCCATCTTGCTATACAGTCTGGTTATGTGGGGATGTTATCATCCATGCAGGATTTGTAATATGAAAAGAGTGGCAAATTCCTTTCAGTTCTGCATTAATAAGCCCTAGTGAAAGCGCCCACCTAGGGGTGACTTGTATGAGATTCTACCTACTTGATATTGTTTTGGAAAAAATGTTCATCAGGAGTCTCCCTGTTGTACAGTATGAAATAGAAAGCAATTTGATCTTCAAATCAAGTGTGTGTTTAGCTTTTAGTAGTGGGTTAGCTTGAACTTCAATTTGTTGATTTTCAGTTCCACAAAACAAGCAAGGACAGTGATGCAAAAATAGGGCCCTGCTACTCCTGCAGAATGGGGGGACCCTCAACTCTTCAGGCCCCTCCTCACCTTTCCTTCAAGGGGCCCACAGTCCGCGCCAGGCCAATGCGTATCTGTGCAATATGAGATATTTGGGAGTCACTCGAATTTTTTTATGGTGGAAGCGCTTTTCTATTGATTCTCTGTAGTCATAGACTAAATATGAATGGTCATTATATTCTAAAAGTAGAGCATCGGGTAGCCAACTGATATACTTCACTTAAATCTGTGACTGGGGTTTCAGGAAAGGCAAGAGAGATATATAAACAGAAATGTTAATCCTTTAATTAAGATATTTCTATTCTTTAAAGAACTATCTTGTGCCTGGCCCTCAAATAATGAGTGAAGGATGCAGCTCCCTACAGGTTTCTGGTAAGATATCTACAATTTTTTAACCACCAAAACTACAGTGAATCGGCGTCAGACTAGCCCATAGTGCAATCTGGCAGTGACAGTTAAGCTGGTCTGACAGGGTAGAGTGTGAGCTGTTTTGGGGCTGTTTGTGGGCCTCTTTTATGTTCTACTGGGTGGGTTTTACTGCTAATTTCATTTCTGTTATTACCACAAACCTCTCCTGCAGCAGGCATACATGCATGCAGTCTCCCATTCCTTGCAAAACACGTATACTGTGTGCCCTTTAAGAGTTCAGAACTTACCTGAATTGCAAATGTGGCCCACGTTTTTAGCTACCTGAATCACTAATGGGGGCCACTTTTATTTTGGGGCCTGGGCCTATTTTTTTCCCAGTCCAAACCTACTAGGACCCACGATTCACTGATCTGTGTTTCAGGGTCACCTCTACATGCCAGCCACTCCACAGAAATGAGATAAACTCCTATACCCAAACACCCCCACCTATTTGAATTAGTAGACTACAAAACGAAAATCTTGGTTATGACAACTATAGCTACATTTTTTATGAGGACCTTGGCATTTGAATAAATCCCTATAAGCCCAACTTTTAAAAAATGCGCAGTCTCAGACTGGCCCAACATGCACTATCCTAACACATGAGTTTTACAGAGGGCTGCATGCTCATTGCCAAAGTCCTCCATCATGACTCCCACCAAAAATAATATTTGCTTTTGACATGACTGATTTAATGGCAACTAAAGGCTCAGACCCACCACTGTCTTGTTCACCACAGTTACTCAATACCTGTTTTATTATTGGAATGTGATGTAAATGTATGTGTCTACCACAAACTGCATCAGCCATTTTTTATAGGCATCAGCGACACTCTGAGGCAGAGGCTTTTCTATTGTTTGACCTTCATTGTGTAGCTGACCGCCAAGGTACGTCAGCGCTAGTCCTGATCAATTGCTCTACAGACTTTCACAAACTGGACCACACAACGTGATATACTTGACTGCATCACTGTGTTCATTGTCCCTCCCTTTATGATGGTATCAGTCCTCTAATAGTGATGAAGAAGTGAATCCCTGTGATCCTTTAGTGAGCCTCTTTAGACTGCAACAGTCCCTTGGGGCTTCAGCTTGTCTCAACATTCAGCCTCTATGTGCGGCCACCAACGGGTTTACAAAGAGCTTGGTATGGCACCCAGATGTAGCCAAGGGGGTTGCCCAACATATCTTACGGTGACACTCTGCCCTACAACCGGGTGATTTCTGTGGGGGATAAGAGGGGAAAATACAGTTCGGAATAGTTTGCAGAGGGAGTTTTAATTGGTAGTCAATATGGAGTTCAACCAAGAAGTTCTGATGTTTAAAGAGTCTTACTTTTTCAATCTCTTCTGTATGCCACTTGGTGTCTTTGTGACCTTGGTCTATATTCCATCAAGACATGGGCAAGTTTTACAGAATTCCAGATTCTCAGAATTCCAGCCCATGTTAGTAGACTACGTGACTTGAAATGAACATGTGAGCGGAATCTTCCTTGTCTGGGTTTACCACTCTATTCTGCACATATGGCAAGAGCAGGTCAGGTGCCCTGAAGAATCTCCTTTTTAGCATCACATGAACACAAGGTAAGTATCAAGAGAAGTGAAACAATCTCCTTGCCCCCCTGATCATTAAACACAAATGCATAGTCACCACTGCTTACTTTGGTGCCATTATTTACCTAGACCCCATTCACTCTGATCCCTAAAAATCAGTCCATTGAAGGCAGCACTTTAATATACATAATACAGCGAAAAGGGAAACATTATTTTTACAGAGAGGAAGGCTAGTGATGGTTATATTGTGTATTTTATTTCCTTCAATGCATAGTTCACATCAGGTCTTCATCCTTCTGTTCCTTGAGCCCCTGACTTCCATTAGTCAACTAAACAAGTATAAACTGTGTTCCCCTTCAATGAATACTATCTTCAATATTGTTTTCCATTTGTGTTTTATTTTTTAATACTGTTCTCTAGTGGGTACAAGAATGCATTGCCAAAAGCAGGGCAATCGTTTTTCGAGAGCTTATTCCTTAGTTCCCCATGACTCTTCTCATTTCAGAGCTTCACACAGCAGCCTCCTTTATTGTCCTGGCTACAGGATGTGATCACATCTCGTCTTAACAATGACCCGCTTTTGCAAAGTCATCCGGTGCCCTGGCCACCTCCTGTCTTTCTGCTGGAAAATCAGCCATGATGAATTTTGGAAAAATGATGCTCTCTGGGAAAATATATTGCCACAATTTGGATGATGTGGTCATACCCTGGGGTGTTGTGTTGCACCTCATTAGACAGGAGGGCCCTCCTGCTTCACCCCAGAGAACTTGGAATAAGTATTTGAGAGGGGCAGAGCCTCTCAGATCTGCTGCATGAAACTCAAGAAAAAAGAAGGATCCATGCTGAGGAGTTTGATTTGCACCAACCAGGCCCTGCACTCTGAAGACTGCGCCTGCTGAACAATCTGAACGTCAACCCTTTGGACCTAACTTGCTTCAAAAGGACTATAGAGAGGATTCCCTGCAAGCTACAGGTTAACAGAGCTCACTTGGAACCTCACCACCAAGGATCCTAAGCCTGGAGTACTGCCAGTGGATTTGTGAGGGGTTTGTCCAAGTGGGATTGTAGGAACTGAAGCCACAAACTTTTAAGGTCCATCTTGGAGCTTCCAGACCCTTGAAGTAAGTTTTGGACATTTTGTGACCTTTTAGGGAACTTCAGTAAGAAGTTCCAGAAGTTTGAATCACTTTGGAAAAAATCTCCATAAGTGGACCAACTAAACCTGTTCAGCCAAGCCAGCGACCCTCAAACGTGAGCTGACTTGATGTCCGGGTTTGTCCAGCTGAAAAGCTCTGGAGGTCCGACTTGCAGAGTTTGACCAGGAGTAAGCTGATACCCAAGCCGGCGAACCCTAACCAAAGCCAGCCTGGTGAAGAGCATCGAGAAACCCTGAAGAAAAAGCTCTGTAAAGGTTTCTAAGTCTGAGTGTAGGAGAGGTGACAGGGGCCAACCGTGAGAGTCAAGCCACCCACCTGGTTCTCTGGTTCATCCCTCTGTAAATCTCTGGAGGTCTGACTTCCACAATCTGATCGGGAGCTTGTTGCAAGGTATGCCGGCGAACCCTCACCAAGTTTGGACTGGCTGAGAGCTTCGAGGAACACCTGGAAGAAAAGCTCCAGAAAATTTCTAAGTCAGAAGGTAATAGCTGTGACCAAGATCTACCACAAGGGGAAGCTGTGCAGGGCTCCATTGCGCTCGACCTGAAACTTTGACTTTTTCCCAATCTACAGCGACAAGATGTCCCAATAGGCGCTATAGGTTTTATTGTGCTATGTAGTGCTAAATCTTTTAAAATTCATATCTCCGGTTCCCTACATTGGATTTTTTTCATTTTTGTGTCAGTTTAAAGATAAAATATTTCCTATTTTTATAAATTAGTGTTAGATTTTTATTGTGCGTTGTGTCTTAATGATTTACTGAATTTGCATTTTTAATGCTTTACATACCTGTCTTTAAAGTTAAGCCTACCTGCTCTGAGCCAAGCTACCAAGGGTTGAACATTAGAATAATAAGACCTATTCTGATCCCTAGACTGTGTTAGTGGCCTTATTACAAGTGGCGGATATACGTTTGCCACTACTAATAACCCACTTTCCAACACCCGCTCACTAGAGACATTCTGGAACCTGAATGACAACATGTGCGGGAAAGGTGAAGCACCCATAATTTTCGAAAATACAAAATTTTTGATGCAGTCTTTTGGGGAACCGCTGCAGTCAGATGAAACATACCTACATGTGTGTTGAAAACACATAAACCATTTTAGCAAGAACTTAGCATTTTCTCTAACTGAGGTTAAATGTTGCTGATCTTCTAATGTGTTTTATTAATAATCCTGATTGCTTGTGTGTTTTTATTATATTACACTCAACCTAGCAACTTGCTGTGTTGTCATAAAAAACTTGCTCTTATCCAACTTGAATTTACCTCGACTAGCTGTTCTTAATAAATGGAAAATTAACTATTTACAAAATCATGAATGCTAAATGAGTAATGAAGAAAAATGCATTTTTTGGTGCATTAGTTCAGTGGATCAGTTTTCGCGAAAAGACTTGGTGTAGTGGAGTTACGAGTGTGGAGTCTACGTTTGCAAGGTGGAGTCCCTGCACTCGCAGAATCTCCACACTGGGGGGGCGGGGAGGGGGGCGTATTCTCCCCACGGCGAACTGTCTGCAGTGAGCAGAGCTGAGATTCCGCCCGAGTACTTAGATTCCGTACTCGTAACTTTACTACACGTAGGTCCCTTCGTGAATCGGGCCCATAGTGTGCTAGGTAGAGACCAGAGGCGCAACTAGAGCCAAATTTCGGGGGGGGGGGGGGGCTAAGAAAAAATTTCAGGGGGGGCTAATTCTTCCAGCAATAGGCAGAGTGGAGATGCAGGGGCTCTAAGAAGTGGTGAAAAAAAAACACAAAGCCTCATTAACAAACAAATGGTCTTTTAAAGACCTGTGAAGTACTCGGATGCAGCTGTGTGTGAGCCCGGGAAGCTGTCTCACCCCACACTGCCACACACGACGGGGGGAGGGGCTGAAGCCCTTTGAGCCCAATGGACGATGCGCGCCTGGTAGAGACCCTGAAGCTCCTGGTTATGGAGCCTGCTGACAAACTGCTCATGTTTACTACACACATAATACATGTTCCGAGCTCTGCTGCCCCTTAGTAGTCCCACCGCAGATTTTTGCCTCTGTGAGTGATGGGCCTTGGTACTTATTCATCTTAAGTAATTAGTAGCGAATATCAGCACAATCAAGATTGCAAAAACCACATCTAGTCTGCACTGCCGTAGTAATTTTCTCACGAGGGCCCAAAATATGGAACTCCCACGCAGCTGCTTTCCATGTACAATTACCCCTGAAAGCGGTAGGAGGGGGGTGGAACCTATACATTGGCACTAAGTGTCTGCGTATTGTCTGATTTCAGTCTCCTGTATAATTTGGCTCTAAGTTATAATTTTTCAATTACTCCCTTTCTTTCTTGCTAAATTCTGCTGAAAACCAGGCTGTTTATGTTTGTCAGACTTGCTTGGCTCTAGTTAAAAAATGCTACACAGAAATCAGACATTCTCGGGAGGAGGTGCGCGGTGAAAACCCCGAGCATAGACTTGAAGGATTGAGCTGTAAAACATGCAATGTTCCTGTAATATTCACCAGGAGTAATGTGCCGCGTTCATTACTCTGGTAGAATGCAGGGGCTCAGATTTAAGACATCATTCCTAGTACCCCCGAAAAAACAGATGGAGCTGGTAACAGGAGGTAGACTCATCTGGATTACAAAATGTCGTGTTTCACCCGGATGTGGCCAGCAACTGGAGTGACCGGCCCCATCGAGATTGTAAGAAGTGGAGTTTCTCCAGGAGATTTCGCCACTGAAATCTGCTAATCAAACACAGGGGAAACCTGTTGGCATTGTGGGAACACTGGTTCTTACATTCTACTGCTCAAACGGCCTCTAAAGAGGAGTATCTCTGAAGCCACAGATGTACCACTGCCTCTCATTATTGGTAACTCGGAGGCGAGTTGGGAAGAACTGGCTGATTTATAGCGAATCCACATTCCTGCCCTTAGGGTTTTTTTTCTCAAAAATGATTACTAATAA
The DNA here is from genome assembly GCF_964204655.1 of Triturus cristatus. Taxonomy (NCBI): domain Eukaryota; kingdom Metazoa; phylum Chordata; class Amphibia; order Caudata; family Salamandridae; genus Triturus; species Triturus cristatus. The sequence goes on from NC_140584.1 coordinate 354,570,927, forward strand.
ATATCACATCATATGCGTGTGGCAAATAGCCATCTATAATCAGAATACTAATAACTGAAATGTTAAAATTGGTTGGAAGGAATGTGCATGTGAAAGAGTCGGGGGACAAGAGAGGTGCCCGTAGAACCTCAAATCCTTTGTGGTTAGGTAGCTCATGTGGTATGTTTACACAAATGGGTGCCCCTTTCACCACATCTCAGATATGTGGAGGGCTGTGGGCAAATAAGAAGATAAATTCATTTTGCATGGTGCCTATTTACCCCAAGAGTCTCTCTTCTAAGTCTATCCTTTGCGGATTTCTACAGCTCTTGACTCTATCATCACACAACATAGCCTCCAACCCCTTCCACGACCTTGAGTGGTTGCGTTCCAATCCTGCTAAGTCTAATCTAAGTCATTGATACACAGTTAAAGAATGGCTCAATATGTTCTCCAACTTTGAGCACACAAATCTCTGCAAAGGCAAGTCTGGAAGTATTATTTCTGGCCGTCCCACTAGTATTACCTATCATGGACGGCACTTTAGAATTGTTAAAGATCTCTCCATCACTGATGCTAGTCAAGGTCAGGCTTGTGGAAAGCGTCAGCTTGGTCTTGTCAAGCCGGCTCACATTCTCCCCAGATTCTCATCATCCTCGGTCCCCTGGTGCCATTACGTCTACTATTAACCGTGGCATTAGTTCTCCAAAATACCTTGAATAGCAGACATTGCACAACAGGGCTGACCCATCATCGCGCCCTTAGTTTCTTAAAAGTCTTCTGTTTGTTTCTGACGGGCTACAGGAAAAACTGAGTATAAAAAATTGAGAAACTATTTTGACAACCCATATGACCAAGAGTAGCAAGGGTAGAAGAGACAGCCATGGCAAAATGCAAGCAAGGTGTATCAATGCACCTCCTGGCTGCCACTTTAATTATTTTCTCCTTATATCAACAACTGACCTTACTGCTAGATATTTCAGTCCCAGATCTTGATCCTCATTAAAATTCTGGCCCCTAAATATCAGAGAAATATTAGTGCTCTACAACCTGAAATACTCTGTGATCATCGGGGTAGACCCTTCTGAGTTTGAAAAGGCTATTGTGATAAGGTGAGTTCAAAGTTGCAAAGTGAGATGACTTCTAAATGTTCTAGCATTTTTGTAACTTAACAAGACTCATTAAGCTTGGAGAGCTTTTATGAAAAATATGCAGCTTCATCGGGTCCTGTCAGCAGGAAACTATTGCTGCTCCCCAAAGAGGCAGCATAGGAAGGTTTGTGTGTGTATGTGTGGGGGGGGGGGCAGTTAGGGCAACACTGCACCTATAAAGGCCCTTACTATTGACACATCAACTACCACACCCACTGTCACTAGCTCTATTCTCTGCTCAGTTAGATATCCTCTATAACCAGCAAGATTCCTTTGTATGATCACCCCCACGCACCCCTTTTCACTGCCGAATTTCATCCCTAGCTTTCATTCCTTCCCACAGTGATGTTCAGGGTTGAACCGTTCCCAGGTTCTCTGAGTTTCTCTATGATCTGATGTAGAAGTCCCCTTTCCCCTAATTCATGGTGACTCACACCTATTCTTTACCCGTATAGATCTTTGTGCTCACCAATGGTTAGCTTTAGACACGTTTTACACCATAGATAGTCACACCAAAATCATTCTTATGTGGTACGGAGATTTAAAAACTGGTGCCGCACGCCTCCATACCAGTATGGCAGCAACTGGCGTGGATAAACCTGTAATGGTCCATCCGCCTATGTAAAGACGTGTGTCCATAGCTATAATTTCATTTTGCCTCAACTATTGGAACTCCCTGTTTGTCTGGAATCGGCACCTGCCTGAGCCATAGGCTGCAATTATTGAAGAATATCACCGTCCCCCTTCTGATAGATCCATGCCATAGAGACTATATGCATAGGATTGTGTGCCACTGCCACATCACCTTGACAGTGGCAGGAGGAAGACCCGCCTATATCCCTCCTCCATATCTGAAATGTAAAGGATGCATCTGACCCATCATCCACCTCTCACCTTGGTCACAAAAGCCAGTTCTGAATGTGAACAGTTCCATCATTCATTCACTACTATTAAATGTGAAATGTAGCTGTAAGAAAAGATGTCAGCAGCACCCACCAACAGAGTGTACCTTAAAGCATTGGGTGTTTGTTACTCTTGTGGAACACCAGTTCTAAAGAAACCATTGTAAAAGAGAATTAAGAGTGATGAAGAAGGTGTGGAAGATTTTATATGGGTAAGTTTGTTGAAGACAGAAGAATCTTGGTAGAGAGACTTAGTGATTTATGTGCAGGTCATTCGTTACAAATGGGGAGGGCCAGAATGAGAGGTCATCCCATAGCCTAGTCTAGTTGAGGGGCTAAGTTGAATTGCCAGTGCAGGAAATTGGATTATTGGTTGAGGTGGATGAAACCCTACTAAAGTAGTAACCACAATTACTGTCAAGGTGAAGTCATAAGCAATCCCAAATAAACCTGTGCTCAACCCTCTGATACCTTGGCACAAAAGAACTCAGGCTTAACTTGGAGGCAATGTGTAAAGAATTTCTGCAGTACTACAAACAGTAACAAAGTTAAAACACCACTGAAGAAAAATCCCATACCAATGTAGGAAAAAATAGAATAAGATTTAGTAAATTATTTGACATCAAAATGACAAAAATCCAATTGGTAGAACTGAAGCTATGACATTTTAAAGATTTAAGTGGCAATAATGCCTAAATGCACAAAACGACAACTATGGTTATCTGGTCGCACCTCACTGGGACAAAGTCACAAGTTCAGGTCGACACGATGGAGCCCAGGCCCAATACAGGGACCAAGTTAGGCCCACTGAACAAAGAACTTTAAATTCTGGTTGTGGAGCATTGTGAAATCCAGCGTTGAGGATGCGTCTCCCAGCAACTGTTCTTTCAACCTGCAGGGCTGCGATGCAAGGGACGTGCATCATCATCAAGTATTGTGATGCAAACTCTGGCGTGAAGAATGCATTGCACAGCGGCGGTTCTGAAGCGCTGCAGGTCATTAAGTGATTTCCAATTTCTGAGATGGGTTTCGCAGACGCGGTTCCAATACAGAGTTGTGAGGAGATATGTTGCAATGCATCACTTCTGGACCACAACTGGGCTGGCAGGGCACCACCAGGCCCATTTCTGAGGGTACAGGACTTGGGTGACACTGCTTGGTGGGTAGGACCCACAAAAGACATAGTCCAGGCACTGGGTTCAAGGTGGTTGGAGCTTTTTCTGTCCCTGAGTCTCTGACAAGGAGGCTAGCGAACTAGCCCGTGGAGTAACTCTGGTGATCCTGGGTTCAAGATGAACATCCAGGTATTTGTACTCAGGAAGCAGAGTAGTAGGGCAGCAGAGTAACAATCCTTCTTGCATCGGAGCAGCACCTGTTTCTGGTGCTAACTTTGAAGTAGGGGAAGGGTATGGAGGTTTCAACCCCCTAGAGATGTTTGGAATTTCCTGCCTCCCAGTTTTGGCCCTAGCTTGTCTAGGGACACAAAAGACTAGTGTCATATCCTTTATGCTCAGGCAGAGGCTTTGTGATGTGCAAGTGTGGTATGTGACAGCTCCTCCCCCTATCAAATTAGAGATGATCCATCCTGCCAAAACCTATCCTTCCTTTCTCTCACTGTCTGGGAGCAGTATCCATAGATCAACTGCCAGCTACATCTACTCATGTGACCCAGGATACAGGCTGCATGCGCCCAATGGTTAGGACAAGAAAATGCCAACTTTAAAAAAGTAAAAAGACCAATTGATGTTCAGAATGCTGATCAATGTCATACATTCACCCAAGTACTGAGATCAGGGCCTAAATCCGTTGTTGTTTTGCTCCCCATGCCATTCCAGTTTGAACCCAGCCATATGCAAATCAGTCTTGACCCTGCGCCCAATGGGAACAGTCCAGCCCAAACTTCCAGGCCAGGTCCTCCCTGGACTGGAAACAAGCATCCCAGGACCGGTTTCGGGGTTTCACCCCACATCAGCCAGGATAGCTTGACTCCAGTGGCATGGAGAGCATGGGACCCACGTCTGGGCATACCTTTCCCACTCGGGGTGACAAATGCAAAAAGAACAATTGATGGACATAATGCAGAGCACTGTCATACATTCACCCCAGTACAGAGATCTGGGCCTAAATCCATTGTTTTTTGCTCCCCATGCCATTCCAGCTTGAACCCAGCCAAATGCAAATCAGTCTTGACCCTGCGCCCAATGGGAACAGTCCAGCCCGACTGGAAACAAGCATCCTAGGACCGCTTTCGGGGTTTCACCGCTCTTCAGCCAGGATAGCTTGACTCGAGTGACATTGAGAGCATGGGACCCACGTCTGGGCATACCCGTCCCACTCGGGGTGACAAATGCAAACTTTGATTGATAGACATGATGCAGCACAGTGTCATACATTCACCCCAGTACAGAGATCGGGTCTAAATCCATTGTTTTTTGCTCCCCATGCCATTCCAGTTTGAACCCAGCTAAATGCAAATCAGTCTTGACCCTGCGCCCAATGGGAACAGTCCAGCCCGACTGAAAACAAGCATCCTAGGACCGCTTTAGGGGTTTCACCGCTCTTCAGCCAGGATAGCTTGACTCGAGTGGCATTCAGAGCATGGGACCCACGTCTGGGCATACCCGTCCCACTCGGGGTGACAAATGCAAAAAGAACAATTGATGGACATGATGCAGAACAGTGTCATACATTCACCCCAGTACAGAGATCGGGGCCTAAATCCATTGTTTTTTGCTCCCCATGCCATTCTAGTTTGAACCCAGCTAAATGCAAATCAGTCTTGACCCTGCGCCCAATGGGAACAGTCCAGCCCGACTGGAAACAAGCATCCTAGGACCGCTTTCGGGGTTTCACCGCTCTTCAGCCAGGATAGCTTGACTCGAGTGGCATTGAGAGCATGGGACCCATGTCTGGGCATACCCGTCCCACTCGGGGTGACAAATGCAAAAAGAACAATTGATGGACAGAATGCAGAAAAATGTCATACATTCACCCCAGTACGGTGATTTGGGCCTAAATCTATCGCTTTTTGCTCTCCATTCCATTCCAGTTTGAACCCAGTCCTTTGCAAATCAGTCTTGACCCTGCGCCCAATAGAAACAGTCCAGCTCGAACTGCCAGGCCAGGTCCTCCCTGGACTCGAAACAAGTATCATAGGACTGGTTTCAGGGTTTCATTCCCTCTTCGGTCAGGATAGCTTGACTCTAGTGGCTTGGAGAGCACGGGACCCACGTCTGGGCATACCTGTCCCACTCGGGTGACAAATGCAAAAAGAACAATTGACAGAATGTAGAACAATGTCATGCATTCACCCCAGTACAGAGATCCGGGCCTAAATCCATCATTTTTGTGCTCCCCATGCCATTCCAGTTAGAACCCAGCCATATGCAAATCAGTCTTGACCCTGCGCCCAATGGGAACAGTCCAGCTGGAACTGCCTGGCCAGGCCTCCCTGGACTGGAAACAAGCATCCTAGAACCGGTTTCGAGGTTTCACCCCTCATCAGGCAGGATATCTTGACTATTGTGGCATGGAGAGCATCGGACCCACGTCTGGGTATACCCGTCCCACTCGGGGTGACAAATACAAAAAGAACAATTGATAGACAGAATGCAGAACAATGTCATACATTCACCCCAGTACAGAGATCTGGGCCTAAATCCATAGTTTTTGTGCTCCCCATGTCATTCCAGTTTGAACCAAGCCATATGCAAATCAGTCTTGACCCTGCGCCCAATGGGAACAGTCCAGCTTGAACTGCCAGGCCATGTCCTCCCTGGACTGGGAACAAGCATCCTAAGACTGGTTTTGGAGTTTCAACTGTGTGTCTTTTGCTTCCTCAACCTAAGTGTGCCGGGTATGCCCAGACTTAGGTCCCAGGCTCACTGTGCCACTGGATTCAAGTTATCCTGACGGATGAGGGATGAAACACCGAAACTGGTCCTAGGATGCTTGGTTCCAGTCCAGGGAGGACCTGGCTTGGCAGTTCAGGCTGGACTGTTCCCATGAAGCACAGGGTCAAGATTGATTTGCATATGGCCAGGTCTAAACTGGGGTGACATGGTGAGCAAAGGAATGATGGATTTAACCCAGATATCTTGACTGGGGGTGAATGTTTTGATTTGTTCTGCCTTCTGTCCATCAATTGTGTGTCTTTTGCTTCCTCGTCCTAAGTGCGCCGGGTATGCCCAAACGTGGGTCCCGGGCTCACTGTGCCACTGGATTCAAGCTATCCTGGCTGATGAGGGGTGAAACCTCGAAACCGGTTCTAGGATGCTTGTTTCCAGTCCAGGGAGGCCTGGCCTGGCAGTTCGGGCTGGACTGTTGCCCTGAGGCACAGGGTCAAGACTGATTTGCATATGGCCAAGTCTAAACCGGGGTGGCATGGTGAGCAAAAGAATGATCTCTTGACTGGGGGTGAATGTTTTGATTTGTTCTGCATTCCGTCCATCAATTGTGTGTCTTCAATTTTATAAAAGTGGCATTTTCAGAATTGTGACTTAAAGTCCAACTCATCCATTGACAAGGGTTTTATATTACAATTCTTAAGACAACAAACTTGACAATTCTACTTGCTCACAATTGAAAGTAGCACTTACTAAAGGTAATCAGGTAACTACGTGTTATCCTATGGTAGAGGTAGGCCTTGCAATTTTGAAAAACAAATGTAAGAGTTTATCACTACCGAAAGATGTCAAACGTAAAAATACATGTTTAACTTTTTAAATACTCTGCACCATCCCCTCTGGGCTGTTTAGGGCTTACCCTAGGGGGGTATATATGCATTAAAAATAAAATTTAAGACTGGCAAAAGGTTTATTTTGCCCTGTTGAAATGGCTGTTTTAAACTGCACACTCAGGTTGCAATGGCAGGCCTGGGACATGTTTAAGAGGCTACTTAAGTGTAAGGGCTGCGGCCCACTAGTAACTTTTAATTTACTGGCCTTGTGTACATGTGTTACCACTGTACTAGGGTCTTACAAGTAAATTGAATATGCAAATTGGGTGTAAGCCAATGTATCATGTTTGAAGTAGAGAGCATAGGCGCTTTAGCACTGGCTAGAAGTAGTAAAGTGTGCAGAGTCCTAAAGTCAGCAAAAACAAAGACATCAAAAACAGGAGAATGGATGGGGAAAAGTTTGAGAAAACCAAGCCAAGGATGTCAGGTCAAACAGCCGGGCAAGGGCGATATTAGTTATGATGTAAACCTCTAAGTATGTAAGCTCTCAGCTGAGCGGTTAAGTTATAAGTTCACATGGACATTAAGCAATTCCTCAAATATGTCAGGCATTTTAAGGGCTAGGGGGCTCAACCCTTAAGAGTGTTCAAAGATGATCAATAGGTCTTCTATATGCAGACAGATGTGTTTTGTAAACCCAAGTGACTAGTTAAAACCTTGTATGTGAGCATCTGTCCTGACTCATGCTGTGAGTGGCTTTATGATGAGGGTGAGTGGTGGAGAAGGCCAATGGGCATCACTGTCTAGTTTTACTTGTAACAGGAAATGATTCTGATGTTACTTCGTTCATCTGAACTCTGGCCTCTATTTGAATGTAGGAGATGTGCACATTCTAGAAATATAGAATCAATATTAGTTTTACCCAATACTGTAAACAGCTAATCCCATTGGACAGAATCGAATTCCTATTAGGCCTAGTCATAAAATTTAGCTTGGCTTGCGGAGTTTGGGGAATTTGGCAACTCCACATTCCACCGAGATTGCAGAGTTACCAATCAAGTCCACAGTGAGGCGGATTTGTTTTCAATTGGCATGCTCGTCACACCATTTCATGCATGCAGGGAGTGCAACGGGACTTAACTGGTGCTCGAGAGCAGCCGGGCAACCCTCAGCATGCAAGGGGACTTCATTCCCCAACCACTAGTGCCCTAGGAGGCCCCTTTGCAGGGTGGTTGAGAAATGGGGCGGGCCGATGCCGACGTCTCACCAGTCCCGCTGCGGGGGACTTACTTGTGGCCACAATAGGGGTTCTTGGCCCCCAACAACCCTCAGCAGCCAAGGGGACTTCATCCCCCAACCAGTAGTGTGCCAGGAGGCCCCTTTCCAGAGTGGTTGAGAAGGTTTCCGGTGCCTCAGATGATCTGAGAGCAATCCCGCTGTGGGGGACTTACTTGTGGCAGCAACAGTGGTGCTTGGCCCCCACTGACACTCAGTAGTCAAGGGGACTTCATACCCCAACCCATAGTGCACCAGGAGGCCCCTTTGCCAAAGGGGGCAGAGCCTCTGATGATGTCTCGGCAAGCCTGCTGTGGGGGACTTACTTGTCACACCAATAGGGGTTCTTTGCGCCCAACTACCCTCAGCAGCCAAGGGGACTTCATCCCCCAAACCACAGTTGTATTGCTGAAAAGATGTTGGAGGCCCTGCCCCTTTTCTCAACCATTCTGCAAAGAGAGTGGTTGAGAAAGGGGGCAGGGCCTCCAACAACTTTTCAGCAATACAGCTGTGGGGGACTTACTTGTTGCAACAACAGAGATTCTAGGCCCCCAACAACCTGCACGAGCCAATGGGACTTCATCCCCCAACCAAGGAGCCCCCTTGCAGAGTGGTTGAGAAAGGGGCGTGGCCTCTGACTATGTCTCCATAATCCTACTGCGGAGGACTTACCTGTGGCAACAATAGGGGTTCTTGGCTCCCGACTACCCTCAGCAGCCAAGGGGACTTCATTAGTGGTGGCTGAGCAATACTCCACCCACTCACAGAACTTGACTATGTGTTTCGGCAACTCTGCGGAATTCCGGAAAGTGAAATTCTGCGAGCTCCACCCAGGCCTAATGCCTATTCAATATCAACTGGGAGCCAGGCTATTCAAATTTTCAGTTGTACCAAGGGTGTTTTTCGAGGTGTTGGATACTGGATCTAGTGGATTATCGTGGGATAAACCCGTTCTGGTTTAAGAACACTAGGTAGCAGCCAATCGAGGCTCAGTTCAACACTGCTCTCTCTGCGGTCACAAATCCATGTTTCACCAGTGATGTTCTGGCTGGAAACTTCATCAAACAGCCAGCTGGAAACTTCATCAAACAGCCAGCATCCACAGTGATTCAGTGAGGGGCGAATCACTGCATCAGGACTAAGGCCGCACCATCATCTTTAGTTTTTTTCAGTCCAGCCTTAGCTGAAGCCATGCTCCTTTGAAGCTCAGTTTGGGCACCACTTCAGACACAAAAAGTAAAGGGAAACATGTGGAAAGGGGCAGACTAGGGAAAAAAGAAATAAAGGAATGGGAAGTAAAGAAAACATAATCATAAAATTCATAAAAAGAATTAAAGAGGGAAAGAAAGAAAGGATGAAAAACGAAGAACTATATTGGAGAACATGGAAGTAAAAGAGACAAAGTAAGTGCGAAAAAAGGTTAGAAAGAAAGATGGAAAAAGAAAGAAAGTAAAAATAGGGAAGCTGAAAAATATCTTCATATCAAAGTGTTGTGGGGAAAATACAGAGTACAAGCCTGGAAGCGATTATTAAGGATTTGAATAGTAGAAGCGCATAAACGCAAGCGCAGTGGATGACGGGGAAATGGGCTGAGTGCACATACCAGTGGATCCCTAATGCATCAGGAGATTAGGAGGAGTTATTTGTGTCACAATGAGAGATGAATCACATAATTAGGAGGAAGACCCAATGATGACTTCTTAAAGGACATTTAGCTAAAAAGGGTTTGCAGAATTGGGATAGAAAAACCAGTGTGAAATTACACTTGATAATGAGGCACAAAGGAAAATGACATGATTTGCAAAAGAATGTAGCAGTGAAGTCTTACAGGAAAAGAGGAGGTGTCATGGGAAATAAGAGTGGATAAGTGAAGGGAAACCCAGTATTGATATGAGTCTTTGTGAAAGGCGGTACTAAGAGGCACTAAATGTGCTCATTTTTAAATCTTAACCTGTGACCTCTGCATTCATGTTTAGACTTCGTTATTTCTAACGGTGTCATCACCGGTGGAAGACGTGGCTACTAATCTTATCCAGAGTGTACTTGTGATTTCATAGTTTATATGCTTTATCTTAACAGGAGACTTTCCAGGGGGGTGCAGCTTGTGTCCTTCTTAACTTTCGATTTCCAGAGCACCTCAAAGTTTTTGAGACAACATGATTAAAGCAACACCGTGAATCATTTATTGAGAAGCATTTTGGATATCAATGAACACTAAGGGGGATATTCTCAAGAACGTGTGATAACTATCGCAAAATTTGCTTAACGCAACTTTGCAAACCGCAGTCTATCGTGGGAAAATAAATAACGCCGTGTTAATGTTGTATTCTCAACCCGGTGGCACCATGCGATAGTATCACGATAACGCGCCAAATGACCACGTTAAAATAAACGCGATGCCGAAAAAACGCAAAACACGAACGGAAAACAGTTGCGATGTGGCCAATCGCGCTACAAAAATCAGCGATAACCAGCGACAGGCCTGCAATTCCCACGCGTCATGCGGGAAAATGCACTATAAAAGAAGAACAAAAAAATGGCAAAAAAATATAAACTGCATAGCACCATGGATGCACCCGGACCGAGTGCAGAAGACAACGCGAACCCCACAAGCAACACAGACGACCAGGAAGGAACCTCGGGCTCGGGGAAAGCCAAGGAGAAGAGGAAGAGGAAGACGTGGTTCAGTCCACAGGAAAACAGGATCATCGTTACGGAGGTGACAGAACACTACCAACAACTGTACGGCACCGCAAACGTGTCATTGGCAACAACGACTCAAATATGTCAGACTATCTTGAACAATGTGAATGCGGTTGCAGCGTTGAGGAGGACAACGGAAGGGATCAAGAGGCGCTGGAATGATGTGAAGGCCAAAGCCAAGAAGAAATTCGAGGCCAACATGAAAGCAGCAACGCTCATTGGAGGTGGGGGTCCAGTGGCACACCAGGAGCTGGATGACATGGAGAAAATGGTGGCCACAGTCAACAGTCGGGACACGGTGCCAGGAGCTGGGGATCCGGACACTGCTCAACATGACCTGACACAACATCAACAGGGTAAGTACTGACCAGGGATTGGGGGGATGGGGGAGATGGGCACAATGGCACACATGCACAAGTAAGTAGAGCACACTGCACACCCACAATGACTCTGGATCAAGTCCCTGATCCCCATGCCACACCGCAGCACACACACAAACACCAAGTAGGCCCCCATACCCCATGTCCCCAAATGGGTCCCACACCACACACCACCAATCTCACCACCAACACACGCACATGTGCGAAACCCAGCAAACATGCCTGTTTGTGAGCCACACTGACAATGCAAGTGACACTACATGACTATCAGCATGGCTGCAGGCCAATCATCATGACATTGTGCACACCACAACACTGAGGTGGCTGAGTGTGGACTAAATCTGGAAAGGAGCAGGTCACATTCTGACACATCCACGTGCACAAACAACCCCTGACGTCAACAACACATCTGCGAACAAACCATGCCCAAGAGTCACAACTAGACCAAGAGCCCTAAACAACCACCAAGTCCGGTACATCTCAGCACTGTAGGAGCATAGATGGCAAAGGCACACCGCCTGAAAGGGATAAGGGGCCACAAAATCAGAGCTGCAGGGGCGACTCACCCACAATGCTGCACACACACATAAGAACAAGAGCACCTCAGCATTGACAACAAAGTGGTACAAACTGCAACACTTACACACCGTTACAAAGGACACAACTGGTGCCGCATGGCTGTACGAAATGGCCAATCACTTCTGGCATAGCAGGAAACTGTGAGATGACAAGGTACGAATACAACCTCACATACCTGAAGTCATACAAATGTCCATTTTCCCACATCAAATAGGCAACTCACCACAAACAGTCACAATGTACATTGTCATGCAGTCTGTATGTAAACTTAGCCAATGTGTCAACATACATGGAACACACTGTGAAACTGCATCTCCCTTTTACATTGCAGAGGGACAATCAACACCTCCTGCAGAGCAGACCCTACATCACGTCAGTAATGATGGAGACGACCCCCAGGACATCGACCTGGACAAACTCCAATGGTTCATGGACACCCTCCGCACCCGACCTCCAGTAGCAGGTCAGCCCAGCACCATCGAGGTGAGCCCACCCCCTGCACATACCATACAGCAGGAATCACCCACCACCACGTTTCGCTCACAGCACCTCAACGAAGAACCCATGGCGTTCCAACGCTGTGTGTTAGACTGCCAGAAGGAGCTGGCTGAACAGGTGCGGCTAGGGTTCCAACTCATGGCAGCCAAACTGGATGCCATACGTGGGTGTCTGAGTCCCATCAGGGACTGCTTACACTCCCTAACGGTCACCCACAGTCCTCCCCGTTCCCTCCAACAATCCATAGCTGGTGTCGCTGGAGTCATGACTCAGAGACAACAACAACTGTCCAGTCAGAGTGGCTACAGCGATGTCATCCGGGATTTGGGAAACATGCGAAGGGTCATGGAGAACATGGAGCGGATGCAGGTGCAAATAATGGCTACCACGGCTGCACACGAGAAAGCTGTAAATGGGAACTTCCATGCCCTGCAGATCCTCATCATGGGAATGATGCCACAAGACATTGCGCAGATGAATGCTGCTGCTACTTCTACATCCACATCTCCGACCCCTGATGTGTCAGTGTCACACATTGCTGCAGACCAAACACCACCACCCACATTTGTAGGAGTTAGAAATAATTTTGTCCACACAACCTTGTTTGTTGTGTGACTGGCATCTTTTTTGGTAGTGGATGCCAGAAAGATCAAAACAGCATCCCGGTATTATTACATATATATATGGTAAAGTGTCTCACACTATAAATTCTTATTCAAATTGATCATTTGAGGTGCGATCCCATTTCCCTGTCAAGGGAACACAACTACCTGCTTTTTGTTATTACCACCACCCACATAAATCGTCAGAGGCTGAAGATGAGGATGAATCTGCCTCAGTGGTAAGTAGGAAGCAGTAGCATTCATCTCCGCCATATGGCTTCTCACTGCTTGGTTCTGCACTCTGCATCATGCCCTGGAATAACACCTTCTACTGTCCCCCGATGCACCCAGCCACACTAACCTTGCACCTCGACATGGACTGCCAGATATAGTTTGCAAAACAATGACACAGCAATCAGCCTGCGGACTGGACTCTTTCCCTTTCCAGTAACTTCTCAATCCCTAAAGGACTCTAGCTGGCCCTCCGCGGTGCAACATTGTAAAGTGTTGTCTTCATGGCCCAGTACTAAGACAGCTTCACCACTCCACTGAACGTGAATAATACCTTCCAATACACACAGATGTGTCATGTACATGATTAATCAAGTAAGAAAGCATGGACGAATGTAGGGGCAGTGATTCCCCCTTATGTCCATGTTGTTCATGTTGTGGGACTTGAGTCACAGGGTGCATCCCTGCATCATGGTGGTACATATCTGACCCCAAAAGAAGCCCTGTTGCCAATTGTAGGTCACATATGACAGCCTATATGTAATTACGTGGGACACATGTGAGACACTGATGAGTGGTATTCCGTACTATCTCTGACACACAGAAATGGCATTTCGAATACGTGACACCCGAAACAGCCTCTCCGTACAGAGGTGACACACCCAAAACCTATTCCCAATTTTCGAGATTGTTAGCACTACATTTTTCACTTACACTTGTCAGAGTGATGTGCCTGTACACAGGAGTGACATGCACTCAGGGAATGTGTGTTTGAATGAATTTATTTGCACATGCTGTGACTGTGCTCATTTTGTACTGTCCCATGTCTGCTAAGGACTGTGACAATGTGGCGTGCTCATGTGGAGAAATTGACAATGATGGTGCTCCTTTGGGCTATTCCTGCTGGAGCTAAAGTGGGGTGTGGTCTACATGCCTCATCTCCCTCATCATCTTCCGGTGCATCTGGCACTAGTAGCCATGGGGCATTGGTGCGTACACATATGTTGTGCGGGTGCATCACTTGCACTCCTATGACACACCATTGTCATGCATATCTGCGCATGTCCACAAGCCTGACTATGACACTGTGATGTTGTGCGTTGAAGGTGGGAGGCCACGTGTGTGTAGGGCTATGGTAAGGACAGGGCGGACACAGATGTAGAGTTCATGGCTGGCTGAACTCGCGATGCGGTTGAGGGTAGACCTTTGGCTTATGCTGCGGTAATAGCGACACACACAACAGTCGGCATGTATGATCCTGGACCCCGAGCGGGCTTGCGCTCCCTCATTTACCCCTTCGGCTGAGCCCGCACTCTGGGGGCATGATACATTGCATCATTGTCCATTGCATGATGGGTGGCGCCGACACTACAACAGATACACACGCATTAGTTGCTGCCTTGGCAAGGCCATAACTCAACCACGCCCAGAGGCCTGGTGTCCCACATGCATACAGAATGACTACACGGACACACTTGGATAGTTTGCAGAATGGGCTACGGGAACGTGTGCCCAGCCCCTTTTGTTGCCAGGGTCACATGTACAGTGACGCCTATGCTGGATGGGTGTGGGGTGAGTGTAAGCCAGCCCTCCTGGAGTGGTTGCTGCTGGCAACAACTTGATCAGTGATCACTATTTAGGTGGAAACCGAAAATACCAACATAACACAAACAACTGCGAAACATCATGGCGGTAGCCGAAGCAAGTACAGAGGTCACCCAATATGCAATCAGAAGGGTCCATGAGTCGAAGTGCATTGATTTTGGAGTACCAGAGCTGAGCCTTCTCATGTTAAGAGATTGTCCAGGGTTGTGTCCCTTCGGGATATTTCTGCTGCAGATGCAGTGGGGTGTGTTACACCTGCCTCATCTTCCCCATCATCGTCCCAGGTCTTCCCCACTGGCTGAGGTGACATTGCTGCATGAGTTGTCCACAGCACAAAACTCAATCAGAAAGGGCCCATGAGTTGTGTTGCACTGAGTCAGTGACACATGAAGAGCTGAGCATGGTATCAAGCTGATGATGGCATGCACAACAGGTGTGAGCAACTCTGGTAGTCTGGCTGTAAGACTCTTTCGACTCTGGCAGTTGTTGGTTGGAGGTGGTCCTGTCGGTGGTGGCGTGTGCCTCCTGTGGTGATGCGTCGTCCGGGAAGGTCAGGACTCAATTTGATGTGTGAACCCTGGTGGACCGCAGTTGAGGCTGGAAGCAGCGGTCAGCGCATGGCCACAAACACATGGCGTTGATGACCCCCAGGTCATAGAGCCAGAGGCCTTCCAATATTCAATCAGACAGGGTCCATGATTTGAGCTGCACAGAGTTAGTGAACCCGGATGCACTGCAGCCTGCACAGGCACACCCGCAAGGGACGGTGACTTGCGGTGCACTGAGGTAGGGCCACGAGAGCTGAGTGGGTCCTCGTCGATGTCCAAGGTGAATGTCGCGGAGTGTTTCGAGGGACAGTGGAAGGTGTTCTTCCAGGGCATGATGCAGAGGGCAGTACCAAGCAGAAACAGGCAATATGGAGGTGATGAATACTACAGACTCATTCTTAACACCAAGTCAGTATCAGCTACATGACGATGATGAAGACAACCCCCAGGCCATATACTCAGATGCCACCAAAGTTCAACCAGAGAGTGTCCATGACTTTCGGGGCACAAAGTCAGTGGCACCAGAGCTGGAAGGGGATGCAGTCTGCGATAATGCCTGTACAATGATGTAAACTCTGCAATGAACAAATCAAGACTCAGTTCCAAATGTTTGACCTACTTGACCGCTGTGTCGGCCGAAGGCAGCAGTCAGTGCGGGCCAATCACTGTTCCGCCAGCTCCTCCTGGAACTCTAACGGACGATGTTGAAATGACATGTGGAGATGATTTGTGGTTGACAGAGGTAGAAGCACCAGAGCTGAGTGGGTGTGCAGCCTGCGGCGATGCTGTGTCCTGCCTGTTACGGACTGGATTGGATTGGTGTGAGGCCTGCTGGACTGCAGTGTAGGCAGCACACAGGTGACCCCATGGTGCTGGACCACTGTGTAGGCCAAAGGCGTAGTCAGCAAGGGCCCACAGACAAGTGTGGTTGGAATGCTATGCACAGAGTTGGTGGCACCACATCGAAGGGAGTATAGTGATTTAAACTCAGCCATAAATTATGTACTCTGCCATTGTAAAATCAAGACTCAGTTCCAAATGTGTGACCTACTTGACCGCTGTGTAGGCCAGTGGAGTACGTCAACGAGAAAAGAGTGCTGCAGGCCTGTCTTTGGGGAGGACAGCGATGGTCTGAGGAGGCTACCAAGGTTGCATGCCTCAGGCTTAGAGCTTGCACAGGCACGTGGTGGGCCCTCTTTGCACACGCCAGTGTCAGAAGGTGAACAGTGTGGCCTGGTTGCGCAGGGGCGGCCAAGACGGGTCTGGGGACCAGCGGCCTGGGGTGCAGCATGAGCACATGATCGCAGGCACCGCCGCTCACGGCGTCGGCCTCGTAGCGGGCTGGGAGGCGCCACCCTGGCAGACACGTTGGCCATTCTGGAAGAGAACCAAGCCCAGAGCTACGGGCTTTTTATTCACACCCATACGCTGGCCTGGCTTACGCCAGGTCAGCCCACTCCGCTCACGCTTACAGGGGGGACGTAATAAGCTACTTTCTGCGCTCTTCCCCACTGCCTGGGGTAACATGGTTGCATCCACTGTTCATTACACTCCAAACACCAGCAGTATATGTCGACATGGGCATGTCTGTGGTCTGCATACTGCAGTCTGGCCAGTACATCCACGCCACACTTGGCATTGTGTATATTCTCATTCATGGGTCACTTGCCTCCTTAGCACATGCATGGTTCCCACCTCTCCCCACATTCTGCTATTGTGTGGCTGAGGTACCATGCTGTTGATAGCTTGTATACATGGCTTGCCCAGGTTACCACAGTAAGTTGTGCTGTCATGTCTGGTAGGTGGGCATGTTGTTTGTCATGTTGTGTGTGAGTTTGTAACGTGTGCATTCCCTGAGTTGTGAGTTGCATGATTGTGGAGTTGAGGCGTGCGATGTGTTCATTTGGTACTTACCAACAAGCACTGCATTCCCATGGGTGCCAGCCTCAAAGCGCTGGTTGATGATGGACTGTCGGAAGATGACAGAATCATGCTCACTACCTGGGTAATTGGCAATGACATTGGTGAAGAGTCCCTGGTGGTCCACTATTGCCTGCATATTAATGTAATGCGTGTGCTTCCTGTTGCAGTAATTGTGTGCAGTGGTGGCAGGGGGCACAAGGAGAACGTTTGTGCAGTTGATTGCCCCCAACATGTGTGGGAAACCAGCTATGGCATAAAAGCCTTGCTTGGTTTCCAGCTGTTCCTGCACAGTGTGTGGGAAGTGAAGGTACTGGGGTACCAAGCTGATGATGACATCCAAGACAGGTGTGAGGAACTTGGATAGGGCTGGCTGTGAGACTCTTCCGACTCTGGCAGTTGTTGGTTGGAAGGTCCCAGAGGCCAACATGTGCAGCACAGCCAGCAGCTTTGTCTGCAGAGGGATGTTGGTTGTCCACTGTGTTGGTACCGTCAGCCTGTGGGCAATGATGGTCAGGATGCGTAGGATGGTTGTCCTTTTGAGCCTGTAGTGGGCATTGACATCCTTTGGTGTTAAGTCTGTGAGGCTAGTGCATTTTCTGAAGGTCCGCTGTCTTTGTCTGTGCTGCCTCTGTGGTGGTCCGGGGCAGATGGGGGGATCCGGGTGGTTTTGGCGGGCATGGGGGTGGTGGCGGTGGGTGTTGTGACCCTCTTGGGGCACCGAGCTGCATGATGAGTAGCTCCATGGCATCTGTTGTTCCTCAGGTGTGGCTCTGGCTTTATGGTGAAGGTTGTCGTCCGACTTAACACCAGGTCGGAGCAGGTGTTAAATCCCTGCTGCCAACGCGTCATATCGCATGTTTTGTGAACTTATCCCCCATCTGGCTGGCTGTTGAGAATGTTGCGAAGTGGTGTTGTTGCGGCGTTTTGTACGGGAACGCCTGCTCTGCATATCATTAGTGTTAGTTGCCGGTGTCATCTATGGCGATGTTCTTTGGGGCTGCTATCGCAGGAAAACTGGTGATACCGGCTGTTAGCACCAGCTTGTGAATAGGCCGATACATTTATCGCCACTTTGGCTGCGATAAAGTGCTGATAACTCGGCAATAAGTCCTTGAGAATATGCCCCTAAATGTTTTAAAGCTTTGTTGGCCCTCTTTAATTACTTTTCCGAAGTTAGACAGATGGGTCGGGTGGGGTCGAGTCTGGGTGCTATTGTCTCTTAAAATAGTATTGATTTTCAACTCCACATGGTAAATACGGCTTATCCATAATTTGAAAACTTTGGCAGGACATATCTTTTCGGCCTAAACTGCTTCACCAAATTTATTTCAGGCACCTTTCTCCACAAAAAACGCCAAAACATCCCTTTTAGATCTATCTGTCTGTCTATCTACCAATTTATTTTAGGGTTTATTGGTTGAGGGGGATGGAAACCCGACTCAGGCAACAACAATCCTGACCAGGGTGGACCACAAAAGTCACTAAATTAACCTGTGCTTAACCCTCTGGTAGCTTGGCACAAAAGCAGTTAGGCTTAACTTAGAGGCAATGTGTAAATAATTATGCTGCACGCAAACAGCAATAAAGTGAAACTACAACACAAGAAAAACCCAAACCAACTTAGAAAAATTGAGTACATTTTAATAAACAAAATGAAACCAGAATGACAAAAAATCCAATCAGAATATTCAGAGATATTCAATTTGAGTGGAAATAGCACCTAAAAGCATAAAGTGCCACTCACGGTCATCTAGTCATGCTAGACCGGGGGAAATTAGTTCAGCCCGACTGCGATAAAGTGTGGGTTGGACACAGGAACCAGGTTAGTCCCGGTGAACAGTTACCTTCTTGGGTTTTGGTGCAAAGAGTTCCTTTCAAGTTGGAGGAGGCTGCCTGAGCAGGTCAGGCATCACAGATGGTCGTTGTTGTAGTGCGGAGAGCAGGTTGGATGTTGCTGTTGGGCATCGGTGTAGTGTGGAGATCAGGTGTCACGGGTGGTCATTGCAGTATCTTCGTGTTGGCAGTCACCGTGGGCAGTCCTTGCTGTAGCGCAAAGTGTAGTTCTTGCATTGCTGGTCATCGCTGGCAGTCGCTGTTGGCACGATGAGCAGACCTCACCGGAACTTTGCATTGGTGGTCATCACTGGCCACAGAGTCTTGATGAGAAATAGCCCATTTGCAGTTATAAAGAGCCAAAACTTCAGGATTTTCAACTTTTCTTTAGGAGGAGAGTCTACTTAAGGCAACCTGGGCGGCACCTCATGGGGAATTGGGATTCACTTCAGCAAAGGCCAACAATGGGTCTCCAGTTCCTGGGCAGCACCTCATGGGGAATCAGGATTTACTTCAGCAGAGGCCAGCGGCAAGGCTCGGAGAGGTCCAGTAGCAGCAAGTCAGCTGGCCAGTTGCAGGGAGGCCTCTGAAGATTGTTGTGTCCCTGTAACTCACACAGGAGGTCAGCGAACCTACCCTTGGAGTCACTCTGGGTAGCCTGGGATCAAGATAAGCAGATGAAAATGTTCTTCTTGAGATAGCAAAGCAATCCTTCAAGCAGCCCTTCAGAATCTTCCACAGGTCGAGGAGTGTTCTGATATTTGGCTGTGGACTTCCATTATTTATATCGGATGCCAGCCATTTTGTGGTGGGACTTCCTCTCCTACTCCCACTGGAAAGCTTTTCCCTTGTCCCCTGGTCAAGGCTCCAAACATTTGGGGTTACAAAAGGCAGGGCAGGCCTGGTGTCAAGTTCTTTTGTGTGTGTAGACAAATCCCTTAGGGTGTAAGTGGAGCAAGGCACAGCTCCTCCCCAGTCATCCTGTCAGGACGGCCCACCCTGTCTACAGCTAAGCCCCTTTGCATTACTCTCAGAAAGCAATAAACAAAACCTCAACGGTAGAGCCATTCACAGTCATTTTATCCAGGACACTGGCAGAAGACACTGTTGACTGGGACAAAAAAATTTAAGCTTTCTAAAAGCAGAATTTTCCAAAATTGTAACTTAAAATCTGACTTCACTATTAAAGAGGATTTTAAAGTACAATTAATTTGAGTGCAAACAGTATATTTCAACCACCCCCAATCTACAGTTAGCACTTTTTAAATGTAATAAGGACACCCAGTGTTAGTCAATGGGAGAGATAGGCCTTACAAGAGTGAAAAATGACTTTAATAGTTTTTCACTGACAGGACATGTAAAAGTTACGTACATATGTCTTACTTGTTAAATACAATGCACTGTGCCCTATGAGCCTTTAGGGCCTACCTTGGGCGTGACTTATAAAAATTGAAAAGGAAGGTTTAGGCCTGGCAAAAAGTTTATTTTGCCAGGTTGAAATGGCAGTTTGAGACTGCACTACAGGCTGCAGAGACAGGCCTGAGACATGATTTTAAAGTGCTACACCAGTGAGTGGCACCATGAGTGCAAAACCAGAGGGGATGATGGACGGAGTGTTGAACATTGGAAGAACTCACCCCCAGTCAACTGATCTGGGTTTAATCCATCTTCATTCTTTAGCTCACTCCACCACCCCAGTTCAGACATGGCCATATGCAAATCAGACTGCCCCTGTGCCTCATGGGAACAGTCCAGCCCGAACTGCCAAGCCATGTCTTCCCTGGATGGCATTCGCAATAGTAGCATTTAATATACAGACCCTGGGTACACATATTACCACTTACTAGGGACTTGCAAGTAAATTAAATGTTCCAATTAGGTGTCGGCTAGTCTTACCATGTTTGAATGAGAGAACACAAGCACTTTACCACTTGATAGCAGTGCTACAGTGCACAGAATCCTAAAGCCAAGAAAAACGGATTAAGCAAACAGGAAATGTTAAGGCTAAACTTAACTAAGCTGGTAGTACAAAACAATAAATATTTTTTAGGCATTTCATAAGCAGACTACAGACAAATGCTATGAATCCTATCAAATGTAAAAGTCAGTTTCTTATTGCAAGAAGATTAATGAGAATTTTTGTGTGGCTACCATTTGAAATGATATGCAGACCACTGCCAAAGTCTTATCTCACAATGTTAGCAGTGGCATAGCAAAAGTGCCTTTAGCCCTAATACGAGCAAGGGAAAAGGGACCCCATATCATGTTTCATAGTAAAAAGACACTATCGATGGTCAGGTGGATCCCTTGTAAAAGTTGGCCCTGGTGCACTGCATCTGAAGGAATGTCTTCTCCTGGCTGCCCATAAATCTGCTCCTTAGGAAACTGTGGCTGAGAAAATGGCCTTTGCATCTGTTTTATTTTTAAGTCAAACGAAAAGTGAGTTAGGCCTTGGGAGGTGTTTTTACTAAGATACTGACACTTGTTCTTTTTAAACTATGTTTAGGATTTCCTCATTGATAAATATTTGAAAAGTAAACTACATCATTAATAAAGATTGAATATATTGAATTCAATATACAGTACTGAAATACCTTAAGATATGTGTTTGCTTTTCCTCCATATTTGTGACTTTATTATCTTTTATTTTTTTAAACTATGCCATACAAACAAGTATTGCCAATACCTTTTGAGAACAGAAGTCTTTTCGCAGTCCTCTTCAACCATGGTGCTCTTTCTGCTAAACCAATGGATTCTCCCATTTAACCACAGGATCCTGATATTTTACCACCTTTCCCAATAGCACAATGTGATTCTGGTGCCACTAAATCACAAGAGCGGAACAGACATGCATCTCTCAATAATACCACTTATTCTCTCAACAGTTCCAAGTGCCAGGCATAATGGGAAGCACCTGAAAATAAAATAAACATTTATGCAAATTTAACATGCAGGTATACTGATAGTATGTGAAATCAGTAACCGAAATTGCAAATTAAGGGCCTCATTTATGAGAAGTGAAGCAGCGATGCGTCACTTCTCAGTGCGCCCTCCTTGCGACATGATGGATGCGTCATATTTACTGTATGATGCATCATGTCGCAAGGAGTTACAGATACGTCAGTATTTCTGACGTATCTGTAGGTGCAAAAGTGACGCTTTGCTGGAGTGTGTCACAAAAGTGATGCAACTCAAGCAAAGTGTCCTTTCACATGGGGCAAACCCCATGTGAAAGGGCCTGTGTCAGTCCTACGCCTGCTGTGAGTCAGGTGTAAGATATTGACGCATTTGCACCCTAGAAGTGGTGCAGTGAAATCGCGTACATTTCACTGCGTCACTTCTACAAAGCTTACTTACGTGGGAACGCCCACCCTTCATGCATTATACCTGACGCAGGTTTATTGTAGCGCAGAGGTTTACAAAGTGACGCATCTCCTTAGATGCATCACTTTGTAAATAGGGCGCAACAGGAGGCATGTTTTACGCCTCCGATGCGTCACAAAAAGTGACGCAACAGAAGCGCAAAACTATCGCAAGGCCTCATGAATAAAGTCCTCAGTTCACACCATTCAGTCAGGACCTAACCTTTTCAGCCAATCCGGTCCTTTTCTCATGCATTTTTAATCAATTCGAAGCGTACATATTAAATACTTTTTGAACTTCAGACATGTCATAGGAGAATTTAATGTTGGAAATGTAATGTTATAAAGTAATTTCATCTTTTTGCATGCATTCATGCCAAACACATGACATTCATGAACAACACTTTGAAACAAGCACACAATCTATGTCTTAATTGAGATCCGTCTTTGCAAATTAAAACCAATACATGTTTTCTCATCTGGATCAGCAATAACTAAGCTACGCTTTCTTCTGAGAGGGCCCGTATCATTTGACAAGTTTTTAAACATGCATGACTCAAGAAAAATGAATTTCTAATAATTACACACAATGTCCATGTTCTTAGAGCCCACGCTTTGTTTTACTGACTAGATCAGACATGGATCACTGTCAAGACGACCAGCTGTCTCAATTTTCTGGACCCTCTTACTTCACCAACACAAACTGACCAAAGAGTCTCCAGGGATGCCTGTGCTGTGGGACACGTTAATTCCTTCATCCATGCTTGCCCAAATGTGGACCACGATTCTAGGTGCCTACTGTTTATTTTATCAATAATCCACCCATTGCATGTTTTAGCTGAAAGCGGCAATGTTGTGATGTTCCTAGACATACCCTAAGACGTGGCATATAGATCTACACGTGACCAGAGTTTGATTGGTTACCATCTATATTTGGTTGACAGCGTAAAAAAACCACAAACCAAATGTACTGGTGCCTTCAATCCAGACTGGTCTGCAGAAGAGTTTCTGTGAGTGCATTTGCTGTCCAGTTTAACCAGTGTGGACCGCGTTCTTCAGCATTTGTGGTTCACATCTGGCAGACTGGCCAACAATGGTTATACGCAGATATGATCTTTGCTTTCTCTAAGTGACTATGGTAATCAGTTACCAGACAGGTTCGCCTAACAGGTACTGCAGGCTGGTCTGGCTTGAAGGCACATGAACATGTGGTTTGTGTTTACGTAAAGGATGGAATCAAGCATTTGTGCCCTGAGTTTGGCAGATGGTGTCCCAAGCGCTGACGACAGCTTGGGTCTATATTTGCTGCTCCGGGTCACCTCAAATGACCATGATCCGAGTTACCTTTTCAAATCTATTCTACCCATTTTATGGCTCCATGCATCTGCTACTCTCACTGAAATGGAAACCCAACAGTGTATATTTTTAATTGTAATTGCATAAATTGGCACGCAGACTAATCCCTAGTTGTATAGTTCTGCTCAGTAGCCATCTCTGTGGGCAGTTTCAGCAAACGTGACAGGACCTCTGTGGGTGTGGGGGGTGGCTTTGGATATGGGGGACTATTGCCATGAAGGTTGCCTCTGTATGGTATGTATGCAGAAAAGTATCGGTGTTTTGGTTTTTGGCTGGATAGTTCTTTGAGTGGCTAAAGGGTTAACTTTGGGAAGTTCGATAGAAAAAACCCTGGGGCAGATTTACAAGCCCCTTGCGCCTCTTTTACGCTGCCGTTGTGTCACTTTAGTGACGCAGCAGCGGCGCAAAGCCAGCGCCATGGTGCAGGTACTTACAACATGACGCATCTGGGAG
This sequence comes from Triturus cristatus, assembly GCF_964204655.1. Lineage (NCBI taxonomy): Eukaryota > Metazoa > Chordata > Amphibia > Caudata > Salamandridae > Triturus > Triturus cristatus. The sequence continues at coordinate 354,594,985 of NC_140584.1, forward strand.
ATGTGTCACGTTGTAAAGCCCTGTGCCACATGTACACGCTACAAGATTTCACTCAGCCACTTTTAAGGCCATGCTGCGTCAAAACCCTGCGCCTGCTTGAAGCAGGCGTAAGGATTGGCGCAGCATTTTGAAGATAGGGCACCCCCGAGCCTTGCTGGAGCTGCGTTGCACTTGTGACGCAACTCCAGCAATGCGCCACCTTTACGGCAGCAGATGCGTCACGCATCTGTCCATTTTTGCCGCATGGTGCGCCGCATTGTAAATGCGGCGCATCCATGGTGGCGGAGCTGTGACGCACAATAACTGGGGCATCCCTGCTGTTATTGTAAATCTGACCCCTTGTATTTTTTTAATGTGCAGTGGCACCTGGTAAAGTAAGTTACAAAATCTATAGGATTGATTTTAACAGTAAATGTTAAAGCATCACAGGTTTAAAATATTTATATCTAATGAATCATAAATTAAAAACATAAAACAACTTGTTGGTTACTGAATTATATAGGCATAAGTACAAAAAACATGTACGTGTGTGTACAACGACTGGTGCAAAATTGCACGAGAAAATACTCAGTCTATGCAATTGAGCCCTATGATTTTATCACGTTGATCCAGCACCACGTATAGGTTTTCACCGTTGTGCAAAACGTCCCAGTTGAGGAGAGAATGAGCAATATGGGAGCTTATGAGTAAACATGGCTTGTCTCTGATCATTTGCCAGTGGCAGCTCATGATGAATGTGTTCGTGCCTTTATTTTTAGTTGCAACGGGCCCTGTTTCCCTATGAGAAGCAGCCGTCCAGGATGCATTAACAGCATACACAGGCCAAATAAAAGGCACTTTGAGGCATCTGAATGTGAAATTTGCATCCATGTTCCTGACTCAGTGGCATGGTTTCTCTTGTTTTCCATACTTATTCGAATCGCATAAATAATGCAGCGCTATTTTAATATTCAGATTCCTGCTGAGCTGCGCGTGAGAGACCGTGGCACAGAGGAATCCTGGGCGCTGGGAGTACATTAAAACACCTTGAGTGAAACTGTCATTTGTTGCAATCACCGCGCGGCGTCTTCGAAGGACCGTTCCAGAGATCAGCCTTTGAACTGCAGCGGTCAAGGGCGACTGGTATCTAAACCAACAATTTTCAGCAAGATGATCAGCTTTTCTCTTCCCTCAGATCTCCTGTTAATCACTTTTTTCGTTGGTTCGTGGAAACGAAACAATAACATCTTGGTTGACCCCTAAAGGTGGCACCTGATGCACAGATGGTTGGTACTGTTCTATAGAGACCAGTAACAATTCTAGCTACTCATACCCCAAGTGCAAGGGTAAACATTGAAATGGCCTTTGTAGAGGGCTGTCTGTTTAGTGGTTTTGCTGGGCTTAAGAAGATTCTTTTTTTAAAAGAGTTAAGATAGCTCTATGTGTTAAGTGCTCGCTGCATAGCTCTTAAAGTAAACTGTAGGGCTCCGGTTTTCATCCTATTAAGGTCCCTGCAGCCTTTTCTGCCATTAAAAGCCAAACAAATAACTACTGATAAGTTGGAGTGTTGTAGCAGCTGTCTTTGAAGTGGCCCAAGAAGCTCTATCAAGCACTGCATAAAACCAGCAGTAACAAAGCCAATAGGCCTCAGACCTATTCCTTCGTTATCACTTTCTTGGAATGTGTCTCTCTTTATAACAAGCCCGTTCCAAGATGGCTGTTTTGCATGTAAGAAGAGGCTTTTTAAACAATGATTTTAGTTAAAAGAACAAAACAACAAGAATTGGCAATGCCAATGGGTCTGGCTTTAACAGAAGTTTATATCATAATGTGAAGTATTACAAGTATATTTATATATTCATTGGAATGGATATGTATTTGTGTAGAATAAAATTGGTGTAGGTTAAAATGTCAGGTGCCAGTTGCACTGTCAAATCAGACATAAAAATCCATGTAGGTTAATGACTGTCCTCATCCCATCAATGCTGCTGCCAGAGAAAAAACATAACTTATCAAGTTATCTAAGAAAATGTAATAAAATGTCAGTGCCCTTGAAAGTTCAGCCACAAGCAGCTGGATAAATAAACAAAATGATCACTGCTGTGGTGACAGCAAGCACGTGTTTAGGTCAGGCCTAGGCAGTGCATGATCTGTCTCTTTGAGACATGCTATACACACTCTGTGGTCTTACACCCACGCATTGCCTTTTTATGCGTTCCTTCGATTGTCGTTCAAAAATACTTGCTTGCTAGTGGATAATCCTTCCTCTGTTTCCCTTCTTTTTGGTGTTTGGTTTCTTCCCACAGAGCACCGACAAATTACTGTTCACATTACGCTTCTGTGCTTATTGTGCTCCTTTGGGGGGACTATTTTTTCTTTGATTCCTGCTTGTGTCATTGTTTGGTCGTCTTCAGTTATTCAGGAACGGTGCCGGCACTTTATCTCTCCAAATACTGAGATGAAATGTCAGATGCTTAAGATGCTGTTTTCGAAATTACCTCTGTAATTTTCTCTGACTTCAAAGTGCAAGGATTTGCCCCAAACCCCTCCTGCTTCTCTACTTGCTGGCATGCCTTGATCGCTGGACCTTCAGCAGCCCAACCTTGCGGCACAGTTAAGGGCAAAACTTGAGGAACTCCTGTCGCATTTTTTCTGACTCTTGTTTGTATGATGGGAACTCCAGCGAGCAAAGTTGTTGGAGTGCTTTACATGAGCGTTAGTTACATTAAACAATGTCAGACTTAATTTTTGAGGGCATTTTAATCGAGTGTGAACTCGACTGACCCAAAGGTATTGAACCTCTTTACATAGGCAGCAGTTACATTTCACAAGGTCAGGTTCATTTTTTGGGTTTTAGGTGCAGGGAGAATAATGCCGCCGCCCCTGTTTATTCATTATTTACCCTCTACCTAACACATGGGGGACAGCATTCATCCCTCCCGTGTCACTGCATTCCCACCTCGCTGCCTCTTCCTGTCGTCCTCCTCCTCTCAGATCTCTAATTTAAGCAGATTTACGGCAGCTCCCCAGGGACTATGAGACATTGTTTATGATATAATGTGATCTCGAGCAATCCGAAGGTGTTGGAGTGCCTTACATGAGCGATAGTTACATAGCACAAGGTCAGACTATTTTTTAGGGGCATTTTTATAGAGCGTGAACTCAATTGACCAAAAGGTATTGGAGCGCTTTAGAAAAGCACCAAGTTCATTAAATACGGTCAGGTTATTTTATTTGTTTTTTAGGTGCGTGTAGATTAAGTGATGCCGATGATGTCCCTGTTTATTCATTATTTTCCTCTACCTGACAAATGGGAGCATTTTGTTGTTGATATGTCCAGTGCTCCTATTCCCACGGGGCTGGAACAGAGGGCAGGACTGGGGCTTGCTGATAAAAGGATGGTGCGATAAGTGTTTTTAATAGAAAACTCTGGAGATGGGTGCATGATGAATAGAGGCCTGGAGGAGGGGGGTTTTGACATCATCGCCATTGGAAAGTACTTCACTGATTTTTTTCATAGGCTGTTGAATACTCTAGTGATGCAATCACACACAGAATGTTATAGTGCTGCTGTTGACTTGCATCGAGGCACTGGTCTTTCTGTCTGTGCATTAAAAAGCCTTGGAATGTGAGGCAAGCACGTACTCCTGAATTACACTGCATGGCCCAGTGTACAGTAATTGTATTGCTCTTCAATCCCCGGTGGCACAGCACCCAGGATAATGTGCTGCATGGCTAAACACTTATAAGGCAAAAAGAACAATTGATGGCAGAATGCAGAACAATGTCATACACTCACCCCAGTACAGAGATCTGGGCCTAAATCCATCGTTTTTTGCTCACCATGCCATTCTCGTTTGGACCCAGCCATATGCAAATAAGTCTTGACCCTGCACCAATGGGAACAGTCCAGCCCAAACTGCCATGCCAGGTCCTCCCTGGACTGGAAACAAGCATTTTAGGACCCATTTCGGGCTTTCAGCCCTCATCAGCCAGGATAGCTTGACTCCAGTGGCATGGAGAGCACGGGACCCACGTCCGGGCATACCCGTCCCACTTGGAGTGACAAATGCAAAAAGAACAATTAATGGACAGAATGCAGAACAATGTAATACACTCACCCCAGTACAGAGATCTTGGCCTCAATCCATTGTTTGTTTGCTCTTTGCTCACCATGCCATTCCAGTTTGGACCCAGCCATATGCAAATCAGTCTTGACCCTGCACCCAATGGGAACAGTCCAGCCCGAACTGCCAGGCCAGGTCCTTCCTGGACTGAAAACAAGCATCCTAGGACCGGTTTCAGGCTTTCAGCCCTCATCAGCCAGGATAGCTTGACTCCAGTGGCATGGACAGCACGGGACCCACGTCTGGGCATACCCGTTCCACTCGGGTTGACAAATGCAAAAAGAACAATTGATGGTCAGACTGCAGAACAATGTCATACACTCACCCCAGTACAGAGATCTGGGGCTAAATCCATCGTTGCTCACCAGGCAAGACCTATTGGCATGTCAATGCTTGTTTTGTTGAAGCAACATCTTCTGCCCAACAAAATTCCAAGCTCCCAACATGTGGGCACAGAAAACTTCCCTTTCTTGACACTCTCACATAATTGTCTGTCAAAAGCTGTGCTGTCAAGCCAGGCAATAAAGGGCAATCTAGTGGTAGCAGTCCATATGAGCACATATGCAGTCATCTTGGAATGGTAAGAAAATCATTTCAAAATTGCTGCCCGCCTATGCAGCCATCGACTGCAGGCACATGGAGTCAAGGGGGCTGCAAGGAGACTCTGAGATGTGGGGGATTATTTTTAAATAAAAATAAAGAAAGAGGGATCCTGGAAAGCAGGAGAGAGCTAAGCCAAGAGACATATGACGTTGGCAAGGGAAGAATACATGCCATTCAAATAAAATACAGTGAGAGTGAAATGCTGACAGGGCTGAAATTAATACCACTTTATTTATCGTTCGCAATAGGTTCCCAACTAGAGGCAGAAAAAACTGTCCGCATATGGTTTCTCAGCTTGCTCAGTGGAACAGACAAATTTGTGGAATGCTGTCGCAAGGGGATAAGAGTAACAGACTCATCATGAAGCATCACTCGCTCATGTATTAAATATGAACCCCAGACCAAACTTTTTTTTAAAATTCCAGACTAGAATAGAGAAACAAAAGCTATGGAAGCCCACAAGTGGCCACCGACTGTGATGCAAAAGATGAGAAGATCGCCCACAGATGACTTCAGAAGATGATGAAGTTGCCAAAGACCTAGAGACATGTAGCAAAAGGCCTATGAACCGTACTGTCAAAGAAGTCATGCTGGCCTGCCACGCGCTCTTCTTGATGAACATCAATTCATGACCCTCCTGCTTTGGTCAGCACTTGAGATCCGGACAAATCAGGCTACCGCTAAAATACATCCAAGGAGCCCTCCCACATCTGCTAACGCCACTGCACTTTTTAAGCCTGCAATAGCTCTAAAGCAACTCCAGCGCACTGAAACAACGAACGCTCAAATGCACTGCAGAGTTACTTGAAATATTGTTTATGGAGACGCCCATCAGAAAAAGAGACTCAAATTGCCAAAGAACCCAGTTCCAAGCTTTTGCATACATCTGAAAGGGAGTAAGTTAAACGATGCAACACCCGCTCTCAAAGTACTCTGCACCCAGAGTAACAGAGATTAGGGTTCCCCGGTAACAGACAAAATGCTCATGAAGACAGAGAGCATTCATGCATTCAACAGCTATTCTACCTTTGTTCCATCATCAGCAACCTCAGGTCCACCTACAGCAGGGTTACCTTCTAACCCAAAATCAGGTGGGGCAGAGCATCCACCTCTAGACCTCACCGCACCAAGCCCACCCTCTGACAGCACAAGCCAGTGCTCCACCAAACTAACAGGCCACCTTTCAAAGAACTATTGCTAATGGTTTTAGGATTCGCCATTAAGGAATGGATACAATTCAAACCAATGAGATGCGTACCAACATTAAGAGACATTTCTGCCAGCAGTTAGCATCACAAGATGTATATACAAATGTATATGTACTCATCCTGCAGGCTCTGTGCCACAAGCTCTATGCTGGTGCTCACAAAATCCAGTATAGACGAGGACATAGCTTTGGAGGTGCATGGGGTGGAACATTCCCCTGATAATTACGTCCTCGGTCTTGCCTCTCAGTGACAGCTAATCTGCTGTCTGTAGCACCAATGACATCAAGTCACTGTTGCTGCAGACTCAGTAAAGGTATGCAAACGAACATATTCAGAGGGATTGTTAAGCTAGAACCGAAACAAGGGTAAGGCTTGGCTTAAAAAGTCCATGGACAAGCACAGACATGGAACCATTTGTAAATCATGCAGCAACCATTCTAACATGCAACTGCGTTTCATCTTAGTACTTCAGATTATATCACTGCATTGAGAGGCATAAATAACTAGTTTTAAAACAAACTTAGAAATATTTGTTCCCCTCCCTCACCGCCCAAACAATGCCACTGGTGAACTCGGAGGCAAGTCAGTTGTCATGTGTACCCCATATGTGGCCTAGATTATTATAGCTAGAGCAACATTATAGTCTTTTAAACACAAGGGGCCCGATTCACAGAACTAACTTAAGACAAAATCCTAAACTTACTACCATTTTCGTATTCACAGAAGGCACTTACTCATTTTGGTATTCACAGAAGACACTTACTCACTTCGGTATTCACAGAAGTTAGGAGTCCTAACTTTAGGACTCCTAAATGCCTTCTGTGAATACCGAAAGTCTTAAAATTAGGATTGTTCTCAGTTTAGGAGTCCTAAAGTTAGGACTCCTAACTTTACTACTACTAAACTGAGAAAAATCCTAATTTTAAGGCTTTCTGTATTCACAGAAGGCATTTAGGAGTCCTAAAGTTAGGAGTCCTAACTTTACTACTACTAAATTTAGAAAAATCCTAATTTTAAGACTTTCGGTATTCACAGAAGGCATTTAGGAGTCCTAAAGTTAGGAGTCCTAACTATACTACTACTAAACTGAGAAAAATCCTAATTTTAAGGCTTTTGGTATTCACAGAAGGGATTTAGGAGTCCTAAAGTTAGGAGTCCTAACTTTACTACTACTAAATTTAGAAAAATCCTAATTTTAAGACTTTTGGTATTCACAGAAGGCATTTAGGAGTCCTAAAGTTAGGAGTCCTAACTATACTACTACTAAACTGAGAAAAATCCTAATTTTAAGTCTTTCGGTATTCACAGAAGGCATTTAGGAGTCCTAAAGTTAGGACTCCTAACTTCTGTGAATACCGAAATGAGTAAGTGCCTTCTGTGAATACCAAAAGGAGTAAGTGCCTTCTGTGAATACCAAAATGGTAGTAAGTTTAGGATTTTGTCTTAAGTTAGTTCTGTGAATCGGGCCCAGTAGGTTTTTGTATAGCACACTTCTTGAACCTGTGCACCTGAAACTATTCTCGTTTGTGATAATGAAGAAAAAGGAGATCAGGTGAAAATAAATATTTGCCCAGGATCACACAGTTTGTTCAATCAGAGAAGCTGAGATTGATTCAGCCCATATTTTCTGGTTTCGCATTATTCAATTCAGCTACTAAAGTAGTATACTTTTCTCGTCTTATTTGCGTTAAAGGTCACTACTTTGTCATGAAATCGTGGTGCATGAGGTTAGAATGTGGAGGTTTGCAGATGCCACATGGAGGCTCAGCTAATTTTGGGCTCGAGGGTGAAAGAGGGCCTGTAGATGTGCCGAAGCCAAGCATCAGTAGCTCGCCTACCTCTGAGACTTGGCCTGGGATAGCAGAGTGACCTACGAAAATGGATGTATGTCGTTACAACGCACACTTTTACAACGCATGCACTTACAACGCATTTTTTACAACGCCCAATCCATTACAACGCATGACATTACAACGCATGACACTACAACGCATTTTTAAAAACTACCTTTACAACGCATTCCATTACAACACATACTACCATTACAACGCATACCATTACAACGCATAATATTAAATTGCATTTAAGGTAAGTATTAGATAGTATAGGTGTAAAAATTACTTTTCTGACTCCAGGGGGTGCAACAGTAGGGTAAGTGTTGGATAGTATAGGGGTAAAAATTACTGTTCTAACTCCAGGGGGTGCAACAGTAGGGTAAGTGTTGGATAGTATAGGGGTTAAAATTACTATTCTAACTCCAGGGGGTGCAACAGTAGGGTAAGTGTTGGATAGTATAGGGGTTAAAATTACTATTCTAACTCCAGGGGGTGCAACAGTAGGGTAAGTGTTGGATAGTATAGGGGTAAAAATTACTATTCTAACTCCAGGGGGTGCAACAGTAGGGAAAGTGTTGGATAGTATAGGGGTAAAAATTACTATTCTAACTCCAGGGGGTGCAACAGTAGGGAAAGTGTTGGATAGTATAGAGGTAAAAATTACTATTCTAACTCCAGGGGGTGCAACAGTAGGGAAAGTGTTGGATAGTATAGGGGTAAAAAATACTATTCTAACTCCAGGGGGTGCAACAGTAGGGTAAGTGTTGGATAGTATAGGGGTTAAAATTACTATTCTAACTCCAGGGGGTGCAACAGTAGGGTAAGTGTTGGATAGTATAGGGGTTAAAATTACTATTCTAACTCCAGGGGGTGCAACGGTAGGGTAAGTGTTGGATAGTATAGGGGTAAAAATTACTATTCTAACTCCAGGGGGTGCAACAGTAGGGTAAGTGTTGGATAGTATAGGGGTATAAATTACTATTCTAACTCCAGGGGGTGCAACAGTAGGGTAAGTGTTGGATAGTATAGGGGTATAAATTACTATTCTAACTCCAGGGGGTGCAACAGTAGGGAAAGTGTTGGATAGTATAGGGGTAAAAATTACTATTCTAACTCCAGGGGGTGCAACAGTAGGGTAAGTGTTGGATAGTATAGGGGTAAAAATTACTATTCTAACTCCAGGGGGTGCAACAGTAGGGTAAGTGTTGGATAGTGTAGTGTAATATTATGCGTTGTAATGGTATGCGTTGTAATGGTAGTATGCGTTGTAATGGAATGCGTTGTAAAGGTAGTTTTTAAAAATGCGTTGTAGTGTCATGCGTTGTAATGGATTGTGCGTTGTAAAAAATGCATTGTAAGTGTAGTGCGTTGTAAAAGTTGCGTTGTAAAGATTGTTCCCCTACGAAAATGTGTGTGATTCAGGGTTAAGGGCATGGATCTGAATGGGGCCCTGCCCGTCACTCACTCCACATCAGTGTCCCACCTACAAAGCTTTAAGTGGGTTGGTTCCTGCCAGGTTTCAGATGCAGCAGTAAATAAAACCTTTGAAATGGTTCCATACCTGGTCCTAATGCAGTGTTATTTCCAGGTCAAAACAATGCCTGAATTCCAAATGACTGTAGAAAGCCTTGAGTTATTCCATAACAGTGATGCAGTACCTGTTTATAATATAATTTAACTTAACTTGCATTTCAGAAAATGAGTTTGTTTTTTGCCTATGTTGTTTTTTTGTAGTGTTTTTATGCAACATATGTGAACAGCCACCTCTAGGCATCTGGGTGACTTCGGCTGTGGGTGAGTGTTTGTGACTGGAGATGAGTGAGAACTCTGGAGATGAGTCTGAAGGCAGTGAGAATTTCTCACAGTGCCTGACAGTGTCTTCAGACTTCATGCGGATGCAATCTGGGTTACTAAAAGGCCAGCTCTTGCTGTCCATCCTAATCCTGGTCTGCTGATGTTAGGTATGGCCTTATGCTAGCATGCTCTGCTGGTCTTTTGTGCCCAACATTGCTTTAAGAAGAAACTGGGCTAGAGTGAACAACACAGTCCAGACTGTCCCTACACTGACTGGCTTTACTTTTCCAAATAACTCAACACTGATGCTCCTAATCCTGTTCATTACCACCATCCAGTCGTGACAGCCCGCCCTATGCTTTTTGGGCAATCTCTGCCTCACACCCCCCTAACATTATTGACTAAGCTACACTATATAATATATTTCTACACATCGCAAAGAGAAGTTCATGGTGTGAAGGAAGGATCCAAACCAACCTTCCTGCCAGCCCATCTTATAAAGAAAGGCTATTGAAAGTGTTACCGGGGAATTAAAAAAGACAAGGCAGTGTAGGCAGCACACCTGATCTTTCCGCAGGTTAAGTCACAACTTTGTCCAATATTTTTTTTTAATCTGCATTATTTCACACATAGATTTACTTGCCATTTCAAACAAATTTAATATGTCACAATACGCAGCACCGAAAAAGTAGGTATTCATATGAATGAAACCTTAAAAATCATAATTTTTTATCTAGTAATGAATTTAATGGTGTAAAATAACTTTGTTACAAGAATGAATGTCAAATATGTACTGAGCACATGCAAATGTAGTGCAAATTAACCAGCTAACCACTTAAAAGTTCAGGGGCTCATCCACAGTTTTCTAGATCACTGGTTTCAGATGGAGGTATCTCTTACTACGCAGCTTTGTTTAGAATGACTGTAGAACCTCTATTATGTTTTTCTATGTATTAGGTGAGTGGCATGGCGCTCTCTGCAGCATACTGTAGATTGAGAGGCAGCTGTTTCTGGCTGCCTAACAGCCGCGGCCGGCATAGTTAAACGAGGTGGAGCGGGGCGTGAAGTCTACAGACAACAGAATAGGTATAATAAAAAAAAGAAATAAATAATACACATTCCGACGTCTGTCGGCTTTACCCCGCTGCGCCCTGTCCCACCCCACCACGCTTACCTGTGGCAGCCACCGCTGCTGCCTATTAAGCGTGCAGAGTGGTCTCTTCTACTGCTCGGTAGTGCCAGCCGTGTGTCCAGACCCCTCCCATCCCCGCTGGAACCTCAAAGCAGTGGGAAAGCCAGGTAAGGGTGAAGGAAGTCCAAGATCTCGTGGTGAGATTGTATCGCACCATCTTGTTGGAAATAAGCAATTAAAAAATGGGCAATTCTTATTAGTTCAGAAAGCAAAGAGGATTCGACTAAGATTATAAGGATGTGGCAATCAATAAATCAATCAATACATTTGTAAAGCGCACTACTTACCTGTGAGGGTCGCAAGGTGCTGGAGGGGGGGGGGCGCTGCTACTGCTCGAACAGCCAGGTCTCGAGGAGTCTCCTGAAGGTCAGTAGGTCCCGGGTCTGCCGTACGTGGATGGGAAGGGTGTTCCAGGCCTTAGCAGCTAGGTGGGAGAATGATCTGCCGCCAGCGGTCATTCTTCAGATGCACGGGACAGTGGCGCGGGTGAGGTCAGCGGAGCGAAGCAGGCGGTTTGGGGTGTAGAAGGTGAGTCATTTGTCGAGGTATGCTGGTCCGGTGTTGTGGAGTGCCTTGTGGGCATGGGTGAGGAGCTTGAAGGTGATCCTCCTGTTGATTGGGAGCTAGTGCAGGTCTCTCAGGTGATCTGCGATGTGGCTGTGGTGAGGGATGTCGAGGATGAGGCGTGCCGAGGCGTTCTGTATGCGTTGGAGTCGTTTCTGGAGTTTGGCCGTGGTTCCCGCCTAGGTGACCGTCTTTCTTGTTCCGGTGGGGATCCATCTGTAGATCTTGCGGAGCATGCGCAGGGTGTTGAAGCAGCAGGGGTCTAGGATGACTCCCAGGTTGCGTGCGTGATTGGTGGGTGTCGGTGCGTCTCCCAGCGTGGCCGGCCACCAGGACTCATGCCAGGCAGAGGGGGTGGGGCCGAGGATGAGGACCTCCGTCTTGTCTGAGTTCAGTTTCAGGCGGCTGTTCTTCATCCATTCGGAGACAGCCTTCATTCCTTCATGGAGGTTGGTTTTGGCGGTGGTGGGGTCCTTGGTGATGGAGAGGATGAGCTGGGTGTTGTCGGCGTATGAGATAATGTTGAGGTCGTGCGATCGGACGATGTTGGCGAGCGGTGCCATGTAGACGTTGAAGAGTGTTGGGCTGAGGGATGATCCTTGGGGAGCGCCGCAGAAGATCTTGGTGGCTTCCGAGCAGAAAGGAGGAGGCAGACACTCTGTATTCTGCCGGTGAGGAAGCAGGTGGGATGAAAGGGCCAATGAACAGCAGACCTGCCAACTTACAAAAATATTTCACTGTGTTACAGAAGGGCTTGGCCTAAGAGTGGTTGGGGCCTTGAACTGAGAGCTGCCCCCTCCTCCCACTGATCCCCCTAGCAAAATAAAAAGAAAGACAACAACTTGCTAGGCGTGCCGTCAATATCCCAGTGTGTTTTCCCACCCCTTAATGGATATCGGCAGCACAGAGCCTTTTAAAAACATACTGGAAAACCACCCAGTATCATAGTTTTCATTTTGCCGTTTCTGTCAAAGTTTGATATAGGCACTTCACCGTGTGAATGGAGCCAAACTCGTGTGACACATAGCGGCACAGTATAAGTTGGGAAGGCTGGAACAGAGTGGACATGGAAACAGAAGAAGTGTGGCCCTGGTTTGGGAGCTGGTTCATGGAAGTGGACAAAGAAAGAAGGCAAGCTTTTGAGGGCAGTTTCTGGAATACTGCATGACTGCTGTGCTGCCACCATCCTCTAAAGACATGTGTAATAAATAAAGCATCGGGAACAACAGTGGTGGAGGAAATAGCTTGATTTTTTTGTCAGAGTGCAAGCATTGGCATTGCCAGTGCATTCTTGGAATGGTGTTTATTATTTTTTTGAAAGCCTTTACTTATTGATTTTCTTAGATAGCGAATTAGTGAGTTTTTCTGACATATTTACATTGCATGTCTTAGAGAGTTCTTCAATCACAAACTTACATGTCTGGTATCTTATCTGTATGTAGACCATCAAAAGAGCATTTGTAGGGTTTCCCTCTCTAATTTCTAGAGCAAGGTCACTCGTTATACATCCCTAATCCTTTGTTCACATATCTCTTACCATTTAGTTTAATTATCAATCTTACATATGGGCGTATGACTTATAAAGGACTGATATAATCATTGTACCGCCCAGTCCCCTACATGCATTATTTTAAATGAGCTACGCTTGAATCTGGCATCCCTTGACTTTACCATTTGATGATCTATTAGGACACCCTATTATTTATTTATATATTTGTGTTCCAATGGCCTCTGTTTATTTGTTTTTTACATGACAATGTAGGTTTTGAAAGTAAGTGTTCTATTATGACACTATAGATCCCTGACACTCGACCCCTAATTAGGCTCCATTTGTTAAGGTATTTCCTAGTTGGTGCTGTGCGTATATTGCATATGTGTTTCCCTAAGCCTAATTTGTAGCAGTGTGTCAACTGTAAGTATCATCATAATTGTGTGTTACATAGGCCAAATTTCAATTACATAGCCGCAAATGTTTTCAATTGACCATCACAGATAAGATTCTGAATCTTGCAATACTTGCTTCCACCCAAGAACCACACTGCAAGATTGTTGCGTCTATTGAATTCGCCATTCCTCCATATTGGGGCTTTTTGCATCTATATAGGGGTATATATTGAGTAGTTTGAGTGTTACTTTCTTACTTTGTCTAACAGAGGTCAAAATTGGGCGGTAGCCCTCTATTGCATATCTGGTGCTGCCATATACTATTCCCATGGTATCTGGGACATTTATTATTTGTTCTTGATAGGTACCATGTTAGTGTGTTTACATGTTCACCAGAAATATATTTCAGAGGACTAGTCTGTATGCAAAAGGTATGAGAGCATATGAGAGATTCTGAGTCCTCCATGCTCATTTTTAAGACCTGGACTTTGCCCCCACCTTAGAAAATCTCCAGCAAGTGTTACTATGCTATCTCTAACCATATGCCTCAAACCTGCTTTGAGTTGTTTTCAAGTATTTTAGGTGGCCAGACATCCACAGAATATGGATATGAGGCTGACACTGCTTTATCAGTGTGGCATATTAACAGGAGGGCCTCACTCTTCTCCCAATTTATATCAAGTTCCGAAAAACTAGGAAAACTGGCCTCTGATAGCCATTAAGGCCATAATAAAGACTAAGGAGCTAGATAGAAAGAGGCGTACAACATTAGCATAGAGGAAACCCTTCTGGTTACTAGCCCTAGTTTTTAACCCCTGTATCTTATTATCCTATCTGGCAGCCTCCACTAGTGGCTCTAGTATGAATAGTAACAATGATGGCAAAAATGGGCATCCTTATATCATCCTGCACCTAATAGGAAATTTGGCTGATAGCTGCCCTCCACAGTTGGTCCTAGCTACTGGGTTTTCATATAATGATTTGTCTTTCTTTATAAATGATGGACACAGTCTGACTGCAGCTAGGAATTTAATTAAATACTTTAATTGAACACAGTCAAATGCCTTCTCTGCATCCAGTGAGAGGGCAATTCTTTCCTTTACCTGATACATAATGTGTGTAAGTGTTGTAACATTGTCGCTAGATTGTCAGGGACAAAGCCAAACTGCGTGAGGTGTAATGGGGGATGAGGGAATCTCCTGTTTAAGTCTATTGGAAAGGAGAGATATGCCAGTAACTGTGATAAAGTAAGGGGTCCTTTACCAGATTGGTGTTGAGGGTAATTATTGCCCTATTGAACTACATCTTTAGGTCACATTCCTGCTGGTGCTGCCTACTATGCCAATGCAGGCACCCTTGTGCCATGGTGCAAGGGTGCCACATACCCTGGATTGTTTAACAGGAAGGGGACACCCCCTGCACATAAACAATCCTTATTGGCAAACCCTTGATAAATCTGGACCTTGGGCTGGGAGTAGTGGTGCATGGTGTTAGGCACACGAGTGCAGTGAACCTCAAATGCATGATACTATCTGGATTCTAAATGTGATCCATCTTGAGGTAGCCAGGTGCTGGCTGGTCACTTGGGCTGATTTAAGAAGTAATGCTGACTCCTCCTGTCCTGTCGCTATTGATAGTAGTATATTAGAGAGTTAGTGTTCTTTGCTGAGACTGAGTTGGCCCATCACAGGGTGTGGAAAAGCAAGGATCATTCATTGCAATGCATTATTACTTCAAATGTAATTTTAGATTTAGGAATCTTGGAACAAGAAAATAGGCTATCTGTACCACATTTTTTAAGAATCTTCTTTATTTCTTACATCAGCACCCAAGAGCAAGATGGCATTGATGCTGCAGATGGTGATGATGGAACCAGTGCCACATCCCTTTAAGCAGGTTGAATAGGGGGTAATTTTGGTATCCCTTGAGAAGGCTACCATTCTGACAACCAATGTCTCGTCCTCATCACTGTCCCTTTGCATCATTCTAAGGCTTTCAGGAACTTTCATTTGCCCTTCTCTCTCATGATGGGTCCCAAACTTGGCCGGGGTCCAGTCTATGTCCAGATCATCAGAAGGGGGGGGCTTAAAAAGGATTGTGGAGCACCCTTTTTGCCATTGGTTGAAGAACCTCAGCCTCCTGTTCTGCTCCTACTTCAGAAAGATCTGTTACTGGCTGTGGCTCCTGTTGTTAACTTTGCTCAGTTTCCTGCGAAGTTTGAGTACTCTGTGGCTGAAACTAATCCAGATCAGACTCACTGCTTGTCACCATGATTTCAGTGGCTGCCTCTCTGAAAGACATGGCCGTGGGCTTAGGTTGGGGTGATGCTGTTGATGTGGGAGTGCTGCTCCCAGCTTGCTGCCTGTACGAAGATGCAGCAGGCACACCGCAAATCCTAAAAAGATGGAGAGCAACATGCCAGGGGTGGCAATCTGCTTCTTCCTTCCCTCCTCATGGCCACTTTCTTGGCAGGAACACCTTTCTTTGAGGCCGTCTTCAAGTTGGCACTTAGCTGCCAAGCGGAAGCAGGCAGAGGAGGAGAACTCAGGTGACGTGGTGTGGTGTCACTTTGTGCCGGCTTGCTGTCTGGCAGTACTGTAGGAGATGTCTCTTATGTACCTATGCAAACAAATAAGAAAAACAATCTGTGAAAAGTGGCATTTTTGAAGTTTTAAATATTTATACAGACAATAGTGAGGTCAAAACAAATAATTAACAATAGTGTATCCATTCCAATCAGAACCATATAATAATATTCAAATTAGGATAACAAGACCATAAAGATTTAAAAGTTTGCTTCATGTGCATCTAATGTGAGATTGCAGGCAGGCAGGAGCAGCGAAAAATTGAATAATCCTTGAAAAGCTAAATGCTGATGTGCACCTATGGCCTTAGAGACCTATCGTAGGCTGAGGAATGCATCAAAAAGTTGAATAATTCTCAAAATAGTGAATGCTGGTGTGCGCCTAAGCGATCTAAGGCAGGCTGGTTGTCCAGGGAGAAATGTAATAATCCTTGAAAAAGTGAATGCTGGCGCACACCTATGGCCTAAGAGACATATGACAGGTAGGGGTGCAGGGAAAAATTGAATAATCCTTAAAAAGATGAATGCTGGTGTGTGCCTATGGCCTAATAGAATCAATTACGAGGGTTGGGATGCACACCGTTTTGTGTATTTATCCAAACATTGTTTGGATAAATACACAAAACCGCTGTGCATCCCAACCCTCGTAATTGATGCTTTAAGAAAATTGCCCTGTTTTGGGGTAGCACCCAACAGTTTAAAAAGAAATAAAAGGTAGAGACAGAGAACTGGAAACCATACGCGGCAAAACATCTTCATTCATCTCATAAAACGGTGGCGATATTTATATGAAAATGTTTGTGTCAAGACAACTACGAACATTATTGAATGGTGCTGATTTTCATTCATGTTTAGTTTACATGTGTCATGGCAAATAGTATTATGATAGTTCAGTCTGAGTTAATGCCGGTTTACTGCATTATTAGTGATGTAGTGTTCAGGCAGATTTGCATGAAGTACTGCTGGTGGGAAAGTGTTGGTAATAAGCCTATCAGGAAGCCGCAAAGAGATGCACACGTGGTTAAATAAGGGAGGGGCACAGGGAGTACTGACAGTTTGGGACGGAGTTGAGGCTGGAAGAATTTATTTAAAATTCCACAGCATGTACGTTAAGAGAGGGGTTGTGTAGTTTAACTGAGGGGTGAATGGGTGGGTAGAGATTGAGCTATGGCGGGATGAAAAGAGATTAGGTGGGCAAGATGAATATAGTAAGAACAGAGGAGTTGAGGAGAAGTCGAAGCGCTTTTCATGGAAGTGAGTGAAAGGGACAAAATCGGTTAAAATAATGTCAAAACAAAAGATTTGGTTAAGGATGCAACTCCTGGGGGAAGCATGTCATGTTCAGTTTGAAAGCGAGATAGAATGATGGGAGAAGGGAGTTTGAGGGGGATGTGGAGGAAGGGAGAATAATGACATGTGACATGGAATTCGATGGAAAGGAAAGGAAAGTTGACTGTTCAGTAGGCTGGGGACCCTATGGGAATAACGTTGGGGATGTTTCTCTTTAGCATAGCGTTTTGATAGGAGTAGAGTGAGCATTCTTTGAGTACTGCACATGGAGAAGGTGCAGTGGATGAATAGGCGAGGGCTGATTTGGAATTGGCACATTGAAGCAAAGAACATGTTAATGTCATACTGTAGCAAGATATACAATTATGAATTTAAAATGGTAATTGTCATTATTGTTTTCATTGTTATTTCACAGTGACCCCCGAAGAAGGGCACCTGATTGCCCGAAATGCATCATGTTTTTTAATAAAAACACTGCCTTGGATGAATTGTTGCTTTGGTCGTGTTCCTTTTTGAGGTCCGGATGGTCACGACTGGAGCATAAGAAGTTCGGAAAATGGCAAATAATTCCGCATGTGGTTGGAACTAACACAGTTCAACCGAAAAAAAAAATGTTGAGAAAATGGTTTACAAAGATTAAGTGAGGAAAAAGGACTGTGAACAAAACTGCCATGATGGGGCATTTAGCAGTGCAACCGGCAGGGGCGTAAATGACACCCCATCTCTACAATTGTATGGCCTAATAGACCCATAGAAAAGTTTAACAATCCTTAAAACAGTGAATGCTGGTGTGCGCCTGTGGCATAAGAGCCCTATGGCAGGTAGGGGGAGCAGGGAAAATTGAATCATTCTTAAAAAAGTGAATGCTGGTGTGGGCCTATGGCCAAAGAGACCCATGGAAGGCAGGGGGTGCAAGGAAAAATTGAATAATCCTTAAAAAGGTGAATGCTGGTTTACGCCTATGGCCTAGAGGGCCATGCCAGGCAGGGGGTGCAGGGAAAAATAGAAAAATCTTTTTAAAAAGTGAATGCTGGTGTGAGCCTATGGCATGAGAGACCTATTGCAGGCAGGGGTGCAGGGGAAAATTGAATGATATTTAACAAGTAAGTGCTGGTGTCTCACTAGGGAATATGAAAAATCTTTTGGGAGGCAAGGAGGTTCGGGGGAAAATTGGAAAATACAGAGAATATCATAGAAGCACTGTGCATACATACTATAATGATCCTCACGCACATTAACATGATAGGAAAAATGTGAAAACAGGAAAAAAGGATTTAACACACTGGCCATGTGTTCAAACAGCAACAAGCTAGGAGGTATGGACAACAAAGAACGCATACAGGCCTATGGCAAAAGCACACTGGCTGACTACACAAAATGGCTGCCGGCCACATGGTCATACAACAAGCAAGGAGGCATGGACAACAAAGAACACATGCAGGCCCATGGCAAAAGCACACTAGCTGAATACGCAAAATAACCACCAGCCACATAGTCAAACAACCAGCAAGGAATCATGGACAATAAAGAACACATCAATGCCTATGGCAAAAGCATAGGGCTTACTACACAAAATAGACACCAGGTCAAACAATGAAAACAAGCAAGGAGTATTGAGATCAAAGAACACATGCAGGCTACACTGGCTGCCTACACATGGTCAAACAACAAGCAAAGAGGCATGGCCAACAAAGAACACATGCTGGCCTATGACTTCACAAAATAATCACAGGGCATGGATAACAAAGACAAAATGGACACCTATGGCAAACACAAAAGCAGTCACACACACACCGGCCAGACAAGGGAAGCAGGGCAAACAATGAGGAAACACTATAATTCAGCAGTGCCAAAAAGGTAAATTAAGTTAGCTATAAAACTTTTACAACAACACATATTCTCCCAAGGGATCAATATATATTACCCCACAAAAATAAAATACACTTTTTGCAGACAAAATGTGAAATACAAGCAAGAGACATTTTTTATTCGGTGCCACCCATGGCCTAAATAATAGATGTTTTACTTGACTGTGCAACCTTTTTCCCTTATAAACATCCTAAAAAAATAAGTGCAAAAAAAATGCAAGGTCCTATTGCAACTCTAGGCCACCCACCACAGCAACAAACAAATAAAAAAAATGAATACAAATAAATACTTTTGCATGCCCACTATCTAACACACCCATATCCAAAAGTTGTTTAACTAACTTGTGATGTCACTAAAGCAAAATTCTTAATAGAATACAATAGTGTATATGCAGCAGTAATTGCATACAAAGGGAGAACTTCGTTCACCTCAAAATCTAAATGAGAAGTGACCAGGAGATGGACAAAGCAGTGGGAGGAGCCTTCTGGACAGGATGAGGAAGTTGGGAAATCTTGCCAGCAAGCGTGCGCTTCAAGTCATTCATGTGAATAAGGCGTGGCGCCAATAGGAAAATAATTCCGCCACATGCCGATTGGCGGAATTTGGCAGGAACTCCATGTTACATGTATAATGCAGAGTTACCAAATTCTGCCGACTCCAAAAGCAGAATTATATTTTCCACTTAGGTCTAGAAAGAAGGCAGGAAGAAAAAAGGCAAGAAAGCGAAAGAAAAAAAAAGAAGGCAAGAAAGAAGGATGCAGGGCAAAAAGTAAAACGGAAACAGGAAAGAAAGGAAGAATTAAGGAAAAAAGAAAGAAGAAAAGAAAAAAGATGGAAAGAAATAAAAAAAGAAAGACGGAAAAACAAAGAAGGAAAGAATTAAAGAAGGCAAAACAAGAAAGAAAGAAGAAAAGATTGAAAGAAGGCAAAACAAAAATAAATAAACAATGAAAGTAGTCAAAAATACAGCAGAAGGGAAAGAAGGAAGAAAAGAAGAAAAGAAGGTAAAATGATGGAAAGAAGGCAAAAATAATGGCGGTAAGAAGGCAAAAAAGAAAATGGGTAAGATAGACTGAAAAAAGAGAATGCAAGAAAAAAAGATGCATACAGGAAAGACAAAAGGAAATAATAAAAGAAAAAGGTAAGAAGCCAAAGAAAGAAAAGAAGGCAAGAAAGAAGGAAAGAAAATGAAAGGAGGTAAGTGGGAAAAAAGAATGACAGTAAAGAAAGAATAAAAGGTGACAGAGTAAAGAGTAAAACTAAAGGAGGAAAGAAAGAAGGAAGAAACACAAAGGGAATGAAGGAAAGACAATGGAAAGAAGGAAAGGAAAAAAGGGAAGGAAAAAGAAAAGGAAAGAAAGCAAAAAAGAAAAGAGAGAAAGAAGGAAAGGAAAAAAGAAGAAAGGAAACAAGAACAGAAAGAAGAAAAGGAAGAAAAAAGGAGAAATGGAGTGGAAAGAAGGCAAAAGACAAACAAAGAAAGTAGGAAATTAAAAAGGAATGAAGGAAGAAAAGATATTTAACAGATTAAAGTTTTGAACACTGAATCCCAAATTACATCCCACCTATATTTAAATAAAACTGTTACAAGTGTACTGCAAATAAAAACATGATAAAGCTTGGTTTTCTTCCTGGGCAAAGTCTAATAAAGGATCACTGGTGAAATCAAGTCCAGGAACACAATATGGTAATCTGTGAAACAGCAGCAGTCCTTTCTAAAAGGAATTTACAACCACACTGGAATGAAACAGGAACTGATAAAGCTGGAAAGTTCCCTTTGCTCTCTTCAAAAGCGTTCTACTATCACATTATGCAATGCTGGCACTAAAGGGAACAAAACTACTTTGTTTATGAATGCAGTCACTCAAAGTGACGTTAACCAAAGGTTTAGGTAGGCTGCCCACTGCCCAATACTGCATGCTGTGGTAGGCGTAAGCAAAATGGGAAAGACACAGCAACAGACCGATGGGTGAAGAAAGGTGACTGTAAGTCCCTTTAAGTAAGTATATTATGCATGTTATTTTAGTAAAATCAAAAGGTCTTGGCTAATACCAGACATAAAAAGGGCCTTTATAATATGTGTCCAAGGGCCTTAAAAGTATTTTTTGTGTTGCATTTTACTAGCATTTCACAATCAAAACCACATAAAAAAGATAGAAAAGTCCAGTGTTTTTCCAAAGTCTAACAGCACATCACACAGAGCAAAGGCATGTGAAAAAAATCCATGGAGACAACACTGTGAAAGAGAATGACAACCACAGAAACTAGTAATGACAAAGTGAATAGGTCCCACCTAATAAAAAGCTATTGGCTTTGCCAATGTGTTTTAGCCATGTGATTCACAAGTGTGGCTGCTGTTCAGGATGACTAAAAGTTAGTCGTGTGGAGTGTCGTGAGGTGTCGTAGATTGGAGTAAAGTGTCATAAAGTGGAGTGTTCTAGAGTGGATTATAGTGGCGTGGAGTGTGGTAGAGTGGAGTGGAGTAAAGTTGAATGGAGTGTCGTAGAGTGGAGTAGAGTGACCTAGAGTGAAGGTGCGTAGACAGGCATGGTTGTCGTGTAGTGGAGTGGGATTGAGTGTTGTAGAATGGAGTGTTGTAGAGTGGAGTGTCACAGAGTGGAGCGACATAGAGTGGAGTAGAGTGGCCTAGAGCGAGGTGGCGTAGAGTGGCATAAAGTGTTGTGAAGTGGAGTAGACTCGAGTGCCATGAAGTGTTGTAGAAAGGAATAGAGTGGAGTAGCGTGGAGTAGAGTATGCATGGTGTGGTAGCACACTGCCATTCCAGATAAAACATTTTCAATTGAAATAAGCATTACATTTTCATATACAGTTTTCCTGATGAAACTATACCACGCACAAGGATAATGCTTGGAAATACCATCACCTAGTGTATTGATTTGATATAATCATATTAAAATATTTGTTTTGCGACTCATCAGAATTACAAAAAAAGTGCTTCATTTGTGCTTTCCTTATTCTGATATATTCTGAAATATTTCATGGTTAATTTACAAACATTTAAATGTGCTGTTTGTTAGAAAACACCTTTACTTTCAGCCCACCCCCCCCAAGTATCTAGCAAGACTGTCACATAAATCCTCTCTTTGAAGTCAGAGAAAGTAAAGTATATCCCAAACTCCCTGGGAAGACAGAGCCAGACATTTGACCTCTGTCTTTAAATGCACAGCAAATGTGACAAGATACAAACAAAATGTAAAGACCTGTTTACAGAAAGTGAACACTCGTGGAAGAATACAAGGAGCGATGGTAAACAGGCTATGGTCCACGGGCGGGAGAAAGGCAGGCTGGATAGCCTAAAACAAATAAAGCCAGCATAAAGAAAGCAAGTAAATGGGAGTTAAAAACTACAAACCCAATGGCATAAAGAAAGCAAACAAATGAGTGTTAATAACTCTAAACCCAATGGTGAGCAATGGGTAGAATGCATTACTAGGGAAGCTTTCAGATTGTCCTGAGAAGTCTTTTCATATCCAGACCGATGCTCTGTTTGGTAGATTTCGACCTAATAAAAAGAACTGAAGGTAAGTGAATGGGACTTGTAGAATTCCTTAGCACGTTACTTTTAATTACACACACATCCTTCATATAAAGGAGAGGTGGAAAGACTAAACATGCTAGACACCTGGTCAGAAAACATTTAATCCTGTATCACACGCTGAATGACAGATGAAAAGTGTTAACATAACATTCTGTAGTGGAAACAAAACCAGGAAGGTATACAGAAAGTCGTTCATCTGGGCCTGTCTTGCAAACTCTTTAGAAAGTTTTCCGCTGTTACAACATCCCACCTCCTTCCCAAACCGCCCTAAGTATTTTTGAGAAAAGGTTAGCCTGAGTCCCAGTTTAGGTAAGGACCTTGTGGATACGAATGTCTGACAGAATATCGACGGACAGAAAATTGACCTACAAAAATATCGACACAAAAATATCGATGACAAGAATATCGAGATCCTATCTACAACATGGTAAGTACAAAAATATCGAAAATAAAATATAGAGGTGCCGATCACGATCCGGTAAAAAATTCCCCCGTGCGACTCGTATCGGGTCTTATTACCGTACGAATCGTACAAGTGCCGTACGAACTGGCAATCACGATTCGCATGGTAAAAAGTCCATACGAACCGCACTGGGAATCATTCCCCACACGTCCTCGGGTCGGAAAATGTGTCCGACACGTCCTCGGACGATTTACCTTACAAACGTGAAAAGCCAAGTCCGACCGAGGAATCACGATCCATCCCGTGCGTCCGAGCGTACAACCGTATGGAAAAAACACTGTCCGCACCGAACACCCATAGCAACCATGGAGACATGTGCCCGCATACGCGCCCAACACTCCCCCCAGCCCCCGTACGTCCGACACGTACCCCCCGTGTATGTATACCCCCACCCGTCTCGGTACACCCCAGTACGTTCCAGTCGTACCCCCACCCCAGTACGTGTCGTACCACCGTCAATGTACACCCCCCCACCCCTGTACGTGTCATACCACCGTCTATGTACACCCCAGTACGTTCGAGCCCCACCCCCACCCCAGTACGTGTCATAGCCCCGTGTACCTACACCCAGTACGTTCCAGTCATACCCCCACCCCAGTACGTGTCATACCCCCGTGTACCTACACCCCAGTACGTTCCAGTCGTATCCCCACCCCAGTACGTGTCATAGCCCCGTCTACCTACACCCCAGTACGTTCCAGTCGTACCCCCACCCCAGTACGTGTCATAGCCCCGTCTACCTACACCCCAGTACGTTCCAGTCGTACCCCCACCCCAGTACGTATCATACCCCCCGTGTACCTACACCCCAGTACGTTCCAGTCGTACCCCCACCCCAGTACGTGTCGTACCACCGTCAATGTACACCCCCCCACCCCTGTACGTGTCGTACCACCGTCAATGTACACCCCAGTACGTTCGAGCCCCACCCCCACCCCAGTACGTGTCATACCCCCCGTGTACCTACACCCCAGTACGTTCCAGTCGTACCCCCATCCCAGTACGTGTCGTACCCCCCGTGTACCCACACCCCAGTACGTTCCAGTCGTACCCCCACCCCAGTACGTGTCGTACCACCGTCAATGTACACCCCCCCACCCCTGTACGTGTCGTACCACCGTCAATGTACACCCCAGTACGTTCGAGCCCCACCCCCACCCCAGTACGTGTCATACCCCCCGTGTACCTACACCCCAGTACGTTCCAGTCGTACCCCCACCCCAGTACGTGTCATAGCCCCGTCTACCTACACCCCAGTACGTTCCAGTCGTACCCCCACCCCAGTACGTGTCATAGCCCCGTCTACCTACACCCCAGTACGTTCCAGTCGTACCCCCACCCCAGTACGTGTCGTACCCCCCGTGTACCTACACCCCAGTACGTTCCAGTCGTACCCCCACCCCAGTACGTGTCATACCCCCGTGTACCTACACCCCAGTACGTTCCAGTCGTACCCCCACCCCAGTACGTGTCATAGCCCCGTCTACCTACACCCCAGTACGTTCCAGTCGTACCCCCACCCCAGTACGTGTCATAGCCCCGTCTACCTACACCCCAGTACGTTCCAGTCGTACCCCCACCCCAGTACGTGTCGTACCCCCGTGTACCTACACCCCAGTACGTTCCAGTCGTACCCCCACCCCAGTACGTGTCGTACCACCGTCAATGTACACCCCCCCACCCCTGTACGTGTCGTACCACCGTCTATGTACACCCCAGTACGTTCGAGCCCCACCCCCACCCCAGTACGTGTCATAGCCCCGTGTACCTACACCCCAGTACGTTCCAGTCGTACCCCCACCCCAGTACGTGTCATACCCCCCGTGTACCTACACCCCAGTACGTTCCAGTCGTATCCCCACCCCAGTACGTGTCATAGCCCCGTCTACCTACACCCCAGTACGTTCCAGTCGTACCCCCACCCCAGTACGTGTCATAGCCCCGTCTACCTACACCCCAGTACGTTCCAGTCGTACCCCCACCCCAGTACGTGTCGTACCCCCGTGTACCTACACCCCAGTACGTTCCAGTCGTACCCCCACCCCAGTACGTGTCGTACCACCGTCAATGTACACCCCCCCACCCCTGTACGTGTCGTACCACCGTCAATGTACACCCCAGTACGTTCGAGCCCCACCCCCACCCCAGTTCGTGTCATACCCCCGTGTACCTACACCCCAGTACGTTCCAGTCGTACCCCCATCCCAGTACGTGTCGTTCCCCCCGTGTACCCACACCCCAGTATGTTCCAGTCGTACCCCCACCCCAGTACGTGTCGTACCACCGTCAATGAACACCCCCCCACCCCTGTACGTGTCGTACCACCGTCAATGTACACCCCAGTACGTTCGAGCCCCACCCCCACCCCAGTACGTGTCATACCCCCCGTGTACCTACACCCCAGTACGTTCCAGTTGTACCCCCACCCCAGTACGTGTCATAGCCCCGTCTACCTACACCCCAGTACGTTCCAGTCGTACCCCCACCCCAGTACGTGTCATAGCCCCGTCTACCTACACCCCAGTACGTTCCAGTCGTACCCCCACCCCAGTACGTGTCGTACCCCCCGTGTACCTACACCCCAGTACGTTCCAGTCGTACCCCCACCCCAGTACGTGTCATACCCCCCGTGTACCTACACCCCAGTACGTTCCAGTCGTACCCCCACCCCAGTACGTGTCATAGCCCCGTCTACCTACACCCCAGTACGTTCCAGTCGTACCCCCACCCCAGTACGTGTCATAGCCCCGTCTACCTACACCCCAGTACGTTCCAGTCGTACCCCCACCCCAGTACGTGTCGTACCCCCGTGTACCTACACCCCAGTACGTTCCAGTCGTACCCCCACCCCAGTACGTGTCGTACCACCGTCAATGTACACCCCCCCACCCCTGTACGTGTCGTACCACCGTCAATGTACACCCCAGTACGTTCGAGCCCCACCCCCACCCCAGTTCGTGTCATACCCCCGTGTACCTACACCCCAGTACGTTCCAGTCGTACCCCCATCCCAGTACGTGTCGTTCCCCCCGTGTACCCACACCCCAGTATGTTCCAGTCGTACCCCCACCCCAGTACGTGTCGTACCACCGTCAATGTACACCCCCCCACCCCTGTACGTGTCGTACCACCGTCAATGTACACCCCAGTACGTTCGAGCCCCACCCCCACCCCAGTACGTGTCATACCCCCCGTGTACCTACACCCCAGTACGTTCCAGTTGTACCCCCACCCCAGTACGTGTCATAGCCCCGTCTACCTACACCCCAGTACGTTCCAGTCGTACCCCCACCCCAGTACGTGTCATAGCCCCGTCTACCTACACCCCAGTACGTTCCAGTCGTACCCCCACCCCAGTACGTGTCGTACCCCCCGTGTACCTACACCCCAGTACGTTCCAGTCGTACCCCCACCCCAGTACGTGTCATACCCCCCGTGTACCTACACCCCAGTACGTTCCAGTCGTACCCCCACCCCAGTACGTGTCATAGCCCCGTCTACCTACACCCCAGTACGTTCCAGTCGTACCCCCACCCCAGTACGTGTCATAGCCCCGTCTACCTACACCCCAGTACGTTCCAGTCGTACCCCCACCCCAGTACGTGTCGTACCCCCCGTGTACCTACACCCCAGTACGTTCCAGTCGTACCCCCACCCCAGTACGTGTCGTACCACCGTCAATGTACACCCCCCCACCCCTGTACGTGTCGTACCACCGTCTATGTACACCCCAGTACGTTCCAGCCCCACCCCCACCCCAGTACGTGTCATAGCCCCGTGTACCTACACCCCAGTACGTTCCAGTCGTACCCCCACCCCAGTACGTGTCATACCCCCCGTGTACCTACACCCCAGTACGTTCCAGTCATACCCCCACCCCAGTACGTGTCGTAACACCGTCAATGTACACCCCCCCACCCCTGTACGTGTCGTACCACTGTCTATGTACACCCCAGTAGTTCCTGGCGCACCCCCAACCCAACCTCCTAAGTACGGAGCGCACCCCATGCCCCAACATCACAACCGCATGTACGAGTCGTACAAAGCCACACACAAGGACATCATCGTACAACCAAATGGCCCATGTACACACCGTACACACGCTCAAAACGCACGTACACAACCAGGACAAAACAAAACAACACAAGAATACACCATTCGAAAGGCACAAAGCCACTAAACATGGCCAACAACCACTAAAATAACACAATCACTGACCTGCAACTGCCAAAAACAAACAGAGACCCAATACACCACCACTCCTTATAACACACCCACCCAAACTTCAAACACTGCCACACCCACCCATGGACCAATAAAAAGGGCCCACACACACAAACCATGAGCCTTTGCAACAGACTCACTGCTGCCAGACACCACAGAACCAGACTACAAGCTACACCACACCTTACACTTGCACACCTTCACACGACCACCCTCACAAACACCCTCTCATCACATTCACACACACACACAACCATCCACACCCCCCCCAACATCCACACACCCCCCACACCCACACCATCCCCACCCACACCCCTCACCATGCCCACTACCAAGAATCCAAAGTTCAGTCACCGAGAGTTGGAGGTCCTTGTTGATCAAATCCTCAGAGTCGAGCCACAGATCTTTGGAACATTGGTCAGAAGCACCAGCCTGGCAGCCAAAACAGCCATGTGGCAGACCATCGTCGATGCTGTGAATGCCGTTGCGGACACCAGGAGGACCAAGCAGGATTGCCAGAACAGGTGGTACGATCTGCGGAGGAGGGTCAGAGCCAAGAGGCAGGAGGAACACGACCAGGCCAACGCCACCGAAGGAGGGCCCTCCCGCAGAGCCGTACAGTACCATCCCTGGGAGGAGAGGGTGATGGCCATACTGCCGGTGGAGGCAGTTGAAGGATTAGAAGGACTCCGAGACCCGGGTGAGTACACAAACAACGCACCTCACATGGGGGGAACTGCAACCACAACCAAAATTACTAACAGGCACGCAACCACCACAAGCCATCGCATGACTCAACCACACTCCATGAGCAGGCACATGCCACTGCTGCCACCATGCCCCATGCACCCAGCTGGACAATGTCAAGTCACAGGCCACAGAAGACAACAACACATGACACGGTAACCCGGATGGCGGGAGGCTGGGCACCAAAAATCACATAGTGCGACTTCAAAGCAGACAACAATGCCCTCTGCCCATATGGCCTAGGTCACAGCCAGACAAACAGTGTGTCCCAACACAGGAATGACTTGCCAGCAAATGGCGGACGCCTTGCATCAACACATGGGGGTGAAGGCACTGTTTTGCACATGACAGCAGCTAATGAACAGCCAACATTGTGAAAGAGTGGCAGCACACACCACCACAGCAGCAGCGCACAGACACACATCACACCAAATGGGTGCCTGGAGATCAGAAACAAACTCACATCAACAGGCCAAGGGCCACTCAAAGATCTGCTAACAGTGTGTGCCCAGGAAGCTGGGCCAAGGTGACAGAGGGTGACACACGGAGGGAGGGAGAGGGGGACACAGAGGGAGGGAGAGGGGGACTGAGAGGGAGGGAGACGGACAGAGGGAGGAGGCTGACACACGGAGGGAGAGGGGGACACAGAGGGAGGGAGAGGGGGACAGAGAGGGAGGGAGAGGGGGACAGAGAGGGAGGGAGACACAGGAAGACGGACAGAGGGAGGAGGCTGACACACAGAGGGAGGGAGAGGGGGACAGAGAGGGAGGGAGAGGGGGACAGAGAGGGAGGGAGACACAGGAAGACGGACAGAGGGAGGAGGCTGACACACAGAGGGAGGGAGAGGGGGACAGAGAGGGAGGGAGAGGGGGACAGAGAGGGAGGGAGACACAGGAAGACGGACAGAGGGAGGAGGCTGACACACAGAGGGAGGGAGAGGGGGACAGAGAGGGAGGGAGAGGGGGACAGAGAGGGAGGGAGAGGGGGACAGAGAAGGAGGGAGACACAGGGAGAGCAAATCAGTCCTTTGGTGTGTGGGAATGTCTGCTCGTCAGCAGGTGGACTGCGTGCATGTAGACAAGGGTGGCCAGTGCCAGAACCCCCCCTCTTCATCATGGCAAAACGCAGGGCCATGTCACAACCTGTACACGAGCACAAGGACAGCTACCTGCATCATATAAGTGTGTGGATCCACTCCATGTGCACATGTACAGTGCTACAAGGAAGGCGCAAATGCATGGCTCGCCACACCTGCACACTCCACTGCTGACTGCAGTCACACTTGACGCAGCAAGTAAGACTGTGCCACACATAGTTAAAGGGGCCAAATTGGTGCCCAAGGGACACACCCATGCACAAGTGCACTGTGAGTGGAATGCAAGACAGATCCTAATTCCAAGAGGAAATGTGCCAACTTTGAAACGGATGAAACATGGATGTTGCATGGACCAAAATTAACATTGTCTCTCTCACACACAGGTCAACGTCGTGCTGCACCCCCCAACACTGGGGGGGAACACTCACAGGACCCGGATCTGCAGGAGACCGATCCCACCGGCAGCGACCACTCTCACCACTCTGCGGACGACCCCGACCGACCTGGCCCCTCTGGTGTCCAACCACCTGCAGCACCTGCGTCAGGTACAACCGTGCCAACCACCACCCCCACTCCTGCCACATCCCAGGAGACACCCAGGATCCCTGCCCCAACACCACAATGCAGCCAGGCTCGCCAGGAGGGACACGGTGTCCCGGGCACCCAGGAGGAGGCAGGCGACAACGCCAATGCCACCCCTCAGGGGTCCCGGAGACCCGATGTGCCCACAAGTGCAGGCCAGGCGCAAGTGGGCAGGGGTGGTGGGAGTGGAGGACGGCGGAGGCGCGAGCCTGACCAGTTGGCTGGGGATCCGGTATTTTCCCATGTCCGTAACATCCTGGACTCATACCGGCAGGACACCACGGGCATGGCCCAGGTTGTGTCCGTCCTCGAGGGGATCAAGGTCCAGCAGGCCCAGCAACATGCGGAGCTAATAGCCTGTCTACTGGTACACCAACGGAGGATGGAGGACAGACAGGCTGAGCAAGTGACGGCGTTCCAGGGGATTCACGCTACACTCCGTCGGATGGCCGACACCATGGCCGACCCTCCCTGTGCCAGAAGGCGGAGAACATCACCACCCACAGGGAGGGATCAGGAGGAGGAGGAGGAAACATCCGACGGAGCATCCCAGACGTCGTCACGGCCTGCTGCTGAGGTTCCCCGCAGGAGGCCGGGTCGTCCACGGAAAGGACCGTGAGGGTGGCTGCTACATCACCATCTCCCAGGACACCTGGCCTGGCACCTGGCCCACTGGAGCAACAGCATCACAGCATCAAGAGACATTCTCTGCCACATGGCCCTGCTGGTCACTGGCTGACCAATGTTGACAAAGACTGTGGCATGGACTCTGAGGATTTCCAATGGCAAGGACACCAACTCCCCTACTGAACTTTGGATTCCCTAATCCCGGAAAGCCCCTCACTTTGTCCCCCCCCCCCAATAATAAATCACACTATTAAGAGTAGATGCCTGCTGGTAGCATTATTACCTAACATGTGTCTTGTACAGTCTAAACATGCCTGAGTCATCTGTTCTCTTCAACCATCCACACCCTGGGGCCTGAGTCTGGCACAGGACACATGGGTCACAGTTTATTAGGCAAGACAGACATGGAGCACCATACACACCCGTGATGGGCACAACCAGCTGAGGGGGTGGCCGAACAACCGTGCTGACAGACACATTGAGTAAAGCAACAGTCATGCGCAGAGGTCAGGGATCCTGGCCAGTGTCCTGGGGGGCACCCAGGTATGTGTAGACAGGTGGCAGAACCATGTCCTGCAAGCTTGAGTCCGGTGGATGCAGAGAATGGGGTCATGGACAACGTTGGATGCATGGGGATGGCACATGTCACAATACCCACACAGTCATGGACATCATGCCCAATACACAGTCTCAGCACACACACACAGCTTGCATCTTGCCACTCGACACATTGACACATAGCCACAATCAGGGAATACCATGCCAGACATGCAGGATGCACCGTGCCAACACACCAGCATTGACTGAGAAGAGGCACCTTGGAGGCATAGGGACACCTTTATTAGTCATGTTTTTGGGATTGCAGAGGCAACTTGAAGTACACATGAACACATCATGTGGAGTAACATGTGGGTCCAACACTGGCACCCCCCTTCTGCAGCACAAATGCGTGATAGCCATGGTACTGGCACACAAGCGTCGGCTAACAGCTAAATACCCACAGCTGCACACGGAGAGCCTGCCATACACCATAGATCCGCTGATGTGGAAGTCCCACGCCATGTCAAGCCAATGTTAACCGTATGTGTCCGAGGGCAGTGTCACACACATTGATGCCATCATCACAATCCACTATCCCATCACTGATGACTGACAACCAGGCAGCCCATCTATTCAGGTGTACCCAGCTGCATGTCGTGTCCCATGGGGATGCCACATGTCTGCAGAGGAACCAAACCCCGACCGGGGCAGTGTGCACACATCGTGAACAACTGCCACACCCAATACACCCCAGATGCATCCCTTACCCCATGGAGACTTCCAAACGTGTCCGTGCCTGTAACGCTGAGTCAGCCCACGATGCCATGTCCATGAGGAATAGCAGTGCCACAACAATGCAACCAGAAGATGGCATGCGCAGGTACCTGGGGAAGAGAGACACACAAGAAGTCAGCCACAAAAAGCACAGCCACTTGCATGTGCATTGACTCGACACATGTATGGATGACAACATGCTAGGTCACAATTATGAGTGGGGAAATACTACCATCACTGCCACCATCACTCCAGTGACACACCCACACACACCTCTGACTCACGTGCCATACATGCAGGTGGAGACACACATCACAACACATGCCACACGGGGACCAAGGCGTGCACACTCAGACACTGGTACTCACCACTAAGCAAAGAAGTCGCGTATGAGCCGAGTCCGGATGTCCTCTTGCAGCTCCACATCCTCAACATCACTAGCCCCATTGCCAAGCCCTTCGTCCTCCACGGGTGGATGGTCCTCGTCATGTTGATTCAGGATGAGTGGCACAGCTCTTTCAACTGCCATGTTGTGCAGCATGCAGCAGACCATGAAGATCTTGCAAACCTTCGCTGGGGCATATGGGAGTGCGCCGCCGGTCTTGTGGAGGCACCGGAATCGGCTCTTCAGCATGCCAAACGTCCTCTCTATCACTCGCCTTGTCCGGCCATGGGCGGTGTTGTAGCGGAGCTGGGCCGGCGTGATGGGGTTGCGGAGAGGTGTCAGCAGCCAAGGCATGCTGGGATAGCCAGCGTCCCCTACATGGAAAGCACATGGATATTGTTAGAACTGGCGAAGCGGTCATGCTGCTCGGCCAAACAGAATACAGGACAGACAGACTGTACCCACCAACAACACATGCCCGTTCGTTGCGCAGCTGCATCATCATATCAGGCATCCCGCTACGCCTCATGATGTAGGCATCGTGTGCTGATCCTGGGAAACGAGCACAGACATGTGAAATCACCATGTTGGACAGACACACCACAAGGGCATTGATGGAGTGGTAGTGCTTCCGATTTTGGTACGCCACCTCCCGTGCGTGTGGTGGTACCAAAGCTACATGTGTCCCATCTATGGACCCAATGACATGGGGCATCCCTCCCAGGGCATAGAATCCACGCTTGACCTCTGTCATCTGTTCAGGGGTTGGGAACTTGATGAAGTCATCCAGGTGAATCAACATGGCCTCTAAGAAATCATGCAGCACACCGCTGAACATGCTCTGGGACATGCCACCAACATGAGCTATGGTATATTGAAAGGTACCCGTGGCAAGGAAATGTAGGGCAGCCATTACCTTCAGCTGGGGTGTCAGTGCCGTGGGATACCTGTGCAGCGGTTGCAGGTGTGGTGTCAGTCTCGCCGTCAACTCCAGAATCAACGGTTGGGTGAAGCGGTAGAGCCGGATGCTGTCATTCTCCTACATGGCAGCCAAGTCTGGAATTATCCGGGCAAGAGGCGGTGCTCTGCAGTAATGAGGAAGTGACAAGGAAGAGTGAGTGCACTACGACAACAATTCATATGTACTGAGCACATGTTAATCTGTCAATACACATATGCTACATATGGAGTCAGGTATGTGCTACATGCCCAGGACACGTATGGATGCAAGGTGACACTCCTTCCAAGACCCAGCTACACACGGTGATTGAGAACCTCCCCATGCCACGCCATGGGAATAGCTGTGTCCCAGTGCAAGTGAACAGCCCGACGCAAGACAGGAGTGACATACACCCACACATCAGCAGAAGTGGGATGCCGATTGCAGAGACTGGTAGCGGAACACTGGAGCCACAGGTCACATGACATTACACTAGTCCAGCCCACACACCTTGCCATGAAGGTGCACATGTCATGACTCACCACACATTCCTTGTGAGGATGCTGACATGGCCTTGTCACGGTACTCCGTGTCCCATGCATACATGTGCACCTCACATCCGATAACACATGTGGCATGGTGTGCGGAACAGTGTGCAATGACAATCTACACACAGACACATGTTGGTTGCTGCAACGGCTGCAGCTTTTGAGGGTGCTACAACATCAACCTGATGTAAATCCCGGACACATAAATGACATAGTCACATTGTGCACTGTGGGTAGTGACAAGTCATGTGTCATGACCCCTGTACCGGGCATCATGGGACACTTCCGTGTGTTGGTGTCCGTGCCATGCCAGTGACGCTCACCCCAAGTGCGCAGTCCGACATGCACACATGTCAAAGGAGTCAAGGGCATGCCTGGCACACATTGCACCCTCACACAGTACACCTGTACACATCTCATCATACATCTGGTGCCTTCTCCACTCAGGAGGCATGTTCCACATCACAGCCTGTCACACCTGTGCCCCACACATGTAGTAATGCACAGACGATGCCTTGATGTCCATTCCTGGACAAGTATGTCCATCCATGGACAAGTATGTCCGCCCTATTCCTACCTGTGTGTCGCCTATCACCACAGTGATGTGTAAAACCGCCGTACTGCTGCTAAGAGGGGCTGTGTATGTTCCCAAATCACTGTGGGAGTGCTGCCGTATGTGTACCCATCGTGATGGCGAGCGTACAGGCATTTGTACGGTCCGTACCACTACGAGTACGCATACGCGTGCAGACCCATAGTGATAGGGCCGTACACACGCATGTACGCTCACTATCACTATGGGTCTGCACGCGTATGCGTACCCGTAGTGGTACGGACCGTACACACGCATGTACGCTCACTATCACTATGGGTCTGCACGCGTATGCGTACCCGTAGTGGTACGGACCGTACACACGCATGTACGCTCACTATCACTATGGGTCTGCACGCGTATGCGTACCCGTAGTGGTACGGACCGTACACACGCATGTACGCTCACTATCACTATGGGTCTGCACGCGTATGCGTACTCGTAGTGATAGTGAGCGTACATGCGAGTGTACGGTCCGTACCACTACGTGTACGCATAAGCGTGCAGACCCATAGTGATAGTGAGCGTACATGCGTGTGTACGGTCCGTACCACTACGGGTACGCATACGCGTGCAGACCCATAGTGATAGTGAGCGTACATGCGTGTGTACGGTCCGTACCACTACGGGTACGCATACGCGTGCAGACCCATAGTGATAGTGAGCGTACATGCGTGTGTACGGTCCGTACCACTACGGGTACGCATACGCGTGCAGACCCATAGTGATAGTGACCGTAGGCATGCATGTACGGGCCGTTGCCATGCATTTGGGGTGCCCTAGGGCCCCGAAACGCACCGTACCTGTGTGTGAATCTCCAAATTACATAGGGGACAAGTATTAAGGCCTACATGCATGCTGGTTGTCATGGAGACCAAGTTCAAATTTCGAAATTGTTCTGGAAGGTGCACAGCAGAAGTCAGTTGGAATTCTTCTACTTTGTTGCAATGTGTTTGTGGGGCTGACATCATGCAGGAGAATGAAACCGATAGAGAACCCACAGACTGCTAGGTTTGAAGGGATTGGTGGAAACATAGGATGCAAATGTGAGTGACCAATCACTCTGTACTCCTGTGCATGAGACTGGGCAGAAGGGCACATATAAGGCAGCCAGGTCCCATGAGGGAGTACTTGCCTGCACATCTTTGCATTTGTCGACCAAGCTGCTGCTACTGATTCCCTGGAACCATGTCAAGGGCTGTGGAGAGGACACAGCCATTCACCCTGGAGGAGAACATGGCTCTGCTGGATGTGATCCTCCCACAGTACTCCATGCTGTATGGGCGACCAGGGTATCAGGTGAGTGCATAGGCCACTGCCACAGACTGTCCCTATGTTGTGACTGTGACTTCAGGCATTGTGTCCTGGTGTGACACACATGCCATGTACTGTAGGGGGGGTCCCAGGGGGGGATGCCTGATGTCTCCCAGCAGTGCCCTGATACAGGAGGGGTGTGTGCCTATCACTACCAGCAGTGCCCTGAGACAGGAGGGGTGTGTGCCTATCACTACCAGCAGTGCCCTGAGACAGGAGGGGTGGGTGTGGAGTCCTCCCAGCAGTGCCCTGAGACAGGAGGGGTGGGTGTGGAGTCCTCACAGCAGTGCCCTGAGACAGGAGGGGTGGGTGTGGAGTCCTCCCAGCAGTGCCCTGAGACAGGAGGGGTGGGTGTGGAGTCCTCATAGCAGTGCCCTGAGACAGGAGGGGTGGGTGTGGAGTCCTCCCAGCAGTGCCCTGAGACAGGAGGGGTGGGTGTGGAGTCCTCACAGCAGTGCCCTGAGACAGGAGGGGTGGGTGTGGAGTCCTCCCAGCAGTGCCCTGAGACAGGAGGGGTGGGTGTGGAGTCCTCCCAGCAGTGCCCTGAGACAGGAGGGGTGGGTGTGGAGTCCTCACAGCAGTGCCCTGAGACAGGAGGGGTGGGTGTGGAGTCCTCCCAGCAGTGCCCTGAGACAGGAGGGGTGGGTGTGGAGTCCTCCCAGCAGTGCCCTGAGACAGGAGGGGTGGGTGTGGAGTCCTCCCAGCAGTGCCCTGAGACAGGAGGGGTGGGTGTGGAGTCCTCACAGCAGTGCCCTGAGACAGGAGGGGTGGGTGTGGAGTCCTCCCAGCAGTGCCCTGAGACAGGAGGGGTGGGTGTGGAGTCCTCCCAGCAGTGCCCTGAGACAGGAGGGGTGGGTGTGGAGTCCTCACAGCAGTGCCCTGAGACAGGAGGGGTGTGTGCCTATCACTACCAGCAGTGCCCTGAGACAGGAGGGGTGGGTGTGATGCACAGTGTGAGCCTTGATCATTGATTGTGACATTGCCATCATTCCACCTGTGTACCCACTATGGCACGTACTGCCTTTTCCCTCACCAGAGGATGATGTCCCTAAGACAAAGGTGCAATGCGTTGGCTGCATGACATGCCTTGTTGTAACCAGCTAATTTGTTCTCATATGTCTTTCTGTGACATGTGGCTGGTGTATTGATGTGGTGTCACTTGTTCTTCCTCACAGGTAGGCGCCACTGCCAAGGAGCAGATCTGGCTGACCGCCGTCAGTGCCGTGAGGGGTGTGGATGGTCGGAGGCGGAGCCTGTCCCAGGTGAGGAAACGCTGGCAGGATATCCGGTGCTGGACGCGGAGGATTGCACGGCTCCTGCTGGGGGACTCACCTGAGAGCCACAAGAACCGCGGCCGCTGCCGTCTGAGCCACCTCCACAGGCGTGTGCTGCCGGTGGTCTTTCCAGACCTGGAGAGGCGCTTACAGGCGATGCAGCAGCCGGAAGTGGGTAGGTACATGTGCGTTTGTTGTGTGTCACCGGCATTTGTAAGGGCACAGTGGCATGAATTCACTGGCAGGGTTTAAAGGTGCTGTGCAGATCCAGTTTGCCCCAGTATAGCGCTGCGCCCCTGCCACCCTTCCCCTCCTTGCAATGTGTTCCCTGGTCTGTGTGTAGTCACTCCTTCACAAGGTAATGTAGGCTGGCGCTTTGTCCACGAGAACAATGACTGTAGCATCATGTCTGGGGGTGGTGTGTAACAGGTTGTGGGACCTTGGCTGTGCACTGTCAAGTTCACTGCATGTGGGTTCCATGTCAGTTGGCACTGATGCTGACTCCAGACATGGGAGTTGGTCTCTCATGTGTCATGCCTCACAGCGCGCATGTCCTATGTAGTGGCCTGTGACATGATGTGCATGAGTGTGCGATACGCATAGTGCAGGGATGGTGACGTGTGTAGCAGTCATTACCATTCAGTAGCATGTAGTTGCGTGCCCACTACTGTCCCCTGGGGCACCTTATCCTCAGTGTTGTATGTGTCATCATCAACGTGGACACTCTCACTGTCTACAGCGTAGGTTGTGCTCTGTGCCATTGTCCCCTGTCACCATGTATATAGACGTGCTATTATGTACAGGTGTCCACTGTGCAGCCTGACCTGATTGTCCTTCTTCATACTCACAGTTGCCAGTGCCTGTGTGTCTTGTTATACTCATCTGAGGATGGGCACTGGTACCTCATTATTTGTACAGGCGCACCTTGGCTGTTTGGCGTCCAATCTTGCTTTTTGCCTGCCCCTGTGTTTATCACCCAGACTATGAGATGTTGGTGCCACCTGTGTCTCAACAATTTGCCTCGTGTGGGGGTTTGTTGGGGCGGGCAATGCCTATGTGTCAAATCCGGATTTCTACTTGCTGGGTCTGGCCAGTGTGTGATGTTACTGGACACACACGGAAGGTGCAGTGACCGAGTCATGTTGGGCATGTTTGCAGCATTACCTATGCAGCATGTGTCTCAAGTTCATGGATATGGTCCCTGGTCATCGGTATTTTCGCCAATGCTGTGTGGTGCAGATGCAGTGCTGGATTGTCCCCAGGGCCTGGGTGCTATGTCAGACTCCGTTTCCTGTCTTTAGCTATTGTCTCATGCTCTCCATGGTATTTCAGTGGCATGGTGGCTCAACCAACTGTGTGTTTCATGCCCTACATCGGTACCTTGTTTTGAAGATGTTAGGGATCTTCCTTTTCAGGCTATGCAATGTTACCTATGTCGATTGGACTCATGTGACTGATGTGTACAGCTGTCTGATTAATTTATGTCTCTCCACCCTGCCCACAGCATCGTCGGGGGACACAGAGGGAGACATGGACACAGGCAAGGCGGAGGGACCGAGCACCAGTGCCAGCCGTGACATCGGGGTTGGTACATCGAGTGGGACAGAGGTGGAGGATAGTGCTGCCGAGGACCTGTCGACTGGCACGTCAGAATACGAAGCTGACAGGTCCGAGGAGGAGTTCTCCGAGTGGGCGGTGGCTGCACCAGCAGCTGACAGCGGAACAACACCTTGCACCGCCCCCTCAGTTCCCATCAGCCGCCTCCCACTTGCTCGTGTCCCTTCCCAGCGTGCCCGGTCACCGCATGTCTCCTTCCGGCCAGGCACCGCACCCCCTGCCCCTGTCTCCACTGCTGCCGCCAATGCTGAGTCTGTGGACATCCAGCGGCAACTGCAGGTTGGTCAGGCTGCGATCCTTAATGTCCTCCATGCCCACGGGAAAACCCTCACCAACATTGAGGCATTCTTGGAGGGCATTCATTCTTCGCAGGCTGACCAACGCAACTTGCTGAGGTCCATAGACTCCACACTGACTGCAGCAGTGGGTCTCCTGCAGCGCGACCTCCCCCCACCTACCCCTGCCCCATCCACACTTCCCACTTCCATGCCTGTCCCACGTACACCCAGACGTCGGCATGCACCCACCACAACAGACACAGGCACCACACCAGCAGCGAAGGTCCACCGCACTCCTCCTGACACGCACACACAGGGTGAGATAGGCACACCCACTGGGTCGGGGGGCAAACGTGTGACACGCAGCCAGAGTGGGAGTCCGCATTCCACACAATCCACTCCCTCCAAATCCCCTCCCCTCAGCTCTCCTGGCCACATCTCCCCCAAGGACTCCTTCATGGCCGCTCTGTCCCTGAGCCCCACAGTTCCACCACCACGCAAGCGGTCAAGGAAGTCCTCGGTCAGGGTGGTTGAGTCTCCCCCCCTGTCTCCACCCTCCCCCGGTGGCGCTGCAACCCATCCCTCTGACCCCCCCCCCCTCCTTGGGGCCTGAGGTCACTTCGGGTGCAGGGGACTCCCTGGAGGACCTTGCTAAGGTGTGTAGTGCCATCCTGGCCTCCGCCTTTGGCCATGACACACCCCCTGTGGTTGAATCCTCCATCCCTGCACCCACAACGCTGCCCCTTTGCCCTGATGTCCCTGCGGTGCCTGTTGCTTCCCCCCCCCCCTGATGCCCTCACCAGTATGGAAGACGATGCCATTTGACTGTGCAGGCAAGGTAGGGGACACACATCCCACTGTGTCCCCCATCCAGCTGGGAATCATTGACTGCCCTATGGCCTTTGTTAAAATTGAACTGCCTGCGATCCACGGACATTGTGCTCATGCTGAATAAAGCTTAATTTTGTTTTCATTATCACACTCCTGCTATGGTGGTATTGGTGTTGGTGGGGCTGCTACATTGTTTTGGGTGGTGTTTAAGGCTTTGGGTGTGTGGGATTTGTAGTAGTGTTCTGCCCATTGGGGCGACCCTGGGATCTGTGTGCCATCACAAGGTGTTGGCTAACTTCCTTAGGTCATGTCAGCAGTTACTGCATGGTTCAATTGTCCCAGGGTGTATTCCTTCCTCTGTGTACCCAGATTTCTTCCCTGCAGGGTGTTCACAATGTTTAGCGCAGAGCTGTGTCTACATGAGCTGTGTGTGTGACGGAGCCCTTCTACTTTGGCCATGCATGCATGGCCATGTCTCCACCTGCAACAATCGTGGCATCCTTGGTGATCACTGTATTTGTGTGTGGAGTCTGTTGACATGAGTTCATGGGGACATGTTCCCTTGTAGGCAGTATGGATGTGGGTAATTCCGGCCTCACACACATGTGTTACACCCCTCCTGTCTCTGGGCACTGCTGTTGGTGATGGGCCCCCACCCCTCCTGTCTCAGGGCACTGCTGTGAGTGATAGGGCCCCAACCCTCCTGTCTCAGGGCACTGCTGGGAGGACTCCACACCCACCCCTCCTGTCTCAGGGCACTGCTGGGAGGACTCCACACCCACCCCTCCTGTCTCAGGGCACTGCTGGGAGGACTCCACACCCACCCCTCCTGTCTCAGGGCACTGCTGGGAGGACTCCACACCCACCCCTCCTGTCTCAGGGCACTGCTGGGAGGACTCCGCACCCACCCCTCCTGTCTCTGGGCACTGCTGTTAGTGATAGGCCCCCACCCCTCCTGTCTCAGGGCACTGCTGGGAGGACTCCGCACCCACCCCTCCTGTCTCTGGGCACTGCTGTTAGTGATGGGCCCCCACCCCTCCTGTCTCAGGGCACTGCTGGGAGGACTCCGCACCCACCCCTCCTGTCTCTGGGCACTGCTGTTAGTGATGGGCCCCCACCCCTCCTGTCTCAGGGCACTGCTGTGAGTGATAGGGCCCAACCCCTACTGTCTCTGGGCACTGCTGTTGGTGATGGGCCCCCACCCCTCCTGTCTCAGGGCACTGCTGTGAGTGATAGGGCCCCACCCCTCCTGTCTCAGGGCACTGCTGGGAGGACTCCACACCCACCCCTCCTGTCTCAGGGCACTGCTGGGAGGACTCCACACCCACCCCTCCTGTCTCAGGGCACTGCTGGGAGGACTCCACACCCACCCCTCCTGTCTCTGGGCACTGCTGTTAGTGATAGGCCCCACCCCTCCTGTCTCAGGGCACTGCTGGGAGGACTCTGCACCCACCCCTCCTGTCTCTGGGCACTGCTGTTAGTGATGGGCCCCCACCCCTCCTGTCTCAGGGCACTGCTGGGAGGACTCCGCACCCACCCCTCCTGTCTCTGGGCACTGCTGTTAGTGATGGGCCCCCACCCCTCCTGTCTCAGGGCACTGCTGTGAGTGATAGGGCCCCACCCCTCCTGTCTCTGGGCACTGCTGTTGGTGATGGGCCCCCACCCCTCCTGTCTCAGGGCACTGCTGGGAGGACTCCACACCCACCCCTCCTGTCTAAGGGCACTGCTGGGAGGACTCTGCACACACCCCTCCTGTCTCTGGGCACTGCTGGGTGGACTCTGCACACACACCTCCTATTTCTGGATATGTACGCTTGGAACATACACGGTGTGGGTGCGCTCCATGCAGTCGAGGTGAGGGTACGGGTCTAGTGGTGTGGTGGGGGTACGGTGCGTGAGTCCGCGGTTGGGGGTACGGGTCGTACTTACACTGTTGGGGTGGGGGGTACGCTCCTTGCATACGCGGGTGGGGGTACGGGTCGTACTTACACTGTTGGGGTGGGGGGTACGCTCCTTGCATACGCGGGTGGGGGTACGGGTCGTACTTACACTGTTGGGGTGGGGGGTACGCTCCTTGCATAAGCGGGTGGGGTACGGGTCGTACTTACACTGTTGGGGTGGGGGGTACGCTCCTTGCATACGTGGGTGAGGGTACGGGTCGTACTTACACTGTTGGGGTGGGGGGTACGCTCCTTGCATACGCGGGTGAGGGTACGGGTCGTACTTACACTGTTGGGGTGGGGGGTACGCTCCTTGCATACGCGGGTGAGGGTACGGGTCGTACTTACACTGTTGGGGTGGGGGGTACGCTCCTTGCATACGCGGGTGAGGGTACGGGTCGTACTTACACTGTTGGGGTGGGAGGTACGCTCCTTGCATACGCGGGTGAGGGTACGGGTCGTACTTACACTGTTGGGGTGGGGGGTACGCTCCTTGCATACGCGGGTGAGGGTACGGGTCGTACTTACACTGTTGGGGTGGGGGGTACGCTCCTTGCATACGCGGGTGGGGATACGGGTCGTACTTACACTGTTGGGGTGGGGGGTACGCTCCTTGCATACGCGGGTGAGGGTACGGGTCGTACTTACACTGTTGGGGTGGGGGGTACGCTCCTTGCATACGCGGGTGAGGGTACGGGTCGTACTTACACTGTTGGGGTGGGGGGTACGCTCCTTGCATACGCGGGTGAGGGTACGGGTCGTACTTACACTGTTGGGGTGGGGGGTACGCTCCTTGCATACGCGGGTGAGGGTACGGGTCGTACTTACACTGTTGGGGTGGGGGGTACGCTCCTTGCATACGCGGGTGAGGGTACGGGTCGTACTTACACTGTTGGGGTGGGGGGTATGCTCCTTGCATATGCGGGTGAGGGTACGGGTCGTACTTACACTGTTGGGGTGGGGGGTACGCTCCTTGCATACGCGGGTGGGGGTACGGGTCGTACTTACACTGTTGGGGTGGGGGGT
Organism: Triturus cristatus; assembly: GCF_964204655.1. Taxonomy (NCBI): domain Eukaryota; kingdom Metazoa; phylum Chordata; class Amphibia; order Caudata; family Salamandridae; genus Triturus; species Triturus cristatus. The sequence continues at coordinate 354,637,271 of NC_140584.1, forward strand.
ACGCTCCTTGCATACGTGGGTGAGGGTACAGGTCGTACTTACACTGTTGGGGTGGGGGGTACGCTCCTTGCATACGCGGGTGAGGGTACGGGTCGTACTTACACTGTTGGGGTGGGGGGTACGCTCCTTGCATACGCGGGTGAGGGTACGGGTCGTACTTACACTGTTGGGGTGGGGGGTACGCTCCTTGCATACACGGGTGGGGGTACGGGTCGTACTTACACTGTTGGGGTGGGGGGTACGCTCCTTGCATACGCGGTTGGGGGTACGGGTCGTACTTACACTGTTGGGGTGGGGGGTACGCTCCTTGCATACGCGGGTGGGGGTACGGGTCGTACTTACACTGTTGGGGTGGGGGGTACGCTCCTTGCATACGCGGGTGAGGGTACGGGTCGTACTTACACTGTTGGGGTGGGGGGTACGCTCCTTGCATACGCGGGTGAGGGTTCGAGTCGTACTTACACTGGTGTGGTGGGGGTACGGTCCGTGAGTCCGCGGGTGAGGGTTCGAGTCGTACTTACACTGTTGGCATGGGGGGTACGCTCCATGCATACGCGGGTGGGGGTACGGGTCGTACTTACACTGTTGGGGTGGGGGTACGCTCCATGCATACGCGGGTGGGGGTACGGGTCGTACTTTCACTGTTGGGGTGGGGGGTACGCTCCTTGCATACGGGGTGGGGGTAGGGTCCGTACATATCCGTCCCCACGCTATGTAATGCTTGTGCGGCCCGTACCCAGGCCTTTGCCACGTGGGTACGATCCGTCCCGCCATTGTTGGGGTGACGTGTGTGTGGGCGTGGTACGAATCGTACCCACGCTCTTCAGGCGTGGGTACGGGACGTACCTGTCTGGTTGTGTTGCCGGTTCGCGTGGTGACGGACTTCCGTTGTGGCGGTCGCTGGCTTATCAGGACACGCCCCCACCCCCTCGTGGTGACCAGGGCATGGGAGTCAGGTATGTCCAGGCCATGTGTGGTGTGTGACTTATGTGGTTGTTTTGTGGCCTGCCCTGGTCGTGCCACCCCCACCCCACCCCACCTCACTTTCCCCCCTCCCTTAGTTATTCTGACCTTCTGCGGCGTCTGCGTCGTAACCTGTAGAGGAGGTGTACTGCTATGAGGGCAGGGATGACTCGTAAGTTCGGGTCCATGTCTGTCCGTCGCGTACTGGTACTCCTTGATCGCGTCGTCCTGTCGCGTACGGGTCCTCCTTGATCGCGTCGTCCTGTCGCGTACGGGTCCTCCTTGGTGGCGTCGTCCTGTGTGTCCGTCACGTACTGGTCCTCCTTGTTCGCGTCGTCGTCTGTCCGTCGCGTACTGGTGGTCCTTGTTCGCGTCGTCCTGATTTCCCGGCAGTTTTTGGCTGCCGCAAAATATTCACCGTGCGGGGTGACGTCGGTGCGAATCGTGATTCCTGGGTCGTGAATGGCTGGCTGCGAGCGTCCCGACGTCAGGTCGGCGCTTTCCCGGATCGCATTGGTAGGTGTTTTTTTGTTCGGTCGGGCTTTTTTACGATTCGTACGGTAATGGTGTACCCGTGCGAATCGTAATTCCTTGTTTGTAAAAATTGACGACCGGGTACGCGTCGGGCGGAGATTGTGCTCCGTCCGACGGTTCGTACCCGGTTTTTGCCGGATCGTGATCGGCACCAGAATGCCAAAAATATCGTTATTAAAAATATAAAGTATTTTTTAGTTTAAAAAAATATGTAAAATAAACCAAATAATACTTATAAATAAAATAAACATAATTAAATATATGTTATAATGTTTAAAATTAATAATTAATATATATAATGTAATAAAACATTAATTAAACATATACATATAATATATAATATATATACTTACTTAATATTAAGTTTTAATAATTGTTTTAATAACTTATAACTTGTTAAAAATTATTATAAATTACAAATACATCATACACATAAAACAATAACATGAATAAAAATTAAATAATTATATATAACACATTTAAAAAATTACATTTAATTTGAATATTGTTAAAATTAATTATATATTACATTAGCTAAAATATTACAAAATATATTAAATAGCACCGACAATAAAACTACTACCCCAGCTCCAAAAAAAAACAGTAAAGAAAATGTTGGATAGCGTAGAGCTAAAAATTACTATTTCCACTCCAGGGAGTGTAACAATAGGGAAAGTGTTGGATAGCATAGGGGTAAAAATTACTATTCCCACTCCAGAGAGTGCAACAGTAGGGAAAGTGTTGGATAGCTGAGGGGTAAAAATTACTATTCCAACTCCAGAGAGTGCAACAGTAGGGAAAGTGTTGGATAGCGTAGGGGTAAAAATTACTATTCCAACTCCACAGAGTGCAACAGTAGGGAAAGTGTTGGATAGCGTTGGGGTAAAAATGACTATTCCCACTCCAGAGAGTGCAACAGTAGGGAAAGTGTTGGATAGCGTAGGGGGAAAAATTACTATTCCCACTCCAGAGAGTGCAACAGTAGGGAAAGTGTTGGATAGCGTAGGGGTAAAAATTACTATTCCAACTCCACAGAGTGCAACAGTAGGGAAAGTGTTGGATAGCGTAGGGGTAAAAATTACTATTCCCACTCCAGAGAGTGCAACAGTAGGGAAAGTGTTGGATAGTGTAGGGGTAAAAATTACTATTCCAACTCCAGAGAGTGCAACAGTAGGGAAAATGTTGGATAGCGAAGGGGAAAAAATTACTATTCCCACTCCAGAGAGTGCAACAGTAGGGAAAGTGTTGGATAGCGTAGGGGTACAAATTACTATTCCAACTCCAGAGAGTGCAACAGTAGGGAAAGTGTTGGATAGCGTAGGGGTACAAATTACTATTCCAACTCCAGAGAGTGCAACAGTAGGGAAAGTGTTGGATAGCGTAAGGGTAAAAATTACTATTCCAACTCCAGAGAGTGCAACAGTAGGGAAAGTGTTGGATAGCGTAGGGGTACAAATTACTATTCCCACTCCAGAGAGTGCAACAGTAGGGAAAGTGTTGGATAGTGTAGGGGTAAAAATTACTATTCCAACTCCACAGAGTGCAACAGTAGGGAAAGTGTTGGATAGCGACGGGGTAAAAATTACTATTCCAACTCCAAAGAGTGCAACAGAAGGGAAAGTGTTGGATAGCGTAGGGGTAAAAATTACTATTCCCACTCCAGAGAGTGCAACAGTAGGGAAAGTGTTGGATAGCGTAGGGGTAAAAATTACTATTCCAACTCCAGAGAATGCAACAGTACGGAAAGTGTTGGATAGCGTAGGGATAAAATTTACTATTCCAACTCCAGAGGGTGCAACAGTAGGGAAAGTGTTGGATAGCGTAGAAGTTAAAAATAACATAGTTATAAATAAAATAATTCTTTAAAATAATTAGTGATTTAATTATTAAATAACTCAAAATTATTTACAAATACCAATAAATAATTATTACAAACATAACTACCAAAGAATAATTAATTAACAATACATTAATAATAAATCCCAATAAATAATAATTAATAAATATTAATTACCAAATAATAAATATTAAACGATAAAATATGTCTCATAACCAAAAACATATGAATTATTAAAAAGTAAATACCAATTAAAATATATTTAACCATTTAAAAAAATATATACCGCAAAATAATAATTATGAAACATTAATTACCAATTAAAAAATATTGAACTATTAAATATTTTTCATACGCCAAAATAATAAATATTACACATTAATTACCAATTAATAATTACTTATTAATATATTAATTAGAAATATCAATGCATAATATTTAATTATATTTAATTCACAATTAATCATTAATCAACAATTAATTATTTTTCATAACCAAAATATTATCATTTAAAATATTTACCAATTAATAATTATTGTCCAATTAATTAAATATCAATACCCAACAACTAATTTAATAATTACTTAATTAGATTTCAATTACTTCCAACACTATTCCCCTATAAACGCACAACACACTCCACTAATAAAATAATACACTTAACATAATTATCAATTAATCAACTAATTTAAACTAATTGCCAATTAATAAAAATTAATTACCAATTAATACTTAATTAACAATAATATAATTATCAATACCAATAAATGAAAATAAATGATTAATTAATTACAATTAAATTACTTCCCACCCTATTCCCCTATAAACCCACAACCCGCTACAGAACTTAAACGCAAAAATTTATCAATATCAATTTATAATTCCTAAAAATGTATAATTAATTCCATATAATTAAATTACTTCCCACCCTATTCCCCTATAAACCCACAACCCGCTACAGAACTTAAACGCAAAAAATAATCAAAATTAATTTATAATTCCTAAAAATGTATAATTAATACCATATAATTAAATTACTTCCCACCCTATTCCCCTATAAACCCACAACCCGCTACGGTACTAAAACACAAAATTGACTTAAAAAACCATTGTTAACATATAAAAATTGTATACATATATGTTAAAACCAGTAGAACACTTAACTAAAAACATATAACACATACATATTAAATACATAATAAAATACATAACAATAATATAAATATCGATATTAGTAACATCAGTATTAGTAAAATCGATATATTTGATGTCGATATTACTAACTTCGATATTACTAACATCGATATTAAAATACTTACCTTAGGATCGATATTCTGTCCATAGATATTATTGACATCGATATTCTGTCCCATCGATATTAAAAACTCGATATTTCTGTAGGTAGATATTTTAGTTTCGATATTTTGGCTGCTCACCGTGGATACGTAATCCTCTTCCATCTCTCCACTGTGACAATACTAAGGTGCCGATTACGATCCGGTAAAAAATTTCCCCGTGCGACTCGTATCCGGTCTTTTTACCGTACGAATCGTACAAGTGCCGTACGAACTGGCAATCACGATTCGCATGGTAAAAAGTCCATACGAACCGCATTGGGAATCATTCCCCACACGTCCTCGGGTCGGAAAATGTGTCCGACACGTCCTCGTACGATTTACCGTACAAATGTGAAAGGTGAAGTCCGACCGAGGAATCACGATCCATCCCGTGCGTCCGAGGTTACAACCGGATGGAAAAAACACCGTCCGCACCGAACTCCCATAGCAACCATGGAGACGTGCCCGCATACGCGCCGACCCCCCCCAGCCCCCGTACGTACGCGCCGACCCCCCCCAGCCCCCGTACGTACACGCCGACCCCCCCCAGCCCCCGTACGTACGCGCCGACCCCCCCCAGCCCCCGTACGTATGCGCCGACCCCCCCCAGCCCCCGTACGTACGCGCCGACCCCCCCCAGCACCCGTACGTATGCGCCGACCCCCCCAGCCCCCGTACGTACGCGCCGACCCCCCCCCAGCCCCCGTACGTACGCGCCGAACCCCCCTGTATGTACACCCGTGTACGTGTCGAACCCCCCGTGTACGTTCGTGTCGAACCCCCCCGTGTACGTTCGAGTCGAATCCCCCCGTGTACGTTCGAGTCGTACCCCCACCCGTGTATGTACGGTGCGTACCCCCCGTGTACGTTCGAGTCGAACCCCCGTGTACGTTCGTGTCGTTGGGGGTACGCACCGCACATACACGGGTGGGGGTACGACTCGAACGTACACGGGGGGGTTCGACTCGAACGTACACGGGGGGGTTCGACTCGAACGTACACGGGGGGTACGCACCGTACATACACGGGTGGGGGTACGACTTGAACGTACACGGGGGGTTCGACTCGAACGTACACGGGGGGGTTCGACTCGAACGTACACGGGGGGTACGCACCGTACATACACGGGTGGGGGTACGACTCGAACGTACACGGGGGGGTTCGACTCGAACGTACACGGGGGGGTTCGACTCGAACGTACACGGGGGGGTTCGACACGTACACGGGTGTACATACAGGGGGGTTCGGCGCGTACGTACGGGGGCTGGGGGGGGTCGGCGCGTATGTACGGGGCTGGGGGGGGTCGGCGCGTATGTACGGGGGCTGGGGGGGGTCGGCGCATACGTACGGGGGCTGGGGGGGGTACGGTGCGTACCGGGCCACCTACTCTGGTCGATTCGCGCCGTACTTCGCTTTTCCGGCACTTTTTGGGTGCCATGAAAATATTGCCGTCCGGACTGCTGTCGGTTCGAATCGTAATTCCTGGGTCGTGAAACGCTGCCTGAAAGCGTACCGACGTCACGTCGCAGCATTCCCGGATCACATTCGTATGTATATTTTCGTCGGTCGGTGTTTTTTACGATTCGTACGGAAATGGTGTTTCCGTGCGAATCGTAATTCCATGTTTGTAAAGTTTTACGACCGGGTACGAGTCGGACGGGGAAAACGCTCCGACCGACGGTTCGTACCCGGTTTTTACCGGATCGTAATCGGCACCTAAATGTCATACATCAAAATCTTCTGACAATACTCTAACTTCAAAACAACAACTACTTAGCTACTTGCCTTAAAAAATCCTCCCTCTGAGGCTCATCCTGTAGGTTAGCCTGAATAGTACCCCATCCTACGTCTGCATGTTTGGGTCCTCTTGAGTGTATTCGAAAAACAGCTTTACTGGACCCCTCTAAACACCCAAGCGTATCTCTGACCATTGCAATGTCTCGATTTACTCCTTGAGGTCTTCAGGGTCCTCAGGGTTAGTCAGCTGATCAGCTTCACATAACTAGAGAATAACACCACTGATGTCAGACTTTCCAAATTACATGTTTCTGTCTTGACTGATGTGTTCTACTGTATATTGTAATGTGTTGTGTCAAAAAAGTAAATATTTTCTTTGAATTCAAAGATACCATTCAAACTATATGTGCCTGACTAGGTTGACCACCAAAATAAGAGCAGCATAATATAAGTTCATTTGATTTCCCAACAAAACTGCTGCCACTTATAATTGAGGTTGTGCCCTAACAGTTGAGAATGACTCTTTTCCTAAGGCTGTAAAAGTGTATGCTGTCTTTATTGTAAATATTGTTGTCTCTCCCCCACATGCTCAGGAGACCTTGTGCACACTCATTAGCATATGATTAAATATGTATTAATAATATGTTTGCATTGTTTTAACTCCCACTTTCCCTGCATACTCTTTTAGGTGCAGGCGATGCTGAATCCTTCTCTTGGTTACAGCATGTCTCTTGAAGAAGTAAGTATGAGTGTATTTAATGTCAAAGGACTTCTCTCAAAAAATGTATTATTGGACAGATGAACAATGGGATCACCATGGACCATTGTTAGACCCTTGTCATAACAGACCTGGCCCTCAAACTGGAAACCAAGCAGATTGAAGGTCTTTGGTGTACTAGGACCTGGCAGAAGGCTGACTCAAAGTCTGCTTTTACCACCAGTGCACCTTTTCTGGCGGACCTCACTAGGTGAACCACATCGTCAAATGATGCATATACTATCAAACTTTGCTCTGGGCTAATCCTCTCATTGACTGCACCTCCTTTGTGGTAAGATACATGATGAATCAGTCTGAATTGCCCTGGGTTCTTCTTTGGTATCATCCTTTCAGCAGCAGGGTTCCTCAAAGGGACCCTTGATTCCTTTACAATCTTTTCTCTCAGTACTCCAGAGTGTTTTGCGACTGACTTCAAGTTTTTGCTATTCCTTCTGACTCTACAGCCCTCAAAGGGATTGGAAAGTCATGTTAAAATCCCTCTAATAATTGCTTTGACTCATCACCTTGGCAAGCGTCAGGACGGAGCTATATTGAAAAATAAAATGGTGTTAAACCAACTTTATCAACATTTTATTTTTCAATTCTGGAGCATGGAGGGGCATTTTAACCAATGGGGCGATGCTCCTCTGCTCAAATGGAAGAGCTACCCCTGGCTGCCTCAGAACCTGCGTCTTTGTTTTTGCTTCTGTTGACTGCTTCCGATCTTCACCACTGCTGTTCCTGATCTTCAAGGTGATTGGGGTGCAGGGGCAGCTCACCATTTTGAGGAATGGCACCCCAGCACCACTGGTTCATACAAAGAGCACTTCCCAAACCTGAGTTGTCTCCTTTCATGCTGTTCCGGCTCCCTTCCCACTGCCACAGGTGTTTGGTACCAAGACAGCCTTTGAAGCCCACCACTCTTCTGGGCTCTGGTCACTGGGCATTACGTCCTTGGCCGGCATTAGTGCTCCAAGCCACTGAGGCCTGCTGTGATGGCCAGGCCTTCACTGGTGTCAGTACACACCATTGATCAGTTACTGACCCCCACGCTCCCAACCGGGGTGGTATGACTAGCAAAGGGGAAGCTGTTGCCAAAGGACAGCTTCCCCTTCGAGAATCATGTTAAGTGGTCTTGTGGGTGTAGACAATGGCCAGGGGCACCACTGCATGCTCCCCCAATGTCATTAATTTAAAATGATTTTTATTTAAAGCCGCCCTTGTTCTTTTAAAGGCCATATCATGCTCTAAAAAATGTTCACAATAAGAATGTCCAGGTCACACACCAGTTGGAATGTTATTTGCACATGCTAGTTTGTGACCTGGGCTTTCTACATCAGGCCATAGTGATTCTCCTAAGATTCCTAGAGGATTCTTAATGGAATACTATGATATCTCATGGTGAATACTAGGAAAGGCCTATGCCAAGAGCATTATAGGACATTATTTCACGTTCCTTGTAAAAGTTTTTGTTGGGAAGCAGTATGACCTACTAGGAAAGTATTAAGACATTAAGGTGTGAGATGTAAGAACACTGTGAGATACCAGTTGGAATAGGGTCTTATTGGATATTGGCATTCAAGTATTATACGAGATGAGGCCTTTATTACTTTTCTGCTGGGTCCAGAGGTTCTTGAACTCAGTCCTAGTCCTGATCTGCCATACTCCATCCCATCTTCACTTCTGAAATGAGCTGACAACCAATCTCTTCAAAGAACACTTCATTTCATTATGACTGCACCAGATTTCCCTTAAAGAGAAGCCTTCCACTAACGCTTCTCCTACTGTTTTCCCTTTTCTCTGTGTTGCTACACTCATTACAGTAAATCTCGCTCCCTTATCCTATGACCTGGATGCCCTATTCCCTTTTCTCTTCTTTACCCCTAACTATTGTGCCCCATTTCTACATTTAGAAACAATCATCTTGCACACTGTTCTGTTGCTTTGTACTCCGGTTTCAGCTATATAAATCAATTACATACATAGGAATGCGAATTCCCACCACATTATTTGGTAGGTTAAGTATTTGACTGTATAAAGAAAATCTATATAGTTTTGTTTCTATCCTAATCTCCTACCATGGGAGGCCTGGGTGAAGGACCTGCTGAAGTGGTCTGGGGCAGAGGAACCACATATGAGAATAACCCCCCGGGAGGAGTACCTTTCCTATAAATTGAGTATTGTGTGTGGCATCATAAAGGTTTGTGTACATTTGATTTGATCTGAATTGCTATTACTAGAAATGGCTGGGCCTTTCTTACTTTATTGTTGCGTGTGTTACTGTGCTGCATTGTACCTATACTTCCCCATGTACGGTCTCTTGAGTTAAGCCTTTGACTGCTTGCCCATGTTTATCCAGAGAGTCAAGGGTGCATAAGAAACAATCAATTTCTGTTGAGGGCTTTGTAGTTTGAGTTCTGAATACTAGGGACCTTGAGCCTTGCTTCAGTTAAAGTGTTTTGTGGCCATTGCTTAATTTTTAAGAATTGTCAGGGCCCAATGTATTTTTCAGAAAGCCACAGTGCTTGGGACTTCCCTCCTACCCCCACTGTCTGTTCCATAAATGGAAAATATTTACCATCACCCAATAAAAGTGTCATTTTGAAATATTTCTGGTCAGCTCAAGCTGTAAGGATAGCCTAGAGCTGTTGGGATTAAAACATTTTAAAGTACATCGAACAAAATAGAGACATTGACCCCACATGGCAGACTGTCATACATAAGTACAGGTGTATAGAAGTAAATGGAGGTGCCAAGCACTGGGAAACACTGGCACAAATAAATCACTGTTTGTAGCCCCTATGATTATCCGTGATGTTATGTCGGCAGGGTCGCGATGGCATGCGACCTTGCCTGTTGGGTCACTTAGGGGCCTGGGCTACATGAAAGGACTCGGAGGCTTGTGAGTTCATTTTGTGGCTCTCGCGGTCGTACGCCTTACTGGCCTTATGCACGCGCGCCACCGTTTATTAATCTTAAGGTCACATGACCTAACGTAGCGTGCCTGTTGCGTCACAGGCACGACATAACACGTGACTCGGGTGATTCCAGTCTAAAATTGGCCGACTCTTGCGAATCATCCCAACTGTGCCACAGTGCAGGGCACCAACACAGTTAGTGGCGTCTCGCACATTCTGTGCGTGCCCAATCTGTACTGCTGATAGAGTACCCTCATTTTAGTTTCCATTGTGGCTCATCTGCAAATGCTTCACTTCCCCAATCAGTAATTCTTTGTGTTTCGATTGGATCCTCACACTTAGCCACCAGAGTCTGCAACACTTCAGAGGAAACAAAGATATATGAAGTTGCTATGAGATAAATCAAGCTTGGGACGAGTTTTCCACTGTCTCAAGATCTAGATTAAAGATGTAAAAGTCTATGTGTGCACTTTGAGGTTAATAGTTACTTATGACATGTGTTCTATCAACTTTAGAGTGGAAAAAGATTGAGCTAAATCCTTCTAAGATTCAAATGTATGTATACCTTAAAGGCAGGGTCGGACTGGGAACAGCAACCAGCCCTGGCGATTGCTGCCCGATCGGCCCTGGGAGCAAGGGGGGAGGGAGGAGGAGGGGTGCTAGCGAAACGCAACGCTCTCGCTTTTGTTACAGGGGGCTGATATTGCAGTACTGCTGCAAAACTGCCCCCCACGGGCACAAATCCGGCCTCCACCCCTCCGGCCCACAGGGGAAATGCCCGGTGCCCGCTACGGCCAGTCCTGCCCTGCTTGAATGTTACATGCAGCTGTGACCTTCACATGACCTGCAACGTGCTGAAGCAAACATGTCAACTTTCTGGGCTATTTCATTATGGTTCAAACCAGTGACTAGATAGTATTACTCAATTTTCAGTATTTGCATGTGCATTGACCACTTGAGAAGTTTTATCTGAATTATGCCCTGAAATTTCATAAAGTAAGCCTTACCATTTTTTTTTACTTATTTGCAGTTTCTCTGGGCGAAATGTTTGTAAAATAAAAAAGATTGTAGAATATGCCAGTGATTTCGCATCTTATGATACTGCATACACGACTCTACCCCTCATGTCTACGCCCCTTTCTGCCACCACCCACCTTCCTCCCAAATTGTGGTTTCAGAAGCACGTTTTTTCCCGTTTCTATCTATACATGCAGCCCACATGGCCACCAACCTGAAAAAATATTAATGAATATGTACGGATGGAGGTTTAGATTTCCAAAGGAACCTGCTTTTACATATTTTTGAAATCCACAAAATTCCCGCTAGTGTGCCTGGAAAGCTGTGCCAGGTGTAATTGTAATTGTATTTATATAGCACTTACTACCCCTGTGCAGAGTTCTACATAGAGTAGAAGTTTGCACAGGGGATATGGAGCCTGCAGTATAAAGGCACAGTTTTTCCCCCTCATTTGTTCCCAACAGAAAAAAATACTTTTCCATGTTTAGAAAGCCTTCTCCATCACCCCTATCGTATCTGATGGTGATTTTACCCCTCCCCATTCTGAAAGGAGCCTTACTCCAGCTCGTTGCCGAAATAAATCTCAGTTCATTTCCAGAGTGGGAAGGGGTCAAACCAGAATTTGGAAATGTTCACAAACATACATGTCTCTAAATCAAGAATCCACCCATGGTCCATAGTCTTTTGTACTGCTCTGCAGCAGACTCAGCAGTTCTCAAATTCTTGTACTCCTTATCAGACATGCCTCAGCTCCTGCTCCATGCCCTACCATGGACTCTATCTGAGTTCAGAGAAAGAAGGCTATTCAGTAAAGTAGACAAGACTTATATTCATAGAATCTTTTGTAGGATCAGAATCAATGTGAATACTAGTAACAACTTGTATAGTGCTCCATACTGTACTTTTGCCTTTTCTAAGCACTGTAAATAACAGGTGTACTTTTACTCAGTTTAAAGGTTCTCAATTTACTGACTGTCAAAGGCAGGGAAGACTGAGTCAGTCTTGTCGGTGTTACCGGCTAACCACTGCATGGTTTAGAGGAAAATGTTCAACTGGCTCCTAGTAGATCAAATTCACATATTTGCTAGAGATTGCCCACTTTACACAGTCATGAGATTACCAAGTGCCCAGAAACTAATCTAACCCCTATTTAAAATAAAAAAAACATGGAGGCAGGTCAAGAATCAAAACTTTTAAACTGCAGAGACACATATACGAGGGATGAATGTTCCAAGAATTCCAATTGAATATGATTTTAATCAGTACGTCAATTAAACGTCCACATCGCGAATTAACTCAACACTTGTAAAGCATTCATTATTAATGCCCATGTGTTGAAAATAGAGTCCCCTCTCAAAGGTTACTTCAGTTCTTAGCATCGATTTGTGTCACGTTTGTGATGCAACCACAGCGCTAAAAACGTTGGGGCAGATTTACAAGCCCCTTGCGCCACTTTTGCGTCACTTTTCCCATGTTAAAAATGACACAAAAGTGGAACAAGGGCCCTGTAAATATGCCCCTTAGTAAATATAACCCAAAGGGGCATATTATCAAGCCAGGCGATAAAATTATTGCCGCTTTAGCGGCAGAAAATTACCGCTAAAACGGCGATAAGGGGCTTGATAATATGCTCTATGGAATTCCAATTGAAACCCATGTTAGATGTCCTTCACATCTAACATGGGCTTCAATTGGAATTCCATAGAGCATATTATCAATCGCCTTTTTAGCGGCAGTTTTCTGCCGCTAAAGCGGCGATAACTTTATTGCCTGGCATGATAATATGCCCCTTTGGCTCTTCATTTTATAACGTGCAAAGAATCTCTTCACCTAAAGCTTAGAGGGTTCTCGGTTAAGCATTAGTAATGTTCCAACTCTGCATTCTCATCCATGGTGTGGGTCACATTTATTCTTCATTTTAGATTCAGCTTCTAAGTTTGACAGCTCTTACTCAGGTTGCCCTTTGCCACACTTTTTTGCGTGAATGTGCTATATGTGTATTTGCGGTAGGCACTGACGCTCTATAGTCTGTACAGTTAGTTCCAGGGCGGACACGAGGAACACAATGCCACTGTTTTGTTTCTTTCTGTGCTCATTAGGAGACATTTCATTTTAGCTAGACAAAAGCAAATGACCTTCTCTGCGCCTCTGCCACAGTTGATAAGAACAACATTTTATTATATAAAAAGCTTCTGTGCCAAGGCTCTTTGAGAGGAGCATTTCCATGCCGGGAATTCTCACGGAATCGCTGCAGCCTGTGGCTGAGATGTAGCCCTGCTGACTCAGACTTCGATCCTGCTAAGGAAGATCACCTCTGCACTGCGACCGGCTTCCTGACACCTAAAACCAAGGTATGAGGGGTGTTAGGCTATCCCAACTGATGTGACAGAATAATGTTATCACTATGCTCACTTTAGTCGTTTTAGCTATGGATAGGAGTGAGTAGGCAAACATTAGCAACAATTAACTTGGTTGAATTCATTGTTCATCCTGTTTACCATTCTAATATTGCTGACTACAGCAACCTCTCATCTTTCTTATAATCGCAGCTCATGCTTTTTATGCAAAACTATGATCATTTCATTAAATGTATGAGAATGCATTGTCGTAGCTTTCTTGTGTTTGCCTTGGGTGTGCAAGAATGACAAACCAAAGGGTTACATCTGTTTCCACTGATTCCTTGGGAATCAGAGTGTCATGTTCAAAGTTAATAATAACATCTGTTACCCTGTTTGGTTTAGGAGTTAGATGTGGTAGTGTGAGTTCGCTGAAACCCACCAACACTCACTGATGGTATATGTGGACTAAGTCTCTATATTAAGAGGTTTGTGTTGGTCCAATACACAGTCTTGCTATATTTGTAGGAACTGTATAACCCAACCTGACTGATTATTCCCTGGTTTTTAAAGGAATTGAGTCCTCCTTCCTTCCTCCCATACCCTCCTCATCGCATGTATTCACTGATCGCCTCATCCTCCTTTCCCTATCCTGCCTCCTCTCCCATGCATTTATTGGTCCTGTACCCTTAGGGTCTACCACTTAAAAAACCCATGATCCTGCCCCCTCTCTCGCAATCAAGTCATGAAGTTTCCAGAATTCTCTCTATGGTGTGCCTGTTATCCTAGGTTCCTGGTCAGAAATCTGTCTTGCTAGTAGGTAGGAAATAATGCAGTTTGCTATCCCTTCTTTGTCTGCCTTGCATGCTGTCTTGAAACTGCACCCCTGGTTCCTGTCTCTTCTTTATTTGACAAAACTACCTCTGTCTGGCGAGGAATCCCTTCCCACCCATTGTCTGAGTGGGTCCATGTTTTTTGGATAAACCCATGTGCACCTCCTTGCACTCTCCAAGTCGACCCGCTGAATCTAACTTACATGCCACTCTTTACAAAATAATGTGCATTTTTTGGGCCTATCTAAAAAAAACAATTTCGTCATTCTTTTGCCAGAGTAGAATACATTGGATAGATGTCTTGACACATTGCTACTTTAACTAGTCTTGTACCCACTTAACAGCATGGGCTTCAAGCCCAGGCATCCCCAACCATTAATGGAAGAAATTGTTTAAATAAAATGTTTGCAATTTGCTGAACAGTAGTGACATACAAAAACTCCGCACATAAATAAATATGTATTGGGGTTACGATGACTTAATGCTTTGGCATGTCCCGATGGCAGCAGCCCTGCAACTGCTCTGTGTGTCCTGCAATGTGGCTACTAATCGCCAGCTCGGTGTGTGTCTCTCTCTCTCTCTCTCTCTCTCTCTCTCTCTCTCTCTCTCTCTCTCTCTCTCTCTGTGCTCAATTATTCATTCACACAAGACAGAGACTCAACTCTGACCACATGTGCTGCTCTGCACCCCACTTTCATTCGATGTCCCCAAGGCGGCAACTCTTGAGTTCCAGAATTCCAGTAGTAAAGCTGAGATGCTCCTCATGCTCTGCAGTTCAACAATCATTTCAATTCTACTGTTATTTTTTAAATTAATATTTGCCTTGGTTTTACAATAACTATGGAACATAACAGCAACAATGGAACATAACAGCTGGAACACAAAAAATTCCAATGTCAATTGGGGCACAAAGTACAAACAAAAAATTTCACAGTAGTCCAATCCAACATGTGCAAGCAGAGTTTGTGGTAGAATTGCAGCTTCCCCTGTAGCAGTCTCATCATAACACTCATTGTGCAGTTAGTAATCCTGTGTGCTTACATAGGGCCTTATTAGGAGTCTACCGAACCCATAATGGTGGACCGACCACAGCCATACTGCGGGACCGATCACAGTATTATGAGTGTGGCGGTTGGACCGCCACAGGACTGCTGCTACCATCGGGGATCAAGGATCTGACAGCGGTCAGTAGCACTTAAATACTTGGCGGTGCTGCTGTGGCACCATCAAGCATATTGGCTTGTCCACCACCCTTTTCATGGCGGTGAGCTCACCATGAAAAGGGTGGTGGAGAGGCAACAAAGGGGGTCCTAACAGGGTCCTCTGCTGCTCCCGGACCTGGTGGTGCATGCAGGAGGGCACATGTAGTGCCCCCCTTTTTTGCACTGCCACTTCCTGCACACTGTGGCACAAATGCCACACCATGCAGGAAGGTGCAGTCGGTGCTCTGAGAGGGACGATCTGCATGTTAGGCTCTTGTATGAGCCTAACAGATCGTCGCGCTCAGACAGCCGCAGGACTGCCCGCCAGACCAAGATTTAATTCCCAATCTGGCAGGCAGTCACGCCACAGCTTTAGCAGTCCTACAGCGGACAGCATGTTGCACCGTCCGCTGTAGGACCGCCAAAGTCGTAATAAGGCCCATAGTCACTTTCAGACAATTCATTTCTTAAGTAACCAATTAAGCATTTTGCCAAGGTGCACCTTTTAAATGTACCTTTCCTTGGACATCCTCTCCCCCTAGTAAGCTGGTTTAATCATATTGATCGGACCAGTCAATTCTCCTTCAACATGTTAGTAAGTAAGGATCCCATGTTTGACCTAGCCTCCATCATGACTATTGTGTACAGTATTCTTTCATACTTAGGCAAGTCAGCCTGAACTCTCTTCCCTAAATTAGCCTTGTGGGCATTCAGTCATATCAACCCCCAGTATTTTTTTCTGTTAAGCATGTATTATTTCCCAAAAGGATCTGGTATTAATGCAGTTACAAGTTGAATGAAAAAATGACCCTCTGCGACAAGGCTGTGTATACAAACTAGGTCCCCCCACTCATTCCAATACAAATTGTCTGGCACTATGAAACTACACCTGTTAACAGATCTTGAGCCTAATAAGGCAAGCGCCTGACTAGATTTATGCATCTTTAGGCTCAATCATGGTACTCATTTGGATCCAGGTTGGCCATTAATCTCTCTCTTAATCCCACAAGGAGGCCCAGTAACAAAAAAGAAATCGGAATAGCTTAAAAATTGCACCATTAAATCGCTCGTCCTTCAGAACAGAATGAGGAGTGATCCTGTACATCATTACAATTTTAATCTTAGCTTGAGACGGCATGTCTAACTCATGGATGGAAATTCATCTCAGTTTGAGACAAATTAATGTCTGACTGTAGCTTGGTATAGGATCTTGGACCAGATGTACAGTGCATTTTTATGGTTGCGAACACTCTTGCGATTTGGAATTTGTCACTGTAAAAATGCTCTTTATTAATTAATAAGCCCACTTTAGGAGTTAGTAAATATATACCGGCTTCTAAAATGGGATTGTGACAGCATACTGACTTGATATTGGAAAAAGGCATGTTATAGGCATCCCTTCTAAATACTTATTGGCCAATTCCGATCTCCTTCGGAAAGGCCCTGAATCGGATTTGGAATTGCCTAAACCGATCCGGAGCCCTTGTTCCTGACCGATTTGTTCCCAGTTCTGAATGACCAAGTATGATGCCTGGAAAGCCTTAGCGCTGACCGAATCGTTTACAGAAGACATATGGAGGGGTTGAGCCCTCTGGAGCAGAATCGTACAGCTCTATGGAGTAGGTTTTCCATGCGAGCAAGTACGTCGAACTATTCGGAAAGCTTTTACAATTCGGTTTCCCTGGATTGTAAAGGCTTCTGGAATCGGCCTTTGGGGGCCTGTAGCAGGCCTCTCTTCACCCAGGGCCCTCCAAATCAAGTCCGTGGGGGTACCCATGGGTCCCCCTTTTCAGGCCACGCACAGTGTGGCAGGCACCAAGGGGTGCCTGCAACAGGGTGCACGATTTTCCCCTTTCTTCAGTGGGAGCCTGTTTATGTGTTCAGTACACAGGCTCTCATTGAGGTCAATGGGAGTCTGACTGAATCGTATCCGGATGAATTCACATGCATCGTACTGGTTCGGTCGGACTCCTCCGACCCGAGTCGTCCCGAAAGCGTTCTGGATACGAGTTGATCGGTTTGGTTTCCGAACGAGATCGGAATCGGCCCATTAGCGTGGTATGGCATATATCAATGTTTTGCTACTGAAATCCAGTCACAAAATATTTAAAAGTTAACAACTCCCAAGTTGTGGTGGTAAGTCATTTAAAACAAGCATTTGCGATGCAATCGGTCTCGCCTTTGGGACCTTATATGTATATAGCTATGCAGCACATTGGCCTGGGTGCGGAAACCTCTACTGTTCTTTCACATGGAGGGAAAGTACGCACCAAACTGCGTGACACGCCAGGTATGGGAACACATGGAGAGAAATATTGCCTTTCGGCGGGAAATTGTACAGTCCAAAACTCTGTTTTTAATATAAAAGCAGGGCCTTTGGTGGTCATATCACTGAAAATACAAGATTTGGAAACAATATTATTGTCTACGGGTGCTTGTGAAAGACAATTTCTATGGACTGGAATCTAGAGAATGCTAAAGTGATTCTGGTATTTTACTGACCTCTGCTGGTTGTTTTCTATCAAGAAAGTTAGATAGAGGCAGTTGCCAGAAAAATTAAAAAACGAAAGTCCCTCAGCAGAATGCAATTCGGGTATTTTACTGACCTCTGCTGGATGTTTTCTATCAAGACAGTTAAATAGAGGCAGTAGAACAGAAAAAAAGTCCCTCAGCGGAAGCAAACAAATCCTAGGGCTAATCCCCAGATCCCACAAAGTACATACACATATAAGCATATACTAAAGTATATACACTAAAGTATATACTAAAGTATATACAAGAGGTCTTGAATGCTCGACCTAAAAATAAAGGGGTCACCTTGGGACTCTTTCCCCTTTGTTTGTTTAAAGATAACGTTTATTGGGGAATGGGCAGTGGTCCTGGGGCCTACTGCCAATTCGCAAGCAAATTTTAAAAAGAAGAAAATGAATTTTTGGATTAAATGCTGCATCATATACATAGTCTAAAAGGACTGCATTTAAAAGTATATACTTTATTGAAAGGCAATCACACATATGGTGCTCTGTAGACCCTGGCAAGCCACCATCTCTGTGAGAGGCCACTGGCTGGGGTGAGTCAAATTTGAGATGCACCACAGTAATATTCATGTGGTAAATCAGATCATAACCTCCTCTGAATCGGACACCGCAGTAATATTCATGGGGTAAATCAGATCACAACCTCCTCTGAATCGGAATTTTGTGAACCAACCTATTAGTACATGGGTCGGTGAGTAAATTTATCTTCTGGTTGTAAAATTACAGGTCTTTAATTGTGTCCAGTTTTTTGTGACCAGAAAATTGCAGATCTGGCCCACAATTACTACAGCTACCTTGTATCCCCAAGAGTTGTTCAAACATGACACAGCCACCATTCTGGCCAGCTTGATCATAAACATACAAATGGTTTGTATTTATTACGAAAACACCGACCTACAGAATCATGAGTTGCACCTATGTTTCCCGTGGTCTTGGCTACTTTCCCTTTATAGAGCAGTTCCTGGCTTTCCATCACTTCAATTAAATTTTGTTCTTACACAGTTGGCTATATCTTGTGCATACATTTATCATTCAACATCACTTGACACTGAGTGGACTGCATTAGCTTGGTATTATTTTCTTTTCATAATTATCTCCAGACTAGTTATTTCCTAATTCTGTCAAGTTTTACTCTCTCATTGATCTCAGACATGGTTGACACCTATAGCAATACGATTTAAAAGGCTTGCTTGTGCCCTTTCGACAGACTACAGAGTATAGATTACAGGTTCTTGCTGTGCATTTTGTTATTTTGATGTACTTTGCTGCAGGATAATCAATGTCGATGCGCCCAGTGACCTATAGGTCCATTGCCCGGCCAGTTCCAATTGAGGAGCCACTAATGACTGAGCACAGGGTAAGGCTGTTTTTAGGCCGTCTGTAGTGTCTGGTTTCTGGTTGCATGCATGAGGTGGTTTTACATCAGTTTGATCATGTGTGAGTGTGCTGTGCCACTTTTTAGTCATTTGATAGCATGGAGGACCACCTTTACTTTCTGCGGAATGGAACATTGCTAACACACTCAAGGAATTTACTGGTTTTGTATATGGGTTACTATACATAACATTTAGGGGGATATTCTCAAGAGTGTGTGATAACTATCGCAAAATTTGCTTAACAAAACTTTGCACATCGCAGTCTATCACGGGAAAATAACGCCGTGTTAACGTCGTATTCTCAACACGGCGGCACCATGCGATAGTCGCACAATAACGCGCCAAATGAACACGTTAAAACGAACGCGACGCTGAAAAAACGTGAAACATGAACGCAAAAAAAGTTGCGATGTGGCCAATTGCGGTACAAAAATCAGTGATCACCAGCGACTGGCCTGCGATTCCCACGTGTAATGCGGGAAAATGCACTATAAAAGAAAAACAAAAAAAAGCCCAAAAAAATGAACTGCGTAGCACCATGGATTCACCCGGACCGAGTGCAGAGGACAACCCGAACCCCACAAGCCCCACAAACAACCAGCAAGGAACCTCGGGGTCGGGGAAGGCCAAGGAGAAGAGGAAGAGGAAGACGCGGTTCAGTCTGCAGGAAAACAGGATCATTGTTATGGAGGTGATAGAACACTACCAACAACTGTTTGGTACCGAAAACGTGTCATTGGCAACAAAGACGCAAATATGGCAGACCATCTTGGACCATGTCAATGCAGTTGCAGCGTTGAGGAGGACAATGGAAGTGGTCAAGAGGTGCTGGAAGGATGTGCAGGCTAAAACCGAGAAGAAACTCGATGCCAACATGAAAGCAGCAACGCTCTTTGGAGGTGGGGGTCCAGCGGCACACCAGGAGCTGGATGACATGGAGAAAATGGTGGCCACAGTCATCAGACGGGATACGGTACAGGAATTGGGGATCTGGACACTGCCCAACATGACCTGACACAACATCAACAAGGTGAGTGCCGACCAGGGATTGGGGGGACGGGGGGAGATGGGCACAATGGCACACATGCACAAGTGAGTAGAGCACACTGCACACCCACAATGACTCAGGACCATGTCCATGTTCCCCCTGGCACACTGCAGCACACACACAAACATCAAGTAGGCCCCGTACCCCATGTCCTCAAAGGGGTCCCACACCACACATCACCAATCTCACCACCAACACATGCACACGTGCGAAACCCAGCAAAGATGCCCATTTGTGAGCCACACTGACAATGCAAGTGACACTACATGAGGATCAGCATGGCTGCAGGCCAATCATAATGACATTGTGCACGCCACTACACTGAGGTGGCTGAGTGTGGACCATATCCAGAAAGGAGCAGGTCAAACTCTGACACATCCACATGCACAAACAACCTCTGACGTCAACAACACTTCTGCGGACAAACCATGCCCAAGACGCACAACTCAACCAACATCCCTAAAAAACCAAGCCCGGTACATCTCAGCACTGTAGAGGCATAGAAGGCAAAGGCACACTGCCTGAAAGGGATAATGGGCCACAAAATCAGAGCTGCAGGGGTGACTCACCCACAATGCAGCACACACACATAAGTATAAGAGCACCTCAACATTGACAACAATGTGGTACAAACTGCAACACTTTCACAACAGTACACAGGACACAACTGGTGCCGCATGGGTGTACAAAATGGCCAATCACTCTTGGCATAGCAGGAAACTGTGAGATGACAAGGTACGAGTACAACCTCAGATCGCTGATGTCCACAGTCCCGCATCAAATAGGCAAGTCACCACAAATAGTCACAATGTACATTGTCATGCAGTCTGTACGTAAACTTGGCCAATGCGTCAACATACATGGAACACACTGTGAAACTGCATCTCCTCTTTACATTGCAGAGGGACAATCAACACCTCATGCAGAGCAGACCCTACATCACTTTAGTAATGATGGAGACGACCCCCAGGACATCAACCTGGATGAACTCCAACGGTTCATGGACACCCTCCGCACCCCACCTCCAGCAGCAGGTCAGCCCAGCACCATCGAGGTGAGCCCACCCCCTGCACAAACCACAAGCAGGAAGCATCCATCACCACGTCTAGCTCACAGCACCTCACCAAAGAAGACATGGCGTTCCAACGCCGTGTGTTAGACTGCAAGAGGGGGCTGGCTGAACAGGTGCGGCTGGGATTCCAACTCATGGCAGCCAAACTGAATGCCATACATGGGTGTCTAAATCCCATCAGGGACCACTTACACTCCCTAACGGTCACCCACAGTCTGCCCCATGCCCTCTAACAGTCCATGGCTGGCGTCACTGGAGTCATGACTCGGAGATGACAACAACTGTCCATTCAGAGTTGCTACAGCGATGTCATCCGTGATTTGGGAAACATGAGGAGGGTCATGGAGAACATGGAGCGGATGCAGGCGCAAAGAATGGCTGTAGATGGGATCTTTCATGCCCTGCAGATCCTCATCATGGGAGTGATGCCACAAGACATTGCGCAGATGAATGCTGCTGCTACTTCTACATCCACATCATAGCGGACTGGACTCTTTCCCTTCCCAGTAACCTGTCAATCCCTATAGGACTCTGGCTGGCCCTCCATGGGGCAACATTGTAAAGTGTTGTCTGCATGGCCCAGTGCTAAGACAGCTTCAACACTCCACTGTACGTGAATAATACCTTTCAATACACACAGATGTGTCATGTACATGATCAATCAAGTATGAAGGCCTGTACGAATATAAGGGCAGTGATTCCCCCTTACATCCATGTTACACATGGTGTGGGACTTGAGTCACAGGGTGCATCCCTGCATCATGGTGGTACATATCTGACACCAAAAGAAGCCCTGTTGTCAATTGTAGGTCACAAATGCCAGCCTATATGCAATTAAGTGGGACACATGTGAGACGCTGATGTGTGGGTTTGTGTACTATCCTGACACACAGAAATGGCATTTTGAATACGTGACACCCCAAACAGCCTCTCTGTACAGAAATTGCGAGAAGTACATGTTGCACTTACACAGGAGTGACATGCACTCAGGGAATGTGTGTATGAAAGAATTTGTTTGCACATGCTGTGCCTGTGCTCATTTTGTACTGTCCTAAGTCTGCTAAGGACTGTGACAATGTGACGTGCTCATGTGAAGAAATTGTCAATAATGGTGTTCCTACGGGCTATTCCGGATGCAGCTAAGGAGGGGTGTGGTCTAGCTGCCTCATCCTCCTCCTCATCATCCGGTGCATCAGGCACTTGTAGCCATGGGGCATTGGTGCTTACACATATGTTGTGCAACACACAACATGCAACGGTCATCTTGCACACGATGTTTGGCCTGTATAGGAGCCTTCTCCCTGTGATGTCCAGGCACCTGAAACGTGACTTCAACACGCTAAATGTGCGTTCCGCGATGCCCCTGGTGCATTTGAGGGCCGCATTGTACTGCCTCTGGGCCTGTGTGTTCGGGGCTCGGAGGGGTGTCATCATCCAAGGGCAATTGCAGACAATGGGTTTGTGTTAGTGCGGTATGAGAAGGCACCTCCTTTTCCTCACAAAGTATTCGGATTTAGAAAAATAAGGCGAAGGGAAAAACCCTGAACCCTTTGAATAGACACAAACATCCTTAGGTTTATACTGTATAGGCCTGTGCACACATGAAGAAGAGATGCGCAACTAGTACTGCCACATTATGCATCAACATACACCTAATACAATGCTCATTAAAGTAAATTAAATAAGTGCAGTGATCGCAGAACACTCCAGGTGATTTGTGTGCTTGTATTTATTGTAGATCGATATGCCCAGCCAACACGTGTTTCGTCAGGGTCAAAACCCAAGACTTCTTCAGGGCTCTATGGCGTCTGATCTTTGTCAAATTCGATCACTCCGTCGGTTATAATTCTGTCCCGGCTCAGGGATAAAATGTAAGTTAAAGATTAAATCAGTTAAAAAGGACTTTTCGAAAGGTCTGATGTGCTCCAAAAGTTTGAAGCTTTAGTAAATCGTGCACAACGGGGTTGCAAAGCCGAGTTTGGCCCGAGGCAGCGTAAATGATCTCCTAAGGATAACGTATTGTAGCAATCCCGTGTGCTACTCCGATCCACGACTCGCGGTAAATAAACCGGAAGTGCAGAGTGCATATCCTTGGTCACCTGTGACAGTGCAGAGAGACATGAGTCAATAGTTGGTTCAGCATGATGTGTTGGCAGGCTCACTGGTTCATTGGTGCGCCCCCAAAGTGCTGGGCCCGCACTCTGGGGGCATGATACATTGTAACATTGTCCATTGCGTGACCGGTGGCGCCGACACCACAACAGAGACACACGCATTAGTTACTGCCTTGTCAAGGCCGTAGCTCAACCACGCCCAGAGCCCTGGTGTCCCTCATGCATACATAATGACCACTCGGACACACTTGGATAGTTTGCGGAACTGGCTCCGGACACATGCACCCGGCCCCTTTTATTGCCAGGGTCACATGTACAGTGATGCCTGTGCTGGATGGGTGTGGGGTGAGTGTAAGCCAGCCCTCATGGAGTGGTTGCTGCTGGTAACAACTTGAACAGTCATTACTATTTAAGCAGAAACCGAAAAAAACAACATAACACAAACAACTGCGAAGCATCATGGTGGTAGCCGGAGCAAGTACAGAGGTCACCCAATATGCAATCCGAAGGGTCCGTGAGTCGAAGTGCATTGATGTGGGGGCAGCAGAGCCGCACGTGCTCATGTTAAGTGATTGTCTAGGGAAATTCCTGCTACAGATGCAGTGGGGTGTGTTACACCTGCCTCATCTTACCCATCATCGTCCCAGGTCTTTCCCACTGTCTGAGGTGACATTGCTGTGTGAGCTGTCCACAGCACAAAACTCAATCAGAAAGGGCCCATGAGTTGTGGTGCACTGAGTCAATGGCACATGAAGAGCAGAACAGGGTATCAAGCTGATGATGGCATCCACGACAGGTGTGAGCAACTCTGGTAGTCTGGCTCTGGGACTCTTTCAACTCTGGCAGTTGTTGGTTTGGAGGTGGTCCTGGGGGTGGTGGCGTGTGCCTCCTGCGGTGATGCGTCGTATGGGCAGGTGAGGACATGATTTGATGTGTGAACCCTGAAGGACCGCAGTTGGGGCCCGTGGCAGCGGTCAGCGCAGGGCCACAGACACATGGCGTTGAGGACCCCCAGGCCATCGACCCAGAGGCCATCCAATATTCAAACAGCAAGGGCCCATGATTTGAGCTGCACAGAGTTACGTGGACGCGGATGCAGTGCAGCCGGCACAGGCACACCCGCAAGGGACGGTGACTTGCGGTGCACTGAGATAGGGCCATGAGAGCTGAGCGGGTCCTCGTCGATGTCCAAGGTGAATGTCGCGGAGTGTTTCAGGCGACAGTGGAATGTGTCCTTCCAAGGCATGATGCAGAGGGCAGATGCAAGCCAAAACAGGCAAATGGAGGAGTGGAATGCTACAGGCTCCTTTTTTGCACCAAGTCAGTATCAGCTACATGATGAGGAAGACAACCCCCAGGCCATAGACTCAGATGCCACCAAAGTTCTACCAGGCAGTGTCCATGAATTTCGGGGCACAGAGTCAGTGGCACCAGGGCTGAAAGGGGATGCAGTCTGCGATGAGGCCTGTACAATGATATAAATCTGCCATAAATAAATCAAGACTCAGATCCAAATGTTTGACCTACTGGACCGCAGTGTAGGGCAGAGGCAGTGGCCAGCATGGGCCCACAGCAACGTGTCATTGGCTTGCGATGCACAGAGTTAGTGGCACCAGAGCACTTGTTGGTAGTATTCGATCACCTCCGTAACAAGGATCCTTTTTTCCTCCAGACTGAACCACGTCTTCCTCTTACTCCTCTCCTTGCGTACAATGATATGAAGTCTGCCATACAGAAATCAAGGCTCAGTTCCAAGTGTGTGACCTACTCAACCACAGTGTAGGCCGAAGGTAGTAGTCAGCAAGGGACCACAGACAGGTGTCGTTCGGATGGTATGCACAGAGTTGGTGGCACCACATCGAAGGGAGTACAGTGATATGAACTCATCCAAAAAGTGTGTACTCTACCATTGCATAATCAAGACTCAGTTCCAAATGTGTGCCCTACTTGACCGCTGTGTAGGCCGGTGGAGTACATCAACGAGAAAGGAGTGCTGCTGGCCTGTCTGGGGGAGGACAGCGATGGTCTGAGGAGGCTACCAAGGTTGCGGGTCTCAGGCTTGGAGCTTGCACAGGCTTGTGGTGGGCCCTCTTTGACACTTGCCGTTGTTGGGAGGTGAGCGGTGTGGCCTGGTTGTGCAGGGGCGGCCAAGTTGGGTCTGGGAAAGTGCGGCCTGGGGTACAGCAGGTGCACATGGTCACAGGCACCACCGCTCACAGCATTGGCCTCGTGGCGTGCTGGGAGGCGCCTCCCTGGCAGATATGTTGGCCATTCCGGAAGAGAACCACGCCCAGAGCTACGGGCTTTTTATTCACACCCCTACACTGGCCTGGCGTACGCTGGGCCAGCCCACTCCACTCACGCTTACAGGGGGGGATGTAATGAGCTACTTTCTGCGCTCTTCCCCACTGCCTGGGCTAACATGGTTGCGTCCACTGTTCACTACACTCCAAAAACCAGAAGTATATGTCGACATGGGCATGTCTGTGGTCTGCATACTGCAGTCTGGCCTGTGCATCCACGCCACACTTGGCATTGTGTACATTCTCATTCATGGGTCACTTGCCTCCTTAGCACATGCATCGTTACCACCTCTCCCCACACTCTGCTATTGTGTGGCTGAGGTGGCATGCCGTTGATGGCTCGTGTATGTGGCTTGTCCAGGTCACCACAGTAAGTTGTGCTGTCTTGTCTCGTAGGTGTGTGGTGTGTTCATTTGGTACTTACCAACGAGCACTGCATTCCAATAGGTGCCAGCCTCAAAGCGCTGGTTGGTGAGGGACTGTCGGAAGATGAAGGAATCATGCACACTGCCTGGGTAGTTGGGGACGACATTGGTGAAGAGTCCACGGTGGTCCACTATTGCCTGCACATTGATGGAATGCGTGTGCTTCCCGTTGCGGTAATTGTGTGCAGTGGTGGCAGGGGGCATGTGGAGTACATGTGTGAAGTCGATTGCCCCCAACACGTGCGGGAAGGCAGCTATGGCGTAGAGGCCTTGCTTGGTTTCCAGCTGTTCCTGCGCAGTGTGTGGGAAGTGAAGGTACTGGGGTACCATGCTGATGATGGCATCCAAGACAGGTGTGAGGAACTTGGATAGGGCTGGCTGTGAGACTCCGACGACTCTGGCAGTTGTTGGTTGGAAGGTCCCAGAGGCCAACATGTGCAGCTCAGCCAGCAGCTTTGTCTGCGGAGGGATGTTGGTTGTCCGCTGTGTTAGTACCGTCAGCCTGTGGGCAATGATGCTCAGGATGCGTAGGATGGTTGTCCTTTTGAGCATGTAGTGGGCAATGACATCCTCTGGTGTTAAGTCTGTGAGGCTGGTGCGTTTTCTGAAGGCCCGCTGTCTTTGTCTGCGCTGCCTCTGTGGTGGTCCGGGGGGCGAGAGGGTCTGGGGGGAGGGTATGGGGGTGGTGGCGATGGGTGTTTTGTCCCTCTTGGGGCTCTGAGCTGCATGATGAGTAGCTCCATGGCATCCATCGTTCTTCAGGTGTGTCTCTGGGCTGGGCTCCCATTATGGTGCAGGGTGTCGTCCGACTTAACACCAGGTCGGAGCAGGTGTTAAATCCCTGCCTTATCGCATGTTTTGTGAACTTCTCGCCGATCTGGCTGGTCGTTGAAAACGATGCGAAGTGGTGTTGTCGCTGCTTTTTGCACAGGAATGCCTACTCTGCATCTCATTAGCGTTAGTTGCTGCTGTCATCTGTGGTGATGTTTTTTGCGGCTGCTATCGCCAGAAAACTGGTGATATCTGCTGTTAGCACCAGCTTGTGAATAGTGCGATGGATTTATCGCCACTTTGGCAGCTAGCTCGGAGATAAGTCCTTGAGAATATCCTCCTTAGTGTTTGGTACTGAAAGGGTTTAGATCTTGAAGAAAGCACTTGGACCCCATGTTACGGCAAGTATTAGGGCACAAACATGTCAACCTCGTCACAAGGTCGAATTGTTCACATATCTTTTTAACTGTAGACACTGGGCATGTGAATAAAGCTTTTTGTACATCAGTAGGTAATTTTAACCTCCAAACATATTTCGATCAAGCCTCCCCTGGTTTCCACCTCAACCGTGATCAGCCCTACCAACGTGACGAGGAGCCATAAGCTAATGCATGCCACATTATGGAAGGGTGAGGGTTCATGTCCTAAATAGGCTCTTTCCAAAAAATTCTGTATGCAGAAATCTGAGAGATATTTAGAAGGTTCCTTTTCCTGAGCACTTCATTGTGGCTATTTAGAGAGCAAGGCCATCATTGTGAGTGCATTGGGAATTCCAGTGAAGTACTCTGCACCCGGAATTACTAATCATGTGGAGATTAGAAACTCTGAAATGCGACACTACTGAAGTGTTACATGTTTTTTCAAAGGTGTATAAGAGCATGCAAAACAAAACTACAGATGCGCTACCTTACCCACTCCAAAATGTCTTTGCAAATAAGTCCCATATTCCACATCTATACAGAAACTGGTCTTTTTGCACATGTTACCTTTTGTTATATGTGCATACAGAACACTCTGACACATCCACGTGCACAAAAAACCTCTGACGTCAACAACACATCTGCGGACAAACCATGCCCAAGACGCACAACTCAACCAACATCCCTAAAAAACCAAGCCCGGTACATCTCAGCACTGTAGAGGCATAGAAGGCAAAGGCACACTGCCTGAAAGGGATAAGGGGCCACAAAATCAGAGGTGCAGGGGTGACTCACCCACAATGCTGCACACACACATAAGAATAAGAGCACCTCAACATTGACAACAATGCGGTACAAACTGCAACACTTTCACAACAGTACACAGGACACAACTGGTGCCGCATGGGTGTACAAAATGGCCAATCACTCTTGGCATAGCAGGAAACTGTGAGATGACAAGGTACGAGTACAACCTCACATCGCTGATATCCACTGTCCCGCATTAAATAGGCAAGTCACCACAAATAGTCACAATGTACATTGTCATGCAGTCTATACGTAAACTTGGCCAATGCGTCAACATACATGGAACACACTGTGAAACTGCATCTCCCCTTTACATTGCAGAGGGACAATCAACACCTCATGCAGAGCAGACCCTACATCACGTTAGTAATGATGGAGACGACCCCCAGGACATCAACCTGGACGAACTCCAACGAATCATGGGCAGCCTCCGCACCCCACCTCCAGCAGCAGGTCAGCCCAGCACCATCGAGGTGAGCCCACCCCCTGCACAAACCACAAGCAGGAAGCACCCATCACCACGTCTAGCTCACAGCACCTCACCAAAGAAGACATGGCGTTCCAACGCCGTGTGTTAGACTGCAAGAGGGGGCTGGCTGAACAGGTGCAGCTGGGATTCCAACTCATGGCAGCCAAACTGAATGCCATACGTGGGTGTCTAAGTCCCATCAGGGACCACTTATACTCCCTAACGGTCCCCACAGTCTGCCCCATGCCCTCTAACAGTCCATGGCTGGTGACACTGGAGTCATGACTCGGAGATGACAACAACTGTCCATTCAGAGTTGCTACAGCGATGTCATCCGTGATTTGGGAAACATGAGGAGGGTCATGGAGAACATGGAGCGGATGCAGGCGCAAAGAATGGCTGTAGATGGGATCTTTTATGCCCTGCAGATCCTCATCATGGGAGTGATGCCACAAGACATTGCGCAGATGAATGCTGCTGCTACTTCTACATCCACATCACAGCGGACTGGACTCTTTCCCTTCCCAGTAACCTGTCAATCCCTGTAGGACTCTGGCTGGCCCTCCATGGGGCAACATTGTAAAGTGTTGTCTGCATGGCCCAGTGCTAAGACAGCTTCAACACTCCACTGTACGTGAATAATACCTTTCAATACACACAGATGTGTCATGTACATGATCAATCAAGTATGAAAGCCTGTACGAATGTAGGGGCAGTGATTCCCCCTTACATCCATGTTACACATGGTGTGGGACTTGAGTCACAGGGTGCATCCCTGCATCATGGTGGTACATATCTGAAACCAAAAGAAGCCCTGTTGTCAATTGTAGGTCACAAATGCCAGCCTATATGCAATTAAGTGGGACACATGTGAGACGCTGATGTGTGGGATTGCGTACTATCCTGGCACACAGAAATGGCATTTCAAATACGTGACACCCCAAACAGCCTCTCTGTACAGAGGTGACACCCCCAAAACCTATTCCAAATTCTAGAAATTGCTAGCAGTACATGTTGCACTTACACAGGAGTGACATGCACTCAGGGAATGTGTGTATGAAAGAATTTGTTTGCACATGCTGTGCCTGTGCTCATTTTGTACTGTCCTAAGTCTGCTAAGGACTGTGACAATGTGATGTGCTCATGTGAAGAAAATGTCAATGATGGTGTTCCTACGGGCTATTCCGGCTGCAGCTAAGGAGGGGTGTGGTCTAGCTGCCTCATCCTCCTCCTCATCATCCGGTGCATCAGGCACTTGTAGCCATGGGGCATTGGTGCTTACACATATGTTGTGTAACACACAACATGCAACGGTCATCTTGCACACGATGTTTGGCCTGTATAGGAGCCTTC
Source organism: Triturus cristatus (assembly GCF_964204655.1). Classification (NCBI taxonomy): domain Eukaryota; kingdom Metazoa; phylum Chordata; class Amphibia; order Caudata; family Salamandridae; genus Triturus; species Triturus cristatus. The sequence continues at coordinate 354,667,436 of NC_140584.1, forward strand.
CCCCTGTGATGTCCAGGCACCTGAAACGTGACTTCAACACGCCAAATGTGCGTTCCACGATGCCCCTGGTGCATTTGTGGGCCGCATTGTACTGCCTCTGGGCCTGTGTGTTCGGGGCTCGGAGGGGTGTCATCATCCAAGGGCAATCGCAGACAATGGGTTTGTGTTAGTGCGGTATGAGAAGGCACCTCCTTTTCCTCGCAAAGTATTCGGATTTAGAAAAATAAGGCGAAGGGAAAAACCCTGAACCCTTCGAATAGACACAAACACCCTTAGGTTTATACTGTATAGACCTGTGCACACATGAAGAAGAGATGCGCAACTAGTACTGCCACATTATGCATCAACATACACCTAATACAATGCTCATTAAAGTAAATTAAATAAGTGCAGTGATCTCAGAACACTCCAGGTGATTTGTGTTCTTGTATTTATTGTAGATCGATATGCCCAGCCAACACGTGTTTCGTCAGGGTCAAAACCCAAGACTTCTTCAGGGCTCTATGGCGTATGAACTTTGTCAAATTCGATCACTCCGTCGGTTATAATTCTGTCCCGGCTCAGAGATAAAATGTAAGTTAAAGATTAAATCAGTTCAAAAGGACTTTTCGAAAGGTCCGATGTGCTCCAAAAGGTTGAAGCTTTAGTAAATCGTGCACAACGGGGTTGCAAAGCCGAGTTTGGCCCGAGGCAGCGTAAATGATCTCCTAAGGATAACGTATTGTAGCAATCCCGTGTGCTGCTCCGATCCACGACTCGCGGTAAATAAACGGAAGTGCAGAGTGCATATCCTTGGTCACCTGTGACAGTGCAGAGAGACATGAGTCAATAGTTGGTTCAGCATGATGTGTTGGCAGGCTCACTGGTTCATTGGTGTGCCCCCAGAGTGCTGAGCCCGCACTCTGGGGGCATGATACATTGTAACATTGTCCATTGCGTGACCGGTGGCACCGACACCACAACAGAGACACACGCATTAGTTACTGCCTTGTCAAGGCCAGAGCTCAACCACGCCCAGAGCCCTGGTGTCCCTCATGCATACATAATGACCACACGGACACACTTGGATAGTTTGCGGAACTTACTCCGGACACATGCACCCGGCCCCTTTTATTGCCAGGGTCACATGTACAGTGACGCCTGTGCTGAATGGGTGTGGGGTGAGTGTAAGCCAGCCCTCATGGAGTGGTTGCTGCTGGTAACAACTTGAACAGTCATTACTATTTAAGCAGAAACCGAAAAAACCAACATAACACAAACAAATGCGAAGCATCATGGTGGTAGCCGGAGCAAGTACAGAGGTCACCCAATATGCAATCCGAAGGGTCCGTGAGTCAAAGTGCATTGATGTGGGGGCAGCAGAGCCGAACGTGCTCATGTTAAGTGATTGTCTAGGGAAATTCCTGCTACAGATGCAGTGGGGTGTGTTACACCTGCCTCATCTTACCCATCATCGTCCCAGGTCTTTCCCACTGCCTGAGGTGACATTGCTGTGTGAGCTGTCCACAGCACAAAACTCAATCAGAAAGGGCCCATGAGTTGTGGTGCACTGAGTCAGTGGCACATGAAGAGCTGAACAGGGTATCAAGCTGATGATGGCATCCACGACAGGTGTGAGCAACTCTGGTAGTCTGGCTCTGGGACTCTTTCAACTCTGGCAGTTGTTGGTTTGGAGGTGGTCCTGGGGGTGGTGGCGTGTGCCTCCTGCGGTGATGCCTCGTATGGGCAGGTGAGGACATGATTTGATGTGTGAACTCTGATGGACCGCAGTTGGGGCCGGTGGCAGCGGTCAGCGCAGGGCCACAGACACATGGTGTTGAGGACCCCCAGGCCATCGACCCAGAGGCCATCCAATATTCAAACAGCAAGGGCCCATGATTTGAGCTGCACAGAGTTAAGTGGACGTGGATGCAGTGCAGCCGGCACAGGCACACCCGCAAGGGACCGTGACTTGCGGTGCACTGAGATAGGGCCATGAGAGCTGAGCGGGTCCTCATCGATGTCCAAGGTGAATGTCGCGGAGTGTTTCGGCGGACTGTGGAAGGTGTCCTTCCAAGGCATGATGCAGAGGGCAGATGCAAGCCGAAACAGGCAAATGGAGGAGTGGAATGCTACAGGCTCCTTTTTAGCACCAAGTCAGTATCAGCTACATGATGAGGAAGACAACCCCCAGGCCATAGACTCAGATGCCACCAAAGTTCTACCAGGGAGTGCCCATGAATTTCGGGGCACAGAGTCAGTGGCACCAGG